>NC_059102.1:220075465-221275465 GCF_020740685.1 Jaculus jaculus
TGAGACCCTACCTTGAAAAACTAAAAAGAAAAAAAAATACTTTCTTAGCTGGGCATGGTGGTGCACACCTTTAATCCCAGTACTTGGGAGGCAGAGGTAGAAGGATCACCATGAGTTAAAGGCCACCTTGAGACTACAGAGTAAATTCCAGGTCAGCCGGGGCTAGAGTGAAACCCTACCTCAAAAATCTCCCCCCCCCCAAAATTACTTTCTTTTCTTTTATTTAAGTTTTATTGGGAACTTTAATATATGAGCACATTGCAAATTGGTCATATTTTCATCAGGTTATCCTCTGATGTCCCCTCTCACTGCCCTCATGCCTCTCATAGGCCTTCAGCAAGTTATCTATAGTCACTGTGGGGTCATGGTTACACCAGTCAGTTCCTATGGGTAGGACAGTGCCTCACAGTGGCTCTTACATTCTTTCTGCACACTAAGTTCTTCTTTCTGTGCCTCAGTTTCTCCTTCTCTCAAATGGAAGTCCTGCAGTGCCTGTCTCACAAGAGTATTGTGAAAACGAAGTGGATTATATATGCAAGGCGTTCAGAATAATGCCACAGGCACATTGGGACTATTTCAATGTTAACTGTAATCATTATTAATTGTCCTGACGATGCCATCAACCCTGTGGTCATTCCTGTTCTGCAGCTCTCTACCCCACACAGTTTCCTCTGTGTGGCTCAGAAATTTCAGGGAGGACATGAGGTCCCAGCTCCCCACCTACACCCACACCAACTTGCTCATTCTCAGGTCAGTCTTGCTGCAGAATTAGGGATGGAACCAGGGCCTGGTGCCTACTCAGCAGGGCTGGGGCCAAACAGGACCTGACCTGCTAGGGAAGTGCTCCTCCACCACTGAGATACATCTGGCTCCAAGGTCATTTGTTACAGATGGGGCAGAAAGCCATCAGAGACTTGGGGCTCAGGTTTCAGACACATTCCTTCCAAATCCTTACCTTGCATACCAGACAGCCACAGAGCCTCATGTACATATGCACTTGTTGTGAGGGAAGTGCCACCAGTTTCCCAACAGTCTCCTCAACACCTTAAGGAGAATGGTTCAGCCCACCACCCAGCCCAGGACCTGTCTGAGTTATCATTACCTACAGCCACTTTTATTATCATCCCTGCCATTGTATAATCCAGAGACTTGATAAGATACAAACTGAGGCCATCTTTGTGCTTTTTTTTTTTTTCTTTTGAGGTTGGGCATGATGATTGATAAGGATTGTCAACTTGACCTAGAATTACATGCAAGGGATTATCTTGATTAGGTTAGCCTCTGAACATCCCAGTGAGGATGTGGTGAATTGAGGTAAGAAGACCCACTTTAACTATGGTTGGAATCCTTCCATGGGTCAGTGATTTAGACTGTATAAAAAAGAGGGAGCTAGCTGAGCACCAACGGTCATCACTCTGCTTCTTCACTGTTGACTGCATGTTACCAACTGCTTCAAGCTCCTACCATGACTTCTCTGCCATGATGGACTATAACATAAAACTGAAATAAACCCTTCTTCCCTTAAATTGTAACTAACAGGCAACTAATACAGAGGGACACATAGTCTCATGGAACCCAGGCTCACCTTGAAACTCTTTTTATTATTATTATTTTTTTTTTTGAGAGCGAGAGAGAGAGAGAGAATGAACACGCCTGGACTTTCAGTGAGCTGCAAACGAATTCCAGACATGTGTGCCCCTCGTGGCAGATGTGCAACACTGCATGATTGAGTCACTGTGCATCTGGCTATGTGGGACCTGGAGATTTGAACATGAGTTCTTAGGCTTTGCAGGCAAGCGTCTTAACTGCTAAGCCATCTCTCCAGCCCTGGCCTTGAAACTCTTAATCCTCTTGTCTCCACCTCCCAAGTGTTGGGATTACAGGCATGCTTGAGACTGGCTCTCCTTCTGTAGCCCTGACTAGCCTAGAATCCACAACCCTCTGACCTCAGTCTTCAGAGTTACTGGGAAGACAGATATGTACCCCTAGGCCAAGCACCTTTTTCCCCCCCAATCTGGGCTGAACTCAGTTTGTCCTCTGGACCTCTGCAAACCTCAGATTACAGAAAAAGGTTTCAGGGCTTGGTGGCACACATCAGGCAGAAGTAGAAGGATCACTGTGAGTTTAAGGCCAACCTGAGACTACAGAGCTCCAGGTCAGCCTGGACTACAGCAAGACCTTACCTCAAAAAAAAAAAAAAAAAGCAAGGCGTAGTGGCACACCCTTTAATCCCAGCACTTGGGAGGCAGAGGTAGGAGGATCACCCAAGAGTTCAGGGCCACACTGAGACTACATAAGTGAATTCCATGTCAGCCTGGGATAGAGTAATAACCTACCTCGGAAAAAAAAAAAAAGAGAGAGACACAAATTCCACTCACTATGCTCTCCCCCTCATTTGATCCAGGTGGCTCACTCACCTGCCACCCCCACCTGTGAGTTCTGCGAATCCTCCTATGCCACTTTCTCATACTTCTACCTAAAATGAATCAGAGTCCGCACTATGCCCTTGCCCACGTCCCTCAGCTCCCATGGTTATCCTGGAGGACATCTCCTCCCACCATCAGCAGTGATAGGAGGATTTCTGCAACTGGCCCTTACAAAGGCACCGTGTTCAACTACACAGGGACCTCAGGGAAGCACGTGCTCTCTGCTGCTCCCAGAGGCCAGCAACGGAACTGCGCCTTGCTTGCGCCCAGTGGTAAATGGTTTCTGAGTTGGCTGCGCTCCCCTTCTTGTCTCACTGTTCTTGTCTCTTGGGGTCATCTCCCAAATAAACTAGTTGCCCTCAAAGTCTTGTCTCAGTATCTGCTTCTGGAGTGTCCAACCCAAGGCACGTGCTTGCACTGTTGAAATGAACCCCGTCATTATTGACCTTATCCCACAAGGGCTGAGCCACATCCCCCACCGGGTCCCTCAAATCCTGCACCTGGCCAGTAGTACTCCAGTGTCTTATGACTGTGAAGTGTCCATCCTCAGTAGGGAACAAGGGACCTCATTCCTTTTGAGCTATAAATGGTAGCTTCTAACTTCCTCCTGCCCAGAAACCAAGAACTCCAAATGAGCCTCCATTCCTGGCCAGGACTCCCAGGGTTTCCCAGGGCAGATACAGAGGGAGGACACACATCTGTCTCCAAGGCTGGCTGGCAGGGAGCCAAAAAGGACATGGCTAGGTACAGGGGAAACTCAGCTTATGTCTCATGCCCTTTTTAACACCCATGTCCCCTCCTCAGATTCCATGCTGGGAACTCCCTGAGCAACAGACCAGTCCAGAGAGCAGGGGCTGCCCTATGTGGTCATGAAACAGGCGGCCATATTATGCAGAAGGGATCCTGTTACCCAGCCGGTGCTGCCAAGCCTAGCATTAATCAGAGTACAAGTGGAGGGCGTCCTGGGTCTCCAGAGGCAACAGGGACTGAGCAAGGTGACCTTGGATGATTCTGTTTGGGGCTAGAATCCCTCAGTGAGGGGCTAGTGCCCATCGCTCAGTGGTAGAGCACTTGCCAAGCATTCACCAGAGCCTGGGTACCATGCCCAGCCCTGCAAAAAAGAAAATGTGGAGGGAGGTGGATGGGTGTAATCAGCACACCTGTTATTCCAGCACTGAGGCAAGAGAACCACCAGTTCCAGGCCAGCCTGGACTACATAGCACAAGCCAGTCTCAAACAAACAAAAAATCTCCAGCTCAGGGCTGGGAAACTGAAGTATGGTGTGAATCCTAGGCTTAGCTTGGGACATTCTTAGAGATGTGATTAGTAGGGCCTGCTTTATCACAAGGGGAAACTGAGTCTACACAGTCCAGACACACTGGTGATATTAGGGAGGCAGATGGATAGCTGATTTAGAGAAAAGTCTGGGCTGGGACCCTGGGTTTCTGAGCTGGGAAGAAAACAGTGTGCTTAGAACATAAAGGGGTTCCAGAACTTTTTGTTTGCTAACTTACACACACACACACACACACACACACACACACCAAGAATGGTAAGGTTTATCACAACAAAAACAAGGCAGCTGGCTTAGGGACAGTGAAGTGACCCACTATGGGCAAAGATGAGCTGTTACCACTTTATATTTTGCTGATTTATAGCAGACGTGTATGTTGGGAAAGGGGAAATTTGTCCCTTTTAACCCTTTTAATCATTTTCCTATACTGGGAGGGGGGGTCAGTTACTCATGGGACCACAAACAATAGTGAGGCACGGGTCTGCCCAAAGCACCTCAAGTTCCAAAAACAATACTCAAAACACAACTAGAGGGCTGGAGAGATGGCTTAGCTGTTAAACCATTTGCCCACAAAGCCTAAGGACCGAGGTTCAACTCCCCAGAATCCACTTAACCCACATGGTGGCACATGCATCTTGAGTTTGTCTGCAGTGGCTGGAGGCCCTAGCATACCCATTCTCTCTCTCTTTCTCAAATAAATAAATAATAAATAAATAAACAACTAGAGCTGGGCATGGTGGCACACGCCTTAATCCCCAACACTCAGGAGGCAGAGGTAGGAGGATCACTGTGAGTTCAAGGCCATCCTGAGATACATAGTGAATTACAGGTCAGCATGGGCTAGAGTTAGACCCTACCTTAAAAAAAAAAACAAAAAAAACACCACATCCTGAGAGTTATTCTACACGCATTCCAGGGTTCAATGTGTGAGAGACACTTCAGTGGTAAATACAGGAATTTAAGGCCATTTACTGTTTCTGTAGATACCAAAGTGGCTGGGCATGTTCTGAGCAGGAAAGAGAAGACAAGAGAACATGAGATCCAAGGAGAGTGTCGGGGCTCCAAGAGTTCCCAAGAAACAGCCCACGTCAACTGATGGACTGGCTTCTTCATCCTTGTGAGCTGCATGTGCTACAAGCCCCAGGTGACAAGAGAGATAGACAGAGGACGGAAACATAGATAAGACAGATGAAAAAGACAGAGACAATTATGGAAACAGAAGAGAGAGGAAGAGAGAAAGATATGGGGTGGAAAGGAAGAAGGGAGACAGAAAGAGATCTAGGAAATACCAGGAGGCCCCTTAGCGGTGGTGGCAGCAGATGTAATGAAAACCTTGCCCTAATGTGTAACTGGGTGCTAAGTGTCCAGGAAAGTCCACGCACTCCAAGCCCTAGGTTTGTTTCTAATTTTAGCCAAGGAATTGAATAAAAAACAAAACTGAGAAGGATAATTTTTAAATTATTATATTTATTGAGGGAAGTAGAGCCAAGGAAAGGCACCCACGTGGCTAGGGATCCCATGTGGAGGGCCTGGGGGAAAAAAGCATGAAATGAAAGAAAATTCAAGGAGGTCATCCCATTTGGGGAGCTGGAGGGGATAAATAACCCATGAGGAGAATAAGGGCTAAGGGGACCTCCCAGCTGGGCCTGGGCCTGGGCCGAGCCAGCCCAGGCCCAGCAGAGGGAAAAACTCACCCACAGCTGAAAGTCCAAAGTGATCAGAGAGCCTGCCCACCCCTTGCAAAGATATTTATAACCTTATAGTGATGGGCTGTCTTCTGGCACAGGTGAACCAGAGGGACAACTGATTGGTTAGGGCTAGGGGCTGTCTCAGGAAGACATTAGCTCTGGCACCAAGTTCTAGGAGGCTGAACTTGGCCAACCATAATGTTTAAATCCTATGAAAGACCTCCCTCCCCGGAGGGATCCTGACTGGAAAAATATGTCTGGGGCACTAGGCAAGAGATAAGAAGTCAGATCATCTTGGATTTCTAGCAAGTGCAAACTTCCCTGTGCCTTTCACCTTCAGGGGTCTAATTATCCTAACTCTACTCCCCTCTCAAATGGATACAGACAGGACCCAAAGGGGACAAGAAACAAGACCAGGTAACTCCCCAAATCTGGGACCAGGACTCTAAATCCACCCACAAGCTTATTTCATTTTTCCCAACCACAGATAGATAAAATGATCCTGCCATGTACAACCCTGCCCTCAAACAGTGTCACTGGGCTTCCTGAGACCGCTCTGTGCCCACAGACCCATGTGGGACCCAGACCTGTGTCACCAGGTTAAAAATGGAAACTGCTCTGGCCTTCATTTTTAATTTTTTTTTAAAAAAGAAAATCCTTGGCCCAAATAAGGCAAGGGCTGCGGGGCCTGTTGAGGCAGCCAAGTCCTCTTGAGCAAGCAAGTGGTGGCTGGCCCAACAGCCAGGCTTGGGCCTCTTCCAAGACTCGCCCCACAGAAGGGCAGGGCCACAACCAGCTTGGGCCTATAAGGCCTGGTCTTCCACTTTCTGCCAAGTCCCAAGCCCCAGCTGCACCCCCAGTCACAGCCTCGCACCCACATCCCCAAGCAGCCAGCCATGGAGGCCATCAAGAAAAAGATGCAGATGCTAAAACTGGACAAGGAGAATGCCATTGACCGTGCTGAGCAGGCTGAGGCGGATAAGGAAGCTGCGGAGGAAAAGTGTAAGCAGGTGAGGGCCTCCACTGCGCTGAGCTGCTCCTGAACCACCCAAGACCTCTCTGTGCTGGCTTTGTCTACAGACTAAAGCAGGAAGAGCCCTGGTTCCTCACCACTGTGCAGAGGGTAGGAGGCTGTGCTTTGGCATGGACAGGGTGAGGGGACCTCCCTGTTTGCTAAGGAGTGTCCCTGGCTGGTTGTGGAGAGTAACAGGATATCCACTTTAGCAGGTTCAGGAGTTTCAGAGGAAGTTTGAGAGAAAATGAGAAAGAAGGATGGGGTATTGTAAGTGACTGTGATGTGAGACTCAGGGCAACTGAGACACATGATACACCTGTGTGTCTTCACATAGCTGTGAGCATGTCAAGAGAAGGGGCAGCTGGGGCACAGCCTGGAAGCAGACTGGAGTCTGCTGTGTTTGTGAGTCTGTGTGTGTGCATGAACATGGTGGGATAGTGTGCTTCTGGGCGAGGGAATGGTTGTGAGCATCTGTGCAAAAGTTTGCTGGCCAGTAATTATATGTGTTTGTCCAGATCATTGTGTGTTGGTACCAAGAACATGGTGTTAGGGTGCTTGCCATGGGGCTGGAGATCGGGCTCAGGGGTTAAAAGATATGTGTCAGGATGACTGTTTCTGGACTATATGTATGTGTTACCATATCTTACGTGGGTGTCAGGACATGTGCTTCCCATGTATCAGGTTGCCTATATTCCATGGTGTGTGTGTATGATGACGTGTCAGTGTTGGTGACCCATTGGCTCCAGCTGTGACAGCAACCTACAGACAGTGCCTGGGTGTAGTTTGTGGGGTAGACTGTGAACCACAGCAGGGTAACCAGGTGAAATCTGGGGCCAGGGCAAGAGGGAGCTGAAAACCCACGCATGTCAATATCTGGGGACTCCACTGCTGTCCCTGCATGAAGCTGGCTGGGAGTGGGGGTGAAGAGCTGTTCCCGACAGGACAAAGAAACCAGTTCTACTCCTGCTAGCCCAGGACCCAGGATAAGTTAGGCATTTTGGAGAACAGACTCTGGAAAGGTGCTGGGGAGTGAGGGGACAGTGGCCCAAGTGGAGCCCTCACAGGCAGCAGCTGTGGCTTGCATAGAGCAAGTCATCTGACGTCCAGAGCTGCAGGTGGGAGGAAGCTCTGCTCAACCTCCAGTGCCCTGCTGTCACCTGCCAAACATCTGAGGCCTCAGATAAGCCCCAGCACCCCCCACCCCCGCCAGGATGGTGACATGAGTGTTCAGCCCTGCCCAGGCCAGGCACCAGCTCAGAAGGCAGTGTGTCACTGTGTGCCCAGGGACAAGCCACCTCACCTCTGTGTGCCTCCATGGCCACCAGTGTGAGGTGGGGTAGCACAGAGCCACCTCCCTGTCTGCATGGGACACTCAGAGGTGACTATGCAAGTGTAACCCTTGGCCCAATGCCTGACACAGAGTAAATGCATGGATGTAAGATTATTTCCTGCCCCACCCTACTTCCCCTTTGGGCTTGCCCATCCCCCTCTGTCCTGGGGCTGCTGATAGTCTATGACACATCCCTGTCTGCTAGCTCCATCCCTGTGCTCCTTGACATACTGTCCCCTCCTCCTTCCCAGTGCCCCTTCCTGACAAACACAGCCACTCATCCTGGTCATGCATTTCTATACATCACTAAGCCTTCCTCTTAAGGGGCATGGCTTGGAAGTCTGAGCAAAGCAAGTCTGTTGCTCCCCGTCTCACTAAATTGTGAGTGACTGATGTAAATTAATCTCACTAGGAACTACTAGCTGACCAAAAAGGTAGAGACAGACATGGGCTCCAGCCTCAGGCTGTACTTTTTTTTTTTCATGTGCATGTGTGTACTATGTGTGGTGTGGTGTATGTAGTGCATGCACATGTATGGGTAGATGCAGCATGGAACACTTGAGGAGGCAGGAGGACATCAGGTGCCCCTTTCATTGAGCATCTGCATGTTTCCTTGAGACAGAGGCTCTCCACTGATTCCAGTGCTTGCTTTGCTGTGTGGTGGTGATTTAAAAAAAAAAATCTTTTAAAAAATGTATCTATTTGAGAGAGAGAAAGAGGCAGAGAGAGAAAGGGAGAGAGAATGGGCATGCCAGGACTTCTAGCCACTGCAAACAAACTACAGATGCATACACCACCTTGTGTATCTGACTTCTGTGGGTACTGGGGAATCGAACCTGGGTCTTTATGTTTCACAGGCAAGTGCCTTAACCACTAAGCCATCTCTCCAGCCCCTCCAAAAAAAGTTTTAATTGATATATTCCATAAGTATAAACAATAAGCCATGATAATTGCCTCCCTCCACTCCCATTCTCCTTCTCTCAAATCCACCCTCCATCAAATCCCCTCCTTCACCCCCCCAAATTAATATTATTTTGATGTCATCATCTCTTTCTCCTATTATGAAGATCTTGTGTAGACAGTGTCAGGTACTGCGAAGTCATGAATATCAAGGCCATTTTGTGTCTAGACGATTTCACTGTAAGCAGTCCTACCTTTCCTTTGGCTCTTACATTCTTTCCATCCTCCACTCTTCTGAAACGGACCCTGAACTTTGGAGGGTGTGATATCTCAGTGATGAACACTCCACTGTCATGTCAAGCACTGTCTCACTGTAGCCCAGGGTGACCTGAAACTCACTCTGTAGCCCAGGCTAGCCTTGAACTCACAGTCATCTCCTACCTCAGCCTCCTGAGTGCTGGAATTAAAGGCGTGCACCACAACTCTGCTATTTTTTAAAATTGTTGTTGCCCCCAACTCCCCCCCAACCCCAGCAATTCTCTGGTTTTCACTCTCTGATTTTGGGGTACATTCTTGCATCCCTCTGAACTCTCAGTGTGCTCACCTTATGAAATGAGGGAAAATGATGCTTTCAAATGGCCAGGCATGGAACCCAACATCCCCAGATCCCCAAACAGAAGCCAGGGCCCCAGATGCTGGCAATCACTCGTCTGGTTATGGAAGCTAAAAGGTAGTGGTAGACATGGACTCAATTTGCCTTGAATACCTTAAACTGAAAGGGGGCAGAAAGAGTGGGCCAGGAGCAGCCTGGACTCCCAGAATCCTTCAGTACCATCCTCAGCCATGAGTGTCCAGTGTCAGAGCGGGACAGAGCCTCAGCCTGTCTGCTTCCTGTCTGTTCCCCTCCCAGTACGCAATATCTGCCATCACTGGCCTCTGACCCCACATCCTGCCTCAGCCTTGCACTAAGGCCTCACTACACTTTGTGTTACATGACCATTTTCATGCAGAGTAAATTGAGGTGCAAAGAAGGACAACTTGCCAGCACACAGTATGTGCACAGAAAGGAGCTGATATGATTTCTGTCAGTCATTTTCACACCCACCTTTTGCCACTAGAGACTTTGGAGGTGTCATTGATTTAGTCAATAAACTTCCTTGGGCCAGGGCTATAGCTCAATTGGTAGAGAGCTTGCTGAACATGCACAAAGCCCTAGGCTCATTCTCAGCATTGCATAAGCTGGGCATGGTGACACATGCCTGTAACCCAACACTGGGTAGGTGGAGGCAGGAGGATTAGTTCAAGGTCATCCTGGGCTACATGACCCTCTATGAATGTTTACATTCAATAAACCCAATGTTGCCAAATCTGCTGTTGTGGGGCTGGGAAGATGGCTAAATGAATAAAGTACTTACCACACAAGCATGAGAACCTGAGTTCAGATCCCCAGAACCCGTGTAAAAACGACAGGTGTGCCACTGCACGTCTGTAATCTCAGTGCTGGGAAAGTGGACACAGTAGGATCCCCGTGGCCACTGGCCAGCCAGTTCAGCTTAATCAGTGAGCTCCATGCCAGTGAGAGACCATCTCAAGAAGGTGGACAGCATTCCTGGGGATGACACTGAAGGTATCTTCTGGCCTCTGCTCGCATGCACACATATAAAGAAAAAACAAGAAAAAAACTGCCATTTAATTTCTTTCAAGCTAAGAGGGCCCCATGCTGAGCATACAATAGATGTCAAGTAATGCTCTGGTCCACAGATCTAGAGGGAAGTTAGGTCCCCATCAAATCATAATGGCTGATAATAAACATGTTCAGGGTGGCCCTAGGGACATCAAACAGCCAGGCCTGACCTGCTTTCTGTTGTAACTAGTTTAGGATGCCTCAGTGACTTCAGCTGCTCCCTCAGTAGCAAGACACTGTGCAGACTCACAAAAGGCAAGCCTGGGGCAGGGTCCCTATAGTGACTGTGGCTGTGTGCATACTCAAAGCACTGAGGGAGGTACTTGTCTTGGGGATGAGCTTGGTCTAGGAGCCTTAAACACAGTAGCTTTCTTAACATATCTACTTTAAGAAGGAAAAAAATAGGCCAGGCGAGGTGTACATGCCTATCATCCTAGTTACTCCAGAGGCTGAGTGATGAAGATCTTGAGTTTGAGGCTAGCCTGGGATGCAGAGTAAGTTCAAGGCCAGTCTATGCAACTTAGGGAGATCCTGTCTCCAAACAAAAGAAAAAGGGGGGCTGGAGAGATAGCTTTGCGGTTAAGCGCTTGCCTGTGAAGCCTAAGACCCCAGTTCGAGGCTCGGTTCCCCAGGTCCCACGTTAGCCAGATGCACAAGGGGGCGCACGCGTCTGGAGTTTGTTTGCAGAGGCTGGAAGCCCTGGCGCGCCCATTCTCTCTCTCTCCCTCTATCTGTCTTTCTCTCTGTGTCTGTCGCTCTCAAATAAATAAACAAAAAATTTTTTAAAAAGGTAGAAACAAGCGTGGGTATGTAGCGCAGTGGTACAGTGTCTGCTAGTACGCATAAGTGCTTGGGTTCCCATTCCCAGCACCACAAACATAAAAATAAAGAAAAGCAGACCTGGCAAGAGGGCCCAGGCCATGGCTTTGTCTTGTCACCTCCTAAAGCCATAAAAACACACTACTCACAACCTCACCTAACCCTAACAATCTCCCAAAGCCTCCATCTCTAAATACCATCACCTTGGCGATCAGGGTTCCAATCTGAGCTTGGGGTGGAGGGAGACAAAAATATAGTATTTGATAGGTTCAGAAGAGCAAGATTCTAATTCTATGCTGGATAACCTAGGGAAAGTCAGTCTACCTCTCTGGGCCTCTAGTAGGACACTGAAGCCAGGGCCAGTGGGCAGTATTTGCTCCAACCATGGGTAAGATCAGAGCTGAAACCACAAGAAACACAAAATCAATGCAGTAGTGGACATGGCAGCCTCAGTGTCTCATGGGCATGGCAGCTTCCTGAGCTGACTGGGACAGGAATGGTGGGTGTGAGGGGAGGTGAAGTCTATAGTTTGTATCCCACAGATCTGAGCTCCTCAAACTGGAAGTGGAGGGCAGACCCTTAAGATAAATAGAACTAAAATTTGGAGACGATTTAGGGACATTTTGCGTGCGCATGTGTGATATGCATGTGTATATGCATGTTTGTTCAGGTGCATGTGTATGCATGCCAGTGGTCAATGCCAGAGTCTTCCTCAGTCACTCTACACCTTATTTGTGAGGTAGGATCTATCACTGAACCTGGAATTCACTAATTCAGCAAGACTAGCTAGCTAGCAAGACCCACTTCCCCAGTACTGGAAGGCATGTGTCACCTCCTCTGGCATTTTACATTTACATTCTTCAGATCCAAACTCAGGTCCTCATTTTTTTTTAATTTTTTATTTATTTATTTGAGAGCGACAGACACAGAGAGAAAGACAGATAGAGGGAGAGAGAGAGAGAATGGGCGCGCCAGGGCTTCCAGCCTCTGCAAACGAACTCCAGACGCGTGCACCCCTTGTGCATCTGTCTAACGTGGGACCTGGGGAACCGAGCCTCGAACCGGGGTCCTTAGGCTTCACAGGCAAGTGCTTAACAGCTAAGCCATCTCTCCAGCCCAGGTCCTCATTCTTGAACAGCAATAACTTTACCAGTTGAGCCATCCCCCCCCACACACACGGGACATTTTGTTTTGTTTTGTCTTTCAAGGCAGGGTCTCACTCTAGCCCAGACTCACTATGTAGTCTCAGGCTGGCCTTGAACTCACAAAACTCACAGTGATCCTCCTACCTAGGACTCCTGATTGCCAGAATTAAAGGCATGGACCACCACACCCTGCAGAGAGAGAAGGGGGTAGGAGAATGAATGAGAATGAGAGGAAATGGGTGCTCCAGGGCCTCTAGCTACTGTAAATGAATTCCAGAAGCATGCAGCACTTTGTGCATCTGCCTTTACGTGGGTACTGGCGAATAGTCATTTGGCTTTACAGGCAAACACCTTAACGGCTGAGCCATCTTTCCAGCCCCCAAGGGACATTTTAATTTGCAACAAATAGCTTGGACACAAAATGAAAGATTTAACCTGAATCTACAAAAAAAAAAAAAAAATTGGACTTTGAGAGTTAGTCTCTTCCAGTGAAGCCTGCAAAGTCCAACAGTGGGAAGATAGCTCTTAACACCTTACAATATTTTGGTGAAGCATTCTTGAGAACGACGCTTTGGACAGTAAGGAGCCAAAGCAAGTTCTGGGTAAGGACAGGCAGACTCATCAGAAAGTTTTCTGGCTGCCAAGTTGAAACACACAAGTATGAGAAAGCTAGGCTGAAGTGAGGAGGGGGCTCCACCAGGTTCCCTGATCACCAGGCAACGGCACCCCTAACATTAGAATACAAGGCAGCATCTTGCAACCTTGCTGGCAAACTATGCAGCGTATCCCAAGCGTACTGTATACAGCAGGCAGGTTACAGCTAGCATCTGGGACAACAGAAGGGTGTGAAACCCCCACCAGCACCACCATATTTAGTGGTGCATACTTACTGCTATTTGTATTGTTCTGAGACATGTAGCCCGTGTCTTAAACCCTTAAACTCACTATGTAACCAGGGCTGGCCTCAAACTCCTGATGCTCCTTCCTTGACCTGCCAAGTGCTGGGATAACAGTTGTGCACCACCTCAGTGGCTGCATGTATTTTACAGATGAGGAAACTGGGTCTGAGAGACTCTGCTGTGGAAGGGTCTTTTGCGAATACAGGGGCCACCCCTACGCCTCCAGGCTGAGGTGTCTTCCCTCTGGGTGTTCCCAGGTGGAGGACGAGCTGACGCACCTCCAGAAAAAGCTGGAAGGGACGGAAGACGAGCTGGACAAGTGCTTGGGGGACCTGAGGGACGCGCAGGAGAAGCTGGAGCTGACCGAAAAGAGAACCTCCGACGTAAGCGCGCTCTGCAGGCGGGAGGACCGGGGGGCGGAAGAGGCGCGCGAGAGAAGGCGGTGCCTCCGGGTGCTTTCTCCAAATAAGTCCCGAAAAGGGGCACTCTCCAGTGGGGCGGCCAGCGGTGTCGACGTCAGGCCCTCCCCCAGCGGTGCTGACGTCGCCGCCGGACCGGGTGACCTCATCGGCCCGACGGCCGCGGGACCGGGGGGCGGGGAGAGGCGGGGGCGGCCCCGGCTGGCCAAGGCTCGGCCCCGGGCGCGGCCGCCGCAGCTCTGTCTCGGGAGCCCAGCAGAGCCGAGCATCCTGCCGCGTGCGCCCCGCGCCATGGCTGGCCTCAACTCCCTAGAGGCGGTGAAGCGCAAGATCCAGGCCCTGCAGCAGCAGGCGGACGAGGCCGAGGACCGCGCGCAGGGCCTGCAGCGCGAGCTGGACGGAGAGCGCGAGCGGCGCGAGAAAGTGAGCGCGCCCGGCCGCCCGGCCCGCGCGCTCCTGACTCCCGCAGCCCGGGACGCCCGCGAGCGCGCGGCGGGAGGCGGGGGGCAGGGGCGCGAACCCGAGGGCCGAGGCGAGCGGAGCGGGCGGGAGGGAGGGACGCGCCCGGCTGCCATTGTCTGGGGTCGGGGCCAGCGGCATTGTGGGCCTCGGACGAGGGGCGCGGAGGCCGCGCTGACCTCCCTTCCCCCCCACCCCGAACTTTCCCAGGGGGTGCCGGCCGTGAGTCTGTCTCCGGTGGGGTACAGAAGTGGCCCGAGCCGCTCTCTGAAGCTGGGCTGTGTTGCAGGATTCCTGCCCTCCTCCCGTAGGCCCTCCAGCCGCCCCTGTTGGAGGCCTACTGTGCGCCACAGCTGGATAATAGCTTGGAAAGTGGAGGGAGGGGGCTTTCCCTTCCCCCTTTCGTCCTCTGGGACAAATGGTGGAAGCTCTGGGGCTGAAAACAGATCTGGGTCTTAATCCCTGTTTAGGTACTCAGTAGGTGCTCATTTCGTGTTTCTCTACCAAGAGTACTAGGAGAGGGCAGACAAAGTGAAGTGAGACTAGAGTTTCTTGTGAGCTCTTGATCGAAGCAAGTCAGAGCCAGCCACGGAGGTTTATGAGCAGGGGCTCATAAGGAAGTGTGCTGACCGGAGAGACTTGGGTTTGTCAAGACTCCGAGGCAAAGTAGGGGTGTGTGACGGTGGAAGCTCAGGGCTCCCGAAAGCTGCCAGGCCAGGTGAGTTGGCATTGTCAACTAACAGCTGTGGGACAGCCCAGGAGCCGGCTGAGGTCTTCCCAAGGCGGCTTTGGCTTCAGCAGTGGCCTGGGTTGAAGTGGTTAATCCTGTAAGAACTGCTTTGGCTGGAGGAAGCTTTAGTAACCCGTGGAAGATTCAAACAGTCTGGCGTCTTTCACGCACATAACCTCTGGTCGCACCCCAGGCATCTCTTTGGAGGACAATTTTGCTCCTAAACAGCTCTCCGTCTTCAAGCAAGCCAGGAATGGGACAGTCCAGTGGGCGGAGGTGGGATGCTTTTGGAAAGTTCAAGACTTCTTTAAAAAATTCACAAAACGTGCTTCCCTGAGTTTGAAGAAGGAATGCCTGAAGTTGATTTCAGGGCATAGGAACTGAGACCAGAAGGGGCAGAAAAATCCAGACTGGGTAGACAGCCAATAGACAGCGTGTGGCAAACTTCTGGGCCTGTGTCCCAACAGCTGGTTTCATTTAGATTTTTGTGTGATTAACCCGACATCTTCCTGTTCTTTGGCCACAAGTATCTAGCAAGCCTCTTTTACCTTATAAGGGAATTCCCTTTGTAGCATGTGGAAGGCTTTGATTGCAGGAAGAGGCGGAACCTAAAATGACTGGCAGTTTTTCCAAATTCTATATGTATGTGCAGTTTGTACATATATGTGAGCAGCTCAGAGTTCTTTCCCTTCCAGAAGAAATCTACCAGGAACATAGTTACCAAGGATTTAGGTTTTGCCCATCAGGCACTGCTCACTTTGTTCTTTTGAGACAAGTCTTTTGAATGAAGAGCCTCAGTGGGATTGTGAAAGTCCTGGCTGGGCGTGGTGGTGCATGCCCATAGTCTCAGAAAAAGATAGATGAAGCCCAGGAGTTGAGAAAACACTTAATGCACTTATGGGTGTCTCCTCTCTGGATGTTTCTAGAAGATGAAAAAAACTTCCTGGTTTTTCTGTGTGCTACAGACAACCTAATCTCGGGTTTTGTTGTTGTTTTGTCTGCTCTATAAGATGAAGTTGGGGATGACCATATTCTCTCATTTTAGAAAATCTTTGTCATGAAGGGAAGAAGATAGCCTGGCTTCTCTGCCCCTCACTTCCTTTGGTTGAGCGCCACTTCCCCACCCCTCTCTCTCTTTTTTTTTTTTTTTTTTTTAATGATATAAGAGTTCACCGTGTGACCCAGGTTGGCTTGGAACTCTTGGTCCTTCCTGACCCTGCCTCCTTAGTACTGGGTTCATAGATGTATGACACCATGCCCTGCCAGTGAGTTCAGTTTCACTCAATTCTCCCATGTGGCTATTCTTGGGGAAATGGCCTGGCCTCCAACCTCCTCCAGGACCCAGGGCAGATGCCAAAAGGAAGGGATTCAGCTCTTAGTCACTGGACAAAGCCTTTCAGTGTCCTCGGCTATAAAACAGGTGAGGTATGTGAAGATTTAAATGAAATAAAACCTTAGCCAGAAGAGCTACTCCTCTTCTGTCTTTCCACAGGGTAGGGACAAGCCTTGCCTCACCCTTGGGCACAGCACTCAGTCATATGAAGAGGTCAGGCTTTTAGGAGAGTGATGTAATTTGCCCCAGGCCACATGGCTACCTATGACAAAGCTGGGATTCTGACTCCAGAGTTCCTGGTTTTACACACTCTACTTCTTTTTTTGTTGTTGTTCATTTTTATTTATTTATTTGAGAGTGACAGAGAGAGAAAGAGGCAGAGAGAGAGAGAATGGGCGCGCCAGAGCTTCCAGCCACTGCAAACGAACTCCAGACGCGTGTGCCCTCTTGTGCATCTGGCTAACGTGGGTCCTGGAGAATCGAGCCTTGAACTGGGGTCCTTAGGCTTCACAGGCAAGCGCTTAACCACTAAGCCATCTCTCCAGCCCCACACTCTACTTCTTTCCCTGTAGGTGAAAGGCCTTTAAAAAGCCAGTAACGGGGCCACAGTGCCACTGCGGTCAGACTGCTTGGTGAGCACATCCATCCCCAGCACCACTCCCCAAAAAAGCCAACAACATTAAGACATTTCTCTGGTCCCTGTAGCTCAGTTTTTTGTTTTTTGTTTTTTCCTTTCTCATGCATTTTGGTTCCATCATCTCTGAGCCAAACTTAACTAAGGAGGGTTTTTTTGATAGTGCTGCTCCCTGCATGCTTGCTAATTGGTGCCTTCTGATTTTATATTTGATACTGCTTAGATGTGTGAGAGCAGACTGTGGGCCATGGTGATCCGGGTTCCCTGTGAAGTCATTCAATTCCCATCTGTCAGTGCATGTTTCCTTTTCAGAGCAGAAATTATTGGGTCTTATCTTAATATTGGGTCTGTTTTGGGTTGCTGGAAAGGCCAGCATCTTTACCGCATCCTGTGGTGTGCTTGTCTCTCTTCATGCATTTGTTCTTCTGTAGCCAAGGCTGTCCCCACCTCACCATCCTCCTGCCTCAGCTTTCCAAAGTGCTAGGATGATAAGACCATGTCTGCTCTTTATTGTCGCTATTACTATCTTCTTTGGCACATGCTAGCCTCACATATTTGTCTCTCTTCTGTGTTAATTTAGCTGTCATCTGTTATTAAATGGCAGGTGTCCCCTAAATCTTTCAGAAAGATGAAACTAAACTTTTGTGTTCTCTAGAGAAGCTAGTTGCCGTAGTACATACTGGTATTGCCAATTACTGGAGAGGCTGAGGCAGGAATATCTTTGGCAAGGAGTTGGAAGCCAGCTTGGGCAACATAGCAAGATATTGTCTCAAGAATAAAAAAAAAAAAATTAGGGCCAGGTGTGGGTGGCACGCACTTTTAATCCCGGGAGGCAGAGGTAGGAGGATCCGCATGAGTTCGAGGCCACACTGAGACTCCATAGTGAATCCCAAGGTCAGCCTGGGTTACAGTGAGACCCGATCTCAAAAAACAAAAAGAAAAGAAAAGAAAGAAAGAAAGAAAGAAAAACAACAACAACAAAAGAGAATAAAAAAAAAAATAGACTGGACGTGGTGGTACACGCCTTTAATCCCAGCACTTGGGAGGCAGAGGTAGCAGGATCGCTGTGAGTTTGAGGCCAGCCTGTGAATAGTGAATTCCAGGTCAGCCTGAGCTAGAGTGAAACCCTACCTTGAAAAACAAAAAAGAATTTAAAAAACAAATCAAGTTCCAATCCAGATGAGTGTAAATTCTATACAGCCCGGATTCCTTGGGGGGAGGGGTGCTTCAGCAGGGAAATCATGGAGGTGAGGGGAAGGGCTCCTGCTACCGCTGGCTGGCATGTCACTTCTTTTTTTTTAATTTTTAATTTATTTATTTATTTATTTGAGAGCAACAGACACAGAGAAAGACAGATAGAGGAAGAGAGAGAGAATGGGCGCGCCAGGGCTTCCAGCCTCTGCAAACGAACTCCAGACGCGTGCACCCCCTTGTGCATCTGGCTAACATGGGACCTGGGGAACCAAGCCTCGAACTGGGATCCTTAGGCTTCACAGGCAAGCGCTTAACTGCTAAGCCATCTCTCCAGCCCTGGCATGTCACTTCTTAGCTGACTTTTCCTGACTCCTAGGCTGAAGGAGATGTGGCCGCTCTCAATAGACGCATCCAGCTGGTGGAGGAAGAGTTGGACAGAGCTCAGGAACGGCTAGCCACTGCCCTGCAGAAGCTGGAAGAGGCAGAAAAGGCTGCAGATGAGAGTGAGAGGTAAGGATGCTTTGAACCTAGGGACATCCACAACTGCTTCTGGAAATTTAGGGATGGAATCAGGCATTGTAGTGCATGCATCCTAGCACTGAGGAAGTAGAAGAGGATCCAAAGTTCAAAGGTAGCCTCAGCTGCATAGTGAGTTCCAGACCAGCCTAGGCTACATGAGACTTTATCTCAAAAAAGGGGTGCTAAGCTGGGCATGGTGGTGCACGCCTTTAAGAGGTAGGAGGATCGCCATGAGTTTGAGGCTACCCTGAGAGTACATAGTGAATTCTAGGTCAGCCTGAGCTAGAGTGAAACCCTACCTCGAAAACCAAAAAACAGGGGGGTTGCTTAGGAAGATTCATTGGTGAGTAAGAGCACTTGCTATGCAAACATAAGACCTGAATTCAATTCCCAGCACCATGTAAAAAACCAGGTGCAAGCCAGGCGTAGGTGGTAATCCCAGCACTTGAGAAGCAGAGGTAGGAGGATCACTGTTGAGTTCAAGGCCACCCTGAGGCTATAGTGAATTCCAAGTCAACATGGGCTAGAGCAAGACCCTACCTTGAAAAAAAAAAATGTGGCCATGCTGCCTGTAACCCTGGTGCTAAGAGAAGTGGAGACAGGAGAATTGCTGAGGTTCCCTGTCAGCCAGTCTAGATAATAAACTCCAGGTTTGGAGAGAGACACACCCCCCATCTCAAGGAAATAAGACAGAAGAGAGTTCTAAAGGTGGACACCCAACACCTTCCTCTGGCTTCCACACACATCCCCATGGGGTACACACTGCACATGCACATACTACACTATACATACAGCAAATGAATGAATAAATAAAACTTAAATATTAAAATGGGTATGGAACTGATGACCTAGTGGTGAAAGTCAGCAATATCATACAAATATACATGTCCACATACAGATGTGCCACATGCTGAACAAACTATCACACCCAAGCCCAGCATGGTGATAAAGATGGTGTCTTTCCTCTCTCTCCTTCCCTTCCTTTTTTTTTTTTTTTCCTTCTCATTTTTGGTTTCCTTTTCTTACCTGTTTTCTTGAGGTAGGTTCTCTCTGTAGCCCAGGCTGACCTGGATCTCACTCTGTAGCTCCAGTTAACAGCAGTCCTCCTACCTTTGACTCCCGAGTGCTAGGATTGAAGATGTGTACCACCATGCCTGCCTTCTTTTTTATTTTTCTGAGACAGGGTCTCCCTATGTAGCCCAGGCAGGCCTTGAATTTCTAGCAATCCTCCTGCCTCAGTTTCCCATGTGTTAGGATGATAAGTTTGGTCTACCACCCCCTGGCTTGTTTTTCTTTATGGCAGCCATGAAAAACACCTTACAGCAAGCAGAGAAAAGCAAAAGTGGGCAGGTGTGGGGCTGTGAGAAGCCCGTGTTGGTGACTGCTTCCTCAGAAATTCACATGCCTCTCAGCCCTATTATAGGTACAGTCAAATCTTGGAGATGCTATGGAAAGAAATGAAATATTGGAATGGGTAATCTGCATAGATGGTGGTAACAGTGGTTGGTATTGGGCAGATTTGGGGCTCTGGATGGTGACAGCTCTATTTTGGGGATGTGCAAAACAGCCATCAATGTGCTTGCAGCCGAAAAGTGTCGCTCTGGTGGCATTCGTGCTGTGTTCAGGCAGGGGGAATCCATAATTGCTGTGTCTAGGCTTGGAGGGCTAGGGCAGACTGTGTGGTTCATAGAAGTACCCATCAAAAAATAAGGTGGGAGGCTAGAGAGATGGCTTAGTGGTTAAGATGCTTGCCTATGAAGCCTAAGGACCCATTTTTGACTCTCCAGATCTTATGTAAGCCAGATGCACAAAGGAGAGGCAAAGGCAAGGTCACACATGCCCACTAGGTGGAGTTCAATTTCAGTGGCTGAGGCCCTGGTGCACCAATCCTCCCTCTCTCACTCTCTCTCTCTCTCTCTCTCTTTAAAATAAATTAAAAGGTGGAGAGTGATTGAGGCTGGCATTTGAGGTCAACCTGTGGCCTCTACACACATACACACATTTATACAGACACATGCACCTATATGTGCTCACACATGCACACAAATAAACATAAGTAAAGTGAACCCAGGGAGCTTGGAGATTGACTCTACAAAGTTGTCTGTGTGGGAGTCTTCCCATGTAATGGAACAGCCAGGTTGCGGGGAGCAGGTCCTGTGGCAGGCTCCACTTTATCCCTTTAGTGGAGGGAAAGGGAACCTTAGAGCAGCTATGGGGAATGTGAACACTCCAGAACAAGGAGTTGATGGTGGTTCCTGGAGCCTGTGCTTGGTCAGACCAGCCTGGCCAGCTTTGTCACTTCGAGGACCTCCCAGTGTCAGGCCCAGTGAGCCTGGAAGGGCCACTTCTTGTTTGCATCACATTGCCACAGGCCTTTGGTCACTCCTTTGTTGGAGACCCTTTCTTCAATAGAAAGAACTCTATACTTGGAGTTGAAGGCTCTAGGCCTGTCACAGGCACATCCCAAGTGGCCCTGGGCACATCACTTCTATATCCTGAGTGTTACAAGCGACCTTCTAATGATAAAATCCCAGCAAGCTTGTTCATGGGCTTGAGGCCAAGCCTTTATGCTGATGTGAAGGATGTCTTGACTGAGAACTGAGAATGATAGTGACAGCCAAGATGAAAGTATTCACTGGATAAAAAGAAGTAGCAAGACTGACACACCAGTCTATCGCCCTGGGTTGTCCTCCTCCTTGGAGACCCATGACCTTGTGAATTTCACCCCAAGCAGTGGGGCCAGAGCAAGCTCATTCCAAGCAGGGAGAGTTGTTGCAGCTGTGGTGTGTCCAGTTTGGTTCAGGCCTTCCTCATCCCTCACCTGACTGGTACAATTTTGGTCTTCCTTCTCCAAAAATACTTGGGAGCAAATGTGCTTCAGATTTCACTCTTTTCCGGGTTTTGGAATATTTTCATATACATGATAAGATTACCTTAAAGATGGAACCTAAGTCTGAACGTGAAATTCATTTGTTTCACATACATATACACATAGCCTAAAAGTAATTTCACATATGTCTAGTGTGCCTGTTTTTGCCTTGTGTGTGTATTCATGTATGTGAGTGAATTTGCACGCGTGCCACAGTGTGCTTATGGAAGTCAGAGAATAACTTCAAGTGTCAATTCTTGCCTGTTGCCTTGTTTGAGAAATGGTTTCTTGTTCACTGCTGTGATCGCCAGACTATTTAGCCTCTGGACTTCCAGGGGCTTCTCTGGTCTCCCTCCTTGTGTAGGGTACTGTGATTTCAGAAGCCTACTACAGTGCCCAGCTTTACATGGGTTTGGGGGCTCTGAGCTCAGATATTCATGCTTAAGTGTCAAATGCTTTATCCACTGAGCCATCTCTCCAGTCTGATTGTTTTGTTGCTGTTTGTATGGTTTTTGTTTTTCAAGGTAGGGTTTCACTCTAGCTCAGGCTGACCTGGAATTCACTATGTTGTCTCAGGGTGGCCTTGAACTCATGGTAATCCTCCTACCTCTGCCTTCCAAGTGCTGGGATTAAAATCATGTGCCACCACGCCCGGCTTATTGTTTGTATATTATATTTGCTTATTTGTGGGAGACAGGGTCTTTCTGTAGTGCCCAGGATAGCCTCAAACTTACAACCCTCCACCTTCAGCCTTCCAAGTGCTAGGATGACAAATGGATACCATTACACCAGGCTTCTCCAATTCTTGCCTCACTTTTGGATAAGCCTGATGTCCTTGTTACCTGTACTAGGAAACTCTGGGCCTGCCCCTCAGGCACCCCCACCCACTTCTCTTCACATTCTGTGTCACTACATGGTGGCTGATGATGTGCAGACACACCTTGTTGAGAAGAATCTGAAATAAGAGCTATGCCATTTATTAGCTCTCTGTAACCTTAACCTTTCTCTGTACCTTGGTTTCTGCATCTATAAAGTGGGTATATGGACCCACATTGTGGGGCGGTTGTAAATGGTAAGGTATTTGGAAGTCTCTGGTGGTTAGTAAAGATGAAAAGTCGGGCATAATGTCTTAATGACTGTTATTTCAGCAACCAGGAGGCTTGAGGCAGGAAGATCTAGAGTTCAAAACTAGCCTGGACCACATAGTTTGAGGCCAATCTGGACTACACAGCAAAAGCTGACTTTTTTTTCAGTGTACATATGTGCTATGTGTCATATATGCACATGTGTATACAGATCCTTGAGCTCCATACGTTCAAGTTCAGAGGCCAGAGGAAGGCATCAGGTGTCATCTTCCATTCTTCCTTATTTCCCTAAGACAGAGTCTTACACTGAACCTGGATCTGTTTTTCAGTGAGCCTGTCTGACCAGGGAGCCCCAGTGTCCTTTCTGTACCCTAGTCAGTGTTAAGGTTGTAGGCATGTGTGGCCATGCCCAGCTTTTTATGTTGGTGCTGGGGCTCAAACGGGTCCTTGTCATGCTTCCATAAAAAGCATTCTCCCCTTCTGAAACATCTTTCCAGCTCCCCCCCAAAAAAAACAAAAAGCAAAAAAACCCTAAAGGGTTGGGGTTGCAACTCAGTTGGTAGAATGCTTACTTAGTATGCACAAGGACCTGGGTTCAATCCCCAACCTCACATGAAAACCTGCCGGACATGGTGGCACATGCCTTTAATCCCTGTGAGTTGGAGGCCACCCTGAGAATAAAGAGTGAATTCCAGGTCAACCTGGGCTAGAGTGAGACCCTGCCTTGAAAAACCAAAAGCAAAACAAACAAAAAAACAGCATTGGTGGCACATCACTATAATCCCAGCACTTTGGAGTCGGAGGTAGGCAGGTTAGAAATTCAAGGTCATCCTCAGCTATATAGCAAGTTTGAGGCCAGCCTGGGCTGTAGGAGACCCTGTCTCAAAAAAACCCAAAGAGGGCAGGGCATAGTAGCCCATGCCTTTAATCCCAGCACTCAGGAAGCTGAGGTAGGGGAATCACTGTGATTCCAGGTCAGCCTGGGCTAGAGTGAGACTACCTAGGTCAGGGAGGAGGTACCTAAAAAGGGCTAGAGAGATGGCTTAGCAGTTAAAGGCGCTTGCTTACAAAGCCTGGCAGCCCAGGTTTAATTACCCAGTCAGTTCTCAAATAAAGACAGATACACAAAGGGTCACATACGTCTGGAGTTTGTTTGCAATGGCAAGAGGACCAGGTGCACCCATTCTCCTCTCCCCCTACCCCTACTTGCAAATAAGTAAAAAAATTTTTTTCCTTTGGTTTTCCGAGGTAGGGTCTCACTCTGGCCCAAGCTGACCTGGATTAAAGGTGTGCACCACCACAACTGGCTCAAATAAGTAATTTAAAAAAAAACCTACAGAAAAGGAAGTGCATAGAGGAATCTGGTGGCAAGTTTGGCAAGAGAAGGGTTTAGAGGACCAGTGGAGTAGAGGTGTGTGAGTGCTTGGCTCTAATGTCCAGCTTGCCCCTTACAGAGGAATGAAAGTGATAGAAAACCGCGCCATGAAGGATGAGGAGAAAATGGAGATTCAGGAGATGCAGCTCAAAGAGGCCAAGCACATTGCCGAGGAGGCTGACCGCAAATATGAGGAGGTGAGTGGGGCTGGCATATGGTGGAGGCCACAGGAAGCAGGAGGAAACAGAGCTGCCTATCAGAAGAATATTTGGGGCCGCCTAAAGGAAATCCTTGATTAGGTCAGCTATCCCTCTGTGTGAACATCTGTTTCTCCAAAGACAACCTCTTAGCTGGAAAACTGTTATCTTGCTTAGTGCCAAAATCCTGTGGCCACTTGGCTAACTTTCTGGGGAAACTGCCTGACTGGCCTTCTCACTTTTTATTTTCATTTGTATATGTGGGTGCATGTGGATGTGGAGACCTCAAGTCAACATTGGGAGTCTTTCTTATTATCCCTCTTATTTTATCTACTCATTTGCAAGTGTGCATGTGTATGTGTGTACCAGGGTCTTTTGCTGTTTCACAAGAATGGCTATCTGTGGAGAATTGAGCCAGTTCCAGCAGATTTTGTAAGTAAGTTCCTGTAACTACTAAGCCATCTCCCAAGGCCCTCAATCTTATTTTGGGGAGAGATTCTGTCACAGACCATACTGTTAACTGATTCAGCTATAACAAGCTAGTGAACCCCAGGGATCCTCCTGTCTTTGCCTTCCCAGTGCTGGGATTATAGGTGTGCCCTGCATTTTACATGGGGGCTAGGTCTGAACTCAGATCCTTACGCTTATACAGCATGTACTTTAACCACTGAGCCATATCCCCAGCCCCTATCTCACTCATTTTGTCCTTTTTTTAAAAAAAATTTTTTTTAATTTATTTATTTGAGAGCGACAGACAGAGAGAGAAAGACAGATAGAGGGAGAGAGAGAGAATGGGCGCGCCAGGGCTTCCAGCCTCTGCAAACGAACTCCAGATGCATGCGCCCCCTTGTGCATCTGGCTAACGTGGGACCTGGGGAACCGAGCCTCGAACCAGGATCCTTAGGCTTCACAGGCAAGCACTTAACCGCTAAGCCATCTCTCCAGCCCTCATTTTGTCCTTTAGCTGATTGTGTTGAGTCAGTTTAGCAAAAACTAGCCTGGCTCTTTGGAGACAAGGTCTCACACTATAGCTCATGCTAGACTGGAACTCACTATTTTGCCCAGACTGACCTTGGCCTCTTGACATCCTCCTTCCTCAGCTCCCCAAGTGTCAGGATTATAAGCATGAGCCGCCATACCTGATTTTTCTTTTATTTTGGAGACAAGTGTAGCCCAGGTGGCCTCTTCATAATCTTCCTGCCTTGGCTTCCCAAGTATGGTATTAAAGGTGTGAGCCACAATGTATGAGTGGTGGTATTGTAATTTTATTTTTATTTTAGAGAGAGACAGAGAAAATTGACCTGCTAGTCTCAACCACTAAAATTGAACTCCAGATGCTTGCACCACCTAGTGGGCATGTGCAGCCTTGCACTTGCCTCACCTTTGTGTGTCTGGTTTATGTGGGACCTGGAGAGTCAAACATGGGTCCTTAGGCTTCGCAGGCAAATGCCTTAACCACTAAATCATCTCTCCAGCCCTAATTTTATTTATTTATTTATTTACTTATTTGATTACTTTGTTGTTTTTTTTTTTGAGGTAGGGTTTCACTCTAGTCCAGGCTGATCTGGTTCACTATGTAGTCTCAGGGTAGCCTCAAACTCACAGTGATACTTCTACCTCTACCTCCCAAGTTCTGGGATTAAAGGCGTGAGCTACCACACCCAGCTAATTTTATTTATTTTTAAGACAGGCTTGGAACTCACCATCCTCCTGCCTCAGCCTTCCAAATGTGGGGATGACAGATGTACATCACCACACCTGGCTTCAGTCTTTCTTTGGCCTGCCTCCATGGTTTTACGCTTCTCCTTTGCATGCACTCGTGCCCTGAGAGAATTTTTGTTTTGTTTTGTTTTGTTTTGTTTTGTTTTGGCTGTTCAAGGTAGGGTCTCACTGTAGCCCCAGACTGACCTGGAATTCACTATGTAGTCTCAGGGTAGCCTTGAACTCATGGCGATCCTCCTACCTCTGCCTCCCAAGTGCTGGGATTAAAGGCAAGTGCCACTACACCAAGCCTGGGAGGGTTTTTTGCATGTATGTGTGTGTGTACATGTGTATATAAAAATGTGAGTGCACGTGTATGCTCATTCATGTGCCTATAGAGACTTGTGTTGGGTGTCTTCCTTAGTCACTTTCTACCTTAGTTATTGAGACAGGGTCTCTAGTTGGCCTGAGTTCACCAATCCAGCTAAACTAGCTGTCCAGCAAGCCCCAGGGATCTTCCTATCTCTGCCTCCATAACACAGGGAGGCACATGTCACCATACGTCAAAGTTTTCCTGGCTATTGGGGATCCCAGGTCATACTTGCATTGCAAGCACTTTACCCACTGAGCCATCTTCCTAGCCCCTGAGAGAATTTAGATTCCCTCTATGCCCCAGAACTGTTTGAGTAGAATAGACCAGCATCTTCATGGGGAGGGCATCCAGGTTATGAGGACTATCTCAGCAGGACTCTTCTGTCTTTCTAGGTAGCTCGCAAGTTGGTCATCCTGGAGGGTGAGCTGGAAAGAGCAGAGGAACGTGCAGAGGTGTCTGAGCTGTAAGTGGCCAAACAGGACTGATCAAGGCTGGGCTTAGCTCCTGGGCCAGAGGAGGGAGAGTTGGGTTTGGCTGTCACTGGGGCCTCTGCTCCAGTGAGTGGACATCAGAAGCTCATAGCTCATTCCTCCTCTTTACTTCCATGACTGAGAGATGGCCACTGTTTGTTCTTACTGCCCACATGTTCTCTTACCTCCAACACATTGAGAAATAGGATTAAAACTGAGGATAACAGGGAGACTCAGAACTTTCATTTTCCCAGACAAAGCTGATACACTTTCTTTCCATTTTTTTGTTTGTTTTTCTGAGATAAATTGAGAAAGAGAGAAACAATCAAACTCCAGACACATGTGCCACCTTATGCACATGCACAACCCTTCCGCATGCATCACCTGTGCGTGTGGCTTACATGGGATCTGGAGAATCCAACTCTCTTATCATTGTTTTTGTTTTGTAAGCTTTCTGGGTTTTGGATATAGAATCTCATGTAGGCCAGGCTGGTCTTGAACTCCTAATCCTTCTGCCTTTGATGCCTAAGAGCTCAGATTACATGAGTGTGCCAAAGTACCAGGCTCTATTGTTGTATTGTTTTCTTTTGGAGTTTCTCAGTGTCTACATAGGGGGAATCCCAGGTCAGTCAGTAACCTTGACTGGCCTGGAGTTCCCTATGTAGACCATGTTGGCTTTTACCTTGAGTGAATTCTTCTTCCTCTCGAATGCTGAGATTACAGATTACAGGTATGCACTACACAGCATTTGTGTGTGTGTATGTGTGTGTGAGAGAGAGATAGATAAGGTGTTACCTGGCCAGCCTGACCTGGAACTCCGGATCTTCCTGTCTCAGCCTTCTGAGTGCTGGGATGAATAGTGTGAGCCACCACACCCAGCCAGGCCATGTGCTCTTAACAGAACCCTCACAGTAGAAGACTGGTATCTCATGTTTCCTTGTTTTGCTTCTGAGGTCAGTGTTGGGTCCTGGCACATTCCTCTGAGGGTACAGAGGTGAAGAACTCAGCCAGAATCCCAGAAGTCCCAGAAAATAAAACTCCTCTCCCCTTGGCCTTAGATGAGGGACTCAGCTGCACAGAGCCCTGCAGTGCTGGGTGAGCTCTGGTTTCACAAATCAGATCCAGGCTTGCTTCCTCAAGTGTGGACTCTGACCGCCATCTCCCATCTCCTGCACTCACTCTCATTCTTACACCACCTGGAGACAGCTTCATCAGTCAGAGATTTCATAAGTCTCTGTAGCCTCAGCCCTGGCAGAAGCACAGAAGTGCTTTCCAAACTCTGCAAGTGCTTTCTTGCCCTGCCTGTGCCTAGTAAGAGAAGACTCTAATAAGCTCCCACAACAATATCTCAGAAAACTCCAGGAACACTTTCGTTCCCATATTCCTTTGGATGCTTTTGGTAGAGTACTTTTCTCCCTTTCAAAACTTCTTGTCTTTATGCAGAAAATGCGGCGACCTGGAAGAAGAACTCAAGAATGTCACTAACAACCTGAAATCCCTGGAAGCTGCTTCTGAAAAGGTAGTGATTGGCTTAGGTTGGAGGGGAACTTGTTAAATTTTGTTTTTTCTTTTTATTTTTTGTAAACATGAATTCCTTGGTTTTGTTCTTTTCCAAGGTACTGTGGCACATGCCAGGGCATCAGGAATCTGGCCTCTATTTGTTAGCAGTAGCTTTGGTGCCCAACAGTTGGGGATCTCCCCTGCAGCAAGGGCAGCCAGTGGCTAGATTCTGAGGTAGGCTTTGGGTCCTCTGCTATGGGGTCATAGTGCCATCTTTTTTCTCTACCTCATAGGACGATTGAGGTGGAGTGTGGGATTAGTATCTGGTAAAGCTCCATTTATAGGCATGTCCACCTGTTTTTTGTTTTTTTTTATTTTTTATTTTTGGTATTTTGAGGTAGGGTCTCACTGTCACCCAGGCTGACCTGGAATTCACTATTCCCAGGCTGGCCTCAAACTCATGGTGATCCTCCTACTTCTGCTTCCCGAGTACTAGAATTAAAAGCATGTGCCACCACGCCCTGGTTTGTTTGTTTGTTTTTGAGGTAGGGTCTCTCTCTAGTCCAAGCTGACCTGGAATTCACTATGTAGTCTCAGGCTGGCCTTGAACTCAAGGTGATTCTCCTACCTCTGCCTCCCAAGTGCTAGAATTAAAGTTGTGCACCACCATGCCTGGCTACCTCCTTTTTTAAAACTGTGATTTCTTCCACAGTATTCTGAGAAGGAGGACAAATATGAAGAAGAAATTAAACTTCTGTCTGACAAGCTGAAAGAGGTGAGTATGGTACCCCTAGCCAGTTCTGAGCTTCCCCAGAGCTGATCTGAAGGCAGCAGTGACCAACCTTCTTCTTCTCTAGGCTGAGACACGTGCTGAATTTGCAGAGAGGACGGTTTCCAAGCTGGAAAAGACCATTGATGACCTGGAAGGTATGGAATCACCATCTAAACACTTGTCGTGCCTCTCTGTATGTGACACATCAAAAGACAGTTGGTGAGCGAGAAAGGACTGAGTGGGGTTTTGTTTGCATCAGGAAAGGGAAGGGCAGAGTGAAGAAGTCTTTAGAGTATCTTTCCACTTGCTCATTTCAGGACATCAGGAATCAGAGATACCTTGCATTTTTATCACCCAAAGCTTATCATGGTATGCAAAATGGGAAATATAGAGACCTGTCAAGTCTGGTTGGGACCCCAGAACTAGGTAGGGTTCCTTGAAGTGGGTTCCAGTTTTAAATTTCAGTCCCATAGTTATGATGTAGCCCAGAAATTCCAGAAACGGGGTTTAAAATGAAGTGTCCAAGGCTGCCTGCCTCCTCCTAGAAGAGTGCAAAACATTTTCTTCAATCCCATATCCCTGTTTGGTTTGGGAAACAAGGTTTCTACATAGGGCAAAATGCCCCATTCCACAGGATAATCTTTGGACCCAGTGACACACTGAGACATAATCTGGGGCCAGTGATTGGTGGGAAGCAGTGCTGGCCATGTCTAGTCAAAAGGCTGTTTATGGCTAATCCCTGGCCAAACCATACTACTTAGAAATCACTCCATAGATCTTTGTTTTATACATGACATGACTTTCTCTTAGTTCATACTTTCTCACTTTTTTCCTCTTTTTATTGCTCATCTGTGGCATCCCATTCTGACCTTCATGTTCTGTCTCCTGTACCTCTCCTTCTGAAACCTCTTCCCCCAGAACCTCAGTACTGTAGACAGCTATATGCTCAGCTCAAGTACAAAGCTGTCAATAAAGAGCTGGACCATGCTGGGCGTGGTGGCGCACACCTTTAGTCCCAGCACTCGGGAGGCAGAGGTAGGAGGATCTCTGTGAGTTCAAGGCCACCCTGAGACTCCATAGTGAATTCCAGGTCAGCCTGGGCTAGAGTGAAACCCTATCTCGGGGGGGGGGGGGGGGGAAGAGCTGGACCATGCTCTCTGAGAGGCAGCACCATTCTAGCAGTTCTGAAATCTGCCTTCTCAGTCTGGTGCCTACATGCCTATGGGCTTCTGCAGTTTGCCTCCAATACTGTGTAAACAAGATGCAAGGACACCATTATGCCTAGGATTAAAACAGCCATTCCCAGAAGCTCCAACTGAAGGATGGATTACAGGATTTCATATTTTCCTACCAAAGAGTTAGGAACTAGAATTAGAGATGAAAGTGTATTAAGTCACCCATATCTAACACCAAAATGTCATATGTTCTGAAGCATTTCTCAAATCTCATGAAACATTTGAGATATGTTTAAATTATTATTTGGGCAAACACCGTTAGTCCCAGCACTTGGGAGGTTGAGGTAGGAAGACTGACATGAGTTAGAGGTCAGCCTGAGGCTACCAAAGAGTTTCAGGTCCTTGTGTGACACAAGCACAGAAGAATGGGCACTGGAATTATTGGAGTATTCCAGCTCTGCCTGCTCTGTTGTCATGGTGTGGCTTAGGAACAGGATAGAGAAGCTTCATATGGCTGTGACCACAGGGGAGACTGAAACTCACCAAAGTGCTGACTGGTAGTTACATAGTGGAGTATTCAGCACTGTGAGACATCTCCATCACACCATCTAAGGCTCAGGGACCATTGCAGAAGAGGTGGCAGAATGTAAGAGCCAAAGGAAGGGGAGGAGTGCTTTGTAATACTGTCTTCCAGACACAGAGTGACTGTGGCACTCATGACCTCATGGTGGCGGATGTTATCTGAATACCTGTATACCTGAATAATATAAAGGGGAAAAAATGATGGCATCAAAGTAAACCAGTTGGAAAGAAGAGATTCAGTGGAGGGGGAATTTGGGAGGGAGAAAAGGGTGGTGGGAGGGGACTATGATGATGATATATGATCCTTATGCATGGGAGGTTGTCAATAAAAAGTTAAAAACAGGGCTGGAGAGATGGCTTAGTGGTTAAGCACTTGCCTGTCAAGCCTAAGGACCCCGGTTCAAGGCTCAATTCCCCAGGTCCCACGTTAGCCAGATGCACAAGGGGGCGCATGCGTCTGGAGTTCATTTGCAGAGGCTGGAGGCCCTGGCGCGCCCATTCTCTCTCTCTCCCTCTGTCTTTCTCTCTGTATCTGTCGCTCTCAAATAAATAAAAAAATTTTTTTAAAAAGTTAAAAACATAGGGAGGGAATTACTATGGGATTTATTTTATAATCACGGAAAATGTTAATAAAAATTTTTTAAAAAGTTAAAACAAAAAATAAAATATTTGTAGTTTATCTGAACTTTGTTTTTGTGTGTGTGCAATATTGAGGTCTTATGCAGATAACAGTCACTGTAGGGTCATGAATGTAGTGGCCACTTAGTGTCTGGAAGATAGTATTTCCAAAGCACTCCTTCCCATTCTTTGTTACATTTTGTTACCTCTTCCACAATGGTCCCTGAGCTTTGGAGGTTGTGACAGAGATATCTCATTTAGTCCTGAGCACTCAACTGTTACTTCTCAGTACTTTTAGTTTTGAGTCTCCCCAGTAGTCACTGCCATCATAAGATCCTATGTAGCCCAGAATAGCCTTCAGTACATAGCTGAGGATAACCTTGTACTATTCTCTGCCTTCACTTTCCAAGTGTAAAAAATAAAGGTGTGTGCCACCAAGTTGAGCTCCAGTATCTGGCATTTTCTCTTATAATCCTGATTCTAAAATGTAGGTTATGTTCCATATTATTCTGTGGTGTTCACTTAAAACATAAAGTACGGCTGGAGGGATGGCTTAATGGTTAAGGCACCTTCCTGCAAAGCCAAAGGATCCAGGTTTGATTTCCCCAAAAACCACATAAGCCAGATGTACAAGGTGGCAAATGCATCTGGAGTTCATTTGCAGTGGCTAGAGACCCTAGTATGCCCATTCTCCCCCGCCACACACACACCTCTTTCTGTCAAATAAATAAAAATAAAAAACAATAAAAACCATAAAGTACTAAGTTGGGACTTTCACTGTGGCCATTTGAGGTTTGCAAACCTTTAATTTTCTCTTTATAAGATGTTTATTAATTCATCTTTCCCTCCCCTCTTCTTAATCCTCACCAGAAAAACTTGCCCAGGCCAAAGAAGAAAATGTGGGCTTACATCAGACACTGGACCAGACACTAAACGAACTTAACTGTATATAACCAAAAACACAACAGTCTTGTTCCAACAGCAACTCCAGAGCTCCATGTCTTTCTCTTCTCTTGTAAGAAGTTCCTTTTATTATTACATCTTTGCTTTGCTGGAAATGTCAAACAATGAATTCATGACCAAATATTTTGTATCAAACAAGCTTTGAGCACCAGTTAAATTTAATTACTTCCTTTTCAAGTAGCACCAGCTTCTTCAGCTGTTTTTATTATGTTGCATTTATTCCTAACATAGGCAGGACGATTCATGCTGAGCACACTGTCTTATAATTGAGGGCATTTGGCTCCTGGGAAATGGTTAGCCCCATACTTCCAAAAACTGGGTATGGTGTCTAGTCAAAGGTTGGTTGAAATTTTGAATATAACTTGTTCAGTCACTATTGGTGAAACTAGATGAAGCAAGGGAGCAACATGGAAAAATGGGTGGGGATTTTTCATCCAGAGCAAAAACAGAAATGGATTATTGTAGGAAATCATAAAGCAGTTAGATTAACCTAGTCGCACCAGGGCCTTCTCCACATTCCACCTTCCAGTAAATAATCATAATTACCTAAGTGTTTCCTGGATGGAGCCATCATGGCTCATCTATACTTTTTTTTTTTCATTCTAATGTTGTCCTTTGAAGATTTGTCTACTTTGAGATAAGCAGGAATATGAGTTCAATCCCATTCAAGTCAGCCATATCAAAAAGACTTCTGGCCATCAATTGAGCAAAAGTGCTATTCCCTCTGTCCCTCCCCCGCAAACAGATTTTAGACAGCAAAGTGTCTCTAGCAACAAAGTATAGAGAAAAGTTGGCTTAGCTTCATTACCATAGTTCAGGGAATGGCAAACTGAAAATGCACTTATCTAGAATTTTAATTACTTCTTATCTAGCTAATAAAAGGCCAAGAAACTCCTGATTAAACTGGATATGGAGTATTTTCTATGCAGAGGCTGCACATTTTGGCTTTGCTAAATTTCTGCTTTCTTGGTTAACATCTCAGTTGAAACATTCCATATTCCCCAGCAGGGTGGGGGCCAACTCAAGTTTACAATTCCTCTTAAAATTCATTCTTGCTTCTAGCTCATCTGAATCCCCAGCCCCTCACTCCTATTTATTAAGCATCATACTACCCAGGAGACAAACTAGCAAATTGTGCAGTTGAATAAAACCCACACTCTTCTTTAGATTCTTGCAACTGTATCATATGTAATAGTATGACTTTTTCTACATTTTGGTCCAATAAATTTTTACATAAACATCAATTTGTTTTGTTTTTAATATTTTTGTTTTCAAGGACAGCCAGTGCTTCTTGCTGCTGCAAATGAACTCGACACTTGTGCCACTTTGTGCATCTGAATTTACATGGGCACTGGGAAATTGAACTTGGGCCAGGCTTTGTAAGCAAGAGCCTTTAACCACTGAGCCTTCTCTTAAGCCCATAAACTGCAATTTGTATGGGTTTTAGAATGTGTGAGGACACAAAATATAGCTCAACAAATGTTGATGGGATGAGAAGATAGCTGTACAAAGAATTTAACAAATGCTATTTACCATACACTATGACTTCATAATATAAAGATTATGATCTCTGTAATTCTGATGAGAACATTTGGCCTCTGTAACTAAAAAGTCAAATCTTTTGTTATTCCCAATTCTGCCTGAGGGCTGTGAGGAATGAGTAGGATTTTAATAATGAGAGGAGAGTTTCTATTACTTGAATTAGGAAAGTATAAGACCTGCTAAGTAGAAATTCTCTGGAAAAATCACTCCAATGCCAGTATGAGTGACAGTAGAGGAGTTTATTACCCAGGAGCCAAAAAGCTTGAGGTGGGGGAGGGGGATGTGCACACCTTTAATCCCAGCACTCAGGAGGCAGAGGTAGGAGGATCGCTGTGAGTTCAAGGCACCCTGAGACAACACATTGAATTCCAGGTCAAAAGAGAGAGAGAGAGAGAGTGAGAGAAGCTTGAGGTAGCGCTCCAAAAGAGCTTTGACCCCTGAGCAGATTATATTTCCATTTTATAGTTTTCATAGCCAATAGGAGGGGTAAGTGAACAAACAAGATGTGAAAATTTGCATATCATTTCTGTAGTCAGGCCACCCTAACAATGAACTCCACTTTATTTTGTTTTAGCATAAACTGTGTTTCCTTCTTACCATCCCTTTGGGCCCTTTCTGAACAGTTCCTTCTTTGGGATTTTTCCATCTGCTGACAAAGTTTTAGCTCCTCACTGTTACAATAACTCAGTGAATCAGTTCAACTTTTAGCTTCTTTTCTACCACATTCCCTCCTCTTTCTCACTTTATCATAGCACCTTATGATTTTGTACATAATGGCTAGTATGCCTGGCATATCACATGTATTTTAATTACTTCCATCCTAGATCGGATGAACCTGGACAGAGCATTTAGTACATGAGTCCCATCATAATTATGAGAGACTCCACTAAAGGAGCTAGCCAATGTTCCCATGTAGTCCACATACCAGCAGGCCCAAGGTCTGGGGTACATCAGCTGTAAGACCTCCAGAGTCTTGGGCAAACATAACTTTGAAGACCAAGCATGTGTCAGTTGTCATTGGGAATGCTGACACTGTTACCATTAAATCTTGTGACTCTGGGAGGGTGATCAGAAAGGAGAGATGGACTCTGGGAGGGAGGGGTAGTGGTCAGGAAGGCAGGAAGTGGTTCATGATTATTGTCCTTAAAAATATGGATGGCAGCCGGGCGTGGTGATGCACGCCTTTAATCCCAGCACTCGGGAGGCAGAGGTAGGAGGATTGCCATGAATTCAAGGCCACCCTGAGATGACAGAGTTAATTCCAGGTCAGCCTGGACCAGAGTGAGACCCCACCTCGAAAAACCAAAAAAAAAAAAAAAAAAATGGATGGCAACACAAAAGACAAAAGGAGGAGGGCCTTCTCTGTACAAGATTGGTCAGCAGGAGTGACTGTGACAGGAAAAGAATATGAGGCATACTATAGAACTATATCTTTTCAGGGGTGACAGACATAAAAGTCTCTTGGAACCAAAGTTTTTCTATGGACCCCATGAGATTACCAAATGAGCTGATTCACCCAGAAAATGGAAGGGGTTAGGATCCTACTCATGCATCTGATTTTCTGGTATCTCATGTTTCAGTCCTCAGGCTTCTGTCATGCATGGAGCAGCAGGACCACAGTCTTTTTGGCATGGGCAGATGTCCTCCAGAACTTGACTTTGAGGGGACCCTTTGGGTTCCTGGTGACCTGTTAACTGTTACAACTGGCTAAGGATACCGTCTTTTATTTTGGTGTGTTGAGTTCGTATCACTTGGCTGATGGGTGGTGGCAGGAGAATCCAAGCAAAGAGATAACATCAACCAACCAGCACCACCACCATTAGCAAGTACAAACTGCCAGAACTCTAACTTGATTTATTTTATTTTTCGAGGTAGGGTCTCACTCTAGCCCAGGCTAACCTGGAATTAACTCTGTATTCTCAGGGTGGCCTCAAACTCACAGCAATCCTATCTCTGCCTCCCAAGTGCTGGGATTAAAGACATGAGCCACCACACCCAGCTCTAACTTGATTTTAAATGTTAGGGCTAGACTCTAGATTTGTCCTAAATGTACTTTAGGGCTTGGCTGTGAGATCTGTCCTGAGTGGATATATCTTCTTTTAATAAGACATGTCAAGGAGAGATTGGGCTAATATAAATCAATAACTATCAGGTAAATATAATCAGTGAGAACCATTTTGGATCTTTGATTTAAAGGCAAACAGTGGCTGACTAAACAGGGCCAGGCACAGGCAGAAGACATGAGTTAATAGTTTAGTACTATAAGCCAGTATCAGGCAGGGCAGTGTGTTTGTCTGACCCTGGTTTATATTGTAATATGTTGTAGTTATATACTCTTACTAGGTGTTTAAGACGGTGTAGGCAGCAAAAATAACTATGTATTATATTTTAAAGTCATTCATGGCTTTTTTTAGGAGAGACATAAGGCACCTGTGAAGAGTTCTATGACTTTCAACATTGTCATCTGCTAGGATAAGTCAAGGCCATGCTGACCAAGTGGTCCTGCCTCTTTTGGGAGGCCTGATTTTCCTCTGATGTGACTCTGTTGTTGCAGATACATTGATTTGGAGTCCATCTCCAGGTCTCCAGGTCTTCCCTGATCAAGACAGGCAGGCAACTTACCAGAGAGGTAGATGTTAGCAAGCGTCCCATCATCTCCTGTGGCCTTCTAACCTGGGAGCAGGAACCAAAATATTGGTCATCCTTTTAATTCCAATGTTTCCAATTGACCTTGGCTTCTACATATGGTTATTCAGATATATGATTAGCAAAACAGATTTAGGTAAAAAGGTGCAGAACATATCTGGTTAGCCAAGTAGATCTGGTCAGAGAATGACACAATAGTTTAAAATCATTCTCATTAGCATTTAAGTTTAGTTGTCAGGTGACAGTGTAAGCTATGTCTGGAACATAGAAAACATACACATATTATCTTTTAAGTATCTGTCAGTTACAAGTATAGGCAGAACATATTAGCAGCTCTGGAAACAATATTTTATCCACAACTCTAAATCAATTGATTCTATCTAGAAACTGTTTGTCAGGAAAAGACAAGGTAGTATAAAAACTTGGCATCCATGTTTGAAAACAACTTTGGCTAGTCTGCATACCTATGCAGGTACCGATTACCTCAAACTGGAAACAGAACAGCAGCACTTAAGATCATTTTTCTGGAGCAGGAAACATGTCTTAAGTAACAATATATTATACATAGCTTAGGAATAAAGCCAATCTTTTCATTGTTGAGCTAAATTAGTCTGATTTTAGCATACATTAACATTATGATAAACATAAAGTGACATCTTCATCAAGTGCCTTTAATCATTGAACCATTTTTAAGCTTAACATAAGGCAATATTTATGACTGATAGAATATATAAAGCTTGGACAAACTATATTAACATTGTTTCTATATTGCAGGTTTGCCTAGGACAGGCGGAGTTTCCTCAGTTTCCCTAAGAACAAAGTCACAATGACTAAATCACCCTTTATAAGACTGAGGCAGTAATCTCTGATAATCACCCAGTAAAACAGCATGGACAAGACAGGAACTATGTTAAGGTTATAGTGTTTTTTTCTTTTTTAAGGTATAAAATGTTGACAAATAGAACATAGCAAACTTGGTTGAGAACTTTAAGGCCAGTCTTTTACAACCTTACAACTATTATAACCAAATTAACATCAGTAAGTTAAAAGTTTTAAATTTATAACCTAAATATCATAACATCCTGCAACCAGCTAAGGCTGTCCTTTGTTAGTCTGATCTAAGCGCTAATAGTCACCTTAATCTCCAGTAGTCTGTAATCTGACAAAGCACTTTAAGGCTTAGTCAACTTTGTCTTTAAACCTTCTGTTTAAGTTTACTCATACTTTCATCTACATACTTTTCCTTACAATCTGTATAACCATTCTGTAACAATCTTCTTTGTCAAACATTTAATGTCCAACATTTAAAGTTTCTTCTTCAGTTTCTCCTTTTATCTAGTTTATCTCATTATAATTACCAGCAAAACTTTTATTGTCCTTACCATAAGACCGTTTCTGTGGGTTTAAATATATATATATCATATATATATATATAGTTTATCCATTTATTAGAAAGAGGCAGATAGATAGAGACAGAGAGAATGGGCATGCCAGGGCCTCCAGCAACGGCAAATGAACCCCAGATGCATGTGCCACCTTGTGCATCTGGTTTATGCGGGTGCTGGGGAATAGAACCTGGGTCCCCAGGATTCATAGGCAAGTGAATTAATGGCTACCCCATCTCTCCAGCCCTCATAAGACCTTTTAATTGGATCATTTAAGTTTTTTTTCTTTTGCCCTCAAAAGGTTCTTTGAAATAGTATTTTATAAGAGTAGACTAGGTTTGACTTAAATTACTTACTCAGAATATACATATAGATTTTATCATCTGTTGATTTTTTTGAACCTCTTTATCAGCTTTCTGAAACACATATATTTATTTATTTATTTATTCATTTTTATTTAAGAGCAACAGAGAAAGAGGCAAACATAGAGGATGAGCACACCAGGGCCTCCAACCACTGCAAACAAACTCTAGATGCATGTGCCCCCTTGTGCATCTGGCTAATGTGGGTCCTGGGGAATCAAGCCTTGAACTGGGGTCCTTAGGCTTCACAGGCAAGCGCTTAACTGCTAAGCCATCTCTCCAGCCCTGAAACACGTATTTTAAAAATATAAAAACAGATTAGAACATTATTAGAAGTTCTAGAAATTTTCGGAAGAACTTACCATTGAGTACTTCGCAATCTAGACACAAACCTTAGGGCTATTATCTGTCAGCAGTTCCATAGAAGCATAGACAGATAAAGTAAACTTAAAACAGTTACACATGTCTTATAAGAAGTCCCCAACTGAAACCGGGCGTGGTGGCGCACGCCTTTAATCCCAGCACTCGGGAGGCAGAGGTAGGAGGATCACCAGGAGTTCGAGGCCACCCTGAGACTACATAGTGAATTTCAGGTCAGCCTGGGCTAGACTGAGACCCTACCTCAAAAAACAGAAACAGAAAAAAATAAGTCCCCATCTGTCTGCAGCAATTTGGGACTCACCCATCATCATGTTGGGACCAGGACCCTGATATTCCCTGTGCCAACAGTTCCCCCTGGGTCTGCAAGGCTAGGAAGCCAAGAAAGCATAGTCTTCAGGGATTTCCCCGGGGTGGCATAAGCCAAGAGTCTTGTCTCTCTGTCCAATGAGACTTGTGTGTCAGGTTCCCCCTCCTATTCCAGGACCATTTGGCCATCGTATAGGTCAAGCCCTGCTGGGGAAGCAGTAAGTGACACATTGCAATTACAGGTGCCTGCTCATGTGTAGTCCATTTCATCTTTGCCTTGGAGAGCTGCCCCAGCTGCAGCATGTGAGAGCAAGACAGACAAGTTTCCCCAGGTTTCTAGCATTTGCCTGGGACTGGCCCCAGAATTTAGCTATTCCTGATTGACCTTTTGCCCCTAGGGAACACAGCAGGATAGCATAACCCTTCTCTCCAAGTGTGGAAGGGCTTTCCCTCATCTTCTGGTAGGTATGTGGTCGGGTTTAGGGCTTGAGCAACTTTCATCACATTCTCAGACAAAATTATCTCCTTTTATCCCTCCTTTCTGTGGCCTTAGGTTTTGCCAATTTTAAATTCTGTTAACTACTACCTCATTACTGGAGAGTGTGTTAGGAGGCACCTGGTGTGTGTGTGGGGGGGTGATCTCTGGCCTTGAAGCTTCTGTTCTGACTCTAGTTAAGCAGGGATTTTTTGTTTGTTTTGTTTTTCCCAGGGACAGTTTTGGATTTCTTTCTGGGCTACAGGGCAGTTCCTTGATCTTGCCATTTTATAACTTTTAGGAGTAGGAGAATCTTTCACTTTTGCTGTCTATCATCTTAGTTACTTTCACTGCTTACTCTGGGGGCCATTCAACATTAAAATCTGGCCTTCCTAATTTACAGAGAGGCCTTTAGTTTTTCTGATGTCATCTTACTATTATAACCTCCTGAATATTCTCTTCTGAAGTATGGTTTGTTTTTGACCATGCAGTCTAGGACAGTGGGCTTGGTGGAGGACTTCCCCAACGAATTTCCCACTGTGTCAGTGCTGCAGAACTGACACAAAGACAAAGCCATTCTGCAGCCCTGGGGCTGTGAGCGGCATGCACACTTGCACACACATTCATATCAAGTGCACTTTGCATATAGACACCAGATGGCCATCTCCCCCTCACACATGCATTCATTCATTTAGAGTTTAAACATTTTTCTTTTCTAATCCCATTCATTACTTGGTCCAGATATCTGAATCAGCCTCATCTCTTTCCACTCAGGAACTCTGGTCTGGGGTTTCACAGTCTCCTCGGGTCACCTGGAAGGGGACCCTGCAATCTTGTGAGGGGTGTGCACTTCCCAGTTCCAGAGACCTTTGGCAGGCCGGTAGGCCCAGGAGCTGCAGTCCTTCCTGACCAACCAGGGTCATGGCAAAGGAAAATCTCATGGGGAGCTGGAGGGATCCTTCAGATATTTTGTAGAAATTATCTGGAAAGATCACTCCAACACCAGTATGGGTAAAAGTAGAGGAATTTATTACCCAGGGGCCAAAAAGCTTCCAAAGCAGCTTTGGTCCCAGCTGAAATTTTATTTCCATTTTATAGTTTTCATAGCCAAGGGGAGGGGTAAGTGAACACACAAGATGTGGCGATTTGCGTATCAATCATTTCTGTATTCAGGCCACCCTAACAATAAACTCCATTTTATTTTGTTTTAGCCCTTTCTGGACAGTTCCTTCTTTGGGATTTTTTTCCATTTTCTGAAAAAGATAAGTTTTACCTCCTCAAAAATTAACTGTTACAGTAATTCAGTGAATCAGTTCAACTTTTAGCTTCTTTTCTACCACATTGTTTGGGTTAGACTTTCTGTGTGTTACATAATAGAAAAGTTGAAAAGTAGCCTGAGCCCATAGTGATAAAATCTGAACTAATTTGGTCTAGAGTGAAAGAAACAAAATGGTTTATTAGGAGAGTCCACTTAGCCTTCATTTTCAGGATGGGACTAGACAGAGTAGGGGTTGCTTCCACATAGGAAGGCATGTTTGGAAAAAATAACCCAGGGTAGTGGAGGAAGTGATCAGAAGGAAGTGATCACACAGTTTAGCTGACTGGACAACAAGGGACTAAGAGCAGGTCTGTCTAAGTTACTGCAGTTTCACTACCTGAATTGCTTTGGTACTTGTTTTCCCCCAAGATCTTACCTTGGAGAGAAGGAAGGAATCAAAAAGAGAAAGTGATTTTTTTCCCCCTGCATTTGTGTGAACTCATGTTTGTACACACTTGTGTATATGCCACAGGTCAGTGTCAGGTGTCTTCATTAGTCACTGTCCACTTGATTGAGACAGGGTCTCCCTATTGAACCTAGACTAACAACTGAACCTCCAGGGATGGTCCTATCTCTGCCTCTCCAATACTGATGCTATGATAATGGGCATGTGCCACCACATCCAAATTTTACATGGATGCTGGAGAACCAAATTCAGGTATTCATGATTTTAGAGCAAGCACTTTACCCACTGAGCTATCTCTCTAGCCCCCCCAAAACTATTAATGTAAACCAGACGTGGTGGCACACGCCTTTAATCCTAGCACTTGGGAGGCAGAGATAAGAGGATCACCATGAGTTCAAGGCCACCGTGAGACTACATAGTGAATTCCAGGTCAGCCTGAGCTACAGTAAAACCCTACCTAAGGAAAAAAAAAAAAAAACTATTAATGTAATATATAAGCAGTTTTGTTATAAAGTCTCAATTTTTCCTTCCTATTCAGTGTTAATATTGTGAATTTAGATGGTTATATGGGTAATGTCCATACTACTTGTAAAGTTCTTTTTTTTAGTTTTTCAAGGCAGAGTCTTGCTCTAGCCCAGGCTGACCTTAAATTCACTATGTAGTCTTGGGCTGGCTTCAAACTCAATCCTCCTACCTCTGTCTCTACAGTGCCTGAATTAAACGTGTGCGCCACCACACCCAGCTTAAAAGTTCTTTCTTTATGTGAGTCTTTCTCCCCTCACCCCATTAGGTTAGATTCCAATCTCAAGATACTGTTGTAGTCATTATTGTGGCTCTGCATTTAATGTAACAAATATTTAGCTTTGCCACTGCAATGGCAACATGTTGCCAATAAGGTTTATTGGTGTGTGAATGACACTAGTTGAAATTTTTTTCCCATTACCCTACAGTGATGACTTATATAGTCTTGACAAGTAGAGAGACTGATTTTTTTTTTTTTTTTTTTGAGATAGGGTTTCACTGTAGCCCAGGCTGACCTGTAATTCACTATGTAATCTCATGTGGCCTAGAACTCTCAATAATCCTCCTACCTCTGCCTTTCAAGTGCTGGGATTAAAGATGTGCACCACCTTGCATGGTGAAACTGAATTTTTTTTTTAAATTCAGTGTTTGTTAAGCTGACTTGTCCCAGCTCATGAGGAATTCCCAATTTCATGGACTATGGATGGAAAAGAGGTTAGGACCAGGTATTATACTATAAAGATTATTTCATCCTGCTTAGAGACCATGGATGGATATTAGAGGCATTTTTATTTTTGGTTTTTGTTGTTATTTTTAAAGGCAAGCTTTTCAGAATAAGCACAACACAGGATGTACTCTGTATGGGAGAAAGTTGTCAGGAAGAAGTGGAATGATCTGACTATGGATTAGAAAAGAACCTCCATAAGAAACAGTATGTGTGGGCTGGAAAGATGGCTTTAAGTGGTTAAGGCTCTTGCCTGCAAAGCCTAAGGACTCAGGTTCGGCTCCCCAGAACTCATGTAAGCCATACATGTTGGTGGCACATGCATTGGGAGTTCGTTTGCAGTGGCTAGAGGCTCTGGTATGCCCATTCTTTCTCTCTCTCATAAATGAATACATATATAAAAAGAAATAGGATGTATAAGATCAAACAGAAGTGTCAAAATTGACTTAGGCTTCACTTACTCAGAAATTAATTGATAAAAAGATAGTCAAAACAGATTAAGAGTTTAGTAGTCGTCATGCTGAGCTTGAGGTACCTTTGACAAATCCAAAGGCAGGTGGCCAGAAAACCATTAAACAAAGAAGGATGCTGAGCAGTGGATAAGGAACTGAGAAACATCATTGCAGTGGTACAAGAAGCCACAGGAAAAGATCATCCAGAAAATGACAACTTGGAAAGAAACCTGAGGAAAACCAGTATTGTATAAATAGGAACCCACAGAAAAGCCTTAAAAGCAGTTCCAGAGTGGTTAAGAGTATTAACTACTAGCTGGGCATGGTGGTGCATGCTTTTAGTCCCAGTACTCCAGAGGATGAGTTCCTTGTCAGGCTGAGTTCTTGGGCTACAGTAACACTTTGCCTCAGGGAGGAAAAAAAAGCATCAGCTACCACTGAGATGGAGGCCTAGAAAATGAGCAAGGCTGTGATGGAAACTTAGCTAAACCAGAGCTAGATAAATAGAAGAATGAAGGGGAAGGCAAGAGATGTAGATGGAGGCCAGCCTCCAGCATGTCTTTTGTATGGGCCTCCACCTTTCTGATGCCCCAGAATGACCTAAAAGTAAGCCATCTCTGAGACACAGTTGAAACCGTATGATCCAATCTTAGCCACTGCTACACAGTGGTTTGAACTAAAAAAAAAAAAAAGCTTCAGGACTACGGGTGTGGCTCAAAGTCAGAGTGCTTGCCTAGCTTGCACAAGGCTCTGCATTCCATCCCAGCACTACTTGAAAAGAAAACAAAGATTAATATTTTAGTTGAGAAAGAGAAAGGCATAGGAAAATATGGGCGCACCAGAGCCTCTAGCTGCTGCAAATGAACTCGAGATGCATGGGATACCTTGTGCATCTGGCTTACATGGGTACTGAGGAATCAAACCTTGGTCTTTTGGCTTTGCAGGCAAGCACCTTAACTGCTAAGCCCTCTCTCCAGGCCAGGAAAAGAATAATTTACATACATACATACATACATATATATACACATATATACATACACACACACATACATATATATGTGTGTATATATACATATATATACACACATATATATATACATATATATATATATATATACACATACATACACACACACACATATATATAAATAAATAAAATAAAGGGTGTGGGAGCCAGGCATGGTGGCACATGCCTTTAATCTCAGTACTTGGGAGACAGGCAAGAGGATCATTCTGAGTTCGAGGCCAGCCTGGACTACATAGTGAATTCCAGTTCAGCCTGGGCTAAAGTGAGACCCTACTTCAAAAAAATACAAATAAAAAGCAGGGAGGGGCTGCGGGAGACTGCTCACTGGTAAAGGCACTTGCTTACAAAACCTGCTGGCCCTGCACATAAAACTCAACAGGCATTTGTTTGGAGCGGCAAAAGACCCTGGTGGCCCATGCACACACACGTACAAATGAAGATTATAATAACTTTACTTCTTGTTTCTGGAAGTAGGCTCTTATCCTAGTCCAGGCCGACCTGGAATTCACTATGTAGTCTCAGGCTGGCCTTGAACGCTGTGATCCTACCCTGTCTCCTGGGATTTACATGCGCCAGCAAGCCTAGCTAGAATAAGTTTTTTAAGCGGGGGATGTAGCTCAATGATAAAGTGCTTGCGTAACATGCACAAGACCCTGGGTTCAATACCCAAAACAAAACAACAACAAACCCTGGAGACTAGTTGAGAAATGGCTTCAGTGGGAGGACAAAGGAATGTAATGGGTGAATGTAGCTAAAATACATTGTATATTTAAGATGTCAAAATTAATATTACTAAAACTATTTTAAAATAAAAATAATATGTAATAAAAATATCAGAACATGCATTAAAAAAAAAGAAAAAACCTTTCTCACTTCCTCACTTTAGCGCCTGGAAAAATCTACTTCACCTCCTATGGCCTCAAGTTTTCTCACCATAAAATAAGCGTGGAGAGCACCTTTGGACACAAAACGAAAGTCCCTGTTACCTGGAACTGCCCCTGCCCTAACCGCCCGGGCCGGTGCTGAGACCTCTGAGACACCGGAGAGGACGACTCTAACAAATCATGCAGCTCTGGGAGCTGCTCCTGGCGGGGTGGTCGCTCACGTGGCGGAGTACGCAGGCCCTGTCGCCAGCGCTAAGGTCTTGGGGCAGGTCTCCAGGACGCTGTGAGAATACAACAAAAGCCACTTTTCTTTGCCTCCCGCAGGCTTGACCCGGAAGCGTGCTCACCCATTATCACAGCCAGGTGCACACTCCGCTCTCACCTCGGCGCCTGTTGCGACTGCGCACACTTGTGAGGGAGGGTATAGAGGCGTCCGCGGGTGTGCGCCCTCTGCAGGAGCCAACGGTCTACACAGTGCGCGTGCGCGCTCTGCATAGGCCCGGCCCGAACGACTGGCCCTCGGAATGGTTGACGCCCCTCAGGTCTGGAAGGGCGAGACCACTCGAGTTGGGGCCAAGAAAGCGGAGACACAGTATGCCACGGCCCCGCGCCGGTCCCCATTTGAAGCCCGACTCTTCACTGCTATCCAATCACAGGCCGCTTTATCCCAAGCTTCAGCCAATGAACAGAGTGCTACAGCTGCTTCCGGCTCCGTACCCGATTCGCGTATTTCCCCAGGTCTCCCCAGGAAAGGCGGGCTGAGGGCGGGCGTTGTCCGCGGGGACGCGCGGTGGGCCGGGAGCCAATAGAGGGCGGGCTCGGTGCTGATGGACGTGCCTAGCGACCAGTGGTGAGGCCCTGGCCGCACTTCCCGTCGGGGAGAGAGTGTAATATGGCGAAGACCTACGATTACCTGTTCAAGCTGCTGCTCATCGGGGACTCGGGGGTGGGGAAGACCTGTGTCCTGTTCCGCTTCTCCGAGGACGCTTTCAACTCCACGTTCATCTCCACCATAGGTAGCGGGGCCTGGGGAGCGACCGGGGGCGCTGGAGGCCCAGACCGGCGCGCCCCTGAGGGGCTGGGCTGTGGGATCAACCCGGGCCGAGGGCTCCCAAAGGGATTCAGGGGTCTAATTCGAGCCGAGCAGCTGCTTCGACGTCCACGCCGGGCTTTCCGGGTCGTGGTGGGGGCGCCAGTGCCCATTCTGCAGATGGGGACACAGAGGCTGCAACTCTGCCAGCTCATGAAAGAGTGCAAGTCTTGGGCGGGGGTTTTGGAGCTTGTCATCTCACTGTATTCTCAAATCAAACCCTCCTCTCTTGGAGGTCCCCATTTTACAGAAGTGGAAACTGAGACATGGGAATTTGGCGGGGGTCAAGAACTGTGACATTTGACCTTAGAGAACTGCCAGGCTCGTTCTGCATTGTCACACAGGTGCTATTATAAGCCTGTCTCTCGAGGAGGAATTTGAAACTGGGGGAGGGTGTGTCACTCGCTGAAGGTCACAGCCGCAGGTGACAGGGATGAGATTTGACCACAGGTGTCTCTGATCCCAAAAATTCCAGGCCAAGCCATCCAGAGACAAGCTGGTTTGTATGCTTTCTAACCTCTATCCCTCTTGGACCCTTTCCTTGATCCTGCCTCTAACCCTTCACTTGTGATTTTTTTTTTTCCCCTCAGTAGTGGTGCTGGCCATGGTGAGTGACTTGTCATCCCCTAGGCGATGTAAGATAAAAATGGTTCTGGGAGAAACTAGAAACAGCCACCACCAAACACTGCCTTGACTTGCCTGTTACACAGCCCAGGACAGTGCCTGTCACTTTGCTTTTCCCATATGTGCCTTGAACAGAATGGAAGCCAACTTCTCTCCTAGCCACAAAACAGTCATGACCCACAGTGAAAAAGTGGCTTAGGACCTGTGTGGCCCTGCTCAGGAGCCGGGATTGAGGGAATGGTCACTGAGCCTAAAAGTCCTAGGGAATGGATTCTGTGTAAAGTTAAGTTTTGCTGTCTCCCTGGTCCCACCATGGTGTGCTAATACCATCTTAGCCCTCTTTCAGGAATTATTTTGTAAAATAATTATCATGTCTGTTGTCAAGTATAGAACGAATAGGATAGAAAGTCATCACTCCTGAATCCTAGGTGCTATTCACCCTTGAACACTCTGGTCCCATTTTTAAATATTTTCTATTTTATTTATTTATTTACTTATTTGAGAGAAAGGAAGAGAGAGAGAATAGGTGCACCAGGGCCCCAGCCACTGCAAATGAACTCCAGATGCATGCAGCCCTTATGCATCTTCCTTACATAGGTCCTGGAGAATTGAACCGGGGTCCTTAGCCTTCTCATGCAAGTGCCTTAACTGCTAAGCCATCTCCCCAGCCCGTGATCCCATTTTTAATGTGTGTGTGCATGTTTATGTGTATATCTGTTACTGAAGTTAGAATCAGCCTGGACCCAGACAACCCAAACATACCAGGCTCACCCAGTCCTTCAGTAGCCAATTTAAAAGTGCCAAATATCATGAAAAGCAGAAAAAGGGATTGATTCACTGTAATCACATTAGGATGAAAGATAAAGAGATCCAGTGGATAACCCCCTGCCCTCCCACACACACACTCATGTACTCAGTCCATCTTTCAGGGTCCTCCCATGAAGTTTATGTTTACTTAAACATACTCTACTTAGAGGACCAGAGACAGGCATAGCTAGGCAGTGTCAAAGGCTTCTTGCCCATCATCAACTCCAGTATCTTCTGCAAGATGATATGACAGGTTGTCAGTGCTATGCAAAATCTCTTAACTTTTACCTTCTCACAACTTGAGATTCCTGGAGAAATTCCAGTTTCTTGAAGTTTACTGTTGGAATAGTCTGATAGCCTAAGGGAAGGGCACAGTATTTCTTTAGAATCCTCCTTGCCAGGATGGGTTATGTGGTAGGGAGGAGCACATATCTGTGTGTGCATGTGAAGGCAAGAGGACAACCAAATGTCATCCTCGGAACTTTTTGGTTTTTCGAGGTAGGGTCTCACTGTAGCCCAGGCTGACCTGGAATTTACTATGGAGTCTCAGGGTGGTCTCAAACTCATGGCAATCCTCCTACCTCTGCCTCCCAAGTGCTGGGATTAAAGGCATGTGCCACCACGCCCGGCAGGAACATTCTTTTCAAAGGGTTTTTCTCTGGTTTGGAGCTCACCAAGTAGATTAGACTGGCTAGCTACACAGCCCCAGAGATTCTCCTGTCTCTGCTTCCCTTGAGCTGGTATTACAGGTGTATAGTACCTTACCCAGCATTTTACATGGGTGCTATGGATCAAATTCAGGTCCCTATGCTTGCAAGGCAAGTTTTTTATTTTTATTTTATTTTATTTTATTTTGAGGTAGGATTTCCCTCTAGCCCAGGCTGACCTGGAATTCACTATGTAGTGTCAGGGTGGCATTGAACCCACAGCAATCCTCCTACCTCTGCCTCCTAAGTGATGTGATTAAAGGTATGTGCCACCACACCCAGTTTGCAAGGCAAGGTTTTTAACAATTGACTCACCTCCCCAGCCCTTCATTTTGTTCAGAATAGGAATAGCTCTGTCTGCCTTGGCCACTGTCATATGGTCGAGGGTCAGAACCATATAATGAGTCACCCATGCCAAATGCCCTCTGAAGGAAACAGAAGGGTTGTGGGTAGCGTCCCACCTAGCCAGGAAGTGCATTGAATTGCCACAAGCTATGGCTTACTGTCATCCCAGACCTCTGTTTCCCAGACCCTCAGACATTTCCTGCTCAGCACAAACAGGTGACAACAGTTCAGGGTATCTTTTCTTTTTTTCTTTCTTTCTTTTTTTTTTTTTTTTTTTTTTTTTAAGATAGGGTCTCATGTCCAGGCCAGCCTTCAACCTACTATGTAGCCATGGATGACACTGACCTCCTGGTCCTCCTCCACTACCTGCTGAGTGTGAGTGCTAGTATTACAGGTGTGAGCTACCATACCTTGTTTGTATAGAGGTGGGGGTCAAACCCAAACTCTTGTGCTAGACAAATGCACTGCCAACAGCCACATCTACAGCCCCATTTATTTTTCTTTTGTTTATTATTCTTTGTGATTTCACTATGTTGTCTTAGTCTGGCCTTGAACTCACAGTGATCCTCCTACCTCTGCCTCCCCAGGGCTGGGATTAAAGGCATGCACCACCATGCCTAGCTTTTTTTTTTTTTTTTTCCTGTGTGTGTGGTATAGGCTTAGGTATGTGCCTTTGCAGCACCTCTTTTCTCACCTGCAGCAGAGTGTGCTTGCCTAAGGTGGCTGGAGTAGAACATAAAAAGTGTCCTGCTGCATTGCTCTTCCATCCATTCTGGTTTTAGCCAGAGTGTCTTGCTGATCCCAGAGCTTGCTGGTTTTGTCACAAACTCCTGTGATTCCCGATTTCTGCTCCCCTACAATACTGGGGTTACAAGTACACGTGGCTACACTCAGCTGTTTAACATAGGTTCTGGAGATTTGAACTTGAATGATCTTCAGTAACCCTCAGGCCCTTATGCTTGTACAAGAAACACATTTAATCACTGAGCCATCGTTCCAGTCCTCCCCCTCCCACCTTTTGAAACAGGGTCTCACTTTATAGCCTAGGCTGACCTTGAACTTGTAGCAGTCCTCTTAACTCAGAGTCCTACGTGTTGAGACTACCCAGCTGTGTATATATATATGTGTTGTGTGCATGTATGTATGTATGTATTTTTGTGGGGACCATGTGTGTGCAGGTAGATGTGTGCAGGTGTGCATGTGAAGGTCAACACCAGATGTCTTCTTTAATCACTTCCCATTTTTTGTTGTTGTTGTTGTTTATTTATCAGAGAAAGAGGGAATGGGTGTGCCAAGACCTCTCACCATGGCAAACAAACTGCAGACACATACACCACCTTCTGCATCTGGCTTTACATGGGCACTGAAAATTTGAACCCTGGGTCTTTAGGCTTTTCAAGCAAGGGCCTTAACTGCTGATCTCTCTTTCTCTAGCCCCCACACATTAATTTATTTTTTGTTGACAATTTCCATAATTGTAGACAATAACCCATGGTAATTCCCTCCCTCCTCCCTTTCCCCATTGAAACTCCACTCTCCATCATATCCCCTCCCACTCTCAATCAGTTTCTCTTTCATTTTAATGTTATGACCTTTTACCTACTATTATGATAGTCTTGTGTGGTTAGGTACTGTGAGGGCATGGATATGCAGACCATTTTGTGTCTGGAGGAGCACGTTGTGAGGAGTCCTACCCTTCCTTTGGCTCTTGCATTCTTTCTGCCACCTCTTCCAGAATGGACCCTGATCCTTCGAAGATGTGATAGACATTTCAATGCTGAGCACTCCTCTGTCACTTCTTCTCAGCTCTGTGATGCTTTCTGAGTCATCCCAAGGTCACCACCATCTGAAAAGAGAAGCTTCTCTAACCAAAAGTGAGAATACCATTACTATATGGGTATGAACATTAAGAGAAGTGCTTACTGGGCAGTTTGGTAACCATAGTATATACATTTAGACCAACAGCAGCAGACATTACACCTCTAGGGCACATAACTACCCCTGTTGTATGTTTTCGGTATCAAGGCTGTATTCCCCCTCCCATAGAGTAGGCCTCCAGTCCAATTAGAGAGTGGTTGGTTTCCCCCCCAAAAGACATACCATTATTGTACCCGATGGCTCATTTCGCCTGGCTGGCCAAATTTAAGGCTTGTAGTGTCCACTGTTGAGTATCTCCACTGGAGATTTCTCTCTCTCCCATTGAACTGCATACAGGGTAGATTTTTCCAGCTTTCTGTCAGTTGGTCTACATAGAGGAGGTTATCAGTTCATCTCCAGCAGGATTTCACAGTGACCTTGCAGTCCCAGAGTCTTCAGCAGTAGGGTCTCACCATCTATTCCTAGTGGGAAACCAAGAGCCTCGGCAATGGCCTGTAACATTTGGAGGGCATCAGACACCGCCCTGGCCAACAACTCACTGGAAAGTATCCCGTCCCTGGCTCTGAAATTTTTCTAATAACAATCTATGGCTTCTGAGTGTTCCATTGTCCAAAAAAGTGGGTTTCCATATGACTTATTTATATCCTCTTAGATTTAGATTAGCCCTCCCTCCACCTTTCCTTTATGCATTCTCTTCCCCTGACCTCACTAGGCCTTTTCACCTCCATTAATCTGTTCTTCTACTTACAAATATACAATGCCATCCTATTAAGTCCCTCCTCCCTCCCTTGCTATTCCATTTATATCCCCTTTCTAGCTTGCTGGCCTCTGCTGCTGGGTTTTATTCCTACTCACATAGAAGTCCAATCATTTGTAGCCACAAATGAGAGAGAACATGTGACATTTGGCTTTCTGGGCCTGGGTTACCTTAGTATAATCCTTTCTAATTCCATGCATTTTCCTGCAAATTTCATAACTTTATTTTCTTTACCGCTGAGTAGAACTCCATTGTGTAAATGTGCCACATCTTCATGATCCATTCATCATTTGAGGGACATCTAGGCTGGTTCCATTTCCTAGCTATTGTGAATACAGCGGCAATAAACATGGTTGAGCAAGTATCTCTAAGGTAGTGAGACGAGTCGTTAAGATATCTGCCTAGGAGAGCTATAGCTGGGTCATATGGTAAATCTATTTTTAGCTGTCTCAGGAACCTCCACACTTACTTCCACAATAGTTGGACCAGATTGCATTCTCACCAACAGTGTAGAAGGGTTCCTCTTTTTCCGCATCCTCACCAGCATTCATGGTCAGTTGTTTTCATGATGGTAGCCATTCAGACAGGAGTGAGATGGAATTTCAACATAGTTTTAATCTGCATTTCCCTGATGACTAGGGATGCAGAACATTTTATTAGATGCTTATATGCCATCTGTATTTCTTCTTTTGAGAACTCTCTATTTAGTTCCATAGCCCATTTTTTAATTGGATTGTTTGATTTATTATTATTTAGTTTTTTGAGTTCTTTGTATATCCCAGATATTAATCCTTTGTCAAATGTATAGCCAGAAAAGATTTTCTCCCATTCTGTAGGTTTCTTCTTTGCTCTGTTCATAGTGTCCTTTGCTGTATAAAAGCTTTGTAATTTCATGAGGTCCCAACAGCTGATCTGTGATTTATTTCTTGAGCAGTTTCTCTTATAGGATTCTTATATAGGATTATATTCAGAAAGTCTTTGCTGAAACCAATATGTTGAAGGATTTCCCCTACTTTTTCCTCTAGCAGTTTGAGAGTTTTGGGTCTGATGTTAAGGTCTGTGATCCATTTGGACTTAATTCTTGTGCATGGAAAAAGAAAAGGACTAGTACCATTTGCTGAAGAGGCTGTCTTTTCTCCAGTGAATATTTGTGGCATTTTTGTCAAAGATCAGGTGACTATAGCTACCTGGACTTACATCTGGGTCCTCTATTCTGTTCCCTTGATCTATATGTCTGTTTTTGTGCCAGTATCATGCTATGTCTTACTATGTCTCTGTAATATAGGTTAAAATCAGGTATGGTGATACCACTAGCCTCATTTTTGTTGCTCAAAATTGTTTTAGATATATGAGGGTTTTTGTGATTCTAAATGAATTTTTGGATTGTTTTTTCTAATTCTGTGAAGATTGCCATTAGAATTTTGATGGTAATTGCACTAAATGTGTTGATTGCTTTTGGTAAGATTGCCATTTTCACAATATTGATTCTTCCAATCCAAGACCAAGGGATATCTTTCCATTTCCTAGTGTCTTCTGCAATTTTTTATTTGAGTGTTTTATTAAAGTTTTCATTGTAGAGATCCTTCACTTCCTTGGTTAGGTTTATTACAAAGTACTTTTTTTTGATGCAATAGTGAATGGAAGTTATTCTCTGATTTCATCCTCTGTATGTTTGTTGTTAGCGTATAGGAAGGCTCTATCAGCTCTAACAGTTTGCTGTAGAGTCTTTAGGGTCCTTTATGTATAAAATCATGTCATTTGCAAATAATGATAACTTGATCTCTTCCTTTCCATTTTGTATCTTTTATGTGTGTCTCTTGCCTTATTGCTATGGCTAAAACTTCAGCACTATATTATATAAAAGGTGACAGTGGACACTCATGTCTTGTTCCTGATTTTAATAGAAAACCTTCAAGTTTTTCTCCACTTAGTATTTTGTGGGATGTAGGTTTGTCATAAATAGCCTTTATTATGTTGAGATATATTCCTTCTAGTCCCAGTCTCTGTAGGACTTTTATCATGCAGGCATGTTAGATTTTGTCAAAATGGTTTTTCTGCATCTAATGAGATAATAATGTGATTTTTGACCTTCAGTCCACTTATATAATGTATTACATTTATTGATTTGTGTGTGTTGAACCATCCCTGCATCTCTGGGATAAAGCCTACTTGGTTGGGGTGAATGATCTTTCTGATATAGTCTTATATTCTGTTTGCCAATATTTAGTTGAGAATTTTTGCATATGTGTTCATGAGGGAGATTGGTCTATAATTTTCTTTTTTTTTTTTTTTGTTCTATCTTTGTCTGGTTTTGGTATCATGGTGATGCTGGCTTTATAGAAAGAGTTTGGTAGGATTCCTCCCTTTTCTATTTTATGGAAAAGTTTGAAAAGCATTGGTGTTAGTTTGTCCATGAAGGTCTTGTAAAATTCATCTGTAAATCCTTCTGGGCTTGTCCCCCCCACCCCGACTTATTTTTGAAGCAGTTTTGCACTGAAGCTAGAGTAGCTAGCTGACACCAGGGAACCTCCTGTCTCCACCTCCCCAGTGCTGGGATTACAGGTGTGCACCACAATGCCTACCTTCTAAAGTCATTCTGAGGTGCCAAATTCAGGTCCTCATGCTTGTGCAACTAGCTCTTTTCCCACTGATCTATCATCCCAGCCCACAGCTGGTCTTTTTTATAAATATTTTTTAATATTTTATTTTATTTTATTTGCGAGAAGGAGGCAGATAGAGAAAGAAAGAGAGAGAATTTGCACCTCAGGGCCTCTAGCCACTGCAAACAAACTCCAGATGCATGTGCCAGTTTGTGCATCTAGTTTATAAGGGTCCTTAGGCTTCACAGGCAAGCACCTTAACCACTAAGCCATCTCTCTAGCCCACCACAGCTGGTCCTTAATTGTTGACAGGAAAACTCACTTAGCACTTTAGGTCTCCAGGGAGATCAAATTCTTTATGTATAGATGAGGTGTGACTCAGTCAAGATCATTGAGTCAGGTAAATAGGACTGGAACCCAGGATCCCTCCCTCTCAGCCCAGTGTTCTTCTCTTCGGTTTCTATAGGCCTTGGTCATCTATGAAAGTTTAATTTGCCTTGACCTTGAAATTATGGCCTCATAATATTCAAGCCTTGTAATGAAACCCAGGAGGACTCTAGACCAGAGTATTGTTCCGGGCTCAGCAGACTGAACTGTCCTGCCAGGCTGTTGTGTGTCACTGGGCTTCCATGGTAAAAAATGTGGCATGTTTCAAGGAGAGTCCCTCCTGGACCAACCACTAAGTCCTGAAATAATACACAAAGGTAATCTGTATTGACACAGGAGGAGCTCCTCTGAGAGATCCAGAATTGAGTGGCTGTTCATTTTGTAGAATCCCTGGTTAAGTTTTGCCAAGGCAGTTCTCATAAGCCCCATCAGTCGTTTGTGGTGTGAACTTGGCCCCATGACTCTGGCATCACTTCTCACCAGCCTGACTCGGGCCCCACTGCATCCTCAGGGTCCGTTCATTGCTTCAGTGAAACAAATGGCATTCATGGAAGTGCTGTGTAAATCTACCGGCACCAGTAGACAGTGTGTTGCTGTATGTCCATTCATCCTGCCCTCTCCCTTTTTGTTCTTGTTGGTTAAAGAGCATCTCATATAGACCAGACTGGCTTTAGTGTCCTGGTCTTCCTGCCCAGCCTCCCAAGTGCTGAGATGATAGAAGTGAGCCACCATTCCTGGCCAAATTTTAATTTTTTTGTTAGCAAATATCACTTGCATAAAATAAAAGGTTTTGTTACAACATTTCATACCTATATGCAAAGTACTTTGGTACTATTCACTTCTCATCACTCATTCCATTTCCCCAAATAGTCCACCATCTAGTTTCATGTCCTCTTTTTTTCTTTAGATCTAGACTCTGCACATAAGAAAACAATGTGATATTTGTCTGAGACTGGCTTATTTCTTTATAACATAATGATCTCCAAATCTATCCTTTTTCTTGCAAATGTCATGCTTGTTTTTCTTTGTTTTGTTTTGTTTCGGGGGTGTTTTGTTTTGTTTTGTTTTGTTTTGTTTTGTTTTGTTTTGTTGGTTTTTAGAGGTAGAGTCTTGCTCTAACCCAGACTGACCTGGAATTCACCATGTAGTCTCAGGGTGGCCTTGAACTCACCACAATCCTTCTACCTCTGAGTGCTGAGATTAAAGGTGTGTGTCACCACACCCATAAAATGGCATGCTTTTGTTCTTCATGGCTGAAATAATACTCCATTGTGTATATGTACCACATTTTTTTCTAACCATCTGATGGAATATATCTTTAAAGTTCCACCTGTGCTGAGCATGTGTGGACTTGGCTTCCTGTCATTCTTCCTTACATAACAAGTGTGCACACAGTGTGTAGATAGATTGCCTTAGGTACCTCACACAGAGAGGATTCAGGTCTATGGAGGACTCAGGGCCTGGTGGCATATGTCATAATCCTAGCACTGAGGCAGGAGAATGGTTATAAACAAGTTCAAGGCCAGTCTGGACTACATTGTGTTGTGGACCATTGTCCTCCTAGTATAACAGCCATTACTGTTTTAATCATTCCAGCTGTGGTAATAAACTCCTCAAAATCAGCCTATTGATAACCCATCATAGATGGATTGGTGGGGAGGGTCATAAGAGCCTCAGCTGAGATTCCAGCCACTCCCTCCTGCCCCGCCCTGCCACCTATGTAGAATTTTGCCCCTCTGCATGAGCTCAGGCATATGGAGATGTAAGGTTAGCTGAAGGGGGATTCCAATCTATGCATCTGTAGACAACTCATCATCCTTGCTGGGTTGGGACTTTTTGGTGATGCACCTGCATTAAGGGGCACCCATGTTCCTTGCTGTGCTTTGTAACTAATCCCACATAAAAGCTCATTGATTTGTTAAGCTCAGATTGGGTAGAATTATGGCTTCGATCTATCATTGATAGGATCAGATGTTTATTCACAACTCCCTAGGCAAAGTTTATACAATAGGGAGGAGCCCTGTCTCAAAACAAACAACAACAACAAAATACCTTTAATCCCAGCACACAGGAAGCAGAGACAGGAGGATCACTGTGAGTCTGAGACCTGCCTGGTGCTACATTGTGAGTTCAGGTTGTCCTGAGCTGGAGTTAGAGTCTACCTCATAAAGCAGAAAACAGCCTCAGGGCAGTGTGGCATGGCCAGAGACAAGTGTTCATAACCTACATGTGCACTGAACACCCTGATGGACAAGATCTTGGAACACAGGGTAGCTGAACAACATTTCTTTTGCTGTTCGTGTTCTCTCTCTCTCTCTCTCTCTCTCTCTCTCTCTCTCTCTCTCTCTCTCTGTGTGTGTGTGTGTGTGTGTGTGTGTGTGTGTGTGTGTGTGTGTGTTTGTGTGTGTGTAAGGTCCTCATGCATGTGAAGGCCAGAGGACAACCTCAGGTATCCTGTCTACTTTTTTGACACAGGGTCAAAGACTGTACTATTCATGGTTGCCAGAGGGAATATGAAGGGAGTTGGCTAAGGAGTATTGGGAGTGTGTGTTGGGGGGTGGGGGGAGGTTGGTGCAAGGTCATCCTGGCCAAGAGGATTGAAGCACTAGGTAGTAGAGAAGGTGACACCATCAGGAAGGCATCATAGGAGGTGACCTTGGGACAGACCTTTGAGAGGCAAGGACCACCTATCCTCTGAGCAAGTTGGACATGGAGGCACATGCCTGTAATCCCAGCACTCAGGCAGGAAGATCAGAAGTTTAAGGTCATCCTCAGCTACATAGCAAGTTTGAAACCATCCTGAGTAAAACTAGCACAAGCTGTGGTTCATGTGCTTCATGGTGCATTATGGGATAAGTGGACCAGGTACAGTGGTGGGAATTGCCAGGTCTCAGCCTGCAAAGGCCTCTGGGAGGCCCACTGTGAGTCTTGGAGAGGAGACAGTACCTACTGGTAATAGCAAAGGATGTCATCAAGGCTCAGCTTCCTGAATTATACTGGCCCATCCCTCATCACCTTTCCTCAGGCTGCTCCCACCTGCCCTTAAAACTTCAGCTTCTGCCAGGCATGGTGGCACACACCTTTAATCCCAGCACTTGGGAGGCAAAGGAAGGAGAATCACCATGTGTTCGAGGTCACCCTAAGACTGCATAGTGAATTCCAGGTCAGCCTGGGCTAGAGAGAGTGAGATCCTATTTGAAACACTTAAAAATAAATAAACAAATAAAACTCAGGTTCCACTTCTGTGCTGGGAAAATACTCCAGATGCATCCAGACCTGTAGGAATGGAGGGGATCCTGAGGCTCAGAAGGCACTCCATAAGCTAAGGCCTGTTATCTTGCTCAGATTGGCAGCACCTGTCTCCAGGGCAGCTCTGGAAGCTAGCTAACAGTAATGCCTTTGCTCTTTCCTCCTCTTTCAGGAATTGACTTTAAAATTCGGACCATAGAGCTTGATGGCAAGAGGATTAAGCTTCAGATATGGTAAGTGCCGTTGCCTCTGGGCCCCCTCACCAGATCCACTGTTACCACAGCTGCTCTTTCTTGGTACACAGCCCTGGCAGTCATGCTCTGCTGGCTGCTGGGGCCTAATATTTGTGTCCTCAAATACTACTCCCTGTGAATTCATTATTCTGATGTGGTTCAGGCTTGGCCTAGGCCACTGTTGAACTTAGAGCAAGCCCTCTGTACCAGGTGATGGTGAAGGCTACAAGGATGGCATGACACCCTGTCAGCCTAGTCTAGCTTGAAACTGCTGCAATTCCCCTGCCTCAGCCTCCAAATGCCGGGTTGGTAGGCTTATACCACTGTACCTGGCTGGGAGTTTCCTTCTGAGCCCATCAACTCATCCAAAAGTTAAAAGACTTGAGATGGGGGTGTGGATCAGTGGGTAAAACGCTGACCTAACTTGTATAAGGCCCTGGGTTCCATCCCCAGCACCAAGAATGTAATATTAATACTCAGGAAATAGAGGCAAGAGGTTCAAAAGTTTAAGATTATCCTCCACTATATAATGAGCTGGAGACCAGCCTAAGATACAAAAGACCCTGTCTTATTAAAAAAAAAAAAAAAGGAATAATTGAAAACCTGCTATCACTTCCTCTGGGGAAGCCCAGGCCACACTTCCTGGCATGTATACCTGAAACCCACAAATTGATAAAAGGCTAAGACCTCGCTCAGGCCTTCATGTTTATATTCTTCAGGCCACATACACTTGGTAAGTTTGGAGTGCCCAGGTTGCTATCAGTAGCCTTGGATTAGGTACAGTCCACTGTGCAGGGAGGCTAAATGGACTGGTTATGGCCCAGGTTACCATCCTTGAGCAAAATAGATAGAAGCATATGGAAGAGTATGTTCAAATTAGGCATGTGGTACACCCCTGCCATCTCAGCACTTGGGAGGCAGAGGCAGGAAGATGAGAGCAAGTTTAAGGCCAGCCAAGGCTACATACTGAAACCTTGTCTCAATAAAACAGGCATAGGCTTAAGGAATGGCCAGCTCTTATCAGTAACACTGAATGTGTATAATCTTGCTTACATGTAGGTGCTAAAGTCTTGCTGTCAAATGGCCCAGAGCTATGGATACAAGGCCAACCAAATGGCTCCAGACAATTCCTTCCCCCTTATTTATTTATTTTTTTTTTTATGAACCAGGCCCTTCTGGGCCTTGTTGCAGAAAGGCTATGCCTGTCTTAGGTTGTCCTCTATGAAATTTAGGCCTTACCCGTCATTGGTACATGAATTCCATCATTCATGTCCTGTCTTAGGTTGACCTAACTCAAGAGAATCTTACCTGTCTTTGACTACCAGCCTCTGCAGGGACTTTAAGGTAATGTCTCAGGAAGCCGGGGTCAGTCCGTAGCTGTATCCCATGTACTTCTGCACAGATATCCATAATGGATCTCAAAAGGCATTTAACAAGTATGGGCAGCAGACACAGAATGAGCAAAAGACAGACAACTGCAGCAACAAAGCTTCCTATCTAAGAAGTGAGAGAATTCCATCTAGGCAAGGCAGACTTAAAAGCAGGTATTAAGTCATCAGCAGCTTTAGCTGCATCAAAAGTAAGATGATTATTTTGTAAAGACAAAATCTCTGAATGTAACTGAATCAGATCCAAGGAAATATTATTATGTTAAAAATATCTTTTAAATGTATTTTCCCAAAGCTGCTGACTGTCATTATATTGTTTAGAAGTAACACAAATCCATTAAAAATCTATATGATACTCCAAACAAGTTTTAACTTTTAAACCTAGTATATAGAGCATCTAACAGGTGAAACTGTATCTAGGGTAAGAATCGAGCCCAAGATCTTAAAGGGAGGCACAGTTTGAACATTCTCAGGAGCTACTTTAAAGCTGTGAGTATGAAGGATAGTTAGACATTAAAAGTACAAGCCTCCATGGGATATTTTTTTATAATCATGGAAAATGCTAATAAAAATTTTTAAAAAAAAAGTACAAGCCAAAAGTCATAGCACACTTCAGGAACTCCTGCTAGGTACACTTTGTATATCTTTAGATTGAAATCTGAAACCCACCATCACACCTTAAAATCCACACAATGGCACTGACTCCAGCCAGGTGGCTGTAGAATGTAGACTACAAGCAAATAAACAATTGAATATTTGGGGGCCATTTATTTAAATTACCACATTCCGCCCCTGGAGCCCAATAGATTTATAACCATCACACATTATAAATTGTTAGAAAAATTTAAAATATTTAGGGTAAATAATGCCATTTTTAGTTGGTCTGTGGGGGTAAGGATTCCCCCTTTTGTTTTTGTAATTGAGATTTGAGAGTCTGGTTATATCTTTTAACAATAGCTTGGCCCCGGGGGTTGTATGGGATGTCTGTGGAATGTGAGATTTTCCAGGTCTGGAGAAAATCTACAAAGGCCTTGCTTATGAAGCAGGGGCCATTATCTGTTTTAATTTGGTCAGGTAGTCCAAGGATGGCAAAGCATTGAAACATATGGCCAATTGTATGTTTAGATTTTTCCCCAGCATGTGCCGATGCCCAGCAGGCACAGGAAAAGGTATCAACTGAAAGTAAAATATCAGTGAGCCCACTCACCACGAGAGGTCAGACTTTTCCCCTGTCCCCACCTGGGTCAGTTCAAGGGAGCCACGTGACAGTCTCCCAGGAGATGGATTGCCCAGTAGGAGCTGCCAGGAGGGGGCCCATCTATTTAAATTACCACATTTTGTTCTTGGCTCCCAGTAGATTTATAACCATTATACATTATATATAAGTTGTACTTAGTTTAATTTTAAAAGTCCCCATAGTCTTGACTAATATAAGTTATTAAGACCTGTAAAATTAAGCAAGTTAAACACTTCTAACATATAAAGGCACAGAGTAAATATTTTTAATGGCTATAAGGCATAGCAAGGAGAGACAAAAACAATGTAAACTGAACCACCATAACCTAAAATTAGTCTCAGTGTCTGTAATTTTAACTTGTTTGAGGTTTTTTTTTTTTTTTTAAGCTTAAAATCTTAAATCTCAGCTGGGCGTGGTGGTGCACGCCTTTAATCCCAGCATTTGGGAGATGGAGGTAGGAGGATTACCATGAGTTTTAGGCTATCCTGAGACTCTATAGGGAATTCCAGGTCAGCCTGGCCTAGAGTGAAACCCTACTTTGAAAAAAAAAAAAAAAAAAAACTTAAATCTTTCAGTCCAATATCTCTAGCTAAGCACATCAGTCCATTACAAATTTAACCTTGATTAAACACTCTGGGCCTGGGCAGCAAGATGCAGCCAGCCCTTATGCCAGTAGCCCAGTTCCAACAAAGTCCTCTGCAGTCTTTCCTTTCCCTTAGAAAGCTCATAAGCCAAGCCTCGAAGTTCAATGCTGTCTGCACTTAGCATTCTCAGATTCTCATCAGAATAGTCCATAAAATTTGGCTTACCACTCCAGAAGACACCTTCAGTTGCAAGCACCAAGTCCATGCCTATTCCTCCAAAACCAAGGTTCCAAAAGATTAACATCCACATGGTCAGGTTTATCTCAGTCCACTTCTCGGTATCAAGTTCTATATCAGACAGCTTAAGGTTTGCTGAGATACACTTCCAGACCAGGTACAGTTATAGAGGAAGGGATATTTATTGAAGCCTACAGATCCAGGGGAAGTTCCATAATGGCAGAAAAAGCAGGCCTGCCTTCACAGGCCCAAGCAGAGAGAGAGAGAAGCACAAGCCTAAAGGTCAAAAGCCATACAGTGTGTCCACTAGGGACATATGACCCGTTTAGAAATACAAAAGCTGCAGATGTAGCTTGTCAGGATCCAAAAGTGAAAGGAAAGAGAAAGAGAATGAAGAGATGTTGACAAGCAAGTACAGGCTATAGAAGCAAAGTTTAGCACATTAAATATGAAGACTGCCTCATAACTTATGAGGGTACACTCACCCGCACATGTACACTGGTTGACCTCCTTAACGAGAATGCCTCACACGGGGCACTAGTCTGCCAGGTTCCCATGTTGGGCGCCAGGTGCCGGGCTCTCCTGGCGGGTAGTGCTGAGGAGGGACCAGGCCCGCTGGTTCCTCCCAAGGTGTTGAGGAAGAGGGTGCATGTCAGACAACTCAGAACCTCTCCTAGTCACCACACTGAGTCAGGAGTCTTGTGGAAGCAGGAACCCACAGGAACTCACTTTATTTTTACAAGCAGTTGCCTATATAATGTTGGGGACAAAGGCAGGGATTTTAGGATGGGGGAAGAGGTAAGGGCCAATAGTAAACTGTGACTATTGAAATGATAATTCCAACTCCTGTGCAGAAGTAGCAGACAGGAAGCCATTAGGCGTCTTGCTGAGTCCTAGCTGGCCAGAGACAGGTCGCCAAACTTAGCTAAGCTCAGGTAGTTCCAGTAGGCCTCACACCCAGGCCTATCAATGACCAGCATAGAGACAGGAGGATGAGAGCAAGTTTAAGGCCAGACAAGGCTACATATTGAAACCTTGTCTCAAGGGCATAGGCTAGGGAAGTGGCTTAGAGTTTAAATGCACTTGCTTGCAAAGCCTGGTAACCTGGGTTCAGTTCCCAAGTACCCATGAAAAGTGAGATGTACAAATAAAGAGCATAGGTCTGGAGTTCACTTGTAGTGGCCAGAGGCCTTGACACACCCATTCTCTCTCAAGTCATTTTTACTGTCCCTCTCTGTCTCAGCTTGCAAAAAAAAAAAAAAAAAAAAAAGTGGAGGGGGCTAAGGCTGTGTCTCAGTTGGTAGAGTGCTTGTCTATTATTCATGAAGCCCTAGGTTCCATCACCTACATTGCATAGACCTGATGTGGTGGCACATATCTGTAATACCAGGACTCAAGAGGTGGAGGCAAGAGGATCAGTAATTCAAAGCTATCTGTGGATCCCATAGCAAGTTACAGGCAAGCTTGGGCTACATGAGACTATCTCCCCAGTCCAAAAATGTTGGGTAGAGACGGTTCAGTCAGTAAAGTGTTGGGCATGCAAGCATGAGGACCAGAGTTCAGATCCTTAGAACCCAAGTAAAAGCCAGTCATAGTGTTGCCTGGCTATAATCCCAGCACCAGGGAGATGGAAACAGGAAAAGGATTCTTGAGGCTTGCTTATTTGCCTAATCAGCAAGCTCTGGGTTCAGTGAGAGACTTTGTCTTCAAAAAAAAGAAAGGTAGAACCAGATGTGGTGGCACACACTTTTAATCCCAGCACTCAGGAGGCAGTGGTAGGAGGATCGCCATGAGTTCAAGGCTACCCTGAGACTACATAGTGAATTCTAGGTCATCCTGAGCTATAGTGAGACCCTACCTCAAAAACAAAATAATAATAACAGTAAGGTAGAAAATATTTGAGTAAGGTACCAGCATTAACTTTTGGCTTACACATGCACACAATGAGAGAGAAAGAAGGGGAAGGGGCCTCTTGCCCTGACAGCTAGACTCCTCTGGGTAGGAACAGAGGGCCATAGGATGGGTTGAGAAGCTTCCCTATAGGCATGGCTTTCTCCCTTAAGTTTCAGTGTGAGTCCTCACCCCATTTTCCAATGGCATTGGGGGTCTTCATGATACTCTCTCCTGCAGCCAGTGGTCAGCCCTCCATACCTTAACCCTGGAGTAAGGTATATCTTTGTCCAGCTTCAGAACTTGGCCACATGGAAGTTCTTCTTCCAAAACAGTGGCCAGGCAGCAGCCTTTGTGCCCAAGTCCAAAGTGGCAGTTTCAGCAAGCCGAGACACCCTTTCCCTTCTTTTCCCTTCCAGCTCTGCTATTGTTAGTCTGGATGAATGAGCTGGAAATCTTTTAAGAAGACTGGGCCCTCGATTAAGAATAAAATGTCAGCCGGGCATGGTGGGCACACCTTTAATCCAGTACTTGGGAGGCAGAGGTAGGAGGATCATTGTAAGTTTGAGGCCACCCTGATACTACATATTGAATTCCAGGTCAGCCTGGGCTAGTGTGAGGCCCCACTAACCAAAAGCAAAAAGAATAAACTGTTCTTTGGAGAGATGACTCAGAAGTTAAAGACACTTGCTTACAAAGCCTGAGTGCATGGGTTCAGTTGCCCAATACCTGCATAAAGCCAGATGCACAAAGTGGTACATATGTCTGCAATTCTTTTGCAGCAGCAGGAGGCCAGTCCCTCTCTGACTGCCTCTTTCTGTCTGTTGCTCACTCGTTCTCGCAAATAAATAAAAATATTAAGAAAAAAAAAAGGAGGGCTGGAAAGATGACTTAGTGGTTAAGGTACTTGCCTGTGAAGCCTAAGGGCCCAGGTTTAATTACCCAGTGCCCACATAAGCCAGATGCAGAAGGTGGCACATGCATCTGGAGTTCGTTTGCAGTGGCTACAGGCCCTGGCATGCCCATTCTCTCTCTGACTCTTTCTCTTGCTATCTCTCAAATAAATAAGTAAAATATTTTTTTCTTTAAAAAAGATAAAATGTCTCAGCTGGGCATGGCGGCAGCAGGCCTTTAATCTCAGTACTCTGGAGGCAGAAGTAGGAGGATTGCCATGAGTTCCAGGCCACTCTGAGACTACGTAGCAAATTCCAAGTCAGCCTGGGCTAGAGTGAGACTCTATCTCACAAACAAACAAAAAAGAATAAAATGTCTAAAAATGTTCTCTGCATTCATTGTTAACAAGTCAAGTTGGCATTGAGAAACTAAAATTAAAATGGTAGCTTTAGAGCTAGAGAGACGGCTTAAGTGGTTAAGGTGATTGCCTGTGAAGCCTAAGGACACATGTTCTACTCTCCAGATCCCACATTAACCAGACACACAAAGGTGAGGCAAGTGTGAGGTCATACATGCCCACTGGGTAGGGCGAGCATCTGGATTTCAATTACAGTGGCTGAGGCCCTGGGGTGCAAATTCTATATCTCTCCTCTCTGTCTCTCTTTCTCTGTCTCTGTCTCTCCTGCCCCCCCCCCCTCTCTTGCTATCTCTCATTCTCTAAAATAAAAATTGTATCTTTGCCAGGCATGGTGGCACATGCCTTTAGTCATAGCACTCAGGAGGCAGAGGTAGGAGGATCGCCATGAGTTTAAGGCCACCCTGAGACTACCAAGTGAATTCCAGGCCAGCCTGGGCTACTATGAGAACCTACCTTGAAATATCACACACAAACATACACACAAAGGTAGCCTTAGGGCTGGGGGCATGGCTCAACCACAGGGTACTTGACATGCATGTGCAAGACACTGAGGTTCCATCCCAGCACAACCGAGAAAGGTAGAAAACTGAGTTAGCACTAGGCATTGCTTCCCCCCCACACACAAGACTTTTATAACAGATGAGAAGGAAAGAGGGATTGTACACCAGGGAGAGAGCAAGATGGCTGGAAACTAAAAGAGGAGAAAAGAGATGCTGGGGTGTACCAGGGAGCAGAAAAGCCAGAGAGAGAGAGAACATTAGACATTTCTGTATAGTACAGAGCCCATGGGAAGAAACCAGAACTCAGGGACAAAAGTCATGGCTCAGGGGGCTGGAGAGATGACTTAGCTGTTAAGGCACATGCCTGTGAAGTCTTAAGGACCCAGTTTCAATTCTCCAGGTCCCACGTAAGCCAGACACACCTGGTGGCACATGCATCTGGTTTAGTTTGCAGTGGCTAAAGGCCCTGGTGTGCCCATTCTCCCTCCCTCCCTACCTCCCTCCCACCTCCTCTCTCTCTCTCTCTCTCTCTCTCTCTCTCTCTCTCTCTCTCTCTCTCTCTCTCTCTGTGTGTGTGTGTGTGTGTGTGTGTGTGTGTGTATGTGTCTCTCTCTGTCTCTGTCTCAAATAAATGAAAATAAAATCTTCAATTAAAAGAAAAGAGAGACATGGCTCAGGCAAGGTTACCTTCTTTCATTGCCTTCCTGGAGATGGAACTTAGGACTTCTCTCATATGACGCAAGTACTCTACAACTGAGCCAAACCCATCCCCCCCCTTTTTTGAGATAGGGTCTTGCTGTGACACAGGCTGACCTGGAATTCACTATGTAGTCTCAGGGTGGCCTCGAACTCATGCTGATTCTCCTACCTCTGCCTCCCAAGTACTGGGATTAAAGGCATGTGTCACCACACCCAGTCTTATCTCATTTTATTTTGAAATAGCCTCTCCCTCTATAGCCCAAGCTGTCCTGGAACTCCCAGTCATCCTGCCTAAACTTCCCAAGTGCTGGATGACAGGCTACACCTGGCTCAGAAGGGTACCTTTAAACCACACACTGGTCTGGGAAGATAGCTAAGTGGATAAAGCACCTGACACACAAGTATGAGATCCACGTTTGATACCCAGCACCCATATAAATGTAAATGTCACCTAATGTGAAGGCAGAGGTAGGAGGATTGCTGTGAGTTTGAGCCTTCCCTGAAACTACATGGTGATTTCTAGGTCAGTTTGGGTAAAGTGAGACCCTATCTCAAAAAAATAAAATAAATGTAAATGTCATGTGGGTGTGTGGCCCGCCTGTATTCTCAATGGAGACAAGGTCTCCAGAACAAGCATGGCTAGAGTAGCTGAATCTGTAAGCTCTGGGCTCAAGTACGAGATCCTGGCTCAGTAAATAAAATAGAAAGGCACACCACCAACATCACCTTTAACCTTCACATACATAGCACACACTGCCAGAAGTGGACTGCACATGACTGCATTTAACCAGGTTCTGACTCCCTGGGCCATAGGAATTTGTAGGGCTTTTATACAAGTGAGGACTTTGCTGTCACCTGAACTTAGGTGGCAGTGGGAACATGCCACCTGCCAGCAGCCAGGGCTGTGATCCTCTGCCACATGTAACTCACAAGTGCAGGGAGAAATTTCCAGAAGCAAAGACATGATAGAGGAAAGGTGGCACAGTTGTGGCCCTGCCCCTCCCTTGCTGGAAGAACTGAGAGAAGAGAAGTTCCCCTGTGCTTGGTGCCACAGTCAACCTTGTGTAGTCACGGGAGAGCCGCATGCCTATTGCAGTCAGGTTCAGATAGCTGGTAGAAATCACTTGACCAAAAAAAAAAAAAAAGAAATCACTTGACCAAGAGCAGCTTGTGGGGAAAAAAAAAATGTTTACTTTGGCTTACAGGCTTGAGGGGAAGCTCCACAATAGCAGGGGGAAATGATGGCATGAGCAGAGGGTGGACAACAGGAACAGGAAAGTGTCAAGCACTGGCAAGGGGAAATTGGCTATAACACCCATAAGCTCACCCCAAACAATACACTCCCTCCAGTAGTCATTAATTTCCAAATCTCCCATCAGCTGGGAACCTAGCATTCAAAACATCTAAGTTTATGGGGGATACCAAATCAAACCACCACATTCTGCCCATGGTCCCCATAAACTGATAACAATGCATGATATAAAATGCAATGTATTTGTCCAACTTTAAAATTCCCCATAGTTTTTAGCAATTCCAGTGATGTTCATACATCCCCATAGTCCAAGATCTTCTAGCTGAGCCATAATACCAAAAAAATTCCCCAAAAAAACCATAATAGCACAGAGTAAACATTCACACTGCAAAAGATGGCATAGGGCATAGCAAAGAAATACTCAACCAATACAAGATTTAAACAGGACAGACATCAAACTCTGTAGCTCCAAGTCTAACAACTCTAGCCAGTGACAAATTTCCAAGTCTGATAATTCTAACCAGCAGCAAGTCTCTGGAGTTCCGATTCCACCCCTCCTCTGGGCTACTCACAGCCCTGGAAAACTTCATCGGGGCCAGCAGCTTTCCTTAGCAGCCATCTTGTGGTCCCAGCATCTCCGCTGCAATCCACGGTTCATCCTCATGGCCCTATGGGGTCTCCATGCAGGCAACCAGAAAACCTGCTTCACACTGCCTATGGCCATTTCCAAAACACAAGACCATGTTGCAAACTCAATGACCCTCTCTTTTCTGCATTTCTAATACTCCAGAATTCCAGGTAGGGTGCCAGTTTGTTAATTCAGGGGGGGAATAAAGTAGGCTTTGCAGAACAGGACACTCCTTGAGTACTCAGGCCCCTTCAAAAGAGTCTGTGTTCCAGTGCAGGTCAGCTAGCCTAGTCTCAATGCTTGTAATCTCTCAAAAAATTTTCAGGTGAATGGGCCACAGTTTAGGCGCAAAGATTTCTTTTTTTTTTTTTTTTTTTTTTTCTCTGTGCCATAGCCCTCTGCTCACACCAGTCCATTTCTTTGCACAACCCTGCACAACTTCTCAGGACACGGGCATAAGAGCAAGCTTCTCACACAAACTGATAGCCCAGTCCAAGCAAAGCTCTTTCTCACCCTCATAAGCCAAACCTCACAATCCATAGTTCTTACTGCATTTAGGTCTTTCAACTCTGACCAGAGTAGTCCATGAAGCTGTACTTACAGCACTGCAAGGCATCTCTTAGGCCAAAGATTCAAATCCTTCCACATTCCTCTTGAAAATCAGCTCCAAAAGGCCAAAGCCACACAGGTACCTAGCAGCAACTCCACTCTCAGTACCACTTTACTGTTGCAGTCAGGTGTGCATTGCTGGTAGAAATCACCCAACCAAGAGCAGCCTGTGGGAAAAAGAGGTTTATTTTGGCTTATAGGCTCAAGGAGAAGCTCCATGATGGCAGGGGAAATCAATGGCATGAGCAGAGGATAGATATCACCCCCTGGCCACATAAGGTGGAAAATAGCAACAGGCGAGTGTGTCAAACACTGGCAAGGGGAAACTGGCTCTAGCACCCACAAGCCTGCCCCAACAATACACTCCCACCAGGAGGTGTCAATTCCTGGGAACCAAGCATTCAAAACATCTAAATTTATGGGGGACAACTGAATCAAACCACCACAATGCCTATACAGAGAGGAGGGGCAGAGTTATGGGAGAAAGCCATTGTGCCTCAGATGTCACTAATATCCTGAATCCTTGTATTTAGGGACACAGCTGGTCAGGAGCGATTTCGGACGATCACAACAGCCTACTACAGAGGTGCCATGGTATGAACTGGCTTTTGTTACAATCATTTTTTAAGTTAAAACAAGGGTCATGTATGGCTGTACCAAAGCCTGGATGTTGCTCTTATTTTGTTTTGTTAAGATGGGGTTTTGCTATATAGCCCAGGCTAGCCTTAAACTTATCATCCTCCTGCCTCTGCCTCCCAAGTACTGAGTTGACAGGCATACTACCCTGTGTTTATGTGTAGTCTGTTGAAACTCCTAGACAACCTGTCTCCTAGGCTTGTTTTAGGAAGAGGTCATGCACCCTGCCCAATTTACCCATAGACATCACCTCTTCTGGCCTCAGAGACAGTGTAGGGTTTGAACAATATAGAAACATCCTTGGGAGGGGGGGAGCCAGGCATGGTGGTACACACCTTTAATCCAAGCACTTGGGAGGCAAAGTTAGGAGGATCACTAGTTCAAGACCACCCTGAAACTACATAGTGAATTCCAGGTTAGCCTGTCCTAGAGGGAGACACTACCTTAAAAAGAAAGAAAGAAAGAAAGAAAGAAAGAAAGAAAGAAAGAAAGAAAGAAAGAAAGAAAGAAAGAAAGAAGCATCCTCTGTGAAATCACGTGCAGTGGCACATACTCTTTTAGTTCCAGCACTCAAAATGTTGAGTTAAAGAGACTCACTATAAGTTTGTGGCCAGCCTGGGACTACAGCGTGAATTCCAGGTCAGCCTGAGCTAGAGTTGACATCAAATCAGGCATTCCCCAATGCTTCAGAGGGTCACATGGCCCATGTCAATCTCTCTGGAATTTGCTACCAAAACCTTGAAAGCCTTCCAGGAGTTGACTTGATCTGGGCTATGGGCCATTCTGTGTGCTGACCAGGCCTGCAGCTAAGTGAGATAACAAGACTAGTTCGTCATCCCCAAAACATTTACCATCCACCTTTCCTAGGGCCAAGCCAGGCCTGAATGAGACATAGAAGGCAGCAGGAAAGGTTGGCCTTACACATGTCCTGCTCATGTAAGATTATATAGGGTAGGGCATTGAGGGACCCAAGAAGGGGGAGGATCCTTAGCACTGCCCCAGACTCTGGGTCACCCACTCAGCTAAGTCTCCTCTCTTGGCGAACAATGCATGGGAATATGTCCTAGTCTGCTATGAGCATGGGTGGTCCATTGCCTGCAGTCCTAGCACCCCCTGTACCAACACTCCCCCACTCCTCCATAGCATAGCCTATCCTTTAAGTTCTCCCCACCAGACCTTTCACACCGAATGGCAGTGCCATGTCCTGGTCCTTCCAGACACCTGGTGTCTACCAGGGACCATGGAGGAGCTTGGGAGCAACTCATGGCAGGCTGGCATTAAGTATTTTGGGTACTGCAAATAATGTCTGGAACACAGTTGAATCCCAGTCGTGTGGACAGAAACTTTAGTGTCCCCAATAAAATTAACTACTGCCTTGCCCCTTACCTCTCTACTACAGTGATGGTGGTGGCTTGAGGCCTCAGTATGCTCGGGTCCCAGGGGAAACTCAGCCCCTTAAGAAATGCTGTTTGTACTCAAGCTGGTCCCTGCCCTGTCCCTAGTGCCCTCTTGGACAAGATGCCAGGCCTTAGCCCTAGGTCTCAGCCTAGTGTCTTACTGGGTCTTGGCTATGACTCTTGAGTGCATGTATGGACACATGCCCTGCCTTGCATCCAGAATGCTAAGGGTCCCAGGCATACATGAGTTCGTGTGAGAGTCATCAAGCCTGGCCCTGCATGAGTCAGAGGGTCAGATTTTCTGTTTGTCTCCAGCACCATGTCCCCAATCAGTGCCAAGATGGTGACTTTTATTTTGTTTTGTGGAAACAGGGTCTTGTTTTGTAGTCCAGACTGGCTTCCAACTCAAGATCCTCCTGGGCCTCTCGAGTGCTAGGATTATAGTTATTAGCCATCATGCTTATCTCTTAGGCTTCTTTCTTAAAAGTTCTCTTCTCCTCATTCAGTGCCCTTGGAGTAGACAGAGATCTTTGCCCTTCTGAGAGAGGGCCATGACAGGTGAGGCCACCCTGTAGCTCTTTTAGGACCCAGAATGTCTCTCAGCTACCTTCACATATTTGTTGGAGACCCAACGATGCCACTCAGCAGTGCACACTGTCTCACTGGAAGGCACATCAGGGTCAGGATTCCAGGGGAGGCACTGGCCAAGTGTGGGAAGTCATTTGGGAGTTGGGCCATACTTAGGCCAAGCTCTGACCTGGGACTGAGCCTGAACCCCTAAGGGGAGGCTGATATTAGTGCCGGAAAGGGGTCTGGGACTGGCTCTGGAGATGTGGGGAAATGGCCATTCACAGGCTGTGCTGATCACTGTTCTCGTGTGACAGCAGGCCTGTGCCCACTACCCCATGCTGGGCCACTTCAGAGCTCTCAGCCTGCCACAGCCCATGTCCTTGCCTATCCCTACGTAGGGCATTATGCTGGTCTATGATATCACCAACGAGAAGTCCTTCGACAACATTCGGAACTGGATTCGGAACATTGAGGAGGTAAGCTCCTGGGTATCTTATCCTGGGGCCACACCCCCAGAGCCCAGAGCCAGCAATGTCTGCTATCAACCCCAGACTACCATCAGTCCCAGGGCTGTTCGCCAGCCCAGGGGTGTGGCTGACCTTGCAGCCATGTCTGTGCATGAGTCACCATAAGCATTTGGTGCTGTTTAGAAAGAAGGTTATAGAACCATGGTGACCCTTATATGTGGAGGGTGTGTTGTGGAAGCATGCCATATTGTACTTTGAGCTACAGTTGAGCCACTCATGAGCTTGTCTGAAGCCATGCTCAAGCCAGCAGGAAACCTTGAACCATGAAGGGACAAGGAGGCCACCAGGCCAGCCTCCTCAGCCACAATCACCATTGTTGCCTTCCCACTCCCCCAAGTGCTGGCCTCACCACACAACCTTCCTGGGTGGCTGCACCTGTGACTCTGATGACGAAGCAGGTGGGGCTTCAGGTCCCAGGCACCAAAACTTTACCCATCCATAAAGCCACCGTGAAAGCATACATCACTGACCTCCCAGGATCCATGGATTGTCCTGGCATTCCTGAGAGCCAGTCACCCCCTGCTGCACACCTCCTTCTCTGAAAGCCTGTTGATGCCAGTGGGCTGGTGACAGGGTTTGGGGGGCATTCTAGGACAGTGGGTTTCATTGAGAATAGAACTGCTTTCTGATGTCCCTTCCTTCAGGAAGCATGGCCACCTTCATTAGGGACTGTGAGGAAGAGTCCTTCATTGACAGAGTTGAGCCAAGCCCAGGGAATGGTGAAGTACACAGAGTTGGCAGCAGGCAGCAGCATTGGCCTTCTTAGGCACAGCCCATATCCAAAAAGAGGGGAGAAGGAAGATCTGCCCTCTTTGTCCTTTGGGAACATTAGCCCTGGAGCCAGCTGGATTCAGCCCACTAAGAAGCTTTTTGTCTCAGGGACCATTGCAGAAGTGGCAGAAAGAATGTAAAAGCCAAAGGAAGAGGAGGAGTGCTTTGCAGTACTGCCTTCCAAACACTCATAGCACTCATGTCCTCACAGTGGCTGATGCTACCTCCATAAGACCAGCATAGTAGGAGGGGAAAAAATTATCCAAATTGGGCTAGAGAGATGGCTTAGTGGTTAAGGTGCTTGCCTATGAAGCCTAAGGACTCAGATTCAATTCCCCAAAACCCACGTAAGCCAGATGCACATGGTACCGAATGTGTCTAGAGTTCACTGGCAGTGACTAGAAGCCCTGGCATTCCCATTCTCCCTCCCTCCCTCCCTCCCTCCCTCCCTCCCTCTCTCTCTCTCTCTCTCTCTCTCTCTCTCTCTCTCTCTCTCACTCTTTCTTTCTCTCTAGATGTGTGTGTGTGTGTGTGTGTGTGTGTGTGTGTGTGTGTGTAATCTACCAGATAAATAAGTAAAATAGAGAGAAGCTAGAGAGATGACTCAGCAGTTACAGGTACTTTTTGCAAAGCCTAATGGTCTGGGTTCAATCCCCCAATACCCATGTAAAGCCAGAGGCACTAAGTGGTGCGTGCACCTGGAATTTGTTTGCAAGAGGCCCTGGCATGCCCTTTATTTCTTTCTTTCTCTCTCTCTCTCTCTCAAATAAATAATTTTTTTTAAAAAAATTAGTTATTTGAGAGAGAGAGAGGCAGATACAGTGGGCATGCCAAGACCTCCAGCCACTGCAAATGAACTCCAAACACATGGTACCACCTTGTGCAGCTGGCTTACATGGGTCCTGGGGAATGGAATCTGGGTTCTTTGACTTTGCAAGCATCCACCTTAACCACTAAGCAATCCCTCCAGTCCTAATTTTTTTTTTTTTTTTTTTTTAAGTAGAAGAGCTAGGCTTGGTAGCACATGCCTTTAATCCCAGCACTTGGGAGGCAGAGGTAGGAGGATCACTGTGAGATCAAGGCCAGCCTGGGACTACAGAGTGAGTTCCAGGTCAGCCTAGGCTAGAGTGAGACCCTGCCTCAAAAACCAAAAAAAAAAGGCTGACTATGGTGGCGCATGCCTTCAATCCCAGCACTCGGGAGTAGGAGGAAAGCCGTGAGCTCGAGGCCACCCTGAGGCTACATAGTGAATTCCAGGTAAGCCTGGGCTAGAGTGAGATGCTACCTTGAAGAAAAAAAAAAAAGAGACTAGTTGGAAAGAGAATCAGTACCGGGGAAAAGGGGAGAGTAGTGGGAGGGGATTGTGATCATAATATATTGTCTATATATACAGACGTTGTCAATAAAAAATTTAAAAAGGAAGTGAAGCTGGGAGAATAGCTCAGTATTTGTAGACACTTACTTGCAAAGCCTGATGGCCCAGATTCAGTTATCTAGTACCTGGATAAAATCAGGCACACAAAGTAGCACATGCATCTGGAGTTTTTTTGTTTTGTTTTTTGAGGTAGGGTCTCACTCTAGTTCAGGCTGACCTGGAATGCTGACCAGGATGGCCTTGAACTCACAGCCATCTTCATACCAGTCTATCAAGTGCTGGGATTAAAGGCATGCACTACCACGCCCAGCATCATCTGGAGTTCTTTTGCAGTGGCAAGAGGGCCTGACATGCCCATTGTCTCTCCCTCCCCTCCTCTCTGCTTGCAAATATAATTTTTAAATTAAAAAAACTTAAAGATTAAAAAAGAAAGAAGGGGGCTGGAGAGATGGCTTACCTGCAAAACCTAAGAACCGGGTTTGATTCCCTGTACCCATGTAAAGCCAGATGTACAAGGTGGTGCATGCATTTGGAATTCATTTGCAGTGGCTAGAGGCCCTGATGCACCCATTCAGTTTATCTGCCTCTTTTTCTCTCTCAAAGAAATGAATAAATACATAAATTAGTAAGTAAAATACTGAGAGAGAGAAAGAAAGAGAGAGGGAGAGAGAGAGAAGGAAGAAGCTGTTTGCCATAGTCACAGGTTTCAGCAAGGTAGGAATATGGGCTAAGCACTGACCTGATCAGCCTGACCCCTATCCACCCTTCTCCCTCAGCACGCCTCCGCTGATGTGGAAAAGATGATACTCGGAAACAAGTGTGATGTCAATGACAAGAGACAAGTGTCCAAGGAGCGGGGAGAAAAGGTAGGTGTGGGGACCAGTCAGGATCTCCCCCAACAGAGGCCTGTCCCAGGGAACTTCAGTGCACACCTGCAAAAAGCCTAGGCTTTGAGGGAAAACCTTCACAGTCTTTATGAGAAGATAATGGGCCATCCTGACTTGCCTGGGATGAGTTAGCAGGCCATGGAAATGGGTAGAGCTGAAGTCCAAAGACTGTTCACAGTCATGAGGGCTTTATGGCAGGCTGTGTGTACTTCTACCCCTATGTCACTAGAACCCATTGTGGCCCTGCATGGAGGCTGCCATAGCCAGAGCAAGACAGAGAGCTGTGCTGTGGGCATAGGCCACACTCTTGTACACAGTTACTATGATGGAGCAGATATGTCATCCTCCCACAAAGACCCTCTGCCTCAGCCTTCGTTCTCATGTGCCATATGATATGCAAGTCTCTCCCCCTTCTTCACAGCTGGCACTCGACTATGGGATCAAATTCATGGAGACCAGTGCAAAAGCCAACATCAACGTAGAGAATGTGAGTTCTGGGGCTGTTGGGAGGTTACTATAGGATAGCTGCCCTCTGGTTGAGAAGCTGGGTGGGGGCCAGGGAATCCAGTGGGAGGTTCCATTGTAAGAACCAGCCTTGGGTTCTCAGGCCCCCTCTGCTGGGCACCCAGGACACAGTTCTCACTAGTTTTTATCTTAACCTGGGCCTAGGTCCCCTTGTTATCCATAGGATGTCACCAGCCTAGAAGCAGACCCGTAGGAATCCCTCAAGTGGTTCTAGTGATTTTTTAATTTATTTTTATTTATTTATTTATTGTTTTTTTCGAGGTAGGGTCTCACTCTAGCTCAGGCTGACCTGGAATTCACTATGTAGTCTCAGGGTGGCCTCAAACTCATGGCGATCCTCCTACCTCTGCCTCCCAAGTGCTGGGATTAAAGGCGTGTGCCACCACACCCAGCTTCTAGTAATTTTTTAAAAGCAGATCTTCAGAGCTGGTTACAGTGGTACATCTATAATCCTAGCATTCAAGAAGCTGAGGCAAGATCAAAACTCAAGGTCATCCTGAGCTACATAGCAAATTGGCGACAAGCCTGGACTATGAGACCATCTCAAAAAATAGGATGTGGGGATCATTGCACACAGTCAGAACACATCCAGAGACAGAGAGCTGAACACTCTTTCCAGATCCTTCCAGTCTCTTCTGGATAAGTCAGTTAGCCACACAGTGCTTTCAGACAAGTCACATTGTCTCTTTAAGCTTCAGTATCCTTGATGGACAGTTGAATGGAGAGCCATGTCAGATTTGTTGGCCCAAAGTGCCCTACAAAAGGAGAGCTGACAGTAAATACAGGGCTGAATGGAAAGGGTAGGGAAAGGAGCAAGAGTGAACATGAAGACTGCAAAGGACACAGTTTCCCACCCTCCACCATTGTCCTTCCATATCTGTGCCAGGCTTGGGGTTCTGCTACTCAGATACTAACAGCATGTTCTTTCCATAGGCATTTTTCACCCTCGCCAGGGATATCAAGGCAAAAATGGACAAAAAATTGGTAAGTGCTTACTGTTCCTTCCTGGATCTCCGCTTTTGTCTCTGTTGGATCTGACCATCGTCAGCCACCCTGCATGTCACTGCTCAAGCCAATCAGGCCTTTTAAGACCTAGTAGGATACTGCAGAGATAGGGCTGAACTCATACATTCAGCTGAGGCATCTGTTCTCTAGGCAGACAAGGCCCTGCCTCCTGAGCCCCTAGGCATTAGGATATTGCAGCCCTTTCCATCCCACTTGTAAAGAAGTTTTTGATGCTGGTCGTGGTGGTGCACACTTTTAATCCCAGCACTCAGGAGGCAGAGGTAGGAGATCAATTTGAGACTACAGAGTTAATTCCAGGCCAGCCTGAGCCAGAGTGAGACCCTACCTCAGGGAAGGAAAAAGAAACAAACAAGTTTTTGTGTTTGTTTTTTATTTGGTTATTTATTTGAGAGAGAGAGAGAGTGAATGGGCCAACTAGGGCCTCCAGCCACTGAAAACAAACTCAGATGCAAGCACCATATATCTGGCTTACGCGGGTTCTAGGGAATCAAACCTGGGTCATTTGGCTTTTCAGGGAAATGCCTTAATCACTATACCATGTCTCCAGCCCTGTTTTTGTTTTTCAAATAATTTTTAATATTATATTTATTTGAGAGAGAGGGAGAATGGGCATGCCAGGGCCTCTAGCTACTGCATAGTAAACCAGATGCATTTGCCACCTTGTGCATCTGGCTTTACTAGAGTCCTGGGGAACTGAACCTGGGTCCTTTGGCTTTGCAGGCAGATACCTTAACTTCTAAGCCATCTCTCCAGCCCTTGTTCTAGTTTATCGATGTGGGGTTTCCCTCTAGCCAAAGCTGACCTGAATTCACTGTGTAGTTTCAGGGTGGCCTTGAGCTCAAGGCAATCCTTGTACCTCTGTTTCCCAAGTGATAGGATTAAAACCATGTGCCACCACCTCCAGCTAGTAAGCAATTTTTAAAAATGTTTCAGCAGGAGGGATGGCTTAGTGGTTAAGACATTTGCCTGCAAAGCCAAATGACTCAGGTTCGATTCACCAGACCCACATTAGCCAGATACACAAGGGGACACATGCATCTGGAGATCATCAGCAGTGGCTGGAAGACCTAGTGTGCCAATTTTCTCTATCTCTCCCCCTCTTTCTCTGTCAAAAAAATTAATTAATTAAAATTTTTTATTAACAACTTCCATGATTATAAAAAAAGTCCCATGGTAATGCCCTCCCTCATTCCACTTTCCCATTTGAAATTCCATTCTCCATCATATCTCCTCCCACTCTAATACTAATAATAATAATCTCTTTTATTTTAATTAATTAATTAATACTAATAATAATAATCTCTTAATGCCATGATCTTTACCTCCTGTTATCATGGTCTTATGTAGGTAGTGACAGGTACTGTGAGGTCATGGATATCCAGGCCATTTTGTGTCTGGAGGACCACATTGTAAGGAGTCCTACCCTTCCTTTGGCTCTTACATGCTTTCTGCCACCTCTTCCGCGATGAATCCTGAGCCTTGGAAGATGGATAGAGATATTTCAGTGCTGAGCACTCCTGTCACTTCTTTCTAGCACCATGATGCCTTGAGTCATCCCAAAGTCACTGCCATCTGAAAAGAGAAGATTCTCTACCAAAAGTGAGAGTAGCATTAATATAAGGGTATGAACGTTAAGAGAAGTGCTTACTGGGCAGTTTGATAAGCATAGTATATACATTTAGCCAGACAGCAGCAGAGGTTACACCCCTACGGCTCATGACTACCCGTTTTAAGTTTTCAGTATCAGGGATGTATTCTCTCCCATGGAGTGGGTCTCCAGTCCATTTAGAGGGCAGTTCGTTTCCACTATGACCGGCGTGCACCCATTGGCTCATTTGGCCTCGCTGGCTAAATAAAAGGCTTACAGTGTCCACAGTTAGTATCTTCACTGGTGATTTCTTTCTCCCCCATTGAACTGCATGCAGATTGGCTTATTCCAGCTTTATGTTGGCTGGTCTACATGGGAGGAGGTTATCAGCTCACTTCCAGCAGTATTTCTCAGTGGCCTTGCAGCACAAGTATGTGGAGTCTTCAGCAGTAGGGTCTTACCATCTATTCCTGGTGGGAAACCAAGGGACTTGGCAATGGCCTATAATGGGCATCAGGGACCTCCCTGGCCAACAGCTCACTGGAAGGTATCCCATCCCTGGCACTGAAAATTTTGTAGGAGCAATCTATGGCTCCTGAGTATTCCATTGTCCAAAAAAGTAGGTTTCCATATGATTTATTTATATATTCTATTAGATTTTTTTTTAATTTTTATTTATTTATTTGAGAGCAATAGACACAGAGAGAAAGACAGAGAGAGGGAGAGAGAGAGAATGGGCGCGCCAGGGCTTCCAGCCTCTGCAAACGAACTCCAGACGCATGCGCCCCCTTGTGCATCTGGCTAACGTGGGACCTGGGGAACCGAGCCTTGAACTGGGGTCCTTAGGCTTCACAGGCAAGCGCTTAACCGCTAAGCCATCTCTCCAGCCCTATCCTCTTAGATTTTTATTAGCCCTCCTTCCACCTTTCCTTTACTCAATCTCTTCCCCTGACCACACTTTGAGCCTTTTCACCACCATTAATCTATTCTTCTACTTACATATATATAATACCATCCTATTAAGTGCCCCCTCCCTTCCTTTCTCTTCCCTTTATATCTCTTCTCTAGCTTACTGGCCTTTGCTACTGAGTTTTCTTCTTACTTACACAGTAGTCCAATCATCTGTAGCTAGGATCCACATATGAGAGAGAACATGCAATGCTTGGCTTTCTGGGCCTGAGTTACCTCACTTAGTATAATCCTTTCCAGATCCATCCATTTTCCTGCAAATTTCATAGCTTCATTTTTCTTTACTGCTGAGTAGAACTCCATTGTATAAATGTGCCATATCTTCATTATCCATTCATCAGTTGAGGGAATTCTAGACTGGTTTCATTTCCTAGTTATTGTGAATAGAGCGGCAATAAACATGGTTGAGCAAGTATCTCTAAGGTAATGAGATGAGTCCTTAGGATATTACCTGGGTCATATGGTAGATATATTTTGAGTTGTCTCAGGAACCTCCACACTGATTTCCACAATGCCTGGAGCAGACTGCATTCCCACCAACAGTGTAAAAGGATTCTTCTTTTTCCACATCCTCGCCAGCATTTATGGTCATTTGTTTTCATGATGGTGGCCAACCTGACAGTAGTGAGATGGAATCTCAATGTAGTTTTAATCTGTATTTCCCTGATGACTAGGGATGTAGAACATTTTTTTTAGATGCTTATATGCCATCCATATTTCTTCTTTTGAGACCTGTATTTAGTTCCATAGCCCATTTTTTAATTGGCTTGTTTGATTTCTTATTATTTAATTTTTTGAGTTCCTTGTATGTCCTAGATATCAATCCTCTATCAGATGTATAGCTGGCAAAGACTTTTTCCCATTCTGTAGGTTGCCTCTTTGCTTTATTCACAGTGTCCTTTGCCATACAAAATCTTTGTAATTTCATGGGGTTCCCGTGGTTAATCTGTGGTTTTATTGCCTGAGCAATTGGGGTTATATTCAGAAAGTCTTTGCCAAGAACAATATATTGAAGGGTTTCCCTTGCTTTTTCCTCTAGCCATTTCAGAGTTTCAGGTCTGATGTTAAGGTCTTTTATCCATTTAGACTTAATGCTTGTGCATGGAGAGAGAAAATAATCTATTTCATCATTCTACAGATATATATCCAGTTTTCCCAGCACCATTTGGTGAAGGTGCTGTCTTTTCTCCAATGAGTATTTTTGGCATTTTTATCGAATATCAGGTGCCTATAGCTACCCGGACTTATATCTAGGTCCTCTATTCTGCTCCATTGATCTACATGTCTGCTTTTGTACCAGTACCACGCTGTTTTTGTTACTGTGGCTCTGTAGTATAGGTTAAAATCAGGTATGGTGATACCACCAGCCTTATTTTTGTTGCTCAATATTGTTTTAGATATTTGAGATTTTTTGTGATTCCAAATGAATTTTTGGATTGTTTTTTTCTATTTCCATGATAAATGCCAATGGAATTTTGATGGGGATTGTGTTAAATGTGTAGATTGCTTTTGGTAAGATTGCCATTTTCACAATATTAATTCTTCTGATCATGGAACAAGGGATGTTTTTCCACTTCCTAGTGTCTTCTGCAATTTCTCTCTTGAGTGTTTTAAAGTTTTCATTGTAGGGATCCTTCACTTCCTTGGTTAGGTTTATTTCAAGGTACTTTTTTTTTTAATGCAATTGTGAATAGGAGTGATTCTCTGATTTCATCCTCTGTGTGTTTGTTGTTAGCATATACGAAGACTACTGGTTTCTGTGTGTTTATTTTGTACCCTGCTACATGGCTACAGGTGTTTATCAGCTCTAAGATTTAATTGCTGGTAGAGTCTTTAGGGTCCTTTATGTATAAAATCATGTCATCTGCAAATAATGATAACTTGATCTCTTCCTTTACAATTTGTATCATTTTCATGTGTGTCTCTTGCCTTATTGCTATGGATAAGACTTCCAGTACTATATTAAATAAAAGTGGTGACAGTGGACACCCTTGTCTTATTCCTGATTTTAGTGGAAAAGCTTCCAGTTTTTCCCCATTGAGCAGTATGTCGGCTGTAGGCTTGTCATAAAGCCTTTTATTATATTGAGATATGTTCCTTCTATTCCCAATCTCTATAGGACTTTTATATGAAGGGATGTTTGATTTGGTCAAGTGCTTTCTCTGCATCTAATGACATGATCATGTGATATTTGTCCTTCAGTCCATTTATATAATGTATTACATTTATCAATTTGCATATATTGCACCATCCCTGCATTTCTGGGATAAAGCCTACTTGGTCGGGGTGAATGATCTTTCTGATATATTCTTGTATTCTGTTTGCCAATGTTTTGTTGAGAATTTTTGCATCTATGTTCATGAAGGAGGTTGGTCTGTAATTTTCTTTTTTTCTTTCTTTTTTTTTTTTTTTTGTTTTGTTTTATCTTTGCCTGGTTTTAGTATCAGGGTGATGCTGGCTTTATAGAAGGAGTTTGGTAGGATTCCTTCTTTTTCTATTTTATAGAAAAGCCTAAGAAGCAATGGTGTTAGTTCTTCCATGAAGGTCTGGTAAAATTCACCAGTTAATCCATCTGGGGCTGGACATTTTTTAGTTGGAAGATTTTTGATAACTGCTTGGATCTCCATACTTGTTACAGGTCTGTTTAAGTGATTAATCTCATCTTGACTTCACTTAGGTAGGTCATATAAATCAAGGAAATCATCCATTTCTTTCTGATCTTCATACTTAGTGGAATATATGTTTTTATATTATGTCCCTATGATTTTTTGAATTTCTCTGTTATCTGTTGTGTTGTTGCCTTTTTCATCTCTAATTTTATTAATTTGTGTCTCTCCTGTCTTTCTTTGGTCAGATTTGCTAAGGGTTTATCAATCTTGTTTATCCTTTCAAAGAACCAACTCTTTGTTTCGTTGATTCTTTGGATTGTTATTTTGGTTGCTACTTCATTAATTTCTGCCCTAATCTTTATGATTTCTTCCCATCTACTGATTTTCAGTTTGCCTTGTTCATTTCCCAAGGCTTTAAGTTAAAGCATTAGGTTGTTTACTTGTGACCTTTCTAATTTCTTTTTTTTTTAATTTTTATTAACATTTTCCATGATTATAAAATATATCCCATGGTAATTCCCTCTCTAATTTCTTAATATAGGCACTTAAAGCTGTAAGTTTCCCTCTTAAGACTGCCTTCATTTTGTCCCAAAGGTTTTGGTATGTTGTATTCTCATTATCATTTGACTCTTATGAATTTTTGTTTTCCTTCTTGATTTCTTCATTGACCCATTCATCATGTAGTAGTGTTTTGTTTAGTTTCCTTGATTTTGTGTATGCTCTGTCGCTTTACTTGCTATTGATTTGTACTTTGATTCCATTGTGGTCAGATAAATTGCAAGGAATTATTTCACTTTTCCTGTATTTGTTAAGATTTATATCCTAATATATGGTCTATTTTAGAGAATGTTCCATGTGCTGCTGAAAAGAATGTGCATTCTACAGCATTTGAATGAAATCTCCTATATATATCTGTTAGGTCCATTTGTTCTATGACCTCATTTAATCCAGATGCCTCTCTGTTTATTTTTTGCTGGGATGACCTGTCAGTTGATGAGACTGCAGTGTTGAAGTCACCCACTACAACTGTGTTTGGTGTTATCTGGTACATTAGTTCTAATAACATTTGTTTGAGGAAGTTGGGAGTCCTCATGTTAGGTGCATGAATGTTTAGGATTGTAATGCCCCCCTGTTAAAGTGTGCTTTAATCAATATAAACTTACCTTCCTTATCTTTCCTACCTAATTTTGGACTGAAGACTACCTTATCAGATATTAGTATAGCAACCTCTGCTTGTTTTCTAGGCCCATTTGATTGAAACACTGTTTTCTAACCTTTTACCCTAAGATAGTGTCCATCCTTTGTAGAAAGGTGTTTAATGGAGGCAACAAATTGAAGGATCCTGCTTTTTAACCCAGTCTGCATACCTGTGTCTTTTGGTTGGGGTACTGATGCCGTTGAAATTAAGAGATATTATTGAAAGGTGTGTATTTTTGCCTTTTTTTGGGGGGGGGGTAGGTCTTCTGGTTTTACCTTTGCTATCTTATGTTATCTAGTATTTAAGTATTGTTTGTTTACTCTAGGTTCCTTATATGTGCACTGTTTCTTCTGCATGGTGGATTCTTTCAAGTATTTTCTGTAGAGCTGGTTTTGTCTTCAAATATTCCTTTAACCTGTGTTTGTTGTGAAATGACCTTGTTTCTCCATCTATTTGAATGGATAGCTTTGCAAGATAAAGTAACCTTGGTTAACAGTTGTTATCTTTCAGAACTTGAAATACATCACTCCAAGCCCTTCTGGCTTTTAAAGTTTGTGTTGAGTAATCTGCTGTGATCCAGATGGGCTTGCCTTTGTAGGTAACTTGATTTTTCTTTCTAACTCTTGTCAATATTTTTTCTTTAGCTTGTATGTTTGGTAGATTAATTATAATATGGTAAGGAGAGGTTCTTTCCAGGCTTTGTCTCTTTGGTGTTCTAAAGGATTCCTGTATCTACATTGGCACCTCTTTCCCAATTTGGGGGAAGTTTTTTTCTATGATTTTGTTGAGAACACCTACTATGCCTTTGGAGTGAAATTCTTCTTCTATACCCTGAATTCTTATGTTTATCATTTCATAGTTTCCCGAATATCTTCAAATTACCATTCATACTTTCCTATGAGTTTGTCTTTTTCTTGGTTGGAATGTATTAGATCTGTCACCTGGTCTTCCAGTTTAGATATTCTGTCCTCTCCTTTATCCATTCTACATGTGAGATTTTCTACAGAGTTTTTTATTTCATTAAGTGTGTTCTTCATTGCTAGAAATTGTGACTGGTTTTTCTTTATTATTTCTATTTCCCTGTTTATGTCTAGTATTAACCTCTGTATTTCATTAAATTGGTGTCCTGTGTCTTCTTTGATTCCTTTAATTTCCTTTTTCATTCCTTTGATTTACTCTTTGATTTTTTTTTAGCATATTTATAATCATTCTTTTGAAATCTTTCTCAGACATTTCCTCTAACTCATTCTCACTGGAGTTCATTTCTGATGCATTAATACTTTTGTTTTTGTTTTTGTTTTTTTGATGTAGGGTCTTACTCTAGCTCAGGCTGACCTGGAATTCACTCTGTAGTGTCATGGTGGTCTCGAACTCTTGGTGATCCTCTTACCGCTGCCTCCTGAGTGCTGGGATTAAAGGCGTGCACCCCTATCCAGCACAGTAATACTTTTGGTGGATTTATATTGTCTTGATTTCTTGTGTTTTGGGTTTTTTTTTTTTGTATTATAATGTAGTGATTTTTGCAACTTGGATTAATTTAATGCTTGGATTTTCTAGTTAGCTGCAGTATTATTAGATGTATCAATCAACCTGATGTTATAGATCTTGATGGTAGGAACTTAAGGTGCTAGGTGCGGCTCTCATGACTCTCAGCATAACCACAAAAGTGACCCTAGGTGTTGGGTTTGCCTGCTATGAGAGTATTCAAGTAGGCTGAGTGGAATAAAATACAGGCAGATTCTGAAATTTAACTAAACAATGTACACATTCAATTAAAAACATCACAGAGTATTTATGCAAGAGTAGGTATTATGACAACTAGATCCTCTAACAAAGTTACACAGTCTGTAAGAATGTGTGTTGCCCCACACCCTTAATGCTGTCAACTAGATGGCTAAGATTTCTGGTCTGTAAAGGGCTCCAAGTCTGCTTGTGATCAAGTGAGACCCTTCTCTGATGTATAACAGAAAAGGAAACAAAGACACTATAATCAGGAAGCAACAAATCACAAGCCCACAATATAGCTTATTTAAGAATGGCAAATCCAACCATCCATCAGATTTAACATATAATTTGTCCTGATATGGAAGGTGCAAATAGCACTTTTGGTTCAGGCCTATATACCAGGCTTATTTGGCGGGTACTGACCTCGTGTAATCCCAGTTACCGTTTGGGATGATTTTGGTCTCAGTTATGCTGCACCTCCTGCTTGGGTCCCTCTTTGGTGCACTGTGGGTTCAAGTAGGCTGGCCAGGTTGTTGGATTGCTGCTCTTGTCACTGGTGCTGGGTGCTATGAGCTCCCATCCCCTGGTCTCTGGTGCTTGCTGGTGCTTGCACCAGCAGTGGGGGATGGGAGGATCTGGGTGGGGGCTGTAGTTCTCCCACTGGTCCACATGACCCTTTAAGTCATGACCTGCTCCTTTGTTGTTCACTGCAGTTCTCCCGTCATGGTTCTTGAGTTTGTGAGGAGCTCTGGTGTGAGTGGAAAATCCTCTCACCTGGCTTTTTCTGTGGCTCAAGCCAAGCCTTGTATCTATGGCTCCTCAGACCTGGTGCCACAGCTGGTGGAGCCGTTTCTGCCTGCCTATGTGGGCTCTAGATGCTCTGCATCTCTCCTACTTCTCTGCTGCCATTGGTAATTTCTTATACACCTCACTTTTTAGTAGAAGAGTGTATTTTGCTGGGGTTTTTTTTGTTTGTTTGTTTTGTTGTTGTTTTTTTTTGGCTTTTTCTTCCCTAGGCTGCTTTGGCATGGTTCCTACACCACCATCTTAACTGGAAGTAAAATATACTTTTTTTATTTGCTAGAGAACAAATCCTAGAGTCCCTTGCTGTTGGAAACAAAATCCAGACGCATGCATCACTTTGTATGTGTGTCAACAAATCTTTTAAAACAAAAATACCGATATCAGAGATTTATAAAGGTTTACTATAGCTAGGCATTATAACACACTTGTTTTTTCAGCACTCAAAGACTGAGACAGGAGAATTGCAAATTTGAGGCCTACCTGGGCTATATAAAAAAAGTAAATAAATAAAAATAAAGTTTATTTGGAAAAAGTAAATAAAGTTTATTAGGCTTATAGCTCTGGAGGCCAGGAAGTTCCCAGATTCAGTGAGAGCATCTGTCCTCCTCATTGCTTCATAATAGCCCAAAGCATGCTAGTTTAATAAGCAATCTCACCAGCTCATGTCTCCCTCCTCCTACAAAGCCACTCATGTTGTCATCAGATCCCATCCTCAGGACCTCATCTAATCCAAATCACCCCTCAAAGGCCACACTTTCTAGTGCCACTAACTTTTGATGTAAATTCTGGGAACACAAAGTTGACATTAGGTTTGTGGAATGGGAGCCTTCCACAGGCCATGTGGGCTGAGGCCAGGTCTAACTACATAAGATATGTCCTGCACAGTCTGATGTCCCACCATCCTGGCAAGCTCAAGGATCCATAACCTTCCACAGCCCCAAATCCTGCAAGTCATGAGCACAAGCAGCCTCAATCCCAGCATTCTAGGGTTCTGCCTAGGGAGTCTTTGGGAGGCCTCACCATCTACCTTGTGGTTTGCTTCAGTGTGTTTTGTTTTATTGTGATCTGTGGGTGGAATGTAGCTCCTCACAATGCTCAGCAAGTAGCTACCAGAGCCACACTCCAGTCTATTTCCTGTTTAATTTGTTTCTCACATTTCATGGTCCCCAGCACAGCGCAGAGTGCTCTTTGATTTGTCAAGGTAGGTTCTCACTCTAGCCCAGCTGACCTAGAAGTCTCCCTGTAGTCCCAGGCTGGCCTCAAACTCACAGTGATCCTCCTACCTCTGCCTCCCAAGTGCTGGGATTAAAGGTGTGCGCTTCCACACCCAGCCACTGACCAAGTCAGAGCACTTCACTGCAGCTTGGGGACATTCATTAGTCAAACACAACCCTACCCCTCCTGAGCCTGAGTCCTGGGCCTGCCCTTCTCTGGCCAAATTACACAGCTGCCTGACCCAAGAGCATGAAGCCCTCTAGGCAACTTCAGGTCTGGTCACAGGAGAATGAAATACAGAATGTCCTGCAAGCTGTGTGCAATCTATGTAAAGCACACATGTGCTCATTCCTCCCAAGATGGTATAACTGACCAGAAAGGCCATGGCTGACTTAGTAGCATCTCTTGGGCCATTTAAACAGGCAACAGAGCCAGGCATGGTGGCTCACACCTATAATTCCAGCACTTTGGAGGCTGAAGTAGGAGAATTGCCATTAGGTTGAGGCCAGGCTAGGCTACAGAGTGAATTTCAAGTTAGCCTAGGCTAGAGTGAGACCCTGTCCTAAAACAACTCCCCACACCAAAAAAAAAAAAAAAAAAAAAAAAGAAGTAACAATCCCTGTAAACCTAGTACTAACCAACCACAACATAGAGATTTCACGCATTTTTTCCCCTTCAGTGTAACATGGTCAAAATCCAAGTCCTCACAGTCTTTCTAACTTGCTTTTACACACTGAGACTTATGGATATGCTTTACCTTCCTTGGCCAGGGCATCTGTGAGTCACCTGAACTATCTGCCAGTTCCTTCTATCCTTGTCTTCAAGACAAAGTTATCATTGTGTAGCTCAGACTAAATACAAACTAACATTCTATGTCTCAAGCCTCCTAAATGCTGGAGTGGCTCACCAGGTCCTTTCAAAGCACAGTTGATGAAGTTCAGATGTACTACCTGCATCTCGTCTAACTTGTCACTTAGCTTACCACCACATGATGAAAGGTCTAGCTGACTTAAGACGAAGGCTTGGAGACCAGGGAGATGGCTGAATTGATGAAGTGTTTGCTTCAGAAGCATAAAGACCTGACTTTATTTAGCATGCCTAGCATGGTGGTCCACACCTATAATCCAGCACTGGGGAGGTACAGATAGGATGGTTCCTTGGGGATGACACCTGAGGTTATCCTCTGGCACAGGCACACATAGTCCTAACTATGAACACATTTTTTTAAAGAAGTAAGGGGCTAAAGAGATGGCTTAGTGGCTAAGGCGCTTGCCTGTGAAGCCCAAGGACCCAGGTTCTATTCCACAGTGCCCACATAAAGCCAGATGTACAAGGTGGTGCATGTGGCTAAAGTTCATTTGCCATGGCTGATGCACCAGTTCTCTATTTGCATCTCTTTCTATGTCTGTTTCTCTCAAGAAAATAAAGTTAAATTAAATTTTAAAAAAAAATTTAAAAAGGAGAAGTAAGTTTGTGTTTATGGTTTCAGAGGGTTCAGTCCATGGCCTCTTAGCCTATTGCTTTCAGCCTGTGGCATCAGAGTCTCACACAGGAATAGGGAATAAGTATATTGTTCACCTCAAGGCTACTGGGAAGCAGAGAAGGGCCTAGGCTCCCTTCAAGGACATGCCCCCTTCACCCCCGTGATCTAATTTCCTTCTAATAGTCCCCACCTCCTAAAGGTCCCACCAGCTACGAGTAGCACCAACTAGAACTGAGCCTTCAATGCATTGCTTTGGGGATGTTTAAGAGGCAACATAACAAAGTACAAAGTGCCATAAGTAAACCACTCACCACTTCTTTCCTGCCTCTGCTTCTACTTGGTTACATGTGGCATCAAAGCCCCATGAACCTACCTGTCTACCACAGTTGTGTTTGGGGTACCAGTTCAGCTAGTTCTGTTCTCCCTAGTGGTTATCCTTAGAGCTTTCTGCCTGCATCTCATTCTGTAACCCCTGCCACCCTCCTTATCTTGACACCCTGCCCTTTCCCATTGGCCCTTCTGCTATGGTCATACTACCTTTTAGTGTTTTCTTGTGTTCCCTGGGGTTCATTTGCATATTTGCCTCTCCTGTTGCTGCTGAAAAAAATTTAGTAGGTTAAACAACCCAAATTCATCTTGCCTTTGGGGAAGTCAGAAGTCTCAGAGGGGCCTCACCAACCTGAAATGGAAGTGTCAGCAGGACCTCTGGTGGCAGATCTGTTCCCTTGACACTGAATTCTTCATTTTGCAGCCTTCCCCATCTGCAGAGCTGGCCACTGAGCAGCTCTGCTTATAAAGTCAAGTGATCAAGCCGGGCATGATGGCACATTTCTATTGTCATTCCAGCCATTGGGAGGCTGAGGAGGATTGTGAGTTCCAGGCCACTCTAGCGACATAAAAAGAACTTGTCTCAGGGGGCAAAAAAGAAAAAGAAAGCACTCCTACTGTCACCTCCCCTCTTGCCTGGCTCTTTTCTCACTTGATGCATAATGGTGGAAAATCATACTATGTATTTCCAAGTGACCTCTCTCCCCATATAACATGAGTCCCCATGCATGGCCATTTGTCTCCTCTGCCATAGCCAGCCCAAGGGCCAGAAAAGCCCCTAGCACATTCTAAGCATTCAGTAGTCAGTGTTGCATGAAGTCAGGTTTCACAACAGGAAGGAGTTAGAGGTTTGGAGGTCCTGGTGTTGGCAGGGCACCAACCATAGGGACTCTGAATGCCAGATAATAGATTTGGGCTACTCTAAGAAGACAAGGGGAAACACTCATAGGTTTTCAGTTCAAAGATTAGAGTAAAAGCCAGGCATGGCTCGCACCTATATCCCATTGGATAATAGACAGGAAGATTGCCTAAAGTTCAAGGCCAGACTGGGCTACAGAGTAAAACTATGTCTCAAAACAAAAGGCAATGTGGGGCTCTTGGGAGATAGGTAATGGCATTTGGTATGCAAGCATGAGGACCTGAATTTCATCACCAGCACACACATTAAAAGCCAGGCATGGGGGCTGGAGAGTAGGCTTAGCAGTTAAGGCGTTTGCCTGCAAAGCCAAGGAATCCAGGTTCGACTCCCCAGGTCCCACATTAGCAAGATGCACTAGGAGGTGCACGCATCTGGAGTTCATTTGCAGTGGCTGGAGGCCCTGGTGCTCACGCGCGCTTTCTCTCTCCCTCCCTCCCTCTCTCTCTCTTTCTGTCTCTGTCTCCTCTCTGCCTCTTTCTCTGTCAAATAAATAAATTAATTACAATAATTTTTTTTTAAAAGCCAGGCATGGGCAGGGCGTGGTGATGTACACCTTTAATCCCAGCATTCAAGAGGCAGAGGTAGGAGGATTACTGTGAATTTGAGGCCACCCTGAGACTACAGAGTGAATTCCAGGTCAGCCTGGGCTACAGCAAGACCTTACCTTGGTGTGGGGGGGAGCCAGGCATGGGGGCTGGAGAGATGGCTTAGCAGGTAAGGTGCTTGCCTGTAAAGCCTAAGGACCCTGGTTTGATTCCCCAGTACCCATGTAAAGCCAGATGCACAAAGTGGCGCATGCATATGGAGTTCATTTGCAGTGACAGAAGGCCCTAGCATACCTGTATTCTCCCTCCTTCCCTCCCTCCCTCCCTCTCTCTCTTTCTCTGTGTGTGTGTGTGTGTGTGTGTGTGTTTCTGTCTCCCCCCCCCCTCCGTTGCAAATAAATAAAAGTATTTTAAAAAACATACAGCCAAGTATGGGCATGCATGCCTGTAACTGCAAGGGGTGGGAGACAGAAGGATTGCTGAGGTGTTCTGCTCAGCCAGTGTAGCTGAAAAACGAGAATCTCCAGGTTCAGTAAGATATTTTGGCTCAGGAAAACAAGGCAGAAGAGTGATAGAGGAAGCCACATGGAAGCTGGATGTGTTGGCTCCCACCTATAATCTCAGCATTGAAGAGGCTGGAGGATTGCCACATGTTCAAGGTCAGCCTTGGCTAGAGTGAAACCTGCCTCAAGGGGGGAAAAAAAACAAAAGGCCAGACTTGGTGCACGCCTCTAATCCCAGCACTTGGGAGGCAGAGGTAGGATTGCTGTGAGGTCAAGGCCACCCTGAGACTAGAGTGAATTCCAGATCAGCCTGGTTAGAAGGGAGACCCTACCTCCGAAATGAAAGAAAAAAAAAAAAAACACAAAAAGGAGGATGCTCATGGAGTACCCACATCTGCACACATGTGTATACATATATACACCACATGCATGCATACATACATATCAGGAAAAAAAAACTAAGGTGAGAGTTTAGGTCCTATGTCCCTGGAAGCTAGTGGTCCCAGACAGTTTTGGAATACAAGGGACAGTGGGACTTCTTGGGTTCTTTTTTTCAAGGTAGGGTGACACTTTAGCCCAGGCTGGCTTGGAACTCACTCTATAGCTCCAGGCTGGCTTCAGACTCACAGCACTCCTCCTACCTCTGACTCTGGAGTGCTGGGATTAAAGACATGTGCCATCACACCTAGCCAGTAGTAGGACTTGGAACACAAGCCTCCCAAACCCCAAAGGACACTGTCTTTCTGCACCTTGGCTGCCTCAGTAATAGATACTCATATACATGGGTAGATAAATGGAAAGTGGGCAGAGGTGGAGAGAGGAAGTCTGGAGAGGTAAGGAATAAATAAATGGGTGAATAGATGAGTAATAGGTCTTGACTGGGGGTGAGGATGGGTACATGTGTGGTTAGAAGGGTATGGATGAATGGTGGATGGGCAGGTAGATGGTTTGATGGCATATAGATAGATGAATAGTTGGTTGGAAGAAGGGGTTAGTTATTTGGAAGGTGAAGGGTAGATGGATCACATGAGTGAAAGGAAGGCTGCTGGCTGGGCAGTTGGATGTAGGACCATGCTTAACAGTAACCTTTTGGGTTTCAGGAAGGCAACAACCCCCAGGGAAGCAACCAAGGAGTGAAGATCACAGCTGACCAGCAGAAGAGGAGCAGTTTCTTCCGGTGTGTTCTTCTGTGAGAACCATGCCTCACTGAGCCTAGCTCAGCCTCGCTGACTGTGCCTGTCCTGAGCGCACCTCCGGAGCTGGGGCTGCCCACCTCCACTGCCCCACCACCACCGTCGCCACCAGGCATGGCCACCCGAATGCAATTGAGAAATTGTTTATTTTACTAACTGTCTGATCTTTTTCAACTTCGGAGATGGGACCAGCTAAGAATTGGCTACTTTTTGTGGAGCATCTGCCACCTGGGCCACATGGCATCACCAGAAAGAGATGGAGTTGAGGCACAATGACCTCCATCCCTGAGCCTTGTGCAGTTAAAGCCCTGCCAGCAAGCCCTTGTTCTCTACCATGGAAGCCAAGCCAGCTGTGATTCCCAGCGCTGCCAGGCCCCATGACCTGAGCAACACAACCACGCTTGCCAAATCTGATGCCCACTTTCACCTCGCAGTTTGGACCAGTGACAAAAACCATTTCCCCCTCTTCTTTCTACCTGATAAACCAAAGGGAAGCACAAATTAAGGAAACCTGTATAAAGCATCTAGAAGTGTGGGCAGCTGTAGTGGTCACAAGCTGACCTGAGTCTACAGTCAAGCAGGTCCCATCTGAGCACTAAGGGGACACTAAGTCCATGGCAAGTTACCCCATAACATCACCCCTCATGACCTCCTTGTTATGGGGAACCCTTCTCTGGCACCAAGATGGCCCCTACTCTTGTCCTCCCCCATCTCCAAATTGGACATTCTTTCTAGCTGAGATTTTTTTATTTTTCCAGATTTGAAATGCCATGAAGTGATTCCATCTGACTTCCAACAACAGACCCAGGGGACCGGGAACAAGCAGGGCTGTCCTCATGGGCACCTGGTCCCACTGAGACACAAGCATTCCATGGTGACAGACTGTCTGCCCTGCCATCTGGGTAGGGTTTTGCTGTCATTGTCATTTTCTGTTTTGCAGCTCTACTCTCCAGAGAGACTGAGATTGGGACCAGCTATCCCGGCGGGAGGGGTGTCACCTGGGAGCCCCTTCCTTTTTAGTCCCCCACACCCAGGCTGCTGTCAATCCAAGCCCTTGGCATCAATTTCTCCTTTTTTGAAATTAAAGCCAACATACCAGCAATGGTCTATCCTGCTAGAGTCTGACATGCTGTTCCATTGACTACTGAATGGGTGGTCATGCCTACAGATTGCTCAAGCCATGTTGGGTGGTAGGTGCAGCAGACACCTTTTATCAAGAAGGCTAGAGGTATAGCTCAATGGTAGAACCTTTACCTAATATCCATGACAGGTTCCATCCTTAATGTGGATGGATAGGTGGATAGGTAAATATACAGAGAGAAAAATGAATTGATAGAAGGGTTGGTAGGATCGGGTGCCATGTCCTGTAGTCCCAGCTACTTGGGAGGCTGAGGCAGGAGGATCTGCTTAGAGTTTGAGGCCAACCTGTTCTATGGAGGGAGATCATGTCTCAAAAAACAACAAGCACAGTGACAAAAGGTTTCAGTACCCTAGCTGGGACAATGAGCCCCCACACTTCTGCAGCCCTGGGCCCAGCTGCCCTTTGCAGAAGACCCCTGGCATGGCCTTCCCCATTGCTTCAGTTCCTGCTCTGGCATGATTCTCTTGTCCTGGTGTGTTGCACTCAGGTTCACATTGCTGGTAGAAATCACCCAACCAAGAGTGGCTTATAGGGGGGAAAAAAAGTGGGGTTATTTTGGCTTACAGACTCGAGAGGAAGCTCCATGATGGCAGGGTAAAAGAATGGCATAAGCAGAGAATGGGCATCACCTCCTTGCCAACATCAGATTAACAACAGGAACAGGAGAGTGTACCAAACACTGGCAAGGGGGAACTGGCTGTAAAACCCATAAGCCTGCACCCAACAACAATACACTGCCTCTAGGAGGGTTCCCAAATCTCCATCAGTTGGGAGCCGAGCATTCAGGACACCTAAGTTTATGGGGACACCTGAATTAAACCACCACATGGTCCAAGGAGATCCCCATGTGCCTGAGCTGCATGCTGGGTCTTAAGCCCCCCTGACTGCCCTCCTTGAGAGCTTTCTTCACTGCGTTTCCTATGTATGGCTCTGCCACTCTTGGCCTTCCACCTCCCTGGCAGCACATTATATCTCCTAAGGAGCTGGGTGCAGTGGTACATGCCTAGTATCCCAGAATGCAGGAGGCTGAGACAGGGGAATAGTGAGTTCCAGGCCAGCCTGGGCTGTATAACAAGTCACTGTCTCAGAACACACAAACATTGAATTCATATGTGCCAAACACCAGTTTAGCCTAGTCTACGTTAAATGTGTTCAGAGCTGGACATGGTGGTACACGCCTTTAATCCCAGCACTCAGGAAGCAGAGGTAGGAGGATAGCTGTGAGTTCAAGGTCACACTGAGATTACCTACCTCAAAAAAACAAAAATAAATAATGATAAATGTGTTCAGAGCACCAATGCGCCTTCAGCCAGGGCCTCTTGCAACTACAAAGGAACTCCAGGAACATGTGCTACTTTGAGCTTCTGGCTTTACGTGGATACTAGGGAGGGAAATGAACCCAGGCTATCAGGTTTTGCTAGCAAGCACTTTTAACAGCTGAGCCATCTCTCCAGCCCTGAAATTTGAAATTTTTATTTATTTTTAATATTTTTAGTTTATTTGCAAGGAGAGAGAGAAAGAGTACACAGGGGCCTCCTCCCACTGCAGTAAAACTGCAGAAGCATTAGCCACTTTGTACTTTACATGGGTACTGTGGAATTGAATCCCAGCTAGCAAGCTTTGCAAGCAAGTGCCTTTAATTCCTGAGCCATCTCCCCAGCCCTTGAAATTTTTTAAATAACAGCGTTATGGATGTATAATGAGCATACAAGTCTCCCATTCAGTCAGCCATGCACCACCCAAGTCAAGTTACAGTATGTTTATCAGCTAATACCTGTCAGCTGTCAGTTGCCATCAGCCCCTTCTCATGGTTATCCCTGGCATCCATTCATGGGCTTCCTGCCTGTATGGATTTGCCTGTTGTGGACATTTCAAGTCAGTGGAACCACACATATTCTCCGAGGTCTGGCTTCTCAGCATCAAGGTGTTGATGTTCATTCAGGCTGTAGCCTAGGTCAAAGCTGCTTTCCTTTCCCTGGCTGACTGGATGGATGGTACCATGGTTTCAGTATATCCCTGAAAGGTACATGGACTGGAAGTTCAACTCTGATGTGGCAATATTGAAATTGATAAAATGACTTCTGCTTCCCCTTCCTCTTTTAAGACATGTTATCACCACGAAGCTCGGTCCAGCCTGTATCTCCCTACCTCCCCATCCTACTGCCTCAACCTCTCACCCCAAGTGCTGGGATGACAAATTTGAGCCGCCATGCCCAGATTGTGGTTGTCTTTCCCCACCCCACCCCCGAGGTAGGGTTTCACTCTAGCCCAGGCTGACCTGGAATTCACTATGTAGTCACAGACTGGCTTCGAATTCATAGCCTTTGGAGTGCTGGGATTAAAGACATGTGCCACTATGCCTGGCTTTTTTTTTTCTTTTAATGGGGTCTCATGTAGCCTGACATTGAATTCAGTATGTGTTCAAGGATGACCCTGAACCCCAAATCCTCCTGCCTTCACAGTTCAAGTGCTAGGATGGTGATTGCATGCCATCACACCTAGTTTATGCCCTTCTGGGCTTCATGCATGCTATACAAGCAGTCTCCCCAGTTACAACCAAGCCTCTGTTTGTCTTAACTTTTGCTTACTTCCCCAACATCTTGCATGGTACCTGAACAGCCAGGGCTCAGCTAGGGTTTTGCTAAAGAAAGGAAGTGAGAATTATAAAATAGCACCAGGGATGAGATTGGGACTGTTATAGAGTGCTTGCCTAACATACAAAGCCCTTGGTTTGATCCCCAGTACCATGGTGTGGTGGCTCAGGCCTATAATCCCAGTACTCCAGAGGTGGAGGTATGGGATCTCAGCTACATAACAAGTTTAAGGAAAGTTTGAGGTACATGAGACCTTATCTCAAAAATAATAAAATAAGGCCGGGCATGGTGGTGCACGCCTTTAATCCCAGCACTCGGGAGGCAGAGGTAGGAGGATTGCCGTGAGTTCAAGGCCACCCTGAGACTCCATAGTGAATTCCAGGTCAGCCTGGGCTAGAGTGAGACCCTATCTCGAAAAACCAAAATAATAATAATAATAAAATAGGGGCTTAGCAGTTAGAGGCACATGCTTGTAAAGCTTGTGAAGCTCAGGTTTGATTCTCCAGCACTAATGTAAAGCTGTTCATGTGCCACTTTGCATCCAGCCCAGATAGGCAGAGCAACTCATGCCAGGCCACACAGCAGGTGAGCAAGAATTTAAGTTCTTGTTCTTCTTGACCTAAACATTCTAGATGAACCCCATACCACTCTGAGAAGGAGCATGGGGAGGTAGAGGTACTCAGCTGGGTCCAACGATTATCTCCCCTGGGGCTGTGCCAGTTATAGGCCCTTCAGGAGGCTTGGAAAAGAAGGGGAAAGAGATTGTCTGTATGCTTTGGGAGAAGAGGGTGGGGCAGCCAGCTCCCTTGCTATGGCCAGCACAGGGGGATAGCCCTTGGTGACTTGGATGGTGCATAGAAGCCCCATAATCTTTTAATTCATTTTAAAATCAGAAGATCCACTGGGCGTGGTGGTGCGTGCCTTTAATCCCAGCACTCAGGAGACAGAAGTAGGAGGATCACAGTGAGTTCAAGGCCAGCCTGGGCTAGAATGAAACCCTACCTCAAAAAACCAAGCTAAATAAATAAATGCAAATAAAATCAGAAGATCCAAATGTGAATTCAGGGTGTAGGTAAGTTGGTAACAATGCCTGCCTAGTACACCTGAGCCTTGGGTTCAGTCCTCAGCACCACATAACCCTGTACTGAAGACCTTCCCACCCAAAATGAAAAAGAGGGCTGGAGAACATGGCTTAGTAGGCAGAGTTCTATCCACAGCACTGCATAAACTAGGTGTGGAGGCACACCTGTAATCCCAGTAGGAAGTAGAAGCAGGAAGATCAGAAGTTGAAAGCCATCCTCAGCTACATGGGAAGTTTGAGGCCAGCCTGGGCCACATGGGATCTGATCTCAAAAAATAAATATAAGCCGGGCATGGTGGCACACGCCTTTAATCCCAGCATTTGGGAGGCAGAGGTAGGAGGATCGCCATGAGTTTAAGGCCACCCTGAGACTACATAGTGAATTCCAGGTCAGCCTGAGCTAGAGTGAGACCCTATCTTGAAAGATCAAAAAAAAAAAAAAAAGATGCAGGGCTGGAGAGATGGCTTAGTGGTTAAGGTGCTCACCTGCAAAGCCTAAGGACCCAGGTTTGAGTCCCCAGAACCCATGTAAGCCATATGGTGTGTGCATCTGGAGTTCATTTACAGTGGTTAGAAGCCCTGGCATGCCCATTTTCCCTCTCTCTAATAAATAAATTTTTAAAATAAAGATACAAAACTAAAACAAAAAATCAAAGCCAGGCATGGTGACACATGCCATTAACCCCACAGAACTTGGGAAGCAGAGGTAATCACTGTGAGTTTGAGGGCAGACTAGAGATACAGATTGAGTTCCAGGTCATCCTGGGCCAGAGTGAGACCCTACCTGGGCTGAGGCTGGGAAGGAACACTGAAGAAAAAACAAATAAACTTTGTTCTTGGTGTACATTATTGGTTTTGATTTTCTTTTTTTTCAAGGTACGGTCTTACCTCAGTAGTCTCAGGTATCCTTGAATTCACAGTGATTCTCCTACCTCTGCTGGGATTAAGGCATGTGCCACCATGGCCAGCTTTGGTTTTCCTTTCCTTTTTTTTTTTTTTTTTTTGAGACTATGTAGCCCAGGCTGGTCTCAAATGTATAATCCTTTTGTCTCATACTCCTGACTGGGGGCTGGAATTGTAGACTTGCATAACCATGCCTGGTTTACATGGGTCTTGATGGCAATGAAATTGTAAAATATAATTTCAGATGTGCTTTTGTAATGGGATGTTACGGGTCCAGGAAAGTCCTTGCACCCCAAATCCTAGGCTTGCCTTTAATTTTAATCAAAGAATTGAATTAAAAAGACGTAGAAGGATATTTATTAAATTATTATATTATTGAAAGAAATACAGAGACAAGAAAAGGCACTCCTGTGACAAGAGATCCCACATGGAGGGACTAGAAAAAAGCATGGAAACAAAAAAAGAGAAAAGAAAGTTCAAGGAGCTCCTGCCATTTGGGGAGCTGGAGGGGATAAAGAGCCCATGTGGAAAGTAAGGACTAGGGGCCCTTCTGGCTGGGCCTAAGCCCAGCCCCACCCAGCTAGGACTGGGCCAAGTCAGCCCAGGCCCAGCCAAGAGAAAACCTCACCCATAGCTGAAACTTCCCAAGTGATCAGAGAGAGCCTGCCTTCCCCTTACAAAGACATTTATGATCTGGGGCTGGGCTGTCTTCTGGCTCAAGTAAACCAGAGGTTTTAAAAAAATCAGATCATGGACTGGAGAGATGGATTAGTGGTTAAGGCACTTCCCTGAAAGCCTGAGGACCCAGGTTTGATTCTCCAGGACCCACATAAGCCAGATATACATTGGTGGCATGTGCATCTGGAGCTCTTTGGAGTGCCTAGAGGCCCTGGTAGCCCATTCTCTCCCTCTCCCTCTCTCCCTCTCTCTATCTCTAATAAATAAATAAATGAAAAATCAGAAAAAAATTTAATCAGATCATCTTTGATTTCTAACAAGTACAAATTTTTTTGCCCTTTTCACCTTCAGGGGTCCAGTCACCCTAACTACACCTTTCTCACTTTTATGGAGGAAGCAGAGATGGGACACCTCGGCTCATTCAGGCACATCACAGCCTCAAAGCCTTTGCATGTGCTGTTCCCCTCTTCTTGCACCCCACATTCATCCCATCCCACCTTTGCCAACTAGTCCCTTTGCCTTTTAGGGGTTCTTGTGACTACAATCCCCCTGGGGAGGGGCGAGACTAGAGTAATGTCTTCATTGCTTGGCCTACTGATGCCAAGGGGGAGAGGGTCACACTTGTCATGGGTCGCCTTACCCCCACCACAAAAGCTGGCACACATTAAGTAGTTGGTGGCAGCCAGGTACCCCTCCACCTGGGCTTGGCCTGGTCCCACCCCAGGTCACCTGCCCCAGGAAACAGGAACCGCCTCTGGCCACCAGCTCTGCCTTGCTGACGCTCAGACCCTGAACTGAAACTCAGGGTGGGTGGGTTGTCCCAGCAGGCATGGAAGCCGCAGCCTCCCCCAGGTCTCCAGCTCCACTGGTTTGCAGAACAGCCAGCAGTGAGTGTGGCAGGACTGGGGGCAAGGAGGGATGGGCATGGAGACTTCCAGAGGCTCGGGGAGGGTTTCCTGGAGGAACTGATGTGTAGAGTGATCCACACCTGCATCCCCAGCCTCCGGAGGCAGAGGCTAGAGGATTGTGAGTTTGAGGCCGCTCTGGACTGCAGCATGCGGCTGCCTGGGAGTGGCGCAGGAGGGGTCCAGGGAAGCGGTGGAAATAGCACTGGGAACGGAGGTTGAGCTGGAAATGGCCAGTGGGGGCTAAGAAACAAGCCAGAGTCAAATCAGGTCTGGCAGAGCAGGGATGCTTTTGTGAGGGAGAGAAAGTCGGGGTTCATTCCTAACACAAGTTCATTTAGCGCTCCTCCATCAGCAGCAGCCTTGTGTCATCCCTGTGGTCTAGGCCTTCACCATATGTTGCTGGGGAGTGCGAACCAAGAAGTAATGGTGCTGTAGCCCTGAGTCTCAGGAAAGGCTGTCAGGTGGGGACAAAGCCAGGTAAAGATCTTTAACTCCTTGGGTCCCCAGTGGGCCAAAGAGAGTGGGGAAAGACAGGGAAGAAAGAGAAAATCGCCATTTTGGGCTGGGAAAGGAGGCAGGGAGGCTGTGTGGAGGAAGGAGCATTTGTATTGAGTTTGAAGGGTAAGAGTTTTCTGAGGTTAAAAAAAAAAGCAACCCAGGCCCAGAAAGCCAAGCGCCACATGTTCTCTCTCATATGTGGATCCTAGCTACAGATGATTGGGCTTCTGCATGAGAATGAAAATACTTAGTAGCAGAGGCCAGTAAGGGTGAAAAGCTTGAGAAGTGAGCCTGGGTCTTCACATCCAACCAGCTCTACATGGGAGGAAAAAATAAACCTTCCAGGTATAAAGAATGTGGTAAGAACTTCTGTTGGAGCCCATAGCACCCAGTGACAGTTAGTTAGTCTTGTCAGTTTGATGGGATTTAGAATCACAATGGAAGCAATCTGCAGGACACATCCGAGGGGGTTTCTAGATTAGGTTAATGGAGGTGGGAAGGCCCACCCTAGCTGTGGGTGGCACCAGTCCATGGGCTGGGAGTTCTGAACTGCATAGAAAGGAAAAGGTGGCACACACCTTTAACCCCAGCACTCGGGAGTCTGAAGTAGGAGGATTGCTATGAGTTCAGGGCCAGGCAGAGACCAATTCCACATCAGCCTAGGCTAGAACAAACAAAAACCAGAAAAGGAAAAAGAAAAGGTGAGCTGAGCCCCGACATTAATTTTCCTCTGCTTCCTAACTGTGGATTATATGTGACTGGCCTCTGCTGCCATGCCTTTCTCACTCCGTATCCCCCTGAGCTATAAGCCAAAATAAACCCTTCCCCTTTAAGTTGCTGATATCCTGTACTTCTGTCAAAGCAACAAGAAAAGTGACTAACACAGCCCCGCTATCAGAGTGGCTGTCTCTCCCACAAGACCAACCCGCATGAGAACTCAATTGTGTGTGATTTGCCCACTTTGTGCCCTCAACTCCATGTGTTTTGCATTTGTTTGCAATGGCAAGAGACCCTGGTGTGCCCACACATGTAAGCAAATAAATAAAAATTAAAATGGTTATCTAATTACATCCCCCCCCAAAAAAAAGCAAGTTTGAAAACATGTTCATATTTGATCATGACTAGGTTCATGATTTTAAATATTTTATTTACTTATTTGAGAGAGAAAGAGACAGAGAGAGAGAACCTATGGGTGCGCCAGGACTTCCTGCCACTGCGAATGAACTCAATACATGCGTTGAGCCATCTCTCCAATTTTAAAGTTACATATACATGCAGATTAGATATCCATGTTGTTGCAGGTTGGCCATCTCTCCAGCTCCCATCCCTGGCTTTTTAAGTTTGTTTGTTTTTTATTTTATTTATTTATTTATTTATTTTTGGTTTTTCAAAGTAGGGTCTCACTCTAGCTCAGGCTGACCTGGAATTCACTATGCATTCTCAGAGTGGCCTCGAACTCACGGTGATCCTCCTACCTGTGCCTCCCAAGTGCTGGGATTAAAGGCGTGTGCCACCACACCCAGTTGTTTTTTTTTTTGTTTTTTTTTTTTTATTCTGAGACAAGGTTTAACTAGGTAGCCCAGGCTGGACTGGAACTCTATGTAGACAGAGCCAGCCTCCCAAAGGTTGGGATTACAGACCTGCACCACTAGCCTCAGACACATACAGTAGGACCTTGTTACCCCTGAAAAGATCTTTCCAGGGGATATGTGTGTAAACAATATATATATTAACATATAACAATGCATGTATAATATTCAGTCCCAGCTATCCCTTCTAAATTACACATGAAAATGCAGCTAGAGAGGTTAAGCAAGTGCCTTGGTCACATACAGCAACTAAGTAAGGGGTCTAGAATTTGAATCAGCTTCCAATTCCCAGCTGTTTAGTACCTGTCACCATGAGCCTGTTGTAGGGAGACCCCAGCCTGGCAGAGACGACCAGAAAAAGATGTTCAAACTCCATGGGGACTGCTGGGCAAGAGAGGAAATGGGGGTGGGGCAGGGAACTAATTGTTTTAAAACATGGATTAACAGATCTGTTTGATGTCACTTGCCCCAAGTGCCTTTGCACCACACCCCAGAGAGTGTGTTTGTGTCCATCAGGAGAAAGCCAATAGTCACTGTCTTTTGTCAACATGCTCCCTCCTTCCATGTGAGACCAGCCTCCAACAAAAGGGTCTCATGATAGTACATGGGGCTCAAAGAGGGGGCAGAATGAATGGTGAGCAACAGAGGACAATCTTTTCTTGATGGTTTTTCATCAACTTAATACTGTTTTGAAAAGTAGAGCTTGGGGCTGGAGAGATGGCTTAGTGGTTAAGGTACTAGCCTGCAAAACCTAAAGACTCAGGTTCAGTTCCCCAGTACATAAGCCAGATGCACAAGGTGGTGCATGCATCTGCAGAGGTAAGAGGCTCTAGCACACTCATACACACACATACACACACAAATAAATAATTTAAAAAATAAAATTAGAGTAAATTTTCCTCTGTAGGTCCATATCCCTAGCCCACAAAACCCAGTGGTGTCTTGAGCTTAAATCTGTCAAGATGGGTGTGAATTACCAGTGAACTTGATGAGCTGGACATGTTGCACACACACCTGTCATCCCAGCACTGGGGAAGTTGGATTTGGGAGGATCAGGAGTTCAAGTTCATCCTTGGCTACAGAGACCCTATCTCAAAAAGGGGGGCTTTCTCAGTGGTTAAATCACTTGCTTGCAAAGCCTAATGGCCCAGGTTCAATTTCCCAGTACCTATATAAAGCCAGATGGACAAAGTGACACATGCATCTGGAGTTCATTTACAGTGGCAAGGGGCCCTGGTGTGCTCATTTATTTTCTCTCTCTTCTCTCTCTGTTTGTAAATAAATACATTTTTTGAAAAAAGCCAAAAGCACCCAGCATATAATTGTTGCTCAGGCAAAAAGTCAGGTTTGCATGTGTTACCCTTGTTCTGGCCGCCTGGAGAGAGCTTCCTGTGGAGGAGACTAAAAAGTTAGAGCAAAGCAGAGAGAAGCACTGCATCAGTTACCTTCATGTTGCAGGGATGACACCTGACAGAAGCCAGTTTCAGTGAGGAAGAGATTATTCCAACTTGCAATTCCAGGTTGCAGTCCAGCTGTCAGGGAAGGCTTGTTAGCAGGAGCTTGAGGCAGTTTGGAGCAAGTTCAGAGTGAGGAAGAGGCAGGGATGAATTGCGGGGCTCAGCTAGCTCCCTCCTTATACAGTCCAAGACCTGCTGTCAGTTAAGATGGGTCTCCCTACCTCAATTAGACTAATCAAGATAATCCCTCACAGGTGATTCTAGGTCCTGTCATGTTGACAGTCAGTGAAATTCATCACACCCACCAAAAACAGGACAGCCCTGCCTGGGACCCTTTACTCCACCCATGGGTTCTTTAATCAGGACATTTCAGGCATGGGATGGGAGGGCAGAGGCTGAAGGAAATGGGGGATGGGAGGAGGTCTGCCCCAGAGTCACCCTCATCAGAGGCCGCTGATGTCATCTGTCCTGAATATCCCAAGCCTTATAACTACCAAGAAAAACTTGGTGTTAATTTCTTCATTTAGCAGATCATAAAATGCTGGCCTCAGTCCCAAAGTGGCAGGTATACCTGGAGGCCAGCCAGCCAGTATGCAGGCAGCTGAACCGCAGCCATCTCCCTTTCCATATGCCTTTTACAGGGCTGCAGGGGAACTGCTGGCGTCACAGACCCTGGGCACCTTCTCAAAGCCGTATGAGCTACACCCTTTCCTACAAATAAGCTGTGGCCCTGCAGTGACAGCAGGAGCAGTTGGTCTCTGAGGCTGCCTAGGAGGGCCCTAGTGGTGCATTGACACAGGTGTCTGGGGAGCATTCATTGTGGAGGCCTGCCCAGATCTAGATGAAGACAGAGAGCTGTATCCAACAGGCCCCAAGTAGTAGCCACTGAGGTTGTCTGAGAACAGGGACTGCCAGGGGTCTGAGAGTGGCCGCAGCCTCCCTCCACACCTCACTATCTAGTTAGCGATTCCCTGAAGCTGAGTTAAGGAAATCAGGACAGCTTAGCTCCTTAAGGTCTCCAACTATGATTTGGCCATCTCAGAAGAGACAGAAAGACAGAACTACTCTTCTACCAGCAGATCCAAAGGATTCCAGACCAAAGAAATATTTTTAAATCCCATGGTTTAGACTAGAAAGGTGGCTCAGTGGTTAAAGGTGTTTGCTTGCAAAGCCTAAGTACCAGGGTTTGATTCCGCAGTACCTACGTAAAGCCAGATGCACAAGATGGTGCATGCCTGTAGAGTTCCTTTGCAGTGGCTGGAGGCCCTTATGCACCCATTCTCTCTTTATGCCTTTTTTTCTCTTTCTCTCCCTCCCTCTCTCTCATAAATACATAAAATATATTTTTTAATCTATGGTTAAATTTTTTTAATTGAAAAAAATAGATAAGTAAAACATTAGGACTAGAGAGATGCCCTAGCCATTCAGGCACTTGCCTGCAAAGCCAAAGGACCCAGGTTCAATTTGCAAGGACCCATGTAAGCCAGATACACAGGTGCTGCATATGTCTGGAGTTCGTTTGCAGTGGTTGGAAGCCCTGGCACACTCATCCTCTTTCTCAAAATAAATAATTAAATAAAAAATTTAAGCCAGGCGTAGTGGCACATGCCTTTAATCCCAGCACTCAGGAGGCAGAGGTAGGAGGATTGCCATGAGAATGCAGAGTGAATTCAAGGTCAGCTTGAGCTAGAGTGAGACCCTACGTCAAAAAAAAAAAAAAAAAAAAAAGGGCTGGAGAGGTGGCTTAGTGGTTAAGGTGTTTGCCTGCAAAGCCAAAGGATCCTGGTTCTATTCTCCAGGGCCCACGTAAGCCAGATGTACAAGGTGGAGCATGCACCTGGAGTTCCTTTACAGTAGCTGGCAACCCTGGCACACCCATTCTAGCTCTCTCTCTGCCTCTCTCTCTCCCTCTTTCTCTTAAATAAATAAATAAAATACATATTTAAAAAAAAAAACTCCAGACACATGTGCTACTTGGTGTGTGTCTGGTATTAAAACAAAATTTAGCTGGGTATCGTGGCACACACCTTTAATCCCAACACTTGGGAAGCAGAGGTAAAAGAATCACTGTGAATTCAAGGCCACCCTGAGACTACAGAGTGAATTCCAGGTCAGCCTGTGCTAGGGTGAAATCCTACTTTAAAAAAAAAATTTTTTTTATTGAATGGTTCAGTTACATTTCTGACAAGGGGAAAGCTTGGACATTGAGCAATTATATGCTGTGTGACTTTTGAGCAAGTTGCTCAGCCTCTCTATGCTTTCCTAAAGTATCCTCTCTGATATAAGAATGATAATAATGAATCCAGAGGCTTTATGTGAGGGATCAATGAGACATGATAAGCACATAGCGGGCCACTGGTAAACATATTTACTGATCAGCTGAGCATGTTGTGAGCATCTGCTGTGTGCTGGGGCATAGCTAAACATTTTATCATTATTTTGATCACTGTTTAAATCATCTATCCCCAGGACACCAAGTTAATTTTTTTTGTTTTTTCGAGGTAGGGTCTCAGTCTAGCCCAGGCTGACCCAGAACTCATTTTGTAGTCCCAGACTGTCCTCGAACTCATGTTCATCCTTCTGCCTCTACCTCCCAAGTGCTGGGATTAAAGGCATGTGCCCATTCTGTGCTCAAGTTAAATGTTTGCTTATAGATTATTACTATTATTATGTTCCTCAAACTCTTGATCCAATTGCTTCAATCTTCCCAGCTCTGGGTTGACAGGCCTGAACTACCACATAGGGCTTGCAGTGGTTTGTTCCATTCTCACAAAAATTCCTAAGGTCAGCCTTGGGAATCCCATGTCTTAACGGGGGAAACTAAGGCACGGTGCATTTGGTGAGAGCCATCCAGCCAAGCAGCTTGTGTTCCTGTCTGACCAGGGGCTGCGTGACAGGGCCACGTCCAACCCTAGCCGTGTCTCTACAAGGTCAAGCTTTTGGATGACGGCAATTTTCAGAGCCCTGGTGACAACATAGGCCATGCCTCGCTGGGTGCCCTGGTCACCTTCCACCAGGAAAAGCCACTTGGGCGTCATGGCGAGCTGCTGATCCAACCGCCTGGGCAGGTCAGGGTGAGATCAGGGTAAAGGCTTGGTGGGCGGGGCCCTCAGATGCGGCAGATGCAGCTGTGGGCGGAGCTATTGCCTAAGCAAGTCCAGTGGGCGCGGCCTTTGCGCTACTATGCAGCTGAGGATGGGGCTGTTTTCTTGAGCTCAGTGGGCTGTTCCCGTATCAGTTCTGGCGGGCAAAGGTCGGATCCTGAGAAGCCACTGTAGGTGGGACCGGCCTCTTATAAAGTGCCGGTGTGCCTGTCCTGGGTTCTGTCTGAGAAACTGCTCTCGGACTCGCCTTACCCTCCCGGGAGCTGACTGCTCCCCTTGCACCTTGCGAAAGGGTCTGGCAAGCACGGGTTGTGAGGATCCCCTGGCAGAGGAGGCTGCCTGCCCTGCCCATGGCCCACCAGACCCAGACAGGCAGGCCCTCCAAGTCCTGTTCCCTGGAAAAAGAGGTAGGCCGGGCCTCCAGCCTCAGGGAGGGCCAATGGCTGTCAAGAGCAGGTTCCTTCTAGAAAGAATTACCACCTGTAGCTAGGTGCTCAAAACCCTTCCAGTGATTTCTTGACTCGGTTCTTATGCTCTCCACTAACAGCCTCTCCAGCCCAGGTTGAATCTTAGCCGCAGAACATTTGTTAAGCATGCCCAGCTCCTTTCCTTTCTTTCTTCTCCCCAAGCACTGCTACAAACCAGGCCCTGTAACTCCAGCTTCTTCACCCTCCTGCCTTCTGTTGTGCAAATTTATCAGCTAGCCTCAGAAATTTGGCACGAGCAGGTCCCACCCTGAGGCATTTCCCCAGGTAGGTCGCACCACTGGGCCTTTGCACAGGCCGTGAGCTTTGCCCCTAGATTTCTCAGGCCTGGCTTTTACTTGTCCTTCAAGGGTGTCTCCCTCCTCAGTCCCTGTGTTTCTCCACATGCATGTCTCTGTTTATTAGCTGCAGAGAGCAGCTTCCAATTTGACAAGCTCTTCTTTATTCTGAGAGTAAATGTTTCCTGCTGGCTTCTGTCATCCGGCTTTGCAGTCCAGGAAGTCTGTGAATCTTGCTGACACGTCTTTCCACCTATGCACGCTCAGTAGGAGCGCTGAGCCCACTCCCAGCCCCACTCACCCTCACTCTTCCCAGCCAGGCAGCCAGGCCTTGCCGTGTGGGGCTTGCGGGTTCCAGACCCATGGGAGGTTCCGGGCAGATTCAAGGACCCAGGTTTCCCCTTCTCTGTTCCAGGCACCCGCGAAGGAAGGACCCGCAGCCACGCAGGGAGACCCACAGCCACTTCCTGTCCCCACAAAGTACTTTTTGGGGACACCTGCCAGAGACTGTGGAAGAGCCTCAGAATGCTACCCCAAGAGGGCAGGAAGGTACAACAGCAGTCGATGTCATAACTCGTGGATGTAAGGTGCCCTGCAAGGACCCATGGGCCCTAGGACCAGGGAGGACAGCCAGGAACACTCCCGGGACTCCAACGACCCTCATGTGGTCCCTTCCCCACAAAACCCCTCAGATCCTCAGGCCCACAAAGACAAAGATGCTTCCTCCAAAAAGACCTTCATGTCCACCAGCTGGAGTGAGGCGGCCACCTCAGTAGGGGCCTGGCATCTGAAGGTAGTGAGGTCTCTTTCCACCCAGGCATCCAAGCCAGAGCCCATGGACTCTGCAAAAGCCCAGGACTGGCTGCCCGAGGAGCACTTCCCACCGCCACCCTTTGCTCCTGGGTATTGCTAGACATGGGGTCGGGGGCCCTAGCTGTGGAGAATGTCACCCTTCTAGGTGGCCCCGCTCCTTGTCAGTCCCACAGCTGTCCTCAGGAGCCAGAGAAGTACACTAAAGTAGGGGTGGTGGGCTAGAGATATGATCTAGTTAGTGGAGTGCTTGTCTAGCATGCAAAAAGCCTTGGGTTCCAGCTCTAGCACTACCTAAACCAGGTGTGGTTGGTACACACCAGTAGTCTCAACACTCAGAAAGTGAAGGCAGGCAATCAGGAATTCAAGGTTATCATCAGCTACATATCAAGTTTGAGTCCAGCCTGGACTATATTAGACCCTGTCTCAAATCCTGTAACCTGGTTATTTAAACAACTCGCAGCAGGGACCTAGGGTGCCTAGAATGTACCATAACTGTGCTCCATGGGCATTACTCCACTTCCTGTAACTTCCCATCTTAAACACAGCTACCCTAGACCAGAACTATTTTTATAAAAAATTGAATCCATGGACAGGCATAGTGGCCCATGCCTGTCATTCCAGTACTCAGGAGTCCAGCACTGAGGAGGTAGATTCCATTCCAGTACTCAGTACTAGGATTAAGGAGTTCAAGGCCAGCCTAGACTACAAGAAACCCCGTCTCAAATATATATTTTTAAAAAAATCATCTGTGGCTGAATACTTACAAGCTTTTCTTTTTTTCTCATCTTGATTCAAACAACAAGGCAGCATGACCATCTATGGCATTGTCATTGTATCTGATATTCTGAACTATCTAGAGAGATTTAAAGTCGACAGAACAGGCTGGAGTTGGGGCCCTGTGGGTAGAACACTTGTTTAGCATGCACTAAGCCATGGACTCCATCCCTAACACTGCATAGACCAGGTGTGGTGGTGCAGACCTTTCATCCCAGCACTCACGAGAGGAGGCAGGAGGATCAGGAATCCAGGTCATCCTTGGCTAATAGCTTGTCCAAGGCCAGCTGTATGAGACCCTGTCTCAGAAAAATAAAGTCTACAGAAGGCTGTGCACAGGTTCTGTACAGACCTGGGCTGCTACTGTGCTAAAGGGATTTGAGCATCTGCATTGTGGGTTCTTTGATGTGCTGACATCAATCCCTGATGACACTGAGGGACTTCTGTGTGTATTCTTTAGAGGCCTCTAAGCCAGTGCATCATGAAGGGTCATTCTTGGCACTTTGAAGAAGAGACTGAGGTTCAGAGAAGTGAATAGGCATGGCCAAGGCCAAAGGGCCACAGGGTGCCTGAGCCCTTCTCCAATGATCTGTGCCCTTGTGTAAAATAGCAGGCAGGGCTGTGGAGATGGTTCAGCAGTTAAGAGCATTTGCCACTTAAGCATGAGAATCTGAAAGGGCCTGAGATCACTGAAGTTGGACTCCCCAGAAGACCAGATAAAAAGCTCTGTTTGGCCACACAGCCTGTATCCCCAGTCTGGGGAAGTGGATGGCAGAGACCAGAGAATCACTGGGAATGGTAGTTTGGGGTTGAGAAAGAGACCCTATCTCAAGGAAGTTATGTGGATAACCAATAAAGAAAAGCCCCAGAAATTCTGACCCACACTCACATGTGCACATAGGATTCTACACACATACAGTATAGGTCAGGGAGAAGATACTCAGTATCAACAGCTGGCCTCTACATACACGCACACCATATACACATGACAAAAGAAAGCACAGGGCCTGGAGAGATGGCTTGCCTGCATAGTCTAACGACCCATGTTTGATTCCCCAATACCTGTGTAAAGCTCCATGCACAAAGGGCACATACATTTGGAGTTCCTTTGCAGTGGCTAGGAGCCTGTCATGCCGGTTTTCTCTCTTTTTCTCTCCTCTCTCTCCTTGCAAGTAAGTAAATAAAAATAAAAAAAAAAGGGGGGGGCTAGAGAGATGGCTTGGTGGTGAAGGCACTTGCCTGCAAAGTCTAAGGACCCATGTTTGACTCCCCAGATCCCAAATAAGCCAGACACACAAGGCGACACATGCACAAAGGTGCACATGTGCACAAGGTGGTGTACATGTCTGGAGTTCAATTACAGTGGTTGGAGGCCTTGACATGCCCATGCATGCTTTCTCTCTCATAAGAAAAATAGAAATAGAAAAGAAAGCACATAAAGAAAGGGAAGCAGCTGCCTAGGGTGGGATTCCTGTGTCAAAAGTGCTGCATAAAGCCGGGCGTGGTGGCACATGCCTTTAGTCTCAGCACTTAGGAGGCAGAGGTAAGGGGAACACCATGAGTTGAAGGCCACCCTGAGACTACATAGTGAATTCCAGGTCAGCCTGGACTAGAGTGAGACCTTACCTCAAAAAACTAAAAAGAAAAAAAAAAGTGCTGCATGCATAAGGGCTGGAGAGATGGCTTAGCAGTTAAGCACTTGCCTGTGAAGCCTAAGGATCCTGGTTCAAGGCTCAATTCCCCAAGACCCACATTAGCCAGATGCACAAGGGTGCACACATATCTAGAGTTTGTTTGCACTGGCTGGAAGTCTTGGCATGCCCATTCTCTCTCTTTCTCTGCCTCTTTCCCTCTCTGTCTGTCGCTCTCAAATAAATAAATATTACAAAAAAATTTTTTTAAAGGACAGTCTGATAGACTTGCCTCAAAAGAAAAAAGTGCTGCATGAGGAGCAGGAAAAATGGATCAACAATTAAAGGTCCTTGCTTGCAAAGCCTCATGGCCCAGATTCAATTCCCCAGTACCCATATAAAAGCCAGATGCACAAAGTGGCTCATGTGCCTGGAGTTCATTTGCCAAGGCAGGAGGCCCTGGAATAACTATTACTTCACCCTCTCCTTCTCTTTCCTCTCTCTACAAATAAATATATTTTTTAAAAGTGCTGCGTAAGATTCAGTGAGTCTAGACTTCTTTGGGTCTGTTTCCACCCCTGGATGATGGAAAGGAGCACAGCCTTTTTTCAGGAGGAAAGGCAGTATGCAGGTAGAACCTGGAACTCCTAATCAGCAGGGAATGGGGCAGTACTGAGCACTCTAGAAATAACTCTAGAAGTAGAGCTAGTGTCACCTGAAGGGGTCCAGCCACAAGGACCTCCAACTGTGCAAATGCCTGTCTAGCTACCTAACACTAGTTTGGTCACAGGATCACCATGTCTTGAACTGATTGGGGCTTTGTCTTGGGACAATCTCTGGTGCATTGGGATATGGGATTTCCCAAATTCATAAGAAATGAGGGTCTGGAGTGCTGAATAACGTGATTCTGGGTTCAAGCAGACCTCTGCAAATGGGTTGTGTGGCCTGGGCTTCCACATGTAAACTGTGAAGTTCTGGGCTGACCTGGGCAAGTGAGATTCCTGCCACCTCCCCCACAGAGGCATCCCACACAATGAGTGAAAATATCAGTCCCTTTGAGTGCTCAGGGATGGAGAGGAAAGGGGGGAAAGTAGTTAAGCAATGAGGGAGGGGTCACCCTCAGTGGTCCATAGGGAAGGATAATGTGAGCCTGGTTTCCCTCTAGTCCCATGGAAACCCAGGATAAGGCATTTTCAGGCAAGTACCACTGAGCTACACCCAGCTTAATAAGCATTTTCAGACTTCATGATAGAGATCTAGAAGTAAAGCTGTCTTACAAATGGTCCAGAGACAGTGTGGTCACAGCAAAAGGCAGAGAGATCCTAAATATCTTCCCATCCATCCATCAAACAGGTTTGAGGCAGAAAAAGTCTCTTCTCAGCAGGTTCAACTCAGCAACTGACATTTATTCCCAAAGCCCATGGAGAGCATAGTCCACAGTGAGGCAAGGGCCAACCTGCCCAGCTTACCAATGGTTCTTCTCTATAGAGCTATCAGATGCGGATGTGGAAGGTGCTGTGTGCAGTGAGAAAAGGCATCAGTCAGTGCCAGGCCCCAGATGGCCACTCTACTTCATCTCCAACACTCCCTGGAGTCCCTGAGGCAATCAAGGGACCATAAGGAGATGGACACCCCCTAATACTCGTAGACTGTGGCTCTCCTGTCTCCCATGTTTTTTAGATTTTGTTTGGTTGGTTTTTAGTTTATGGAGACAGCAGCTCACTCTCCAGCCTCAGCTGCCCTAGAACTCAATGCAGTCCTCCTGCCTCAGCCTTCCAGGTGCTGGGATTGTAGACATGTGGGCCATCATGCCTGGTTCCTCATGGGACTTGTGAGCACATGTCTTTGAATCAGAGTTCACATCCTAGCTCCACCCTAGACTTGCTGTGGGACTCGACCAGTGGTTGGCACTCTCTGAGCCTCAGTTTAGTCCTTTGAAAAATAAAGGAATTAGCTCACCTCTGTAAGACTGAATGGTGTGAAGAGTGAAGGACACAAAGCATGCTCAGAGAAGGAGGAGAGACTTTAGGTACACAAAAAGTACCAATACTAACAGCAACTGCAGCACTACTCACTGATTGGACACCTGCTGTATGCTAGGTAGAATCCTAAAAATTGTCTATATATCAACTCAGAACTTATCAATCTCTTATCTATCTATAATGTAACAACTATAGCAACTATATGGGTTTCTGTAGCTCAGTCTGGACTCAAATTCAAAATCCTCCTGCCTCACCTTCCTGAGTGCCAGGATCACAGGCTTGTGCCATCACTCTCCCCTCTACTCTTTGGCTCCTTACTGAAAAATATTTGCTGAACCAAACATAGTAGCATATACCTGTCATTATCCCAGCACTCAGGAGGCTGAGGCAGAAGGATCACAGGTTCAAAGTCAATGTAAGCTACAGAGTGAGACCTTGTCTCAAATGAAAACAAAAACAGGGCTGGGTGTGGTGGCACTTGCCTTTAATCCCAGCACTGAGGAAGCAGATGTAGGAGGATCATTGTGAGTTCAAGCCAGCCTGAGACTACATAGTGAATTCCAGGTCAGCCTGGGCTAGAGTGAGACCCTACCTCCCCTCCCCCACAAAAAAAGCAGGTAAGAGTGCTTGCTGCACAAGTACGGAGTTTGATGCCTAGCATCCACCTAAACAGTCTTGTGTGCCCATGCTTGCCTGCAACACCAGTACTGAGGGGGATTGGAGACAGGATGACCACTGGGGCTTCCTGGTCAGCCAGTCTAACAGAAAAACAAAGCTTCAGGTTCTGTTTTTCTCCAGTAGGAGGTTCTGTCTTAGGGGAATAAGGTGGAAAATAAGAAGGATGACACCCAGCATCCTCCCCTAGTCTCTGCATGCATGCGTGCAGGATCATACAAACACACACTCAAAAAGAAAATCCAGTCTTAGCTCTGAGAAGATTGTAAGAAGGGGATGGCTGTGTCCTCAAGCATGGAGTTAACACCCCTAACTCTCCTATGGCCTGCAGCCAGGACTCTGTATCCCAGCGGCCAACTACAGCCCTGCAGCCCATGCACTGTGCAACCATGTTGCACTTGACCCAAGAGTTCTAGCCACCTACAAGAAATACCCTTGGGATCCTCAAGCACTCTGACTTGCACAGTTACAGAGGCCGAGACCAGGGAAACTGGGGCACTTCTCAAGGTCACTAGTGAACAGAAATTTTCATATGTGGTCTATGAACCATCCCTGTAGGCTTTTCTCCCTTGTAGAAGTTCCAAACATTAAGCAACTCACCTAAGGAAATCGGGTGCACGCAGGATCATGTTCTGGAAGTCTTCCAGGGACAGCCGCCCGTCATGGTCCCCATCAGCCTCATCCAGCACCTTCTCGCACACCAAACTCACCTCCTCAGTGCTCAGCTCTCCCCGGGTCAGCCTGGTCACCGTCTGCTCCAGGTCCCAGGCGCAGATATAGTTGTCATTATTGAAGTCTATGGAGCACACAGGTGAGAGAATCAGACTTGCTTTGGAATTGTGAAGGAACCTGCCAAGTATGTGCATCAGGCATCATTCTACCTTTTAAAGGTATTTATTGAGTGTGTGCCAGTCATTGTGATAACTTGTACTTTTTATTTTATTTTAAATATTTATTTATTTATTTGCAAGCAGAGAGGGAGGGAAGGAGGGAGGTAGGAAGGCTAGAAATGGACACTCTTGCCATTGCAAAAATTCCAGATGCATGCCACATTGTGCATCTGGCTTTACTTAGTACTGGAGAATCAAACAGGCTGTCAGATTTTGCAAGCAAGCACCTTTAACTGCTGAGCTATCTCTCCAATCCAAGTTGTTTCCTAAGCCATTGAGTATTTATTCAATATTTACTATGTGTCAGGTACAATAACTTTTTCATTCATATACTCAGTCAACAAGAATTGAGTGCACTAGAGCCTCGCCCAGAATCCCAGTGAGGGAGGGGGCGAGGCTGGGAGGTAGAGCCCTGCCTAAAGCACACAAGGTTCTAGGTTTTATCCACAGCACTGCACACACACACAAAAAGTTCTAGGCAGAAGGCATAGCAGAAGCAAAAGCCTTGGGGCAAGAAGAATCCAGTATGTTTAGGAAACAGCAATGTTAATATGGAGTGTGCAAGGGGATGAGCTGTGGAGGTCTGGGTGTGTGGAGGTCAGGACCCTGCAGGCATTAGCCCTACAGAGCTGCCTGTGATGGGGCCTTCATCCTGTTCCCCCACCCAGGACTCTGCACACACCATAAATCTTAAAGGCATAGTAAGCCTTGAGGTCTCGCGGAGCCATCTCACTCATCACAGAGAACATGTCCAGAAAGTTGTCCAATGTCATGTGGCCATCCCCGTCCTGAGAGAAGACCTGCACGATCCTCTGGCGGAAAGGGTTGTCCTGGAATCAGGAAGGCAGATAGTGGTCTCTTCCAGGGCCCATGGGTGTCACCCATCCCACTCTCCTGGGACCTTTATGGGCCCTTCTTTCACTTCATCATGCTCCAGAGACAGAAAGGCCAACAGCTGTGTTCCCTGCACCTGGACACCACCCTTCTAGGTCCACAGAAAGCATGGGACCCAGATGGCCAATTAGAACTGATCATTCACCTAGCGTTCATAATTGATCTGAGATAGATACGCAACTCAAACTGATCTATCAGAGGCTGCCTGAGTTAATCTCTTCCAGAGTTGCCAGAGCTTGTTGGAAGCTGGTTCAGCCCTTCCCAATGCTGACTTCTCTTTGAGTTTATTTTATTTTATTTTCTTACTTCTTGCTGCTGCTGCTGCTGCTGCTGCTGCTGCTGCTGCTGCTGGTGGTGGTGGTGGTAGTGCTGGTGATGGTGTGTGTGTGTGTGTGTGTGTGTGTGTGTGTGTGTGTGTGTGTGTGTGTGTGCTGGGGATTGAATACCTTCATAGGCATGCAAGCATTCATCTGCTAAGCCATATCCTCAGGCTCTGTTTTTCTTTCCTTTCCCCTATTTGCTTCACCTCTTCCTTTACCTCCCCAGTATTTTCCCTACTCTTCCTTTTCTCCATCCTCTTCCATTCTTCCTTCTATCCTTCCTTCCTTTCCTTTTCCATCTTTCCTTTTCTTCCTGTCTTTCCCCTTCCTTCCCATCCTTCCTCCCTTCCTTTTCTTCCCTTTCCTTCTTTCTTTCCTTTTCCTTCCTTCTTTTTCTTTCCCTTACTCCTCCCTCCATTCCTTCCTTCCTTACTGTTCTTCTTTTTCTTTTTTTGTTTTTGTTTTTGTTTTGATTTTTTTGAGACAGGGTCTCACTCTAGTCCAGGCTGACCTGGAAATCACTATGTAGTCTCAGGGTGGCCTTGAACTCATGGCGATCCTCCTACCTCTGCCTCCCTAGTGTTGGGATTAAAGATGTGCACCACCACGCCCAGCTCTTTTCACTTTTTGAGGCAGTGCATCCTGTTGCCCAAGATGACCTCAGACTCCTTATCATCCCACCTCAGTCTTGTCCTAAGTCTTGGAATGACCGGTGTGCACCTCCATGTCCAGCCAATTACTCATTTCATTTCATCCCTGCAATGGTTCTTTTTAAATCGTGTCTCTCTAATGCTGTAGCTCTGACACCAATACATGTTTGAACCTCTCAGATTCAGTTTTCTCATCTGTAAAATAGGAATAATGGTGGCTACCACCTCATAGGGACAAAATTGGGGCATCTCCACTGTATTCCTTTCATCCCCATGGCCCAGACATACCTTCAGCTCTGGCATGCTGCCAATAAGCTCATAGGGCACCTTTACATCAGGGCAGCTGGTATAGTCCATGGGGACCAGCTGAGGTGCCAGGTCCTGGTAGCGATAGAAAAGCCTGGTGTAGGAAAAGAAAAAAAAATAGAAAAGCTGAGGGCTGAGAGGAAGGAAGAGATTTATCTCTCCTCTTGCACACTTGCAGTTACTCACCAACACTGAAGAATACTGGATCCCCATGGATGGGACCAAGGTAAACACAGGAAACAAGCAAGGGAGGAGGTTGTGGTTCCTGGAGAAGGGAGCATCTGTGTTGAGCTTAAAAGTGTGAGTAAGGGCTGGGCGTGGTAGTGCACGCCTTTAATCCCAGCACTAGGGAGGCAGAGGTAGGAGGATCACCGTGAGTTCAAGGCCATCCTGAGACTACATAGTGAATTCCAGGTCAGCCTGGGCTAGAACAAGACCCTACCTTGAAAAACCAAAAAAAAAAAAAAAAAAAGTGAGTAAGAATTCACTAGGAAGGTAGAAATGAGAGCAAGGAGGTGTTGAAGAATAATCATTTCACAGCATACATTTGGAAGATCCCAGCAGGGCATAGTGGCACACACCTTTAATTCCAGGCTTTAATTCCAGCACTCGGCAGAGGTAAGAGGATCACTGTGAGTTCAAGGCCACTCTGAGATTACATAGTGAAGTCCAGGTCAGCCTGGGCTAGCACAAGACCCTACCTCAAAAAAAAGGAAGATGCTAATTAAATATATATTTCTAGCATCATTATATTGTTGGCAAGATTTTGCTTATAATGACCCTCTCCTCCCATTCTCAGGCCTTCCTTCTCACCATAACAGACAAACAGTTTCCTCTAATGGGGCAGAGCATAAACAAATTTACTATGCAGCCCAGACTGGGCTCAAACTCACAATCCTCTTGCTTCAGCCTCCTAAGTACTAGGATGACAGGTGTGCACCCCACACCTGGCCTGACTGATTTTTTTTTTTACTTTTCTAGGTAGGTTCTCACTCTAGCTCAGGCTGACCTGGAATTCACTTTGTAGTCTCAGGGTGGCCTCAAACTAACAGCGACCCTCCTACCTCTGCCTTCTGAGTGCTGAGATTAAAGGCATGCACTACCACACCTAGCTCTTTTAGCATTTTATTTGCAAGCATGTATGTGTGTGTATATGCACACACACACACACACACACACACACACACACAGCAGAGTCTCTTGCCACTGCAAACACACTCCAGAACTTTGTGCAACTTTTGCATCTGGCTTTACATGGGTACTGAGGAACTGAACCCAGGGGCTAGCAAGTTTTGCAAATAAGCTCCTTTAACCACTTACCCATTTCAGCCCTGGTTAGATTTTTATTTTATTTTATTTTATTGGTTTCTCAAGTAGGGTCTTACAGTAGCCCAGGCTGACATGGAATTCACTATGTAGTCTCAGGGTGGCCTAGATTTCTATTTTTAGTTGGACCTCATGTAGCTCAGGCTGGCAGCAAACTCCCTATTTAGCCAAGAATGGCCTTGAAGTCTTGATTCTACTTCTTCCACCTCCTGAGTGCTAGGATGACAGGCCACATCCTGCTTATGTAGTGCTGGGACTGAGCCCAAACCCTCATACATGTTAGGTAACTGCTGTGTGCACTCAGCTATAGCCAGATGTTTTTGAAAATGCAAATGAAAGGAATCCTGCAAAGTGCTAAATTATATACACACACCCTAAATCATAATGACAACCCTCCACACAGATGCCCTTTGCTGGTGATGCCATACCTTTGTTAGGACATATTGAGCATGAGCCTTGAAGAGACCATCTTTGGTGACCCTGGTGTCCCAAAAATGCTGGAGACTGTCAAAGACAGACAGACACCCATGAGCTTTCTTGTGGCTGTGAACTTGAGAGGGATGCCTTCAACTTTAATCCTGAACATCAGTTCTTTTGTCAGGGTCCCCGAGGGAATGCCCTGAGTTTGGCTTTCTTTATTTTTTTCTAGTTTTTTTTTTTCATGCATATTTGTGTGTGACATGGGTGTACATGTATATGTGTATGCATGCATGTTCCTATGGGTGTGGAGGCCAGAGGTTGATATTGGTGCCTTATTCAATCACTATTAATTTATTGAGGCTAGGTCTCTCACTTGAGCCAGGACTCACTGATGCAGCTAGTCTAGCAAGCCAGCTTTCCCCAAGGGTCCTCTGTCTCCACCTCTAAGCACAGGGATCACATACTGGCTGCCATGCCTATCTGGCATTTCCACAGATACTGTGAATCAGAACTCAGGTCCTCAAGCTAGTGCAGCAAGCACCTTAACTACTAAGCCATCTCCCAACCCATGACTTGGGCTTTCTGTGTGGCTTCCAGTGAGTCCCTTTCTCCTCCAAGCCACAGTTAACTCAATAAGCCTTGTACCAATCAAATGCCAGCCCCCAGGCCCCATAAGGCTCTGTCCATCTGCCCTGGAACCTGAGGTTCTTCTGGCCCTATTTGAGCCTCAGTTTCCCCATCAGTAATCTGATCATGATAGCTGAGGTGACCCCACAAGCTGTCTTCACTCAGACAATGGGGCTGCCAAGTGAGAGGTGTGCCCATCAATAATGGATGTCTGGTGCCCACACAACTGGGGCCTCTGCCCTGTTCACTCCACAGCTCTTCCCGGGCCAGCTTGAGTTTCAGAGCTTCAAGTTCATGGGTCAGGGCTCCTGGATAATGGCCCCACAGACCGTGTATGACATGGGAGGCTCATCAGAGCCCATCTCTCTGGGCTTATGCCAGGGATCTGAAGACACCTTGGGCCACCTGCCCCCCACAGGGCACTCAGTCACCTTTATGTTACCCACATCCCAGAGATGGCTTCCAACTCTGCACTGGACTCCTGATTTCTAAACATTGACCTCAGGGAGATAAGATGTACTAATAGACTTCTTCAGGGCTCAAAATCCTTCCATGGCTCCCCACACTCACCTGCATAAGGACAGTGACAATATAACAGGATGTGACTTTTCAGCTAGCTTCTGCTTCTGACACGACACGCTCACCAACACTTAACTTTAGTGATGTATTGACATGTTTACTATAGTCAGGTGTGGTGACACACACCTATAATCCCAGAACTCAGAAGGTTGAAGCAAGAGGATCAGGAGTTTAAGGCTAGCCTGAGCTATATGACAAGACACATTAAAAAACAACAACAACTGTGGGCTGGGGAAATGGCTTAGCAGTTAAGGCATTTGCCTGCAAAGCCTAAGGACCCTGGTTTGATTCTCCAGGACCCATGTAAGCCAGATGCACACGAGGCCACATGCATCTGGAGTTTGTTTGCAGTGACTAGAGGCCCCAGTGTGCCCATCCTCTCTTTCTCTTTCTCTGCCTCTTCCTCTTTCTCAAATAAATACAATATTAAAAAAAAAATCTGCATGGCTGAGCCAGGCGTGGTGACAGGCGCCTTTAATCCCAGCACTTGGGAGGCTCACCTAGGAGGAATGCCATGAGTTCAAGGTCAGCCTGGGCCACATTGAGACCCTGCTTCAAAAAAACAAAATCACAAGGCTGGGGAGATGGCTCTGTGGATAAAGTACTTGCCACATAAGCATGAAGACATGAGTTCATATCTCCAGAACCCATGTGAAAATCTCAAAGCTGGGGCTAAAGAGATGGCTTAGCAGTTAAGACCCTTGCCTGCAAAGCCAAAAGACCCACGTTCTATTCCTCAGTACCCATGTAAGCCAGATGCATAGTGGCATATGCATTTGGAGTTCATTTGTAGTGGCAGAAGGCCCTGGTGCACCCATTCTCTCCCTCTCCCTCTTCTTCTTTCTTTCTTTCCCTCCTTCTCTCTTTCTCTCTAATTCTTTCTATCTCAGATAAATAGATAAATAGTGGGTGTCTATATTCCCAGTCCACCAACAGTGAGAGGAGAGAGTGGAAACAGAAGAAACTCTTGGAAGCTCACAGGCCAGCTAACCTGGCAAATGTAACGGTGAACACTGAGACCCTGCTCAAACAAGGTGGAAGGCAAGGACTAACACCTAATGCTATCCTCTGACCTTCACACATGCACTGTGGCAAATATGCACCTGGAGTCACATGAACACATACATACATGGACACGCATGCACAAAATTTCAATACTGGAAGCCGGGCGCAGGCCTTTAATCCCAGCACCTGGGAGGCAGAGGTAAGAGGATAGCCATGAGTTAGAGGCCATCGTGAGAATACAGAGTGAATTCCAGGTCAGCCTGAGCTAGAGTGAGACCCTACCTCAAAAAAAAAAAATTAAAAAAAAAAAACACAACTTTCAACACTGGGTGTGATAGCACTCACCTGTCATCCCAGTACTTAAGAGGTGGAAGCAAAAGGACCGGCTGTCCAAGTCTATGTCTATACCATCCTGAACACATCCAATCTCATCTGATCTCAGGTGCTAAGCAGGGTCACTTCTAGTTAGTACTTGAATGGGAGGAGTTCAAGGCCATTCTCAGCTACATAGTGAGTTTGAGGCCAACCTGGTCTATATAAGACCCTGCCTCAAACCAAACCAGACCAAAACAAAACAAGATGCAAGCAAAAAAAACAGTTGCAAATATCCCCAGCAACAAATAAACAGTTGTTTCAGGTATGGCTCCATTTGTCCCCTACTAACCTCATTATCTCTTTTCTTGTGAAGAAAGTACAGTCCTAGGGAGAGAAATATCAGCTCAATCCAGAAAAGCTTCTGGTCCTTACTTCTTCTTCTGTCACCCCAAACACATGCAGTCAGCCACATATCACACACAGGGAACTTACAGGACCCCTGGCCAACTACACCCCAACGGGTGACCAGGACCCAGAGCTTCCATGCTACTAAGACCATGCTGCCCTGCTCCCTACCTGATACTCTTCCAGCTGTTCATAAGTGAACACTGTTTGCTTGTTGCCCATAGCAGAGAATACATCCAGACTCTTGCTGGACAGGCTCTTCTGGCCACTTGGGTCCCCACACTGCTGCCTGTCAAATGTCCCTGCCCTGGCTGTCACCTGCCCACCCGCTCCATCACCCCCAGCATGGTGAAGCTCACATTACAGTCCAGCTCTCTGGGCAACCACCTGGGTGTCCACTGTTGAGGACAAGGTCTGTGAGAGGTCATGAAGCAGCCCTTAGGAGGCTAGCAACCAGGGCACTTTCTGGAGGTAAGCAGGATCACAGAAAGGCCATGAGCACACAGCAGCTCAACCCACTGCTGCATGACCTTGAGTAAGTTGCCTGAACTCTCTGAGCCTTGTTTGTGAAATAGAAATTACATAGCATCTGTGATAGTTTATACTGATTGTCAATTTGACAGGATCTAGAATCCCCTAGGAAATAGGCCGCTGGGCTTCCCTATGAGTGTTCTGTAGATTAGGTTTGCTTCTGGATATGGTCTTAGTTCAGTTGAGGCAGGAAGACCCATTTTAACTGTGGGCAGCGCTCTTACATTTTAAACAGTCCTGAACTGTATAAAAGGAGAGAGCTGGCTGAACAGCAGCATCCATCACTCTGCTTCCTTACAGTCCTGAATGTGACCAGCTGCCTCAAGCTCCTGACAGCATGCCTTCCCCACCATGACTGTAACTGTGAATTAAACCCTTCCTCCTTCAACTGACTTTTGTCAGGCACTTTGACCCAGCAATCAGAAAGTAACTAGTACGATCTATATCATGAGGCTATTCTGAGGAAGACAGATTATTAAACGCACCTATCATCCTATCACTCAGGAAGCTGAGGCAGCAGGATCATGAGTGAAAGGTTAGCCTGACCTGCAAAAAAGAAAAAGAAAGATTAGTGACTATTGGTTGTAAGCTAATTCTAAGCCCTGGGAACACAAAGCTGATCATGTTAGATGAAGTTCTGAGGTGCACACTGGTGGTTTTTAAAATTTACTTTGTGTGTGTGTGTGTGTATATACACCTGAGGAATACTTCAAGATATCTGTGCTCCACCTGCTTTGAGACAGGGTCTCTTGCTTCTGCAAATGAACTGCCAGATTGTAAGTACACATTAGATTGACCTGGCCCATGAGCTTTGGACTCTACTGGTTCCACTTCCATCCTCACAGGCATGATAGGATCACAGATGATTGTGCCACTTTGCATCTGGCTTTTAGTGGCAGCTGGGGAATTGAACCCTGGGCCATCAGGCTTTGCAATCAAGCACCTCTAACTGCTGAGCAATCTACCTGGCCCCTGGAATTGTTTTAAATTATTTAATGTGTGTGTGTGTGTGTGTGTGTGTGTGTGTGTAGGCGCACCATCCCCTCTTACCATTGCAAACAAGCACCAAAAGTTTGCACCACTTTTTGCATCTAGTATATATGGGTGGCTTAGGAATTGCAAACAGGAATGTCTTTTACCACTGAGCCATCTTTCCAACTCCCCAGAAATATTTTTAAAAGTTTGTTTGTTTCTGAAAGACAAGAAGGGGGGGAGAGAAAGACAGAGGGAGAGAACAAGCATGCCAGGGCCTCTAGCCACTGCAAATGTATTCCAGATAAATGTGCTACCATGTGCATCTAGCTTGTGTGGGTTCTGGGGAATTGAACCTGGGTCCTTAGGCTTTGTAGGCAAGTGCCTTCACTGCTAAGCCATCTCTCCAGCCCTCCCCTGGAATTTTTATCATTATGTGTTGTGTTATAATTTAGAAAAGAACAATGTTTGAAAAACAGTGGTGAGATAATACCAAATTCTTCATTACAGGACTTGAAATGTTAATATGTACCATGGATCTTCGAAGAGTGGATACAGTGTAATAGCTTGCAACATTATTAACACCCAGAATTCTCTTGCCCAGAAAATTTGCATCAGTTCCTACCCTCCTCATTCTGTGTCTCTGCCTTTCCACTTGCCTCTTCTTGCTTGGCGTTGCAGCTCCAAGTCTCCTGACTTTCTCTGGGTCTTTACCTCATCCCTACTCTCCCTGGATGGAACCATTGCAAGTCCTCCCATCAGGCTACCCTGCCTCAACCCTACCTGTTGTGCTCTACCTCTGTCTTTGCACTGGCCTGGTACTGCATGACTCTGGTACATCTCTGAAGACCCTTCAAAGACAATTGTGTGGCTTGAATGTGAAACATCCCCCAAAGGCTCAAAAGTTTGCAGGGCATCAGGGACTTCCTTGCTCAACAACTCACTGGAAGGTATCCCATCGCTGGGACTGGAAATTTTCTAGCAAGAATCTATGGCTCCTGAGTGTTCCATTGTCCAAAAAAAGTAGGTTTCCATATGATTTATTTATATCATCTTAGATTTTGATTAGCCCTTCCTCCACCTTTCCTTTACTCAATCTCTTCCCCTGACCTCACTTTGGGCCTTTTCACCCCCATTAATCTATTTTTCTATTTACATAAACACAATGCCATCCTATTAAGTACCCCCCTCCCTTCCTTTCTTTTCCCTTTATATGTCTTTCCTAGCTTATTGGCCTCTGCTAATGAGTTTTCTTCCTACTCACACAGAAGTCCAATCATCTGTAGGTAGATACACATATGAGAGAGAACATGTGACGCTTGGCTTTGTGGGCCTGGGTTACCTCACTTTTTGTCTCTTCTGTCTTTCTTTTGGTCAGATTTGTTTATCCTTTCAAAGAACCAACTCCTTGTTTCATTGATTCTTTGGATTTTTGTTTTTGTTTCTACTTCATTAATTTCTGCCCTAATCTTTATTATTTCTTCCTTTCTACTGATTTTTGATTTACCCTGTTCTTCTTTTCCCGAGGCTTTAAGATGAAGCATTAGGTCGTTTTCTTGAGACCTTTCTAATTTCTTAATATAGGCACATAAAGCTATAAATTTCCCTCTTAGGTCTGTCTTCATTGTGTCCCAAAAGTTTTGGTATGTTGTGTTCTCATTATTATTTGACCCTTTGAAATTTTTGATTTCCTTCTTGATTTCTTAATTGACCCATCCATTATTGAGGAGTGCATTGTTTAGTTTCCATGATTTTGTGTATGCTCTATAGCTTTGCTTGCTATTGATTTGCTGTTTGATTCCATTGTGGTCTTTCTCTTTGTTGGACTGTATTAGATCTACCACCTGGTCTTCTAATTTAGATATTCTGTCCTCTCCTTCATTCGTTCTATTGGTGAGATTTTCTACAGAGATTTTTATTTCATTACGTGTGTTCTTCATTGCTAGAAATTCTGACTGGTTTTTCTTTATTATTTCTATTTCCTTATTTATGCCTAGTATTAATCTCTTTATTTCATTAAATTGGTGTACTGTGTCTTATTTGGCTCCTTAATTTCCTCTTTCATTCCTTTGGTTTCCTCTTTGATTTCTTTAAGCATATTTATAATTATTCATTTGAAATCTATCTTAGGCATTTCCTCTAACTCATTCTCATGGAGGTCACTTCTGATGCATCAACACTTTTTGGTGGATATATATTGTCTTGATTTTTGGTGTTTCTTGTATTATAATGTGCATATTTTTAAATCTTGAATTAATTTAATGCATGGATTTTCTAGTTAGCCTGGTATTATTAAATGTATCAATCAATCTGATGTTATTATATCTTCAAAGTTTGAGCTTAAGGTGCTAGGTGTGGCTCTCAAGACTCTGAGTATCTACAAAAGTAACCTTAGGTGTTGGGTTTGCTTGCTATGAGAGTATTTAAGTAGGCTGAGTGGAAGAAAACATAAGCAGATTCTAAAATTTAACTAAACAATGTACACATTCAATGAAAAACAGCACAGAGTATTTATACAAGAGTAGACATTATGACAACCAGATCCGCTAACAATATCACTGTACCTTAGGGAGTGTGGTGCCCCACACCCTTAATCCTGTCAACAAGGAGGTTAAGATTTCTGGTCTGTTGAGTGTTCCAAGTCAGCTGTGACCAAGTGAGACCCTTCCCTAATGTAAAACAGAAGAGGAAGAAAAGCCACTATAAATGAAGAAGCAACAAATAACAAGCCCAAAATATAGCTTATTTAAGAATAGCAAATCCGACCATCTATCAGATTTAACATATAATTTATTCTGATATGGAAGGTGCAATTAGCACTTCCAGTTCAAGCCTATATATTGGGCTTTTTTGGCAGGTACTGACCTGGTGTAATCCCAGTTACCTTTGGGATGATTTTGGTCTCAGTTATGCTGCGCTTCTGCTTGGGTCCCTCTTTGGTGCACTGTGGGTTCAAGTAGGCTGGCTGGGTCATTGGATCACTGCTCTTTTCGGTGGTGCTGGGTACTACGAGCTCCCTTCCCCTGGTCTCTGGTGCTTGCTGGTATTTGTGATGGCGGTGGGGGTGGGGAGGCTACGGATGGTGCCTCTAGTTCTCCTGCTGGTCCACATGATCCTCTATGTTGTGATCTGCTCCTCTGTTGTTTGCTGTGGTTCTTCCTTCATGTTTCTTGAGTTTGTGAAGAGCTCCAGTGTGCGTGGCAAAATGCCTTCACCTGGCTTCTCCTGAGGCTCAAGCCGAAGCTTGCAACTGTGGCCCTGCAGACCTGCTGCCACTGCTGCAGCCACTTCTGCCTGCCTATGTGGGCTCTGGATCCTCTGGATCTCTCCTACTTTTCTGCTGCCATTGACAATTTCTTATACACCTTACTTTTTAGTAGAAGAGCATATTTTGCTGTTTTTTTTTTTTTCTTTTTCTCCCCTAGGCTGCTTTGATGTTGTTCCTTCACTGCCATCTTAACCGGAAGTCCTCCTGTTTTCTTATGTGTATGGTTTTCTCTGTCTTTAGCATGAAGGAACACTTCAAGTACTTTCTGTAGAGCTTGTTTAGTTGTCTTATATTCTTTTAGCACATTTTTGTTGTGGAATGTCCTTATTTCTCCATCAATTTAGATGGATAGCTTTGCTAGATAAAGTAATTTTCGATGGCATTTATTGGAATACATCATTCCAAGCCCTTTTGGCTTTCAAAGTTTATGTTGAGTAATCTGTTTTATCCTGTTGGCATTGCCTTTATATGTGACTTGATTTTTCTTTCTAATTGCTTTCAGTATATTTTCTTTGGTTTGTGCATTTAGTAGTTTCATTACAATATGGTGTTGAGAGGTTCTTTCTTGATTTTATCTGTTTAGAAATTTTCTTCCATGATTTTGTTGAAAAAACTACTATGCCTTGGAGTGAACTTCTCCTCCTTCTACTATACCCTGAATTCTTATGTTTGATCTCTTCATAGTGTCCCTAATGTCTTGAAATTTCCATTCATGACTTCCCATTACTTTGTCTTTTTCTTTATTGGACTGTATTAGATCTGCCACCTGGTCTTCTAGTTTAGATATTCTGTTCTGTCCTTGATCGATTATATTGGTGAGACTATTACAAAGTTTTCTACTGGACCTACTCTGTTTTGCATTGCTAGTATTTCTGGTTGGTATTTTTTTTTTTTTTCATCATTTCTATTTCCTTACTCATGTCTTGTATTGACCTTATTTCATTAAGTTGGTTTCCTATGTTCTCTTGGGATGCCTTCAGGAGTTTGTTTTCTTCTTTGATTCCTTTGATTTCTTCTTTGATTTCATTGAACATAGATATAATCATTTTTAAAAATTTTTTGTTAGGCATTTTATCTAAATCAGTCTCACTGGAGGTCATTTCTGATGGATTTATAATTTGTGGTGGATTTGGATTGCCTTGCTTTTTTGTTTCTCTTGTATTATAATATAGAGATTTTTGCATCTTGAGTTATTTTGATGCTTGGGTTTTCTAATTATCTGTAGTATTCTTAGACATGTAAATCCTATGTTATATATCTTCAGGGCAGTAGCACAAGGTGCCAGGTGTGACTTTTATATTGCTTTCAGAGTAATAACAGAAGTGCCCCTAGGTGTTGGGGTTGCCTGCTGTGAGAGTATTCTAGGAGGCTGGGTGGAGTAAAATGCAGGCAAATTCTAAAGTTCAATGTTCATATAGCAATGTACATACTCAATCAAAACCAGCATGGAGCCGGGCGTGGTGGCGCATGCCTTTAATCCCAGCACTCGGGAGGCAGAGGTAGGAGGATCGCCGTGAGTTCAAGGCTACCCTGAGACTACAGAATTAATTCCAGGTCAGCCTGGACCAGAGTGAGACCCTACCTCGAAAAACCAAAAAAAAAAAAAAAAAAAACCAGCATGGAGTACTTATACTACAGTGAGGAGAGCTGGGCATGGTGGAATATGCCTTTAATCCAGAGATAGGAAGATTTCTGTGAGTTCTAGTCTACCTTGAGACTGAATTCCAGGTCAGCCTGGGCCACAGCCATACCCTACCTGAAAAGAAAAAAGAAGGAAAGAAAGAATGAATTTAAAACAGATAATCTAACAAAGTCAAAGTCCCTAAGGGTGTGTGTTGCCCCCCAAACCGCCCCCCAAATACAGCTTATTTAAGAATAGTAAAACTGATCATTAATCAAATGTAACACATAACCTGCCCTGACATGGAAAGTACAATTAGCATTGCCAATGCAGGTCTATATACCAGGCTTTGGGGCAGGTATTGACCCAGGGTAAGTAGACCATTACCTTTTGGGTTAGCCTCAGGGTTGGCCTATGCTGCATGCCCACCTGGGTCCCTCTCTGTTCTGCTGTGGACTAGGTTAGGGTGGTTGGGTGCCTGGGTCTGCTTATCCACTCTGCTGGAGGCTGTGTATCTAGAGGGTGATTTCCCGGTGGTTCCCTGATGCTGGCAGTTGAGGGAGCGGAGGCTATGAAGGGTGTCTGAAGTTGTACCAGAACGGCTCAGCTGGTGGTTTGTCTTCTTCTTCAGTATCTGCTCAGCTGGTCTCTGCTATCTTCTTCACATTTTTTGACTTTGTGAGGAGGCTGGTATGATCACCTGGTTTCTGCTCCTGTAGCTCAGGTAGGGCCAGTTTGGTATGGACCAGCATGGCTGGTGCTGTGGTGGGAGCTGATTCTGGCTGCTTGTGTGGTTGCTAGAAGCTCTGGGTCTCTTCTATTTCTCTGCTATGGTTGATAATTCCTTACACACCTTCTCTTTTCTGTAGAAGAGTGTATTGTGGTATCTTTCTGCTTATTTCCTTCCTCCAGGCTGCTTTGGTGTGGCTACTATGCCTCCATCTTAATCTTATGCCTCCACCTTTTCCAATGTCCCAATGTGTTGTTTTTCAAATTTAAGTTAATTAACTTTTTTTTCATTCATTTGAGAGAGAGAGAATGGGCATGCCAGGGCCTCTAGTCACTGCAAATGAACTCCGGATGCATGTACCACCTTTATGTGGCTTTACATGGGTGCTGGGGAATTGAACCTGGATCCTTAACCTTATCAGGCAAGTGCCTTAACTGCCAAGCCATCTCTCCAGCTCCTAAATTTTAGTTTATTTATTTAGTTGAGTGAGAGATAGAGAAAGAGGCAAATATATATAGAGAGAGTGGGGGCATGCCAGGGCTTCTAGCCACTGCAAATAAACTCCAGACACTTGCACTGCTTTGTTCATCTGGCTTTATATGTGGTACTAGGGAATCAAATCTGGGTCCTTTGGCTTTGCAGGCAAGCACCTTAACTGCTAAGTCATGCCTTCAGCCCCTCTAATGTTTTTATTGTTGTTTTTTAATTTTTCAAGGTAGGGTCTTACTCGAGCTTAGGCTGATAACCTGCAATTCACTATGTAGTCCCAGGGCAGCCTCAAACTCACTACCTCTGCCTCCCAAGTACTGGAATTAAAGGTATATGCCACCATGTCAGGCTCAAATGTTTTATTAAAGTTTTAACTAGGATTTCCAGCATTCTGGCTGGAGAAGGTGTCCCTGTGGGTGGATCCTGGGGTCCAGCCCTAAGGTGTTAATGGGGACAGATCTGTATTCCAACCTAAGGTGTGCAGAGTGAGCTCTGCCTGGGATCCCTGCAACTTTGTGCTTGCTTGTGGTGCTAGTGGTGGTTTATTTCTCTGTGTGGATCTGTGAAAATGGCCTTGGCTTCACCATTATGAAACTTCCTCTAGATCTGTAAATTTCAAATAAATCCCTTCCTCCTATAGATTGCATCTGGTTTGGAGGTTCATCCCAGTAACGTGTAGCTGACTATGATATCTGTAACTCTCAGAAGTTGATCTTAGATTTATTTTTCTTTTTTTCACCCACCCTCAATCTCCTTCCATCTAAATCTCCTCCCCACCAAGGCCTTGCACACTCTAAGTGAACAGCCCCATCCAGGGACCAAGAAAGCCTGTCCTTTTTGGCTGCTCCCATTTATGGTCCACCAGACAGAGAGCTCTGGCTTTAGACAGTTGTCTGCTGTCACTTGCAGGTGAAACTGGAAAAGACAGGCAGGATGATTTGTCCTGTAGATTTGGAAACATCTGCTTCTTGCCTGTCTGCATCCTGCAAGGATATAAAGATTGAATTGATTGAAGCAAAGTATGACAACTCTAATCCTAGTACTCAGGAAGTTAGGTAAGACAGGAGGATCATAAGTTCCAAGCCAGCCTGGCCAACTTGGCAGGACTTGTATCAGAAAAAGGATGGGGTACTTCCAGTTGAGATAGCAGCATAGGAACCACACCAAAGCAGCCTAAGGTAGAAAAAGAAAAGAAAAAAAAGCAAAATGCACTATTCTACTAAAAACTGATGTGCATAAAAATTATCAACTTCAGCAAGGAAGTAGGAGAGATCCAGAGCATCTAGAGCCCACAGAAACAGGCAGAAGCGGGCTCCAGCAGCAGTGGTACCAGATCCACCTGGCCACACCCACAAGGCTCAGCCTGAGCAGCAGGAAGAACCAGGTGAGGAGATTCTCCACTCATACCAGCCTGTTTGCAATCTCAAGAAACTTGAAGGGAGGATGGCCAGGAAGTACACAGCACCTCATGAGGAAGAGGATCTTGAGGACCAGCTGGAGAACTTCACCCTCCCTCCACAGCCTCCCCTCCTCCACCACCAGTGCAAGTGCCAGCAAGTACCAGAGACCTGGGGAAGGGAGCTCACCTACACAGCACCCAGCACAGGCAATCACAACAGCCACCCAGCAAACCAGTCAGCCTACCAGAGCCCAGAGCACAGTAAAGAAGGACCCAAGCAGGAATACAGCATAATTGAGACCAAAAACATGCCAAAAGGTAACTGGGATTACACTGGTTAGTACCGCCAAATAAGCCTGGTATATAGGCTTGAATTGGAAGTGCTAATTGCACCTTCCATGTCGGGGTAAATTATATGTTAAATCTGATGGATGGTTGGATTTGCCATTCTTAAATAAGCTATATTGTGGGCTTGTGATTTGTTGCTTCAGATTTATAGTGTCTTTGTTTCCTTTTCTGTTATTCATTAGAGAAGGGTCTCACTTGGTCACAAGCAGACTTGGAGCCCTTTACAGACCAGAAATCTTAGCCATCTAGTTGACAGCATTAAGGGTGTGGGGCAACACACATCCTTACAGACTGTGACTTTGTTAGAGGATCTAGTTGTCATAATACCTACTCTTGCATAAATACTCTGTGATGTTTTTAATTGAATGTGTACATTGTTTAGTTAAATTTCGGAATCTGCCTGTATTTTATTCCACTCAGCCTACTTGAATACTCTCATAGCAGGCAAACCCAACACCTAGGGTCACTTTTGTGGTTATGCTGAGAGTCATGAGAGCCTCACCTAGCACCTTAAGTTCCTACCATCAAGATCTATAACATCAGGTTGATTGATACATCTAATAATACTGCAGCTAACTAGAAAATCCAAGCATTAAATTAATCCAAGATGCAAAAATCGCTACATTATAATACAAAAAAAACACAAGAAATCAAGATAATATAAATCCACCAAAAGTATTAATGCATCAGAAATGACCTCCACTGACAGTGATATAGAGAAAATGCCTGAAAAAGATTTCAAAAGAATTATTATAAATATGCTCAAAGAAGCCAAAGAGTTTAAAAATGAAAGAAGAAATCAAAGAAGACACAGGAAACCACTTTAGTGAAATAGGGAGGTCAATACAAGACATAAATAAGGCAACAGAAATAATAAAGAAAAACCGGTCAGAAATACTGGCAATGAAGAACATCATCAGTAAAATTAAAACTCTGTAGAAAATCTCACCAGTAGAATGGATTAAGGAGAGGACAGAATATCTCATCTAAAAGACCAGGTGGCAGATCTAATACAATCCAACAAAGAGAAAGACAAATTAACAGGAAAGTATGAAGGGGAATTTCAAGATATTTGGGACACTATGAAAGATAAAACATAAGATTTCAGGGTATAGTAGAAGGAGAAGAATTTCACTCCAAAGGCTTAGTAGGTGTTTTCAGCAAAAACATAGAAGAAAACTTTCCCTAAATTGGGAAAGAGATGCCAATGCAGACACAGGAAGCTTTTAGAACACCAAACAGACAAAACCTGGAAAGAAACTTTCCTCACCATATTATAATTAAACTACCAAATATAAAAACTAAACAAAATAAATGGAAAGCACTTAGTTTGAAAAGTCAAGTCACATACAAAAGCAAGCCCTTCAGGATCACAGCAGATTACTCAACACAAACTTTAAAAGCCAGAAGGGCTTAGAATGATGTTCTGAAAGATAACAACTGTCAACCAAGGTTACTTCATCCTGCAAAGCTATCCACTCAAATAGATGGAGAAATAAGGACATTTCAGAACAAAAGCAGGTTAAAGAAATATTTGAAGACAAAATTAGCTCTACAAAGAATACTTGACAGGACCCTCCATGCTAAAGAGAAAGAAAAGCACACATATTAGGAACCTGAAAAAAACAAACCACACTCACATACTAGTTAATACAAGAGAGCAAAGGTAAAACCAGAGAACTAAAAAAAAAAATGGTAAAAATAAATACACACTTTTACATAATAACTCTCAATATCAACAGCCTCAATGCCCCAACCAAAAGACATAGATTTGCAGACTGGGTTAAAAAGCAGGATCCTTCAACTTGTTGCCTCCACGAAACTCTCCTTTCTACAAAAGATGGACACTGTCTTAGGGTGAAGGTTGGAAATGGTGTTTCAAGCAAATGGGCCTAGAAAACAGCAGGGGTTGCTATCCTAATGTCTGACAAGGTAGACTTCTGTCCAATATTAGTTAGGAAAGATAAGGAAAGTAACTTTATATTGATTAAAGGAACACTCCAACAGGAGGACATTAGAATCCTGAACATATATTCACCTAACATTGGGGCTCCAAATTTCATCAAACAAATGCCATTAGAACTAAGGTCACAGCTAACACCAAACATAGTTGTAGTGGGTGACTTCAACATCCCACTCTCATCAATTGACAGATCAACCCAGAAAAAAAAAGAGAGATACATCTGGATTAAATGAGGTTATAGAACAAATAACAAATGGACCTAACATATCTATAGGACATTTAATCCAAATACTTAAGAATACACATTCTTTTCAGCAGCACATGGAACATTCTCTAAAATAGAGCACATATTAGGACACAAAGCAAATCTTAACAAATACAGGAATATTGAAATAATTCCTTGCACTCTATCCGATCGCAATGGGATCAAACTACAAATCAATAGCAAATAAAGCCATAGATCATACCAAAATCATGGAAACTAAACATTACAATATTGAACGATGAATGGGTCAATGAAGAGATCAAGCAGGAAATAAAAAAATGAATAGAGTCAAATGATAATGAGACCACAGCATACCGCAACCTTTGGGACACAATGAAGGCATTTCTAAGAGGGAGATTTATAGTTTTAAGTGCCTATATGAAGAAATTACACACCCAATAAAACTTTGCCTCATAAAAAAAAAAAGAAATTACAGGCTCTTCCAGTTAAGATGGCAGCATAGGAACCACGCCAAAGCAGCCTAGGGAAGAAAAAGCAAAAAAAAAAAAAAAAAAAAAAAAAAAACCAGCAAAATACATACTTTTACTAAAAAGTGAGGTGTATCAGAAATTAAAATGGCAACAGAGAAGTAGGAAAGATCCAGAGCATTCAGAGCCCACACAGGCAGGCAGCAGTGGCACCAGGTCTGTGGGACCACAGCTGCCAGGCTTGGCTTCAGCCACAGGAAAAGCCAGGTGAGGGGATTTTCCACTCACACTGGAACTCTTCGCAAACTCAAGAAGCATGAAGGGAGAACAGCAGTGAACAACAGAGGAGAAGATCACGAGGTAGAGGGTCACATGGACCAGCAAGAGAACTACAGCCACCATCGACAGCCTCCCCTCCCCCACCACCAATGCCCAGCCCCTGCAAACAGAGCAGGATAAACAAGTAGGCTTTATCGCAGAGATGCAGGGATGGTTCAACATGCACAAATCAATAAATGTAATACATTATATAAATGGACTGAAGGATAAAAATTACATTAGATGCAGAAAAAGCATTTGGCAAAATCAAACATCCCTTCAGGATAAAAGTCCTACAGATATTGGGAATAGAAGGATCATATATCAATATAATAAAGGTTATTTATGACAAGCCTACAGCCAACATATTACTAAATGGGGAAAAAGAAGCTATTCCACTAAAATCAGGAATAAGACAAGGGTGTCCACTGTCCCCACTTTTATTTAATATAGTACTGGAATCTTAGCCATAGCAAAAAGGCAAGAGATGCACTAAAAAGGGATACAAATTGGAAAGGAAGAGATCAAGTTATCATTGTTTGCAGATGACAGGATTCTATATATAAAGGACCCTGAATACTCTACCAGCAAACTGTTAAGAGCTGATAAACACCTACAGCCATGTAGCAGGATATAAAATAAATACACAGAAATCCGTAGAATTCCTATATGCTAACAGCAAACACACAGATGATGAAATCAGAGAATCACTCCCATTCACAATTGCATCAAAGAAAATAAAGTACCTTGGAATAAACCAACCAAGGAAGTAAAAGATCTCTACAATGAAAATTTTAAAACACTCAAGTGAGAAATTGCAGAAGATACTAGGAAATGGAAAAACATCCCTTGTTCCTGGATCAGAAGAATCAATATTGTGAAAATGGCAATCTTACCAAAAGCAATCTACGCATTTAATGAAATCCCCATCAAAATTCCAATGGCATTCTTCATGGAAATAGATAAAACAATCCAAAAATTCATTTGTAATCACAGAAAACCTTGAATATCTAAAATAATACTGAACAACAACAACAAAAGACTGGTGGTATCACCATACCTGATTTTAACCTATACTATAGAGCCATAGTAACAAAACCAGCATGGAACTGCCACAAAAGCAGACATATAGATCAATGGAATAGAATAGAGGACCCAGATGTAAGTCCAGGTAGCTATAGCCACCTGATATTAAATAAAAAGTGCCAAAAATACTCATTGGAGAAAAGATAGCCTCTATTATATGTAATGGTGGTGAAAAGGCCCAAAGTGAGGTTAGGGGAAGAGACTGAGTAAAGGAAAGTTGGAGGGAGGGCTAATCAACATCTAAGATGATATAAATAATTCATATGGAATCCTACTCTTTTGGACAATGGAACACTCAGGAGCTGTAGACTGTTGCTAGAAAATTTTCATTGCCAGGGATGGGATACCTTCCAGTGAGTTGTTAGGCAGGGGGGTCCCTGATGCCCCCAAAGCATTATAAGCCATTGACGAGACCCTTGGTTTCCCACCAGGAATAGATGGTAAGACCCTACTGCTAAAGTCTCCACATACTTGTGATGCAAGGCCACTGAGAAATCCTGCTGTAAATGAGCTGATAACCTCCTCCATGTAGACCAGCTGACAGCTGGAAGAAGCCATTCTGCATGCAGTTCAATGGGAGTAAGAGAAATCACCAGTGAAGATAGTCAACAGAGGACACTGCAAGCCTTATATTTGGCCAGCCAGGCCAAATGACTCAACGGGTACAATAGTGGTGGAAACCAACTGCCCTCTAATTGGACTGGAGGCCTGCTCCTTGGGAGGGAATACATCCGTGATACTGAAAACTTAAAACAAGGGTAGTCATGAGCCTTAGGGGGTGTAATGTTTGCTGCTGTCTGGCTAAATGAATATACTATGCTTATCAAACTGCCCAGTAAGCACTTCTGTTAATGTTCATGCCCTTATATTAATGTTACTCTCACTTTTGGTAGAGAATCTTCTCTTTTCAGATGGCAGTGACCTTGGGATTACTCAGAAGGTGCTGGAAAGATGTGACTGAGTGCTCAGTACTGCAATATCTCTATCACACCTTCCAAGGCTCAGGGTCTAATGCGGAAGAGGTGGTGGAAAGAATGTAAGAGTCAAAGGAAGGGCAGGACTCCTTACAACATGCTCCCTCCAGACACAAAATGGCCTGGACATTCATGACCTCACAGTGCCTGACACTACCTACATAAGACCATCATAATAGGAAGAAAAGATGATGACATAAAAATAAAAGAGAGACTAATTGAGATGGGGAGAGCATATGATGGAGAATAGAGTTTCAAAAGGGAAAGTGGGGGGGGGGGCGGGAGGGTATTACCCTGGGATATTTTTTATAATCATGGAAGTGTTAATAAAAATTAGAAAAAAAAATAAGAGAGAAAAAAAGAAAGAAAGAAATTATAAAAGGTTGCAAGTAAACAACTTAATACTTCACCTTAAAATCTTGGAAAAAAAGAACAAGGCAAACCGGGTGTGGTGGAGCACACCTTTAATCCCTGCACTTGGGGTGAAGATGTAGGAGGATCACTGTGAGTTGGAGGCCGCTCTGAGACTACACAGTGAATTCCAGGTCATCCTGGACTAGAGTGAGACCCTGCCTCAAAAAACAAAAAATAAAGAAAAATAAATAAATCAAAGGAACAAGGCAAACCAAAAATCAGTAATCAGAGAGAAATATTAAAGATTAAAACACAAATTGATCCTAGCTACAGATGATTGGGCTTTTGCATGAGAATGAAAATACTTAGTAGCAGAGGCCAGTAAGTTAAAAAGGAGACATAAAGGGAAGAGAAAGGAAGGGAGGAGGGTACTTAATAGGTTGATATTGTATATATGTAAGTACAATGATTGTGATGGAGAGGTAATAAGATGGAGAATGGAATTTCAAAGGGGAAAGGGGGGGGGAGGGAAATACCATGGGATTTTTTTTATAATCATGGAAAATGCTAGTAAAAATTAAAAAAAAACACAAATTAATGAAATAGCAATGAAAAAAACAATACAAAGAATCAATGAAACAAAGAGTTGTACTTTGCAAGGATAAACAAGATTGATAAATCTTTAGCAAATCTGACCAAAAGAAAGAGAGAAGAGAGGAGAGACACAGCTTAATAAAATTACAGATACACAAATAAATAAATGTAATACATTATATAAATGGAATGAAGTACAAAATCACATGATCATCTCATTAGATGCAGAAAAAGCATTTGAATCCTTCATGATAAAGGTCTTACAGAGACTGGGAATAGAAGAAACATATCTCAATATAATAAAGCCTACAGCCAACATATTACTAAAGGGAGACAAACTGGAAGCTTTTCCACTAAATTCAGGTATAAGACAAGGGTGTCCACTCTCCCCACTTTTATTTAATATAGTACTTGAAGTCTTCACCATAAGCATTAAGGCAAGAGATGCACATAAAAGGGATACAAATTGGAAAGAAAGAGATCAAGTTATCATTATTTGTAGATGACATGATTCTATATATAAAGGACCCTAAAGACTCTACCAGCAAACTGTTAGAGCTGATAAACACCTATATAGCCATGTAGCAGGATACAAAATAAACACACAGAAATCAGTAGCCTTCTTATATGCTAACAACAAACACACAGAGGTTGAAATCAGAGCATCACTCCCATTCAAAATTGCATCAAAAAATAATAAGATAGCTTGGAATAAATCTAACCAAAGAAGTGAAGGATCTCTACAATGAAAACTTTAAAACACTCAAGTAAGCAATTGCAGATGACACTAGGAAATGGAAAAACACCCCTTGTTCCTGGATCAGGAGAATCAATATTGTGAAAATGGCAATTTTACCAAAAGCAGTCTACACATTTAGTGCAATCCTCATCAAAACTCCAATGGCATTCTTCATGGAAATAGAAAAAAACAATCCAAAAGTTCATTTGGAATCACAAAAAACCTCGAATATCTAAAAAAAATACTGAGCAACAACAACAACAACAAAAAGGCTGGTGGTATCACCATACCTGATTTTAACCTATACTACAGAGCCATAGTAACAAAAACAGCATGGTACTGGCACTAAAGCAGACATGTACATCAATGGAACAGAATAGAGGACCCAGATGTAAGTCAGGCTAGCTACAGCCACCTGATATTCAACAAAACTGCCAAAAATACACATTGGTGTAAAGACAGCCTCTTCAGCAAATGGCACTGAGAAAACTGGATATGTATCTATAAAATGATGAAAATAGATTCTTCTCTCTCTCCATGCACAAGAATTAAGTCCAAATCAATCCAAAGACCTTAATATCAGACCTGAAACTCTGAAACTGCTAGAGGAAAAATTAGGGGGAATCCTTCAACATATTGGCCTTGGCAAACACTTTCTGAATGTAACCTCATTCAGGAAACAAAACCACAGATCAACCTCTGGGACCTCATGAAATTACAAAACTTTTATCAGCAAAGGGCACTGTGAATAGAGCAAACAGGCAACCTACATACAGAATGGGAGAAAATCTTTGCCACCTATACATCTGATAAAGGATTAATATCACGGATATACAAAGAACTCAAAAAAATGAATAATAAGAAATCAAACAAGCCAATTTAAAAAATGGGCTATGGAACTAAAGAGAGAGTTCTCAAAAGTAGAAATACAGATAGCCTATAAACATTTAAAACAATGTTCTGAGCTGAGCCTGGTGGTGCACTCCTTTAAGGTCAGCAGTTGGGAGGCAGAGATAGGAGGATCGCCAGGAGTTTGAGGCCACCCTGAAACTACACAGTGAATTCCAAGTCAGCCTTGGGTAGAGTGAGACCCTACCTCAAAAAACAAACAAACAAAAAAATGTTCTGGGAGATCCCTAGCCATCAGGGAAATGGAGATTAAAACTATGTCGAGATTCCATCTCACTCCTGTCTGAATGGCTACCATGATGAAAACAAATGAGCATAAATGCTGGCAGGGATGTGGAAAAAGAGGAACCCTTCTACACTTTTGATGGGAATGAAATCTGGTCCAGCCATTGTGGAAATCAGTGTGGAAGTTCCTAAGACAGCTAAAAACAGATCTAACATTTGACCCAGCTATAGCACTCCTAGGCATACATCATAAGGACTCATCTCACTACCTTTGAGATACTTGCTCAACCATTTTATTGCCGCTTTATTCACAATAGTTAGGAAATGAAACCAGCCTAGATGTCCCTCAACTGCTGAGTAGATAATGAAGATGTGGCACATTTACACAATGGAGTTCTACTCAGCAGTAAAAAAAACTGAAGTTATGAAATTTACAGGAAAATGGATGGATCTGGAAAAGATTATACTTAATGTGGGAACCCAGGCCCAGAAAGCCAAATGTCACATGTTCTCTCTCATATGTGGATCCTAGCTACAAATGATTGGACTTCTATGTAAATAGGAATAAAGCTCCATAGCAGATGCCAGTAAGCTTGAAAGCATATATAAAGAGAGTAGAAAGGGAGGGAGTTAATAAATGGTATGGTATATGTAAGTAGAAGAACCTGTTAATGGAGGTGAAAAGGCCTAAGTGAGGTTAGGAGCAGAGACTGAGTAAAAGAAAGGTGGAAGGAGGGCTAATCAAAATCTAAGAGGATATAATTAAGTCATATGGAAACCTACTTTTATTGGACAATGGAACACTGAGAAACCATAGATTGTTACTAGAAAATAGTCACTGCTAGGAATGGGATACCTTCTAGTGATTTGTTGGCCAGGGAGATCCCTTGTACCCACCCACCCCCCCCAAAAAATTACAAGCCATTGCTGAGGCCCTTGGTTTCCCACCAGGAATAGTTGGTAAGAACCTATACATGAAGACTCCACATACTTGGGCTGCAGGATCACTGAGAACTCCTGTTAGAACTGAGCTGAAAACCTCCTCCATGTGGACCAGCTGATAGAAGGCCGGAAAAAGCCATGCTGCATACAGTTCAATGAAAAAAGAGAGAGAGAGAGAGAGAGAGAGAGAGAGAGAGAGAGAAAGAGAAATCACCAGTGAAGATACTCAACAGTTGATACTGCAATCCTTATATTTGGCCAGCCAGGCCAAATGAGCCAACGGGTGCAATCATAGCACATCTGTTATGGGGAAACCAACCGCACTCTAATTTGACTGCAGGCCCCCTCCATGGGAGGAAATACATCCCTGATACTGAAAACCTACAACAGTATGAGAAGTGTCATGAGCCCCAGGGTGTAATGTGTAATGTCTGCTGGTATCTGGCTACAAGTGCTCACCAAATTGCCCAGTAATCATTTCTCTCAATGATCATACCCATATATTAATGCTACTGTCACTTTTGGTTAGAAAAACTTCTCTTTTGTGTGTGTGTGTGTGGATTTTTTTATTATTTTTATTAACATTTTCCATGATTATAAAATATATCCCAGGTAATTCCATCCCTCCCCACCCCCACACTTTCCCATTTGAAATTCCATTCTCCATCATATTACCTCCCCATTACAATCATTGTTATTACATATATACAATATCAACCTATTAAGTATCCTCCTCCCTTCCTATCTCTTCCCTTTATATCTCCTTTTCAACTTACTGGCCTCTGCTACTAAGTATTTTCACTCTCACACAGAAGCCCAACCACATGTAGCTAGGATCCACATATGAGGGAGAACATGTGGCACTTGGCTTTCTGGGCCTGGGTTACCTGACTTAGTATAATCCATTCCAGGTCCATCCATTTTTCTGCAAATATCATAACTTCATTTTTCTTTACTGCTGAGTAGAACTCCATTGCATAAATGTGCCACATCTTCATTATCCACTCATCAGTTGAGGGACATCTAGGCTGGTTCCATTTCCCAGCTATTATAAATTGAGCAGCAATAAACATGGTTGAGCACTTACTTCTAAGGAAATGAGATGAGTCCTTTGGATATATGCCTAGGAGTGCTATAGCTGGGTCATATGGTAGATCAATCTTTAGCCATTTTAGGAACCTCCACACTGTTTTCCACAATGGCTGGACCAGATTGCATTCCCACCAGCAGGGTAGAAGGGTTCCTTTTTTTCCACATCCCCGCCAACATTTATGATCATTTGTTTTCATGATGGTGGCCAATCTGACAGGAGTGAGATGGAATCTCAATGTAATTTTAATCTGCATTTCCCTGATGACCAGTGACATAGAACATTTTTTTAGATACTTATATGCCATTCGTATTTCTTCCTTTGAGAATGCTCTAATGAGCTCCATAGCCCATTTTTGATTGGCTTGTTTGATTCCTTATTATTTAACTTTTTGAGTTCTTTGTATATCCTAGATATTAATGCTCTATCAGATATGTAGCTGGCGAAGATTTTTTCCCATTCTGTAGGTTGCCTCTTTGCTTTTTTCACTGTGTCCTTTGCAGTGCAAAACCATTGTAATTTCATGAGGTCCCAGTGATTAATCTGTGGTTTTATTGCCTCAGCAATTGAGGTTGTATTCAAAAAGTCTTTGCCAAGACCAATAGGTTGAAGGGTTTCCCCTACTTTTTCCTCTAGCAGTTTCAGAGTTTCAGGTCTGATGTTAAGGTCTTTAATCCATTTGGACTTAATTCTTGTGCATGGCAGGAGAGAAGAATCTATTTTCATCCAACCGCAGATATATATCCAGGTTTCAAAACACCATTTGCTGAAGAGGCTGTCTCTTCTCCAATGAGTGTTTTTGGCATTTGTATTGAATATCAGGTGGCTATAGCTACTTGGGCTTACATCTGTGTCCTCTATTCTGTTCCACTGATCTACATGTCTGTTTTTGTGCCAGTACCATGCTGTTTTTGTTACTATGGCTCTGTAGTATAGGTTAAAATCAGGTATGGTGATACCACCAGCCTCTTTTTTGTTGCTCAGTATTATTTTAGATATTCGAGGTTTTTTGTGACTCCAAATGAATTTTTGGATTGTTTTTTCTATTTCCATGAAGAATGCCTTTGGAATTTTGATAGGGATTGCATTAAATGTGTAGATTGCTTTAGGTAAGATTGCCATTTTCACAATATTGATTCTTCCAATCCAGGAACAAGGGATGTTTCTCCACTTTCTAGTGTCTTCTGCAATTTCTTGCTTGAGTGTTTTAAAGTTCTCATTGTAGAGATTCTTTACTTCCTTCGTTAGGTTTATTCCAAGGTACTTTATTTTTTTGATGCAACTGTGAATGGGAGTGATGCTCTGATTTCATCCTCTGTGTGTTTGTTGATAGCATATAAGAAGACTACTGATTTATGTGTGTTTATTTTGTACCTTGCTACATGGCTACAGGTGTTTATCAGCTCTAAGATTTTGCTGGTAGAGTCTTTAGGATCCCTTATGTATAAAATCATGTCATCTGCAAATAATGATAACTTGATCTCTTCCTTTCCAATTTGTATCCCTTTTTTGTGTGTCTCTTACCTTATTGCTATGGCTAAGACTTCCAAAACTATATTAAATAAAAGTGGGGACAGTGGACACCCTTGTCTTGTTCCTGATTTTAGTGGGAAAGCTTCCAGTTTTTCCCCATTTAGTAATATGTTGGCTGTAGGCTTGTCATAAATAGCCTTTATTATATTGAGATATGTTCCTTCTATTCCCAGTCTCTGTAGGACTTTTATCATGAAGGGATGTTGGATTTTGTCAAATGCTTTCTCTGCATCTAATGAGATGATCATGTGATTTTGTCCTTCAACCCGTTTATGTATTGTATTACATTTATAGATTTGCGTATGTTGAACCATCCCTGCATCTCTGGGATAACGCCTACTTGGTCAGGGTGAATGATCTTTTTGATATACTCTTGTATTCTGTTTGCCAATAGTTTGTTGAGAATTTTTGCATCTATGTTCATGAGGGAGATTGGTCTGTAATTTTCTTTTTTTGTTCTATCTTTGCCTGGTTTTGGTATCAGGGTGATGCTGGCCTCATAGAAGGAGTTTGGTAGAATTCCTTCTTTTTCTATTTCCTGGAACAGCTTAAAGAAGCAATGGTGTTAGCTCTTCCTTAAAAGTCTGGTAAAATTCAGTAGTGAATCCATCCGGGCCTAGGCTTTTTTTAGTTGGGAGATTATTGATAACTGTTTGGATCTCCATTTTGGTATAGGTCTATTTAAGTGAATAATCTCATTTTGATTTAATTTAGGTAGGTCATATAGATCCAGGAAATCATCCATTTCTTTCAGATTTTCATACTTTGTGGAGTATATGCTTTTATAGTATGTCCCTATTATTTTTTTGAATTTCTGTGGAATCTGTTGTGATGTTACCTTGTTCATCTCTGATTTTATTAATTTGTGTCTCTTCTCTCTTTCTTTTGGTCAGGGTTGCTAAGGGTTTATCAATCTTGTTTATCAATCCTTTCAAAGAACCAACTCTTTGTTTCATTAATTCTTTGGATTGTTCTTTTTGTTTCTATTTCATTAATTTCTGCCCTGATCTTTATTATTTCCTCCTGTCTACTGATTTTTGGTTTGCCTTGTTCTTCTTTTTCCAAGGTTTTAAGGTGAAGCATTAGGGCGTTTACTTGCGACCTTTCTAATTTCTTAATATAGGCACTTAAGGCTATAAATTTACCTCTTAGAACTGCCTTCATTGTGTCCCAGTGATTTTGATATGTTGTGTTCTCATTAACATTTGACTCTATAAATTTTTTGATTTCCTTCTTGATTTCTTCATTGACCCATTCATCATTTAGTAGTGTATTGTTTAGTTTCCATGATTTTGTGTATGCTCTATTGCCTTTCTTGCTACTGATTTGTAGTTTAATTCAATTGTGGTCAGATAGGATGCAAGGAATTATTTCAATTTTCCTGAATTTGTTAAGATTTGCTTTGTGTCCTAATATATGGTCGATTTTAGAGAATGTTCCATGTGCTGCTGAAAAGAATGTATACTCTGCAGCCTTTGGATGAAATGTCCTGTATATATCTGTTAAGTCCATTCCTTCTATGACCTCATTTAGCCCAGTTGTTTCTCTGTTTATTTTTTCCCAGGATAACCTGTCAATTGATGAGAGCGGGGTGTTAAAGTCACCCACCACCACTGTGTTTGGTGTTATCTGTGACCTTAGTTCTAATAGTGTTTGTTTGACAAATTTGGGAGCCCCCATGTTAGGTGCATATATGTTTAGGATTATAATGTCCTCCTGTTGGAGTGTGCCCTTAATCCATATAAAGTGACCTTCCTTATCTTTCTTGACTAACATTGGACTAAAGTCTACTTTCTCTGATATTAGGATAGCAACCCCTGCTTGTTTTCTAGGCCCATTTGTTTGAAACACCTTCCAACCTTTCACCCTAAGATAATGTCTATCCTTTGTAGAAAGGTGAGTTTCTTGGAGACAACAAATTGTAGGATCCTGCTTTTTAACCCAGTCTGCAAACCTATGTCTTTTCATTGGGGCATTGAGGCTGTTGATATTAAGAGATATTATTGAAAGGTGTGTATTTTTGTTTGCCTTTTTTTTTTTTTTTTTTTTTTTTTGTGGTTCCGGTTCTTCCTGTGCTCTCTTCAGTTAACTAGTATTTGAGTATTTCTTGTTTTTTCTAGGTTCCTTATATGTGTGCTTTTCCTTTTCTTCAGCATGGAGGATTCTATCAAGTATTTTCTGTAGAGCTGGTTTTGTCTTCAAATACTACTTTAACCTGCTTTTGTCATGGAAAGTCCTCATTTCTCTGTCTATTTGAATGGATAACTTTGTAGGATAAAGTAACCTTGGTTGACAGTTGTTATCTTTCAGAAGTTGGAATAAATATATCACTCCAAGCCCTTCTGGCTTTAAAAGTTTGTGTTGAATAATCTGCTGTAATCCTGATGGGCTTGCTTTTGTAGGTAACTTGACTTTTCTCTCTAACTGCTTTCAATATTTTTTCTTTGGTGTGTGTTTGGAAGTTTGATTACAATATGGCAAGGAGAGGTTCTTTCCGGATTTTGTCTGGCTGGGGTTCTAAAGGCTTCCTGTATCTGCATTGGCACCTCTTTCCCAATTTGGGGGAAATATTCTTCTATGATTTTGTTGAAGACACCTACTATGCCTTTTGAGTGGATTTCTTCTCCTTCTACTATGCCCTGAATTCTTATATTGGATCTTTTCATAGTGTCCCGTATATCTTGAAATTCCCACTCATACTTTTCTATAAGTTTGTCTTTCTCTTTGTTGGACTGTATTAGATCTTCCACCTGGTCTTCTAGCTTAGATATTCTGTCCTCTCCCTCATCCATCCTACTGATGAGATTTTCTACAGTTTTTTATTTCGTTAACTGTGTTCTTTATTGCTAATAATTCTGACTGGTTTTTCTTTATTATTTCTATTTCCTTATTTATGTCTTGTATTGCCTTCTTTATTTCATTAAATTGGTGTCCTGCGTCTTCTTTGATTCCTTTGATTTCCTCTTTGATTTCTTCTTTGTTTCTTTTGATTTGTTCTTTGACCTCTTTGAACATATTTATAATCATTCTTTTGAACTCTTTCTCAGGCATTTCCTCTAACTCGTTCTCGCTGGAGGACATTTCTGATGCATTAATACTTTTAGGTGGGTTTATATCATCTTGCTTTTTAGTGTTTCTTGTGTTATAATGTATATATTTTTGCATCTTGGATTAAGTTAATGCTTGGATTTTCTAGCTAGCTGGGTATTCTTAGCTGTATCAATTGATTTGATGTAATATATTTTCAGGGTAGGAGCTTAAGGTGTTAGGTGTGGCTCTCAAGACTTTCAGAGTATCTACAGAGATGTTCTTAGGGTTTGAGTTTCCCTGCTATAGGAGTATTCAAGCAGGCTGAGTGGAATAAAATACAGGTAGATTCTAATGTTTATCTAAACACTGTACACATTCAATCAAAAATAGCCCCGAGTATGTATGCAAGAGTAGTTATTATAACGACCAGATCCTCTATCAACAAAGAGGTTAAGATTTCTGGTCTGTTGAGGGATCCAAGTCAGTTTGCGACCAAGTGAGACCATTCCCTGGTGCAATCCCAGTTACCTTGGATGATTTTGTTCTGTCAAGTTGCTGCCTGGGTCGTCGGGCTGCTGTTTTGATTTCTGGTGCTGGGCACTGGCTTTTCCTGTGGGGCAAACCAAGCCTGGCAAGTGTGGCCTTGCAGATCAGCACCCCTGCTGCTGGAACTGCTACTCAAGCTGCCGCTGCTGGGTCTATAGCCGCTGCTGCTGAAGCTGCTGCTGCTGGACCCACCACTGCTGCTGCCTTGCTGCTGCTGTAGCTGCCACTGCTGGAGCCACCACTGCTGCTGAAGCTGCTGCTGCTGTGTCCACTGCCGCTGCTCCCACAGAAGCTGCTGCTGCTGCTGGGTCTGCCGCTGCTGGGTGTGCCACTGCTGCTGCAACTGTAGCTGCTACTGCTGGGGCCGCTGTTACTGGTGCCGGGGCCTGCTGTCGGCTCAAGTTGGTGTGGCCTGGTCCCAGGACCGTTGCTGTGTTCTCCGGAGCTGGGCTCAGGCAGTGGGGGAGGGGAGGGAGTCACAGCTGCTCTTGTTCTCTCGCTGCTCCACATGTTCTTCTACCTCACGGTCTGCTCCTCCATTGCTCACTGCCGCTCTCCCTTCACGCTTCCTGATTTGCGGAGAGCGCCCGTGTGAGGGGAAGCTCCCGCACCTAGCTTTTCCTGCAGCTGAAGCCGAGCCTGGTGGCTTTCTGGTCCACTGCTGCTGCCACAGTTGGCCGAGCTGACGGAGCCACTTTTGCCAGCCTGTGCAGGCTCTGGATGCTCTGGATCACTCCTACTTCTCCACTGCCGCTTCAATTTCCTATACACCTCACTTTTTAGTAAAAGTGTATATTTTGCTGAGTGTTTTTGGTCTTTTTCCCCCCTAGGCTGCTTTGGCATGGTACCTACGCCGCCATCTTAACTGGAAGTCATGTGTGGTTTTTTTGAGGTAGGGTTTCACTCTAGTCCTGTCTGACCTGGAATTCACTACATAGTCTCAGAGTGGCCTTAAACTCATGTTGCTCCTCCTACTTCTGCTTCCTTAGTGCTGAGACTAAAGGCATGTGCTACCATGCCCAACTGTAAAACTCCTCTTTTCAGATGGCAGTGACCTTGAGAGGACTCAGAAGGCACCATGGTGCTGAGAAGTGACAGAGGAGATCTAAGCACTGAAATATCTCTAGCTCACCTTTCAAAGCTCAGGGTCCATTGCAGAAGAGGTGGTGGAAAGGATGTAAGAGCCAAAGGAAGGGTAGGACTCCTTACAATCTGCTCCTCCAGACATAAAATGGCTTGGATATTCATGACCTCACAGTGCCTGATACTACCTACACAAGACCATCATAATAGGAGGAAAAGATGATGACATCAAAATAAAAGAGAAACTGATTGAGAGGGGAGGGGATATGATGCAGAGTGGAGTTTCAAATGGGAAAGTGGGGGTAGGGAGGGAATTACCATAGAATATTGTTTACAATTATGGAAGTTGTCAATAAAAAATTAAAATAAAAAAGTCCCCTGTAGTCAAAGGATTTCAATAGCCTTGAGTAGCTGACCAAAGATGTGGATGGAGAGTGGAATTAACCATATGTCTTCTAACAGGTCTGTCAGGAAAAGGTGAAACTAATGAAGGCACACTGTCATTGGGTGGCTCTAGAAAAGGAAGCATGAGGTTAACTCTGGTCTCAGTTGTCTCTTTAGAAATTTATGTGAGGTGAAAATTTTTGAGTCTGGTGGGTAGAGGACTAGGAAGAAGGTTTTTGGTGGTTTTTTTTTTTTTTTTTGAGACATAAAAGTTGAAACCAAGGAGCACAATTGAGGAGTTTGGTGGATGTGGGGGTGAGGAGTATGACCTTATGAGGTCCTTGCGATTTAGGTTGAAAGGAAGAGTGAGTGTTGGGAGAAATATAAGCCTGATCCCCAATTTGAAGAGAGGAACATTAGGGATAAGCTTGGGGAGGTTTGAGTAAGCAGTCTTCCTTAGTTTTTGTGGTGGTTTGATTCAGGTGTCCCCCATAAACTTCAGTGTTCTGAATGCTAGCTCCCCAGCTGATGGATATTTGGGGATTATTGCCTCCTGGAGGGAGTGTATTGTTGGGGGCAGGCTTATGGGTATTAAAGCCAGTTTCCCCTTGCCAGTGTTTGGCACACCCTCCTGTTGCTGTGGTCCACCTTATGTTGGCCAGGGGGTGATGTCCACCCTCTGCTCATGCCATCGTTTTCCTCTGCCATCATGGAGCTTCCCCTCGAGCCCGTAAGCCATAATAAACCTCTTTTTCCCAGAAGCTGCTCTTGGTTGAGTGATTTCTACCAGCAATATGAACTGGACTGCAACAGTAAAGTGGTACCAGGAGTGGGGTTGCTGCTAGACACCTGACTGTGTAGCTTTGGCCTTTTGGAGCTGATTTTCAAGAGGAATGTGGAAGGAGTTGAAACCTTGGCCTAAGAGATGCCTTGCAGTACTGTAAGTACAGCTTGATGGACTATTCTGGTCAGAGCTGAAAGACCTGAAGGCAGTAAGAACTATGGACTGTGAGGTTTGGCTTATGAGGGTGAGAAAGAGCTTTGCTTTGACTGGGCTATCAGTTTGTGTGAGAAGCTTGCTCTTATGCCTGTGTCCTGAGAAGCTGTACAGGGTTGCTTTGCATAGAAATGAACTGGTGTGTGCAGAATGATATGGCACAGAAAGAAAAATCTTTGGGTGAAATGCTGCCTGTTTAGCAGTAACTGAGTGATTACAACTTTTGAGACTGGGCTAGCTGACCTGTGCTGGGGCAACAAGAAGAATGTAGACTCTTTAGAAGGGGCCTGAGTGCTCAAGAAGTGTCCTGGTCTTCAAAGTTTGCTTTATTCCCCCCAGATTAACAAATTGGCACCCTACCTGGTATCATGGAGTATAAGAAATGCTAGAAAGGGGTCATGGAGTTTGCAACACAGTCTTGTGTTTTGGAAATGGCCATGGGCAGTGTGAAGCAGGTTTGCTGGTTGCCTGCATAGAGACCCCATGGGGCCATGAGGATGAACCGTGGCTTGCAGTGGAGACCCAGTGGAGATGCCGGGACCATGAGATGGCTGCCAAGGAGCTGCCGGCCCCGATGAAGTTTTCCAGGACTGTGAGTAGCCTAGCTGGAGGGGCAGAATTGCAATGCCAGAGACTTGCTGGTTAGAATTATTGGACTTGAAGATTTGTCACTGGCTAGAGTTGCTGGACTTGAAGCTACAGAGTTTGATGTTTGCCCTGGTTGTTTTAAATCTTGTATTGGTTGAATGTTTCTTTGCTATGCCCAATATCATCTGCTGCAGTGTGAATATTTATTCTGTGCCATTCTGGGTTTTTTGAGGTTATTTTTTGGTATTATGGATCAGTTAAAAGATCTTGAACTATGGGGATGTATGAACATCATTGGAATTGATAAAAACTATGGGGACTTTTAAAGCCAGACTGAATGCATTGTATTTTATATCATGCATGGATATCAGTTTATGGGGGCCAGGGGAAGAATGTGGTGGTTTGATTCAGGTGTCCCCCATAAACTTAGGTGTTCTGAATGCTAGGTTCCCAGCTGATGAGATTTGGGAATTAACGCCTCCTGGAGTGTATTGTTGGGGACCAGCTTATGGGTATTAAAGCCAGTTTCCCCTTGCCAGTGTTTGGCACACCCTCTTGTTGCTGTGGTCCACCTTACATTTGCCAGGGGGTGATGTCCACCCTCTGCTCATGTCATCATTTTCCCCTGCCATTGTGGAGCTTCCCCTCGAGCCTGTAAGCCAAAATAAACCTCTTTTTCCCAGAAGCTGCTCTTGGTTGGGTGATTTCTACCAGCAATGCAAACGGGACTGCAACAGTTTTGCTCTGAGGAAAGAAAGAACATCTTGAGCAAGAGTAGGGGGCAGGTCAGAATTTGTGGGATGCAGTCCAGGGTGAATGATGGACCTGCCACATGGGCTGATGTTAACTGGTGTAGAGGGGAGGACACAGAGACAAAGGAGAGTTAAGGTAAGTTTAATCCAGTCTAATTTTAGTTCCAGAGTGAGTTTAGTTAAGATTCCTCTAAGAGAACAATTGGCCCTTTTAACCTTCCCAGAAGATTGTGGGTGGTAGGGAATATGAAACTTCCAAGGTATGTGAAGGGCTGTGGCTACATGTTGGGTGACAGCAGAAATAAATTCTGACCCATTATCAGATTGCAGGGAGGAGGATAAACCAAATCATGGAATCAGTTCAGTAAGGAGGAGTGTAGCAACTGTTGGGGCCCTCTTGTTAGTCGTGGGGAAAGCTTCTATCCTACCTGAAAAGGTGTCAATAAAGACCAAAAGATATCAGTAGCATTTGACAGAGGGCATGTGAGTAAAGTCTGTCTGCCAGTCCATGGAAGGTGAGGTTCCCCTCATTTGATGGGTTGGAAATTCAGGGGGACATATATTAGAGATAAGATTAATTTTCTGACAGATAAAGCAAGAAGCAGTTAAGTTTTAGAGAAACTGTTTGTCTTCAGGAATGAGGTTGTATGAGCCCTGAAGAAAGTAAAGCAAAGTGCTCTCAGCTAGATGGCACAGGGAGTACAGGTATGAAAGCATCTCCTTAATGGTGGGCTAGAAGGGCTGTGAGTGGTTTTATGGGCTAGGAGTACTGGTGTAGTTCCAGGAAAGAGGAGAAGTTTGTTAGCATGTTTCAAAGAGTGCTGTGGGTAAGTGAAAACCATATGGCAAGTGAGAGAGTCTGCCTGATTATTAAGAACAGACGTGTACTGTGTGTCTCGTTGGTGACCTTTGCAGTGAATGATAGCAGTGTGGATGGGTAAATAGGGCTGAGTCTAGGAAGTCCTGATTAAGGGATGAATTGATGATGGGGGACCCTTTTTGTGTAAGGAAGCCTCTCTCCAGATCAAAATGTTTGAATAATGTATAATGTTATATGTATATTTGGAATCCGTATAAATGTTCACCTTGAGAATGGGTGCTCTAGTGAGAACTCTGGTTAAAGCCTAAGTTCAGCTTGTTGTGAGGTAGTATGTAGAGGCAGAGACCTTGCTTCTATGATCTGTGGGTGTTGAGGATTACCCTGGAGGATGACATAACCTCCTGTAAAGGATTCCTGTTCAAGGGTGCTGCAATCAATAAACCAGTCAGGGGCATCCGGTAAGGGGGAGTCATGAATGTGTATAAATGGACTGAGAGAGAAATCTAGAATATCTGTGTAGACATTGTTATGCCCAGTTCTCGGCACCCCCAGTGACCACCAAGGAGAACCAAACATGTATGCAAGGGCAAGGAGCTTTATTTCGGGCTTAAGCTTGGTCTCTTGACTTCACCAATGCAGTGGATCCATACAAGAGCCCAGAGCAGTGGGAGGGTAGGGATTTTATAGGGATTTGAACATAGAAGAAGGGGATGGGTACATGATTGGTTGATTTAAACAGTAACTGCACTTCTACTCTTCTGGTTGGCTTAGGATTTTAGTGGGCAAAGTTGGCGGGCTGGGTCTAGGGGAATTGAACTTATCTATGACTACAGGAATGTATGGTGTAGTCAGTTTCCAGTAACTGCTAAACCCACCCTTACTAGAAGATTAAAAAAAAAAAAAAACCTTAGATTTTGCCAGGAAACAGAAACTTGGGCCTACTGAGGACTCTGAAGCCTGTCATGGTGTCCATCTGGTTCCTGAGTCCTTCAACATCTGTCAGATGGTGTAGAGGAATGTGTGGCAGGTAAAAGAGTAGCAGGATTCAGAGGGGGAGATTGTTCAAGGAGATTGGGATCAGGAAGGTGAGCATGGAGAATCTGGACATGGGAAGGGAGAAGAGAGAAAGGCTTGGTGACTCAGGAGGTCTTTTAGAGAGTGAGAGGTGAGAATATGGAGTGCGCCATGGAGGGATATTTTATTAGCCTCAGGGACAAGGAGGGCTATTGCTGCAAGCATTTGGAGGCTAGCAGACCATCCCTGTGACACCATGTTTAATTTTTTGGAAAGCTAGGCTAGGGGGCGAAAAGTGTCACCTCCTTTCTGGCAGAGGATGGTTAAAGCTTGACCTTGGTTGACATGTAAGAAAAGAAGAAAGGGGGCTGGAGAAATTGCTTAGTGGTTAAGGTACTTGCTGGCAAAGCCAAAGGACCCAGGTTTGATTACCCAGTACCCACATAAAAGCAGATGCAAAAGGTGGCATATTCATCTGGAGTTCATTTGCAATTGCTAGAGGTCCTGGCATGCCCATTCTCTTTCTCTCTCTCTCTCTCTCTCTCTCTCTCTCTCTCTCTCTCTCTTTCTCTTTCTCATAAATAAATACACATTTTTTTAAAAAAGAAAAAAGGCCTGTTAGTGTCAGGTAAGGAGACAGTTGTGACAGTGAATAAAATTATATGAGAAGGTCTATGGGGGCCTGAAGGGACGTGGGGGATAGGAGTGGCTCATCTAGGGACCCCCTTGGTGACCTCATGAAGATGAGTTATGAGAGAAATTTAGAATCTAAATACAGAAAAAATTAAACAAACCAAGCAATGCAAGAATTTTGTGCTTAGTATGGGGTAAGAGATAATTAATGAGGTCCTTAATTCTGGAGGCAGGAATGGGTTTTCCTGCCTGTGAAAGTGAAAGGTCGAGATAGAGAACAGAGATTTTGCAGAGTTGAGCCTTATCTTTAGAGGCCCTGTATCCCCAAGAAGCCAAGGAGTTGAGAAGCATGGTAGCATGTGTTAAATTGAGATCCCTAGAAGGGCTGCACAGTAGAAGGTCATCTACATATTGAAGAAGAAGGCTAGGTCTGAGGTCTTGTTGTAAAGCCTGGCCAAAAAAGTGGGGACTGTCCCTAAAACCCTGGTGCAGGACTGTCCAGGTCAATTGTTGGGCTTGCTGGGAGTCAGGGTCTTCCCAGGTGAAGGCAAAAAGTGGTCTTGATTTAGGGTGTAGGGGGATAGTAAAGAAGGCATCCTTGAGATCAAAAACAGAAAAATATTTTGAAGGGGATAGGATAAAGAAGATGAGTGATGCCTTTAATCCCAGCACTCGGGAGGCAGAGGTAGGAGGATCACCGTGAGTTCAAGGCCACCCTGAGACTACAGAGTTAATTCCAGGTCAGCCTGGACCAGAGTGAGACCCTACCTCGAAAAACCAGAAAAAAAAAAAAAAAGATGAGCATGTAGGGGTTAGTAACAACTGGAAAGTTTGGGATGATAGCACAATTTATTTTTCAGAGGTCCAGTTCTAAATGATAGGATCCATTAGGTTTTCTTATGCCCAGGATGGGGATGTTATGGGGTGAATGGATGGGAGTGAGAAGAGAGGCTGAAAGCAAACATTGAGTTATGGGCTTTAGTCCTCTAGGAACAGCAGGGGTTAAGGGGCATTGTTCTTGGGAGATGTAAACAGAAGGATCTTTAAGGTTTATGAGGATGGGGGTGGTGAGAGGTGACAGCAGGATGGGAAGTGTCCCATATCAAAGGATTGACTGAGGGTAATAGAGAGAGAGAGGTAGCAGTTTGAGAGCAGACTTTAGGTAGACTTGAATCCATGTGTAGGAGAAAAATGCTGGTTGCCTTCAGAGGGGTTATATAAATGGAAACTTTAAGTTTGGATAGGAGATCCCTGCCAAGGAGGGGGAGTGGACATTGAGGCATAACGCTGAACTGGTAAGTTAAAGGTAGATCACCAAATTGGCAAAGACCATGTGGGGTGCAGCAAGGGTTATGGGGGGTCCCTGACACCCCTGTAAAAAGGATTGTGATGGTGAGTGTTGTCCCCACCAGGAAGTAAGTAGAGAATAGGAGGCCTCACTATCTAAGATGAAAGAGATCTCTTCATGAGCCACTATGCCTCTTACCCTGGGTTCCCATGAGCTGGGTATTAATTCGGCTGGGTGCCAGGAACTTGGCCCCATCATTGGCGAAGGGCATGAGAGGGGGATTTGGCATGTTTGCCAAAAGAGTCTAGTTGAACAATCCATTTCTTTTTTTTTTTTTTTTTTGATTTTTGTTTATTTTTATTTATTTATTTGAGAGCAACAGAGAGAAAGAGGCAGAGAGAGAGAGAGAGAGAGAGGAGAGTGGGCGCACCAGGGCTTCTAGCCACTGCAAATGAACTCCAGAAGCGTGTGCCCCCTTGTGCATTTGGCTAATGTGGGTCCTGGGGAATCAAGCCTCCAACCGGGGTTCTTAGGCTTCACAGGCAAGCTCTTAACTGCTAAGCCATCTCTCCAGCCCTGAGCAATCCATTTTCCAATGTCCCCTTTGACCACAGGCTGGACATGCCCTGGAAGGGGTCTGAAGGTTTGGGCCCTCTTGCCCAGTGGCCTGGCACAGTGGAAACAGGTATGGGGTGGGGGTTCTGACTCTGCCTCCCAGAGATAGAGGACAAAGGCTGTGACTGGGGATGATGTAAGGTGGTGGCCAAGAATTGAAAGTCTGCCTGGCACTCTGTCCTAGTCTGTTCCCAATCTCTTTCTCTCTCTTTTCTGGCCTCCTCCTCTATACCATTAAAGACTTTGAAAGCCATATCAAATAATTCATTTTGGGGGGGGTCACAGGTCCCTTTTCAAGTCTTTGGAATTTGCATCTGATGTAGAGAGCAGACTGTCCAAGAAAGTGAACCTGAAGAAGCAAAGTGCTTCATGGGGGTTTACATTTACATTACTAAACTTAGTTACAGCCTCAGATAGTCAGTGGAGGAAAAGGGCTGGGTTTTCAGAGGGGCCCTGGATAATTTCTTTCAGTTTGTCAAAATTAATTCTGCCATAGGCATTTTGATGCATCCCTTCAGCTAGAAAGGTTACCATATGCTGCAGCTTTAGGGACTCTTTAGTTCCCTTTGGTTTTCTGGGAAATCTATTAACCCTTCACAAGCCTAAAAACCACACCACACAAGACACTTCAGGAAATCCAGGCAGAACTAGGCACTTTGCATATCTTTAGATTGGAATCTCAAACCCACCACCACACCTTAAGATCTGCCCAGTGACACCTCTACAGCCAGGTGGCTGCAGATCCAAACTGCAAACTAATAAAACACTGAATATATTGGAGGCCATCTATGCAAACTACCACATTACAACCCTGGCCTGCAATAGATTCAAAACCATCACACATTGTAAATTGTATTCAGTCCAGTTTCAAAGGTCCCCACAGTCTGGACCGACTTAAGATAGTTCCAAAGTCCCAAGTCTCATCTAAGATTTAAGATTATCTCTTACCTGTGAGTCCTGTAAAATCAAACAAGTTATATACTTTCAACATATAGAGGCACAGAGTAAACATTTTCAACTGGTATAAGGCATAGCAAGGAGAGACTACAAATACAAACTCAACCACCATCAAGCAAACATCAAACTTCTGTAGTTCAAGTCCAGTGACTGGCCATATCCAGATTTTTTTAATTCTACCCCTCCAGCTAGGCTGAGTAGCCAGGGAAAACTTCTATTCCTAGCTAACAGCTGCCACGGTAGCCCTTGTACAGTCCTGGTATATCTGCCCAGTGACACCTCTACAGCCAGGTGGCTGCAGATCCAAACTACAAACTAATAAAACACTGAATATATTGGGGGACATATATTCAAACTACCACACTATTCAACATCCAAATAACAAGAAGTCTGTTGGAATATGCTAGAAAGCATGTGATGATGTGTCATGATTTGGTCTCCCACAGGCTCATGAGTTTGAACACTAGGTCCCCAGATGGTGGTACTGTTTGTGGTACTTTTAGGAGGTAGAACCTAGCTGGACGAAGTGGGTCTTTGAGTATGAACCTTGAGGTTTATAACCCAGTCCCACTTCCTGTGCCATCTCTGCTTCTTAGTCTGTGGACATGTGAGCAAACAGCTCCACACTCCTGCTGTGGAAGCCTTGAACCACTCTCCAACATGCCTCCCTTGCCATAGATGCCATAAATTACATCCTCAAACTGTGAACCAATATAAACTCTTTCTTCCTTAAGTTGCTGCCTGTCAGCAATTTTCTTGCAATGATAAGAAAAGTAACCAATACATAATGCATCTATAGAATTTGCATCAGCCATAACCAGTAAAGATGAACAATTATCTTATTCTCTTCTTCCTTCACTCTCTTAAACACCCTAGTAGGCACACACAGAACAGCTCATGCTGGACCAGAGGGAACAGCAGTAGGCCTCCAATCAGAGTGGTCCAGAGTGAACATTTTTTTCAGGAGAGATCCAAAATTTGCTATAATTATGCTTCAAGGTAATGAGTTCATAAAAATGAGACCATGGAAGCTATGAGTGGTGGCACAAGCCAGTCATTCCAGCACTGAAAAGATGGAGACAAGAAGACCAGGAGTTCAAGGTTGCTCTTAGATTCACAGTGAGCTGTTTGAGAGTAGCCTGAATTACATATCACCTATCTCAGAAAAACAAATAATCAGAGGCAAAGAAGTGTGCATTTGGAGAAATCAGGGGCCAGCATTTTAACTGAAGATTCAAGATCACTCATCCCACATGAAACAAACAACAACAACAAAAATAACAAAAAGAGCTGTGGAGATAGCACAGAAGTTAAAGGTGCTTGCTTGCAGAGCCCAAGACTTGAGTTCAATCCTTCCCAGTGCCAACATAAAGCCAGGTACAAAGTGGCACATATATCTGTGATCCCAACACACCTATAACAAAGAGAAGTGGAACCAGAAGTGGCCAAAGCTCATGGACCAGATAGCAGCTTGCCAGAAGTGCTAAGAGGCAGGCCCTGTCTTAATGAAGGTAGAAGAAGAACAGAGACAATTCAAAGTTGCCTTTTAACCTCACGTGAGCCGTGGCATGTGCACACACACCCCAAATACACAAAGAAATACTTTTTAAACTTTTTATCGACAACCTCCATAAATATAGATAATAAACCATAAACATAATCCCCAGATAAATACTTTCAAGAAGAATTGGAGCCAGGCATGGTGACATATGTCTGTAATTCCACTGCTTAGAAAGCTGAGGTAAGAAGATCACTATGACTATCAGACAAGCATAAATTCCAGAGTGAGTTCCAGGTCAACCTAGACTAGAGTGAGACTCTGTCTCACAAAAAGATGGGGGCTTGAGAGATGGCTTAGCAGTTAAGGCACTTGCCTGAAAAAGCCAAAGGGCCCAGGTTCAATTCCCCAAGACCCACATAAGCCAGATGTACAAAGAGGCACATGCATCTAGAGTTTATTTGCAGTGTCTAGAGGCCCTGGCATACCCATCTCTGTCTCTCTACCTGCTTATTCTCTCTCTCTCAAATAAATAAATAAAATATTTTTTTAAAAAAATAGAAGCTGAGCATTGTGACACATGCCTTTAATCTCAGCAACTCAGGAGGCAGGGATAGGAGGATGACAGTGAGTTTGAGGCCACTCTGAGACTACATAGTGAATTCTAGGTCAGCCTGGCTAGAGTAAGACCTTACCTCAACAAAACAAAACAAAACAAACAAAAAGAGCCAGGTGTAGTGGCACACACACCTTTAAACCTAGCACTCAGAAGGCTGAGGTAAGAGGATCACTGTGAGTTTGAGGCCAGCCTGAGACTACATAGTGGATTGCAGGACAGCCTGGGATAGAGGGAGACCCCACCACAAAAGTAACAACAAAAAAGGGCTGGGAGGGCTGGAGATATGGTGCTTGTTTGCAAACCTTGACAGCCAGGGTTTGATTCCCCAGTACTCACATACAGCCAAATACACAGTGTGGCACCTACATCTGGCATTCCTTTTAAGTGTCAGGTGCCCATTCTCTCTCTCTTTCTCCCTCTCTCAAAATAAATTATGGCTAGAGAGATTGCTCAGTAGGTAAGGTGCTTGCTTGCAGAGCGCAAGGTCGCAGGTTTGATTTCCCCAGTGCTCATGTCAAGCCAGATGTATAGAGTGGCACATGTATCTAGGGTTCATTTGCAGTGGCTAAAAGTCCTGGTACACCCATTCTTTCTCTTCTTTCTCAATCTCTCTCTCTCTCATATATAATAAATAAATAAATAAATAAATAAATAAATAAATAAATAAATAAATAAATAAATAGACTTCCAGGTAAAATGGTGGCATAGTAGCCATGCCAAAGCAGCCTAGGGTGGAAAATAATCAGAAAAACAGCAAAATACACTCCTCTATCAATCACAGCAGAGAAGCAGGAGAGACTCAGATTTTCTAGAAAGGAGTAAAATGGCCAGAATCCCATTGAGGCCCCAACTGCCCTGTCTGTGCACCCACCCACCTGGCCAGTGCAGAGCTGCAGGAGCAGAAACCAGCTGAAGGGATTTTCCACTTACATCAGACTCCTAGCAAAGTCAAGAAATCTGAAGGGTGAGACATCAGGGACCAGCTGAGCAGCTGCTGAAGGAGATTACAAACAGAACAAGCTGGGCAACTCTGGAACAATTTCAGGCATCCTGCACAGCCTCCCATACCCCAACCACCAGTACCTTGTACCACCAGAGAACTCATTCAGTCTCTCGCCCCATGGCATCCATCCCAGCCAATCAGAATATCAGATCCAGTGACTCAAGCAGCCTAACAGTCCACAGTGCAACAGAGAGGGATCATGGTGAACACTCAGCATTGGTGAAATTGGAAACCATCCCAGAAGGTAACAGGGCCTACTTACACAAAACCATGTACATAGGCCTGCACTGAAAGTGTTAATCTCTCTTTCCATGTCAGGACAGGTTATATGTTACAACTGGTAGATAAATTCTTGGCTTGTTTAAAAATTCTCAAATAAACTGTATTTTGTGGTTGACTACTGTTGCCTTTGATGTTTCCTGATTTATAAAGCCTTTGTATTTTTCTTCTGTCATTATTGGGGGCAGGGTCTCACTCAGGCCCAGGCTGACCTGAAACCCATTTCAGACCCAAAAGCTCAACCTCCCAGTTGACAGTATTAACATCCTTAGGGACTTTGGCTTTATTAGATTATCTGTTTGTCTTAATCCCCATTCTTGCATAAATACTCTGTGCTGGTTTGGATTGAATGTACCTTTTGCTCAGTTGAATTTTAGAATTTGCTAGTAATTTGCTCCACCCAGTCTACTAGAATAGCAGACAAACTCAACACCTAGTTTACTTCTGCTCTTTCTCTTAGAGTACAAGAGCTGCACTTCGCACCTTAGACTCCTATCCTGAAGATATAAAAATTCAGATTTGCATGGCTGAGAACACTGCAGATAATTAGAAAACTCAATCATCAGATTAACTCAAGATGCAAAAATCTCTACATTATAATACAAGAAACACAAAAGGATCAAAACACTACAATTCTCCCAAAAATTAAAAATCCATCAGAAATGACTTCCAGTGAGACTGTTTTAGTTGAAATAACTGAAAAAGATTTCAAAAAATTTGTTATATCTATGCTCAAAGAAATCAAAGGAATCAAAGAAGAAAACAAACTCCTGAAGGAATCCTAAGAGAACACAGGAAACCAACTTAATGAAATGAGGTCAATTCCAGACATGAATAAGGAAATAGAAATAATAGAAATAGAAAAATACCAATCAGAAATACTAGAAATGAAAAAGAAAGTTGAGTCAAGTAGAAAACTCTGTAGAAGCCTCACCAGTAGTAGAATGAATGAAGGAGAGGACAGAATATCTAAGCTATAATACCATGTGGCAGATCTGACATAGTCCAACAAAGAGAAAGACAAACTAACAGGAAAGCATGAATGGAAATTTCAAGACATTCAGGACACTATGAAGAGATCAAACATAAGAATTCAAGGCATAATAGTAGAAGGAGAAGAATATCACTATGAAGGCATAGCAGGTATTTTCAACAAAGTTATAGAAGAAAGGCTAGAGACATGGCTTAGTGGTTAAGGCATTTGCCTGTGATACCAAAGGACTCAGGTTTTATTCCCCAGGTTCCACGTAAGCCAGATGCACAAGGTGGCACATGCATCTGGAGTTCTCTTACAGTGGCTGAAGACCCTGGTGTACCCATTCTCTCTCTCTTCCCCTATTTCTATCTTTCTTTCAAACAAATTAAATTAAAATTTAATTTTAAAAAGATTAAAAGTCAAAATCATAGAAGCAGTTTCTGCCAAATAGGGAAAATGATGCCAGTTCAGATAAGAACTCAAACAACCCAGGCTAGGTTTGGTGGCACATACCTTTAATCCCAGCATTCAGAAGGCAGAGGTAGGAAGATCATCATGATTTCAAGGCTACCCTGACATTACATAGTGAATTCTAGGTCAGCCTGGCCTAGGGTGAAACCCTAACTGGACAAACCAAAACAAACAAACAAACAAAAAACAGAAACTAAACAATCCAATTAAAAAATGGGCTATGGGGCCAGGTGTGGTGCACACTCCTTTAATCCCAGCACTCAGGAGGCAGAGTGTTGCAGTCTGGTTCACATTGCTGGTAGAAGTCATCCAACCAAGAGCAGCTTCTGGGAGAAAGAGATTTATTTTGGCTTACAGGCTTGAGGGGAAGCTCCACATTGGCAGGGGAAAACGATGGCATGAGCAGAGGGTAGACATCACCCCCTGGCCAACATAAGGTGGACAATAGCAACAAGAGAGTGTGCCAAACACTGGCACAGCGAAACTGGCTTTAACACCCACTGCCCCCAACAATACACTCCCTCCAGGAGGCGTTAATTCCCAAATATCCATCAGCTGGGAACCTAGCAGTCAGAGCACCTAAGTTTATGGGGGACACCTGAATCAAACCACCACACAGAGGTAGGAGGATTTCTGTGAGTTCGAGGCCACCCTGAGACTACATAATTAATTCCAGGTCAGCCTGGACCAGAGTGAGACCCTACCTCAAAAAACAAAACAAAACAAAAATGGGCTATGGAACTAAATAGAGAGTTTTCAAAAGAAGAAATACAGATGACATTAAACGATCTAAAAGAAAAATTCTAAGCTGGGTGTGGTGGCACACACCTTTAATCCCAGCACTTGGGAGGCAGAGGCAGGAGGATCGCCATGAGTTCAAGACTACCCTGAGACTACATAGTGAATTTCAGGTCAGCCTGAGCTAGAGTGAGACCCTACCTCAAAAAAACAAACAAACAAAAAAAAAGTTCTACATCCTTACCCATCAGGGAAATGCAAATTAAAACTACATTGAGATTCCATCTCACTCCTATCAGAATGGCTGTTACCAAGAAAATAAATGACAATAAATGCTGGTAAGGATGTGAAAAAGAGAAATCCTTCTACATTGTTGGTGGGTGTGGTGGTTTGATTCAGGTGTCCCCCATAAACTTAGGTGTTCTGAATGCTAGATTCCCAGCTGTTGGAGATTTGGGGATTAATGCCTCCTGGAGGGAGTGTATTGTTGGGGGCAGAGTTATGGGTGTTAAAGCCAGTTTCCCCTTGCCAGTGTTTGGCACACTCTCCTGTTCCTATTGTCCACCTTATGTGGGTCAGGGGGTGATGTCCATCCTCTGTTCATGCCATCATTTTCCCCTGCCATCGTGGAGCTTCCCCTTGAGTCTATAAGCCAAAATAAACCTCTTTTCCCCACAAGCTGCTCTTGGTTGGGTGATTTCTACCAACAATGCAAACCTGATGCAACAGTGGAAATATAATCTGGTATAGCCATTGTGGAAATCAGTGTGGAGGTTTCTGAGACAGCTAAAACTAGATTCACCATATGACTCAGCTACACCACTCCTTGGCATATATCCTAAGGATTCATCTTACTACCTTGGAGATACTTGCATATCCATGTTTACTGCTACTCTATTCACATAGCTGGGAAATGGAACCAGTCTAGATGTCCCTCAACTGATGAGTGTATAATGAAGATGTGGCACATTTATACAACAGAGTTCTATTCAGCAGTAAAGAAAATTTGAATTATGAACTTTGCAGGGAAATGGGTGGATCTGGAAAGCATTATACTTAGTGAGGTAACCCAGGCCCAGAAATCCAAGTGTCACATTTTCTCTCTCATATGTGGATTCTAGCAAGAAATGTTTGGACTTGTATTTGAGTTGGAATAAAACTCGGTAGCAGAAGCCAGTAAGCTATAAAGGGGCTATAAGGGAGGGAGGAGAGGGGAGGACTTAAGGGGATGTATACATGTAAGTAAAAGAATAGATTACTGGGGGTGGAAAGGTCTAAGTGAGATCAGGGGAAGAGACTGAGTAAAGGAAGGGTGGGGTATGAATAAGTCATATAGAAACCTACTTTTTGGACAATGGCACACCCAGAAACCATAGATTGTTACTAGAAAATTTTCACTGTTAAGGATGGAATACCTTCCAGAGAGGAGTTGGTCAGGGAGGTCCCTGATGCCCCCAACATTGCAGGCCATTGCCAAGGCTCTTGGTTTCCCACCAGGAATAGATGGCAAGATCCTATTGCTGAAAAGTCCACATGCTTGGGCTACAAGGTCACTGAGAAACCCTGCTGGAGCTGAGCAGAAAACCTCCTCCATGTAGACCAGCTGAGAGAAAGCTGGAAAAAGCTATACTGCATGTAGTTCCACCTGAGAGAGAGAAGTCATCAATGGAAATAAACAGCAGTGGACACTGCAGGCCTTAAGTTTTGCCAGACAGGACTGAAGAGATGACTTAGCAGTTAAGGCACTTGCCTGTGAAGCCTAAGGACCCATGTTCAATTCCCCAGAGCCCATGTAAGCTAGATGCATAAGGTGGCACATGTCTGGAGTTCATTTGTAGCAGCTAGAGGCCCTGGGGTGCCTATTTCTCTTTCTGTATCTCTCTCAAATAAAAATAAAATATTTTTTTTAAAAAAATGTTTGGCCAAGCCGGGTGTGGTGCGCCTTTAATCCCAGCACTCGGGAAGCAGAGGTAGGAGGATTGCCATGAGTTCAAGGCCACCCTGAGATGACAGAGTTAATTCCAGGTCAGCCTGGACCAGAGAGAGACCCTACCTTGAAAAACCAAAAAAAAAAAAAAAAAAAATGTTTGGCCAGACAGACTAAATGAGCCAATGGGTGCAATAGTGGCATGTCCGTTATGGGGGAAACCAACCACTCTAATTGGAATGTAGGCCTGCTCCACAGAAGGGAATACATGCCTGATACTGAAAACCTTTGACATGGGAAGTCATGAGCCCTAAGGGTGTAATGCCTGCTGGTGTCTGACTAAATGTATATATTATGCTCACCAAACTGCCCAGTAACCACTTAATGTTTATACCCACATATTAATGCTACTCTCACTTTTGGTTAGAGAAACTTCTCTTTTCAGATGCCAGTGACCTTGAGATGACTCAAAAGGTACACGATGCTAAGAAGAAGTGACAGAGGAGTGCTTAGAACTGAAATATCTCTATCACACCTTCCAAGGTTCTGTTTCCATTGTGGAAAAGGTGATGGAAAGAATGTAATAGACAACAGAAGGGTAGGACTCCTTATAATGCACTCTTTCAGACACAAAATGGCCTGCATATCCATGACCTTGCAGTGCCTGGCACAAGACCATCATAATAGGTGTAAAAGATGATGACATCAGAATAAAAGAGACACTCATTGAGAGGGGGAGGGGATATAATGGAAAGTGTAGTTGCCAAGGGGAAAGTGGGGGGAGGAGGGAATTATAATGGTTTATTGTCTATAATTATGGAAGTTGTCAATAAATAAATAAATAAATACAAAAAATCAATTAACTAACAAATAAAAACAAAAGGGCTGTGGGCTGGAGAGATTAGTGGTTAAGGTGCTTGCCTGTGAAGCCTAAGGACTCCTGTTCGAATCCTCCAGATCCCACATATCCAAACACAACAGTGATGCAAGTGTGCAATGTCGCACATGTCCACAGGGGGTGCATGCATCTGGAGTTTGTTCACAGCAGCTGAATAGCCCTGGCACACCCATTCTGTCTCTCAAAAAAAAAAAAAAAAAAAAAGTAAACAGCCAGGAGTGGTGGTTCATGCCTTGGGAGGCAGAGGTAGAGGATCACTGTGAGTTGAAGCCATCCGGACTACTACATAGTAACTTCCAGGTCAGGCTGGGCTACAGTGAGACCCTACCTCAAAAAAATAAGTGTGTGTTGGGGGGCTGATAGATGGTTCCATGGCAAAAAACCACACTTGTCATGTAAACATGAGGACATGCATTCAGATGTCTACAACCCATGTAAAAGCTGAACACAGTAGCACAAATGTCTGTAATCCCAGTGCTCCTGTGGAGAGAGAGGAGATGGAGACAGGAGAATTCCAGGAGGCTCACAGGCCAGCTAACCTGGTGAACACAGAACCTGGTGTAATGCAAGGCTGACACTGAAGGTTGCCCTCCGTACTCTACACACCACCATGTGTACACCTGTGCTCATAAATATCAGAATGGCATACACCCCATACTCATAGATCCAAAATAGGTATGTCTGCAAGTTCTCTGTAAAATGTCAAGCAAGGGTCAAATGTGAAAGGTAATTGAGGCTGGGGAGATGGCTCATCAGTTAAAAACACTTGCTTACAGAACCCTCCAGCCTGGGTTCACTTCCCCAGCCATCAACATTAAGCCAGATGGGCATTCATTTGCAGTGGCTAAAGACCCTGGCAGTCTATTCTCTCCCTCTCTCTCTCTCTCTCTCTCTCTCTCTCTCTGTGTGTGTGTGTGTGTGTATGTGTGTGTGTGTGTGTGTGTGTGTGTGTAGCTCTTCTTTCTCTAATAAATATATATAAAATAAAGGGCTGGGAAAAAATAAAAGGCCAGAGAGATGATTCAGTGGTTAAAGCACTTGCCTAAGCCTGAGGACCCTGGTTCAATTCCCCAGTACCCATGTAAAGCCAGATGCACAAGGTTGCACATGCATCTGGAATTCATTTGCAGTGGCTAAGGGCCCTGGTGTGCCATTCTTTCTCTCTTTCTTTCTGCATCTTTCTCTCTATCTATAAATAAATAAATAAAAACATTTTTTTAGCTGGGTGTGATGTACACACCTTTAATTCCAGCACTTGGGAGGCAGAGGAAGGGGGAATCACAAGAGTTGGAGGCCAGCCTGAGACTACATAGTGAATTCCAGGTCAGCTTGGGCTAGAGTGAGAACCCCTTCCCCCCCCCCCAAAAAAAAGAAGAAAGGAAAGAAAAATATTTTTGAGAAATAAAAACAAAAGTAAAGGGGATGGAGAGATGGCTTAGTGGTTAAGTGCTTGCCTGTGAAGCCTAAGGACCCCGGTTCATGGCTCGATTTCCCAGGACCCACGTTAGCCAGATGCACAAGGGGGTGCACGTGTCTGCAGTTCGTTTGCAGTGGCTAGAAGCCCTGGTGCACCCACTCTCCTCTCTCTCTCTCTCTCTCTCTCTCTTTCTCCCTCCCTCTTTCTCTCTCTGTCTGTCGCTCTCAAATAAATAAGTAAAAATAAACAACAAAAAAGTTTTTTAAAAATAAAAGTAAAGTAAAAAACAAAAACTTCTTAAATAAGAAAAGTAGAGGGCTGGAGAGATGGCTTAGCGGTTAAGCGCTTGCCTATGAAGCCTAAGGACCCCGGTTCGAGGCTCAGTTCCCCAGATCCCACGTTAGCCAGATGCACAAAGGGGCACACGCGTCTGGAGTTCGTTTGCAGAGGCTGGAAGCCCTGGTGCGCCCATTCTCTCTCTCTCCCTCTATCTGTCTTTCTCTCTGTGTCTGTCGCTCTCAAAATAAAATAAATAAATAAATTTAAAAAAAGAAAAGTAGAGATACTAGTTGGAAAGATAAAGGGATTCAGTGGAGGAAGCCTGAGAAACCACTTGAATTCCATCCCCAAGACACATATAAACAGCTGGGCATGGCCACAGACATGTGGAACCCAAGTCCTATACAAGAGCAGAGACCCCAAAATGACTGACACTCAGCCTGGGAGGGGACAGGGGGGAAACTAGCAAGCTCGGGATCAGTAAGAGAATTCAACTCAAATAAGAATAGTAGAAGAATCATGGGGTATTTTTTATAACCATGGAAGCTGTTAATAAAAATTTGGAAGAAAAAAAAAGAACAGTAGAAGAGTGATGGAATGGGACACCAAATTTTCCACTTCAGCTGCCACGATTGGTTGCACACTACTGCAGGTGAATCCATGGGGCACCACATGGGCACATATACATGCATATACCACACATACATACACGCAAAAGACAAAAAGGAAAAAAGTGAGACCACAAGAAATGAAACCCATATTCACACAAAACCTTATACAGTGGTGTTCTTACCATCTGTGTTTATCATAGCTTGCAAACTGGAGATGACCCAGGAATCTGTCAACATGTGAGTGAATATGATTATATCATGGAAGAAGATTCATCAGTAAAAGTGAATGAACTAAGCTGAGCATGGTGGCTCACATCTATAATCCCACCACTCAGGAAGCCATGGCAGGTGGATCACCATGAGTGCAATGCCAACCTGGTCTACATAGTGAGTTCAGGATATCCTGGACTATAGAGTAAGACCCTGTCTTCCCATCCAAAAAGGATGGATTATGGTTACACCCAACTTCGGGAGGAATCCCAAATGCCTGTGCTAAGTGTCAAAGTCTTAGGTCAAGAGAACACATAAGGCATGTCGCCAGTTGAAAGAATCTGAAACTTTGATTTATTTATTTTTAAATATTTTTATTGCTGGAGAGATTGCTTAGTGGTTAAGGCACTTTCCAGTAAAGCCTAAAGACCTAGGTTCAACTCCCCAGGACCCATGTAAGCCATATGCACAAGGTGGTGCATATGTCTGGAGTTCGTTTGCAGTGACTAGAGGCCCTGGCATGCCCATTCTCTCTCTATCTTTCTCTTCCTCCCACTCAAATAAACAAACAAATAAATAAAATATGTATTTATCCTCCTACCTCTGCCTCCTGAGTGCTGGGATTAAAGTCATGCACCACCATACCCAGCCTTAATAACTTTTTTTTTTTTTCAGACAAAAATCTCTCAGTGAACCCAAAGCAGGCTGATTTAGTTAGACAAGCTAGCCAGAAAGCCCCAGGGATCCTGTCTCTGCCTCCCCAGCACTAGGTCTACAGGCACACACCACTACACCTGGCATTTACATGGGAGCTGAGGATCCAAACTCAGGTCCTCATGTTTTGCATGGCAAGCACTTTACCCACTGAACCCTTTTTCTAGTCATGTGTATGGTGCTTTTTAAATGTTTTTTATGGGCTGGAGAGATGGCTTAGCGGTTAAGCGCTTGCCTGTGAAGCCTAAGGACCCCAGTTCGAGGCTCGGTTCTCCAGGTCCCACGTTAGCCAGATGCACAAGGGGGCGCACGCGTCTGGAGTTCGTTTGCAGAGGCTGGGAGCCCTGGCACGCCCATTCTCTCTCTCTCCCTCCATCTGTCTTTCTCTGTGTCTGTCGCTCTCAAATAAATAAATATTTTTTTTTTTTTTAATTTTTATTAACATTTTCCATGATTATAAAATATATCCCATGGTAATTCCCTCCCTCCCCACCCCCACACTTTCCCGTTTGAAATTCCATTCTCAATCATATTACCTCCCCATTACAATCATTGTAATTACATATATACAATATCAACCTATTAAGTATCCTCCTCCCTTCCTTTCTCCACACTTTATGTCTCCTTTTCAACTTACTGGCCTCTGCTACTAAGTATAAATAAATATTTTTAAAAAAATGTTTTTTATATCTATTTGAGAGAGAGAGAGAAAATGGTGTGCCAAGGCCTCTTCCCAATGCAAATGAACTCCAGATGCATTGTGCATCTGACTTATGTGTGTACTGGGGAATAAAATCTAGGTCCTGCTTCTCAGGAAAGCACTTTGACTGCTAAACAATCGCTCTAGCCCATATGATGCTTTTTATTTTTATTTTATTTATTTGTGACAGAAAGAGAATATGGGCATATCAAAGTGTCTTACCACTGCAAACAAATTCCAGACACATGTACCAATTTGTGCATCTGGTTTTATATGGGTACTGGGGAGCTGAACCAGGGCCAGCAGGTTTTACAGGCAAATGCCTTTGATCACTAAGCCATCTCCCCAGCCAAAAAAAAAAGTACTGTCTAATGTGTGGTTGTTAGCAATGGCAACTAGAACAGAAATTTCACTCCCAGTCTCTCAATCTGAACCATCTGTCTCTCTCTCTCTCTCTCCCTACAGCCCAGAGACTTCTTTTTAGAGATCTCCACCTAGGTGAATTCCTGAGTTCATGGCCTAATATGGCTAATATGTTCATGGCTAACATGAATTCTAGGACAGTTGATTGGAAAGCACAGTTGGTAACTTTTGTTAAAAGATAAAAGTAATCCAAGCCAGGTGTGGTGGCGCACGCCTTTAATCCCAGCACTTGGGAGGCAGAGGTAGGAGGATCGCCATGAGTTCGAGGCCACCCTGAGACTCCATATTGAATTCCAGGTCAGCCTGGGCTACAGTGAGACCCTACCTTGAAAAAACAAAACAAAACAAAACAAAAAAAGATAAAAGTAATCCAAGCATGGTGGCACACACCTTTAATCCCAGCACTTGGGAGACAAAGGTAGGAAGCTTGCTGGGAGTTCAAGGCCACCCTGAGAATACACAGGGAATTGCAAGTCAGCCTGAGTTAGAGCAAGACCCTACCTTGAAAAGCAAACCAAAACAAAAGGCAGAAAGAGAGAGGTTCATGGAAAGGGAAAGTAAGCAGATGTGGGCTTCTCCAGTGCCCTAGGAAAAGGAAAAAGCATACCTGAGGATGGTCATGGACACTTTAGAATGAATAGTAGTTAGCTTTCTTGGTAATGAGCATATATAGGGACTTGGTGATTTTAAGTTACATCCATAAAGGTTGTTAGGAAACCATTCCTTCCTTCTAACACTGTTTAAAGGGTGTAATTTGTAAAGTGGATATATAAGGGGAATTTATCCAGAACTAGGAATGACAGGGAGTGTGAAAGATTTAGGAGTGCCTGTAAGATGACTCAGTGGTTAAGGTGCTTGCCTGCAATGCCTAATGATCCAGATTAATTTCCCAGTACCCATGTAAAGCCAGATGCACAAAGTGGTGCATGCATCTGGAGTTTGCTTTCAGTGGCTTAGAGGACCTGATACATTGTGTTCTTGATGTCTCTCTCTCTTTCTCTTTCCCTCTCTCAAGCACACACGCGTGCGTGTGCGCGTGTGCACTCTCTCTCCTTGAAAATAAATAAAGAAATAATTTTTTTAAAGATTTAGGCCAAGCGTGGTGGCACACACCTTTAATCTCAGCACTCTGGAGGCAGAGGTAGGACAATTGCCATGAGTTTAAGGCCACCCTGAGGCTACATAGTGAATTCCAGGTCAGCCTGAGCTAGAGTGAGACCCCACCTAGAAAAACCAAAACAATAATAAATAAGAAATTAGGATATTATCTTGGTAGGCTATTTGGCCTCCACCAGGGTGCTCAGAAGTTTAAAGTCAAAAGTCTTATGTTTTACCTTTATCAAGGGTGTTTGAAGTCCAAAGGTTTCAAGCATGGGATAAAGCCTCTTCTCTCCCATACCCCTCTTCTCATGTTACGATATTTTCCCCTTTCTTTTTATACTTACTCATAGTGACAGAGTAGATCCAACATCCTCTGGGGTCTGGGGTGGGAAGATGAACATACCCCAGTGTTATGGCCTACAGAGGTGGTAACAGGTATTGTTTTAATCTGGGAAAACACAAACATCATCTGTTCACACCAGATAGGGCTCAGACAACAGATCAAAGTAACAATTGCACCAAGATCCAATTTTGGTGAATCAGTGAGTTTACTGGTATTACTTACAGAGCACAGTAAGAGTATAGGTCACTGCATCACACAGAGTCCATCCACTCTGGATGATGATTTCATGGAAACTGCATCCTGGAGTCATTTCCTATATCCCTAGCTTCTCCCAAGATCACTTGAGGTAGGGGATGAGTAGGAGAGAACTATAGCCTCGCTGGGATCCCAGATGAGGTTCTTGTGACCCTCTGTCACCGGAAACTTCCTCTGGGGAGACATGAACACATGTCTTCACCCAAATAAGGCTCAGATGGCAGACCAAAGTACAATTACAACAATACCAGTTCAGTGAACCAATGAAGTAGCAAGACCCTACCTCAAAAACAAACAAACAAAAAAGACTGGAGAGGTCCTGGAGGTACGCTTTCAGTGCTGGTGTCTGGGTGCAGCTCAGACACCAGGAGGGAGCTGGACAAGATGGAGCAGCTGCCGAACTTCCCTGGGTTTACAACGCAACAATCTCCTCTTTTTAACCCACATCCCCTAAGTAGTCCATACCCCCTGGGTCACCCATTTCCAACAGTACCCCCAGCCCCTGCAATGTATCCTGGTATTGTAAGGCCCCCTCCCCCAGGACCTCCAGTTTCACCAGGTCCCCAAATGCCACCTGGACCTGGAATGTTGCCAAGCTTCCAAATGTCCCCAATGTTCCTAAACGATCAAATGCATCCAGGCGCAGTAGGACCCCACGTGGCCCAGGGTCTAACAATGCAACCCGCTCCCTCAATGGCCCCCGTTTCTCCAGAGACGGGGTTTTTTGCTGCCCCCTATAGTCCCTCGGTTTACTCAGGTTTTGGGGTGTTTCCAAGCTTCCAAGATCCTCCAAGTCTCCCTGGCTCCAGGAAGCTCCCATCCCTGCCAAGACCCCCAAGGTCTGCACATCTCCCAAAGCCCTACAACGCGGAGAAAAGGCAGCGCATCGTGTACACCCACTGGCAAAAGAAGCTTCTGGAAGCAGCATTCGAAAAGAACCAGTACCCGTCCCATGGCGACTGCGTGAGCTTGGCAAAAAGGGCCGACATCACCCAGCCCCAGATAAAGATCTGGTTCAAGAACCATCGAGCTAAAATGTCTAAGCTGCAACGCCAGCAGCATTCAGAAGAGGGCCCCTGGGTGAGTCGCCAAGGAGCCTGTGCTGCTGTTGCCAGTGCTGGGCCCTCCTGCCCTGGAAGCAATGACCCAGCCTCCGTCCCTGCCAGTGCAGATGCAGGGTGCCCGGGGCCCTCTGGCGTCATCTTCCCAACACCGCCGCACAGCTCCAGCAGCGTGGATCGAGACTCAGGTGGATACAGCGCTAGTGACCAGCAGAGCGTCTGGGATGAGCAAGTGCCAGGTAGAGCAAAGGATGGCCCAGTCCGCCCAGCAACTGCCACGTCCCAGCTGCAAGACCCTGTCGTGCAGGAGCAGCTGGAGCCCCAGGCACAAGCCCTTCGCCAGCTCCAGATGCCACCCCCGATGCAGAAGCATCCGTTGGCACGAGCTTGTGCCTGTGTGCAGTCCTCCCAACATGCCAAGAGGAAGGGCCCGGCCCCGCTGCTGCAGGAGGCGCAGGAGCAGATGACCAAGCAGCCCCTGAGCAGCTCTGGGAGGAGCTCATGGAAGACTTGGACATGCCCCGGGACACTGACCTCACCAAGGTCTTCTCACCCCAGGACATCTTCTAGGAACCTGCGTTCTTTGGAGGATATCGATTTACAGGGAAGACGTGGACTTGAACACCAAGACTAGTGGGCCCAGGACATGAGTCAATCTATGGGGCCGGGTGTCTGCTGTGTCCCGCAGAACCCCTAGATCGCATCCTATTGCTTTGGCCTTCCTTCCTGCTGGATGGGACACTTGTTCTTGGTGGACTCTGCTCACTAGCCCCACCTGGTCATTTGATGGGCATGGGTATGCCCTTGTATATTTTGGACATGGTGTGGAGGAGTGGGCATTGATGGGTGTGGTGGTTTGATTCAAGTGTCCCCTATAAACTTAGGTGTTCTGAAGGCTAAGTTCCCAGCTGATGGAGATTTAGGAATTAACGCTTCTTGGAGGGAGTGTATTGTTGGGGGCGGGCTTATGGGTGTTGTAACTAATTTCCCCTTGCCAGTGGTTGGCACACTCTCCTGTTGTTATTGTCCACCTTATGTTGGCCAGGGGGTGATGTCCACCCTCTGCTCATGCCATTGTTTCCCCCTGCCGTCCCCTAGAGCCTGTAAGCCAAAATAAACCTTTTCTGCCCCCCCCCAAAAGACTGGAGAGATTGCTCAGCAGTTAAGGCACTTGCCTGTGAAACCTAAGGACCTAGGTTTAACTCCTCAGAACCCACATATGCCAGATGTACATGGTGGCTTACTTATCTGGAGTTTGTTTGCAGTGACTAAAGAACCTGAAATGCCCATTCTCTCTCTCTCTCTGTCTCATAAATAAGAAATAGATAATTTTTTTAAAAAAGAAAAGAAAAAAATTCAGGAACTTTCAGCACCCTTCCTTTAGGTCTTCTCTTTTCAAAAAAGAGTCAGGGCTGGAGGGATGGCTTAGCAGTTAAGGCATTTGCCTGCAAAGTCAAAGGGCCCAGGTTCAGTTCCCCAGGACCCACATTAGCCAGATGCACAAGGGGGCACTCGCGTCTGGAGTGCGTTTGCAGTGGCTAGAAGCTCTGGCACACCCATTCTCTCTCTCTCTCTCTCTCTCTCTCTCTCTCTCTCTCTCTCTCCCTCTCTGTCAAATAAATAAATAAAAATTAGTTAGAAAAGATTTTTTAAAAAAGAGTCAGCATTCTTTCTTCTGTCCCATTTTTTTTTTTTTTCCAAGGTAGGGTTTCACTCTAGCTCAGGCTGACCTGAAATTCACTATGTAATCTCAGGGTCAAACTCATGGCGATCCTCCTACCTCTGCCTCCCGAGTGCTAGGATTTAAGGAGTGCACCACCACGCCTGACTTCTACTGTTCCAATTTGAAGAGCCGCCCAAGCCTTAGTTGTGATAATCCCTCAAACAATTGCACCTGAAGTGGGCTGCTATCTGTATTGCCCCAAACTTTCATTCATTTCTGTGCCATACCCTTATACTCTATGTTCTTCCATTACTTTTATTTTTCTCTTTTTCTCTCTTTTTTTTTTTTCAAGGTAGGGTCCTGCTCTAGCCCAGACTGACCTGGAATTCACTATGTAGACACACACACACACATTCTAAGCACTTGCCTAGCACATGCAAGGCCCTAACATATCCTCAGCACTACAAAAATATTAACATTAGGGGCTGGAGAGATGGATCAGTGGTTAAGGTGCTTCCCTGCAATGCCTAAAGACCAGGGTTTGATTCCCCAGTACCCACATAAAGCCAGATCCACAGTGGCACATGCATCTAGAGGTGCTTTGCAGAGGCTAGAGACTCTAGTATGCCCATTCTCTCTCCATATCTCTCTTTTCTATCTCTGCTTATAAATAAAATAAAAATATTTTAATTTTTAAAAAATTAATATTAAAGTTTAAAATGGCCAGGTGTGGTCGCACACGCCTTTAACCCTAGCACTCAGGAGGCAGAGGTAGGAGAATCACTGTGAATTTGAGGCCAACCTGGGTCTATAAAGTGCATCACTTTGCCCAGCTAAGGTCTGGATAGGGACTCCTTCTAGACAATAGCTTAATTCCTTTTTCAGGCTCATTTGCTTCTGCTTTTTGTTGTTGTCGAATAATTCCAACCATAAATAAAGTTTTTTTTTAATTTTTTGGTTTATTTTTATTTATTTATTTGAGAGCGACAGAAAGAGAAAGAGGCAGTTAGAGAGAGAGGATGGGCATGCCAGGGCCTCCAGCCACTGCAAACAAACTCCAGACACATGTACCCCTTGTGCATCTGGCTAACGTGGGTCCTGGGGAATTAAGTCTCCAACCAGGGTCCTTAGGCTTCACAGGCAAGCACTTAACCACTAAGTCATCTCTCCAGCCCCATAAATAAGGTTTTTAATAATCCTGTAAGGAAAAAAAAAAAGAGGGTCTCTTATAACCCAGAATGGCCTTGAACTCATTTATTAGCCAATGATGACCTTGAACTCCTAATCCTCCTTTCTCCACCTTTCTTTTATTTATTTATTTATTTTTTTGGTTTTTCAAGGTTGGGTCTCACTCTGGTCCAGGCTGACCTGGAATTAACTCTGTCATCTCAGGGTGGCCTTGAACTCATGGCAATCCTCCTACCTCTGCCTCCCGAGTGCTGGGATTAAAGGCATGCGCCCCCACGCCCGGCCTTTCTCCACCTTTCAAGTAATTAGGATGTCAGGCATAGACAGTATGCCTAACATTTCTTTCTTTCCTTTTTTTTTTTTTTTTTTTTTAACAAGAGATAGGAAGAATGGATGCACTAAGGCCTCTAGCCACTGCAAACTCCAGATGTATGTACCACCATGTTCATCTGATTTACACAGGTTCTGGAGAATTAAACCTGGATCCATATGTTTTGCAAGCACATGTCTTAACCTCTCTCTAAGAGCTCTACAAGAATTTTTCTATGTAATCCAGGGTGTTCTCAAACTCATGATCCTCCTACCTGTGCTGGAATCACAGGTGTATGTTGCCATGCCTGGCTAAGGCTATAATTTAAGGAGTCACATGTTATGATTGTGTTTGATATTCCAGTACTTGAAAGGTGGAAGCAACAAGAGGAGGCAATCAAGGTCATCCTTAGCTGTACATAGAGTTCAAGACCAATCTAGGTATGGTGATTTGATTCAGCTGTCCCCTATAACCTCATGTGGTTTTTGGTGGGGATGGTTCAAGGTAGGGTTTCACTCTAGCCAAGGCTGACTTAGTACTATGTAGTCACAGAGTAGCCTCAAACTCACAACACTTCTCCTACTCTGTTTCCCAAGTGCTGGGATTAAAAGCATGTGCACCACACCCATCTAACTCATGTGTTTTGAATGCTTGGTCCCCAGTTGATGGCAATTTAGGAGATGGAGCCCTGCTGGAGGAGGTATGTTGTTGGGCAAAAGCTTAGGGTTGTTGTAGCCAGCTCCCCTTTGCTAGTTTGGCTCCCTTTCCTGCTGTGGTTTTTCATTTGCAGTGGCAGGGGTGATGTCCAGCCTCTGCTTGTGCCATGTTTCCCCCTGCCAACACTAAGCTTCCCCTGGAGACCGTAAGACAAAATACTTTTCCTCCCATCAGCTGCTTTTGGTCAGGTGTTTTTGTCCCAGTAATGCAAAGGTAACTACAGCACCAAGTAGCATAAGAACCTACCTTTAAAATAAAAACAGGCATGGTGGGTCAGGCCTGTAATTCTTGCACTTAAGACCAAGGTAGGATTACCTTGATATGAAGCCAGCCTGTGTTACAGAGTTACAGAGTCTGTCTCAAAACATACACACACACAAAGTTTGGTATGGTGGTATATGCCTTTAGTCCCTGAACTTGGGTAGATAAGGCAGGAGGATCATTGTGAAGGTACACAGTCAGTTCCAAGTCACCTTGGGGTAGAGTTAAACCCTACCTCAAAAAAAAATATTTTTTAAATATTTTCTTTATTTATTTGAGAAAGGGAGAAAGATGCAGATAGAGAGAAAGAAAATGGGTGTGTCAGGGTGTCTAGCCACTGCAAATGAACTCCAGATGCATGTGCCACCTTAGGCATCTGGCTTATGTTGGTGATTTGAGCCTGGGCCCTGAGGCTTTTCAGACAAGCACCTTACCCACTAGGAAATCTCTCCACTTCCCCCCGCCACAAATATTAATATTTTATTTATTTATTTGAGAGAGAGAAAGAGACAGATAAAGAGAGGAAGAATGAGCATGCCAGGCCTCTAGCCACTGCAAACAAACTCCATATGCATGTGCCACCTTAGCATCTGACTTATGTGGTTACTGGAGAATTGAACCTGGGTCCTTAGGCTTTGCAGGCAAGCACTTAAAGTGCTAAGCCATCTCTCCGGGCACCCCTCCCAAAAAATTTAAAAACTGGATATCTATATGGAGAAGGATAAAAATAGATCTTTATCTCTCCCTATTCATAAGGATCTACTCTAAATGGATCAAAGACCTTACTTAACATCAGCTGGGCATGGTGTTGCATGCCTTTAATCCCAGGACTTGGGTGGCTGAGGTAGGAGGATGACTGTGAGTTCAAGTCCATTCTGAGACTACATAGGGAATTCCAGGTCAGCTTGGGCTGCAGTGAAACCCTACCTCAAAAACAAAAGACCTTAACATCAGACCTGGAACTCTGAGATGACTAGAGGAATAAGTAAGGGAAATACTTCAACATATAGACAAAAAGATTTTCTGGATAGAAGTCCAGTTGCTCAGAAAGTAAGACAACTAGTCAACTATTGGGAACTCATGAATTAAAAAGCTTTTGGGCCGGGCGTGGTGGCGCACGCCTTTAATCCCAGCACTCGGGAGGCAGAGGTAGGAGGATCGCCAAGAGTTCGAGGCCACCCTGAGACTACAGAGTTAATTCCAGGTCAACCTGGACCAGAGTGAGACCCTACCTCGAAAAACCAAAAAAAAAAAAAAAAAAAAGCTTTTGTAGGAGGCTGGAGAGATGGCTTAGTGGTTAAGTGCTTGCCTGTGAAGCCTAAGGACCCTAGTTCAAGGCTCAATTCTCCAGGACCTACATTAGCCAGATGCACAAGGGGTGCACACATCTGGAGTTCATTTGCAGTGGCTGGAGGCCCTGGTGCGCCCATTCTCTCTCCCTCTCTCTCTCTCTATATATATATATCTATCTGCCTCTTTCTTTCTCTGTCACTTTCAAATAAATAAATAAAAAATTTTTTAAAAAGCTTTTGTAGGGCTAGAGAGATGGCTTAACAGTTAGATGGTACTTGCTTGCAAAGCCCAAGGTCCCAGGTTGGATTTCCCAATAACCATATAAGCCAGATACACAAGGTGGCACATGCGTCTGGAGTTTTCAGTGGCTAGAGACCCTGACATTCCCATTCTCTTTTGATCTGCCTCTTTTTCTCTCTTAATCTCTGTCTCAAGTAAATAAATAAAATATTTTTTTTAAAAACTCTTTTTAAAAAGCTTTTGTACATCCCTGGTGTGATTCTGTCCTACGCGTCTAGTGCGAGGCACCATAGTTAGTTGTCTCCGTCCGTCTCCTCACACCCCCCCAAGTGCGTGCCACCCCCCATGGAAGATTCGATGGACATGGACATGAGCCCGCCGAGGCCTCAGAAATACCTTTTCAGTTGTGAACTAAAGGCTGACAAAGATTATCACTTTAAGGTGGATAATGATGAAAATGAGCACCAGTTATTAAGAACGGTCAGTTTAGGGACTGGGGCAAAAGATGAACTGCACATCTTGAGGCAGAGGCAATGAATTATGAAGGCAGTCCAATTAAAGTAACACTGGCAATTTTGAAAATGTCTGTACAACCAACGGTTTCTCTTGGGGGCTTTGAAATTACACCACCTGTGGTCTTAAGGTTGAAGTGTGGTTCAGGGCCTGTGCATATTAGTGGACAGCACTTAGTAGTTGTGGAGGAAGATGCAGAATCAGAAGATGAAGAGGAGGAGGATGTAAAACTCTTAAGTATGTCTGGAAAGCGATCTGTACCTGGAGGTGGTAACAAAGTTCCACAGAAAAAAGTAAAACTTGCTGCTGATGAAGATGATGAGGAGGAGGATGAAGATGATGATGATGATGATGATGAAGCTGAAGAAAAAGCTCCAGTGAAGAAATCTATACGAGATATTCCAGCCAAAAATGCACAAAAATCAAACCAAAATGGAAAAGACTCAAAACCCTCAACACCAAGATCAAAAGGTCAAGAAGCCTTCAAAAAACAGGAAAAAACTCCTAAAACACCAAAAGGACCTAGTTCTGTTGAAGACATTAAAGCAAAAATGCAAGCAAGTATAGAAAAGGGTGGTTCTCTTCCCAAAGTGGAAGCCAAGTTCATCAACTATGTGAAGAATTGCTTCCGGATGACTGACCAGGAGGCTATTCAAGATCTCTGGCAGTGGAGGAAATCTCTTTAAGAAAGTAGTTTAAACAGTTCCTTGAAATTTTCTGTCTTCATTTCTGTAACAGTTGATATCTGGCGTCTTTTTTATAATGCAAAGTGAGAACTTTCTCTACCATGTTTGATAAATGTTGTCCAAGTTCCATTGCCAAGAATGTGTTGTCTAAAATGCCTGTTTAGTTTTTAAAGCTGGACTCCACCCTTTGCTTAGTTTTAAGTATGTATGGAATGTTATAATAGGACATAGTAGTAGTGGTCAGACATGGAAATGGTGGAGAAACAAAACTATCACATGTGAAATAAACCCAGTATTTTAATAAAGTGAAAAAAAAAAGCTTTTGTACAGCAAAGGACACTGAATAGAACAAAGAGGCAACCTACAGAATGGGAGAAAATTTGCCAGCTATACATCTGATGGAGGATTATTAACTGGGATATACAAAGAACTCAAAAGTAAATAAGAAATCAAACAACCCATTGCTGGTGGGAAGATAGACTGGTATAGCCCTTGTAGAAATCAGTGTGGAGTGCCCTGAGACAGCTAAAAACTGAGTGACACCTGCACCACTCCTTGGCATATGCACTAAAGACTCCACTCATTACTATAGATTCACTTGCTCATCCATGTATATTGCCACTCTATTAATAATAACTAGGAAATGGAACCCACTTAGATGTTCCTCAACTGATGAATGGATAATGAAGATGTGGTGCATTTATACAATGAAGTTTTATACCTCTATAAAGAAAAATACAATTATGAAATTTTCAGAAAAATGGATGAACATGAAAAAGATTATGCTGAGGTAACCCAGGTAACCAAAGTCAAATGCTACATGTTCTCTCCTATATGTGGATCTTAGCTTCTAATGTTTAGATTTGCATGTAAGAGTAAAAGTTGTGGGCTGAATAGATAGCTTAGTGGTTAAGGTGCTTGTCTGTGAAGCCTAGGGACCCAGGTTCAATTCCCCACTAACCATGTAAGCCTGATGTAGGTGGCACATGTGTCTAGAGTTGGTTTACAGAGGCTAGAGGCCCTGCCATGACCATTCTCTCTCTCTCATTCTCTCTCTCCCCCACTCTCAAATAAATATTTTATTTTTAAAATATCTTTTTTAGCTGGGCGTGGTGGCACACACCTTTAATCCCAGCACTCGGGAAGCAGAAGTAAAAGGATAGCCATGAGTTCAAGGCCACCCTGAGACAACAGAGTGAATTCCAGGTCAGGCTGGACTAGTGTGAAACCCTACCTCGAAAAACCAAAAATAAATAAATAAATAAATATTTTTAAAAATTTTATTTATTTATTTGACAGAGAGAGAGAGAGAGAATAGGCACTCCAGGGCTTCCAGTCACTGCAAACAAACTCCAGACATGTGTGCCCCCTTGTGTATCTGGCTAACATGGGTCCTGGGGAATCTAACCAGGGTCCTTTGGGCTTTGCAGGCAAACACCTTAACTGCTAAGCCATCTCTACAGTCCATTTTTATTTTATTTTTTATATTTGGTTTTTAAAGATAGGGTCTCACTCTAGCCCAGGCTGACCTGGAATTCACTATGAGTTCAGGCTGGCCTTGAACTCATGGTAACCATCTTACCTCTGCCTCCCTAGTGCTGGAATTAAAGGTATGTTCCATCATGCCTGCCAATGAATAACTATTTTAAAAGGAGTAAAAGTCACTACCAGGTAAGAGGGTGGCATACTAACAACACCAAAGCAGCCTAGGAGAGGATATAAGCAGAAACACAGAAAAATACACTCTTCTACTGAAAAGTGAAGGTGTATAAGTTATCAACAACAGAGAAGCAGTATCTAGGATCTTCCAGAAAGGAGGAAACCAACCAGAGTCCTGCCAAGGTGCCTGGAGCTCCAATTCACACACCCAGCCACCTGCTTGACATGCACAGAGCAATAGGAGCAGAAACCAGGTGAAGGGATTTTCCACTTACATCAGCCTCCTTGCAAAGTAAAGAAATCTGAAGGGGAAGACAGCAGGGACCAGCTGAGAAGCTACTGAAGGAGAACACAAATGGGACCAGCTGAGCAGCTCCAGCACAACTCCAGGCAGCCTGCATACCCTCCCAACCCCCAACCATCAGGGCCACGAGCCCCTGGAGAACTGATTCAGTCCCTACACCGAGAGAGATTAAGGTGGGCACTCAGCACTGGTGAGACTGGAAACCACCCCAAAAGATAACAGGGTCTACATACACAAAGCCAGATATGCAGGCCTGCACTGGAAGTGGTACTCTCCCTTTCCATGTCACAAAAGGTTGTGTATTACATTCGATTGATATATTCTTGGTTGGCTTTACCACTCAAATAAACTTTATTTTGGTGTTGACTATTGTTGCCTTTGATGTTTCCTGACTTACAGGACCTTTATATTTTTCTTCTGTCATTATTGGGGGCAGGGTCTGACTGGCCCCAAGACTGAATTAGACCCCAGTTAAGACCAGAAATCTCAATCTCCTAGGTGACAAGATTAAGGGTGTGAGGCAATACATACTGTTAGGGACTTTGGCTTAATTAGATTATCTGTTTATTTTAATCACCATGCTTGTATAAATACCTGTGCTGGTTTTGATTGTATGTGTGCATTGCTCAGTTGAATTTTAGAATTTGCAAGTAATTTGCTCCACTCAGTCTACTACAATACTTCAATAGCAGACAAATTCAACACCTAGGGTCGCTTCTGCTATTTCTTTGGAATATAAGAGCTACACCTGGAGCTTACAGTTAAGCTCCTACACTGAAGATATATAAAGTCAGATTTACACAGCTAAGAACACTGCAGATAATTAGAAAACCCAACATCAAATTAACTCAAGATGTAAAAATCTCAGTATTATAATACAAGAAACACAAAAATCAAGACAAGCTGGGTGTGGTGGTGCACGCCTTTAATCCCAGCACTTGGGAGGCAGAGGTAGGAGGATTGCCATGAGTTCAAGGCCACCCTGAGACTACATAGTTAATTCCAGGTCAGCCTGGACCAGAGTGAGACCCTACCTTGAAAAAACAAAAATTAAAAATTAATTAATTAATTAAATTAAATAAATCAAGACAATACAATCCCACCAAAAATTTAAAATCCATCAGAAATGACCTCCAGACCTACATTAGAGGAAATGCCTGGCAAAGACTTCAAAAAATGATTATATCTATATGTAAAGAAATCAAACAAGAAATAAAAGGAATCAAAGAAGAAAACCAACTCCTGAAGGAATCCCAAGATAACACAGGAAACCAACTTAATGAAATAAGGAGGTCAATACAAGACATGAGTATGGAAATAGAAAAAATGAAAAAATATCATGCAGAAATATTAGAAATAAAAACAGAGTTAGTCATACAGAAACTATGTAGAAAGGCTCATCAGCAGAATGGACCAAGGAAAGGACCGAATAACTACTCTAGAAGATCAGGTGGCAGATCTGACAGAGTCCAACAAAGAGAAAGACAAACTAATAGGAGGGCATGAATGGCATTTCAAGGCATTCAGGACACTATGAAGAGATCAAACATAACAGACATATCAAGCATTCAGGGCATAAAAGAAGAAGAATAATTTCATTCCAAAAGCACAGTGGGTATTTTCAAAAAATCATAGAAGGGGCTGGAGAGATGGCTTAGCAGTTAAGCGCTTGCCTATGAAGCCTAAGGACCCCGGTTCAAGGCTCGGTTCCCCAGGTCCCACGTTAGCCAGATGCACAAGGGGGCGCACGCGTCTGGAGTTCATTTGCAGAGGCTGGAAGCCCTGGCGCGCCCATTCTCTCTCTCTCCCTCTATCTGTCTTTCTCTCTGTGTCTGTCGCTCTAAAATAAATAAATAAATAAATTAAAAAAAAATCATAGAAGAAACTTCTCCAATTAGGGAGAGAGATGCCAATACAGATACAGGAAAGTCTATAGAATGCCAAACAGACAAAATTCGGAAAGAACCACTCACCATCATATTAAATTAGACAATAAAACACACAAACCAAAGAAGCTATGTTGAAAGCAGTTAGAGAGAAGAATCAAGTCACATACAAAAGCAGGCCCATCAGGATAAGAGCAGATTACTCAACACAAACATTAAAAGCCAGACAGGCTTGCAATGGTGTATTCCAAGTTCTGAAAGATTCCACATACTTGGGCTGCAAGGTCACTGGGAAATCCTGCTGGAGCTGAGTTGAAAACCTCCTCCATGCAGACCAGCTGACAGAAAGCTGGAAAAGGCTATGCTGCATGCAGCTCAATGTGTGAGAGGGAAATCACCAGTAGAGATACTCAACAGTGGACATGGCAAGCCTTAAATTTGGCCAGCCAGGCCAAATGAGCCAATGGGTACAATAATGGCATTTCTGTTATGGGGGAAACCAAACCAACTGCTCTCTAATTAGAATAGAGGCCTGCTCCATGGGATGGAATACATCTCTGACACTGAAAACCTTCAACAGTGGAAATTGTGACAACTAGGGGTATAATGTCTGCTGGTGTCTGGCTAAATGTATACACTATGCTCATCAAACTGCCCAGTAAGCACTTCTCTTAATGTTCATACCCATATATTAATGGTACTCTCACTTTTGGTTAGAGAAGTTTCTCTTTTCAGATGGCAGTGACCTTGGGATGACTCAGAAAGCACCATGATGCTGAGAAGAAGTGATAGAGGAGGGCTTATCACTGAATATCTCTATCACACCATCCAAGGCTCAGGGTCCACTATGAAAGAGGTGGCAAAAGAATGTAAGAGCCAAAGGAAGTGTAGTACTCCTTAAAACATGTTCCTCCAGACACAAAATGGCCTGGGTATCCATGACCTCACAGTGTCTGACACTCCCTACACAAAACCATAATAATAGGAGGAAAAGATGATGATATCAAAAATAAAAAAGAAGCCGGGCGTGGTGGCACATGCCTTTAATCCCAGCACTTGGGAGGCAGAGGTAGGAGGATTGCAGTGAGTTCGAGGCCACCTGAGACTCCATAGTGAATTCCAGGTCAGCCTAAGATACAGTGAAACCCTACCTTGAAAAACCAAAAAAATAAAAAATAAAAATAAAAAAGAAATTGATTGAAAGGGGGAAGAGGTATGATGGAGAGTAGCACTGCAAAGGGGAAAGTGGGGGAGGGAGGGAATTACAATGGTATATTGTCTACAATTATGGAATTTGTCAATAATTTTTTTTAAATTATTTATTTATTTATTTGAGAGTGACAGACACAGAGAGAAAGACAGATAGAGGGAGAGAGAGAGAATGGGCATGCCAGGGCTTCCAGCCTCTGCAAACGAACTCCAGACGCGTGCGCCCCCTTGTGCATCTGGCTAACGTGGGACCTGGGGAACCGAGCCTCGAACCGGGGTCCTTAGGCTTCACAGGCAAGCGCTTAACTGCTAAGCCATCTCTCCAGCCCTGTCAATAATTTTTTAATTCACATAATCAAATGATAATGAGAACACAACATACCAAAACCTTTGGGACACAATGAAAGCAGTCCTAAGAGGGAAATTTATAGCATTAGATGCCTATATTAAGAAATTAAAAGCCAGGTGTAGTAGCACATGCCTTTAATCCCAGCACTCGAGAGGCAGAGGTAGGAGGATCGCCGAGAGTCCGAGGCCACCCTGAGACTACATAGTGAATTCCAGGTCAGCCTGAGCCCAAGTGAGACCCTTCCTCAAAAAACCAAAAATAAATAAATAAATAAATAAATTTTTAAAAAAGAAATTAGAAAGGTCACAAGTAACAATTTAATGCTTCACATTAAGGCCTTGATAAAAGAAGAACAAGGCAAACCAAAAATCAGTAGATGGGAATAAATAATAAAGATTAGGGAAGAAACTAACGAAATAGAAACAAAATAAATCCAAAGAATCAATGAAATTAAAACTTGTTTTTTTGGGGGGAAAGGATAAATAAGATTGATAAACCATTAGCAAATCTGACCAAAAGAAAGAAAGAAGAGACACAATAAAATTAGAGATATAATAGACACCATTAAAACAGATACCAGAGAAATTCAGAAAACCATAAGGACATACTATAAGAACATATACTACACTTAATTTGAAAATCTGAAAGATATAGATGATTTCCTTGATTTATATGACCTACCAAAATTAAATCAAGATGAAATTAACCACTTAAATAGACCTATAACAAGTACAGAGATACAAGCAGTTATATATAAAAAAATCTCCCAGCTAAAAAACTCCACATTCAGATGGATTCACCGTGAATTTTAACAGACCTTCATGGAAGAACTAACACCACTGCTTCTCAAACTTTTCCATAAAATAGGAAAGGAAGGAATCCTACCAAACTCCTTCTTTGAAGCCAGCATCACCCTGATACCAAAGCCAGACAAAGATAGAACAACAACAAAAAAAAATTACAGACCAATCTCCCTCATGAACATAGATGCAAAAATTCTCAACAAAATATTGACAAACAGAATACAAGAATATATCAAATAGTCATTCACCCTGAACAAGTAGGCTTTATCCCAAACATTCAGGGATGGTTCAACATATGCAAATCAATGAATGTAATATATTATATAAATGGTCTGAAGGACAAAAATCACATGATGATCTCATTAGATGCAGAAAAAGCCTTTGACAAAATGCAACATCTCTTCATCATAAAAGTCCTATAGAAACTAGGAATAGAAGGAACAAATCTCAATATAATACAGGCTACTTATGACAAACCTACAGCCAACATCATACTAAGTGGAGAAAAACTTGAAGCTTTTCCACTAAAATCAGGAACAAGATGAGGGTGTCTACTGTCCCCACTTTTAGATCATTATTAGAAAATTTTCAGTGCCAGGGATGATACCTTCCAGTGCGTTGTTGGCCAAGGAATTCCCTGATGCCCCCAAAACATTACAGGCCATTGCTGAGGCTCTTGGTTTCCCACCAGGAATAGATAGTAAGGCCCTGTTGCTGAAGACTCCACATAATTGGGCTTCAAGGTCACTGAGAAACCCTGCTGGAGCAAAGTTCCTCTGTGTAGACCAGCTGACAGAAAGCTGGAAAAAAGAAAAAAAGCTATGCTGCGTGCATTTCAATGGGAGAGAGAGAGAAATCACCAATAGAGATACTCAACAGTGGACATTGCAAGCCTTAAATTTGGCCAGGCCAAATGAGCCAATGGGTGCAAGTAGTATGTCTCTTATGGGGGGAACCAACAGCTCTCTAATTGGAATGGAGGCCCACTCCATGGGAAGGAATACATGGCCCATACTGAAAACCTACAATAGGAGTAGTCATGAGCCCTAGGGGTGTAACGTCTGCTGTTGTCTGGCTAAATGTTTATACTATACTCACTAAACTGTCCTGTAAGCACTTCTCTTAATGTTCATGTCCATATATTAATGCTACTCTCACTTTTGGTTAGAGAAGCTTCTCTTTTCAGATGGTGGTGACCTTGGGATTACTCCAAAGGCATCATAGTGCTGAGAATAAGTGACAGAGGAGTGTTCAGCACTAAAATATCTCTATTACACCTTCCCAAGGCTCAGGGTCCATTGTGGAAGAAGTAGGAGCAAAATGTAAGAGCCAAAGTTAGGGTAGGACTCCTTACAACGCACTCCTCCAGACACAAAATGGCCTGGATATCCATGACCTTGCACTGCCTGACACTACCTACACAAGACCCTCATAACAAAGGAAAAGATGATGACATTAAAATAAAAGAAAAACTGATTGAGGGGGGTTATTATGGAGAGTGGAGTTACAAAGGGGAAACTGGGGGGGGGAAATCACTACAATTTATTTTCTATAATTATGGAAGTTTTCAATTAAAAAAAAATTAGAAAGCCAGGTATGGTGGCACATACCTTAAATCCCAGCACTTGTGAGGCAGAGGTAGGAGGATTGCCATGAGTTCAAGGCCACCCTGAGACAACATAGTGAATTCCAGGTCTGCCTGAGCTAGAGTGAAATTCTACCTCAGGGAAAAAAAAAAAAAACTTAACAAAAATAAAAGAGTAAAAGTCACTATTAGAGGGCTGGAGAAATGGCTTAGCAGTAAAAGACACTTGCTTGCAAAGCCTGATGACTCAGGTTTGATTCCCCAGGACCCACATAAGCCAGATGCACAAGGTGGCACATGTGGAGTTCATTTGCAGTAGCTTAAGGCCCTGGCATGCCCTTTCTCTTTCTACCTCTCTCTCTCTCTCTCTCCCTCTCCCTCTCTCCCCCCCCTTTTTCTCTGCCTCTGTCTCTCTCAAATAAATAAATGTTAAAAATTTAAACAGTCAATAGTAGAGACCAGGAAGCTAGAAAGGGTTATAAGGGAGGAGTGGGGAGGGCATAGTAGATAAAATGTGTAGAATAATAGGGTGGAATGGTCTAAGTAGGGTCAGAGGAGTGGATGGGTAAGAGTCATGGTTGAAAGAGGGTTGATAAACATTTAAGTTTTAGGACTGGAGAAATGGCTTAGCAGTAAAAGACACTTGCTTGCCAAGCCTGATGACTCAGGTTTGATTCCCCAGGACCCATGTAAAGCCAGATGCATAAAGTGGCACATGTGTTTGGAGTTCATTTTCAATGGCAAGAGGCCCTGGTATGTCCATTCAGTCTCTTCATTCTCATTTTCATATTCATTCTCTCTCCTTCCCTCCCCCCTTTCTTTCTGCTTTCAAGTAAATACTAAGTTTGTTTTTTTTTAATTTTAAGTTTTAGGCTGGGTGTGATAGCATACACCTTTAATCCCAGCACTCAGGAGGTAGAGGTAGGAGGAGCACTGTGAGTTCAAGGCCAGCCTGGGACTACAGAGTGAATTCCAGGCCGACCTGAGCTAGAGTGAGGCCCTACCTCACCAGCACCTCCACAAGAAAAAGATGTCTGCGACTGGACAGATGACTCATTGGGTAACGATTCTTCCCATGGAAAGTAAGGACCAGAGTCGGTCTGAATTCAATTCCCATCACCTATATAACAGCTTGCTGTAGCCACAAACATCTATAATCCTGGTCTTGTGAGGAACAATAACCAGAGTATCATTGATGCTTATGAAAAGCAAGATCTCTCTCCATGTCTCTCGTTTTTATCTCTACTTATAAATAATATTTTTAATTTTTTAAATTAATATTAAAGTTCAAAATGGCCAGGTGTGATGGCAACATGCCTTTAATCCCAGCCTTCAGGAGGCAGAGGTAAGAGGATCGCTGTGAATTTGAGGCCAGTCTGGGACTATAAAGTGATGGCCAGGCCAGGCTGGGCTAGAGTGAAACCCTACCTGGGTGGGGGGAGGGTGAAAAATGAGTTCTATAAAGACACCCTACAGGATTAAATATCTTCATGTCACCTTGAGATAGTGAGACTCTGGAAAAAAAAAAGCCACTTTGGTGGTGCAAACCGTTAATCCCAGGAGGAGCTGCATAACAAGTTCCAGGCTGGGTTAAAATGACAATGTAGGCTGGGGGCTGGGTGTGGTGGCCACGTCTTTAATCCCAGCACTTGGGGGGCAGAGGGAGCTGGATTACTGGGAGTTCAGGCCACTGTGAGACTGCATAGTGAATTCCAGGTCAGCCTCAGCTAGAGTGAGACCCTACCTCAGAAAAAAAAAAAAAATGATACTATACAGTTGGTTGCCAACTACTTCCAAAACATTGCCAAGGCTCTTAGTTTTCTCCCAGAAGTAGATGGTAAGATCCTATTGCTGAAGACTTCACATGTTTGGGCAGCAAGGTCACAGAAAAATCAAACTGGAGCTGAGCTGAAAACCTCCTCCATGTAGACCAGCTGACAGAAAGCTGGAAAAAGCTATGCTGCATGCAACCCTATTGGAGAAAGAAGTCATCAGCAGTGAAAACAGTGGACACTGCAAGCCTTAACTTTGGACAGCCAGACTAAATGAGCCACAGGTACAATAATGGCATGTCTGTTATGGGGTAAACCTACCACTTTCTAATTGCACTGGAGGCCCACTCTATGGGAGGGAATACATGCCTGGTACTGAAAACCCAGTCAAAAGCCAATGGCAGGGGAGGTCATGAGCCTAGTAGTGTAACGCCTCCTGTTGTCTGACTAAATGCATATATTACATCACCAAACTTCCCTGTAAGCACTTTTCATACCCACATATTACTGCTACTCTCATTTTTGGTTAGAGAAACTGCTCTTTTCAGGTAGTGATGACCATTGGGATGACCCAAAAGTCACATGGCGATGAGAAGCAGTAGAGTGTTCAGGACTGAGACATCTCTATCATACTCTCCAAAGCTCTGGGTCCATTGCAAAAGTGGTGGAAAGAGCCAAAGGAAGGGTAGGACTCCTTACAACGCACTCTTCCAGACACGCAATGGCCTGGACATCCATGACCTCACAGTGCCTGACACTACCTACACAAGACCCTGATAATAGAAAGAAAAGATGATGACATCAAAATAAAAGAAGCTGGGCATGCTGGTGCACATCTTTAATCCCAGCACTCCGGAGGCAAAGGTAGGAGGCTTGCCAAAAGTTTGAGGCCACCCTGAGACTACATAGTGAATTCCAGGTCAGCCCCAGCTAGAATGAGACCCTACCTCAAAAAAATAAATAAATAAAAATAAAAGAGAGACTAGTTGAAAGGGGGAAGGGATATGATGGAGAGTGGATTTGAGAAGGGGAAAGTGGGGGAGGGAATTATCATGGTTTATTGCCTATAATTATGGAAGTTGTCAGTCAATAAAAAAGTGAAAACAATGACAGACTCAAAAATAAAGAGAAAGGGGGGGGGGGAGAAGCTGCAAATGCCCGCAAAATAAAATTTAAGAAGTTGAGACAAGGTTTCACTGCAGCACCACGTTAGAACCTAGCGAGTTACAGTGCAGCCTAAAGCTAAGAAGGGGAAGTAGGAACCCAAACCGGAAGTGTGGCACCGGTCACGCGTACAAGGTCCACATAAGCCGGGAAGCGCTGCCATGCCAAGAAGGAAGTGCATTTCAAGGCTGAAAGTCAATAACGCATGCGCACCTAGCTCGGCCAATCAGGAAGCCGTGAGGCCTGCGCTGGGCGGAAATCACTGTTTGCAAACAGGAAGTGCTCCAGTCTGTCCTCCGACTGCCTGCGCGCTATGGAAGCGTATGAACAGGTCCAAAAGGGACCTCTGAAGCTGAAAGGCGTCGCGGAGCTCGGCGTAACGAAGCGGTAAAGCCCGCGGGACCTCTTCCTCGGTCCTGAAGCCGGGCTGACGGGCCCGGGGCCCTGACCCACGCTCATGTCTCCCGTCTCCTCTCCTAGAAAGAAGAAGAAGAAGGACAAGGACAAGGCGAAGCTTCTGGAAGCTATGGGAACTAGCAAGAAGAGCGAGGAGGAGAAGAGGCGCTGTCTGGACAAGCGGACCCCGGCGCAGGCGGCCTTCGAGAAGATGCAGGAGAAGCGGGTGAGGCCCGAACCCGGGCGCTCGGAGCGGTCGAGGGAGGACGGGCCCCAGTACGCGCGCGGTGCTCGTGGCAGTGTCCCTGCCTCCGTCCCCAGAGCACTACCACATTCTGCTAGATTCTGTTATTGAATGTCTCCGAGCTCGCTGCTCGAAGTCACCACAAAATCTCTCTTCATGGCCGGGCGTGGTGGCGCACGCCTTTAATCCCAGCACTCGGGAGGCAGAGGTAGGAGGATCGCCGTGAGTTCAAGGCCACCCTGAGACTACAGAGTTAATTCCAGGTCAGCCTGGACCAGAGTGAGACCCTGCCTCGAAAAACCAAAAGAGAAAAAAAAAATCTCTTCATGATGAATTAATTTGGCAGCTTCAGATAAGTTCATTGTTTGGGATTTTTTTCTTTTTTTTGAAGACAGTGTCTCAACATAGTCCAGGCTTGGCTTGAACTCCTGAGCACCTGCCTCCACCAATCAAGTAAGTGCTGGGATTACAGACGTGTGTTGGTGTTATTTCTCTTGATAACTAAAGAATGTGAGGGAGAGGAGAGGCCCTGGTATGCCCAGGTAAGCCGGGAATGCTGTCGCAGGTCTTACAATGCATAGAACAGCCCCATCTCTTAGCAAAGGATAGTTCCTATTTGTCAGTTATGCCGAGGCTGAGAAACCCCTACCCTGCTATATAAGATCATGTGAGGTAGTAGTTAGGAAAGTGAATGCAGTACTTTTGGTCTAATTTTGTCATGCAAAGAACACGTGTGTCCTGGCACTATGAAAATAAACCTGGATCTCATTCCGTCTACCAGTTCTCTCCCCCCCCCCCCGCCCCCTCGGTAGAGTCTGCTCTAGCCAGGCTGACCTTAAATTCACTGTAGTCTCGGAGTGACCTTGAATTCATGGCAGTCCTGCTACCTCTGTCTCCCACGTGCTGGAATTAAAGGTGTGAGCTACCATGCCTGGCTCTACCTATTCATAATGGTGTAATTCTGAGATGTTTGCTTTTTTAAATTTTTTTATTTATTTTTGTTTGCTTTTATTTATTTATTTGAGAGTGACAGAGAAAGAAGCAAAAAGAGAGAATGGGTGTGTCAGGGTCTCCAGCCACTGCAAACAAACTCCAGATGCATATGCCACCTCATGCATCTGGCTTACATGGGTCCTGGGGAATTGAGCCTCGAACTGGGGTCCTTAGGCTTCACAGGCAAGTGCTTAACCCCAAAGCCAATGAGATGTTTGGTTTTATCCACTTTAGGGCTGAAGGCTACCTCAGTGGGTTGTGAGGATTTATGTAACGAGTGAGTGTCTCGATATCCCCAAAGTCAGCTCGACCAAGTAGCTGCCTGTGGGACAGCTTCCAGGAAAGCGAGAGGCCACTTTGGCCATATTGCTCCCTTTGGTGTTTTGGGAAACAAGTCTTCTACACACATACACATTTGGTTGTCATCGGAAGGGTTGACAACTGGAGTCAGAATAAACAATGTAACAATGACAATAATGGTGGCAGAGTACCTTCAATCAATGTTTAGTATGGGAATGAAGGTAGGCTAGTTACTCCCGTCAGGGGGAAAGAGAGGTGGAATAAGTTCAAAATGCCTCGTTGCTGGGCATGTTGGTGCACGCCTTCAATCCCAGCACTTGGAAGGCAGAGGTAGGGGGATTGCCGTGAGTTTGAGGCCACCCTGAGAATATGTAGTGTATTCCAGGTCAGCCTGGGCTAGAGTGAAACCCTGCCTTGAAAAACAAACAAACAAACAAAAAAAAGCCTTTTTGAGTAGGTGTGGTGGTGTACACCTTTCATTGTAGCACTTAGGAGTCTGAAACAGGAGCATTGTGAATTCTAAGTGAACCTAAACTACAGAAGGAGACTAGCCTAGAAAACCAAGGAGGAGCTGGTGTGGTCATGCACGCCTTTAATCACAGCTCTTTGCAGACAGAGAGGTAGGATTACTATGAGTTTGAGGCCACCCTGAGACTGTATAGTGAATTCTAGGTCAGTCTGGGCTAGAGTGAAGCCCTACTTCCAAAAAAAAAATGAGGAAAGAAGGCCCTGTTTACCACCACCTAAGGCTACAAGAAGCATATGCCCAGCTTCTGTCTCTGGGGTTTACTATTCATTTCCTGCTATTCAGGAGGCTAGACCAGAGAGCAACCAGGCAGGATGGCCTTTCGGCCACATCACACATGGGAACTCACCTTTATCTCTTCTCTGTCTAGCAAATGGAAAGAATCCTGAAGAAAGCATCTAAAACCCACAAACAGAGAGTAGAGGTAAGCCCTAGTCCTTGAAAGTGCCTGATGGGCCTGGAGGCCAAGAGTCCAGTGGAGCAAGCACTGGTGTGTGGGGGAGGACCCTCTCTTAAGTTCTTTTGGGTTACTGCAAGGCCCACAGGAGTTGGGTATGATGGGTGGTCCACCAAGGAGAAGTGGAGTAGGGAGGGAAGTAGGCCGGGAAGTGCCATCCACACCATTGCTCACTTGGGCCACATTGACACTACTTTTCCTCTGTTCCACAGGACTTCAACAGACACCTGGACACTCTCACAGAGCACTACGATATCCCCAAAGTCAGCTGGACCAAGTAGCCGCCTGTGGGGCAGCTTCCAGGAAAGCAAGAGGCCACTTTGGCCATCTTGCTCCCTTTGGTGTTTTGGGAAACAAGTCTTCTACACACATACACATGCATCCTCTGCTGAGCCCAGACCTGAAATTGTGTCCTTGTTTTGGAATTTGATTAAAATAAGGCTGTTCTTTTACTCAGTCTTGGTTTAGGTGTAGACTAGAAATTCTGGGCTGGAGTCCTTTCTGTATGAGGGCTGTGTAAGGAGGATTTTATCCCCAAGTATATCCCACATGCTTAGGCCAGCAGCTGTCTACACTTGGACAATGTGGTAGACTACAAAGGACAGGCTGGGGCTGGAGAGATTGCTCAGCAGTTAAGGTGCTTGCTTGCAAAGCCTAAGGACCTGGGTTCAAATCCGCAGTACCCACGTAAAGCCAGATGTATAAGGTGGCACATGCATCTGGAGGACAGGCTGCTCAGGCCAGCAGGCCTGGAACATGTGGACACTGCCAGACTTCCCCAGGAGGCTTTGGACACAACCAGGGCAGATTGCCAGCACAAGTGGGGGCAATGAAATGGGAGAAATGTGGAACTGAAACTGGAGAGTTGGGATGTTTAAGGGTCTCCATGGAGCACATGAAGATCAAACTGCTTATCTATCATTGGGAGAAGCAGGCCCTGTGGCTATAGATACTGAGAGAACAAAATCAAGGAAGTCCAAGTGCGGGCCACTGTCCTGTACCTGCAAAGTAAAGCAAAAGTCTATCATTAACGTGTGTTGAATGTCTTTATTTTCTTGTTTTGTTTTTCAAGGTAGGGTCTCCCTCTAGCCCAAGGAGACTTGGAACCCACTATGTAATCTCAGGATGGTCTCAAACTCACAGCAATCCTCCTACCTCTGCCTCCTGAGCACTGGGATTAAAGGCGTGCGCCACCACACCTGGATGAATGTCTTATTTATAGGCTGTCCAGAAATGCCTTTTGAATTACAACACAAAGGATGTGCATGGTGACAAGCTGTTGCTGAACTAGGAGAAAGATGAGGTTTGTCTCTCCCCGTGGCTCATTCCTGAGTGAGACAACACATGGTATGAGTGCCCCACACCCAAGGTGCTGAGGGTAATTGTCAAGTTGGGGGTTTCTCTTCAGAATTTTGAAACATTTATGTTACATGATGAGATATTCTGGGGGTGAGACCCAAGGGTAAAGACAATTCATTTTGTTTCATATTTACCTGCACATACAACCTTGAAGTAATTTCATACATATTTTTTAGCCCTGAGGTAATTTACACATAAATCTTTTTATTTTTTATTTGAGTGAGAGAGGCAGAGAGAGAGAGAGAATGGGTGTGCCAGGGCCTGTAGCCACTGAAAACAAACTCCAGACACATGCACAACCTTGTGCATCTGGCTTATGTAGGTACTGGGGAAATTAAACCTGGGTCCTTTGGCTTTACAGGCAAATGCCTTAACCACTAAGCCATCCCTCCAGCCCTCTTTATTTTTTAAGTTGGCATACAAAATATATTTGTTTTAAAACCTTATATGTGAAAGCTGAAGGGATAGTTCAGTGGTTAAAGGCACTTGCTTGCATAGCCTTTTCAGCCTGGGTTTGGCCCAGTTCAAATCCTCAGTACCCACATAAAAACCAGATGCACAAATGACACATGCATCTGGACTTCATTCTGTCGGTGCAAATAAAATATATTTTTAAGATTATTTTTATTTATTTGCAAGCAGAGAAAGAATGGGCACTAGAGGCAGGATGATCAGTTCAAGGTTATATTTTGCTACATATCCAGTGTGAGGCCAGCCTGGGCTACATGAAACCCTATCTGAGAATAAAACAAAGAACTGGAGCAGGTCTGAGCCTGGCAATGTTTCATCATGGATGGGGGAAGGGCTCGTAAGCTCACAACTTCCCACAATAGCTAATGGCAGCTAACAGTTGTTAGGGGAGGGGAAGTCATGGTCTTCAGTGGTATAGTCACTAACTGCCCACATTCCATTAAATAACCTTCCACCCATGCTCATGATATATACATACATACATACGTGTGTGTGTGTGTATGTTTTATTTTTTTCCCCCAGGGCAGGGTCTCACTCAAGCCCCAGCTGATTGAAACTCTGTCTCTTTCTCTTTTTCTCATCCTGGCTTTTTTTGTGCATGTGCCTTTATGTGGGTACTAGAGAATCAAACCCAACTCAAGTTGTTAGGCTTTGCAGGCAAATGCCCTAACTACTAAGCCATTCCCAGCCCTAATTTTTTTTGTTGTTTTTTTGTTTTTCAAGGTAGGATTTTGGTCTAGCCCAAGCTAACCTGGAATTCACTAGCTATTCTCGGGGTGGCCTCAAACTCACAGCAATCCTACCTCTGCCTCCCCAGTGCTTGGATTAAAGGCGCATATCATCACACCCAGCCCTAAATTTATTTTATTTTTATTTATTTCAGAGAAAGAGAAGTGAGTACACCAGGGCCTTTGGCTGCTGAAAACAAACTTCAGATGCATGTGCCACCTTGTGCATCTGGCTTATGTGGGTTCTGAGGAATCAAACCTGCCTGTGTACTTTGATTTTGCAGGCTAGCACTTTTAACTGCTAAGCCATCTCTCCAGCCCTGCCCCCACCCCCACCCCCAGGATAGGTTCTCATTCTAGCTCAGGCTGACCTGAAATTCACTATGTAGTCTCAGGATGGTCTGGAACTCAAAGTGATCCTCCTACCTCTGCCTCCCAAGTGCTAGGATTAAAGGCATGCACCACCATGCCTGGCTCCTGTTTTGTTTTTGTTTGTGTTTTTTTAAATCTTGCAAATTTTTTGCATATAAAGGCTGCTAGACATAAAATATTATACTAAATTTAAAGAAAACAATTGCTTTCCTAAATTTTAAGATAACACAAAACAGAATTGAACCCAACAGCATTTGCAATGGGAAACAAAAATGACTATTAGTGACAAGAGCTTGTGCTAGGGAGATTGAATCAACACAGTGCAAAATGGGAGGGGAGAGGGAGCAGAAGAGAGTTCAGGGCATTTAAGTGGAAAGAACAACTAAGCCTTACTTCAGCCAGCTTCCATTGCATCCATGCAAGTCTATACACATGGGTAACTGTACCTAGATTTAACCCAAGCTCTTTCAGACCCTGAATTCTGAGAAAACTGTCTGTTCCTCTGGACTTCAAGTGCTGCTCACAGCATAGCTTTGCAGGTGTACTATCCTTTGCAATATAAACCTCCTATCTCAGTCCGCACACTCATTTTTTTTTTGCTGTATGAAATACCTGCCCTTGACAGATTCCATTTCCATATTTTCAAAGCTAAAATAATTTAAAAGAAACAAACCAACAGTGAGAACTTGTATAACCACAGGATGGATCTCACTGGCTAAGCTATCCTTAGAATGAGGGCTGTTTTCTTCCCTGGACACAGTCTTCTTTATAGCAAGCATGAAGAGACAGTCTCTTTCATGCCTATGTCTATTTGTGAAGATTGTTTAAATCAGACCATTTCTTTGGAGACAAAGCAATATTAAGAAAACAACAAAACACTTAAAAAAAATCCTTGAACAGATGCGCCAATCTGGGTGGTTCTGTTTTTTTGTGTTTTTTTTTTTTTTTACATTTTATATTTTTTTAATTTTTTAACATTTTTTATTGACAATTTCTATAATTATAGACAATAACCCATGGTAACTCCCTCCCTCCCTCCACTTTCCCCTTTGCCACTCTACTCTCGATCATACATTGTCCCCTTTCAATCAGTTTCTCTTTTCTTTTGATATCATCTTTTCCTCCTATTATGATGGTCTTGTGTAGATAGTGTCAGGCACTGTGAAGTCATGGATACCCCAGGACATTTTGTATCTGAAAGAGTACATTGTAAGGAGTCCTGTCCTTCCTTTGGCTCTTACATTTTTTTCCACCACCTCATCCACAATGGACCCTGAACCTTGGAAGGTGTGATAGATATTTCAGTGCATGCAGCATAGCTTTTTCCAGCTTTCTGTCAGCTAGTTGACATGGAGATTTTCAGATCAGCAACAGCAGTATTTTTCAGTAACCTTGCAGCCCAAGTATGTGGAGTTCTCAGTGATAGGGTCTTACCATCTATTCATGGTGGGAAACCCAGAGCCTCAGCAATAGTCTGTCATGATTTGGGGGGCATCAAGGACCCTCTCTGGCCAACAACTCACTGGAAGGTATCCCATCCCTGGCACTGAAGTATTTCTAACAACAATCTATGGTTCTTGTGTGTTCCATTGTCCAAAAAAGTAGGTTTCCATATGACTTATTCATACCCTTTTAAATTTTGATTAGCCCTCCCCACCACCTTTCCTTTATGAAATTTCTTCCCCTGACCTCCCTTAGGCTATTCAACCCCCATTAATCTGTTCTTCTACTTACATATGTACAATACCATCCTATTAAGTTCCCCTACCCTCCCTTTCTATTTCCTTTATATCCCCTTTGTAGCTTACTGGCCTATGCTATTGAGTTTTATTCCAACTCACATAGAAGTCCAATAATTTGTAGCTAGGATCCACATAAGTGAAAGAACACATGACATTTGGCTATCTGGGCCTGCATTATCTCACTAAGTATAATCTTTTCCAGATCCATCCATTTTCCTGCAAATTTCATCATTTCATTTTTCTTTACTGCTGAGTAGAACTCCATTGTATAAATGTGCCACATCTTCATTATCCACTCATCAACTGAGAGACATCTAGGCTGGTTTCATTTCCCAGCTATCGTGAATACAGCAACAATAAACATGCTTGAGCCAGTATCTCTAAGTTATTAAGATCAGTCAGTAGGATATATGCCGAGGAGTGGTATAGCTGGATTATATGATAAATCTACTTTTAGCTGTCTTAGGAACCTCTGCACTGATTTCCACAATGGCAGGACCAGATAGCATTCCCACCAACAGTGTAGAAGGGTTCCTCTTTTTCTGCATCCTCACCAGCATTTTTGCCATTTGTTTTCATGATGATAGCCATTATGACAAGAAAGAGATGGGAATTTCAACATAGTTTTAATCTGCATTTCCCTAATGGCTAGAGAGGTAGAACATTTTTTTTTTTTTTTAGATTTTTGTTTTGTTTTTGTTTATCTAGGCAGGATCTCATTCTAGCCCAAGATGACCTAGAATTTATTATGTAGTATCAGGGTGACCTTGAACTCACAGTGACCCTCCTACCTCAGCCTCCCAAGTGCTAGAATTAAAGGCATGTGCCATTACACCTGGTGTTCTTTAGATGTTTATATGCCATCTGTATTTCTTCTTTTGAAAACTCTCCATTTAGCTCCACAGCCCATTTTTTAATTGGGCTGTTTGATTTCTTATTATTTAATTTTTTGAGTTTTTGTATATCCTGGATATTAATCCTCTTTCAGTGAATAGCTGGCAAAGATTTTCCCCCATTCTGTAAGTTGCCTCTTTGCTCTATTTACAGTGTCCTTTGCTGTACAAAGGCTTTGTAATTTCATGAGGACCCAGTGGTTGATCAGTAGTGTCATTCCCTTAGCAACTGGGGTTGTATTCAGAAAGTCTTTGCCAAGACCAGTATGTTGAAGGGATTCCCCTACTTTTTCCTCTAGCAGTTTCAGAGTTTTGAGTCTGATATTAAGGTTTTTGATCCATTTGGATTTAATTTTTGTGCATGGAGAGAGATAAGGATCTATTTTCATCCTTCTACAGGCACATATCCAATTTTCCTACCACCATTTGCTGAAGAGGCTGTCTTTTCTCCAGTGAGTATTTTTGGCATTTTTTTTTCAAATATCAGGTGGCTGTAGCTACCCAGACTTACATCTGGGTCCTCTATTCTGTTCCATTGATGTACATGTCTGTTTTTATGCCAGTGCAATGCTGTTTTTGTTACTATAATTCTGTAAAAGAGGTTAAAATCAGGTAGGTGATACCACCAGCCTTGTTTTTGTTGCTTAACAATGTTTTAGAAGCCGGGTGTGGTGGCACACACCTTTAGTCCCAGCACTCAGGAGGCAGAGATAGGAGGATTGCCATGAGATTGAGACCATCCTGTGAATACATAGTGAATTCCAGGTCAGCCTGAGCTGGAGTGAAACCCTACCTTGGGAAAAAAAAAAAAAAGGTTTTAGATATTCAAGGTTCTTTTATGCTTCCAGATGAATTTTAGGATTGTGTTTTCTATTTCCATGAAAAATGCCATTGGAATTTTGATGGGGATTGCATTAAATGTGTAGATTGCTTTTGGTAAGGTTGCCATTTTCACAATATTCTTCCAATGCAAGAACAAGGGATGTCTTTCCATTTTCTAGTGTCTTCTGCAATTTCTGTCCTCAGTGTCCTTCACTTCCTTGGTTAGGTACTTTATTTATTTTGATGCCATTGTGAAGGGGACTGATTTTCTGGTTTCATCTTCTCCATGTTTGTTGTTAGGATATAGGAAGGCTACTGATTTCTGTGTGTTTATTTTGTATCCTGCTACATTGCTATGAATGTTTATCAGCTCTAACAGTTTGCTGGTAGAGTCTTTAGGGTACTTTATGTATAGAAGCATATCATCTGGAAATAATGATAATTTGATCTCTTTGTTTCCAATTTGTATCCCTTTTATGTGCATCTCTTGCCTTGTAGCTATGGCTAAGACTTCCAGTACTATATTAAATAAAAGTGGGAACAGGGGCTGGAGAGATGGCTTAGTGGTTAAGTGCTTGCCTGTGAAGCCTAAGGACCCCGGTTCAAGGCTCCATTCCCCAGGACCCACGTTAGCCAGATACACAAGGGGGGTGCACAATCTGGAGTTCATTTGCAGTGGCTGGAAGCCCTGGTGCGCCCATTCTCTCTCTCTCTATCTGCCTCTTTCTCTCTCTGTCACTTTCAAATAAATAAATAAAAATAAAAAAACAACAAAAAATAGTATTTATTTATTATTTATTTATTATTTATTATTTTATTTATTTAGTATTATGTTGGCTGTAGGTTTGTCATAAATAGCCTTTATTATATTAAGATATGTTCCTTCTATCACCAGTCTCTGTAGGACTTTTATCATGAAGGGATATTAGATTTTGTCAAATGCTTTTTCTGCATCTAATCAGATGATCATGTGATTTTTTTTCCTTCATCTCATTTGTATAATATATTACATTATTGATTTGCATATGTTGAACCATCCCTGAATGTCTGGGATAAAGCCTTCTTGGTCGGGGTGAATGATCTTTCTGATATATTCTTATATTCTGTTTACTAATGTTTTGTTGAGAATTTTTGCATCTATGTTCACAAGGGAGATTGGTCTGTAATTTTCCTTTTTTATTCTATCTTTGTCTGGTTTTCGTATCAGGGAGATGCTGGCTTCATAGAAGAGTTTGGTAGGATTCCTTCCTTTCCTATTTTCTGGAAAACTTGAGAAGCATTGGTGTTAGATCTTCCATGAAAGTCTAGCAAAATTCACTAGTGAATCCATCTGGACCTGGACATTTTTTAGTTGGGAGATTTTTGTTTGTTTTTCAAGCTAGGGTCTCACTCTATCCCAGGCTGACCTTGAATTCACTATGTAGTCACAGGGTGGCCTTAAAATCATGGCAATCCTCCTACCTTTACCTCCCAAGTGCTGGAATTAAAGGAGTGCACCACCATGCCTGGCTTACTTGGGTGATTTTTGATAACTGGTTCCCCATACTCTATAGGTCTACTTAAATGATTAATCTCATCTTGATTTAATTTTGGTAGGTCATAAAAGGAAATCATCCATTTCTTTCAGTTTTCAAACTTAGTGGAGTATATGTTCTTATTGTATGTCCCCATAATTTTTTTGTTTTGTTTTGTTTTGTTTTTTTGAGGTAGAGTCACACTCTAGCTCAGGCTGATCTGGAATTCACTGTGTAGTCTCAGGGTGGCCTTGAACTCTCAACAATCCTCCTACCTCTACCTCCTGAGTGCTGGGATTAAAGGCATGCACCACCACGCCCGGCCCTATGATTTTTTAATTTCTCTGGTATCTGTTGTGATGTGCCTTTTTCATCTCTAATTTCATTAATTGGGTCTATCTTTCTTTTGGTCAGATTTGTTAATAGTTTATCAATCTTGTTTATCCTTTCCAAAACCAAAATTTGTTTCATTTATTCTTTCATTTTTTTTTCCTTTTGGTTTCTATTTCATTAATTTCTGCCCTAAACTTTATTATTTCTTCCCATCTACTGATTTTTGGTTTGCCTTGTTCTTCTTTTTCCAAGGCTTTAAGGTGAAGCATTAGGTCATTTATTTGCAACCTTTCTAATTCTTAATATAGGCACTTAAAGCTATAAATATCCCTCTCAGGACTGCCTTCAGTGTGTCCCAAAGGTTTTGGTATGTTGTGTTCTCATTATCATTTGACTCTATGAATTTTTTGATTTTCTTCTTGATGTCTTCATGGACCCAATCATCATTTAGTAGTGTACTGTTTAGTTTCTATGATTTTGTGTATGCCCTAAAGCTTTTCTTGCTATTGATTTGTAGTTTGAGAATGTTCCATGTGCTACTGAAAAGAATGTGTATTCTGCATCATTTGGGTGAAATATTCTGTAGATATCTGTTAGGCCCATTTGTTCTGTGACCTCAGTTAATCCAGATGGATCCCTGTTTATTTTTTGCCAGGATGACCTGTCAATTGAGAGTATGGTGTTGAAGTCACCCACTACAACTGTGTTTGGTATTACCTGTGACCTTAGTTCTAATAGTGTTTGTTTGATGAAGTTGTGAGCCCCTCTGTTAGGTGGATATATGTTTAGGATTATAATGTCCTCCTGTTGGAGTGTGCTTTAATCAATATAAAGTGTCCTTTCTTTCCTAAGTAATGTTGGTTTGAAATCTACCCTGTTAGATATTAGGATAGTGACACTTGCTTGTTTTCTAGGTCCATTTGCTGGAAGCACCATTTTCTAACCTTTTACCCTAAGATAGTTGTGGTGGTTTGATTCAGGTATCCCCCATAAACTTAGGTGATGTGAATGTTAGCTCCCCAGCTGATAGATATTTGGGAATTAATGCCTCCTGGAGGGAGTGTATTGTTGGGGGCGGGCTTAAGGGCTTTATAGCCAGTTTCCCCATGCCAGTGTTTGGCACACCATCCTGTTGCTGTAGTCCACCTTATGTTGGCCAGGGGGTGATGTCCACCCTCTGCTCATGCCATCGTTTTCCCCTGCCATCATGAAGCTTCCCCTCGAGCCCGTAAGCCAAAATAAATCTCTTTTTCCCAGAAGCTGCTCTTGGTTGGGTGATTTCTAACACCAATGCGAACCGGACTGCAACAATAGTGTATATCTTTAGTGGAAAGGTAGTTTCTTGGAGGCAACAAATTGAAGGATCCTGCTTTTTAACTCAATCTACAAACCTATGTCTTTTGGTCGGGTCATTCAGGCCATTGATATTATTGAGTTATTATTGAAAAATATGTATATATTTTTTCCATTTTTCTTGTTTTGTAGTTCTTCTACTTTTACCTTTGCTCTCTTATATTAACTAGTATTTGAGTAGGGTTTGTTTTTTCAGGTTCCTTATGTGTGTGCTTTTCTGTCTCTTCAGCATTGTCCTACACCCTTAATTCTGTCAACTAGGAGGTTGAGATTTCTAGTCTGAAATGGGTTCCATGTTAGCCTGGGGCCAGTCAGTTCCTGCCCCCAGTAATAAAAGAAGAAGAAAAAAGGCCCTAAAAATCAGGAAACATCAAAGGCAACAATAGTCAACACCAAAATATAACTTATTTGAAAAGGGTAAAGCCACCAAGAATATATCATTCAAATAAATGTATGTATGTATGTATGTATGTATGTATGTATCTATCTATCTATCTATCTATCTATCTATCTATCTATCATCTATCTATCTATCTATCTATCTATCTATCTATCTATCTATCTCCTTTCCTGACATGGAAAGAGAGATTAGCACTTCCAGTACAGCCCTATGTATCTGGCTTTGCACAAGTCGGCCCTGTTACCTTTTGTGATGGCTTCCAATCTCACCAACATTGAGTGCCCACCTCGATGCTCTCTCAGTGCTGGACGGCCAGGGGTGAATGAGTTCTCTGGACATTCATGGCCTTGGCGGTTGGTGTATGGGAGACTTTGCAAGATGCATGGAGTTGTACCAGAGCTGCTTGACTGGTCCAGTTTGTATCTTCTTTAGCAGCTGTTCAGCTGGTCTCTGCTGATTCTTTCAGATTTCTTGACTTTGTGAGAGGCTGATGTGAGTGGAAAATCTCACCTTGTTTCTTCTCCTGTTGCTCTGTGCCACTAGCTGGGCTCACAAATAGGGGCTGCTGGCACCTCAGAGAGATTCTGGCCAGTTTCCTCCTTTCTGTAAGATCTGGCCTCTTCTGCTTCTCTGCTGTGGTTGATAATAACTTATACACTTTCACTTTTCAGTAGAAGAGTGTATTTTGCTGTGTTTCCGATTATTTCCCTCCCTAGGTTGCTTTGCTATTTTTGTTTTTTGAGGTAGAGTCACACTCTAGCCCAAACTGACCTGGAATTTACTGTGTAGTCTCAGGGTGGCCTCAAACTCATGACAATCCTTCCACATCTGCCTCCTAGAAATATAGTTTTTGTTTGTTTGCTTGTTTTGGGATAGGGTCTCACTGTAGCACAGGCTGTCCTGGAATTCACCATGTACTCTCACATTGGCCTTGAACTCACGCAGTTCTCCTACCTCTGTCTCCCACGTGCATGAGCCTCTACATCCAGCAAATTTATGTATGCATATATGTGTCTGTATATATTATACACATACATATTATTCATTTACTTGTAAGCAGAGAGGGTGAGAGAATGGGTGTGTCAGGACCTCTTGCTACTGCAAATGAACTCTAGATGCATGTGCCACTTTATGCATCTGGGTTTATGTAGGTACTGTGAAACTGAACCTAAGCCACTAGACTTTGCAATCAATTTCCTTTAATCTGAACTATCTCCCCAGCCTTCTTCTTTGGTTTGTTTGTTTGAAAGTCTCTTTGTTGCTCAGGCTCACAATGAATTCATGGCAATCCTGCCTAAACCTCTCAAGTTCTGGAATTACAGACATGAGCTATGTGCCTGGGAAAGTATAATAAAATTATAATTAAAAAATAAGGGAGACAAAATAATAAAAAATAAGAGAGACTGATTAAGAGGGGGAGGGGATATGATGGAGAGTGGAGTTTCAAAGGGAAAAGTGGGGGGAAGGAGCACATTACCATAGGATATTGTTTACAATAATAAAAGTTGTTAATAGAAAATAAATTATTTAAAAAGGAAAAAAAAAAGTAAGGGAGGACTGGGCATGTTGGCACATGCCTTTAATCCCAGCACTTGGGAGGCACAGGTAGGAGAATCACCTTGAGTTTGAATCCAGCCTGAGACTACATAGTGAATTCCAGGACTGCCTGTGCTAGAGTGAGACCCTACTGTGCCCCCCAAAATAAGGGGGGCTGGAGAGATGGCTTAGAGGTTAAGGTGCTTGCCTGCAAAGCCTAAGGACCCGGGTTCAATGCCCTAGAACCCATGTAAGCTAGATACATATGGTGGCACATGCATTTCGAGTTCTTTTGCGGTGGTTAGAGGCCCTGGCATTATTAATATTCTCTCTTTTTCTCCCCCTCTCCATTTGCAAATGTTTGTTTTGATTTGTTTTGTTTTTGAGGTAGGGTTTCATCTGGAATTCACTATGTAGTCTCAGTCTGGCCTTGAACTCACTGTGATACCTTTAGTCCCAGCACTGCCTCCAGAGTGCTGGAACTAAAGGCCTGAGTTGGGCATGGTGGTGCACACTTTTAATTCTAGCACTGGGAAAGCGGAGGTAGGAGGATAGCTGTGAGTTCGAGGCCAGCCTCGGGCTCTATAGTGAGTTCCAAGTAAGCTTGAGGTATAGTAAAGCCCTATCTCAAAAAAAAAAAAAAAAAAAAAAGTGATTGGAGGTATAAAGCCCTGGGTTCGACCCTGTGCACCACAAAAAGAGGGGAGGGTGCAGGAAAAAAAAAGCTAATAGGAGCAACCAGACACAATTTACAATACACATAGTGCCTACTAACTACAGAAATAGCACGTGTTTTCTGAGCAGGTTCCGTGGGAGTGGTGTTTCAAAAGCAATCCAAGCATTGAGCCGGCTGGTGTGATCATTGATAAAAGTCGACACTGACAGGCAGTGACTGCTGATAAGGCTTTTCATTACCAGATTGTTTCACTTCTTCAGGTAAGCACCACCTTCCAGCGAATCACCATTGGCGAGTGGGTATCAGTTCATAGTCACCCCCTCCGGACTAGAAGGCTGAACCCCAAGTCTACAAGACTCTCCTCACCGCCTTCAGCCCACCGGCACGGTAGCCAAACCCAAGTGGCGCAGACTTAGTTAGACCCGCCTAGCCGGTCTGCCCGGCCCCCTTGGGTCTTACTTCCGGCATGTTGGAGGCAAGGGCGAGATATTTGGTCACATAGCATGTAGTGCGCCTGCGCATATTCCGTTTTGCGCCTGCGCATCCTTGGCGGTTCCACTCTAACCGGACATAACGGTCCGCGCGCCGCTCTATGGACCGGAAGTGGAGGCGGCTTGTCTCGGGGCGCGCCGGGTTTTGTCCTACGCCGGCAGTTTCTGCCGTTGCTGCCGCTCTGGGCTGCTGCCGAGGTCTTTCCCAGTCGTCATGTCCGCCAGCGCCGTCTATGTGCTGGATCTGAAGGGCAAGGTACTGAAGGCTCCCTACCTTTCCTGTTGCCCGGCAACCAGCGTGGGCCCTCGCCCCACCAGGACCCGCAGTGTTGCTAGGTAACCGGCCGACTGGCCTTTCCCTAGAGACCATCACGTCTCCTGTGAGGGGCCGCTCTGTTGCTGGGTGACCCCTCTTCAGTCACCCGCCCTGTCGCTAGGATACAGGTGGGCTGCGGTGGTCCGATAACCCGCTGCTTCGTCCCTTTCCCGCCTCGCCTTCTGGGCCCAGGCCTTGGAAGCTTCGGGGAGGGCAGGCCACTGCGGACCGAGGGGACCGGGCGACCTTTGGTCAGACGCGTGTTGGGAGCTGTGCGGTCCTCACAGGGTGCAGCAACTTCAGCACTTTTCCCCTGTAATGATTTCACTTTCGCGGTGACTGAATTTCTAGTTTTAGAGGAGGCAGGTGCTGATAGTGCCGTTTTACGGAGGGAGAAAGTGTGAGGCGTCCCGAGGTGGAACATTTTTGTCCACGGTCACACCGATTGCGGATAGTCTAGGAGTCCCACTCCGGGCCAACAGAGAACCACCTAAGAGTCAAGCGAAGTGCTGAGCTGTGAGTGGGCCGTCAATGCTGTGGAGTAATATGTATATAATAGACTGTCACCCCAGCTGGCGGAGGAGGGTTCACAGAGAACTCCTCTGAGGGAAATGACAAATGCTGAGATGAAACATGAAAGCTTTGGACAGAAGTAACACCCAGGCATCTTTCCCGGCAGTATCAGATAAAGAAAAAAGTAGTTTATGCATTTTTTTTGAGACTGGGTCTCGTGTAGCCCCAGCCAAACTCATATAACTGAGATTGGCCTAGAACGTTTTTCCTCCATACTCTATTTAGTGGTAGGGCTAGTACTACAGAGGTTCTCTATTGCATCCACTGTGTACATAGGTTCTTTGGACCCAAACTCAGGTATTCATGCTTGAGCGGCAAGCGCTTTTACCCTTTGAGCCATCTTTCAGACCCTGACCTTGAACTTTTGATCCTCTGGCCTCTACTTCGCAAGTGCTGCGATTACAGACATGTGGCGCCAATCCCAGATTATGTGGTGCATGCTAGGCAAGCACTTTACCAACTGAGCCACATCCCCAGCCCCAATTTTATGTTTGTTTTTTTAAAAAATAACTTTTATATATATAGCTGCTCTTCCACTGAGCCACATTTCCAGCCGGAAGTCTTATCCCAACCTTCAGACCTTCCGAAATGATCCATAACCCTCCTCGGCTGTATCCTGGGCAGAAGGCAAGTGGTCATTCTTTTGCATGCTGAAGCAATGAGAACAGGTATAGCTATATTAAACAAGCCCAGCATTCATCCATTAGGGAAAACTCAGGTGTGGCTCCAAAGTGAAGGAAGCAGGAGTTTCTCAGAAGTGAAGGGGTAGCATGTCCAACCCCCAGTACTTTCCCCAGACCTTGAGTGCATGCCTGCCTTGGATGTCACCCAAAGTCAACAACGGGTGAGTGGCAGTGCTGGGCTTCCTCAGAGGCTCAGCAGGTCTGGGTGGTGGCAGTGTTCCATGGCATGTGCTCTGGCTTGTACCCTAGCCACCATGTCCCTAGATGTACAGCAGGCTGCTTGTCTTGGCTTGCTTGCTCATTTGCAAACAGCTCAGGAATGTCTAGCAAATGCCTAGTCTTAAGCCCAAGCTGTGAAGTTAGGGCCCAAATAAGAACCCATCTCTGCAGCTAAGCTGTGTGACTTTGGGTATGTGCCTTCTTCTTTCTGAGCCTTATTGTGCAGATGGGTGAGACAGGATGACTAGGCCCACAGCACATCTTATTTAGGCTGTACAAGCCCCACCCCCTTGTTCTAGCAAGAGAGAGACTTGAACCTATAGCTACAGGGGCATGGATAAGGGCCCAAGTAATAAAGTTGCTCAACCTTGTATTATGCCATCAGAAGAAGTTACAAAAGGTTCCCTGGCAAGTGATGCCCAAGCTGGTTTTGAGCAGGTGACCAGGTGATGGTCAGATAGAAGAGAGACACCCCATGGACTGGAGGGATGGTTTAGTGGTTAAGGTGTTTGCCTGCAAAGCCAAAGGACCCAGGTTCAGTTCCCCAGGATCCACATTAGCCAGATGCACAAGGGGTCACACACGTCTGCAGTTCGTTTGCAATGGCTGAAGGCCCTGGCATAACCATTCTTCCCCTCTCTTTCTCCCTCCTTCCCTCCCTCTCCCCCCCCCTTCTTTCTCTGAAAAAAAGAGACAGAGAGAGACACCCCGGCCAACATGCAGGATACAGGGCTCCCCATGTGGGCTGGAAAGCTAGAAGACTAGAGTGCTGTGGGCCTGCAGAGTGACACCCAAAGGCTCCAATTGTAGGGGCCCAGGTACCACTTCAGTTCTAGAAGGAGGATTTCCCCAGGAGAAGGTGATGGCCCAGGAGAAGCATGATCACACCTGCCTCTGGGAAACTCCCCAAGTCAACCGTGGATCTCCCTTCCTCCCTCTTTCTGCAGCTGAGAGGCCCCCATAACCACACTTCTCTCTGCCAAGGCAGAGCTTTGTCCTCGAGAAGCAAGTATGGCCACTTACAGCAGGCTAAAATAAATAAATAAATAAAACCCTCTGAGGACACTTGGCCACTACATCTTGCTTCTGATCAGCTTTCTGCTTAGTATCATGGCCCTAGCACCTTGGGCCCTGGGGTGTTATGCTGTCTTGGTTTCCCTCCTGTTTTTCATGGTGTATGCTGCCTAATTCCTGGGCACTGGGAACAAAAAGCCCAAAGCCATCCTCATAATTCACAAGGACCTTTGTGGTCGGGCTCCTCATGTCCCTCCATCCTTTCTGTCCATGATGTCCTAGATATAACACTGCAGCCAACAGGAACCCTTAGCTGGTCTCTAGGCAATGCATCTGCTCCTACCTTAAGGTCTTTTATCTAATCGTTTCATAAGCCTCAGCCCAAACAACACCTTCTCCCTAAAGCCTTCCTTGCATGCATTGGCTAAGATCTTATTCCAACTACCTTGACCCCAGCCACACTATCTTCACCGCCCACACTACCCACGGTATCATATCCTTATTTGTATGTCTTTTTATGCTTTGTCTTTCTTGGGAACAACAACCACTCCTGACTCATTATGGAAGACTCCAGCCAATAATTAGTGCTCAGTGAACTCATATAGAGTCAACATTGGGGTGAAGAAATTGTAGGGGCAACACCACTTCCTTGGGGCTCAGAGGCTTTGTCTGGCAGGCACATGCTTGGCCATAAGTTTTCTGACCAACCTGAGTAGGGAAAGATTGAGCCTTCTCATGCTCTGTGGGCAAGGACTGTGGGGCAAAGGGTATTAACATGGGGGGAAGAGCTGTCTCTTCAAAACCTCATCTGCCTTCCAAGGCTATCCTCACACTTACCACAGTTCTGGGGGTTCCCACCCTATGGCTTCAGGCACACAGATCCTGCCATCCTATGCTGCCCCTTCAGGCCTTGACTGCAGATCAGGCCCTTGGGAATGCCCCAGATCCTCCCAAGCAGATGCATTGCCTAGCACGGTGCTACCATACAGAACACAGTGTGTACTTATTGGAGGAGTGAATCCCTTGCAATATCAAGTGCATCGGGTTCACTCTTTGAGCAGTCTGGGTTCCAGATGCTGGGCACCTGGAGAAGATAGTCCAGAGGAGCCCAGGACAGCAGTGTCCACCAAGTATAAGTGGCCACTCAGCTCTTGACCCTGCTTTGCCTACTGTGTGACCTCAGGCAGGTACCTCCACTTCTCTGGGCATTGTAGCTAAAAAGCAAAGGGCCCACCATGTAACTGATGGCAAGGGGAACAAGAGAGGGCGTATTGGAGTCCCTCACCCAGAGACCTACAAGCTCACCCACTCTGGGTGCTAGGTCCTTATGAGGCCTCCGGAGCCCTAGCCAGAAGGCCCCAAAGGAGGCATTAGGAAAGCAAAGTACCTTTGAACCCCTTCTGGCTAGAAGCAGTTAAAGACTGTTTTCTGAAATCAGTTAAAGATTGTTTTCTGAAAAGATAGGTTGCATGGCAGGCTGTGCCAGTCATGGTGTGGGCAGCTTACCATTGCTTCCTGCTTGGGGCTGAGTCCCCCATCCTAGGGCCCAAGAGCTATGGCTCTCCACATAGCCATTCACACTGGCTAAGCTCAAGCCTCCTTCATGTTCCTCCATTCAGGACTGATTCACAAGCACACCATGCTTACAGCATACCATCTGATGAGGTGGACACTGTCACTGTGGAAGGCCAGAGCCACCTATCCCATGGCTTCAGATAGCCACTGTCCAGTCCCCCAGCCCCAGCCTCTCATGTTTCTACACCTTTTCTCAGATTTGAATGTGTAAGCACAGTTCTATAAGGCACACTTTCTGTTGGTTTCTTTCTCTTGGCACAGCAACTCTGGGATTCATCCATGTATGGGTACATTCGGCCCTGAACATCCTCATGACTCTTATTCTGCATCTGGATGAATCAGGTTTGGTAGCTCACACCTATAATCCCAGCACCTTGAGGCTGAGGCAGGAGGATTGTTAATGAGTTTGAGGCTCTCTTGTGCTATGGAGTTACCCTGGACTCTGGAACAAGATCAGCCTGGGCTGTTTTGAATCATGTTTGGTGACTCATACCTCTAATCCCAGCACCTTGAGGCTGAGGCAGGAGGATTGCTATGAGTTTGAGGCTCTCCAGGGTTATAGAGTTACCCCAGACTCTGGAACAAGGTCAACCTGGGCTGCATAGTGAGTTCTGGCTGGCTACTGTAGCAAGTTCCAAGTCACTTGGGCTATGTGGCACATGTTCCAGGTCAGCCTGAGTTAGTAAAACTGCAGACTTTTCTTTTGTGACCCACCCCCTCAAACAATGCAGCTTCACAGCTGAGTTCAGTACTCCCATCACATTAGAGTTCTGGTCATGTAGAGATGGTTTAACATCTCCAGGAAGATGCTTGGGTTTGTGTAAGTAACAGGTCATTATTTAGAAGGACCTTGAATATTTGTGATTTCTGGAAACATGGGGGTCTGGAACCTGTTCTCTGCTTACGGGCTCCATTCCTTTCTGTAGCTGTGGCGTATTCCATGGAGGCACCCTGTTTCTCTCTTCACTTGTTGAAAGACTTGGCCGTTGTATCCACTCTACATCTGTTTACAATAAAGCTGCTGGGGCTCAGTGGATTCCTGTGTAAGCATAAGGACCTGAGTTTGGATCCCTAGTGCCCACATAAATGCCAGGAGGGCATGGTGCCCACCTGTAATCCCAGTGCTGGGGAGGTGGGGCAAATAAGTTCTGGGCTCAAGGGGCAGATTTTACTTCAGTAAATAAGGTGACAGAGTAATTGAAGATACCTGAGGTCAACCTCTGTCCTCCACACAGCACACATGTGCACACACACATGCACATGGTTGGGGGGGGGGTGACCATGAGCATTTATATGTGAGATCCCAGTATGGTGGTACATGCATGTCACTCCAGCATTTGAGAGGAGGCAAGAAGATCAGGAATTCAAGGCCTCAGCTCTATAAAAGAGTTTGAGGCCACCCTGTACTACTGTTTCAACCCTCTGTCCCTCATGCAAAAATCCCAAACCATTTGCCTGTGAGTGTTTGTGCAGATACTTGGCTCCTTCTCTTGGGTAAATGTCTGCAGGAGAAATGGCTGGGTAACATGGGGGAAAGACAGGCAAAGCTGCACCCATGCAGGTTGCAGGGGAGTGCCCATGAACATGGGCCCCTATGGAGATTGAGCACACTGAATAGGAGAGCAGGGTGAGCCAGTGTGGGAAGACTCTGAAGACGTCTGCATATCAGGTGCCTGAGTAATTCAGCCCCAAGTCCTCTTCCACCCTCAGTCTTCAGGAACCATGCAGGTCCTGGGAGAAATTCTTGCTGTGGAAGATACCTTGTTCCAGAACTTCCTTGGAGTGGAGTTCAGATTGGCATTGGTCCCATTCTTTATAGATTGAGGTCTTGAATGAGACAGGGGTGCATCCCTGTGCCTCAGGGGCAGGAAGTGGGGTAGAAATCAATGAATGCTACCCTCTTCCCCTGTACAGGTGCTTATCTGCAGGAACTACCGCGGCGATGTGGACATGTCAGAGGTGGAGCACTTCATGCCTATCCTGATGGAGAAGGAGGAGGAGGGCATGCTGTCCCCCATCCTGGCCCATGGTGGTGTCCGTTTCATGTGGATCAAGCACAACAACTTATATTGTATCCTTGTGCCCAGAGAAGGGAACACTATGTGGATGTGTGGGTGTATGTGGAGTGTGAGGCCAGGGCCACCCTAGGAGACCACAATGACTCAATGGGTATAAGGAAGGGTGTGACATTCTAAGAGAGAGCAAAAGCACAGGAAATATCAGCTCAAGGAAGACTCCTCCAGAAACCATGATGGAGCCGCCACAGCAGTGGGAAGGGGGATGCAGGGCAGGAGTGTGTGTGGAGGGCCGTTAACAGAGCCTAAAGTTGGGGTCTTGAAGGATGTCATGTTAGGGAGACTGTAAGGGGTCTCATTGAGGTCTATGGCTATGGTAAGGAACAGAAGTAGACATGGGAGAGGAGAGGAGCCGTGGCCACCCTGACCATGAAGGGCAAGAGTGCAAAGAGAGCAGAATCGTTACCACTGCCTAGATTTCTCAGCCCCTCCTTGGCTCAGCTCACACTAGGTTCCTACTAGAAGGTCTTGCCTGGCCATTGGCAACAGGGTAAGCCCACTCCAGTGGTCGCAGGTCTCCTCGCTCACAGTAATTGGGGTCAGAGCAGCATATGCCTGTGACCCCCAGCAGGCATCAGTGCTGCCCTCACCCCACATCCTCCCAGCCCTACCCTCCACTCAGGCAGGATCTGCAGGGTTACAGGTCATTTCTGGTGACAGCCCCCCAGGTGTATCCCAGTCTGGTCCCCCCATCCAAGGCTCTAAAGACAACTCTAGAGAGGTCACAGAATTGCCTGTGACCCTTGAGCTAGCTGTCCCTCAAAGCCACCTGGCTGTGGACTATGGCTTCTCAGCGATGGGAGGAAGCCTGGCATTTGTGGTTTGAGCTCATCAGGAGTTTCACATCAGTTCCCTACCATCCATTGGAACATGCCAGTGGTGGAGCCAGGTGGGTTCTCCCTTCTGCATGACGGGACACCCTTCATCCTGGCCCAGCTGGTGTTCTGTGTCACATAGTGGCTCCTTTGTCATGCCAGGATAAGACATAAGTGAACATAGCCCTCCCTCTTGCTCTGACCTCCCTCCTGCCCTGGCCTCTCTTCTGGGTATACAGCAAAGTGGCAGAAACATAGTGTGGACAGTACGGTCTGAGGCTCTGCAGAGGAGGAGGAGGAAGTGACTTCTCTGGCAGTCTAGGCCCTCATCCCCATAGGGAAAGGGGCCTAGTGGGAGGAATTGCCCCCCCCCCATCTAAGAGCAAGTTTGTGCTGGCTTATATGGCCCCACCTCGCAGGAGAGAACCTGTAGCTTCCCAAAAATATTGGCTCTGCTCAATGCAGTGTGCAAAGGCAGAAGGCTCAGACCTCCTCAGGGTGGAGGACCCTAGCAGGGTCCCCTGGCAGTGAGCAGCCCCTGTGCTCCTTGCCACCTAGTCATTGTCTGTGTCCCTAGTGCTCCCTGGCTGGTTACCATGTGTCCCAGGCCTTGCTTGGACCAGAGGCTTGGTGTCTACCTTGAGCCAAGTAAATGGGTGGAGTGGGGATAGTGGTGGCATATGTGGAGAACTAGGGTGCAGAATGGCAGGCAACCACAGAAGGCTCCTTGATTCTGGCTGCCATGCAGTGGTCGCCACATCCAAGAAGAATGCATGTGTGTCACTTGTCTTCTCCTTCCTCTACAAGGTGGTACAGGTGAGGCTGGGGATAGGGTGTCCAGCTGTGCTTATGAAGGTTCCCTGCCCCATAGGAGGCTGTGGGTGGCAGCAGCCCCAAGAAGTTCTGGGAATGGAAGCCCCAGCCTCCCTACCAGGAGAGAGTCTCTGTCCTTCATTATCCCCACCCTGGGGAGGCAGGATGTGAAAATTCAGGCAGAAGTATGTTCCCACTCGGGAGAGAGGTGGTGACCAGCTGACATTGGCTTTAGGAAGGAAGGGGCAGAGCTGTGATTCTGAGATGCTCCTCTTGGAGAGGGCTGGCACCAGACACAGGCTGACAGTGAGATGGAGACACAGCATGGCAATGCAGAGGCCTTAGGGCTGGAGTGTGTGGTATAGCAGGGCTGGGTCACAGAGTTTTGCAGGAGTGTGACATCTCCCATCTGACGAAAAGCCTTGCTGGGCTTTACCTGAGAGGTCCACGTTCTGACCAAGGCCCCCATGGCATGTCTCCAAGTCTAGCACATGGGCAGAAGACTGCTGGCTCTGGCCTGGGGGCAGAGGAGGCTGTACATGTCATTCATCCTCTGTCCCTCCTCTCGTGGCACCCACACCCCAGGTCTTCTCTGAGTATTTTAAGGAACTGGAAGAGGAAAGCATCCGTGACAACTTTGTCATCATCTATGAGCTGCTGGATGAGCTCATGGACTTCGGCTACCCCCAGACCACCGACAGCAAGATCCTGCAGGAGTGAGTGTGTAGAAGGTCCTCAACTCCCAGATGCCACCAGTCTCCATTGACAGCTGAACATGAGGCTCTTTCTTTCCTTAATTTTTTTGTTTTGTTTCTTGAGACAAAGCCTCATGTAGCCTAGAACTCAATGTGTAATTGAGGTTGACCTTGAAGTCCTGATCCTACTGCATCTACCTCTGGTTCTCTGGAATGATAGGCTTATGCCCCCGTGCCTGGCTACTAGATGTAGGGGGATGCCTTTTTTGTTTTATTTTGTTCTGTTTTTGAAACAGGGCTTTCACTGTAGCCCAGGCTAACCTGGAACTCTAGTCCAGACTGGCCTCAGCCTCCATAGTGCTGGGATTAAAGGTATGTGCTACCACACCTGGCTAACATGGGTTTCTAAATATGTGTAGTGTTCATGCATGCAATTTATATGCATGTGGGCATGTGTGTGGGTGCATATGGAGACCATAGGTTGATGTTCCTTAATTGCTTTCCACCTTGTTTTATCTTTTAATATTTTATTTATTTATTTACTTATTTATTTGAGAGAGTTAAAGAAAGAGGCAGGTAGAGAGAATGGGCACACCAGGGTCTCCAGCCACTGTAAATGAACTCCAGGCACGTGCACCACCTCATGCATCTGGCTTTACATGGGTACTGGGGAATGGAACTCAAGTCCTTAGGATTTCCAGGCAAGTGCCTTAACCACTAAGCCATCTCTCTAGCCTTTATTTATTTATTTGTTTGTTTGAGAGCAAATAGAGAATGAGTACACCAGAGCCTCTTGCTGCTGCATGAACTTCAGAAACATGCTCCACTTTGTGTATCTGTCTTTACATGGTTTACTGAGGAATTGAACCCAGACATCAGGCTTTGCAAACCAGTGTCTTTAACTGAGAGCCATCTCCCAGCCCTAACCCCCTCTCCCCCAGGGTAGGATCTTGCTCTAGCCCAGACTGAGCTATAATTCACTATGTAGTCTCAGGGTGGCCTTGAACTAATGGCCATCCTCCTGCCTCTGCCTCCTGAATGGTGTTGGGATTAAAGACGTGTGCCACCATGCCCAGCCTTTTTATTTTTATTTATTTATTTATTTATTTATTTATTTTACCCCTTTACTGACTTAAAGGAGACCTATCAATGGAAATATTCCTTCTTTGAAAGTTAGTGGGCATGAGTTAGCACTTCTTGGGAGCCAGTCCCCCTCCCAGTGCTTTCCATTTACTCCTTCAGCTTGCTGTGCAATCTGAGGAGCCATCTCTCTATTGTACAGGGAGCACAGGGATGCCCTAGCAGTCTTGTTTCTGTCTGCTGCCCTTAGGCAGCCCCAGGGCTCAGTTCCCTCTATATACCCAGCAGGGATGGGCACATTGCTGATCATTTCCTCTTTTCCTCAGAACCAACACCACCACCACTAAGATCTAGCACTGTGTGCTCCTCATATCTTGGGGGGCTTCAAGTGGGTCATTCCTTCTCTTGCTGCTCCCAGCCCTGCCCCAATGTCAGGATAGATAACACAGAATCCCCTCTGTAACTCTGAGTGGTGGCTCCACAGGTACATCACTCAGGAAGGCCACAAGCTGGAAACAGGGGCCCCACGGCCCCCAGCTACCGTCACCAATGCAGTGTCCTGGAGGTCAGAGGGCATCAAGTACCGGAAGAATGAGGTGTTCTTGGACGTCATTGAGTCCGTCAACCTTTTGGTAGGACTCCTTCTCTCTGTATTCTTTTAAATTGTCTTTCCTATGCTAAAAGTCAAACAAACAAAATTGCTAACATAGCAGCACCTTTAGAAACATGTCTGGCTGAAGACGAATTCCAGATGCATGCACCACTTTTTGCATCTGGCTTTATGTGGGGACTTGGGAATTGGACCTCGATCATTAGGCTTTGTAGGTAAGCACCTTAACCACTGAGCATCTCTCCAGCTCAGCATCTTGTTTTGTTTTGTTGTTTTGTGTGTGGTAAGATCTCAGTCTAGCTCAGGCTGACCTGGAACTCACAGTGATCCTTCTACCTCTGCCTCCTAAGTGCTGGTATTAAAAGGCCTGTGCCGCCAGGCCTGCTTCCAACTTGTTTTGTTTAAAAAGCTGGGCAAGACTAGAGAAATGGCTTAGCAGTTAATGTGCTTGCCTGTGATGCTTAAGGACCCATGTTCCATTCTCCACTACCCACATAAGCCAGATGCACAAGGTGGTGCATGCATCTGGAATTCGTTTGCAGTGGCTAGATGCCCTGGTATGCCCATTCTGTCTATCTGCCATTCTGTCCTCTTTCTCTCCTTTCTTTCAAATAAATAAATATTAAAAAAAAAAAAAAAAGCTGGGCAAGGGGACAAAGGCCTGTTATCCCAGTACTCAGGTAACTGAGACAGATCTCAAGTTCCAGGCCAATCTGGACCACAGGGAGAGCCTGTCTCAAAGATAACAATGACAACAACAAAAACAAACAAACAAAACAAGGCAGTTTATATAAACCAAGATCTGCCATTGAAAGGCTGCCCAGCTATGATTCTTCATTATCACCCTCTCAGGCCATATGTCATTACACTAACTAGAAAACTAAGATGGTACAATGTATCCATCCTGCAGCTTGTTTTACTGTGAGCTTTTGGGTTTGGTGTCCCATCTCTCTGTGGGTTTGGTGGTTTATTCCAGACCTCTGCATGCTGGGGACATTCTTCACCACAGAAAAGCAACCCAGCCTCTGTTTAGTTTCTTTCTGTTTATTTACTTTGAACAGAGTCTCATGTACTACAAGCTTCTTCTCTGTTTCTGTTACTAACCTCTGCTTCTGTGCTATTGACCCACCCACTGCCATTCTTCCATGTTGGTCAAACCCCCCACTAAGACACTTGCCAGGTTACCAGCCCCACTTTCTGTCTGTTCAAAAGTTCTGCTGTTAGACCAAAAATGAACCCAACATGGCTCAGGGAAATTTTGAGGAAGAGGGGGCGGAAAGAATGTCAGAGTCACATGTTGGGTCATGATATGCAGAGACATTTATCATACCAATAACTGTGGGCTAACTCCACAATGCACGACCTATTTACATCAACAAGGAGGGTCTAATGGGAGGGGGTAGATCATAGATGAGCCTAAACAATGGTACCAAACTGCCTGTATTTGCTGAAAAGAAAACTAATAAATTAAATTAAAAAAAAAAAAGTTCTGCTGTTTCGGGCATGGTGGTACACACCTTTAATCCCAGCACTTGAGAAGCAGAGGTAGGAGGATTGCTGTGAGTTCAAGGCCACCCTAAGACTACATAGTGAATTCCAGGTCAGCCTGAGCTACAGTGAAACCCTACCTCAAAAAAACTAAAAAAAAAAGTTCTGCTGAGTCAAGTGCTTCATTCTGGGCATTGCCCAAGCCCAATGAAAAATTCAAGAGATGTGCTTGCAGCTGGCAAAGATTGATCAGAGCGGGGTGCTCTGGCGGTGGAAGAGGGCAACGAGGAGATAGGGCTCTGGAGCCCATGGGGGTAGAGAAAGGTGTATATAAATGAAAGAAATGCGGATAAGAGGCTGAGACAGAGAGATATGGGGACAGAGAGAAATATGTACCTTGCTTCAGGAAAGAGGCCAACAAAGATAGACAGGTAGAATGACACTTGTTCTTTAAGGTTCATGTCCAACTGGCCAGTGACAGGGGATTATGAGGGTATGGGCCAGTGCTCAAGGAAGGAGCTAGGCTGGCAAGATCCCCTGTTGAGCAAGTGAGTCTTCTGTGGAGGCCGGCCCTTTGAAAACCTCAGTTTTGGTCATTTGAGAGGGAAAGGAGGCTCTGAGACTCTTAACACTGGGTCCATGCCACATATTCCAACTCCTAGGGGCTCTCTTTGCCCTTTTCAGAGCCCTTTGGGGCCACTTGCCATCAGGTCTGTCCTAAGCAAACACTGTCCAGGAGTCAGTGTGGCACTAGGTGACTGGTTTGGTCCTTAGTCTTTGACAAGGCAGAGTATAGTATGAGGATCAAATTCACACAAGCAGCATTTCACAAGGTTCTGGATATCAGCAACTTCATGTAGTTTCCAAGCTCCTCTTCTCATTTCACTTTCCAGTACTTTGTAGTTCCCTGGGGAATTTTTTTTTTCCTGCTTGTGTGTGTGTATGTGTATGTGCCCTTGCTGTACTTTGTACTCACTTGTGGCAGGAATACTCCCCTGAGAAGAATGTCCTATGTCTTGCTCTCTTGCTTTTCTGCCTGTTCTCATTTTGAACTGGAGTCTCTTACTGATACCTGAGCATTCTGTTTTCGTGGTCCTGGGAAATCCTTTGGTCTGTGCTTTCCTTTGTGGGTATGGGATTATAGGTGCACATGGCCTTGTCCACCCACCTGTTTAAATGGGATCTAGAGATTCAGACTCAAGTGGTTTCAGGCCCTCAAGCTTGCACTGAAAGCATGTAACTGCTGAACCATCTTTTCAGCACCCTTCCCAGGGGGGCTCTTTTTGCACCTTGGATAAGGTTGAGGCTTTTATTTCCCACTGTGTTGCACATTTAGGTGGTGAGCCTTTGAGAGAGAAAGCAGCCAGGCTCACCATCCTTGGAGAACAGCCAGCTGCCAGTCCCCCTGAGATAGTCTGGCCTGGGGTCATGAGTAGAGCAAAGATGATGAGGTACTGTGGTCCTGAGCACTGGTCTACCACCAGATTCTCCTAACTGAGCTCTGCCCATACTGGTGCTCATTCCACTTTTGTTCATTAATCATGCAGCTATCCCCTGGTCCTCCACTGCTCCCTTCAGAACATTCTACTGTCCACCTGAGCCTTCTCCCCAGACTTCATAGTTGCAGTGTGTGGTGGAGGGAGACAGGTGGGTACCAATATGAGCTGTTACCCCTGGGCTGCATGCTTTCTCCATGGTACATTGGCCTCTTCTTCCCTACCTTGTCAGATCTGCTATATGTGTTACTTGGTATCCTTATTTTTAGTATCCTCATTTCTGTCACAGACAGTGCAGGGCTTGCTTACCCTCATACATTCATTCCCATCCTCCCCAGACATGAGATTGTCTAGCAAGCAAGCATGCTTCCCAAGATTTTTCCAAAATAGTCAATGCAAACCTCTGCTTACCTTTTTGTGTGTGTGTGAGATATGGAGTGAGGTGATGACTTTGTAGCCACATGGAGACCCTTGTATGAATTGATGGACCCAGAACAGGGTGTACCTTCCATTAGTATGTCCTGTGATGAAAATAGGTAGAGAGATGGTCTTAGAAGGATCTCAGTCCAACTGAAGAATAGGCACTTGAATATCACTTTGGTGGTCTCATGTAGTACTGGTGTCTGGATTAGCAGTGGCCCCAGCTTCCTATCATCTGGAAGGTGACATTTTACTCAGCAGCTGATCCTCCTTAGCCCATTCTGGGTAGGAGTGCTAGTTTGGGAGTCCATGTACATGCTAGCAAGCCCCCGCCCCTATCCTGACTGCCACACACAGGAGTCTCCTCACTGGGTCTGCCTTCTGGCATTAATAAACACCTGCTCATTTAAAGGAGGAAACCATACCCCAGAGAAGGATCCAGGGCCGTCATGATGGGGTAGGGCCTTTGGAGCACAATGCCAGAGCTCTTGCCAGTGAAGTACCAGGACTCCCAAGCCCACTGAGCTATTTCCAGGGTTGGATCCAGCAGTCCAGCTTGACCCCTTCCCACAGAAGGCCAGTGACAGACAGACACGAGAGCCAGAGATGGGGTGTGTGTTGTGCTTTGTGGGGCTGGGGAGCACTTTCTGGGGGAGAAGGTAGAGTGAGGTGAACTGAGGTCAGAGATGGGATAGGATAGGCCAAGCCCCATCACAGGTCTTTTGAGCTCCTGGCTTTTCTCAGGTTATCATTCACTTCTGTTTCCTTACTTCCCTTAGTGATAGCAGACAGCTGAAGATTTTATTTGTACACTTGTATCAGACTGGACAGATGTCCCTACTTCTCTGCAGAAAGAACACAAGGCCCTGCACCCATTGGCACATGAGCTGACAGCAGGCCTCAGTGTCCAAGTTTGGATCTGCTGTGACTATGGCCCATGCATAGTGGCCATGGCAAGAGAGCTGGCTGCCCCAACTCAGAGGATGCTTAGAAGAGAGCCAGGCTCAGGCTTGGATATGTTCTTCTGGGTGAGATGGGAGCTGTGGCTGGTCCATGGCACCCCCCCCCCTCACATGCACCCACTGTCTCTAGGTCAGTGCTAATGGCAATGTCCTGCGTAGTGAGATTGTGGGCTCCATCAAGATGCGTGTCTTCCTGTCGGGGATGCCTGAGCTGCGCCTGGGCCTCAATGACAAGGTCCTATTCGACAACACAGGCCGTGAGTACCTAGTTAAGGGTGGGCAACAGGTGGCCCCAGAGCAGTATGTGATCAGAGCAGTCCTTGTCCCATGCAGGTAGCATCATCTGTGCCCCCACATGCTCCCAGATGACCAAGCCCACTATTCTCAGTTGCTAGTTTAGACTTTTACATTGTTCAAAAGACCACAGTTCAGCATGGCAGCACATGCCTTTCATCTCAGTGCTCAGGAGGCTGAAGCAGGTTTACAGGCTTGAGGATAACCTGGGATACAATGTGAAACCCTGTTTTAAAGGGGGGAAAATGGACAAAATGGAAAACAAAACACCATTTCAGCAAACTTAAGAGGAAAAAAATCCCAGAACCTGTTGCCTTGTTACCTAGGGCACTTAGGTATCATCTGAGGCTTATTCCTTTCTTACAGTATGGAAGCCTTGAAGGACATTAGGCCTGTCCCAATCCTAGTTGTCCCCTCCTTAGCTGTGACCCTGGGATATTTGAAGGTCACCCACCATGCTGGGCTCTGGCCACCAGCCTGTCCAGTACAGAGGACCACTTCCTGCTTGGGGCCCTCTGTGAAGTGGGACCTGGAGCCATGAGTTGCATCCTGGTCCTAGGGAAGACTGTGCCATGTGCCACTAAGTCATTTGGCCATTCAGAAAATATATCCTAAGCAGCCCTGGATTGACTGCTGGGAACTTGAACATCCTTGATCCCAGGGATACATGGCCAGCATCGGGCTGTGATAGAGGGTGGGAGGATGACAAGAGGTTGTTTTAGAAGAACTCCCTTGGCATGTGTGGCCCAAGATGCTGTCACAGTAGTGGGCAGTGTTCTGCTCTCTCAGGGGTAGCCCGGGCAGTGGGGTATCTCAGAGAAGGACCCCAGGGCCCATTCCATCTTCATTGCTACTTCCACACAGGGGGCAAGAGCAAGTCTGTGGAGCTGGAGGATGTGAAGTTCCACCAGTGTGTGAGGCTTTCACGCTTTGAGAACGACCGGACCATCTCCTTCATTCCACCTGATGGCGAGTTCGAGCTCATGTCCTACCGCCTCAATACCCATGTGAGTGCACCTTACACCAGGACCAGGGTAAAGAGTCCTATCCACGAGGGCTTCTGCAGAACAGCTCCTATTCCTCAAGCTCCATGGGCTTCCCAGCTTCAAGGAGGCTGGAGCGGGTAGAGTTCAAGCCTTCTGAGGAGGGCAGAACCCTCTAGCCATTGCTGCCCTTCCCCAGGCTTCCTGCTGGGACACCCTGGATGTGCCCTGCCTTTTCATAGGCCTTGGAAACTCCCTGTCCCTACCCTCTGTGCCTTGCTTCTTACGGCACTGGTTAAGTGTAATCCTGGGGCCTCAGGCAGCAGTATGCTTGGCATAATCCTGGGAGAATGGTTCCTTGCCTAGGCCTCAGTTTTCCCTCAGAAGTGGAGCCTTGTGAGACAGGAGTGAGTGTGAGCTCCCTCTGCCCTCTCACAGGTCAAGCCCTTGATCTGGATCGAGTCTGTGATCGAGAAGCATTCCCACAGCCGTATTGAGTACATGATCAAGGTCAGTGGGACACAGGGCCCTGGGTTACCACCCATGCTGCTACACTGGGCAGGGACAGGGAAGAGAAGCCCACAGGGCCTGTTCAGATGGTTACCTCCTTGGGAGAATGGTCTGTAGCCAAAGATCCAGGAAGGCCTCCTGAAGTGCTGCCCAGTAAGTAGAACATTCTTGCCTGTCCAAAAGTGTGCATCCAGGCCCATTTCAGGGACTGATCTCATCCTAGAGAGAGGGATAGATGCCTAGAAGGGCTGGACATGGAGAGAGGACTTAAGATGAGGTGTAGGGAGCATCTTGAGAGCTGGATGGGATGGGCAGCACGTAGAGCATTTAAAGAACCCACAGGCCACCTATACCCTCCATAACCACCTTCTTGTGGCCTTGTCCACAGGCCAAGAGTCAGTTCAAGCGGAGGTCAACAGCCAACAATGTGGAGATACACATCCCTGTCCCCAACGACGCGGACTCACCCAAGTTCAAGACTACCGTGGGGAGTGTCAAGTGGGTTCCCGAAAACAGTGAAATTGTATGGTCCATCAAGTCCTTTCCGGTGAGCACCATCCACGGGGACATCCTCAAATGTCTGCTGCTCCAGGAAAATATGGTCTCACATACCCCTCTGAGCATGTGCTGCTATCTTTGTCCATATCGTGGGAAGGCAGCCATCATGATACCATGATTTGTACACTATGGGTAGCACAGTCATACTATAGAAGGTGAACAAAATAATAGGAGTTAGCTGGGCATGGTTGCACATGCCTTTAATCTCAGCACTTAAGAGGCAGAGGTAGGATTGCCATGAGTTTGAGGCCACCCTGAGTCTCCATAGTGAATTCCAGGCCAGCTTGAGCTAGAGTAAGACCCTACCTCGAAAATTGACCCCTACCCCTCCATAAAAAGCCAGGCATGGTAGTGCACACTTTCAATCCCAGCACTCCAGAGGCTGAGGTCAGAGGACTGCCATGAGTTTAAGGCCACCCTGAGTCTCCATAGTGAATTCCAGGTCAACCTGGGCTAGAGTGAAAAAAAAAAAAAGAAGAATGAGAAGAATGAGCACACTGGGGCCTCTGACTACTGCAGACAAACTCCAGACATATGCACCACTTTGTGTATCTGGATTTACATGAGTGGGGAAGAATTGGACCATGGCTGGCAGGCTGTGCAAGCAAGCATCTATAACTGCTGAGCCATCTCCCTAAACCCCGACAGAATTCTAGAACAGGCTCTACCACCATGTTTGAAACAATGTCTCAAAGTATGGCTTTAAGTCAAGATGGAGCTGGACGTGGTGGCGCATGCTTTTAATCCCAGCAGCACTCAGAAGGCAGAGATAGGATCACCGTGAGTTCAAGGCCATCCTGAGACTCCATAGTGAATTCCAGGTCAGCCTGGGCCACAGTGAGACCCTACCTCGAAAAACCAAAAAAAAAAAAAAAAATATGAACTCACCAGCCTGTCAAGTCAGACAGACATGAGATGACTTTTAAGTGACACACCCAGATTCTAGATACATAGGCCACAATGTGCATCTGGCTCTATGTGAATACTGGGGAATTGAATCTATGGCAGTAGGCTTTGCAAGCCAGTGCCGTTATCCACTGAGCCATGTCCTCAGCCCTAGGTTTACCCTTTTGTGACTGACTTTTGTTACTTAACAGTGTCCTGAAAGTTCATCCATGCCCTACCTATTACAGAAGATCCTTTTCTATTTAATGTTTTTATTTATTTATGAGAAAGAGAGAATGAGCCTCCAGCTAATGCAAACAAACTCCAGACACATGTGCCACCATCTATCTTACATGGGTACTGGGGATTTGAACCTGGGTCCTTAGGCTTTGCAGGCAAGCACCTTAACTAAGAACAGCTAACTAAGCCAGCCCCTCTTCCCCCCCTCCCACCTGAGGTAAGGTCTCACTGTAGCCCAAGCTGACCTGGAACTCACTCAATAGCCAAGGTTGGCCTTGAACTCATGATGAGCCTCCTACCTCAGTCTCCTGAGTGCTGGGATTAAAGGCATGAACCACCAAGCTTGACTCAGAAGGTCCTTTTTTAAAGATGAATAATATTCTACTGTATAGATTGCCACATTGTATTTGTCCATTCATTTTCCATTGGTTGATGCTAAGGTTGCTGCTACAGTGTAGCTGTTGGGTGTTCAGACTTCTCTTGCACATCCTGCTTTCCATTCTTGGTTTGGTTTGGTTTGGTTTTGGTTTTTCAAGGAGGGTCTCACCCTAGCCCAGGCTGACCTGGAACTCACTCTTTAGTCCCAGCTGCCTAATCCCAAAGAGCAAAGGATTGTGCACAGATAATCTCCTTAAGGATGCACACATGGAAGTAACTGCAAATAAAGATAAACATGATGCGCCTCCTACCTGTTAAGACACCACTCCTTGGGATTAGGCTGTTGGGTTTTTGTGGGTTTAAGTGATCCTCTACTTTTCTGAATATTAACCTCATCAGCTACATGGTTTGCAACAAATACTTTCTCTTATTCTCTGGCTTGTCTTTTTGTCTATAGACAGTCTTTTGTGTGGGGGGTGGGATGGGACTGAGGATAGAACCTGGATATTCTTTTCCTGTTTTGTTTGTGTTTTTTGTTGTTTGTTTGTTTGTTTTGAAGTAGGGTCTCTAGCCCAGGCTGACCTGAAATTCACTATGTAGTATCAGGGTGACCTTGAACTCAACTGAGTGGATTAAAGGCATCCACCACCATGCCCACCCTTGGAATTTATCTTTTTATTACTTTTCTATTTTGTAAGGCTTTAGTTTTATTTAGAAAACTGTACCCTGAGCATGGGCTGAGGCACTGATCCACACCCCAATCGATTTAAACATAATCTTATCTTCTTATTCATTTCTTATTCATGTTTTTTAAATGTGTACTGATAGAGGTACTTATGCCAAAATATTTCTCTGAGCTCTACCTTAGCTGTATACCTATAGATTCTGACATGTAACAGACATTTGATATTATTGTTTGCTATAACTTCAGTGTTCAAGTGGAGTTTGTTTAGTATTGACATAGGGCCTCTCTGTGCAGCTCTAGCTGGCCTACAACTTACTCAGTAGCTCAGGCTAGTCTTGATCTTGCTCCAGTCCTCCTACCTTTGCTTCCTGAGTACTGTAATTATAGATTATCTCCCATCAGGTCAGTTTATATCTGTTTTTGTGGTTTTCCTAGAGGAGGGTCTTTTTGTTTCCACTTCCTCCCCACTCTAGATTGGATGCCTAAAGTTAGAGACTGTTACCCTGTGTCCTGTTCAGAATTCTCAGTGTCCTTCATGGACTGAGGGAAGGGAAATACTATAAACATCCCTCAGAACTTGAAAAGAAGTTACAATCTCTGTCATTGAGGGAGGGAATACCTGTGTACCAAAAACACAGACTTGCGTCCATCTCCCCGTTGTCTGCACGTCTTTTCTTTACAAAGCTATTGCCATGTTTGGTGGTGCATGGCTACGTATAGCTATGTATCTTCCACACAGATTATGACAGGGCCTGACCCCTTTTTGTCTGTCATTCCAGCACTATCCTCTTGTGTTGTGGCCTTCCCAAGGGGGTAGAGCTGGGGTCCTGGAAGCCGAGGCCTGGGAGCCCTGGTCACAGACAGCCACTCCTGTTCTACTTCAGCTGGAGCTCTGGGACCAGTGACCACAGTGTTCCAGATGTGGTCAGAGCTGGAGTTATATACCCCACTGCTCCAGAGAGGGTAGGCCAAGACCTATGGCTCCTCACGGCAAGACAGGGCAAGGGTCACAGACAGTCCTAATTGATTGATTTCCACACCCACACCTTAATCACCATAGTCCTAGAGCCATGGCCTCTGTCTCCTCCGTGTTCAGTCTCACTTTGATCTTTTGCTTTTCGCATAGTATCCTGAGATTGAGCAGGTAGGGCTGTTGCCTCACCATTGTCCTGTGCACTTCCCTGTGTTAACTCCCCAGGGTGGCAAGGAGTACCTGATGCGGGCTCACTTTGGTCTGCCTAGTGTGGAGGCCGAAGACAAGGAGGGCAAACCCCCTATCAGTGTCAAGTTCGAGATCCCCTACTTCACTACCTCTGGCATTCAGGTATGTGGCCATACTGGAGGCCATCTCAGCCTAGAGGGTTGTGAGTGAGAAAGGTGTGTTCCCCAGCTTGTTCCTGCTGGGCCACCAATCCCTACTTTAGCCCATTGCCCAAAGGTACAGTCCACCTCCAAAAACCCCCCATTGTGGTTCTGTATCCACCTGGCCAGCAAGATCTGCATTGGGGCTCCTCAGAAAGTATAGACAAAGGAAAGGATTATGGGACCAGAGGTAGCCCCATGTGTTATGACAGACCTGTCCCCTCAGCCTTGCCCCTTGAGTAATAGTAGGAATCTACCTGGATGGGTTGCATATGCTCAGCGCTTGGTCCCTCTGTCCCAGGTGCGCTACCTGAAGATCATTGAGAAGAGTGGCTACCAGGCCTTGCCCTGGGTCCGGTACATCACACAGAATGGAGGTAAGTGTGGCAGTCAGTGAATGGATATGATGAGGGACTCTAAGGGCATGGAGTTCTTGGTGCAAAGCTGAGGATGAGTGTCTCCCTTGTGTCTCCTAGATTACCAGCTCCGAACACAGTGAGGAGCCACCATGGCCCACCCGGCCTCAGGATGCACCTGCCTAGCCTGCTGATGCAGAAGAGCCACCCTGGACATGGTCTTCCTCCCTCCACAGACCTTGCCAGACACACTGGGTGCAAAGTTCCTTCATCAGAGCCTTTCTCGGGCCTGGGAATGGTGTGCAAGCTAACCCCCAGTTGAAGTGCCATCCCTGAGCCTTGGCTCCTGGTGCCACACTCTCAGCCACTCACCACCTGGGGACAGCTGCCTCACCCACTGGCAGGACATCATTTCATTGCCATTTTGTTGAGCATGTTTGTCATAGGTGTTCCCAAGCTTGTTTTTGTTGTTCATTACTGTTTTTGTCACCTCTCCATGTGTCCTGCACATCCTTGAGCAACCAGTCAGCACTAAGCAAGGACAGCTCTCACCTCCCTTTCCTGCCATGCCTGCCCAGTCTCTTGATGGCCACCAGGTGCCATCCCAGTGCAGGTTGCACCTCAGCCACATCAGTGTTTGATGAGAGGGTACATGGCCTCAACCTTCTCCCTAAAGGGCCCACAGGCAGGTATGGGTCATCCATAGCTGTGCATGTTTGCCCTGCCTTCACACCCTGTGTGCGTGCGTGCATGTGTAATTAATCGTTCCATTAAACGCCATTCAAACTCGCCACCTGTCTTTTCTCTCTGATACAATGTAGTACAGTTTCCCTGGGCATCCTCTATGGGTGCTCTGTCAAACCTCCCATCTGCAAAGCAGAAACAAGGGATGTGGAGGGGGGCTGGGCTACAGCTCAGTAGAGTGCTTGCTTGTCATCTGCATGAACAACGCTCTCTGGCCTCCTCCCACACCACAAAAATACATTAGGAAGAAAGGCAGGAGGGAGGGAGGAAGGAAAGAATTGGAAAAGAGAAAGTGAAAGAAAGGGGCTAGAGGGCTTAATGGTTAAGGCACTTGCCTGCAAAGCCAAAGGACCCAGGTTTGATTTCCCAGGACCCATGTCAGCCAGATACGCAAAGTGGTGCATGCGTCTGGAGTTCATTTGCAGTGGCTGGAGGCCCTGGTCCACCCCTATATCTTCTCTCTCAAATAAATAAATAAATAATGGGAAAAAAGAAAAGGAGTTCTAAGAAAAGGAAAGAGTTCTTGAGGAAGGGAGTTTGTCTTTCTTTTCCCTTGTGCCATGTGAAGCCACAGCAAGATGGCACCTCATAGACACCAGAGGCTCAACCTTAGACTTTCCATTCTCCAAAACTGTGCAAAATACATTTCTTTTCTTTATATTTTAAAATAGTTTATTACTTATTTAAGAGAGAAAGAGGCAAAGAGACAGAAAGAATGGGCACACCAGGGCCTCCAGCCTCTACAAATGAATTTGTATGTATTACCACCTTGTGTATCTGGTTTATATTGGCACTGGGGAATCAAACTTGGGTCATTAGGCTTCACAGGCAAGTGCCTTAACTGCTAAGTTACCACTCCAGCTCCATTTCTGTTCTTTATATACCACCCAGCCTGTGGCATTTTATTACAGCAGCATAATCAGCTAGGAAAGTTCTCATGGATGCCCCCTTGGGCAGACTTGTTTCTGAATATTTATCACCACATGGGTTTTGTTTGTTTTTTGTTTTTTCAAAGTAGCGTCTCACTCTAGCCCAGGCTGACCTGGACTTTACTCTGTAGTTCCAAGCTGCCTTTGAACTCATAGAGATCCTACCTCTGTCTCCTGAGTGCTGAGATTTAAAGGCATGAACTACAATGCTTAGCTTCTTTTATCTGTTTGTTTGGTTTTTGTTTTTGTTTTTCAAGGTAGGTTCTTACTCTAGTCCTAGCTGACCTGGAATTCACTCTGTATTCTCAGAGTGCCCTCAAACTCAAGGCAACCCTCCTACCTCTGCCTCCTGAGTGCAAGGGATTAAAGGCATGTGCCACGATGCCTGACATTTTGTTTTGTTTTGTTTTCTTTTTTTCGGGGGGCAGGGGTTTAAGTAGGGTCTTGCTCTAGCCCAGGCTGACCTGGAATTCACTATGTAGTCTCGGGGTAGCCTTGAACTCATGGTGATCCTCCTACCTCGGCCTCCCTAGTGCTGGAATTAAAGGAATGTGCCACTATACCCGGCTCCATGCTCAGTTTCTACATGTGTTTTTTGAGTCAGGGTCTCATGTTGCCGAGACTGGCCTTAACTCCTAACCCTCCTGCCTGGTCATTAGAGTGCTATAGGCTGACAGGTGGGGAATTTAGGGTTCATTCACTGTATGTATGTTACACTTTGGTAAAATACTTCCCAAAGGGGGAGAAAGCAAATTTTTTGTTGTTGTTGTTGTATGTGTGTGTGAGAGAGAAAGGGGTAGATAGAGAATGAGCACACCAGGGCCATCAACCACTGCAAATGAATTCCAGATGCACGTGCCACCTTGTGCATCTGGCTTACATGGGTCCTGGGGAATCAAATCTGGGTCTTTGGCTTTGCAGGCAAGTGCCTTAACCACTAAGCCATCTCTGCAGCCCCAAAATTTATATAGATACCTGAGGCAGCCAGCAAAAATAAATATGACCTTCAAATGTTTTACAGCTGTCTTTTCAAACCTGAATTATGTACCCCCCCCCAAAAAAAAGCTATTTTAAGACTGAGGTTGAAAGGTTGAAATAAAAACATTGTTTAGCCAGGCGTGGTGGCGCATGCCTTTAATCCCAGCACTTGGGAGGCAGAGGTAGGAGGATTGCCGTGAGTTTGAGGCCACCCTGAGACTCCATAATGAATTCCAGGTCAGCATGGGCTACAGTGAGACCCTACCTTGAAAAACAAAAAACATTGTTTAGACAAGTGTGAAGTTCAGCATGGTCTGCAGCCAATGGACCCTGAGGAACCTTCTACACAATCTATTCTAGATTAAAGGAAGAGAAATCTCAGGTGGAAGGTCAAGGTGCAAGAGGGCCCAGGAGCAGCTCTGTGGTGAGCACCTGCCAAGCATGAACAGGCGCCTGATTTGTCTTCAGCACTGCAAAAGTGAAAATGAAAAAAATAACATAGCTGACATGGTGGTGTACGCCTGGTGATCTAGCACTTAAACGGCAGAGGTAGAAAGAGCAGAATTTAGGCTTTGGGTAGTATATACCTAGGAAGATTGAGGCCAGTAGGTTTGAGAACATTCCAAATAAAATGAATAAAAATGAAAGAAAAAAAAAAAAGTCAGGCATGCTGGCACACACCTTTAATCCCAGCACTTGGAAGGCAGAGGTAGGAGGATCACTATGAGTTTGAGGCCACCCTGAGACTACCTAGTTAATTACAGGTCATCCTGAGCTAGAGTGAGACCTTACCTCAAAAAGTCAAAAAAAAAAAAAAAAAATAGATGTAGGCTGGAGAGATAGCTTAGCAGTTAAGACACTTGCCAGCAAAGCCAAAGGACCTAGGTTCAATTCCCCAGGACCTACATAAGCCACATGCAGAAGGAGACACATGCATCTGGAGTTCATTTGCAGCAGGTGGAGACCCTGGCAGACCCATTCTCTCCCTCTCTCCCTCCCTCCCTCCCTCCCTCCCCCCCCCTCTCTGTCTTTCCCTCCCTCCGTCTCTCCCTTTGTCTCTCAAATAAAACAGGCAAGCAACTTAACAACTATGCCATCTCTTCAGCCCCCCCCCCCAAAGTATTTATTTATTTGTGTCTCAGAGGAATGGCGGACACAGTCACTTTTTGCATCCAGCTTATGTGGCCAGCTGGGAACTGAATCTGGGCTGGCAAGCTTTGTAAGCAAGCTCCTTTACCCACCGAGCAATTTTCCCAGCCCCTATGCTATGATTTTTTTTTTAACCTTTGGAAAGAATCATATGGAAATGTTTGTTTTTATTATTTATTTATTTATTTGCAATCAGAGAGAGAGAGAAGAGAGACAGACACAGAGAGAATGGGCACACCAGAGCCTTTAGCCACTGCACTGAACTCCAGATGCATGTGCTCCTTGTACATCTGGTTTACGTGGGTCCTGGGGAATCAAACCTGGGTCCTTTGGCTTCATGGGCAAATGCCTTAACCACTAATCCATTTCTGCAGCCCTGAAGTGTTTGTTTTAATAAATTGAAGATTTTTATGTTTACAGATGTTTAGACATGATCAATAGGAGCTCCCCCAAAATACAAACTAATTGAGTCTTGTGCAAATTATACCTAAAAATAGTTTTCAGCATATTTTACAGTGATATCCTTAGGTATGAAAAGAATGCATACTCTAGAAACAATAAGTGACAAGTTTGGACTCAAGAGATGGCTTAGCAGTTAAGGACCTTGCCTGTGAAGTCTTAGGACTCAGGTTCAATTCCCCAGTACCCATATAAGCCAGATGTACATGGTGATGCATGTGTCTGGAGTTTGTTTGCAGTGGCTAGATGTCCAGGTGTGCCCATTCTCTCTCTTTACCTGCCTCTTTCCGAGAGAGAGAGAGAGATGGGAGAGAATGTGGGGGGCCGGTAGAGAGAGAGGTTTATTATAAATAAATAAAAATAAAATATTCTTTAAGATCTAAACTAGAGCTGGGTGTGGTGGTACACACCTTTGATTACAGCACTCTGGAGGCAGAGGTAGAAGGATCATCAGGACCACCCTGAGACTACATAGTGAATTCCATGTCAGTCTGAGCTAGAGTGAGGGGCTGGAGAGATGGCTCAGCAGTTAAAGAGCTTACCTGCAAAGCCTGAAGACCCAGGTTCAATTCCCCAGTACCCATGTAAAGCCAGATGCACAAAGTGGCGTTATGCATCTGGAGTTTGTTTGCAGTGCCTGAGCTAGAGTGAAACCCTACCTTGAAACACACACACACCCACAAAGAAAGAAAGAAAAATTATTTGCAATACCATCCATTTTAGCTGGGTGTGGTGGCACATGCCTTTAATGCCAGCACTCAGGAGGTAGAGGAGGATCATCATGATTTCAAGTCCACCCTGAGACTACATAGTGAATTCCAGGTCAGCCTGGGCTAGAGTGAAACCCTACCTCGAATCCCCTCCCCCAATTATATATAATTTATTTGCAAGCAAAAAGAGATAGAAGAGAGACAGAATGGGCACACCAGGGCCTCCAGCCACTGCAAATGGACTCCAGATATATGTGCCTCTTTGTGCATCTGGCTTTACATGGGTACTGTGGAATTGAACCCAGATTGTGAGGCTTTGCAGGCAAGTCCCTTAACCTCTGAGACACCTCTCCAGCCCACAATCCATCTTTTGGAAGGAAAACCACTTGGTCATATCAATTAATGTGAGCCTCACTTTGCTAACACTTATTTCAATGATAAAATGGCAACAACCAACACCTTTCAAAGTCATCTGTCTGAATGAGACCCAGTCAAATCACAGTCCCAAATGTCCACACATGTCTGCTGGTAGTCTTAAAACTGACAGTATAATAGTTGAGGAAAATGGACTCTCTTGAATTTACTAAAGGTTTCTTAACACAGGTAGAAGGAAAGGTATGACCTTTCTTTTGTAAAACAATCAAAAGAACTCACCCCAGAGGTGGTCCTACTCCTTGATTCCTACATTAGCTGAAACACTGGGTTCTCATTCACAGTGAAATACTGGAAAGATGAATATCAAACAAGCCTGTGTAAAACCATCAAGCACCTTCATTTCATACTGTGTGCATGTGAGGAGGAAGCTCACTCTGAAGTCAGCCTTCTGAACTGAATCAGCTTCCTAAGAACTGCATCCTTTCTGCTAAACATGGGCTCCACGAGACTAACCCTAGTAGTAGGGATGAGATTGCCATTTCACTCAGACGAGGAAAAGCTCAGTTCCACTGCTAGGAAACACCTTCCTGCCCTACCTAATGTAGTGTTCCACCAAGAAAAATCTAGGCATTGACATAGAAATGTAAGAGGAGAAATACTGAATTTTTAAAACTATCTGTGAGTTCAAAGGTTAGCTGCAATGCTTCTTTTAGAAAAAAAAAAAAAAAAACTTACTCTGGGTTTAGTATAGCCCTCTTTTTTTTTCAGCCCTTTAAATACAAAATTGTTAGCCTTTAGCAAACAGAGGCATAGAACATATAGAGAAAACATCAGTGCTGGAGAGATGGCTTAGCAGTTAAGGTGCATGTTTGTGAAGTCTAAGGACCCACATTTGATTCTCCAGGTCCCACGTAAGCCAGATACACATGGTGGGCATGTGTCTGGAGTTCGTTTGCACTGGCTAGAGCCGCTATCAAACCCACTCTCACTCACTCTCTCCCTCTTTCTGTCTCAAATAAATAAATAAAAATAAATCTTTGTAAAAAAAAAATCATATTGTTCAAGTTTTTGGTAAAGGTGTATTAGTAATACCTAAGAATGAAAAAAGGCTGGAAAGATGGCTTAGTGGTTAAAGTTCTTGCCTGCATAGCCTAAGGATCCAGGTTCAATTCCTCAGTGCCCATATAAGTGAGATGCACATGGTGCCACATGTGTCTGGAGTTCATTTGCAGCAACCAGAGTCCCTGGTGTGCCCATTCTCTCTCTTTCTCTCCTCCCCTCCTGTCTCTCTCTCTCTCAAGTAAATAAATAAATAAAAATAAATATAAGAAATAAATAAATAAAGCCAGGCATAGTGGCACACACCTTTAATTCCAGCACTCAGGAGGCAGAGGTTGGAGAATCACTGAGAGTTTGAGGCTACCCTGAGACTACATACTGAATTCCAGGTTAGCCTGGGCCAGAGCAAGACCCTACCTCAAAAAATAAAATAAATAAATAATTTAAAAAACAAAGACATTTAATTTTTATGGGAGAGTGAAATTGGTCTCATAAATAGTTAAATCATCCACATATTTGCTAGTTATTTATGTAAAGTTGTGTGAAGATATAAGATCCATTACTAATATAACACTGAGCCAGTAGGAAAAAAAAAGAATCTTTACACAATAGACAATAGTTGCCAATAATTTTAAAAATGTTAGATTTCCAAGATTATAATATTTGACATGATCTTACCTTCTACTATCATATGCAAATAAACTAGATCTACAAAGAATCTTTAGCTTAACTTAAAATTGCACCTGAAAAGGTGTGAAATTATTTGTACAAAAGCCTGTCAAAAACCAAAGGTTGCTACAAAGAATAAGGTAACTGAAGACTCTCCACTACACACCTTCAGATAAATGGCTTTTTGAAAATTAATTTATTTTTTATTGATAACTTACACAATCGTAGACAACAACCCATGGTAATTTCCTCCCCCCCCCCCCCCACACTTTCCTCTTTGGAACTCCATTCTCCATCATCCTCTCAATCAGTTTCTCTTTTATTTTGATGTCATGATCTTTTCCTCTATTATGATGGTCTTGTGTAGGTAGTGTCAGGCTCTGTGAGGTCATGGATATCCAGGTCATTTTGTGTCTGGAGGAGCATGTTGTAAGGAGTCCTGCCCTTCCTTTGGCTCTTACATTCTTTCCACCACCTCTTCTGCAATGGACCTTGAGCCTTGGAAGATGTGATAGCGATATTGCAGTGCTGAGCACCCCTCTGTCACTTCTCAGCACCATGGTGCCTTCTGAGTCATCAAATGGCTTTTTTCTATTGAGTTCTAAGTTTGTACACCACAGCGTTTGGCTAGCAAAGCATTAAGAGTTCTCTCCCAGGAACTCTTTGTATATGTGTATATATATAAATTTACATACACACACACACACACACACACACACACACACACACACACACACAACGTATACTGTATTAGCTGCATACACACACACACACACACACACATATGGCAGATTTTACCCACCTACCCCAAACAGCATACCTTTTAATGTTTAATTTCTTTTCTTTTGTACACAGGGATTAGTGGATTTTAGATTTTTATTTTCTTACATTTTGGTGAACAAGTTTTGATTTATTGGCTTTGTGTGCCAAAAGCTCTTAACAGAACAAGGAAGTTGTGAACATTAATTTCTCTCTCTTTTTTTTTGGTTATTTATTTATTTATTTGCAAGCAAAGAGAGACAGACACAAGGAGAGAATGGTGTGCCAGGGCCTTTAGCCACTGCAAACAAACTCCAGATGTATGAGCCAACTCATGCATCTTGCTGTATGGGTGTACTGAAAAATCAAACTCAGGTCATTAGGTTTTGTGCCTTAACCGCTAAACCATTTCAACAGCCTGTGAACACTAATTTCTTAGGAGGTGAGGCCAGCCCTATGTGAACTTCTTTTCCATATCTCTGGTCCACCATGATTCAAAATACTTACATTTTTTTTTTCCTCAAATGAGTCATTAGGCATTGAAAACAGATCAACAGAGTCGCAAAGGGCTATATGCTTTTTAGTATAAAACATTCTCCTTCACTAAGTTGCTATCACAGTGCAGATGTCTGACTGAATATGTTCAGGAGATTTAGTCAGTATTATATTTAGTAATGGAAAAGGCTCTCATTTGTTTTAAATCCAAAGTGCATAGTGAGAACAAATCAAAGTGTCCTCTCTTTCAGCATCAGTCTCATCTAAGTGCCTTCCGGTAAGGAGCTCAGCCTTATCTTGCCCTCCCACCTCAAAACCAAATATCATGTAAAACCAGATCAAAACCAAAATAAGGGCTGGAGAGATGGATTAGCGGTTTAGAACTTGCCTCTGAAGCCTAGGAACCCTGGTTCGAGGCTCGATTCCCCAGGACCCATGTTAGCCAGATGCACAAGGGGGCACAAGGGCTTCTGGAGTTCGTTTGCAGTGGCTAGAAGCCCTGGCGTGCCCATTCTCAATCTCTCTGTCTCCCTCCCCCCCCCACCCTCTCTCTCTCTCTCCACCTTTCTGTCTGTATCTGTCACTCTCAAATAAATAAATAAAAAGAAACAAAAAAATAAAAAAATAAAACCATGGTAGTCAAGCACGTTAGACATTCATCAGCCTGGTAAACAAACTTTGCCAGCAAATAGAAGTCCTGTTATTGTGAAGAAAATAGATGAGACAAAAAGTATATGTGATGACGCAACCAGTGTGTTGTTGGGTAATTTATAAGGTTGACCTCCAACTTCATTGATGCAAAATCCTATTGGAAATATGAGGACAGTCATACAGAAAAGGGTCATTCCAGTGAACAATAACCATTGAGCTTATTTTGTAGCTTCTCTGCACCAGTGCAAAACCACCGGCAAACCACATGTGACAGTCAGTGGAATGATTCCCCAGGTGATTAAAAAAAGTGGGGGACCCACTCTGGGGGAAACCTGGAGGGATGCAGGTCTAGTCTTATCCATGGATTTTTTTTTTTAATAGAGAAAGATTTATCTGCTTTCTACTCACAAGTAGGAAAAACTACCCAGCTGCATGCTAGAGTCAAGGACCTTGTCCTTTACACTCCCACAAAGTAACACTTTGCTCTTCTGCTCTCATAAAGGGGATCTTACATTGTTTCTCTTTTGTGTTTATCCTCTGTACATGTCAACATGATTCAGAAAGGCCTGGGCAGGGAAAGGACAGGCAAGGCTGCCATCGCACTGGCTGGTTGGAAGTCACCCATCATCACGTTGATCAGCTACTGTATAATGAACACTGTGCTCTATGTTACAAAGGAAAACATGAGCATAAGATGCCCCTACCTTAAGGGTAAAAAAAAAAACCTCAAAAAGCCTAAAATTTAATAGTGTATCTTGGAGGTGGGTATCAAACCCAATTCATACCTCCTTCACAGTAATTATTGATGTCACACAGTGGGCTTTTAAGAGAGATCATTATGTAGTCTCAAGCTGGCCTTGAACTGGGGAACTCATGGTAATCCTCCTGAGTGCTGGGACTAGGGGCGTGTGTCACCACACCCAGCTGGAGAGAGACTTTTAGCTTATATAGCAGTCCAAATACATAAAGAAGGTGCTAAGATACAGCAGAACTCACTTAAAAGTGGCACAGTGCACCGGGCATGGTGGCGTAAGCCTTTGATCCCAGCACTTGGGAGGCAGAGGTAGGAGGATTGTGACCATGAGTTTGAGGTCCCCTTGAGACTATATAGTTAATTTCAGGTCAGCCTGGACCAGAGTGAGACTCCACCTGGAAAAACCAAACACAAAACAAAAACAAACAAACAAAAAAAAAAAAAAAAAACGGACACACTGCTAGCTAACTTACGCTGTCCTAGCTCCTTTCTCTACAGAATAGGGTTGTTGCAACAAGGGAATGGAAATGGGAGTTTTCTAGAATGAGTTTGGTCTTACTTGTCACTGCAAAGGAACTTCAGATGTATTTGCCACCTTGTGCGGCATAGCAGCCGTGAGTCCTAGGGAATCCTAGGAGTTCCTTTGGCTTTGCAGGCCAAAAGTCTTAATCGCTAAGCCATCTCCCCAGCCTAGTTTTTTTTTTGTTTTCTTTTCTTTTTTTGTGCGCCACCACCAGCTCTCCTCGGTGGATTGTCTGACCCTGTGGTTCACTCAAGGCCCACAGTGAGTGCTCCTGGGAGCCTGGAAAATGCATGCCTTGTCTCTGCGGCTTCCAGCTCAGTAGTGTTAACCACAGACACCGCTTCTGCCACTGGTATTAATTCTGTAACTAGTGTAACATTTCTGCAGCGGTTTTGGTGATGCACTGCTGACACCCGGTGTTGATCCAGTGTGGGTTGGCTATGCTGGCAATAGTGAACTTAGCAGCAGCCAGGAAACATCCTGAGATGATGGTCAGTTTATCCATCTCCCTGCTCTATTCCCCCACAGCCCCAAGCTGGCCTCGACCTCCCACCTCATGCCCATGTCCCCCTAACCCCCCCACCAGGGCTATGCTATGATTTTTTTTGCTTTTTTAATTTTTAAAATTTTTTTAAAATATTTTTTGTTTATTTATTTATTTGACAGTGACAGATCGAGAAAGAGGCAGATAGAGAGAAATAGAGAGAATGGCAATTTTTTTTAAAAAAAATTTAAATTTGTGTGTGTGAAAGACAGAATAGGCATGGCAGGACCTCTACCACTGCACACATACTCCAGATACATGCACCACCTTGTATATCTGGCTTACATGGTCCTGGGTGTAAGGAAAGTATAAGAGAAAAGTGCAAGCACAAGAGAACACCGGACTTGATCTCTACATATAGTCTATTTATTGAGAGGTACAGCTAGGGGCAGAAGCCTTCCCACAGGATGAAGGCTGAAACACTGAGCCAGGCTGGGGTTCAAATTTATAAGGAGGCAAACAGACTGAATCAGCTGCATGTCTGAGGGAAGCAGATAAGGAATCGAAGTTAGTTGTGTCCTTCTCAAAATAGACTTTTTTAGCAGAATTGTCCAGGGAGGATATCCCACCAGGTGGTTTCTGAGCTAAGAGAAGATTATCAATTGGGGATGGATGTCTCTGTTCCTTACAGCCTTCCAATCTTAAGGTTAGTTATTTACTCTTTAGTTCCCTCTAGTTTTCAGGGAAGGCTATTAACCCTTCACTGGGGAATTGAACCTGTGTCCTTAGGCTTCACAGGCAAGCACCTTAACCACTAAGCCATCTTTCCAGCATGCTTTCTTTATATATATATATTTGTTTTATCGACAACTTCCATAGTTGTAAACAATATCCCATGGTAATTCCCTCCCTTCCCCCACTTTCCCCTTTGAGCCTCTATTCTCCATCATGTTCCCTCCCCCTCTCAATCAGTCTCTTTTATTTTGATGTCATGATCTTTTCTTCCTATTATGATGGTCTTGTGTAGGTAATGTCAGGCACTGTGAGGTCATGATATCCAGGCCATTTTGTGTCTGGAGGAGCACGTTGTAAGGAGTCCTACCCTTCCTTTGGCTCTTACATTCTTTCCACCATCTCTTCTGCAATGGACCTTGAGCCTTGGAAGGTGTAATGAAATAGTTCATTGCTGAGCACTCCTCTGTCACTTCTCAGCACCACTATGCCTTCTGAGTCATCCCAAGGTCACTGCCACGTGAAAAAAGAAGGTTCTCTAATCAAAAGTGAGAGCAGCATTAATATATGGGTATGAACATAAAAAGAAGTGCTAACTGGGTAGTTTAGTGAGCATAGAATACACTTTTAGCCAGACAGCAGCAGACATTACACCCCTAGGGCTCTTGGCTACCCCTGTTGTAGATTTTCAGTGTCAAGGATGTATTCCCTCCCATGGAGCAGGCCTCCACTCAAATTAAGGGATGGTTGGTTTCCCCCATAATGGACATGCCACTACTGCACCCCTTGGCTCACTTGGCCTGGCTGGCCAAATATAAGCCTTGCAGTGTCCACTGTTGATTAGCATCACTGGTGACTTCTCTCTCACACATTGAACTGCATGCAGCATGGATTTTTCCAGCTTTCTGTCAGCTGGTCTACATGGAGAAGGTTTTCAGCTCAGCTCCAGCAGGGTTTCTCAGTGACCTTGCAGCCCAAGTATGTGGAGTGTTCAGCAATAGGGTCTTACCATCTATTCCTGGTGGGAAACCAAGGGCCTCGGCAATGGCCTGTAATGTTTTGGAGGTACCAGGGATCTCCCTGGCCAACAACTCACTGGAAGGTATCCCAACCCTGTTACTGAAAATTGTCTAATAACAATCTATGGTTTTCTTTCTTTTTTTTTTTAAATTAATTATTTATTTATTTGAGAGCGACAGACACAGAGAGAAAGACAGATAGAGGGAGAGAGAGAGAATGGGCACGCCAGGGCTTCCAGCCTCTGCAAACGAACTCCAGACGCGTGCGCCCCCTTGTGCATCTGGCTAATGTGGGACCTGGGGAAACGAGCCTTTGACGGGGGTCCTTAGGCTTCACAGGCAAGCTCTTAACCGCTAAGCCATCTCTCCAGCCCTTGCTTTCTTTTTTTGACCTAGAATTCACTATGTAGTCTCAGGCTGGCCTCAAATTTGCTTTGATCCTCTACCTCTGCCTCCCAAGTGCTGGTATTAAAGACATATGCCACTATACCTGGCAATGATTATTTAAATTTTTGTGTGTGTGAGTGTGTGATGTGAGTGGGAAGATATAGATGCATGTGTGGCACTTATGCAGAGGTCTGAGGACAACTTTGGATGTCAGTTCTTACCTTCCACCTTGTTTGAGGCAGGGTCTCTCATTGTTCACCACTGCATTCTCCAGGCTACCTGGCCCATGAGCTTCCAGAAAATTCTTCTGCCTCCACTTCCTTCACCATTGACGTTCTGGGATTATTGGTAGTGATTATTGGTAGTGATTATTGTAGTGAGCCCCAGACCAGAAATCAAGATCAAGTCCACCTGAGTAAGGATTTTAAAAAGGAGAGTCTTTATTAGCTGGCCAGCACCTGTCCCCTCACAGTAAGTTGCTGAGGAGGAGAGCAGCCCCATCTTAACTTATCAGTGAGTTTATAAGGCAAAAAAACCACATTCTTTCATAATGGTCAGGAAACAAAACCACAACCCCATAATCCTATTTTGCAATGCAAGCAAGCACGATTACAAAAAGTGGACTTTTAATCGCTTCTCGGCCTTTTGGCTAAGATCAAGTGTAGTACAAAAAGTGGAATTTTGCAGTTAACATAGGGTGTGGATCAAATACCAGATCTTAACTAAGACTACAGCCTCATTCTTGTTTAAATGGCTCTATGTTGAACTTTAACCTAGATGAGACCTTCTTCTTTTTAAATATATTTTATTTATTTATTTATTTGAGAGAGAGAAAGCAGCAGAGAGAAAGTGGCAAAAAGAGAGAGAATGGGCACGTCATGGTCTCTAGCCACTGCAAATGAACTCCAGATTCATGCACCCCCTTGTGCATCTGGCTTACGAGGGTCCTGCCGAGTTGAACTAGGATCCTTTGGCTTTGCAGGCAAACACCTTACCCGCTTAGCCATTTCTCCAGCCTGAGACCTTCTTTTATTATTAGGTAAATGGCTGAGTGTCTTAAAATGGCTTTCCTTAGGTTAAGCATCTGGGTGTTTCATTCCCCACTGTTTTTTTAAAAAAAAAATTATTTATTTATTTATTTATTTGTAAGCAGAGAGAGATAGAGAGAAGATAGAGAAAGAGAATGGGTGTGCCAGGGCCTGTAGCCACTGCAAATAAACTCCATACACATGTGCCCCTTGTGCATCTGGGTTATGTGAGTCCTGGGAAAGTGAACCTTGATCTTTTGGCTTTGCAAGCAAACATCTTAACCACTAAGCCATCTCTCCAGCTCTCCCACTGGTTTTTCATAACTGAGTCAAATATTAGATTTGTCAGTCACCATGGGCTCATACCTAGTACTAAGGACCATTAATTCGATGGAGGAAATTTTCTGTTGGACAAACTTGATCAGGGCATTTAAAATACAGGGACCTATAATTAATCCCAGAAGCAATAAGATAATAATAAAGGCCACAAAATGGCAGTAATCAAAGTTGTGAGCCAGGGTGACCAAAAAAAAAAAAAAAAATTCTCATACCAATTACCTGAGTTTTTATGGAATTCTGCTCTGTCTTTCAAATGTTTTGTAACTACGTGCATGCTCTGTCAGATCACTTCAGAGTAGTTTATATAAAAACAACAGGTCTCCCTTAAGGTCCATACAAAGTCCTCCTTGCTTTAGAACCAAGAGGTCTAACCCTTGCCTATTTTCTTTCTTTCTTTCTTACTTTCTTTCTTTCTTTCTTTCTTTCTTTTTTTTTTTTTTGTTTATTTTTGTTTATTTACTTGAGAGTGACAGAGAGAAGGGGGGAGAAAGACAGAGTACACCAGGGCTTCCAGCCACTGCAAACGAACTCCAGATGCGTGCACCACTTGTGCATCTGGCTAACGTGGGTCCTGGAGAATTGAGCCTCGAACTGGGGTCCTTAGGCTTCACAGGCAAGCACTTAACCGCTAAGCCATCTCTCCAGCCCATAATTTCTTTTTTATTTATTTATTTTCTTTTTTTTTATGAGCAACTTCCATGATTATAAAAAAAATCCCATGATAATACCTTCTCTCCCCACACTTTCCCCTTTGAATCTCCATTCCCCATCATACCTCCTTCCCCTCTCAATCAGTCTCTCTTATTTTGATGTCATGATCTTTTCCTCCTATTATGATGGTCTTGTGTAAATAGTGTCAGGCACTGTGAGGTCATGGCTATCCAAGACATTTTGTATCTGGGGGAGAGCACATTGGAAGGAGTCCTACCCTTCCTTTGGCTCTTACATTCTTTCCACCACCTCTTCCGCAATAGACCCTGAGCCTTGGAAGGTGTGATAGAGATACTGTAGTACTGAGCACTCCAGTCACATCTTTCCAGCACCATGATACCTTCTGAGTCATCCCAAGGTCACTGCCATCTGAAAAGAGAAGATTCTCTGCCAAAAGTGAGAGTAGCATTAATATAAGGGCATGAACAATAAGGGAAGTGCTTGCTGGGCAGTTTGATTAGCATAGTATGTACATTTAGCCAGACAGAAGCAGACATTACACCCCCTAAGGCTCATGACTACCCCTGTTTTAAGTTTTCAGTATCAGGGATGTATTCCCTCCCATGGAACGGGCCTCCAGTCAAATCATAGGGCAATTGGTTTCCATCATGACAGATCTGCCACTATTGCACCTGTTGACTCATTTGGCCTGGCTGGCCAAACATAAGGCTTGCTGTCCACTGTCGAGTATTTTCACTGGTGTTTTCTCTTTCTCCCATTGAACTGCATGCAGAATGCCTTCTTCCAGCTTTCTGTCAGCTGGTCTACATGGAAGAGGTTATCAGCTCAGTTCCAGCAGGATTTCTCAGTGGCCTTGCAGCCCAAGTATGTGGAATCTTCAGCAATAGGGTCTTACCATCTATTCCTGGTGGGAAACCAAGGGTCTCCCTTGCCTATTTTCTAATCCCATTTCTACCAGAGAATCTAAGGTCTTCTGGATTCTAATTCTTTCAAATTTGCATCAACCTGTTGGCTTAAGATGCATGTGCCCCCCCTCCTGGGGAATCAAATCAGGGTCCTTAGGCTTTGCAGGCAAATGCCTTAACTGCTAAGCCACTTCCCCAGCCCCAACATCTCTTTAAGAGTTCTATACATCCTTTCCACTTGACCTGAGCGCTGTGGCCTATAGACACAAGGAAGGTGCCACTTTATTCCTAAGGCTTTTCCTATTAATTGAGTGGCATGGGCTGTGAAAGCTGGGCCGTTGTCAGACCCCAGGGCTAGGAGAAGGCCATATCTCAGGGCTACCTCCTGTAGCAGCTTCTTCGTGGCTAGCTGAGCAGTCTCAGCCTTTATAGGAAATGCTTCTGTCCCCCCTGAGAAATTATCCACCACTGCCAGTAGATACTTATATCCGTAAAGTCCAGGCTTAACCTCAGTAAAATCAAGTTCCCAATGCTCACCTGGGAAGGTTCCTCTGAATCTTACCCCATGTCCTGCCAGTGGGGGTCTGTGTTGGTTCACTTGTTGACAGGTGAGCATCTAGCAACTAGATCTTTGGTTATTGGGCCGAGATCAGTAATGTAGAATCATTTTTTAAAGTCAGTCAATTCTGTGAGGCCCAAATGGATGCCCTCATGAAGATTCTTGAGCAATGTATGTCCTAATGCCCATGAGAGGAGGGTCCTTCCATCCGGATATTTCTTCCAACCAGGTGGGCTTATCTCCATCTGGAGTGCATGCCCCAATTTTATGCCTCATTCTGTGTAGTCAGGGTGATTGGATAGCTCAAGAGGAGGTGCCCCACTGGTTTGAGAGCAGCTTCTCAGGGCACTTGGTCTGCTGCCTGATCCCCCAGTGCTTCTGAGTGATTCCCTCTTTGGTTGTTCTGGCAATGGACCACTTGTCTGAAGAGCCAAATAGCCTCAATCAGGGCCAATATCTCTTGGGCATTTTTAATTTTTTTCCCTCAGATATAAGCAGTTCCTGTTTTCGGTAGATGGCTCCATGTACATGTGCCATGGCAAAGGCATAATAGCTGTCGCTGTACACATTTATGACCTTGTTTCCATATCTCAAAAGCCCTCAATTTAGCCTTCTGAGCAGAGGTCCCATGCCCAAGGGCTTGAGCCCATACTGTCTTTTCCAAAATTACCATTGCCAGCCCTCCATACCTTACTCCATCAGAAATGAAACTTGAACCATCTGTGAACAATACCTCATCAGGTTCATTGTCTCATGGGATGTCTGGGAGGTCAGGCCAGAGACCCTGGATGGATTTGAGGCTTTCAAGGCAGTTGTGAATCAGTTCCTTAGGATTATCATCAGGCAGGAGGGTAGCAGGGTTGAGAGCAGTTATCTTTGAGAATCTGGTGCTTGGTTGGTCTAAAAGCAGGGCTTTATAACTTGTTTGTCCCCCACTTTTAGTGTGACCATGCCTCTTGAGGGGCTGGAGGTAAGGAGCCCCGACCTCATCAGTCCTGTTCCCTCAGCTGTAAAACCTTAGGGGCTGGGGCTTCCGGTCAAGATGGCGACCGCCTAGCTGCACTACAAACAACGAGGGAAAAAAAGATAGATGCAGATCCTAAGAAGAGAGCTGCCCCAACATACCTCAGAAGGGGCCCAACTGAAACTAAGGACAACTGGCGAAATAAGCAAGGGTGATGTTTTCCTGTGAACCGGATACCAGCACAAAGGGGAAGGAGATCAACGCAGAGAAAAATCAACTCCTACCAAATCAGAGAGCCAGAGCCTCAGAGGCCCCCAACACCTCAGCACTGAAGCAGACCAAAAATGAACCCAACATGGCTCAGGGAAATCTTGCGGAAGAGGGGGCGGAAAGAATGTCAGAGTTACATGTTGGGTCATGATTTTCAGAGACATTTATCATACTAATAACTGGGGGCTAACTCCACAATGCACGACCCATTTTCAAAAATAAGGAGGGTCTAATGGGAGGGGGTAGATCACAGATGAGCCTAAATAATGGTACCAAACTGCCTGTATTTACTGAAAAGAAAACTAATAAATTAAATTTAAAAAAAAAAAAAAGGAAAAAAAAAAAAAAACCTTAGGGGCTGTCTTCCGCTGCTTTGGGCACTCATTCTTTCAATGTTCTTTCTCTTTACAGTAAGCACACTGATATTTATCTAATTGTAGTCCTTTGCCTGACAGGGCCCAACCTTGAATTGGTGCATTTTGGCCTCTTGGTGGTCTGGAACAGCTTCTGAAGAGCCACCACCATGATTCTGGTAATCTTCTCAGCCTGCTTATCCTCAGGCATGTCTCTATTATTAAAGGCAAACAGAGCTATCTCCACTAATTCTGACAATAACTAACTTTCCCTCAAATCCTCCCTGCTTTTTCAATTTATTCCTGATGTAAGGAGTCAACTGAGAAACAAAAACAATATTAAGAACTCCCCTGTTTTCATGAGCTTCAGGATGTAGCAAGTCCCAGACCAGAAATGAACAGAAGACAACCTGAATAAAAATTAAAAAGGAGGGCTGGAGAGATGGCTTAGCGGTTAAGCGCTTGCCTGTGAAGCCTAAGGACCCCGGTTCGAGGCTCGGTTCCCCAGGTCCCACATTAGCCAGATGCACAAGGGGGCGCATGCGTCTGGAGTTCGTTTGCAGAGGCTGGAAGCCCTGGCACACCCATTCTTTCTCTGTCCCTCTATCTGTCTTTCTCTTTGTGTCTGTCGCTCTCAAATAAATAAATTTAAAAAAAATTTAAAAAAAAAGGAGAGTCTTTATTAAGCAGGTTAGCATCTGACCCCTCAGTGCAAGGAGGAGAGCAGGCCCGTCCTACTTTTACAGTGAATTTTTAAAAAATTTTTATTTATTTATTTATTTGAGAGTGACAGACACAGAGAGAAAGACAGATAGAGGGAGAGAGAAAGAATGGGCACGCCAGGGCTTCCAGCCTCTGCAAACGAACTCCAGACACGTGCACCCCCTTGTGCATCTGGCTACCGTGGGACCTGGGGAACCGAGCCTCGAACCGGGATCCTTAGGCTTCACAGGCAAGCGCTTAACCGCTAAGCCATCTCTCCAGCCCTACAGTGAATTTTTAAAGGCAAAACCACATTCCTTCACAATGACCTACCCCTTACTCTTCAGTCATCCCACCCCCTAGCCCCCAATTATCTTTTGCGAGAGCAACCAAACACAATTTACAAAAGCAGAACTTGGGCAGAGTGAGCTCCAGATCAGGGCAAGACCAAACACCAGATGAAGCATGTATGGAGGACCAGGCCACCTTGATCTCAGGGCAAGACTAACATCAGATGTCTATACTGGAATCATGCCCTCAGGCTAGTAGTTACTGCTCTGAGTTAATCTTTAATCTCTTATGGCTCCTTGAGAATGTCAAGATGGCTGAGTGGCCTAGGATGGCTTCCCTTAGGTCTGTTCACCAGAGGTTGTTTCATCCCTCACTGTTTTTAGTAACTGAGTCAAATCTTAGACTCATAAGTTACCATAGCCTCATGTTTGGTCCTGAGAACCATTAATTTTACTGAGGAAATTCTCTGTTGTATAAACTTGATTAGAGCACTTAAAATGTAGGGGCTTACAATCAATCCTAAAAGTAACAGAATTATGAGTACAGTGGTGAGCCAGGGTGACCAAGAAAACAAATTTACATACCAGCAAATGGGCATCTGGCTAACAGAAGCAGGATGTGAGAGTTAGCTTGTGCAATCTATATGATTTTAAACTATTTTTTTATGTCTCATGTTGAATTCTTCTAGCTTCTGCCATGCGTAGATTAGTCAGCTTCCTGAGTGACTAGAGCAGGACTGTAGTCTCTCAGGTGTCCTCCAGAGCTTGACTTGGAAGGAACCCTTTGGGTTCCTGGTAATCTGTTAACTGCTACAATCAGTCCTCTTGACTCTGGTGTGATGAATCTATATAGATATAGATCCCTTGGCTGATAGGCATGGGCCCAATTCCCTGAAGGTACCTGGGTCCCCTTGTGTTAAAAATGTTAAGGGAAGCGGGGCATGGTGGCACATACCTTTAATCCCAGCACTCAGGAGGCAGAGGTAGGAGGATTGCCATGAGTTTGAGGCCACACTGAGACTACAGAGCAAATTCCAGGTCAGCCTAAGCTAGAGTGAGAACCTACCTCAAAAAAAAAAAAAAAAAAAAAATTTAGGGGAGCACCAGCAATAGTAAGAAAATCTTGTTTATCTCTATAAATTTGAGCAAAGAGACACCTTTGAACAACCAGCACCACCCACATCAGCAAGTACAGTTAGAACTTTAAATTGCTTTTGCATGTCAAGGTGGGAGTCTGAAATATGTCCTTAGTGATATTCCTACTTTAATAAGACATGATGTAAGGCTCAGGAGTGACCAAGCCCACACAAACCACTCTGAGGCAAAGATTAAAGCTTTTATTCTGGAAAAACATGAGCTTCTAGGGCTGGCTCACAAGAGAGGAGCACAGCCAACCAGAGTTTCCAGATAGTGGGCATTATAGGGCTTTTCAGTTGGGGGAAGGTGAGGAATGGAAAAAGCTGAATAAGAAAGGCTACTTTAGGGGAGATCTAAAATAGCCAGGGTGTGACACCAGAACAGTGACCAGGTGACTTATAAGATAAGGGGGCAGGAAACTATGACCTGGGGCATTGTTAGTCAAGGAAGGAATATGGCTGGGTGGTTTCTTGAGGAATGTGGATTACCTACTTCCTTATATCTCTGTTGCCCTTCTGCTGTCTTTCCATTTTGGGAGCCCATCCAGACCTAACATTCCAGCCTTTTGTTAATGATAAGAGATAAAGGTTAATTTTTTCATGCTGACCATAGGGGTGGATGAGTTCTTATGGAAGAGGCTGGATAATGCTGTCAATGGGTCTCACTTCAGGGCAGATGATGAAGAGACAATTCCATGAGAGATAGAGGTGGCAGAGTGGTGAGATCGATAGTCAGCACCAGTGGAGCATGTTGTTACAACTTGGTCTTAAACAAAGAAGAGATTTCTCTTGTACCATTCCTGTATTGAGCTGGCTTTGGGAAGTCACTGGCAGCATCTATTATAGAGAAAGTGAGGGAGGTGGGCTCTGAAAAACCCTTGAGAGGACAGAAGGAAGAATTAAGGAGCTCATTACCCTTGTCAACAGCTACAATATCAAAGCACCAGGCACAAGGGGAGAACAAGCACTCAGAGGCAAGGGATAGAGGGCTTGGGGCAAGAGAGAGGAGGCAGAGGGGCATCAATGTATTCAAGAGGAGCATTTTAGGACCAGGAGAAGAGTAGGAACATGAGAGAGTTTTTGAGAGTATCCATCGGGATGGCAATGTACTTATCCCCAGATGAGGTAGGGTAAGGGCTAAGGAAGAAGGGGGCCCAAGGAATACTTCTGATTTTGGCTAAGGCAAGTAGGAGGATCTGGGGCCAGGGTAGGTGAGGTTCAGAGTAATCAGGGACAGGCAGAGGCAGAAGGCATGAGTTAATGTTAGAGTCTAGTATTGTAAGCCAGCATCAGACAGTTATATTTTTTCTTATTGGGTGATTAAGACTATGTAGACTGCCAGAATTAACTGTATATTTTGGAGGTCAATAATGGTGCTGTAGAAGAGACTTTTAGGGGCCTTTGAGGAGCTCTATGACTCTCAGCATTGTCATCTGCTAGGATAAGTCAAGACCATGCTGACCAAGTGGCCCTCCCTCTTTTGAGAAGCCTGGGGACTGATTTTCCTCTTATGTGACTCTCCTGTTGCAGATACACTGACTTGGAGTTTATCTCTCGGTCTCCATATCCTCTCTGATCAAGAAGATAGGTAAGTATTATTTGGGCCTTTGGAGCTTTGTATATTGCCTTTATTATGTTAAGATGTGGACCGGCCATGCCGATTCTCTCCAATGTTTTGATCATGAAGTGATGTTGTATCTTGTCAAAGGCCTTTTCTGCATCTATCGAAATGATCATGTGGTTTTTATGTTTAAGCTTGTTTATGTGGTGAATTACATTGACAGACTTTCGTATGTTGAACCACCCTTGTGTTCCTGGGATAAATTCCACTTGGTCAAGGTGGATAATGCTTTTGATGTGTTGTTGGATTCGGTTTGCGAGTATTTTGTTGAGGATCCAACTACTCTTGATTTGGCTAACTGATCCACTCAGTGGTACTAGACCCATAGCTGGAGCTGGTAAACAAGTCAAAACCATACCCAAACACAAGCCCACTCTACAATATCAAGCTATCATCAATCATGGAGTACAAGAGGGCCTACACCTATCAATCTGTCTACCAAAAAAGTAAGTGTTATTTCAGTTTTCTGGGTGCTAACTTACTCTCCTTTGGAGAATCTGCTTCTCTTTTTCAGATAGATGCAGATCCTATGGAGAGAGCTGCCCCAACATACCTCAAAAGGGGCCCAACTGACTGTGGAGCATGCCCTGTAGTCCTTTGGAAGCTTTGGCTCTAGATTCACCAAGCCCAGTCTCCTTACTGTCAGTGCCCTGCTCTCCTGTTTGCCTTTCTGTTTCTGTGTGAACTTCTAGGTTACTATCACTCATTAAATAGTTTTTTAATTTAAAGAAAAAAATTAAAATAAAGAACATTTTGTTTGTTGACAGTGGTGGCTTGATAATCCTTAAGCAACTGAAATAGATGGAAAAGGCACTTAAAATGGTTATTCTTTCTGTCCAGCTGTATATAAATCCAACATGTTAATTATTATTCTAGACGATACAAAGGAGAATCTCCTGATAGAGAAATGACATGGACAAAAATTTGTTGAAAAAGGTTTTGGGGTTTTTTCCAGCAAAGGGAGGATTTACAAGTCACAACTGGAACTGGCCTTCTATCTTCCCACAATATCATGTGAGTAGCTGCTTTCTTGTGCTGCCTATCCTTCAGGCATCCCTAAAGTTCACTTTGAAGATATTAAAAATAAACACAAAGTCTTCGAATTAGAAGTCGATCCTGACATTGACATGAAGGCAAGCATTGATTTCATATGAACGTTGCAGAGGTGGTTAATTGGAGAAAACAGTTCCCCAGATTGTAAGAGTTCACTGAAGACATTGACACTTTTAAAAAAAATCAGTAAAGGAATGTATATAATATTGCTCTTGTGTTTTACAGTAAGATTTGTTGCTCTCAGACTGTGTAAACCAAAATTTATTCATGTTTTCTGCATATTAAAAATCTTATTGTGCCAATTGGTAAACTATTAAATGCCTATAAAACTAAAAAAAAAGGGGGGGGGGGCCCAACTGAAACTAAGGACAATTGGTGAAACAAGCAAGGATGATGTTTTCCTGTGAACCGGATACCAGCACAAAGGGGAAGAAGACCAACGCAGAGAAAAATCAACTCCTACCAAATCAGAGAGCCAGAGCCTCAGAGGCCCCCAACACCTCAGCACTGAAGCAGACCAAAAATGAACCCAACATGGCTCAGGGAAATTTTGCGGAAGAGGGGGCAGAAAGAATGTCAGAGTCACATGTTGGGTCATGATTTGCAGAGACATTTAGCATACCAATAACTGTGGGCTAACTCCACAATGCACGACCCATTTACATCAACAAGGAGGGTCTAATGGGAGAGGGTAGATCATAGATGAGCCTAAACAATGGTACCAAACTGCCTATATTTGATGAAAAAAAAACTAATAAATCAAATTAAAAAAAAAAAAAGAAGATAGGTAATTTATCAGAAGCTAGAGGTTAGCAAGTGTCCCATCATTTCCTGTGGCCTTCTGAACTGGGAGCAGGAACCAAAATATTGGTTATCATTTTAACTCAAATGTTTCCAGTTGATTTTGGCTTTTACATATGGTTATTACTCACTCAGAGAGACTGTACATATCTGATTAGCAGAACAGATTGGTTAAAAAGATGAAGAATGTATCTGGTTATCAAAGAAGATCTGGTCAGAGAATTACACACTAGTTTAAAATCATTCTGATTAATATTTAAATTTAATTGTTAGGTGACAATGTAAGCTATATCTGGAACATAGAAAGCATACACATATTTTTTTTTTGGGGGGGGGGTTCAAGGTAGGGTCTCGCTCTTGCCCAGACTGACCTAGAATTCACTATGGAGTCTCAGGGTGGCCGTGAACTCACAGCAATCCTCCTACCTCTGCCTCCCGAGTGCTGGGATTAAAGGAGTGTGCCACCATGCCTGGCTCACATTTTATCTTTTAAGTATCTTTCAGTTATAATTATAGGTAGAACATTTAGTAGCCCTGAAAACAATATTTTTCCAATTATTTTATCAATAACTTTAAGACAATTGATTTAATCAATAACTCATATGTATAAGCTATATCTGGGACATATAAAGCATACACATTCTATCTTTTAAGTATCTGTCAGTTATAAGTATAGGCAGAACATGTTAGTAGTCCTGAAAACATTTTACTTTAAGGCAATTAATTTAATCTAGAAATTGTATGCCAGGAAAAAGACAGGACAGTATAAAAACTTGGCATCTGTGCTTGAAGACTTTGGCTAGTCTGTATATCAATTTAAGTGCCAGTTACCCCCCAAACTGGAAGCAGAACAGCAATTTAAGATTATTTTTCTAGGGCAGGAAACATAACATGTCTTAAGTATCAATATCTTTATAAGCAGTGAACTTAAGATACCAGAAATTAGACAATTAATTAAGTTACACCTTGACTGAGACTGTTTATATATAGCTGAAGAATAAAATAAAACCTGGCTCTTGTTGAGTTAAGCAAGCCCGATTTTAACATGCATTAGAGACAATATGACAGACACAAAGTAATTTCTTAAAATAAGTACCTTTTACCATTGAATAATTTTAAGGCTTAACTAAGGAAATATGACTGTTATATGAAGCTAAGACAAACTATATTAATATTGTTTGCATACATTGGATTTCCCTAAAACATGGGGAGCTTCTTCAGTTTTCCTAAGAACAAAATCACATTTATAAGTTATGAGTCATATTTTATAAGACTTATATGATAACCTCAATGATAATCATCCAGCAAAACCAGCATGAACAAGACAAGAACCACCTTAAAATTAGAGTTTTAGCCAGGCATGGTGATGTATGCTTATTGATAGCCAAACATCATGGGCTTTGTATAAACCAAATTACAATATTCTGATATCTGGAAAAGTCTGATATTAACATAAAGCAGAGTTCACATATTTAAGGCACATGAGGCTACAGAAAGTAAGCTAAGAACAAAATATCTGCTAACATAATTGAAAATAAACAAGAAATCTATGTTATGTAGTAACATTTTTGGTTTAAATACGAAGACATGAAAAATTTTTACAATTTTTAAAGCTTGTCAGAATTGGGATGTTATACACACACATACACACACACATATGATGGGGAAACTTAGCACTTTTAAAGGCTAAATAAGATGTCTATCCAATCTATAAGTCCGTTTCTGAAATTAATTCAACTATATCTAACATACCCAAAGAAACTGGACTAAACTGCTATGATCTAATGAAAAAAGGAGACAAGGCTCATGGAAAAGAGAGGGCATGGGCATGCCAGGGCCACTTGCCACTGCAGATGATTTCCAAATGTGTGCTCCACTATGTGCATCTGGATTGCAAATAAGCACCTTTAACTGATGATCCAAAAATAAATAATTTTAATCTCCTCCAAATCAGTTTTGTAGACCTATATTGAATTCCAAACATACATAATATGTCATGACACAATCTATAACTATTCAAACCTTAACCAACTCTATAATTCTTCCTGTGGTACTTTGATAAACATGTTCAGAATGACATAAGTTAAATTTAAAGTATTACGATTGATTGTTGGAGGAATTGAGGAATTACATCTTAAATCACAACATAACTGTTTAGAATTTTCTTTTACTGTTCACCACAAAGCAAATAGTTTTCAAGTGTGTGATGATAAATATTGTTTAATGTTTCCAAATGTGGTCTATTTACCTTGCAAAATAGGTGGGGGAAGAGTAAATAATTCCTGTGTGATTTTTTTTTTTTTTTGGAGGCAGTGTCTTAGATATAATAACTTATGAGAGAATTAAATATTAATGAGTCTGTTTTAACCTTCAGATTTAGTTAACAGGTTGACAAATAGAGAAACTCAGCTTACTTGGTTGGGTACTCTAAACTAAGTCTTTCATAACCATTATCATGACTAGATTAACATCAATAAGTTCAAGTTTTAAGTTTACAGCCTGAATACCACAGGAACCTGCTACCAGCCAGGACTTTGATAGTCTGATATAAGTCCTAGGTTAATAGTTTATATATCAAGAAGTCTAGCCGGGCATGGTGGTGCATGCCTTTAATCCCAGCACTCGGGAGGCAGAGGTAAGAGGATCGCCATGAGTTCAAGGCCACCCTGAGACTACAGAGTTAATTCCAGGTCAGCCTGGACCAGAGTTAGACCCTACCTCGAAAAACAAAAAAACAAACAAACAAAAAAAAGAAGTCTGTAATATGATCAAGTGCTTTGTCTTTAACCTTCTATTTAGGCTTACTCATACTGTCATCTACATATTTTTACTCTATGTAACCACTCTGTAACAATCTTTTTCATCAAACATTTAACATCCAACATTTAAAGTTTCTTTTCAGTTTATCTTTTTTAGTCAGTTCATCTTATAATTACCAACAAAAACTTTCATTCAAAAAAACTTTCATTGTCCTTACCATAAGATTTAAAAAAAAATTTTTTTTTGTTTATCTTTATTTATTTATTTGAGAGCAACAGGCAGAGAAAGAGGCAGAAAGAGAGAGAGAGAGAGAGAGAGAATGGGCACACCAGGGCTTCCAGCCACTGCAAACGAATTCCAGACATGTGTGCCCCCTTGTGCATCTGGCTAACGTGGGTCCTGGGGAATCGAGCCTCGAACTGTGGTCCTCAGGCTTCACAGGCAAGCGCTTAACCGCTAAGCCATCTCTCCAGCCCCCATAAGATTTTTTAATAAAAGGCCTTTTGAAATACACTTTTTATAAAAGAGTAAATCAGGGCTGGAAAGGACCCCAGTTCGAGGCTCGATTCCCCAGGACCCACGTTAGCCAAGGGGGCGCATGTGTCTGGAGTTCGTTTGCAGTGGCTGGAAGCCCTGGCGTGCCCATTCTCTCTCTCTACCTGCCTCTTTGTCTCTCTGTAGCTTTCAAATAAACAAATAAAAATAAACAAAACATTTTTTAAAAAGAGTAGGTCAGATTTGATTTATACTATTTATCCAGAGCAAACATAGGTTTTATTATTTATTGATTTTGGAACTTTGTTTCTTATAACACATTTTTAAAATAATATGAAAATGGATTCAAACAATATTAGACATTTTAGAAAAATTTTAAACAAACAGTATGAAGCACTTCTAAATTTAAGCATAAGTTTTGAGGCTGTTGTTTATTAGTAGTTTCAAAGAAGCATAGGAAAATAAAGTTAATGTAAAACAGTTACAAATTTCCTATAAGAAGTCCCCATCTGTTCACAGCAACTTGGTATTCACCCATCATCATGCTGGGGATAGGATCCTGGGATTTTTTTTTTTTTCCTTCCTAAATTCCAGGGAGAGTTTTGGACTTCCCTGAGGGCTATAAGGTAGCTTTCTGATCCTTCCATTTAACAACTCTTTAAGAGTAGGAGAATCTTGTAATTTTTTTTCATGATCTTGATTACTTTCAGTGTTCCTTCTGAGGGACACTCAACAGTAGAAACTGGCTATGCCCTCTCGTACAGTGGGCTTGGTGGAGAACATCCCCACAGTGAAATGGCACTGCTCAGAACAGAAATCATTCTGCATCCTCAGGGCTGTGAGCCACATACATACTCACCCACACACTCATTTCAAGTGCGCTTTTCATATAGCCTCTGGACAACCATTGCCCCTTCACACGTTCATTCATTCATTTATTTATTCAGAAGCTATGTATTCCCATTTTAAGTCTCTGTTCTATTTACAACTCCAGAGACTAAATTTAAAACATGTTACCAGGCAGGGGTTCAGGAGAGGCTGAAAGAGCTGGAGGAGCTGGAGGATCTGTTGGGGCGAGGTCACCTATGGCATCCAGGTCAAAGTAGAGGGGGAGGACAAGTATGGGGGAGGGGCTGAATAAGAACACATTCCTGAGACCTTGGCTGAAGGACCTGGTGAGAAGAGCAGAGAGAAGACCATGCACATGGAGTGAAAAATGTTTGGATATAGGGTATTTCAGACCATTTGCCTGTATCCTGGCAGTTTTGTGTTTTTTTTTTACTTCAACAAATTTTATCCCAATTACTCAAAAAAAGAAAACATTAACAGATTTTATCAAACCCATTGTCATGTAACTCAAGAGAGCAAGTAAAATCCAGTCTAACCATGTTAATGAAACTTTACTAAGCAAAAAGAGCATTAAAAACTAAAAATCCTCAAGCTTATAAAGAATGTAGTTCAAGTCTTTGCTCTGCATTTATTTGTATGAGAAAACAATGCCTTAATATAAAAGAAAACAAGTCTGAGTGCTTTACTTCCAATGCAACCTGCCTAGCCTTCACTGACTGCTGTCCCTCACAGTGCAATGCTTCATCTCTACGGCACTGGTGCTAAGTCAATGACGGGCTCACCCAGAGTAAGCCCTTTAGATCCCACCTCTAGTGTTCACTACTCGTTATGCCTCCCTCACAAGTTTGTGCAACCTTAGGCTGAGTCTTACCATTGTAACTGAGCTTGGAAAATTCAGGCACAACTGTATGTACAATTCTGTTTTATTGTGCAGGCCACAACAGATAGCAAGTCCAAACATAAGATGAATATTATTAGACAAAAACATCCAACTTTGCCCCAACCACAAATTAAACAAGATTCCATCATCTAAAGGCTGTGTTTACTGTGGTGCAGTCCTGAGAACTCATACACTGAAAGTGTGTTAAATACAGAATCCATAACACATTTCTGGTAGCATCAGATATGAAGTACAAGGCACAGAGCTGAGTGTCCTGTGCTCTTGAGTGGTCTGTGTGTCACATATGTAACAGAAAGACCAATTTTAAAGCTTTTCAGACAGTTCAATTATTTTCCTTAAAAAAATTACCACATTTGTTAGAATTTCTTAATTACACATTTTGACTTGTTGATTACAAATCCTGAATTTTTTCCAAACTTGTTTATAAACAAAAAAAATTTCTGATAATATATTTGCAGTTTTGTCAAGAGCTGTTAAGAGTGGCAACAGCCAAGCCTTGATCAGAACTTGTTTTGGCTCCATTCCTTGTGTTCTTGTCTCAGATTCATTCCCACTCCCTCCTTTGAGGCCCGTTTCGACCTTCATGCTACAGGCTGGCACATCATGGCACCCAGAACAGGGACCCGAATACAAGGGATTTCAGTGAGGAATGCCAACATCAACTCAGGATCCACAGAATAAAGTGAAATTTAAAAGAGGACTATGGTCACCCGCTCAGTCTTTTGGAATAAGAAAGAAAATGGAACCAGATGGTTGCCAGAACGTTTGGTCCGGTATGCAGGCCACGAGATCAAACAAGAGGACACTGCTGATCCTGATGATATGGTGTCATCTACATCTTGCTTATGAAAAAGTTTACTGGACTGTCCTCAGGATTGTGGTGGTCAGACAATGGACATCAGCAAATTTACATGTGGAAGATTGCTGCTGCTATGGGAGGTATCAAGGTTACATCTGCCAGCAATAATTCAAATAGTCTTCCAAATGGAACTGTTATGGCCTGTGTTATACCACCTTATGCCCTGATGTTAGGAAATGTAAATATTACCTGGAATCATGGGTCTGAAGAAATGTTTAATGTTACCTGTGCTAATTTTAGTCTGTCCAATTGTGTTTCTCATAATTCTGAAACTGTAATGATTGTCAAACAACCTGCATTTGTTATGATTCCTGTTAATCTTTCCAAGCCTTGGTATTCTGACAAGGATATTCAAATTCTAGAGGAGGTTAAAAATAGTTTAAGTAGACAAAAGAGAGTTGTAGGTTTAATTATTGCTGGCGTTGTTGCATTTATTACATTATTAGCTTCTATTACTACTTTTGCTGTTGCTGTTACACAAGAAGCTCATACTGAAAAGGGAAAGTGGGGGGGGGAGGGAATTACCATGGGATATTTTTTTATAATCATGGAAAATGCTAATAAAAATTTTTAAAAAAAAGAAGTTCATACTGCTCACTTTGTTAATAATCTAGCTAAAAACATTTCTGTTGCTTTGGGAACTCAAGTAGCCATAGATAAGAAAAAATAGATGCCTTGTTTGATGTAGTGACTTATTTAGGAGAGAAAATTCAAGGAATGAAGATTAGAGCTCGATTGGAATGCCATGCAGATTACCAATGGATCTGCATCACCTCTAAAACTAGTTAGTTATGAAGATTGGGTAAAAGTCAAAATGAGCTTAGAAGAAATTTGGCACCATGATAACATTTCATTAGATTTAGTTAATTTACATTCAGAAATTCTAGCTATATAGAACAGTCATCTTGATTTTGATGCCACTAAGGCTGCTAATGATTTACTTGCTGCAATTAAGTCTGTGTTGCCTGGTTGGGACTCTCTAAGTTCCTGGATAGGCAGCTTTGCAGCTGTGGGAATTTGCCTTCTGTTTCTCTTATGCCTATTGCCCATTTTCTTCAAGTGTCTAAGGAAGTCTATTGTGAATGTTCACGCAGAGGTCCAAGGTGTGCACTATAGAACACGTACTTGGTTCCCTCAGACCTTATACTAATTCTCCCTGAATTTTATCCAGCTGGTAGCCAGAGATGGGTAAGATCTGGGGAGGAGGCATCCAACCTAAGACGGGGCACATATTGAAGGATAATACATTTATCCAATGACGGGTTAAGGATGTTCTTCTGCCTCTGGCAACCTAAAACAGGCATAGTCGCTTCTTTTACTAAATAAAGAAGGGGGAGATGTTGGGAGCCGCAGCTGCTCTTTGACCTTGGGAACTAAGGGTGTTCTCTCATCTCTTAATACAAAGGCGACCTCGTGATCTGCAGCTGCTCTTTGACCTTGGGAGCTAAGGGTGATCTCTAATCTCCTAATCTCTTGATCCTAAAACATTGTTTAGTATGCAGCCTAGATAGAGTAAGCACCTGATCCTAAGGCATTGTTTAGTATACAGCCTAGATAAAGTAAACACCTGATCCTAAAGCCTAGGTGGAGTGGGCGCCTGATAGAGGGATTAACATACGACCCTGGTGAAACTGATTTTAGGCACATAAGCATTGTCAAAAAGTTCTATCTTCTATATATAAGCTACGTCTGCCTGAATAAGCCCCATGCCTTGATCAGTAAAAAAAAAAAAAAAAAAGAGTGGCAACAGTTTGACTTAAAAACAATAAAAATTTTTTTTTTTTTTTTTTTTTTTTTTTTTTTTTTTATTTATTTATTTTTTTTTTTTTTTTTTAATTTTTATTAACATTTTCCATGATTATAAAATATATCCCATGGTAATTCCCTCCCTCCCCACCCCCACACTTTCCCGTTTGAAATTCCATTCTCAATCATATTACCTCCCCATTACAATCATTGTAATTACATATATACAATATCAACCTATTAAGTATCCTCCTCCCTTCCTTTCTCCACCCTTTATGTCTCCTTTTCAACTTACTGGCCTCTGCTACTAAGTATTTTCATTCTCACACAGAAGCCCAGTCATCTGTAGCTAGGATCCCCATATGAGGGAGAACATGTGGCGCTTGGCTTTCTGGGCCTGGGTTACCTGACTTAGTATAATACTTTCCAGGTCCATCCATTTTTCTGCAAATTTCATAACTTCATTTTTCTTTACCGCTGAGTAGAACTCCATTGTATAAATGTACCACATCTTCATTATCCACTCATCTGTTGAGGGACATCTAGGCTGGTTCCATTTCCCAGCTATTATAAATTGAGCAGCAATAAACATGGTTGAGCATGTACTTCTAAGGAAATGAGATGAATCCTTTGGATATATGCCTAGGAGTGCTATAGCTGGGTCATATGGTAGATCAATCTCTAGCTGCTTTAGGAACCTCCACACTGTTTTCCACAATGGCTGGACCAGATTGCATTCCCACCAGCAGTGCAGAAGGGTTCCTTTTTTTCCACATCCCCGCCAACATTTATGATCATTTGTTTTCATGATGGTGGCCAATCTGACAGGAGTGAGATGGAATCTCAATGTAGTTTTAATCTGCATTTCCCTGATGACTAGTGACGTAGAACATTTTTTTAGGTGCTTATATGCCATTCGTATTTCTTCCTTTGAGAACTCTCTATTTAGCTCCTTAGCCCATTTTTTGATTGGCCTGTTTGATTCCTTATTAGTTATCTTTTTGAGTTCTTTGTATATCCTAGATATTAATCCTTTATCAGATATATAGCTGGCGAAAATTTTTTCCCATTCTGTAGGTTGCCTCTTTGCTTTTTTCACTGTGTCCTTTGCGGTGCAAAATCTTTGTAATTTCATTAGGTCCCAGTGGTTAATCTGTGGTTTTATTGCCTGAGCAATTGGGGTTGTATTTAGAAAGTCTTTGCCAAGACCAATATGTTGGAGGGTTTCCCCAACTTTTTCCTCTAGCAGTTTCAAAGTTTCCGGTCTGATGTTAAGGTCTTTAATCCATTTGGACTTAATTCTTGTGCATGGCGAGAGAGAAGAATCTATTTTCATCCTTCTGCAGATATTTATCCAGTTTTCAAAACACCATTTGCTGAAGAGGCTGTCTCTTCTCCAATGAGTATTTTTGGCATTTTTATCGAATATCAGGTGGCTATAGCTACTTGGGCTTACATCTGGGTCCTCTATTCTGTTCCACTGATCTACATGTCTGTTTTTGTGCCAGTACCATGCTGTTTTTGTTACTATGGCTCTGTAGTATAGGTTAAAATCAGGTATGGTGATACCACCAGCCTCTTGTTTGTTGCTCAGTATTATTTTAGATATTCGAGGTTTTTTATGATTCCAAATGAATTTTTGGATTGTTTTTTCTATTTCCATGAAGAAAGCCTTTGGAATTTTGATAGGGATTGCATTAAATGTGTAGATTGCTTTAGGTAAGATTGCCATTTTCACGATATTGATTCTTCCAAGCCAGGAACAAGGGATGTTTCTCCACTTTCTAGTGTCTTCTGCAATTTCTCGCTTGAGTGTCTTAAAGTTCTCATTGTATAGATTCTTTACTTCCTTAGTTAGGTTTATTCCAAGGTATTTTATTTTTTTTGATGCAATTGTGAATGGGAGTGATTCTCTGATTTCATCCTCTGTGTGTTTGTTGTTAGCATATATGAAGGCTACTGATTTCTGTGTATTTATTTTGTATCCTGCTACATTGCTGTAGGTTTTGATTAGCTCTAACAGCTTGCTAGTAGAGTCTTTAGGGTCCTTTATGTATAGAATCATGTCATCTGCAAATAGTGATAACTTGATTTCTTCCTTTCCAATTTGTATCCCTTTTATGTGTGTCTCTTGCCTTATTGCTATGGCTAAGACTTCCAAAACTATATTAAATAGAAGTGGAGACAGTGGACACCCTTGTCTTGTTCCTGATTTTAGTGGAAAAGCTTCCAGTTTTTCCCCATTTAGTAATATGTTGGCTGTAGGCTTGTCATAAATAGCCTTTATTATATTGAGATATGTTCCTTCTATTCCCAGTCTCTGTAGGACTTTTATCATGAAGGGATGTTGGATTTTGTCAAATGCTTTCTCTGCATCTAATGAGATGATCATGTGATTTTTGTCCTTCAACCCATTTATGTAATGTATTACATTTATAGATTTGCGTATGTTGAACCATCCCTGCATCTCTGGGATAAAGCCTACTTGGTCAGGGTGAATGATCTTTTTGATATACTCTTGTATTCTGTTTGCCAATATTTTGTTGAGAATTTTTGCATCTATGTTCATGAGGGAGATTGGTCTGTAATTTTCTTTTTTTGTTCTATCTTTGCCTGGTTTTGGTATCAGGGTGATGCTGGCCTCATAGAAGGAGTTTGGTAGGATTCCTTCTTTTTCTATTTCCTGGAAAAGCTTAAGAAGTAATGGTGTTAGCTCTTCCTTAAAAGTCTGGTAAAATTCAGCAGTGAATCCATCCGGGCCTGGGCTTTTTTTAGTTGGGAGATTATTGATAACTGCTCGGATCTCCATGTTTGTTATAGGTCTATTTAAGTGATTAATCTCATTTTGATTTAATTTAGGTAGGTCATATAGATCAAGGAAATCATCCATTTCTTTCAGATTTTCATACTTTGTGGAGTATATGCTTTTATAGTATGTCCCTATAATTTTTTGAATTTCTCTGGAATCTGTTGTGATGTTACCTTGTTCATCTCTGATTTTATTAATTTGTGTCTCTTCTCTCTTTCTTTTGGTCAGATTTGCTAAGGGTTTATCAATCTTGTTTATCCTTTCAAAGAACCAACTCTTTGTTTCATTAATTCTTTGGATTGTTCTTTTTGTTTCTATTTCATTAATTTCTGCCCTAATCTTTATTATTTCTTCCCGTCTACTACTTTTTGGTTTGCCTTGTTCTTCTTTTTCCAAGGCTTTAAGGCGAAGCATTAGGTCGTTTACTTGCGACCTTTCTAATTTCTTAATATAGGCACTTAAGGCTATAAATTTACCTCTTAGAACTGCCTTCATTGTGTCCCAGAGATTTTGGCATGTTGTGTTCTCATTATCATTTGACTCTATAAATTTTTTGATTTCCTTTTTGATTTCTTCATTGACCCACTCATCATTTAGTAGTGTATTGTTTAGCTTCCATGATTTTGTGTATGCTCTATAGCCTTTCTTGCTACTGATTTGTAGTTTAATTCCATTGTGGTCAGATAGAATGCAAGGAATTATTTCAATTTTCCTGAATTTGTTAAGATTTGCTTTGTGTCCTAATATATGGTCTATTTTAGAGAATGTTCCATGTGCTGCTGAAAAGAATGTATATTCTGCAGCCTTTGGATGAAATGTCCTGTATATATCTGTTAGGTCCATATCTTCTATGACCTCATTTAGTCCAGATGCCTCTCTGTTTATTCTTTCCCTGGATGACCTGTCTATTGATGAGAGTGGGGTGTTAAAGTCACCCACCACCACCGTGTTTGGTGTTATCTGTGACCTTAGTTCTAATAGTGTTTGTTTGACGAATTTGGGAGCCCCCATGTTAGGTGCATATATGTTTAGGATTGTAATGTCCTCCTGTTGGAGTGTGCCCTTAATCAATATAAAGTGACCTTCCTTATCTTTTTTGACTAACTTCGGACTAAAGTCCACCCTGTCTGATATTAGGATAGCAACCCCTGCTTGTTTTCTAGGCCCATTTGCTTGAAACACCGTCTTCCAACCTTTCACCCTAAGATAATGTCTATCCTTTGTAGAAAGGTGAGTTTCTTGAAGACAACAAATTGTAGGATCCTGCTTTTTAACCCAGTCTGCAAATCTATGTCTTTTCGTTGGGGCATTGAGACCGTTGATATTAAGAGATATTATTGAAAGGTATGTATTTATGTTTGCCATTTTTGTGTGTGTGTGTGTGTGTTACTGGTTCTACCTGTGCTCTCTTCTGTTAACTGGTATTTGAGTATGGCTGGTTTTTTCTAGGTTCCTTATATGTGTGCTTTTCCTTTTGTTCAGCATGGAGGATTCTATCAAGTATTTTCTGTAGAGCTGGTTTTGTCTTCAGATATTCCTTTAACCTGCTTTTGTCATGGAATGTCTTTATTTCTCCATCTATTTGGATGGATAACTTTGCAGGATAAAGTAACCTTGGTTGACAGTTGTTATCTTTCAGAACTTGGAATATATCACTCCAGGCCCTTCTGGCTTTAAAAGTTTGTGTTGAATAATCTGCTGTAATCCTGATGGGCTTGCTTTTGTAGGTAACTTGATTTTTCTCTCTAACTGCTTTCAATATTTTTTCTTTGGTTTGTGTGTTTGGAAGTTTGAGTATAATGTGGCGAGGAGAGTTTCTTTCTGGGTTTTGTCTGGCTGGGGTTCTAAAGGCTTCCTGTATCTGTATTGGCACCTCTTTCCCAAATTGGGGAAAATTTTCCTCTATGATTTTGTTGAAGATGCCTACTATGCCTCTGGAGTGGAATTCTTCTCCTTCTACTATGCCCTGAATTCTTATATTGGATCTTTTCATAGTGTCCCGAATATCTTGAAATTCCCACTCATACTTTTCTATAAGTTTGTCTTTCTCTTTGTTGGACTGCATTAGGTCTGCCACCTGATCTTCTAGCTTAGATATTCTGTCCTCTCCCTCATCCATCCTACTGGTGAGATTTTCTACAGAGTTTTTTATTTCATTAACTGTGTTCTTCATTGCTAGTAATTCTGACTGGTTTTTCTTTATTATTTCTATTTCTCTATTTATGTCTTGTATTGCCTTCTTTATTTCATTAAATTGGTGTCCTGCCTCTTCTTTGATTCCTTTGATTTCCTCTTTGATTTCCTCTTTGATTTCTTCTTTGATTGTTTTCATGTGTTCTTTGACCTCTTTGAACATATTTATAATTATTCTTTTGAACTCTTTCTCAGGCATTTCCTCTAACTCTTTCTCACTGGAGGACATTTCTGATGCATTAATACTTTTAGGTGGATTTATATCGTCTTGCTTTTTAGTGTTTCTTGTGTTATAATGTATATATTTTTGCATCTTGGATTAAGTTAATGCTTGGATTTTCTAGCTAGCTGTGTATTCTTAGCTGTATCAATTGATTTGGTGTAAAATATTTTCAGGGTAGGACCTTAAGGTATTAGGTGTGGCTTTTAAGACTCTCAGAGTATCTACAAAGATGTTCTTAGGGGTTGAGTTTCCCTGCTATAGGAGTATTCAAGCAGGCTGAGTGGAATAAAATACAGGTAGATTCTAAAATTTAGCTAAACACTGTACCCATTCCATCAAAAACAGCCCCGAGTATGTATGCAAGAGTAGTTATTATAATGACCAGATCCTCTATCAACAAAGAGGTTTAGATTTCTGGTCTGTTGAGGTATCCAAGTCAGCTTGTGACCAGGTGAGACCCTTCCCTGGTGCAATCCCAGTTACCTTGGGTGATTGTGGTCTCAGTCAAGTTGCTGCCTGGGTCGTCGGGCTGCTGTTCTGATTTCTGGAGCTGGGCACTTGCTTTTCCTACGGGGCAAACTGAGTCGCTGCCGCCGCCTCTGCAGATGTTGTAGGTGTCACCGCCGGAGCCCCCACCACTGCTGAAGCTGCCGTTGTCGTGTCCACCGCTGCTGCTCACCCCGAAGCCGCTGCTCTCCTGGGTCCGCTGCTGCTGGGGCCACTGGTACCGGTGCTGGAGCCGCTGAAGTTGCTGCCAAATTCTGCTCCTGCTTGGGTCCCGCCGTCAGCCCAAGTTGGCGTGGCCGGGTCCCAGGCCGCTGCTGTGTTCGCTGGAGCTGGGTTCAGGCGGCAGGGGAGGGGAGGGAGCCGCGCTGTTCTGGTTGTATCGTTTCTCCACGTGTGCTTTTACTTCGCGGTCTGCTCCTCCCTCCGTTGCTCGCTGCCGCTCTCCCCTCACGTTTCCCGAGTTGCGGAGAGCGCGGTGTGAGGGGAAATTCCCGCACCTGGCTTGTCCTGCGGCTCGAGCCGAGAGACCGGCGGTTTTTCTGCCGCTCCGCGGTTGCGGCGGGTAGCTGAGCCGCCCCGGAGCCGCTGTTCCCGGCTGTGCAGGCTCTGGATGCTCTGGAACTCTTCTACTTCTCCGCTGCCGCCTCAACTTCCTATACACCTCACTTTTTAGTAAAAGTGTGTATTTTGCTGAGTTTTTTTTGGTCTTCCCCCCCCCAGGCTATTTTGGCGTGGTACCTACGCCGCCATCTTAACCGGAAGTCCAAAACAATAAAAATTTTTAGTAATTAACTTAAAATGCCATATATTTGAGAAAGCAAAAACTAAAGCATTTTCCTTTAGTTCTAATAGTTCATAAAAGTGCTTTACAACTTAATTTCTATCACCTGCACGGAGTGTGAAGATAAAAACAAGCCCCACATCACTGAGAGCCCAATGAAGCCTACTCCCCAAACAGTCATAATTCCTGGCTAATTTACCCTGTGCTTGGTACCAAGACATGCTTATGGGTGTTCAAGGTCACACATATGTGAACACACCATCAGAAGCGAGGTGCTCTTTCATGTGTGAAACTGAATTCCCTTCAAATCTTGATTCAACATGCAAAGTACACTAGTCAAACTGGCACACCAGGGGTTCTTGCTGCTGCAAATTAATGTCAGACATATAAGCCCCTTTTTGCATCTGGCTGGGGAATTTGAATCAAGGCTTTTGTTGATGCTTTGTCCATAATTTACTGACTTAATGACACCAACTTATTGAGGCCAATTAGGAACAAAGCCAAATTGCATTCTTGGGTCTAATTAGCTGATAAATCACATTTTACTAGTGACTTTGTCATGTAACCGTTAATAAAAATTCGTAAGTTGCATTGATTATTTCCCAAGAGATTAGAGACCAATGGTAATTCACTTCTGAAAAGATTTGCCAGCTTCCTGTCCCACTCTAGCCAGATGGTTTTGAAAACCTTGGAGGACTGAAATTCCCCACCATTCTGAGACTGTATTCAAGCCTTTACAACATTAACTGGAAAAAAAAGAATCCCAACATGGCACCCAAAAGACCTCCATAGATGAAGTCATTGACCAGATGAACACTATGCATCATCACCATAGGCAGGTGCTCCTTAATAGGTCCTCAAAGGCCAAAAAAAAAGGGCATCGCTAAATCCATTTCGGAAGAGAATAGGCACCAAGCCTTGATAATATTCCCTAATCCCATGACATTTCAGTGCCTGGAAAGCCTGGTAAGTGTTTGTGAATTTGTCATGATGCTTATGATCTTGAAGCAGTGTCTGAACTCTTTCCAATGGAGTGAAAATGGCTTCTTTTGTCCTTGCAAGTACTGCTGCCATGCTACAGGTTACAAACTCAAGAGCACTGACATGCTTCCAGAGAAGGCAAGATAACTCCTCATAGAGACCAAACATAAGGGCCAGGATAGTTCTTTTCTGCATCAATGGGGGGAGGTTTCGAAATCCATCCCTTTTCCACTGCAGGACTGCATCCCAGGTTTTGAACCCATACAACTGCTGCCGAAAGAGGATCTTCTGAATGGGATATGTGATTGCTACATTGTTGAAAGCTGCACAGCAGCCAAACAAGTAATGCTTCATTTCTCCAATGTTTGTAATGTGAGGAGACAAATCTTGTTTTGAAGATGTTAGGATCAGTGATCTCTTCTCATGAGATTCTGAATCCATCATGTTGCTTAAGAACTTTCTTCTTTAGGAAGGACTCTTTTAGCCTCATAGGCTGGCTCAATTCACTGAGCTAATCATGGAAAGCACTCAGGAGTAGTCTGGAGTGCAGAAGGTCCTCAACAAGGCTGAAGGATGTTATTGTTCTTTTCTGAAGTACTTAGATGCTCCTCAGGTTGTACCCTGTGACACCAGCTAAGCCTGGTGTTAAGGATGACAGCTTTTTGGTAACTTTCCCAATTTATTCATTGTTATTGGCTTGTCAGGTTTGCACTTCTGTAATCAATTTTGATAACTGGGTTTCCCTTTGCAGGAGGCACCCACCCCAAGCCCAGAGCCACCTGCCTGCTGGATGGCCAGCAAGAAAGCATGTGCCCATGCAGGGGCAGACCTCTTATTTATTTATTTATTATTTAAAAAATTTTTTTTCTTTTCATAATTTTTATTAACATTTTCCATGATTATAAAAATTATCCCATGGTAATACCCTCCCTCCCCACCCCCACATTTTCCCCTTTGAAATTTCATTCTCCATCATATTACCTCCCCATCTCAATCATTGTAGTTACATATATACAATACCAACCTATTAAGTAGCCTCCTCCCTTCCTTTCTCTTCCCTTTATATCTCCTTTTTAACTTACTGGCCTCTGCTACTAAGTATTTTCCTTCTCACGCAGAAGTCCAATCATCTGTAGCTAGGATCCACATATGAGGGAGAACATGTGGCACTTGGCTTTCTGGGCCTGGGTTACCTCACTTAGTATAATCCTTTCCAGGTCCATCCATTTTTCTGCAAATTTCATAACTTCATTTTTCTTTACCGCTGAGTAAAACTCCATTGTATAAATGTGCCACATCTTCATTATCCACTCATCAGTTGAGGGACATCTAGGCTGGTTCCATTTCCCAGCTATTATAAATTGAGCAGCAATAAACATGGTTGAGCACTTACTTCTAAGGAAATGAGATGAATCCTTAGGATATATGCCTAGGAGTGCTATAGCTGGGTCATATGGTAGATCAATCTTTAGCTGTTTTAGAACCCTCCACACTGATTTCCACAATGGCTGGACCAGATTGCATTCCCACCAGCAGTGTAGGAGGGTTCCTCTTTTTCCACATCCCCGCCAACATTTATGATCATTTGTTTTCATGATGGTAGCCAATCTGACAGGAGTGAGATGGAATCTCATTGTAGTTTTAATCTAATTTCCTTGGTGACTAGTGATGTAAAACAATTTTTTAGATGCTTATATGCCATTCGTATTTCTTCCTTTGAGAATGCTCTAATGAGCTCCATAGCCCATTTTGGATTGGCTTGTTTGATTCCTTATTACTTAACTTTTTGAGTTCTTTGTATATCCTAGATATTAATCCTCTATCAGATATATAGCTGGCGAAGATTTTTTTTCCCATTCTGTAGGTTGCCTCTTTGCTATTTTCACTGTGTTCTTTGCAGTGCAAAATCTTTATAATTTCATGAGGTCCCAGAGATTAATCTGGGGTTTTATAGCCTGAGCAATTGGGTTGTTTTCAGAAAGTCTTTGCCAAGACCAATATGTTGAAGGGTTTCCCCTCCTTTTTCCTCTAGCAGTTTCAGAGTTTTAGGTCTGATGTTAAGGTCTTTAATCCATTTGGCCTTAATTCTTGTGCATGGTGAGAGAAGAATCTATTTTCACCCCTCTACAGATACATTTCCAGTTTTCCCAACACCATTTGCTGAAGAGGCTGTCTTTTCTCCAATGAGTATTTTTGGCATTTTTATCAAATATCATGTGGCTATAGCAACCTGGACTTACATCTGGGTCCTCTATTCTGTTCCTCTGATCTAAATGTCTGTTTTTATTTTTTTTTTTTTGCCAGTACAACACTGTTTTTGTTACTATGGCTCTGTAATATAGGTTAAAATCAGGTATGGTGATACCACCAGCCTTATTTTTGTTGCTCAGTATTGTTTTAGATATTCGAGGTATTTTGTGATTCCAAATGAATTTTTGGATTGTTTTTTCTATTTCCATGAAGAATGCTTTTGGAATTTTGATAGGGATTGCATTAAATGTGTAGATTGCTTTTGGTAAGATTGCCATTTTCACAATATTGATTCTTCCAATGTAGGAACAAGGGATATTTCTCCACTTTCTAGTGTCTTCTGCAATTTCGCACTTGAGTGTTTTAAAGTTCTCAATGTAGAGATCCTTTACTCCCTTGGTTAGGTGTATTCCAAGGTACTTTTTTTTTTTTTTTTTTTGATGCAATTGTGTGTGGGAGTGATTCTCTGATTTCATCCTCTGTGTGTTTGTTGTTAGCATATATGAAGGCTACTGATTTCTGTGTGTTTATTTTGTATCCTGCTACATGGCTGTAGGTTTTGATCAGCTCTAACAGTTTGCTAGTAGAGTTTTTAGGGTCCTTTATGTATAGAATCATGTCATCTGAAAATAATGATAACTTGATTTCTTCTCTTACAATTTGTATCCCTTTTATGTGTGTTTCTTGCCTTATTGCTATGGCTAAGACTTCTGAAACTATATTAAATAAAAGTGGGGACAGTGGACACCCTTGTCTTGTTCCTGATTTTAGTGGAAAAGCTTCCAGTTTTTCCCCATTAAGTAATATGTTTGCTGTAGGCTTGTCATAAATAGCTTTTATTATATTGAGATATGTTCTTTCTATTCCCAGTCTCTGTAAGACTTTTATTATAAAGTGATGTTGGATTTTGTCGAATGCTTTTTCTGCATCTAATGAGATGATCATGTGATTTTTGTCCTTCAACCCATTTATATAATGTATTACATTTATCGATTTGGGTATATTGAACCATCCCTGCATCTTTGGGATGAAGCCTACTTGGTCAGAGTGAATCATCTTTTTGATATATTCTTGTATTCTGTTTGCCAATAGTTTGTTGAGAATTTTTGCATCTATGTTCATGAGGGAGATTGGTCTGTAATTTTCTTTTTTTGTTCTATCTTTGCCTGGTTTTGATATCAGGGTGATGCTGGCCTCATAGAAGGAGTTTGGTAGAATTCCTTCTTTTTCTATTACCTGGAAAAGCTTAAGAAGCAATGGTGTTAGGTCTTCCTTGAAGGTCCTGCAAAATTCATCAGTGAATCCATCTGGGCCTGGGCTTTTTTTATTTGGGATAGTATCAATAACTGTTCAGATCTCCATGTTTGTTATAGGTCTATTTAAGTGATTAATCTCATTTTGATTTAATTAGGTAGGTAATATAAATCAAGGAAATCATCCATTTCTTTCAGAGTTTCATATTTTGTGGAGTATATGTTTTTATATTATGTCCCTATGATTTTTTTAATTTCTCTGGAATCTGTTGTGATGTTACCTTTATCATCTCTGATTTTATTGATTTATGTCTCTTCTCTCTTTCTTTTGGTCAGATTTGCTAAGGGTTTATCAATCTTGTTTATCCTTGCTAAGAACCAGCTCTTTGTTTCATTAATTCTTTGGATTGTCTTTTTGTTTGTTTGTTTGCTTCTATTTCATTAATTTCTGCCTTAATCTTTATTATTTCTTCTCGTCTACTGATTTTTGGTTTGTCTTGTTCTTCATTTTTTTTCCAAGGCTTTAAGGTAAAGCATTAGGTCATTACTTGCAACCTTTCTAATTTCTTAATATATGCACTTAACGCTATAAATTTACCTCTTAGAACTGCCTTCATTGTGTCCCAGAGATTTTGGTATGTTGTGTTCTCCTGATCGTTTGACTCTATAAATTTTTTGATTTCCTTCTTGATTTCTTCATTGACACATTCATCATTTAGTAGTGTATTGTTTAGTGTCCATGATTTTGTGTATGCTCTATAGCCTTTCTTGCTACTGATTTGTAGTTTAATTCCATTGTGGTCAGATAGAATGCAAGGAATAATTTCAATTTTTCTGTATTTATTAAAATTTGCTTTGTGTCCTATTATATGGTCTATTTCAGAGAATGTTGCATGTGCTGCTGAAAAGAATGTATTTTATGCAGCCTTTGGATGAAATGTCCTGTATATATGTTAGGTCCATTCCTTCTATGACCTCATTTAGTCCAGATGCCTCTCTGTTTATTGTTTCCTGGGATGATCTGTCAATTGATGAGAGTGGGATGTTGAAGTCACCCTCTACCACTGTGTTTGGTGTTATCTGTGACCGTAGTTCTAATAGCATTTGTTTGATGAATTTTGGGGCCCCCATGTTAGGTGCATATATGTTTAGGATTGCAACGTCCTTCTGTTGGAGGTTGCCTTTAATCAATATATAGTGACCTTCCTTATGTTTCTTAACTAATGCTAGACTGAAGTCTACCTGGTCAGATATTAGGATAGCAACCCCTGCTTGTTTTCTAGGTCCATTTGCTTGAAACACAGTTTTCCAACCTTTCACCCTCTGATAGTGTCCATTCTTTGTAGAAAGGTGAGTTTCTTGGAGGCAACAAATTGTAGGATCCTGCTTTGTAACCCAGTCTGCAGAACTATGTCTTTTGGTTGGGGCATTGAGGTCGTTGATATTAAGAGATATTACTGAAAGGTGTGTATTCATTTTTGCCAATTTTTTTGTAGTTCTTCTGGTTTTACCTTTGCTTTCTTGTGTTAACTAGTATTTTAATATTGTTTGTTTTTTCTCAGTTTCTTATATGTGTGCTTTTCTTTTTCTTCAGCATGAAGGATCCTTTCAAGAATTTTCTGTAGAGCTGGTTTTGTCTTCAAATACTCCTTTAGCTTGCTTTTGTCGTGGAATGTCCTTATTTCTCCATGTATTTGAATGGATAGTTTTGTAGGATAAAGTAACTTCGGGTGACAGTTGTTATCTTTCAGGACATGGAATACATCACACCACACCCTTCTGGCTTTTAAAGTTTGTGTTGAGTAATCTGCTGTAATCCTGATAGGCTTGCCTTTGTAGGCAACTTGATTTTTCTCTCTAACTGCTTTCAATATTTTTTCTTTGGTTTGTGTGCTTGGTAGTTTGATATGGCGAGGAGAGGTTCTTTCCAGGTTTTGTCTGGCTGGTGTTCTAAAGGATTCCTGTATCTGCATTGGCACCTCTTTCCCACCTTGGGGGAAGTTTTTTTATATGATTTTGTTGAAGATGCCTTTGGAGTGAAATGCTTCTCCTTCTACTATGCCCTGAGTTCTTATGTTTGATCTTTTCATATTGTCCTGAATATCTTGAAATTCCCATTCATAGTTTTCTATTAGTTTGTCTTTCTTATTGTTGGACTGTTTTAGATCTGCCACCTGGTCTTCTAGCTTAGATATTCTGTCCTCTCCTTCACCCATTCCACTGGTGAGATTTTCTACAAAGTTTTTTTTTTATTTCATTAACTATGTTCTTCATTGCCAGTAATTCTGACTGATTTTTCTTTTTTTTTTTAATTTTTATTTATTTATTTATTTGAGAGTGACAGACACAGAGAGAAGGACAGATAGAGGGAGAGAGAGAGAATGGGCGCGCCAGGGCTTCCAGCCTCTGCAAACGAACTCCAGACGCGTGCGCCCCCTTGTGCATCTGGCTAACGTGGGACCTGGGGAACTGAGCCTCGAACCGGGGTCCTTAGGCTTCACAGGCAAGCGTTTAACCGCTAAGCCATCTCTCCAGCCCTGATTTTTCTTTAGTATTTCTATTTCCTTATTTTTATGTCTAGTATTGACCTCTTTATTTCACTAAATTGGTGTCTTGTGTTTTCTTTGATTCCTTTGATTTCCTCTTTCATTCCTTTGATTTCTTCTTTGTCTTCTTTGAACATATTTGTAATCATTCTTTTGAAATCTTTCTCAGGCATTTCTTCTAATTCGTTCTCACTGGAGGTCATTTCTGATGTATTAATACTTTTGGTGGATATATATTGTCTCAATTTTTGTTGTTTCTTGTGTTATAATGTACATATTTTTGCATCCTGGATTATTTAATGATTGGGTTTTCTAGTTAGCAGGGTATTATTAGATGTATCAGACAATCTGATGTTATATTACTTCAGGGTAGGAGCTTAAGGCATTAGGTGTGGCTCTCAAGACTCTCAGAGTAGGTATTATGACAACCATATCCTCTAACTGTCCCTTAGGGTGTGTGGTGCCCCACCCACATCCTTAATCCTAACAACAAGGAAGTTAAGATTTCTGCTCTGTTGAGGGTTCCAAATCAGCTTGTGACCAGGTGAGACCCTTCCCTGGTTTAATCCCAGTTACCTCTGCTCCTGCTTGAGTCCTTCTGTTGGTTCAAGTTGGCATGGCCGGGTCCCTGGACCACTGCTCTGTTCACTGGAGCTGGGTTCTGGCAGTGTGGAAGAGGAGGCTGTCGATGCTGCTCTAGTTCTCTTGCTGTTCCATGTGTTCTTCTACCTTGTGATCTGCTCCTCCGTTGTTTATTGCCATTCTCCCATCACATTTCTTGAGTTTGCAGAGAGCTCCAGTGTGAGTGGAAGCTCCCCTCACCTGGCTTTTCCTGTGGCTCAAGCCAAGCCTGGTGGCTTTCTGGTGCGCTGCCACTGCTGCCATGGTTGGCAGACCTGCCAGAGCTGCTTCTGCTGGCCTGTGTGGGCTCTGGATGCTCTGGATCTCTCCTATTTCCACGCTGCCATTTCAATTTCCTATACACTTCACTTTTTAGTAAAAGTGTAGATTTTGCTGAGGTCTTTTTTGGCTTTCTCCCCCCCCCCCCCCCAGGCTGCTTTGGCATGGTACCTATGCCGCCATCTTAACTGGAAGTCTCCTTTTTCTTCTTTCAAGGTAGGGTTTTACTCTAGCTCAGGTGATCCTCCTACCTCTGCTTCCTGAGTATTGGGATTAAAGGCATGTGCCACCACCCAGCACAAAGTGATTTCTTTCTTTCTATCATTTTCTTTATTTTTTAACCAAGTCTGGATAAATGACCCTGGCTTTTTAAAAAAATCATTTTTCTTTATTAGTTATGTACATATGCAGTGTGTAAACAACACATGTTGGCACCATCCTTACCCTCATCCCTGTCCTCCCCCCTCCAAAGGGACCCTCCTCGTTGGGGATGCCAGTTATCCCTCTGGAGATTGTGGGTCTTGCCTTGTTAGGGTAGCCATCAGTTATGGGCAGGAGGCAATGTCTCTGTGCATAATGTACCAACATGTGGCTCTAACAATCTTTCCATCCCCTCTTCCGTGAATTTCCCTGAGCCATGTTGGGAGCCTATGTAACTCTGGATCTCTGATTTGGTAGGAGTTGAGTGTTCTCTGTATCTATCTCCTTCACCCTTGTGCTGATACCAGGTTCACCAAGAAAGCAGCACTCTTGCTCATTTCACCAGTAACTCTATGGTTTCAGCTAGGGATCAGGTGAGGTGCGATGGGCTGGTTTTCTCCTTAGGTTCTGCATCCATCTGAAAGAGAGAAACAGATTCTCCAACAGAGACTGAAGTCAGCACCAGATAAATGGGATGCCATTATTAGTTTTGAGAGAATTTAATAGGTGTAGGCCCTCTTGTGGCCCAAGATTGGTGGGAACTTGAGACTGGAGAGTGAACTCGTTTTTTCCATATAATCATGACATGTTTCCCAGTTACAGCTATAGGTTCTGTTCCACTGAGCAGATCTGTTAGCCAATCCAAGAGCAGTTGGTTGCCCACAATAGTTGTATGCCACTATTGCACTTGGGTGAGCAACATGTCAGGTTGTTTGCTGCTGAGTAGCTTTGACCATGAGTTTCTTGGACAGATGATGGCCATTTTCCCCCAGTAGCTCATGTAACAACTTCTGGCACTAGATGAGCTAACTGTCTGGGGACTGGCTTTCATCCAGATTCCTGCCAGGTCTCTCTATGTTCCATATCGACAACATATGGTGTCTTTGGCAGTGGGGTCTTGGCATTAATCTTTGGTGGATAATCAAGTACTCTGACAGAAGTCTGTTTTCTTTTGGGAAACCTTGTAGCTCTCTGATTAACAGCTCATTGTGGGTGTTAACCCCATCCTGGTACTGGGAGTTACAGGCCAGCAACAAGAGAAAAGGAGGAAGAAAAAGATAGGTAATATAAAAGAAAAAGAGAGAGAGAGAAACAGGATAAAATTAAGATGAGTCTCTCCAGGGCCCTTTGATTCAGGTGTTCCTTCTAAGGACCTGATGAAGGTTCAACCTTTTAGTCTGTCTTTCAGGGTATAAGATTTTATGATAGCAGCTCCACTTGAGCCCAATTTTGTGCACCCCCAAACCTTACCCACCCCTCCAGCCCCACCCTCCCTATTTTCCAGTCCTCAAGATGCCTATTAGGTATGTCAGAATCTCAGGCAGATCCAAGTTAGAAGCCACAGATGAGTGAGACCATGCAATGCTTGTCTTTTTGTGATTGGGTGAGTTCACTGAGAATGATCTGTTCCAAGTTTGACCATTTTTCTACAAATTTCATTGTTTCATTTTTTTTTTCTTATTGCTGTGTAGAATTCCATCATGTAAAAATACCACATCTTGGTTAACCATTCATCTAATGATGAACATCTGGGTTGATTCCAGTTCTTAGCTATTATGAATTGAGTAGCTATAAACATGGTTGAGCGAATATCTCTGAACTGAGCAAATGCCCAGAAATGGGATAACTGGGTCTGTTGGTAAGTCTGTGGTCAAACTTTTTAGGAGCCTCTATCTTGCTTTCCATAGTGGTTGTACCATTTTGCATTCCCACCAGCAGTGAATGAGGGTTCCTAGTTCTCCACATCCTTGCCAACATTTATTTTCATTTTTTTTTAATGTTTGCTATCCTTACTGGAGTAAGTGGGATCTCACAGTTGGGTTAATTTGCATTTCCCTGATGGTTAAGGATGTTGAATACTTTCTTAAGTGTGTGTTGACCATTTGTATTTTCTCTGAGAACTCCTTGTTCAGTTCTCTGCTCCACTTTGTGAGTGGGGTTTTTATTATTATTTTTTTAAATTTTTTTGTTACCTTTATTTATTTGAGAGCAACAGACAGAGAGAGAAAGAGGCAGATAGAGAGAAAATGGACGTGCCAGGGTCTCCAGCCACTGCAAACGAACTCCCGACATGTGTGCAAATGAACTCCAGATGCATGCGCCCCCTAGTGCATTTGGTGAACGTGGGTCCTGGGGAATCAAGCCTCCAACCAGGGTCCTTAGGCTTCACAGGCAAGCGCTTAACCACTAAGCCATCTCTCCAGTGAGTGGGTTTATTATTATTGTTTAGGTTTTTGAATATTTGTAGATTCGAGAAATTAGACCTCTCTCAGTTGTAAAGCTGGCAAATTTTTTCTCCCATTCTGTCTATTGGCTCTGTTTGTCGGTGAAAAAACTTTTCAGCTTCATGGTTGAGTGATTGTTTAAGTTCCTGAGCTACTGGGGTTTTGTTAAGGAAGTCTTTTCCCACTTGTATATCATGGAAAGTTCCTCCTGTTTTTTATTTCCAGTAGTGGCAAAGTTTCTGGCTTTATATTGAGGTCTTTGATCCATTTGGAATTGACTTTTGCACATAATGTGATGTGTGGATCTAGCTTCATTTTCTGGTATATGGCTATCCAGTTTGTTCAGCACCATTTGTTGTTTTCCAGTCTACATTGTTGGGGCCTTTGTCAAATACCAAGTAGCTGTAGTTATTTAACTCAGAGTACAGATCCTCTATTCTATAATCCTGTTTTTATGCCAGTACCATGTTGTTTTTGTAAGTATGTCTTTGTAATACAGCATTTTTTTTTTCCAAGGAAGTGTCTCACTCTAGAAAAATGTTGGGATTTTTATTAGTATTGCATTAAATCTGTATATTGCTTTTGGTAACATTGCTATTTTCATAATATTAATTCTGTCTATCAAGGAGCATGGAGCATGGGAGGCCTTTCCATTTTCTCAAGTCCTCATCAATTTCTTTCTTGTGTGTTTTTATGTTTTCATTATATAAGTCTTTCACATCATTGTCAAGGTATGTTTTGTTGTTGTTGCTATTGAAATGGGACAATGTCACTAATTTCTTTCTCTGTATCTTTGTCTTTTGCCTATAGAAAGACTACTGATTTTTGTGCATTGATTTTGTATCTGCTACTTTGTGGAAGGAATTAGTCATCTTTAAGAGTTTTGATATAGAGGTTTTCGGGTCACTTATGTATAGAATCATGTCATCTGAGAATAGGGCTAACTTTACTTCTTCCTTTCTGATTTATATCCCTTTTGTTTCTTTCTCCTGTCTCCTGCTTGAGCTAGGACTTCTAGTACTGTGTTGAAGAGCAGAGGTGAGAGTGGATACCCCACTCTTGTTCCAAATCTCAATGGGAATTCCTTCAGTCTCTCCCCATTAAGTATTACTTGGGCTTTAGGTGCTTTACATATAGCCTTTATTATATTGAGATATAAATTGTCCATGCCTGTTATCTCCAATGTTTTGATCATGAAGTAATGTTGTATTTTGCTGAAGACCTTTTCTACATCGATTGATATGATCATATGGTTTTTGTGTTTAAGCTATTTATTTGTTTATTTATCTGGTTTTTTGAGGCAGGGTCTCTCTAGCTTAGGCTGACCTGGAATTTGCTATGTAGTCTCAGGGTGGCCTTGAACTCATGGAGATCCTCTAAGCTTATTGATGTGGTGTATTACATTGACAGATTTCTGTATGTTGAACCAACCCTGGATTCCTGGGATAAAGCCTACTTGATCAAGATGGATAATGCTTTTGATGTGTTGTTGAATTTGGTTTTCAAGGATTTTGTTCAGGATCTTTGCATATAAGTTCATCATAAAAATAGGTCTATAGTTTTCTTTTCTTGTGACATCTCTGTCTGTTTAGGGTATTAGGGTGATACTAGCTTCATAAAAGGAGTTGGAAAGCTTTCCCTGTTCTGAGTATGTAGCACAGCTTGAGAAAAATTGGTTTTAGTTTTTCCATGAAGGTTTGATGAGAAGCCATCTGGTCCTGGACTCTTCTTTTGGGGGAGTATTTTGGTTACCTTTTCAATCTTGATGGTTGTGATAGGTTTGTTTACGAGATTAATCTGCTCTGAGTTTAACTTTGGTAGGTGGTATGTGTCCAGGAATTTGTCCATTTCCTCCATATTATCAAGTTTTGTGGAGTAGAGGTTTTTGAAATAAGTTCGGATGATCTTTCCAATTTCACTTATGTCTGTTGTGAACACTCCTTTTTCATTTCAAATTTTGTTAATTTGAAGCATCTCTCTTTCTCTCTCTCTTTTTTTTTTTCTTGATCAAATTGGTCAGGGGTTTATCAATCTTGTTTATTTTTGTCAAAGAACCAGCTCTTTGGTCCATCAATTTTCTTAGTTTCCAGTTCATTAATTTCTGCTCTGATCTTGATTATTTCTTTCCCTCTGGAGTTTTTAGGGTTGGATTCTTCTTGTTTTTCCAATTCCTTTAGGTGGATAGTTAGGTTATTGATTTGAGATCTCTCTGTCTTTGTTATGAAGACATTTAGTGCTATGAATTTCCCCCTAAAGACTGCTTTAATTGTGTCTCATAAGTTTAGTATGATGTGCTCTCATTTTCATTCAGTTCTAGAAATTTTGCAATTTCATTTTTTATTTCATCCACTGCCCATTTATTGTTTAAAAGTGTGTTGTTCTGTTTCCAGGAGCTGGGAGGATTCCTGGTGTATCTCTTATTGTTAATTTCTAGCATTACGGCATTGTGATCTGATATCATGCAGGAAAATATGTCAATTTTCCTAAATGTATAGAGGCAGGTTTTATGGCCTAGTATGTGATCTGTTTTAGAGAAGCTTCCCATGGGCTGTTGAGAAGAATGTGCATTCTGTAGATTAGGGTAGAATGTTCTGTAAATGTCTGTTAAGTCTAATTAATCTATGTTGGTGTTGAGCTCTCTTACTTCCCTTTTACTTTTCTGTTTGGATGATCTATCTATTGCTGATAGTGGAATATTGAAATCCCTGACTATGATGATATTGGTGTTTATTTCTGTTTTGTTGTCAAGTAGGTTTTCTTTATGAATTGTGGTGCACCTGTGTTTGGTGCATAAAATTAATGATTGTGATATCCTCTTGTTGGATCATTCCCTTAATAAGTAAGAAGTGGCATTCTTTGTCTTTTTTATTTTTAGTTTGAAGTATGTTTTATCTGATATTAGTATAGGAATGACTGTTTCTTTTTTTAAAATTTTTATTAACATTTTCCATGATTATAAAATATATCCCATGGTTCTTATTTCTTTTTGCTTGTAATATCATTTGCTATCTTTTCAGCCTGAAACCCTGAGGAGGTGTCTCTCTTTAGTGGTGAGGTGGGTTTCTTTCTTTCTTTTGTAAAATTTATTATAGACAGAAAGAGAGGGAGGGGGAGAGAAAATGGGCACACCAGGGCCTCTAGCCACTGCAAAAGAATTCCAGATGCATACGCCACCTCGTGCATCTGGCTTACATGGGACATGGAGAATTGAGCGTAGATCCTTAGGTTTCAGAGGCTAAGCCATCTCTCCAGCCCTGAGGAGGGTTTCTTGAAGACCATAGATTGAGGGGTCTAATTTTCTGATCCATCCTGTTAGCTTATATCTCTTAATGGGTAAATTAAGGCCATTAATGTTTAGAGAAATAAATGTGACATTTAATTTAATCCCTGCCATATTGTAGTGGTTTATGTGATTTGGTGTTTTATCGGGTTTTGAAGTTTTTTGTGCCTTTTCTGAGTTTGGTTATTGTGATCTGATTCTTATAGGCACTTGAGGTTGGCTATTTGACTCTTCTGAGTGGAGAATTCCCTGAAGTACTCTCTGTAGGTTTGGCTTTGTGTGCATATAGTTGTAGAGTTAACTTTTATCATGGAAAGTATTTCTTTCACCATCTATTATGAGGGATACATTGGGTTGGAAGCCATAGGTTCTTAGACTTTGCAGTGTTATAGTCTAGGCTTTTCGGGCATTCAGGGTTTCCATTAAGAAGTCTGAAGTAATTCTGATGGGGTTACCTTTATATGTAATATGTTGTTTCTCCTTAGCTGCTTTTAGGACTTTCTCTTTGTTATTGATGTTTAGAGTCTTAATGATAACATGCCTTGGAGAATTTCTCCTTTGGTCTAGTCTGTTTGGCATTCTGTTAGCATCTTGTACCTTGATGGGACTTTCTTTTGAGTGGATAGGAAATTTTTCTTTGATAATTTTGTTGAATAATTTCTCCATGCCTTTGGTCTGAATTTCTTCCCCTTCTGGTATTCCCATGATCTAAATGTTGGGACATTTAAGGGTATCCTAGAGTTCCCTCATGTTATGCCTACAAAAATTTTTGAACTTATTCAAATTTTTAGACTCACAAACTGTTTCTTCTGTTTTTTTTTTTTTTTCTCTTACAGTTCTGAGTTTCTATTCACCATATGACTGACTCTATTCTTTTTTTGGGGGGTGGGGAGAAGAGGTTTATTTTGGCTTATAGGCTCAAGGGGAAGCTCCAAGATGGCAGGGAGAACAATGGCATGAGCAGAGGATGGACATCACCCCCTGGCCAACATAAGATGGACAATAGCAACAGGAGAGCATGCCAAACACTGTCATGGGGACACTGGCTATAACACCAATAAGCCCGCCCCAACAATAACACCACCTCCAGGAGGCACTAATTCCCAAATCTCCATCACCTGAGGACCTAGCATTCAGAACACCTGAATTTATGCAGGACAGCTGAATCAAAGCACCACAGTCACCTTCTCTTTCCACCCCCCACAAAGCTACTTTTATCTTGTTGATCTTCATCCTGCCCAGCTTGACTGTTCTGCTGCCTCCATATCCCATTTGTCCCTTGAGTTTGCACTGACATTGACAATTCATGTGACACATAGAGTCCCAGCACGTTACAGAAGCTAACTTTTTAAAAACAATTTTATTAGCATTTTCCATGATTATAAAAAAAATCCCATGTTAATTCCCTCCCTCCCCCCCACACTTTCTCCTTTGAAATTCCATTCTCCATCATATTACCTCCCCATCACAATCATTGTACTTACATATATACAATATCAACCTATTAAGTACCCTCCTCCCTTCCTTTCTCTTCCTTTTATGTCTCCTTTTTAACTTACTGGCCTCTGCTACTAAGGATTTTTATTCTCACACATAAGCCCAGTCATCTGTAGCTAGGATCCACATATGAGAGAGAACATGTGGCGCTTGGCTTTCTGGGCCTGGGTTACCTCACTTAGTATAATCCTTTCCAGGTCCATCCATTTTTCTGCAAATTTCATAACTTCATTTTTCTTTACTGCTGAGTAAAACTCCATTGTATAAATGTGCCACATCTTCATTATCCACTCATCAGTTGAGGGACATCTAGGCTGGTTCCATTTCCCAGCTATTATAAATTGAGCAGCAATAAACATGGTTGAGCACTTACTTCTAAGGAAATGAGATGAGTCCTTAGGATATATGCCTAGGAGTGCTATAGCTGGGTCATATGGTAGATCAATCTTTAGCTGTTTTAGAACCCTCCACACTGATTTCCACAATGGCTGGACCAGATTGCATTCCCACCAGCAGTGTAGAAGGGTTCCGTTTTTCCACATCCCCACCAACATTTATGATCATTTGTTTTCATGATGGTGGCCAATCTGACAGGAGTGAGATGGAATCTCAATGTAGTTTTAATCTGCATTTCCCTGATGACTAGTGATGTAGAACATTTTTTTAGATGCTTATATGCCATTCATATTTCTTCCTTTGAGAATGCGACTGACTCTATTCTTGAGAGCTTCTATAGAGGTTTGGACTTGCTCAATTTGGTTTGTATTTTCTATTGCTTTTTTATGTATAGTATCCATCCCTCTGTTGAGTTCCCTTTTCACATCATTTTCTGATTTTCTTAATGCTTCTTGGAATTGCTCTTTGCATTAATTTATATCTTCATTGAAGTTAACCAACTGATCATTGAGGTCCTCTTTTTTTCCATTCTCCTTCAGATTTTTTAACTGTTTTTGAAACATTTCCTGGTTCTTTTCTATTAGGTCTAATCTAGCAAGGACAGCATTCATACAATTATTGAACTTTTGTTGATTTTCTGCAAGTTATGTCAATTGCTTGGCCATGGTTGCATAGCTTGTGTCTTTATTTTGGGGTTCTGATCCTGTTGTCTTTTCCATGTTTTGACTAGAGGCTTCCAATGTGGGACTGGACAACCTTTTCGGATTTACTTCCATTTTATTTTTAATGTTATTCCTTTTGCACTATGGTCTGCCCACCACAGTGAAGGAATCTTATTTAATTTAGGAGGAAGCTGTTGTATACCTTTGACGTGCCTTCAGAGATTATCCCCTTTTATGTTTGTCTCGGTTAGGCTTATGATGGCAATGGGGCCTGTCTGTTGTGGTAGGGTGGGGTAGGAGGGAGGATGGGATTGCTTAGTCCTATGATGCAGTTGAGTGAGGGGATGGGACAGTGTAGTCCATTGGGATCACATATGGGGGGGGGTGTGGATGGGACTGCAGGGTCCTGTGACTCAGCGGGGTGGGGGGATGGGACTGCTGCAGGTCAGGTGACTCAGCATGGGGGGATTTGCAGTGGTCCCAGTGTCAGAAAGGGAGAGGAAAACTGAGGGAAGGAGGAGGGAATACTAGCCTGCTGGCCTGGGTCTATGAAGTCTGCAGGTAGTGTAGGAGGACCTGATCTGTGCATGTCAAGGTAGCAGCTGGGAAGGTGGTCACAGCTGGGACTAAAATCCTGGTGTTGGGAAAACCAAGAGAGGGAGGAAGGAATGCTACCCTGCTGTCCTGGGTCCATGTAGCCTACAGGTAGTGCAGGAGGTTCTGGTCCATGCACGACAGGGCGGTGGCTAAAAAGGCCGAAGGTCCCAGTGGTGGAAATGGAAAGAGCCAAGGGAGGGAGGAAAGAATGTGAGTTGGCTGGCCTGTGAATAGTGCAGGAGGAACCTGGTGGTTCAGTGGCTGGGACGGCTGCTTGGGGTGCTGGGGAGGCTGGTGGGCTGCCTGAGAGCATGGGAATCAGCAGTTTCCCTACTTTGCTCCTCCTTGCCCTCCCACTGGAGGTTTAATGGATCTGCAGACCCTAAAAATCCTCAAACATCTTGCCTTTCCTTCCCCATAAGGTGAAGTGTGGCTAAGTAGATGCCATCTTGACCAGTAGTCCTCACAAAGTGATTTCTTAAACAAGTACCTTTTTTTTTAAAAGTTTTTTTTTAATTTTTTGTTCATTTTTATTTATTTATTTGAGAGCAACAGACAGAGAGAGAAAGAGGCAGATAGAGAGAAAGAAAGAGAGAAAATAGGAGCACCAGGGCCTTCATCCACTGCAAATGAACTCCAGATGCATGCACCCCTTTGTGCATGTGGATAACATGGGTCCTGGGGAATAGAGCCTCAAACCAGGGTCCTTAGGCTTCACAGGCAAGTGCTTAACCACTAAACCATCTCTCTAGCCCTTAAACAAGTATCTTTCACCATTGAACAATTTTGTAGCTTAACATAAAAAATATTTATGACTGTTAGAATATATAAAGATTAGACAAATTATATTAACATTGTTTGTATACAGTGGATTTCCCTAAGACATGTGGAGCTTCCTCAGTTTTCCTAAGAACAAATGTCACATTGTGACTTAGTTACAATGACTAAGTCACTTTTTATAAGGTTTAGATTATAACTTCAGTGATAACCACCCAGCAAAACCAGCATGAACAAGACAAGAACCATCTTAAAATTACAGGGTTTAGCCAGGCAGAGTGCCGCATGTCTTTAATTCCAGCACTTGGGAAACAGAGGTAGGAGAACTTCCGTGAGTTGAGATTACATAGTGAATTCCAGGACAGTCTCGGCTACAGTGAGACCCTACCTCAAAAAAAAAAAAATTACAGGGTTTTAGTCAGGTGTGGTGGCATATGCCTTTAATCCCAACACTTGGGAAGCAGAGGTAGGATCACTCTGAGTTGGAGGCCAGCCTGGGACTACAGAGTGAGTACCAGGTCAGCCTGGGCTACAGTGAAACCCCCTACCTCAATAAATAAATAAATAAATAAATAAATAAATAAATAAATAAATAAATAAAAATCAGCCGAGCTTTTAATTTTTTTCAGGAGAAAAAAACACATTAAGAAAAACTTTAGATAATTTTCAAAATTTTTAATGATCTGACTGGTCAAAAAGCAAATGAAATGTAAGTTCTAAAAGTTTCTAGGGCTGGGCGTGGTGGCGCACGCCTTTAATCCCAGCACTCGGGAGGCAGAGGTAGGAAGATCACCATGAGTTTGAGGCCACCCTGAGACTACATAGAGAATTCCAGGTCAGCCTGAGCTAAAGTGAGACCCTACCTCCTAAAACCAAAAATAAATCAATAAATGAATAAATAAATAAAACTTTCATTTTCTTTTATATTCTATTACTACCGATTGGTTCAGCTGAATAGTTTTGCTTATTGATAGCCAAATATCATGGACTTTGTATAAACCAAATACAATATTCTGATATCTAGAAAAGTCTGATATTAACAAAAACTAGAGTTCACATATTTAAAGAGCATGAGAGTAAATTATGAACAAAAGATCTGCTAACAGAATTGAAAATAAACAAGAAATCTATATTATGTAGTAACATTTTTGGCTTAAATATGAAGACACAAAAATCTTTATAATTTTTAAAGCTTATCACAATTGGAATACTTGAGGCACTGGACTAAACTGCCATGATCTAAAGGAAAAAGAGACAAGTCTCATGGAAAAGAGAGGGAATGGGCTTGCCACTCCAAACAATGTACAAATGCATGTTCCACTATGTGTATGTATCTGGCTTTGCAAACAAGCACCTTTAACTGCTGAGCCTGAAAGAAATATTTTCAATCTTCTCCAACTTAATTTTATAGAACTATAGTGAATTCAAACATACACAACGTTTCACAACACAATCTATAGCCACTGAAACTTTAATCCACTCTATAATTCTGCCCATGACACTTTGGTAAACTTGCTCAGTAATGATATAAGTTAAATCTAAAGTATTAAGACTGATTGTTGGAGTAATCAAGGAATGAAATCTTAAATCACATAATTTTGTTTAAAATTTTCTTTTACTGTTCACTATGAAGTAAATAATTTCCAAGTGCATGACAGATAAATGCTGTCTGGTGTCTCCAGATGTGGTCTATTTGCCTTATAAAATAGGAAAAGAGAGTAAATAATTCCTTTGTGAGATTTTTTTTTTTTTGAGCAGACTTTTAGATATAATAACCAAATGAGCCAATTTTAATTTAGTTAAAAGGTTGACAAATAGAGGAACCTAGCTAACTTGGTTGAGTACTCTAAAGTCAGTTTTTCACAACCATTATTATGACGAGATTAGCATCAATGGATTAAGGTTTTAACAACCTGAACACCATAGCAACCTGCTACCAGCCAGGGCCATACTGTTGTAAGCCCTAGGCTAATAGTCATGTTATATCTCAAAAAGTCTGTAATATGATCAAATACTTTAAGACTTAGTTAATCAACTTTGTCTCTAACCCTCTGTTTAAGCTTACTCATACCTTCATCCACACACTTTACTCATACCTTCATCTGCATACTTTTTCCTTACAATCTATGTAACCACTCTGTAACAATCTTTTCCATCAAACATTTAACATCCAACATTTAAAGTCCCTTCTCCACTTTATCTTCCTTAGTTCATCTCATAACTACCAACAGAAACTTTCATTGTCCTTACCATAAGATCTTTCTAAGATTTATTTTTTATTTATTTATCTATTTATTAGAGACAGAAAGAGAGAGAGAGAGAGAAAGAGAGAGAGAGAGAGAGAGAGCATGTCAGGGCTTCTAACCACTGAATATGAACACTAGACACATGTGCAACCTTGTGCAACTGGCTTACGTGGGACCTGGAGAATCAAACCTGGGTCCTTAGGCTTCACAGGCATATGCCTTAGCCACTAAGCCATCTACCCAGCCCACCATAAGACTTTTAATATTAATATTATATCTTAAGACCATTTAAGGATATTTTTTGTCCTCAAAAGACTTTTTATTAATTTAATTTTTCCTTATTTCAGAGAAAGAGAGAGAGAGAGAAATAGGCAGGGAGAGATAATGGGTATGCCAGGGCCTTCAGCTGCTGCATACAAACTCCAGCTGCACATGTCTCCTTGTACATCTGGCTTACATGGATCCTGGGGAATTTAACCTTGGTTCTTTGGCTTTGCAGGCAAGCACCTTAGCCATTAAGCCTTCAAAAATCTTTTTGAAATAGCCTTTTTATAAAAGAGTAGACCAGACTTAACTTATACTATTTACCCAGACTATACATATAAATTTTTATCATTTATTGATTTTGGAACATCTTTTTTTATAACTTTCCTGAAACACATTTTTTTAAAAAATATGAAAGCAAGAGTTGGGTATGGTGGCACACACCTTTAATCCCAGCACTCAGGTGTGAAATCCTGGATCCTCAGGGCTGCAGTTATCCGAAGGCATCCAGGAAAGTGTGGAGAGCAGGGTCTTGAGTGGCCATGAGCGCAAAAGGATGTACACCCAGAAGACGACTTCAGAAAGTAGTTTCATTTATTCAGTAGGGAAATAGAGTTATAAGCAGTTGAGAGTGGGAAAAGGGTCCTGAGAGGATTGATGGGTTCAAAAGTTCCTAACCGATGCCTAGGGACATTCATTCCAGCATGTAGGGAGAGAGTCAGGTGATCTACACAGTGGCGGGAAGAGGGTTACAGGGGGATGGGCTGTGTGAAGGCTGCTGGCTGATAAGGACTTTCCTAAGCAACTGGCCAAAGGTCACAGGGCTATGGGCAAAGCCTAAGTTCTGTAATGCTGGACTTGGAGAGAAAGTGTCCTTCTGTAGCCTGGGAGTCCTTAGCCTTGCCTGGAAGCTCAGGTCTGCATCCTGAATGCTCCAGCCTGTGCTGGCAGTGCCCAACACTTGGGAGGCAGAGGTAAGAGGATCACCATGAGTTTGCTGCCATCCTGAGACTACATAGTGAAATTCAGGTCAGCCTGAGCTACAGTGAGACCCTACCTCAAAAAAACAAACTGTGTGTGTGTGTGTGTGTGTGTGTGTGTGTGTGTGTGTGTGTGTAAGCAGACTTGCACATTATTAGAAATTGTAGAAATTTTCTAACAAACTCAGTATTGATTACTTCTAAATTTAAACATAAATCTTGAGGCTGTTGTATGTTAGTAGTTCCACAGAAGCATATAAACTTAAAAACAGTTACAATAAACAAAAAAAAATTAAATAAAGGGCTGGAGAGATGGCTTAGTGGTTAAGCACTTGCCTGTGAAGCCTAAGAACCCTGGTTCGAGGCTCAATTCCCCAGGACCCACATTAGCCAGATGCACAAGGGGGCACATGCATCTGGAGTTCATTTGCAGTGGCTGGAGGCACTGGCACACCCATTCTCTCTCTCTCTCTCTCTCTCTCTCTCTCTCTCTCTCTCTCTCTCTCTGTCGCTCTCAAATAAATAAATAAAAATAAACAAAAATTTAAAAAAAAAACAGTTACAAGTTTCTTATAGGAAGTCCCCATCTGTTCACTGCAACTTGGGACTCACCCATTATTATGCTGGGGCCAGGATCCTGAGATTCCCTGTGCCTACAGCTCCTTAGCTCTGCAAGGCAGGAAAGCTAAGAAAGAAGAGCCATCATGGATTCTCCTGGGGCAGCATCGACCCCAGAGAGGTCTGTGTCTTGTCTCCCTGTGCAACAATGAGACTTGTGTTACTTCCAGGGCCACCTGGCCATCTGCAGATCAAGCCCTTCAGGGGAAAACATTGTAGGTGCACCTGCCTGGGGCTGGCCCAGAGTCTGCTCTACTTGCTCCTTGGGAACACAGCAGGACAGCATAACACCCCCACCCCCTTTTTCTTCCTAAATTCCAGGAAGAGTTTCAGACTTCCCTTAGGGTTACAAGGCAGATTTCTGATCCTGTAATTTTACAGCTTTTTAAGAGTAGGAGAGCTGGGCGTGGTGGCGCATGCCTTTAATCCCAGCACTCGGGAGGCAGAAGTAGGAAGATCATTGTGAGTTCGAGGCCAGCCTGAGACTACATAGTGAATCCCAGAATAAGACCCTACTTTGAAAAACCAAAAAAAAAGAGTAGGAGAATGTTGCAATTTTCCCTGCCTATGATCTTAATTACTTTTGGTGTTCCTTTTGGGGGACACTCAACATTAAAAGTTGGTCATGCAGTCTAGGACAGTGGGCTTGGTGAAGGACATCCCCCACAATGAAATGGCACTGCTCAGAACAGAAATCACTCTGCAACCTTAGGGCTGTGAGCAACATACATACTCATACATACACATACATTTCAAGTGCACTTTCATACAAACTCCCCCTCACACATTCATTCAGAAGCTATGCATTCCCATCTTAAATTCCTATTTTAGCTGGGTGTGGTGGCACATGCCCTTAATCCCAGCACTTGGGAGGCAGACATAGGAGGATTTCCATGAGTTTGAGGATACCCTGAGACTCCATAGTGAATCCCAGGTCAGCCTTGGCTAGTGTGAGACCCTACCTGGAAAAAGAGAAGAAAAAAAAAATCCTATTCTGTTTACAATCCCAGAGAATAAAAACCAAACCTCAAAATTACTTTGAGTATAATTAATTTCAGACCTCACATTGAGAATTTTTCCAAACCAAAACCTGACTACTCTCAGTTCCAATTTTCAGTTTTCAATTTCCAAGTTCCCCTGGGGTGGTAAGAGTGCTCAGGTCGCTCAAGGACAACCCATCCAACAGTTGGGAAGTCAATGATTCTCTCTGGTGGGCATCCCACATCAAAGGATGGCCAATATTCACAGAACTTCCTCAAAGAAAAGGCATCTTATGTGGCACCTAAGTCAGACACCTGCTGTTGGAAGAAGGAAAACTTAGTAAAGACACATTGCCATGGGCTAGATGTAGCCTGGAAGTCCTTAGCCTTGCCTGGAAGCTCAGGTCTGCATCCTGAATGCTCCAGCCTGTGCTGGCAGTGCCCAACACTTGGGAGGCAGAGGTAAGAGGATCACCATGAGTTTGCTGCCATCCTGAGACTACATAGTGAAATTCAGGTCAGCCTGAGCTACAGTGAGACCCTACCTCAAAAAAACAAACTGTGTGTGTGTGTGTGGTGTGTGTGTGTGTAAGCAGACATTTGGAGCTTATCTATTCCATGGTGGAGTTTTCAGATTCTGCAGCTGGTTTCCCAGAAGGATCCAAAAATGTTAAGTACATTAAGTGGGTTGGCATCTGTCTCTTCGCAGCAAGAAGAGAAGCCCCATGCTACTTTTACAGTGAATTTTTAAAGACAAAATCCACATTCCTATACAATGACCTACCCCTCACTCTTTAGTAATTCCCCCCCACCCCCGGCATTATCTTTTGCAAGAGCAAGCAAACACAATTTACAAAAGCAGAACTTGGGCAGAGTTAGCACCAAATAAGGGCAAATCCAAACACCAGATAAAGCATGTATGGAGTACCAGGCTGCCTTGACCTCAGGGCAAGACTAACATCAGATGTCTATACTGGAATCATGCCCTCAAGCTTGTGGTTACTGTTCTGTGTTCGTCTTTAATCTCTTATGGCTCCATGAGAATGTCAAGATGGCTGAGTGGCCTAAGATGGCTTCCCTTAGGCCTGTTCACCAGAGGTTGTTTCAAGGGTCTATAAGAATGTATGTCTTGTAGGCCCCCAAAAGATGTTCTAGGAATGCTGAAGGAGACTCATCCAGTCCCTGCATAACCTCAGTCATATTGAACAAATCTGTAGGTTTCCATGCTTCAGCTCAGACTCCCATCAACAGAAGTTGATCAAGAGCCTTCTTACCATGATCTAAATTGTGGTCCCAGTTTGGGTGGGATGGATGAAGTCCTAAGTGAGAGTCCTGTTCAGTCCCATGACATGTTTTAGAGCTCCTCTCCAGATTCAGTCCCACTCTCTGTCATGAAGACAGCCTGCAAAAGCTACTGACAATCATCTCAAAAGGGCTAGTGTGTGTAAAAGATAGTCTCAAGGAGACCTTGAGGTTTTTCAGAGAAGAGAGGGTTCTATATTTCCAATTATAGAGATCACTGATGAAAAGAGGGACATAGACCATGAAAGGGGATCTAGGTCCAGGAGCCTGATGCAAGGGTAGGAGTGGGGCTGAGAGTGTCTCAGGGGGTTGGTAAGAGGACCCGCTCCTGGTGTGTGGTGGGTTTAGGAGTGAATCCGGGCCAGAAGGGCAATGGCTAAGATAAGAAGGGGAAAAGGAGAAGGTTCATTGTCAGAGGACTCCTCCTGTAGCTTAAGGGGCTCCTGCAAGGAGTGAGGAGATTTCTGGTACTTAGGTTTGATAGAGAGCAATATTTTAAAACTTGGCTTAGAGCTTTTTTTTTTTTTTTTTTTTTTTTAGTGCATTTCTGAAACCAAGTGGGCTTTTCAGTAACAATCTCAATCCAGGTCAAAATATAAGGAACCTGATTGGGATGTCCAGGTCACCCAAGGATGACCTGTTCAACTCACTATGCAGTTGGGAGGTCAAATATTCTTTCTGGTGGCCACCCTACCTCAAAGGACAGCCAGCCTAATTCACAGAATTTCCCAAGGGAGAAGGTGTCACAGGTGGCACTGAATTCAGAGGCTCTCTATTGGAAAAATGAAAAGCTAATTAAGAAACATTGTAAAGGACTAGATGTGGAATTTGTCTGTCCCATGGTGGAGTTGTCAATTTCCATAGGTGGCCTCCTGAGGGGGGGAATTAGACACAGAGTGACAAAACAAACTAACACTAACCCTAATATCACCCAGGACTGCTGGCTTTGTTTAAACTCTGAGTCCCCATACTATGTGGGTATTGGGGTAAACACTTCTATTGGAGAGACTATCTCCATTATCTATAACCTGACCCAACAACAGGTTGAACAAACAGGTCTCTGCCAATGGGGATTGGACCTGCTGTTCCTAAAACAAAGAAGAATTTGTGGGGCTGTAGGAGAGACTTGCTGTTTCTATACAAACTGCTCTGGAGTAATCTGAGAAAGCATGTCTGTAGTTAGAAAACACTTAAAAGATAGAGAGGAATTCCATAAGAATTCAGGCAATTGGTATGAAAATTTGTTTTCTTGGTCACCCTAGCTCACTACCCTGATTACTGCTATATTAGGGCCCCTAATTCTGTTACTTTTAGGATTAATTGGAGGTCCCTGCATTTTAAACGCTCTAATCACATTTGTCCAACAGACAATTTGTTCAGTGAAATTAATGGTGCTCAGGATCAAGTATGAGCCTGTGGTAACTAATGAGTCTAAGATTTGATCCAGTTACTAAAACCAGTGGAGAATGAAACCACCTATGGCGAACAGCCCTAAGGGAAGCCAATTTAGGCCATTCATCTATCTTGACATTCTCAAGGAGCCATAGGAGATTAAAGATTAGCACAGAGCATTAATTACAAGAATGATGATGCGGTTCCAGTAAAGGCATCTGGTGTTTACTCTTGCCCTGAGATCAAAATGCCCTGATATTAGGTATCTGTTTCATACCTGGTGCTAACTGCAAAAATTCTGCTTTTGTAATCATGCTTGTTAGCTCTTGCTAAAGACAATTGTGGGATAGGGGGGCTAGCTGGGGGTGTTTCTGATCATTATACAGGAATGTGGTTTTGCCTTTTAAAACTTCTGTAAAAGTAGGACGGGGCTGCTATCCTCCTTGCTGCAAGGGGTCAGATGCTGGCCAGCTTAATAAAGACTCTCCTTTTTAATTTTTATTCAGGTGGTCTTCTGTTCATTTCTGGTCTGGGACTCACTACAGAACATTAGCCATTCTGGTTTTTGAGGTTATCAAAATCTTTAAGAATTTGGAATTTGCGCATGCCATTTTCAGGTTAGTAGGAATTATTGTCCAATTTATATTATAGACAGACTGTGCTGTAATAAAAAATAAATGAGGCATTTGTGGAGAGATGGCTTATTGATTAAGGTACTGCCCTGCAAAGCCAAAGGACCCAAGTTCAATTCCCAGGACCTATGTAAGCCAGATGCCCAAGGTGGCGCATGCATCTGGAGTTTGCAGTGGCTGGATGCCCTGGCACACCCATTTTTTTTTCTCTCTCTCTCTTTCATAAATAAATAAATGAATTTTTTTAATGACGCATTTGGATTTCAAGTCTCCTTTTGGGTTGAGGGTCTGGGGCTGATTTGGGGCAAGGAAGTCCCAGTGGAGAAGGTATAAGGGGGATGTCTGGGGAGGAAGCTGGTAGGCTCTAAGCTCTGGAAATAAATCAGGAAGAGAGCAATTGGGTCCTGGACGCTGCCTGGAGGGACTTGGTCCCAGCTGTAAGAGTTAATAAGTCAGGGGGTCCCAGCAATCATTAAATGAGTCATAGAAATTACTGGGACATGAGGCGGATGTGGTGGCACACGCCTTTAATCCCAGTACTTGGGAGGCAGAGGTAGGAGGATCACCATGAGTTCAAGGCCACCCTGAGACTCCATAGTGAATTCCAGGTCAGCCTGAGCTAGAGTGAGACCCTACCTCGAAAAACCAAAAAAAGAAATTACTGGGACATGCTGGCCTTTGGAACACAGAGGAAACTCTTTTGGGTTGTAAATTACTTCCCAAACCACAGCTTGGTAAGGTCACCGAAGGCACAGGAATCATTGTCCCAGGCCACACAGGAACTATTGCCCCAAACCCCGCAAACAGGCTATCATTAAGAACTAGCCAGTCAGATCTAAGAGTCCTATCTGGGAAAACAAGTCAACAAAGGAAATAGTCCTGTTCCAGTTGCATTATTTTTTCTCTCTTCCCACATTCTTTGCCCTGCTTGCCCCTTCCCCTTAAATATCCACCTCAGCAGCCTCAAACTCACGGAATGGGGCTGGCCATTCTTTGCCATATGTCCGCTCTCCAATAAAGAACAGCCTGTTGTTGAGGTTGTATATTCTTTCTCTTTATGGCCTTCTAGTTGGTTCACCCCACATCTGATCCAACAAATGGGGCCAAAATACCCAGGAAGGTTTTGGAGTCCATAGACCGCAACCCTCTGCTCTGGGAGACCTTTTCTCTACCCCAGTCCACAGGACTGCGTGAGACTGGCTGCTTGCCTACGGGGACTGCAGAGACTGCGGAAGCAGGGCTACTCGCTGGTGTTTCTTTCTTCTTTTTTTTTTTTTAATTTTATTTATTTATTTATTTGAGAGCGACAGACACAGAGAGAAAGACAGATAGAGGGAGAGAGAGAGAATGGGCGCGCCAGAGCTTCCAGCCACTGCAAACGAACTCCAGACGAGTGCACCCCCTTGTGCATCTGGCTAACGTGGGACCTGGAGAACCGAGCCTCGAACCGGGGTCCTTAGGCTTCACAGGCAAGTGCTTTACTGCTAAGCCATCTCTCCAGCCCCTCGCTGGTGTTTCTCCAAAACCTCTTGCTGATCTCTGCCCAGCCTCCGACCGACCCACTGGGTAGTCCCCAGGACTGTGCTCTCCTGTCCTCCTCCTCCCTTTCATACTGGGTTCTATTAAGAGCTCAAACGTCCGCCATGCTTACTGCACAGGCTTAAAGGTTACCAGTACACTACCTGAAGCTCTGGATTTTGCATCTTTTTTTCTGTGCAAGTGGTGCAGGCCCTGGGGAATTGGGGTCTCATTGACGCTTTTGAGTAAACTCAGCCTCCAGTCTTTCAGCCCTCTCTGGGTCCCCTACTCACTTTCCTACCCACACTGACCGCCAGCAGAGGTCTCATGCCATTTGATCCTTCCTCCATCCTAAACTCCATCAAAATTCATTAAGGCATCCAGGCTTAGTGGGGCATGCCTTTAAGCCCAGCACTTGGGATTAGAGATAGGAGATAGCAGAGATAGGAGGACTGCTGTGAGTTTGAGGCCAGTTTGAGACTACATAGTGAATTCCTAGTCAGCCTGGGCTACAGTGAGATTCTACCTCCAAAGAAAAAACAAACAAAAAATTCATTAAGGCAAGGCCCCAGACACAGTCTAGACGTGCCCTAGACTGCTGTTCTTCTGGCCCAGTGCCCTCCAGCTATTAAGACCTCAGCATGTGGGAACAGGGGACAATTTCTCCCTGCACCCTGGGACCCAGTTTTCTTCTGGTACCAGGTGCCAGAGTCTAGCCTGGCTTTTCTGTGGTATCAGGTGGCAAAATCCAGCCTTCCGCTCTGGCTTTTCTTTGGTACCAGGTTCCAAAGTCTAGCCTTCCATTCTGGCTTAGCTTTGGTACTGAGTGATGACCCACTATCAGAGATCAGCCTTCAGCTCCATTTTGGTACAAGGTGATGACTTACTGCCAAAATCTAGCCAGTACCTTACCTTCCCAAATTTTGTCTTTTCAAAAATGGGCTCTGACCTCTCTCTCCCCAGGGACACTCTTTTGGGATACTTAAAATGAAACTGAAAAAGCTCTGGGTCTAACTGGCCTCAAAACTAAACATCTAATTCAGCTTTCTAATCAGGTCTGGCCCGAATATTCATTAGATAATAACCATAATTGTCCTGAAATTGGAATCTTTGATTTGCAAGTTCTTACTGATTTGGACAACTTTATTAAAAAAAAATGGCAAGGGATCTGAAGAAACATGTATCCAAGCTTGCCTCCATTTACATGAATGCCCCTCTCTCTGTCAAGTTGATCCACTAACCAAATCCTCCTGCTATGCCCCCCTGCCTTTTTTGATTATATCTTTCCTTGGGTCACCCCCACCTGTCTCTACAACTATCTACCTGTACCATTATCACTGCCATGGTGGGCCCTAAGCCCTTCCTTCCACAGTGGAGCCTACAGGACTAAAGCTCTTCCCACTCCCTCTCTGCTACAGCTATCCATGACTCTCCCTCCACATCCAGCTCTTGCCTCCCACTCTTATGTCAGTCACAACTTTTTCGTAATATTTGCTGCCACATGGTAATGTTCTAACTCTATTCTTCCCTGTGTAGGTCTTCATTAATGCCACACAAATTGTTTTCTTTTAATATTTTATTTATTTATTTGAGAGAGAGAAAGGGGAAGAGAGAGTGTGTGTGAGAGTGAATGGGCACACCAAGGCCTCCAGTCACTGCAAAGGAATTCCAGATTCATGTGCCCCCTTGTGCATTTGGCTTACCTGGGTCCAGGAGAAGTGAGCCAGGGTCCTTTGGCTTTGCAGGCAAATGCCTTAACTGCTAAGCCATCCCTCCAGCCCCACAAATTGTTTTTTGTGACATCAGTTAAAGTAAACAGGACCTACTCATCAACTCCATATCTTCCTGGTGGGCATTCAGGCCTCTCCACATGTTAGAGTCCTCCCAGAGGCAAAGGACAAAATTTTAAATTCAAACTACAAGCAACTGTGGCAGTCTTTAAGATTACTTAATTCAGAAAAGGAAGGAATCCTACCAAACTCCTTCTACAAAGCCAGCATTACTCTGATACCAAAACCAGACAAAGATAAAACCAAAAAAGAAAATTATAAACCAATCTCCCTCATGAACATAGATACAAAAATTCTCAACAAGGGCTGGAGAAATGGCTTAGCAACTAAGGAATTTGCCTACAATGCCAAAGGACCTTAGTTCAATTCCCCAGGACCCACATAAACCAGATGTACAAGGTGTTGCATGGGTCTGGAGTTTGTTTGCAATGGCTGGAGACCCTGGAGCACCCATTCTCTTCGTCTGTCTCTCTCTGTTTCTTTCTCTCTCACTCTCTCAAATAGATAAAAATAAAAATAAATCACAACAAAATATTGGCAAACAATGCAAGAATATATCAGAAAGATCTTTGACACCAACCAAGTAGGCTTTATCCCAGAGATGCAGGGATGGTTCAACAAACACAAATTGATAAATGTAATATATTACTTAAATGGACTGAAGAACAAAAATCACATGATTGTGTCATTAGATGCATAAAAAGCGTTAGACAAAATGCAACATCTCTTCATGATAAAAGTCCTGCAGAAAGAGGACATAAGAGGAACATATGTCAACATAATAAAGGTTATTTATGAGAAACCTACAGCCAGCATACTAAAAGGAGAAAAACTAGAAGCTTTTCACTAAAATAAGGAACAAGACAAGGGTGTCCACCGTCCCCACTTTTATTTAATATAGTACTGGAAGTCTTAGCCTTAGCAATAAGGCAAGAGATACACATAAAATGGACACAAATTGGGAAGAAAGAGATCAAATTATCATTGTTTGCAGTTGATGTGATTCTACACATAAAAGGCTCTACCAGCGAACTATTAGAGCTGATAAACACTTATAGCAATGTAGCAGGATACAAAATAAAGACACAGAAATCAGTAGCCTTCCTATATGCAACAACAAACACACAGAAGATGAAATTAGAGAATCACTCCCATTCACAATGGCATTAAAATAAACAAATAACTAAAATAACTTGGAGTAAACCCAACCAAGGAAGTGAAGGATCTCTACAATGAAAACTTTAAAACAGTCAAGACAGAAATTGTAGAAGACACTAGGAAATAGAAAGACATCCCTTGTTCTTGGATTGGAAGAATCAATATTGTGAAAATGACAATCTTACTAAAAGCAATCTACACACTTAATGCAATCAAAATTCCAATGGCATTCTTCATGGAAATAGAAAAAAAAAATCCTAAAATTTATTTGGAAGCACAAAAAAACCTCAAATATCCAAAACAATTTGAGCAGCAAAAATAAGGCTAGTGGTATCACCATACCTGATTTTAACCTATATTACAGAGCTACAGTAACAAAAACAGCATGGTACTGGCACAAAAAAACGACATGTAGATCAATGGAATGAAATAAAGGACCTGGATTAAGTCTAGGTAGCCACAGCACCTGATCTTTGATAAAAATGCCAAAAATACTCATTGGACAAAAGATAGCCTTTTCAACAAATGGTGCTGGGAAAACTGGATATGTACCTGTAGAAGGATGAAAATAGATCCTTATCTCTCCCCACACACAGAATTAAGTCCAAATGGACCAAAGACCTTGTTGTCAGACATGAAGCTCTCAAACTGCTAGAGGAAAAAGAGGAAACCCTTCAACATATTGGTCTTGGCAAAGACTTTCTGAATATAACCCCAGTTGCTCAGAAAATAATACCACTGATCAACTACTGGGACCTCATGAAATTACAAAGCTTTTGTACAATAAAGGACACTGTAAATAGAGCAAAGAGGCAACCTACAGAATGGGATAAAAATTTTTCCAGCTATTCATCTGACAGAAGATTAATATCAAGGACGTAAAAAGAACTCAGAAAACTAAATAATAAGAAATCAAACAACCCAATTAAAAATGGGCTATGAGCCAGGTGTGGTGGCACACACCTTTAATCCCTTTAATCCCAGCACTTGGGAGGCAGAGGTAGGAGGATTGCCATGAGTTCAAGGACACCCTGAGACTACAGAGTGAATTCCAGGTCAGTCTGGACTACAGCAAGACCCTAACTCAAAAAAACAAAAATTAAATTAAAATGGGCTATGGCACTAAATAGAGAGTCCTCAAAAGAAGAAATAAAGATGGCACATAAATATATAAAAAAAATTCTACATCCCTAGCCATCAGGGAAATGCAAATTAAAACTACATTGAGATTCCATCTCACTCCTGTCAGAATGGCTACCATCATGAAAACAAATAAATGCTGGCAAATATGCAGAAAACAATAAGGTTGGTGGGAATGCAATCTGGTACAGCCATTATGGAAATCAGTATGGAGGTTCTTAAGACAGCTAAAAATAGATTTACCATATGACCCAACTATACCACTCCTAGGCATATATCCTAAAAACTCATGTCATCTGACTGCCTTGGAGATACTGGCTCCACCATGTTTATTGCCACTGTATTCACAATAGCTAGGAAATGGAACCAACCTAGACTGATGACTCAACTGATGAGTGGATAATGAAAATGTGTACATTTATACAATGGAGTTCTACTCAGCAGTAAAGAAAAATGAAATGATGAAATTTGCAGGAAATGGATGGATCTGGAGAGGATTATATTTAGTGACGTAACCCAGGCCCAGGAAGTCAAATGTCACATGGTCTCTCTCATACGTGGATCCTAGCTACAAATGATTAGACTTTTATTTGAGTTGGGATAAAACTCAGTATCAGAGGCCAGTAAATCTAGAAAGAGAATATAAAGGAAATAAAAATGGAGGGGGGACTTAATAGGGCAGTATTATATATATCGGTTGAAGAACAGATTAATAGGGGTGGAAAGGCCTAAGTGAGGTCAGGGGAAGAGACTGAATAAAGAAAAGGTGGGGGGGGGGAGGGCTAATCAAAAATCTAAGAGGGCATGAATAAGTCATATGGAAACCTACTTCTTTGGACAATGGAACCAGAAGCCATAGATTGTTATTAGAAAATTTTCAGTGCCAGGTATCAGATACCTTTCAGTGAGTTGCTGGCCAGGGAAGTCCTTGATGCCTCCAAAACATTACAGACCATTGCCGAGGTTCTTGGTTTCCAACCAGGAATTTATGGTAAGACCCTATTGCTGAAGACTCCACAAACTTGAGCTGCACACTCACTGAGGAATCTTGCTGTAGCTGAGCTGAGAACCTCCTCCATGTAGACCAGCTGACAGAAATCTGGAAAAAGCCACACTGCATGCAGTTCAATGGGAGAGAGAGAAATCACCAGTGGAGATAATCGACAGTGGACACTGCAAGCCTTAAATTTGGCCAGCCAGGCCAAATGAGCCAATAGGTGAAATGGTGGTATGTCTGTTATGGGGAAACCAACTGGTCTCTAATTGGAATGGAGGCCCACTCAACAGGAGGATATACATGCCTGATAATGAAAACCTATGACAGGGGTAGTCATTTGCTCTAGAGGTGAATTGCCTGCTGATATCTGGCTAAATGTATATACTATCCTCACCAAACTGCCCAGTAAGCACTTCTGTTAATGTTCACACCCATATATTAACGCTACTTTCACTTTTGGTTAGAGAAGTGTTGCAGTCAGGTTTGCATTGCTGGTAGAAATCACCTAATGAAGAGCAGATTGTGGGGAAAAAAAAAGAAGCTTATTTTGGCTTAAAGGCTTGAAGGGGAAGCTCCATGATGGCAGGGAAAATGATGGCATGAACAGAGGGTGGACATCACCCCTTGGCCAACATAAGGTGGACAACAGGAACAGGAGAATATGCCAAACACTGGCAAGTGGAAGCTGGCTGTAACACCCGTAAGCCCACCCCCAACAATACACTGACTCCTGGAGGTGTTAATTCTCAAATCTCCATCAGCTGGGAACCTAGCATTCAGAACACCTAAGTTTATGGGGGACACCTGAATCAAACCACCACAAGAAGCTTCACTTTTTAGATGGCAGTGACTTTGGAATGACTCTGAAGGCACCTTGGTGCTGAGAAAAGGTGACAGAGGAGTGCTCAGCACTGAAACATCTCTATCACACCTTCCAAGGTCCAGGGTTTATTGAGGAAGAGGTGGTGGAAAGAATGTAAGAGCCAAAGGAAGGTAGGACTCCTTACAACATGCTCCTCCAGACACAAAATGGCCTGGATATCCATGACTCCACAGTGCCTCACACTATCTACACAAGACCATCACAAAAGGAGGAAAATATGATGTCATTAAAATAAAAGAGAGACTGATTGAGAGGGGGAGGGGATATGATGGAGAGTGGAGTTGCAAAGGTGAAAGTGGTGGGAGAGAGGGAGTTACCATGAGTTATTGTCTATAAGTATAGAAATATTGTATATAATTATAGAAGTTCTCAGCAAAAAAAGTTAAAATAAAAAGATTACTTAATTCCTTAAAAAATAATAATCAGGATAACAATTAAGCTTTAAAAATATTGTCTATACTGATCATGTGGGAACACTGGCTCACAAAGAAGTATTCATATAAATTTAAAAATACCAAAATAACTCAATTACTCACCACTTTAATACTCTAAATAACTATAATCATTTCTTAGTTTTTTTCATTATTTTATTTTTCTTTGTTTATTTATTTATTTGACAGAGAAAGCGGGGAGATAGAGAATGAGAACACCAGGATCTCCAGCCACTACAAATGAACTCCAGATGCATGCATCTGGCTTACATGGGTCTTGGGGAATCGGACCTGGGTCCTTTGGCTTTGCAGGCAAATGCTTTAACTGCCAAGCCATCTTACAGCTCTATTATTTTATTTTTGAGAGAGAGAATGCATGTGCCCAAGCCTTTCAGCCACTGTGGACAAACTCCAGAAGTGTGCGCCCCCCCCCCCCTTGTGCGCATGTGCAACATTGCATGCTTTGCATGCCTGCATCACTTTGGATCTGGCTACATAAGACATGGAGATTCGAACATGCATTCTTAGGCTTCACAGGCAAGTGCCTTAACCACTAAGCCATTTCTCCAGCCTATAACTACAATCTTAATGAAAGGACATCTCATCTTAATTGTGTTTCATGTTCTTTACCATGTCTAATGGTGGCCTGCCATGTCATGTCGTATGTTCTATGTTTCATGTAGTCTGTCTTTATGTGTAACTAAATTAAGGTCAATAATTGTTCTAGCCAGGCATGGTGGTGCACATCTTTAATCCCAGCAGTTGGGAGGCAGAGGTAGGAGGATCGCTGTGAGTTCAAGGCCACCCTGAGACTACATGGTGAATCCCATGTCAGCCTGGGCTAGAGCGAGACCCTGCCTCCAAACATAAGGGTGGGGGCTGGAGTGATTAAGGCACTTACCTGCAAAGCCAAAGAACCTAGGTTTGATTCCCCAGGACCCACATAAGCCAGATCTGCACAAGGTGACACATGCGCCTAGAGTTTGTAGTGGATAGAGGCCCTGGCATGCCCATCCTCCCTCTCTATCTATCTATGTATCTATCATCTATCTATCTATCTGCCTCTTTCTCTCTCTCTCAAATAAATAAATAAATATAAAATATTTAAAATTGAAAAATTGCTAAAGATAGGCTTATGATATATTTAAAATAATTTACTTCTGTGATTTTTGGCTTTATGCTTATTCATGCTTCCTATAACCATAAACATGTTTATATGCCAGGGTTTGATCCTGCTTCTAACAATGCCTACTAAACATTTATTATGACTTACATCTTTACAAAAATGGCTAATTTGGGTTTACCAACAAAACACAATATGTTTTGCCTATATTTACAACTGTTAAGATACAATAGACAAGCTTTCTATCTAGCCACAGCTTCCTAGGTTTTAAAATTAATTTCTCAGCTGGTGAAATGGCTTAGTGGTTAAGTCATTTGCCTGTGAAGCCTAAGGACACTGGTTCAATTCCCCAGGACCCACATAAGCCAGATACACAAGGAGGCACATGCATCTGGTATTTGTTTGCAGTGGCTAGAGGCCTTGGCATGCCCATTCTTTTTTTTTTTTTTTTTTAATTTTTATTAACATTTTCCATGATTATAAAATATATCCCATGGTAATTCCCTCCCTGGCATGCCCATTCTTTATCTGCCTCTTTCTCTCAAATAAATAAATAAATAAAATTAATTTCTAAAGCCGGGCATGATGACGCACACCTTTAATCCCAGCTCTCGGGAGGCAGAGGTAGGAGGATCACCATTTGTTCAAGAACACCCTGAGACTATATAGTGAATTCCAGGTCAGCCTGAGCTAGAGTGAGACCCTGCCTTGAACCCCGCCCCCCACAAAAAATTGGCTCTTTTAGCTAGGCATGATGACACACACCTTTAATCCAAGCACTTGGGAGGCATAGAGAGGCCATGAGTACAAGACCACCCTGAGAATACATAGTGAATTCTAGGTTAGTCTGGGCTAGAGTGAGATCCTACCTCAAAAAAAAAAAAAGGTGTTTAATCTCTGATTGAGATAATTAACTTATATCCAGATACTGAGTTTATATGTTTTCCATCTGATCAAGCATAAAACACCTATTTACAACAATAGATTTCTTAAGGGTTTTACTCTTAAAAGTTTTCATATTGAGTAAAATTTTTGTTTGCTATAAATTCTTCTAATACAAAAAAACCTGGGTCTAGAGCCAGGTGTGGTTTCATGTGCCTTTAACCCAGCACTTGGGAGGCAAAGGTAAGAGGATTGCCTCTTTGGCTTTGCCGGCAAATGCCTTCAAGGTCACCTTGAGACTACATAGTGAATTCCAGGTCAGCCTGGGCTACAGTGAGACTACAGTGAGACTCTACCTTGCAAAACCAAAAAGAAAAACAAAACTGGGCCAAATTATATAAATTATTAATCAAAGTTAATCAAACTTTAGCTTTTCAGCCTAATGTACTTTCATTAGTTCTTCTAAAACTAAGGCCTATTGATCTCTGGACCATGAAAGTAAAAACTATAAGCCTTCTATATTAAGGACTTAAAAAAATAAAACCTGGGCTGGAGAGATGTCTTAGCAGTTAAGCGCTCGCCTGTGAAGCCTATGGACCCCGGTTCGAGGCTCGGTTCCCCAGGTCCCACATTAGCCAGATGCACAAGGGGGTGCACGCATCTGGATTTCGTTTGCAATGGCTGGAAGCCCTGGCGCGCCCATTCTCTCTCTCTCCCTCTATCTGTCTTTCTCTCTGTGTCTGTCACTCTCAAATAAATAAATAAAAAATGAACAAAAAATTAAAAAATAAATAAACAAATAAATAATAAATAAAACCTTAAAAACTGATAACTAAACTTCAAAATAAATACCTAATCTCTATCATCTTTAAATTTAAAGTTGTTTATGATCTAAATATTGCTTCAATACTAGTTTCTTATACTTCCTACCCTATTAAAGCCAAATCTTCATATTTCCAGAAATTTCAATCAATTTTCTATCCAAGTTAACAATTCCTTCTTTCATTCTTTTGCAGAAAACATCCTTGTTCTCTTACCTACCTCTATATTATTATTTTTTTAACCATAGATAGAATATTCATGTCACCTATAAATGTCATGTTACATACAAAAAAAGAAAATTCATACATAATTACCAGATTAGAATGGCTTTTTACATGATTTTACACGATCTAGGAATTTCTTTCCTGAAGGCTCTGATTAATATCATTCTCTTGAAGAAGCTGTATTCTTGCCTAATTCAACATCATGACTAAGAATAAGCCAGCATGGTGGTGCACACCTTTAATACCAGCACTCGGGATGCAGAGGTAGGAGGATCGCCATGAATTCCTGGCCACCCTGAGACTACATAGTGAATTCCAGGTCAGCCTGGGGCTAGAGTGAGACCCTACCTCAAAATTTTAAAAAGAAAAGACTCTAAGACAAAGCCTCTTAACCATGTGGGACAAAAGCTTGCCATGTGCACAAAGTAAAATTTGGCAAGTGGAAACCAAAAGCTGAGGCTCCTAAAAACCATACCTTGTGACTAGAACTTCAATGATGGACTGCAGCAATTGTGGAGAAGTAAACATTACCAGTCCATAGATTAAATAATTTTGGGCTATATTAGTGTTTTAAAATAGCTGTTTTGGGCTGGAGAGATGGCTTAGTGGTTAAGGCATTTGCCGGCAAAGCCAAAGGATCTTGGTTTGATTCCCCAGAACACACATAAGCCAGATGCACAAGGTGGAGCATGTGTCTGGAGCTTGTCTGCAGTGGCTGGAGGCCCTGGTGCACCCATTCTCTCTCTCAAATAAATTTTTAAAAGTAAATAAAATAAAATAAAATAGCTAGTTTATTAGCCTTTTCTGAATATGACTTAACATCTCTGCGACCAGTTGAGGCACCCCTTGTTCTGGGTTATAGTTTCAATAGACATAGTCATATTAAATCAGACCTAAACAGACCATGCTATTTCCTCCAAAGTAAAACTCATTCTCTTGTCTTCCAGGTCTCCCTCATATTTACTGAGATTTTTTTTTCTTTTTCCATTATCATGTGTCAATCTTTATTTTTTCTTTAAAATTTTTTTTAAATATTTGTGAGTTTTAGACAGAGAGAGAGAGAGAAAGAGAGAGAGAGAGATAATGGCACACTGGGGCCTCAGCCACTGCAATTGCACTACAGACACTTGTGCCACCTAGTGTGCATGTGTGACCTTGCTCTTGCTTCACCTTTGTGTGTCTGGTTTATGTGGGATCTGGATAGTCAAACATGGATCCTTAGGCTTCACAGGCAAGCATCTTTGCTAAATCATCTCTCCAGCCTGAGTCAATCTTTTATCTGTCTACTCATAGAGTTTGTTTCAGCAGCTCCAGTTGCAAATGGTTTCAGAAGTACCTGTTGCTACTTGGGATTCTGAACCTGCTTCCCAGTATGTTTGTATGTTCAGAGCCACCTCTTGGGACAAGACTGAATCCATGCTGCTGCAGTCCCTGGGTCATATATCTACCTTGACTCCCATAATAAAAATTGTGTGACCTGGGCTGAAAGATGGCTTAGTGGTTACGGTGCTTGCCTGTGAAGCCTAGGGACCCATGTTTGACTCTCCAGATCCCACACAAGCCAGATGCACAAAGTGATGCAAGCACAAGGTTGCACATGTGCACCAGGTAGCACACATGTCTGGAGTTTGATTTCAGGTCTGAAGGCCCCAGAAAACCAATTCTCTCTCTCTTTCTCTCAGTCATCTCTCACACACTCATTAAAAATATTTTTTTAAACCATGTGACTTGGCAGGGCATGGTGGCACACGCCTTTAATCCCAGCACTCAGGAGGCAGAGGTAGGAAGAACACCGTGAGTTTGAGGTCACCCTGAGACTACATAGTGAATTCCAGGTCAACCTGGGCTACAGTGAGGCCCTACTCAGGAAAAAACAAAACAACTGTGTGACTAGAACCAGCTCCTGTAACATTCCTTCCCTGGCTTTCTATATAATGACAGAGTTGAGAATGTTAGAACCAGAATGACTCCATCATTAGACTCTGACTGACACTTCATTGTAATTCTGTTTCCCAAGAGTGACTCACCTACCCATCTCTAGCCTCCTCTATTTCCAGATTCAGATTTCTTTTTTTTTTTTTTGAGAGGGGGGAGGTTCAAGGTAGGGTTTCACTCTAGCCCAAGCTGATCTGGAATTCAGTATGTCTTGAACTCACATCAATCCTCTTACCTCTGCCTCCTAAATGCTGGGATTAAAGGAGTGTGCCACTATGCCCAGTTTCAGATACAGATTTCTTCCTCACAAACCATAAGCCTAAAGTTCTCCCAACACAGCTCCATTTTGGGGGACATATCCTGAGGTTTCTTGGTAGCCCTTCCCCCTTGTTTCCTCCTTTTGTGTATGACCAAAGATGCTAAAAATGACACCTGAGCTCATCCTCCCAAACTGGGAAGAAGGTATTTAGGTTTCTTTCCTATAGTAGAGGGCATACATCAACTGCTTAATGTTACATAACCAGAACTGGCCAAGGACTGATGGCCCTGCCTCCAGCCCAAACACCCTTACTATGTAGGTCCTATTTATCAATGAGTCAGCTCTGTTAAAAATAATGTACCTCAGACTGGCACACTCATTCATTCTCTCTCTCTCTCTCTCTTTCTCTCTCTCTCTCTCTCTCTCTCTCTCTCTCTCTCTCTCTCACTCACTCTCACTGCCTCTTTCTCTCTCTCTGTTGCTCTCAAATAAATAAATAAAAATAAAACAAAAAAATGTACCTCAACACTCTCTATGTCCCCACACTCACAACAGATCACCACCTAATAATCTGTCTCTCACCTCCTATCCTTTTTCATATCAAAAAAAAAAAAAAAACAGGCTGAATAAATGGCTTAGTGGTTAAGTGGTTTTGCTTCAAAACCTAAGGACCCAGGTTTGATTCCCTAGTACCCACATAAACCAGGTGCACAAAGTGGCACATGCATCTGGAGTTCATTTGCAGGACTTCAGGCCTTGCCACTCCCAAGAAAAAGAAAGACATCATGCCACAATGTCCCTGACTCAAATGGACATCAGGCCAGATCCAACTCAAGCAAGACTCCACCCTGATCCAGATCCCAGAGAGACAAGACGACACCCACCCACTCCATCCCATTGGTCAGCAGGAAGCAGCTCAGAGACCCTATTTGATGACCCCTTTCCTTTTACATGTACTCAGAGTCTGGAAGGTAAGGGTTAATAAGTCTGGGGGTCCAAGAAATCATTAAACAAGTCATAGAAATTACTGGGATATACTGGCCTTGGGACAGGCTTTAACACAGAGAACTCTTTTGGGTTGTAAATAACTTTCCAAACCACAGCCTGGTAAGGTCACCTGAGGCACAGGAATCATTGTCCCAGGCCACACAGGAACCATTTCCCCAAATCATACAAACAGACTATCATTAAGAATTAGTCAGTCAAAAAATAAAAATAAAAATAAAAATAAAGAGAAAGAAAGAATTAGTCAGACTTCTGGGTAAGAAGGTAAGATAGTGGTGTAGGAACCAGCCGAAGCAGCTTAGTGGGGGTGGGGAGGATAAGCAACAAAATCAAACACCCTTATACTAAAAGTGAAAGTGTATAAGAAATTATCAACCACAGCAAAGAAGTAGGAGAGACCCAGAGCTTCTAGAGACCACAGAAGCAGGTAGAAGCAGCTCCAGCAGTGGCGTTGGTCTACTCAGCTACCAGGTTCTGCCTGAGCATCAGGAAAAGCCAGATGAAGGGATTTTCAACTCATTCATACCAGCCTCCTCACAAACTCAAGAAATAGGAAGGGGAAGACAGCTAACAATTCATGAGAAAGAGGGTCACTGGGACCAGCAGTACAACTTCAGTTACCATCCACAGTCTCCCCTCCCCCCACCACCAGCACATGCTCCAGCAACCACCAGAGACCTACACAGCACCCAGACCCCAGCACAGGCTATCATAGCAGTGACCCACCAACCCCACCAGCCTACCTGAGCCCACAGAGCAGCAAAGAGGGACACAAGCAGGCACACAGCATAGCTGAGACCAAAGCCATTCCAAAAGCTAATAGGACCTACTTATACCTGGTCAGTACCCACCACAAAACCTGGCATATAGCTGGGCATGTTGGCACATGCCTTTAATCCCAGCACTCAGAAGGCAGAGGTTGGAGGATTGCTGTGAGTTCAAGGTTACCCTGAAACTACATAGTGAATTTCAGATCAGCTTGAGCTAAAGTAAGACCATACCTCAAAAAGCCAATAAAAATTAAAATAAATTGATGTATAGAGCTGCACTGTAAGTACTAATTGCACCTTCCATCCCAGGGTATATTATGTGTTAAATCTGATGGATGGTCAGGTTTGCCATTCTTAAAAAAGCTATATTTCGGTGTTATCATATGTTGCTTCCTGATTTATAGTGCCTTTGCCTCTTCTTTTGTCATTCTTGAGGGCAGGGTCTTACTTGACCACAAGCTGACCTTGGACCCCTTTATAGACCAGAAATCTCAGCCTCTTAATTGACAGAATTAAGGGTGTGAGGCAACATACATCCTTAAGAACTTTTGACTTTGTTAGAGGATCTATTTGTTTTAATACCCATTCTTGCATAAGTGCTCCATGCTGGATTTGATTGAATGTTGAATATTACTGCAATACTTGCGTAGCAGGTAACCCCAACAGCTAGGGTCACTTTTGCTGCTACTCTGAGAATGTTTTAAGAGTCATACCTAACACCTTAAGTTCCTACCCTAAAGATATATAACATCAAATTTATACATCTGAGAATAATGCAGATAATTAGCAAACCCAAGCATCAAATTAATCCAACATGCAAAGATTCTCTACATTATAATAAGAAACACAAAAAAATCAAAACAATATAATTTCACCAAAATTAATAATTCTGCCAGGCATGGTGGCACACACCTTTAATCCCAGCACTTGGGAGACAGAGGTAGGAAGATTGCCATGAGTTCCAGGTCACACTGAGATTACATAGTCTGAGCTAGAGTGAGATCCTACCTCAAATAATAGTAATAATAATAATAATTCCATCAGAAATGACCTCCAGTGAGACTGATTTAGATGAAATGCTTGAAAAAGATTTCAAAAGAATAAGTATAACTATGTTCAAAGAAATCAAAGGAATCAAAGAAGACACAGGAAACTAATTTAATGAAATAAGGAGGTCAATACAAGATATGAATAAGGAAATAGAAATACTGAAGAAAAACCAAGCAATACTAGCAATGAAAATCACAGTAAGTCAAATAAAAAACTCTGTAGAGCGTCTCACCAATAAGAATGGATCAAGGAGAGAACAGAATATCTGAACTAGAAGACCAGGTGATAGATCTAATACAGCCCAAGAAAGAGAAAGATAAGCTAACAGTACAGTATGAATGGGAATTTCAAGGTATTTGGGACACTATGAAAAGATCAAATACAAGAATTCAGGAAATAGCAGGAGAAGAATTTCATTCCAAAGGCATAGTAGAAGTTTTCAACAAAATCACAGAAGAAAACTTCCCCCAAGTTGGAAAAGAGATACCAGTGCAGTACAGGAAGCTTTTACAACCCCAAACAGCCAAAACCTGGAAAGAACCTCTCTTCACCATATTACAATTAAATTACCAAACACGCAAACCTAAGAAAATACATTGAAAAAGCAATTAAACAACAAAAGCAAGTCATACACAAAGGCAAGCCCATCAGGATAACAGCAAATTACTCAACACAAACCTTAAAAGCTAAAAGGGCTTGGCATGATAACAACTGTAAACTAAGAATACTTTATCCAGCAAAGCCATACATCCAAATTGATGGAGAAATAAGGACATTCCACAACAAAAACAGGCTAAAGGAATATATGACAAGTAAGCCACTTCTACAGAAAATGCTTAAAGGGATCCTGCATGCTAAAGAGAAAAGAAAGCACACATATGAGGAAAAAATAAACCATACTCAAATAACAGTTAATACAAGACACTAAAGTGAACACAGAAAGCACTACAAAACAAGAATGGCAAGAATAAATACCATACCTTTCAACAATAACTCTTCTTTTAAAATTTTTATTAACATTTTCCATGATTATAAAAAAATATCCCATGGTAATTCCCTCCCTCACATCCCCACACTTTCCCCTTTGAAATTCTATTCTCCATAATATTACCTCCCCATCTCAATCATTGTACTTACATATATACAATATCAACCTATTAAGTATCCTCCTCACATCCTTTCTCTACAATTTATGTCTCCTTTTTAACTTACTGGCCTCTGCTACTAAGTATTTTCCTTCTCACACAGAAGCCCAATCATCTGTAGCTAGGATCCACATATGAGAGAGAACATGTGGCACTTGGCTTTCTGGGCCTGGGTTACCTCACTTAGTATAATCCTTTCCAGGTCCATCCATTTTTCAGCAAATTTCATAACTTCATTTTTCTTTCCCGCTGAGTAAAATTCCATTGTATAAATGTGCCACATCTTCATTATCCACTCATCAGTTGAGGGACATCTAGGCTGGTTCCATTTCCCAGCTATTATAAATTGAGCAGCAATAAACATGGTTGAGCATGTACTTCTAAGGAAATGAGATGAGTCCTTCGGATATATGCCTAGGAGTGCTATAGCTGGGTCATATGGTAGATCCATCTTTAGCTGTTTTAGGAACCTCCACATTGATTTCCACAATGGCTGGACCAGACTGCATTCCCACCAGCAGTGTAGAAGGGTTCCCTTTTTTCCACATCCCTGCCAACATTTATGATCATTTGTTTTCATGATGGTGGCCAATCTGACGGGAGTGAGATGGAATCTCAATGTAGTTTTAATCTACATTTTCTGATGACTAGTGATGTAGAACACTTTTTTAGATGCTTATATGCCATTCATATTTCTTCCTTTGAGAATGCTCTATTTAGCTTCATAGCCCATTTTTGATTGGCTTGCTTGATTCCTTATTATCTAACTTTTTGAGTTCTTTGTATATCCTAGGTATTAATCCTCTATCAGATATATAGCTGGCGAAGATTTTTTTCCCATTTTGTAGGTTGCCTCTTTGCTTTTCTCACTGTATCCTTTGCAGTGCAAAATGTTTGTAATTTCAAGAGGTCCTAGTGATTAATCTGTGGTTTTATTGCCTGAGCAATTGGGGTTGTATTCAGAAAGTCTTTGCCAAGACCAATATGTTGAAGGGTTTTCCCTCCTTTTTCCTCTAGCAGTTTCAGGGTTTCAGGTCTGATGTTAAGGTCTTTAATCCATTTGGTCTTAATTCTTGTGCATGGTGAGAGAAGAATCTATTTTCATCCTTCTGCAGATATATATCCAGTTTTCCCAACACCATTGGCTGAAGAGGCTCTCTTTTCTCCAATGAGTATTTTTGGCATTTTTATCGAATATCAGGTGACTATAGCTACTTGGGCTTACATCTGAGTCCTCTATTCTGTTCCACTGATCTACATGTCTGTTTTTGTGGCAGTACCACACTGTTTTTGTCACTATGGCTCTGTAGTATAGGTTAAAATCAGGTATGGTGATACCACCAGCCTTATATTGGTTGCTCAGTATTATTTTAGATATTCAAGGTATTTTGTGATTCCAAATGAATTTTTGGATTGTTTTTTCTATTTCCATGAAGAATGCCTTTGGAATTTTGATAGGGATTGCATTAAATGTGTAGATTGCTTTAGGTAAGATTGCCATTTTCACAATATTGATTGTTCCAATCCAGGAACAAGGGATGTTTCTCCACTTTCTAGTGTCTTCTGTAATTTCTCCCTTGAGTGTTTTAAAGTTCTCATTGTAGAGATCCTTTATTTCCTTGGTTAGGTTTATTCCAAGGTACTTTATTTTTTTGGATGCAATTGTGAATGGGAGTGATTCTCTGATTTCATCCTCTGTGTGTTTGTTGTTAGCATATATGAAGGCTACTGATTTCTGTGTATTTATTTTGTATCCTGCTACATGGCTGTAGGTTTTGATCAGCTCTAACAGTTTGCTAGTAGAGTTTTTAGGGTCCTTTATGTATAGAATCATGTCATCTGCAAATAATGATAACTTGATCTCTTCCTTTCCAATTTGTATCCCTTTTATGTGTGTCTCTTGCCTTATTGCTATGGCTAAGACTTCCAGAACTATATTAAATAAAAGTGGGGACAGTGGACACCCTTGTCTTGTTCCTGATTTTAGTGGAAATGCTTCCACTTTTTCCCCATTTAGTAATATGTTGGCTGTAGGCTTGTCATAAATACCTTTTATTATATTGAGATATGTTCCTTCTATTCCCAGTCTCTGTAGGACTTTTATCATGAAGGGATGTTGGATTTTGACAAATGCTTTCTCTGTGTCTGAGATGATCATGTGATTTTTATCCTTCAACCCATTTGTATAATGTATTACATTTATAGATTTGTGTATATTGAACCATCTCTGCATCTCTGGGATAAAGCCTACTTGGTCAGGGTGAATGATCTTTTTGATATACTTATGTATTCTGTTTGCCAATATTTTGTTGAGAATTTTTGCATCTATGTTCATGAGGGAGATTGGTCTGTAATTTTCTTTTTTTGTTCTATCTTTGCCTGGTTTTGGTATCAGGGTGATGCTGGCTTCATAGAAGGAGCTTGGTAGAATTCCTTCTTTTTCTATTTTATGGAAAAGCTTAAGAAGCAATAGTGTTAGGTAATCCTTCAAGGTCTGGTAAAATTCAGCAGTGAAGTTATCTGGGCCTGGGCTTTTTTTTAGTTGGGAGATTATTGAAAACTGTTCGGATCTCCATGTTTGTTATAGATCTATTTAAGTGATTAATCTCATCTTGATTTAATTTAGGTAGGTCATATAAATCAAGGAAATCATCCATTTCTTTCTGATCTTCATACTTAGTGGGGTTACAGGATATGTTTTTATATTATGTCCCTATGATTTTTTGAATTTCTTTTGAATCTGTTGTGATGGTACCTTTTTCATCTCTGATTTTATTAATTTGTGTCTCTTCTCTCTTTTGGTCAGATTTGCTAAGGGTTTATCAATCTTGTTTATCCTTTCAAAGAATCAACTCTTTGTTTCATTAATTCTTTGGATTGTTTTTTTTGTTTGTTTGTTTTATTTCATTAATTTCTGCCCTAATCTTTATTATTTCTTCCCGTCTACTGATTTTTGGTTTGTCTTGTTCTTCATTTTCCAAGGCTTTAAGGTGAAGCATTAGGTCATTATTTGCAACCTTTCTAATTTCTTAATATATGCACTTAAGGCTATAAATTTACCTCTTAGAACTGCCTTCATTGTGTCCCAGAGATTCTTTTTGTAGGTTTAAATAGATAACTTTATTTATGATATTTCAAATTTTATATAGGCCAACTAAAGAGTAACCGAAGTCCCATCAAGTCTTGCTGAGGCACAACCTCCAATCAAGGCCCTTTGAAAAATCAAAGGTAATAGTGTCAGTGAAATTTTTTTTCTCCCAAGGAGAATTTAATAAATAAACTTACTTCAGTAATTCTTTAAGGTTCACAGTGGGAAAAGTTAGCTTTCTTTTAAGGGCATCCTTAGTCAACAAACTGATAATCAACCCATATTTAGAAAAATAAACCTCATAATTAAGAAAAATATATCAAATGCCTTTTATACCCAGGATGACAAACCTCTCAGTCTCTGTCCCAGACCAGGTGTTAGTCTCCCCGTAAGGCAGTATCAAGTCTCCCTGAACAGCACGTTCTCCACACCATGACGCTAATACCCTTTTATTCTCCTGGCACCACCACAGTTCAATCCAGCGGGGAAGAGCAGCCTTTTCTCTTGGTGAAAAGCACAGATATTTGAAAATCTTTAAAATATCTGGTAGTTCCATAAGCAAGTTACAAAAACCAACTTACAGAAACCAAGAAATGGTTAAACTTGAAACAAATTTTGGTTGGGTAGTTGACAGTTCTGTCACTGTCCTGGTATATAGACACAGAATTGGCCAAAAGACGTTCAACAGTGAAACAGTTGTCTGGAGGTCTGGAAAAGCTTGACCAATCTGGAATGAATAGACTTTTACAGAAAACACAGAATTCCTGGAACATCAGGCAACAGTTCTAAAACTTGCTCCTAAGTTTCAGAGCACTTAACAAAATGGAATTTTCTGGAGAGCGACCCCTTAAAGTCTTTTCACATGTGGCTTGTTGAACAGCTCTCACTGAAAATCATGCCATCCCCTCCCCTCAGTTTCCGGGGTTTATCCTGGCCTGAGGAGGAACAGTTAGGGGCATTGACAGACAATGGCTATTAGTTTCTTTTGCCATAAAGGAACTAAAATTTCATTATCTTATAGTAGCAAATTTAATCCAACAGACAGAATTAAACAACAACAACAACAAAAAATCAACATAATGACTAGCTTCTTGAAAAAAGGACCAGTCACTTTTGACACTTTTCTAGCAATAGTCAACCCCATTGTACATGCGATTTCTTTTTTTTTAAAAAAAAAAAAAAGAGACCCCCTGTTTTGCACAGTGTTCTCCAGTTCAGACCACCTCAAACATGATGAAATTGGCCTGTTAGCATCTCAAAGGATCAGTGAAAAACTTTTCTTCACTCCCAAGAGAGTTGGGACAAGAGTAGAAATCTACAGCACAGACCATCATGAAAGGACTTGTGATTTCCCATTATGAGTGTTAAATAAAAGGACAAGAATTATTTTTATTCACAACCCAATCTGGTGGCTGACAGGAAAGCAGTCTTTGGATGTGGCAGAACCTGGTTTCATGAGGAGTCCAGCACAGGTACTCTGCTTTTGATTGGTTTACCTAGCTTCCAGGGAGACAAAAGCAACTGAACACCTTTGTTGCTGTGTTGCTTTTTAAATTACAGCAGAAAGACCATGGTTCAGCTCAACCTGCCAATGTCAGAGCCCACTGCTCTAAATTTCCAATTCATCTGGCTGGCCAGGCTCAGGATTGGGATGGTCAACTGACTTCTCCTTCCTACTTTCCTTATTCCAGATCAGGGCTTGAAGGTGGTGAATGCCGAGTCCCTGAGGTGCACCATCAGTGGAAAGCATACAACAGCAACAGGATGGTGCAGATCCTGATGACCCCGCCCAGGATGAGTGAGTCTCACCTCTTCCTGAAGTTGATCCTCTGGATTAGGCTGTTCACAGCAGGAAAACAATTGGCCAAAGTGTTCATTTTGCTGTGAATTGACTTTAGCATTCCTCTCTGCGAAGTCATATTTTCTTTTGTTGCCATAGCAATGCTTATTGTTTCTTCTATCAGGCGATCTGAGTTTCGAAGGTGGTCATGTTCTTTCAAAAATAGCTCAGTTCTCCTGTTATTGACTCCAGATCCACTTTTATATGACTCAATATCTTTTCTCACTGATCCCATAAGATTCTCCCTTTCCCGTATTGCCATAAAATTTGCTTTGGTTTTATGGAATTCATGTGTATAGTCCTGCAGTATATCTCTATGTCGCTTTAATGTATGCATTAGTGCTGCATTCAAGGAGGGGACACCTGCACTGTTGGCATATTCTGCCATTTTATCATTTACTCCTGTAAGCCTGGCCAAAAGCTGCTCAATCTCAATTGCCATTGTCTCGAACATTCTGTCCTGGCTTGATCCATTTAAAAGGGGTGTTGTGCCAGGCGTGGTGGCGCACGCCTTTAATCCCAGCACTCAGGAGGCAGAGGTAGGAGGATCACTGTGAGTTTGAGGCCACCCTGAGAATACATAGCTAATTCCAGGTCTGTCTGAGCCAGTGAGACCCTACCTCGAAAAACCAAAAAAAAATTAAAAATAAATAAATAAAAGGGGTGTTGTGTCAGAACTATACCTGTCGCGTCTTCCATCTTGGGTGCTGCTATAACTGTAACTTGTACATAGATTACTGAAGGAAACAAGTATCAGGTCAAGTTCATTTTCCAGCTGACGAGCCTGTTTCCTGAGATCTTCCCAGTAATTGCTCGTTCCCACCACCATCTTCGTTGCAAAACGTCACTCGAGACAGCCCTAGAGATTTTGATATGTTGTGTTCTCATTATCGTTTGACTCTATAATTTCTTGATTTCCTTCTTTATTTCTTCATTGACCCACTCATCATTTAGTAGTGTATTGTTTAGTTTCCATGATTTTGTGTATGCTCTATAGCCTTTTTGCTACTGATTTGTAGTTTAATTCCATTGTGCTCAGATAGAATGCAAGGAATTATTTCAATTTTCCTGAATTTGTTAAGATTTGCTTTGTGTCCTAATATATGGTCGATTTTAGAGAATGTTCCATGTGCTGCTGAAAAGAATGTATATTCTGCAGCCTTTGGATGAAATGTCCTGTATATATCCATTAGGTCCATTCCTTCTATGACCTCATTTAGTCCAGATGCCTCTCTGTTTATTTTTTCCCAGATGGCCTGTCAATTGATGAGAGTGGGGTGTTAAAGTCACCCACCACTACTGTGTTTGGTGTTATCTGTGACCTTAGTTCTAATAGTGTTTGTTTGATGAATTAGGATTGTAATGTCCTGCTGTTGGAGTGTGCCCTTAATCAATATAAAGTGACCTTCCTTATCTTTCTTGACTAAAGTTGGACTAAAGTCTACCTTGTCAGATATTAGGATAGCAACCTCTGCTTGTTTTCTAGGCCCCTTTGCTTGAAACACCGTTTTCCAACCTTTCACCCTAAGATAATGTCTATCCTTTGTAGAAAGGTGAGTTTCTTGGAGACAACAAATTGTAGGGTCCTGCTTTTTAACCCAGTCTGCAAACCTATGTCTTTTCGTTGGGGCATTGAGGCCATTGATATTAAGAAATATTATTGAAAGGTGTGTATTTATGTTTGCCTTTTTTTTTTTTTTTTTTTTTTTGTGGTTCCAGTTCTACCTGTGCTCTCTTGTGTCAACTAGTATTTGAGTATTACTTGTTTTTTTCTAGGTTCCTTATATGTGTACTTTTCTTTTTCTTCAGCATGGAGGATTGTATCAAGTATTTTCTGTAGAGCTGGTTTTGTCTTCAAATACTCCTTTAACCTGCTTTTGTCATGGAATGCCCTTATTTCTCTGTCTATTTGAATGGATAGTTTTGCAGGATAAAGTAACTTTGGTTGACAGTTGTTATCTTTCAAAACTTGGAATATATCACTCCAAGCCCTTCTGGCTTTTAAAGTTTGTGTTGAATAATCTGCTGTAATCCTGATGGGCTTGCCTTTGTAGGTAACTTGATTTTTCTCTCTAACTGCTTTCAATATTTTTTCTTTGGTGTGTGTGTTTGGAAGTTTGATTATAATATGGCGAGGAGAGGTTCTTTCCAGGTTTTGTCTGGCTGGGGTTCTAAAGGCTTCCTATATCTGTATTGGCACCTTTTTCCCAATTTGGGGGAAATTTTCTTCTATGATTTTGTTGAAGACACCTACTATGCCGTTGGAGTGGAATTCTTCTCCTTCTACTATGCCCTGAATTCTAATATTTGATCTTTTCATAGTGTCCCGAATATCTTGAAATTCCCACTCATACTTTTCTATAAGTTTGTCTTTCTCTTTGTTGGCCTGTATTAGATCTGCCACCTGGTCTTCTAGCTTAGATATTCTGTCCTCTCCTTCATCCATTCTACTGTGAGATTTTCTACAGAGTTTTTTATTTCATTAACTGTGTTCTTCATTGCTAGTAATTCTGACTGGTTTTTCTTTATTATTTCTGTTTCCTTATTTATGTCTTGTATTGCCTTCTTTATTTCATGAAATTGGTGTCCTGTGTCTTCTTTGATTTCCTCTTTGATTCCTTTGATTTGTTCTTTGACTTCTTTGAACATATTTACAATCATTCTTTTGAACTCTTTCTCAGGCATTTCCTCTAACTTGTTCTCAGTGGAGGTCATTTCTGATGCATTAATATTTTTAGGTGGATTTATATCGTCTTGCTTTTTAGTGTTTCTTGTGTTATAATGTATATATTTTTGCATCTTGGATTAAGTTAATGCTTGGATTTTCTAGCTAGCTAGCTGGTATTCTTAGCTGTATCAATTAATTTGATGTTATATATCTTCAGGGTAGGAGCTTAAGGTGTTAGTTGTGGCTCTTAAGACTCTCAGAGTATCTACAAAGGTGTTCCTAGGGGTTGAGTTTCCCTGCTATGGGAGTATTCAAGTAGGCTGAGTGGAATAAAATACAGGTAGATTCTAAAAGTTAACTAAACACTGTACACATTCAATCAGAAACAGCTCCAAATATTTATGCAAGAGTAGTTATTATAACAACCAGATCCTCTATCAACAAAGAGGTTAAGATTTCTGGTCTGTTGAGGGATCCAAGTCAGCTTGTGACCAAGTGAGACACTTCCCTGGTGCAATCCCAGTTACCTTGGATGATTTTGGTCTCAGTCAAGTTGCTGGCTGGGTCGTCAGGCTGCTGTTCTGATTTCTGGAGCTGGGCACTGGCTTTTCCTGTGGGGCAAACCGAGCCTGGCAACTGTGGCCCTGCAGATCAGCACACCTGCTGCTGGAAATGCTGCTGCTAAAGCTCCCTCTCCTGGGTCTGTCGCTGCTGCTGCTGAAGCTGCTGCTGCTGGGTCCACTGTTGCTGCTGCCTCTGCTGCTGCTGCTGTAGCTGCCACTGCTGGAACTACCGCTGCTGCTGACACTGCTGCTGCTGTGTCCACTGCTGCTGCTGCCACTGAAGCTGCTGCTGCCTCTGAAGCTGTTGCTTCTGGGTCTGCCACTGCTGCTGCTACTGGATCTGCTGCTGTTGGGGCTGCTGTTACCGGTGCCGGAGCCACTGATGTTGCTGCCGGACTCTGCTCCTGCTTGGGTCCCGCTGTCGGCTCAAGTTGGCGTGGCCGGTCCCGGGACTGCTGCTCTGTTCACTGGAGCTGGGCTCAGGCGGTGGGGGAGGGGAGGGAGCTGCAGCTGCTCTGGTACTCTCGCTGTTTCCTGTGTTCTTCTATCTCTTGATCTTCTCCTCCGTTGCTCACTGCCACTCTCCCTTCACGTTTCTTGAGTTGCGGAGAGCGCCGGTGTGAGTGGAAGCTCCCCTCACCTGGTTTTTCCTGCAGCTAGAGCCAAGTCTGGCGGCTTTCTGGAGTGCTGCCACCGCGGTCGGTGGAGCTGCCAGGACCACTTTTGCTGGCCTGTGCGGGCTCTGGATGCTCTGGTTCTCTTCTACTTCTCCGCTGCCACTTCAATTTCCTATACACCTCACTTTTTAGTAAAAGTGTGTATTTTGCTGCATTTTTTTGGTCTCCCCCCCCCCCAGGCTGCTTTGGCGTGGTACCTACACCACCATCTTAACCAGAAGTCCTCAACAATAACTCTTAATATCAATGGCCAAAGACACTGGCTTATAGATTGAATTAAAAGTCAGGATCCCTCTAATTTTTGCCTCCAAGAAACTCACCTCTCCATAAACAAACAAATACTAGCCAGACATGGTGCATACCTTTAATCCTAGCATTTGGGAGGAAGAGGTAGTAGGATCACCTTGAGTTCAAGGCCATCCTGAGACTACATAGTGAATTCCAGGTCAGCCTGAGCTAGAGTGAGACTCTACCTCAAAAAGCCAACCAACCAAACAAACAAAAAAAAACACTATTTTAGGGTGAAATGATGGAAAACAGTATTTCAAGTAAATGGATTTAGGAAATAAGCAGGTGTTGCTATTCTAATATCTGACAGGATAGACTCCAAACCAACATTAGTGAAGAAAGATAAAGAAGGTCACTACATATATATATATATATATATATATATATATATATATATATATATATATATAATTTTAAACAAACTTCAGATACATGCACCACCTTGTGCATCTGGTTTACGTGGGTACTGGGGAATCAAGCCTCGAACTGGGATCCTTAGGTTTCACAGGCAAGTGTTTAACCACTAAACCATCTCTCCAGCCAAGGTCACTTCATATTGATTAAAGGAAATTCAACAGGAATACATTACAACTCTAAACATATATGCACCTAACATGTGTGCTCCCAATTTCATCAAAAAGGATTAGACTTAAGGTCACACAATTTTAGTGGGGAACTTCAATACCCCACTCTCATAAATGGACAGATTATCAGACTAAAAAATAAACAGAGAGGGCTGGAGGGATGGCTTAGCATTAAGGCATTTGCTATAAAACCAAAGGACCCTGGTACAATTTCCCAGGACCCATATAAGCCAGATGCACAAGGTGGCACATGCATCTGGAGTTTGTTTGCAATGGCTGGAGGCCCTGGCATGTTCATTCTCTCTCTCTCTCTCTCTCTCTCTCTCTCTCTCATAAATAAAACTTTAAAAAATTAAAAACTAAAAAAACAAATAGAGAGACCATTATATTAAATGATCTCATAGAACAAATGGACCTAACAGATATCTACAGAACATTCCATCCAAATGCTGCAGAATACACATTTTTCTCAGCAGCACATGCAACATTCTCTAAAATAGACCATATATTAGGACACAAACCAAATCTTAGCAGATACAGGAAAATTAAAATAATTCTCTGTGCTCTATCTGATCACAATGGGATTAAACTTCAATCAGCAACAAAAACTACAGAGCATACACAAAATCATGGAGACTAAACAGTATACTACTGAATGATGATCGTTCATTGAAGAAACCAAAAAGGATATCAAAAATTTCATAAAATCAAATACAATCAAGCCAGGTGTGGCAGCACACACCTTTAATCCCAGCACTTGGGAGGCAGAGGTCCTCATCTTCCATCTTGTTTGAGGCAGGGGCTATCATCCACTGCTGCATATACCAGGCTTGCTGACCTGTGTGTTTCTGATGATTCTCCTGTCTCTGCCTCCCATCTTGCCATAGGAGCTCTAAGGTTACAGATGCATGCTGCTGTGTCTAGCTTTACATGGATATAGTAGTGTCCCCACCAGGGCATCTGATCACCTCCCCAGTCAGGGACTTTTGATCAGGTTTATTCCAGGCATAAATTGTCTTCCAAGGAACAGGCCTCAAATGCAATCCAAAAGTTGTTGGTTAACAGTTACGCCACTATTATACTAGTGTGCACATCTTGCCTGGCTGGTCAGTTGTGTAGCTCACAGGGTCCAGTTTTGATTAAGACTGTTGATGATTTCTCTCTTGCAACAACCTGCATGGTACTTTATAGCACTATGACAGCTAGACAACAGGGAGGAGGCTTTCAGCTTAACTCCAGGTTCATTTCTCTGTGTCTTTCAGTTGAAACATGTGGTGTTTCAGCAACAGGATCTTACCATTCTGCCACCTCCTTTTCAAAAATATTTATTTATTTATTTGCAAGGAGAGAAAGAGGAGACAGAAGAGAGAATTGGTGTGCCAGAGCTTCCAACCACTGCAAATAAACTCCAGAAACATGTTCCACTTTGGGCATCTGGCTTCAGGTAGGTACTAGGAAATTGAATCAAGGTAGTTAGGCTTTGCAGGCAAGTTCCTTAACTGCCAAGCCACCTCTCCAGCCCTTGTTTTATTGTATTGTATTTATTGTATTGTATTGTATTGTATTGTATTGTATTGTATTGTATTGTATTGTATTTTGTATTTTGAGGTAGGGTCTCACTCTAGACCAGGCTGACCTGAATTTACCATGTAATCTCAGGCTGGACTCAAACTTACAGTGATACTTCTACTTCTGTCTCCTGAGTGCTGGGATTAAAGGTATGCACCGTCACACCCCACCCTTGTTTTATTTTTGAGGCAAGGTCTCACTCCAGGCCAGGCTGACCTGGATTTCACTATGTAGTCCCAGGTTGGCTTCAAACTCATAATGATCCTTTTACCTCAGCCTCCCAAGTGCTGGGACGGGCATACACCACCACACCCGGTTGCCCCTTCGTGATGTTCATGGCTCAAATCAAATGTCACCCCTCTCCTGCCACTCCAGCTTGTCATACGGTCATTTGTCCTACGTTTTTGCCTGTATGCTCCATGGTTTGTCACTGCTATATCCCTAGGGAGCCAGTAGTTCCTGGTAGGTCTATAAATGGGATAGGTGTGGATCCACCCACAGGCCTCTCTCAGATGTGACCACCAGGGGGTGCATGCAGGTAAGAAATAGCTGTTGCTGTTCCCAGAGCAAGGCTGAGGACAGTGCCAGACTCTGCTTCTCTTCTTGGGCATTCTTGCTGCAGTCTAACAGTGACAGATGTGGAAACTGAGGCTTGGAAAGGTTACAGGTTCTAAAAGCATTCCTATCAACATATTGTTACCAGCCACACACACATGAAGAGGTACAGGTGCCAGGGGCCCTGGTTAAGAGGAATGCTTGCCAGAAAACAATACCCATCATATCCTGTCAAAGAAAACCAACTCAGAAACAGTTAGAGGTAGATGAATCCTCATCCATTCACAGAGGGAGGCACTGGGAGTGAGAAGGGAAACCACTCTCTAAAGTTTTTTTTTATTATTTACTTTATCATTGATAGCTTCCATAATTATAGACAATAACCCATAGTAATTCCCTCCATTCACCCCCACCAACATTTTCTGCTTTGAAACTCCACTCCCCATTATACCCCTTCCCATCTCAATCAGTCTCTCTTTTATTTTGATGTGATCAACTTTTCCTCCTGTTATGATGATCTCATGTAGGTAATGTCACATACTGTGGGGTCATGGATATCCAGGCCATTTTGTGACTGGAGGAGCATGTTGTAAGGAGTCCTACCCTTCCTTTGGCTCTTATGTTCTTTCCCTCACCTTCCACAATGGACCGTGAGCCTTGGAAGGTGTGATAGAGATATTTCAGTGCTGAGCACTCCTCTGTCATGTCTCAGCACTGTGGTGCCCTCTGAGTCATTAGAAGGTCACTGCCATCTGAAAAGAGAAGCTTCTCTAGCCAAAAGTGAGAGTAGCATTAATGTATGAGTCAGAACATTAAGAGGGGTACTTACCAGGCAGTTTAGGGAGCATAGTATGTTTATTTAGCCAGACACCAGCAGACATTACACCCCTAGGGCTCATGACTACTCCACCATAGGTTTTCAGTGTCAGGCATGTAATCCCTCCCATGGAGTGGGCCTCCAGTTCAATGAGAGAGCGTTGGTTTCCCCCATAACAGACATGCCAGTATTGTATCTGTTGACTGGCCAAATTTAAGGCTTGCAGCGTCCATTGTTGAGCATCTCCACTGGTGATTTCTCTCTCTACCCCTTGATATGCATGCAACGTAGCATTGCCAGCTTTCTATCAGCTGGTTCACACAAAGGAGATTTTCAGATCAGCTCCAGCAAGATTTCTCAGTGACCTTGCAGCACAAGTATGTGGAGTCTTCAACAATAGGGTCTTACCATTTATTCCTGGTGGTAAATCTCAGCAGTGGTCTGTAAATGTTTTCAGAGCATCAGGTACATCCCTGCTTAACAACTCACTGGACGGTAGTCTATCCCTGGCACTGAAAAGTCTTCTGCAAAAATCTATGGATTTTGGATGTCCAAAAAAGAAGGTTTCCATATGGCTTATTCATACCCTGTTAGATTTCATTAGCCCTCCCCTCACCTTTTCTTGATTCAGTCTCTTCCCCTTACCTCACTTAGGCCTTTGCATCACCATTAATCTGTTCTACTTACATATATACAATATCATCCTATTAAGTACCTCTTCCTCCCTCTCTTTCTATTCCCTTTATATCCCCTTTCTAGCTTACTGGCCTCTGCTATTGAGTTTTATTCCAACTCACATAGAAGTCCAATCATTTGTAGCTACGATCCACATATAAGAGAGAACATGTGACATTTGGCTTTCTGGGCCTGGGTTACCTCACTTAGTATACACCTTTCCAGATCCATGCATTTTCCTGAAAATTTCATTATTTCATTTTTCTTTACTGCTGAGTAAAACTCCATTGTATAAATGTGCCACATCTTCATTATCCACTCATCAGTTGAGTAATATTAAGGCGGGTTCCATTTCCTAGCTATTGTGAATGGAGTGGCAATAAACAGGGTTGAGGAAGTATCTCTAAGGTATAAGGCAAGTCCTTAGGTTATATGCCTAGCAGTAGTATAGCTGGGTCATATGGTAGATCTATTTTGAGTTATCTCAAGAACCTCCACACTGATTTCCACAATGGATGGACCAGATTGCGTTCCCACCAGCAGTGTAGAAGGGTTCCTCTTTTTCCACATCCCCGCCAACATTTATGATCATTTGTTTTCATGATGGTGGCCAATCTGACAGGAGTGAGATGGAATCTCAATGTAGTTTTAATCTGCATTTCCCTGATGACTAGTGACGTGGAACATTTTTTTTAGATGCTTATATGCCATTCATATTTCTTCCTTTGAGAATGCTCTAATTAGCTCCATAGCCCAGTTTTGATTGGCTTGTTTGATTCCTTATTATTTAACTTTTAGAGTTCTTTGTATATCCTAGATATTAATCCTCTATCAGATATAAAGCTGGCAAAGATTTTTTCCCATTCTGTAGGTTGCCTCTTTGTTTTTTCCACTGTATCCTTTGCAGTGCAAAATGTTTGTAATGTCATGAGGTCCCAATGATTAATCTGTGGTTTTATTGCCTGAGCAATTGGGGTTGTATTCAGAAAGTCTTTGCCAAGACCAATATGTTGAATGGTTTGCCCTCCTTTTTCCTCTAGCAGTTTCAGGGTTTCAGGTCTGATGTTAAGGTCTTTGATCCATTTGGACTTAATTCTTGTGCATGGCAAGAGAGAAGAATCTATTTTCATCCTTCTGCAGATATATAACCATTCTCCATCATATTACCTCCCCATCTCAATCATTGTACTTACATATATACAATATCAACCTGTTAAGTACCCTCCTCCCTTCCTTTCTCTTCCCTTTATGTCTCCTTTTTAACTTACTGGCCTCTGCTACTAAGTATTTTCATTCTCACACAGAAGCCCAATCATCTGTAGCTAGGATCCACATATGAGAGAGAACATGTGGCACTTGGCTTTCTGGGCCTGGGTTACCTCACTTAGTATAATCCTTTCCAGGCCCATCCATTTTTCAGCAAATTTCATAACTTCATTTTTCTTTACCGCTGAGTAGAACTCCATTGTATAAATGTGCCACATCATTATCCACTGATCAGTTGAGGGACATTTAGGCTGGTTCCATTTCCCAGCTATTATAAATTGAGCAGCAATAAACATGGTTGATCACATACTTCTAAGGAAATGAGATGAGTCCTTTGGATATATGCCTAGGAGTGCTAGAGCTGGGTCATATGGTAGATCAATCTTTAGCTGTTTTAGGAACCTCCACACTGTTTTCCACAATGGCTGGACGAGATTGCATTCCCACCAGCAGTGTAGAAGGGTTCCTGTTTTTCCACATCCTCGCCAACATTTATGATCATTTGTTTTCATGATGGTGGCATCTGCAGATATATATCCAGTTATCCCAACACCATTTGCAGAAGAGGCTGTCTTTTCTCCAATGAGTATTTTGGCATTTTTATCAAATATCAGGGGGCTATAGCTACCTGGACTTACATCTGGGTCCTCTATTCTGTTCCTCTGATCTACATGTCTGTTTTTGTGCCAGTACCACGTTGTTTTTGTTACCATGGCTCTGTAGTATAGGTTAAAATCAGGTATGGTGATACCACGAGCCTTATGTTTGTTGCTCAGTATTATTTTAGATATTCGAGGTATTTTGTGATTCCACATGAATCTTTGGATTGTTTTTTCTATTTCCATGAAGAATGCCTTTGGAATTTTTTTTTTCAAGGAAGGGTCTCACTCTAGCCCAGGCTGACCTGGAACTCACTATAGAGTCTCAGGCTGGCCTCAAAACCACGTCAATCCTCCTACCTCTGTCTCCCAAGTGCGGGGATTAAAGGCGTGAGCCACCACGCCTGGCTGCCTATGGAATTTTGATAGAGATTGCATTAAATGTGTAGATTGCTTTTGGTAAGATTGCCATTTTCACAATATTGATTCTTCCAATCCAGGAACAGGGGATGTTTCTCCACTTTCTAGTGTCTTCTGCAATTTCTCCCTTGAGTGTTTTAAAGTTCTCATTGTAGAGGTCCTTTATTTCCTTGGTTAGGTTTATTCCAAGGTACTTTATTTTTTTGGATGCAATTGTGAATGGGAGTGATTCTCTGATTTCATCCTCTGTGTGTTTGTTGTTAGCATATATGAAGGCTACTGATTTCTGTGTATTTATTTTGTATCCTGCTACATGGCTGTAGGTTTTGATCAGCTCTAACAGTTTGCTAGTAGAGTTATTAGGGTCCTTTATGTATAGAATCATGTCATCTGCAAATAATGATAACTTGATCTCTTCCTTTCCAATTTGTATCCCTTTTATGTGTGTCTCTTGCCTTATTGCTATGGCTAAGACTTCCAAAACTATATTAAATAAAAGTGGGGACAGTGGACACCCTTGTCTTGTTCCTTATTTTAGTGGAAAAGTTTCCAGTTTTTCCCCATTTAGTAATATGTTGGCTGTAGGCTTGTCATAAATAGCTTTTATTATATTGAGATATGTTCCTTCTATTCCCAGTCTCTGTAGGACTTTTATCATGAAGGGATGTTTGATTTTTTTTTTTTAACTTTTTATTGAGAACTTCCATAAGTATTGACAATAAACCATGATAATCCTCTCCCATCACTCCTATTTCCCCTCCCAAATCCTCTCCTTATGAATCCCTTCTTCTTTCCAATTAGTCACTCTTCTATTTTGATGTCATTACCTTTTTTTCGCTGTTTTTAATACATTTTTTTAAATTTTTATTAGCATTTTCCATGATTATAAAAAAAATCCCATGTTAATTCCTGATTTTTGATAAATGCTTTCTCTGTGTCTGAGATGATCATGATTTTTATCCTTCAACCCATTTGTATAATGTATTACATTTATAGATTTGTGTATATTGAACCATCCCTGCATCTCTGGGATAAAGCCTACTTGGTCAGGGTGAATGATCTTTTTGATATACTCATGTATTGTGTTTGCCATTATTTTATTGAGAATTTTTGTATCTATGTTCATGAGGGAGATTGGTCTGTAATTTTCTTTTTTTGTTCTATCTTTGCCTGGTTTTGGTATCAGGGTGATGCTGGCCTCATAGAAGGAGTTTGGTAGAATTCCTTCTTTATCTATTTCCTCGAAAAGCTTAAGAAGCAATGGTGTTAGCTAATCCTTCAAGGTCTGGTAAAATTCAGCAGTGAATCCATCTGGGCCTGGGTTTATTTAGTTGGGAGATTATTGATAACTGTTTGGATCTCCATGTTTGTTATAGGTCTATTTAAGTGATTAATCTCATTTTGATTTAATTTAGGTAGGTCATATAAATCAGGAAAATCATCCATTTCTTTCAGATTTTCATACTTTGTGGAGTATATGCTTTGATAGTATGTCCCTATGGTTTTTTGAATTTCTCTGGAATCTGTTGTTATGTTACCATTTTCATCTCTGATTTTATTAATTTGTGTCTCTTCTCTCTTTCTTTTGGTCAGATTTGCTAAGGGTTTATCAATCTTGTTTATCCTTTCAAAGAACCAACTCTTTGTTTCATTAATTCTTTGGATTGGTTTTTTTTTGTTTTTTGTTTTTTTTGTTTGTTTCTATTTTATTACTTTCTGCCCTAATCTTTATTATTTCTTCCATCTACTGATTTTTGGTTTGCCTTGTTCTTCTTTTTCCAAGGCTTTAAGGTGAAGCATTAGTTCATTACTTGCGACCTTTCTAATTTCTTAATAAAGGCACTTAAGGCTAGAAATTTACCTCTTAGGACTGCCTTCATTGTGTCCCAGAGATTTGTTGTTTTCTCATTATCGTTTGACTCTATAAATTTCTTCATTTTCTTCTTGATTTCTTCGTTGTCCCATTCATCATTTAGTAGTGTATTGTTTAGTTTCCATGAATTTGTGTATGCTCTATAGCCTTTCTTGCTACTGATTTGTAGTTTAATTCCTTTGTGGTCAGATGGAATGGAAGGAATTATTTCAACTTTCCTGAATTTGTTAAGATTTGCTTTGTGTCCCAATACATGGCCTATTTTTAGAGAATGTTCCATGTGCTGCTGAAAAGAATGTATATTCTGCAGCTTTTGGATGAAATGTCCTGTATATATCTGTTAGGTCCATTCCTTCTATGACTTCATTTAGTCCAGATGCCTCTCTGATTATTTTTTCCCAGGATGACCTGTCAAGTGATGAGAGTGGGGTGTTAAAGTCACCCACTACCACTGTGTTTTGTGTTATCTGTGACCTTAGTGTTTGTTTGATGAATTTGGGAGACCCCATGTTACGTGCATATATATTTAGGATTTTAATGTCCTACTGTTGGAGTGTGCCCTTAATCAATATAAAGTAACCTTCCTTATCTTTCTTGACCAATGTTGGACTGAAGTCTACCTTGTCAAATATTTGGATAGTAACCCCTGCTTGTTTTCTAGGCCCCTTTGCTTGAAACAGTTTTCCAACCTTTCACCCTAAGATAATGTCTATCCTTTGTAGAAAGGTGAGTTTCTTGGAGACAACAAATTGTAGGATCCTGCTTTGTAACCCAGTGCAAAACTATGTCTTTTGGTTAGGGCATTGAAGTCATTTATATTAAGAGATATTATTGAAAGGTGTGTATTTATATTTGCCTTTTTTTTTTTTTTTGTGGTTCCGGTTCTACCTGTGCTCTCTTGTGTTAACTAGTATTTGAGTATTGCTTGTTTTTTCTAGGTTCCTTATATGTGTGCTTTTCCTTTCTTCAGCATGGAGGATTGTATCAAGTATTTTCTGTAGAGCTGGTTTTGTCTTCAAATACTCCTTTAACCTGCTTTTGTCATGGAATGTCCTTATTTCTCCATGTATTTGAATGGATAGCTTTGCAGGATAAAGTCACTTTGGTTGACAGTTGTTATCTTTCAAAACTTGGAATATATCACTCCAAGCCCTTCTGGCTTTTAAAGTTTGTGTTGAATAATCTGCTGTAGTCCTGATGGGCTTGCCTTTGTAGGTAACTTGATTTTTCTCTCTAACTTCTTTCAATATTTTTTCTTTTGTTTTTGTGTTTGGTAGTTTGATTATAATATGGCGAGGAGAGGTTCTTCCCACGTTTTGTCTGGCTGGGGTTCTAAAGGCTTCCTGTTTCTATATTGGCACCTCTTTCCCAATTTGGGGGAAATTTTCTTCTATGATTTTGTTGAAGACGCCTACTATGCCTTTGGAAAGGAATTCTTCTCCTTCTACTGTGCCCTGAATTCTTATATTGGATCTTTTCATAGTGTCCTGAATATCTTGAAATTCCCACTCATACTTTTCTATAAGTTTGTCTTTGTCTTTGTTGGACTGTATTAGATCTGCCACCTGGTCTTCTAGCTTAGATATTCTGTCCTCTCCTTCATCCATTGTACTGGTGAGATTTTCTACAGAGTTTTTTATTTCATTAACTGTGTTCTTCATTGCTAGTAATTCTGACTGGTTTTTATTTATTATTTCTGTTTCCTTATTTATGTCTTGTATTCCCTTCTTTACTTCATGAAATTGGTGTCCTGAGTCCTCTTTGATTACTTTGATTTCCTCTGTGAGTTCCTCTTTGACTCCTTTGATTTGTTCTCTGACTTCTTTGAACATATTTACAATCATTCTTTTGAAATCTTTCTCTGGCATTTTCTCTAACTCGTTCTCACTGGAGGTCATTTCTGATGCATTAATACTGTTAGGTGGATTTATATTGTCTTGCTTTTTAGTGTTTCTTGTGTTATAATGTATATATTTTTGTATCTTGGATTAAGTTAATGCTTGGATTTTCTAGCTAGCTAGGTATTCTTAGCTGTATCAATTGATTTGATGTTATATATCTTCAGTATAGTTGCTTAAGGTGTTAGGTTTGGCTCTTAAAGCTCTCAGACTATCTACAAATGTGTTCCTAGGGGTTGAGTTTCCCTGCTATGGGAGTATTCAAATAGGCTGAGTGGAATAAAATACAGGTAGATTCTAAAAGTTAACTAAACACTGTACACATTCAATCAAAAACAGCTCCGAATATTTATGCAAGAGTAGTTATTATAACAACTAGATCCTCTATCAACAAAGAGGTTAAGATTTCTGGTCTGTTGAGGGATCCAAGTCTGCTTTTGACCAAGTGAGACCCTTCTGGTGCAAGCAATCCCAGTTACCTTTTTGGATGATTTTGGTCTCAGTCAAGTTGCTGGCTGGGTCGTTGGGCTGCTGTTCTGATTTCTGGAGCTGGGAACTGGCTTTTCCTGTGGGGCAAACCGAGCCTGGCAACTGTGGCCCTGCAGATCAACATCCCCGCTGCTGGAACTGCAGCTGCTGTATGTTGCTGCTGCTGCTAAAGCTGCTGCTGCTGCATCTGTTACCTCTGCTGGGTCCGCTGCTGCTGCTGCTGCTGCTACCACTGCTGTATCCTCCACTGCTTCTGCTGGATCTGTGACTGCTGCCTCTGAGACTGCTGCTGCTGGATCTGCCACTGCTGTTGCTACTGTATCTGCCACTGCTGGGGCCGCTGCTGCTGGTGCCAGAGCTGCTGATGTTGGTACAGGATCCTGCTTCTGCTTGGGTCCCGCTATTCACTCAAGTAGGCATGGCCAGGTCCTGGGACCCCTCTCTGTTCACTGGAGCTGGGCACAGGCAGTGGGGGAGGGGAGGGAGCTGCAGCTGCTCTGGTTCTCTCGCTGTTCCATGTGTTCTTCTACCTTGTGATCTGCTCCTCCGTTGTTCACTGCCACTCTCCCTTCACGTTTCTTGAGTTGCAGAGAGCGCCAGTGTGAGTGGAAGCTCCCTCACCTGCCTTTTCCTGCAGCTCAAGCTGAGCCTGGCAGCTTTCTGGTGCGCTACCGTGTCCGTGGTCAGCAGACTTGCCGGGGCTGCTTTTGCCAGCCTGTGTGGGCTCTGGATCTCTTCTACTTCTCCACTGCCATTTCGATTTCCTATACACCTCACTTTTTAGTAAAAGTGTGTATTTTGCTGAGTTCTTTGGTCTTTTCATCCCCTAGGCTGCTTTGGCATGGTACCTAAGCTGCCATCTTCCAGAACATTTTTTTAGACATTTATATGCCATCTGTAATTCTTCTTTTGAGAATTCTCTATTTAGTTCCATAACCCATTTTTTAATATTTTATTTTTATTTATTTATTTGACAAAATAGACTGAATCAGGCCGCAGGTGGAGGGGAAGGGGCAGGCCTCAGAGATTTCACTGGTAGTTGGTTCCCCAGCTGCTCCTTTGCCCTGCTCAAGATTGGTCTCTGTGGAGAGGCTTCCATGTTGTCACCTCAGACACCTGCGACCTGCCAGAGCTGGAGATTCTGATGGGTGACCCAAGAACCACCTGGAAGTCAGAAATGAACTCTGTAACCTTGGAGGATGTGGCTGTGAACTTCAGCAAGGAAGAGTGGGCTTTGTTGGATCCTTCCCAGAAGAAACTCGACAGAGATGTCATGAAAGAAGTCTTCAGCAACCTGGCTTCTGTAGATTTCTCTGGGTCTGTATTTTAGGAAATAAGCATAGAGATGAAAGCATTGAAGATCAGAATAAAAGGCCTAGAAGAAATCTAACATGCATCATATCTCACTTTGGACATCAACCACATATTGTTGAGGAATACCCAGAGAAACAATATGAACTTAGATATTACAGAAAGTCCTTAGCTTCTTTCACAGGTGTTCAAAGAGAAATGAAACACACTGGAAAAGGACCTCCAAATTATATGACATATGGGAAAGCCTTCAGCCATTCTAGTTCTAATAGAAACCATAAAGAGGTTCATGGTGGAGAGAAACCCAGTGAACAGAAGCAATTTGGTACAACCTTCTCTCCATCCATTTCCATCTAAAAACATAAGCAGACTAGTAAAGGCCAGAAACTGTACAAATGTAAACATTGTGGGAAAACCTTCACTTTATCTGTTTCCATTAAAGACATGAACAGGGCTGGAGAGATAGCTTAGCGGTGAAGCCTAAGGACCCCAGTTCGAGGCTCAATTCCCCAGGACCCATGTTAGCCTGATGCACAAGGGGCACATGCATCTGGAGTTTGTTCGCAGTGCCTGGAGGCCCTGGCACGCCCATTCTCTCCCTCTCTCTCTCTCTCTCTCTCTCTCTCTCTCTCTCTCTCTCTCTCTGTCACTCTGAAACAAATAAATAAATAAATAAATAAATTGAACAAAAAATTTTTAAAAAAAGACATGAACAAGCTCATATTGGAAAAAAAAACCTATGAATATAAGCAATGTAATAAGACCTTTCTTTATCAGGAAAGCTTTCAAACCCATATGATAGTTAAACACACTGGAAGTGGAAATTTCTAGTGTAACGTATGTGGGAAAGCATTTCCATATCTCAGCTTGCTTACAGTACATCAAAGAGCTCATACTGGAGAGAAACCCTATAAATGTGAACAGTGTGATGAAGCTTTCTCTGCTCCTACTTCCTTTAAATGACAAGAACCATATCACACTGAAGAAAAGCCCTATGAATGTGAACAGTGTGGCAAAACCTTCTTTACTCTCATCAGTGTTAAGAGTCACCAAAGTCTGTGCATTCTGAAAATGGATGTTTGAAATTTAAATTATGTGGAAAAACATTTCATTTTCTCCGCATGTTTAGAAGACATGAAAGATCTATACTGGAGAAAAGCCTTATGAGTGTCAGCAGTATGGTAAAACCTTTGGCGTTTCCAGTTGTTTTCATAGACATAAATGGAGTCATAGTGAGGAAAAGCCCTATCAGTGTAAACAGTGTGATAAAAGATTCAAATGTCCATATTCCCTTCAAGCTCATGAAAGAACTCATACAGGAGAGAGGCCCTATACATGCAAAGGTGGTGAAACCTTCAGTTATAGCAGTACATTTAGAAGACACAAAAAAAGTCATACTGGAGAGAAGCTCTATGCATGTAAACTGTGTGGGAAAAGCTTCACTTCTTCCACTTCCCCTCGACACCATAAAAGATTTCATACTGGAGAAAAGCCCTATGAATGATAAAGTCTTCTCTACTGCTTATATTAAAAAAAAAAAAAACATGAAATAACTCACCTTGGAATCACTACACAATTAAAAACAAAAAGCAACTGGGCATGGTGGCATAAGCCTTTAATCCAAGCACTTGGCATGCAGAGATAGGAGGATTACCATGAGTTCAAGGTCACCCTGAGTCTACATAGTGAATTCCTGGTCAGCCTGGGCTAGAGCAAGACCCTACCTCAAGAAATCAAAAAAAAAAAAAAAAAAGTAAAACCTTCTAGTACCCTTGATCTTAGCCAGAAGTCTTAAGAAGCAACAAGCCTTCTATTAATACAGTGCCCTTTGTAGATATAAAAGAATGACTTCCAGTCAAGATGGTGGCATAGGACCATGCCAGAGCAGCCTAGGGGAGAAAAAGCCAAAAAACAAAAAACAACAACAACAAAATAAAAACCAGCAAGATACACTGTTCTACTATAAAGTGAAGTGTATAAGAAATTATCAAATATAGCAGAGAAGTAGGAGAAATCCAGAGCGTCTAGAGACCACAGAAGCAGGCAGAAGTGGCTCCAGCAGCAGCAGAACCAGGTCCATGGGGCCACAGCCACCATGCTTTGCCTGAGCCACAGAAAAAACCAGGTGAGGGGATTCTCCACTCACACAGGCCTACTCACAAACTCAAGAAATGTGAAGGGAGGATGGCGGGGAAGAACAGAGGAGCAGCTAATGAGGAAGATCATGTAGACTAGTGGGAGAACTAGAGCTACCCTCCACAGCCTCCCCTTTCCCACTGCCAGTGCAAGCACCAACAAGCACCAGAGACCTAGGGAAGGCAGCTCACCTGCACAGCACCCAGCACCTGGCACCCAGCATAGGCAACCAAAGCAGTGATCCAGCAAACCTGAGCCCACAGCACAGTAAAGAGGGACCCAAGTGGGAGCACATAACTGAGACCAAAACAATCCCAAAAGGTAACTGAGATTACACCAGGTCAGTACCCGCCAAATAAGCCTGGTACATAGGCTTGAATCAGAAGTGCTAATTTTACCTTCCATATCACAATAAATTATATGTTAAATCTGATGGATGGTTGGACTTGCCATTCTTAAATAAGCTATATTTAGGGCTTGTCATTTGTTGCTTCCTGATTTATAGTGCCTTTGTTTCCTCTTCTATTGTTCATTAAGGAAGGGATTCACTTGGTCACAAGCTGACCTGGAACCCTCAACAGACCAGAAATCTTAGCCTCCTATTTGATATGATTAAGGGTGTGGGGCGACATACATCTGAAGGGACTGTGACTTTGTTAGAGAATCTGGTCATCATAATACCTGCTCCTGCATAATTACTCTGTACTATTTTTCACTGAATATGTATATTGTTTAGTTAAATTTTAGAATCTGCCTGTATTTTGTTCCACTCAGCCTATTTGAATACTCTCATAATAGGCAAACCCAACATCTAGGGTCACTTTTGTAGATACTCTGAGAGTCTTAAGAGCCACACCTAGCACCTTAAGTTCCTATCCTGAAGATATATAACATCAGATTGATTGATACATCTAATAATACTGCAGATAATTAGAAACACCCAGAATTAAATTAATCCAAGATGCAAAAATATGTACATTATAATTCAAGAAACACAAAAAAATCAAGACAATATAAGTCCACCAAAAAGTATTAATGCATCACAAATGACCTCCAGTGAGAATGAGTTAGAGGAAATACCTAAGAAAGATTTCAAAAGAATGATTATAAATATTTTCAAAGAAATCAAAGAGAAAATCAAAGAAATGAAAGAAAACACAGGAGACCAATATAAAGAAATAAGGGGGTCAATGCAAGACATAAATAAGGAAATAGGAATAATAAATAAAAACCAGCCAGAATTACTAGCAATGAAAAACACAGTCAATGAAATTAAAAAAAAAAAAAAAAAAAAAACTCTGTAGAAAATCTCACCAGTAGAATGGATGAAGGAGAGGACAGAATACCTAAACTAGAAGACAATGTGGCAGATCTAATACAGTCCAACTAAGAGAAAGACAAACTAATAGGAAAGTATGAATGTGAATTTCAAGATATTCAGGACACTATGAAAAGATCAAACATAAGAATTCAGGCCATACAGTAAGCACTTCTCTTAATATTTATACCCTTATATTAACACTACTCTCACTTTGGGTAGAGAATCTTCTCTTTTCAGATGGCAGTGACCTTGGGATGACTCAGAAGGTATCATAGTGCTGGAAAGAAGTGACTGGAGTACTGAGTAACATCTCGATCACACCTTCCAAGGCTCAGGAATCAATGCAGAAGAGGTGGTGGAAAGAATGTAAGAGCCAAAGGAAGGGTTGGACTCCTTACAATGTGCTCCCTCCAGACAAAATATTGGCCTCGACATCCATGACCTCATAATGTCTGACACTACCTACATAAGACCATCATAAGAGGAGGGGAGGATCATGGCATCCAAATAGAGGAGAGACTTATTGAGATGGGGAGTGAATGTGATGGAGAAGGGAATTTCAAAGGGGAAAAAGGGGTAGGGAGGTATTACCATGGAATATTTTTTATAATCATGGAAAATGTTTAATAAAATTGAGGAAAAAAATTTAAAAATTGTTCTAAATTTGGCCAGGCATGCTGAAAAAAAGAGAAAGAATTCAGGGCATAGTAGGCATTTTCAACAAAATCATAGAAGAAAACTTCCCCCAAATTGGAAAAGAAATGCCAATGAAGATACAGGAAGCCTCTAGAACACCAAACAGACAAAACCTGGAAAGAACCTCTCCTCACCATATTATAATTAAACTACCAGACATACAGACCAAAGAAAATATATTGAAAGCAGTTAAAGAGAAAAAGCATTTGACAAAATCCAACATCCCTTCATGATAAAAAGTAATACAGAGACTAGGAATATAAGGAACATACCTCAATATAATAAAGGCTATTTATGACAAGCCTACAGCCAACATAACGCTAAATGGAGAAAAACTTGAAGCTTTTCCACTAAAATAAGGAACAAGACAAGGGTGTCCACTGGCCCCACTTTTATTTAATATAGTACTGGAAGTCTTAGCTATAGCAATAAAGCAAGAGACACACATAAAAGGGATACAAATTGGAAAGGAAGAGATCAAGTTATCATTATTTGCAGATGACATGATTCTGTACATAAAGGACCCTAAAGACACTACCAACTGTTAGAGCTGATAAACACCTATAGCCATGTAGCAGGCTACAAAATAAGCACACAGAAATCAGTAGCCTTCCTATATGCTAACAACAAACACACAGAGGATGAAATCAGAGAATCACTCCCATTCCCAGTTGCATCAAATAAAAATAATAATAAAGTACCTTGGAATAAACCTAACTAAGGAAGTGAAGGATCACTACAATGCAAACTTTAAAACACTCAAGCAAGAAATTGCAGAAGACACTAGGAAAAGGAAAAACATCCCTTGTTCTTGGATCAGAAGAATATTGTGAAAATGGCAATTTACCAAAAGCAATCTACACATTTAATGTAATCCCCATCAAAGTTCCAATGGTATTTTTGACTGAAATAGGAAAAAAAATCCAAGAATTCAATTGTAAGCACAATAAATATTGAATATCTAAAACAATTTTGAGCAACAAAATAAGGCTGGTGGTATCACCATACCTGATTTTAACCTATACTACAGAGCCATAGTAACAAAAATAGCATGGTACTGACATAAAAAGAGATATGTAGGTAAATGGAACAGAATAAAGGATGCAGATGTAAGCCTGGGTAGCTATAGCCACCTGATATTGGACAAAAATGCCAAAAATACTCATTGGAGAAAAGACAGCCTCTTCAGCAAATGGTGCTGGGAAAACTGGATATGTATCTGTACAGGGATGAAAACAGATCCTTATCTCTCTCCATGCACAAGAATTAAATCCAAATGAATCAAAGACCTGAAACTCTGAAACTGCTAGAGGAAAAAGTAGGGGAAACCCTTCAAATATTGGTCTTGGCAAAGACTTTCTGAATATAACCCCAATTGCTCAGGCAATGAAACCACAGATTAACCACTGGGACCTCATGAAATTACAAAGCTTTTGTACTGCAAAGGAAACTATGAATAGAGCAAAGAGGCAACCCACAGAGTTGGAGAAAATCTTTGCCAGCTAAACATCAGACAGAGGATTAATATGTAGGATATACAAATAACTCAAAAAATTAAATAAGAAATCAAACAACCCAATTAAAAAACAGGCTATGGAACTAAGTAGAGAGTTCTCAAAAGAAGAAATACAGATAGCATATAAACATCTAAAAAAAAGTTCTGCATCCCTAGTCATCAGAGAAATGCAGATTAAAAGTACATTGAGATTCCATCTCACTCCTGTCAGATTGGCTACCATCATGAAAATAAATGACCATAAATGCTGATGAGGATGTGGAAAAAGAGGAACCCTTCTACACTGTTGGTAGGAATGCAATCTGGTCCAGCCATTGTGGAAATCAGTGTGGAGGCTCCTGAGACAGCTAAAAATAGATGTTCCATATGACCCAGCTGTAGCACTCCTAGGCATATATCCTAAGGACTCATCTCACTACCATAGAGATACTTGCTCAACCATGTTTATTGCCACTCTATTTACAATCACCGGGAAATGGAACCAGCCTAGATGTCCCTCAACTGATGAGTGGATAATGAAGATATGGCATATTTACACAATGGAGTTCTACAAAGCAGTAAAGAAAAATGAAGAAAATGGATGGATCTGGGAAGGATTATACCAAGTGAGGTAACCCAGGCCCAGTAAGCCAAACATCGCATGTTTTCTCTCATATGTGGATCCTAGATACACATGATTGTACTTCAGTGTAAGTAGGAAGAAAATTCAATAGCAAAGGCCAGTAAGCTAGAAAGGGGATATAAAGGGAATAGAATGGAAGGGATGGGGGAACTTAATAGGATGGTATTGTAAGTATGTAAGTAGAAGTGAAAAGGTCTAAGTGAGGTCAGGGGAAGAGATTGAGTAAAGTTAAGGTGGAGAGAGGGCTAACCAAAATCCAAGAGGAAAAAAATAAATCATATGAATACCTACTTTTTTGGACAATGGAATACTCAGGAGCAATAGATTCTTACTGGAAAATTTTCAGTGCCAGGGATGGGATTTCCAGTGAGTTGTTGGCCAGGGAGATCCCTGATGCCCCCAAAACATTACAGGCCATTTCCAAGGCCCTTGGTTTCCCACCAGGAATAGATGGTAAGACCCTATTGCTCAAGACTCCACATACTTGGGCTACAAGGTCACTGAGAAATCCTGCTGGAGCTAAGCTAAAAACCTTGTCCTTGTAGACCAGCTGACAGAAAGCTGGAAAAAGCCATGCTGCATGCAGTTCAGTGGGAGAGAGAGAAATCACCAGTGAAGATACTCAACAGTGGACACTGCAAGCCTTACATTTGGCCAGCCAGGCCAAATGAGCCAATGGGTGCAGTAGTGGTGGCACATGTGTTATGAGGGAAACCAACTGCTCTCTAATTTGGCTGGAGGCCCACTCCATGGGAGAGTATACATCCATGATACTGAAAACCTACAACAGGGGCAGTCATAAGCCCTAGGGGTGTAACATCTGCTGCTGTCTGGCTAAATGTATATACTATGCTCACCAAACTTCCCAGTAAGCACTTCTCATAATGTTCATACCCATATATTAATGCTACTGTCACTTTCAGTTAGAGAAACTTCTCTTTTCAGATGGCAGTGATCTTGGGATGATTCAGAAGGCACCATGATGCTGAGAAGTGACAGAGGATTGCTCAGCACTGCAGTATCTCTATCACACTTACCAAGGCTCAGGGTCCATTGCAGAAGAAGTAGTGGAAAGGTTGTAAGAGCCAAAGGGAGGGTAGGACTCCTTACAATGTGCTCCTCCAGACACAAAATGGCCTGCATACCCCTGACCTCACGGTGCCTGATACTACCTACACAAAACCATCATAATAGGGGAGAAAGATTATGACATCCAAATAAAAGAGAAACTGATTGAGAGTGGATGTCAAGCCGGGCGTGGTGGCACACGCCTTTAATCCCAGCACTCGGGAGGCAGAGGTAGGAGGATCATCATGAGTTTGAGGCCACCCTGAGACTCCATAGTGAATTCCAGGTCAGCCTGGGCTAGAGTGAGACCCTACCTTGAAACCCCCTCCCAAAAACAAAAAAAAGAAATGGAGAGTGGATGTCAAAGTGGAATGGGGGGAAATTACCATAGGATATTGTTTACAATCATAGAAGTTGTAAATAAAAATAAACAAATAAAATAAAATAAATAATAAAGTGATCTTCCTTATCTTTCCTAACTAATGTTGGGCTGATGTCTACCCTACCCAACATTTGGATAGCAGCACCTGCTTGTTTTCTAGGCCCATTTGTTTGAAACACTGTTTTCCAATCTTTCACCCTAAGATACTGTCCATCTTTTGTGGAAAGGTGAACCTTTTGGAGGCAACAAATTGAAGGATCCTGCTTTTTTTTTTTTTTTTTTTTTTTTTTTTGAGAGGGGGAAGAGGCAGAGAGAGACAAAGAGAGAAAAATAATGGGCATGCCAGGGCTTCCAGCCACTACCAACAATTTCCAGATAAATGAAGCACCTTGTGTACTTGGGTCCTGGAGAATCGAACCAAGATCCTTTGGCTTTGCAGGCAAGCACCTTAACCAGTAAGCAATCTGTCCAGTCCAGGATCCTGTATACAAACCTGTGTCTTTTGGTTGGGACAATGAGGCCTTTCATATTAAGAGTTATTATTGAAAGATGTGTATTCATTTGTGCCATTTTTCTTGTTTTGTAATTCCTTCTGTTCTACCTTTGCTCCCTTTTATTATCTAGTATTTGAGTATGGTTTGTTTTTTCCATGTTGGGCACTGCCAAGCACAGCCTGAAGCCTTCAGGAGGCAGGCCTGAGCTTTCAAATGTAACAAAGGGCCCCAGGCTATGGAAATTATAGCAGGCCTAGATCCCAGTAACCTCACTCTGGTCCTGAGGCTGGTAAAAGTGGGACTCTGCCCTTTTCATGAGGTCGCAGTGCGCCTTACCCTGACAGCCTTGCCCAGAGGCACCGGTGAGTAGGGCTGCTCCCTCCCTCAGGCCTGGGACACCTGGGCATTCCAATAAACCTTAGGTTTTGTTTTCCTTATGGCCCCATGATTTTGTGGCCTGATGCCCCAAAAAGCCCCTATGTGGCCACAGCTAACCGCTTTCCTACAGCTTCAGACCTCCTCTATGTGACTTAGGTCATGTAGCTCTTCCTGCTAGTGCCTAAACCTTGAGACCCTCTCATATTCAATCTCTGTGTACTGAGATGGCATCAGTAAGCAGCCTTTAACACTCCACTCCCCTTAGAACCTGTGTCCCTTCCTGCTCACAACTGTTTATAAACCCATGTCCCTGTTGAATAAACAAGCTCTTCTCTGAAGCAGTTTCATGGGTGTTTCTTCCCATTACACTCTTGGCCGCTCCAGACCCTGCCCCACAAGTTGCCTGAACATCTCCAGGGAAGCATGGTCCCAGGGACCCCAGGTACCACAGCTGGCACCAACATGGGGCACTCTGAGATGTGCCAGGGTAGATGAGTGCTCCCCTGGAAGGACATTGTCCTTTCTGAGGAGCATCAGCCCCCTGTGGCCTTGCCTCCACATTCTGAGGGCTGGCAGGCTTCTCTTTTTCCTCCTTTACTTTCGGTTTGCCCAGTTTCAAGGGACCACACATGATGACAAACAGACAACTGACATCTTTTGGCCAAAGCCACTCTTTGGCATTGACTGAAGGCCCTAGTCTTCTGCTGGGACCCCAGTGGCCCACCTGGGCATTGGCAAAGACCATCTATCTATTTCTCTCCAACACAAAAAGCTGGTAATGTATTGACCACTTAAAAGCCTGTGGGTGCTAGCCAGTCTCTTAAATTTACAGACAGGCTTGTGTGTGGACCTTTGGTGAATTCCCCTATGGTGCTCCTTAGCCCTCAGGAATGTTGCTGTCTGATCTTGATGTTTCTATCCTTTTCCTATCATGGAAAATACCACCTTCCATCAAGAAGAATCTCAGATTTAAGTATTAAGAAGACTCCTAGGTGGTGGTGGAGGCGGTGCGATCTGGCCAGGCTGTAACCGTTGTCCATCCCCGAGCGGCTGGAGCAGCAGCAGCATCCGGGTCTGGCGCGAGACGACACCAGCAGGCAGTGGCGGCAGCAGGAGGAAAATATACAGTAGCGTTGGCCTCAGCAGGAGCAGCAAGACGGACACGTGGACACGCCGCCGGCCGGGCAGGGTGTCATTCGCCGAGGCTGGGGGGTGAGTCATCATTGCCACCACTGCCGCCGCCACTGCTACTGCCGCTTCCGCCGCCGCCGCCCAGGTGACTGAGGAGAGAGGCGCCTTCCCTCGCTCCCACCTCCGCCGAACTTCAATGCCCGGTTCCCAGCTCACCAGCGTTTTTCGTTTGAATATATGTTGTACATTTATGGCAATTCTGAGCGTGAGGGCAGACTTCTGCCAGGCTCAGCACAGTGTTTTTACTGACAAGTGAGCTTGGAGGTTCTATGTGCCATAATTATAATTAACATTGCCTTGAAGACTCTGGACACCAAGACTGGCCTCAGAAATAGTTGGCTTTTTTATTGCAGGTATATATGACTGTCTTCTGTTTTTTATTTCTTTTTTTCTAGTTTCTTTTTTTTAATTTAATTTTTAAAGTTTTTATTAGTATTTTCCATGATTATAAAAAAAAAATCCCATGGTAATTCCCTCCCTCCCCATCCCCACACTTTCTCCTTTGAAATTCCATTCTCTATCATATTACCTCCCCATTACAATCATTGTACTTACATATATACAATATCAACCTATTAAGTACCCTCCTCCCTTCCGTTCTCTTCCCTTTATGTCTCCTTTTTAACGTACTGGCCTCTGCTACTAAGAATTTTCATTCTCACACATAAGCCCAGTCATCTGTAGCTAGGATCCACATATGAGAGAGAACATGTGGCGCTTGGCTTTCTGGGCCTGGGTTACCTGACTTAGTATAATCCTTTCCAGGTCCATCCATTTTTCTGCAAATTTCATAACTTCATTTTTCTTTACCGCTGAGTAGAACTCCATTGTATAAATGTGCCACATCTTCATTATCCACTCATCAGTTGAGGGACATCTAGGCTGGTTCCATTTCCCAGCTACAATAAACTAAGCAGCAATAAACATGGTTGAGCACGTATTTCTAAGGAAATGAGATGAGTCCTTTGGATATATGCCTAGGAGTGCTATAGCTGGGTCATATGGTAGATCAATCTTTAGCTGTTTTAGGACGCTCCACACTGATTTCCACAATGGCTAGATCATATTGCATTCCCACCAGCAGTGTAGAAGGGTTCCTGTTTTTCCACATCCCTGTCAACATTTATGATCATTTGTATTCCTGATGGTGGCCAATCTGACAGGAGTGAGATGGAATCTCAATGTAGGTTTCATCAGCATTTCCCTGATGTCTAGTGACATGGAACATTTTTTTAGATGCTTATATGCCATTCATATTTCTTCCTTTGAGAATGCTCTATTTAGCTTCATAGCCCATTTGTAATTGGCTTGTTTGATTCCTTATCATTTAACTTTTTTTAATTATTTATTTATTTATTTGAGAGCAACAGACACAGAGAGAAAGACAGATAGAGGGAGAGAGAGAGAATGGGCGCGCCAGGGCTTCCAGCCTCTGCAAACAAACTCCAGAGGCATGCACCCCCTTGTGCATCTGGCTAACGTGGGACCTGGGGAACCGAGCCTCGAACCGGGGTCCTTAGGCTTCACAGGCAAGCGCTTAACCGCTAAGCCATCTCTCCAGCCCTTATTTAACTTTTTGAGTTCTTTGTATATCCTAGATATTAATCCTCTATCAGATATATAGCTGGCGAAGATTTTTTCCCATTCTGTAGGTTGCCTCTTTGCTTTTTTCACTGTGTCCTTTGCAGAGCAAAATCTTTGTAATTTCATGAGGTCCCAGTGATTAATCTGTGGTTTTATTGCCTGAGCAATTGGGGTTGTATTCAGAAAGTCTTTGCCAAGAGCAACATTTTGAAGGGTTTCCCCTACTTTATCCTCTAGCAGTTTCAGAGTTTCAGGTCTGATGTTAAGGTCTTTAATCCATTTGGACTTAATTCTTGTGCATGGCGAGAGAGAAGAATCTATTTTCATCCTTTGCAGATATATATCCAGTTTTCAAAATACCATTTGCTGAAGAGGCTGTCTCTTCTCCAATGAGTATTTTTGGCATTTTTATCAAATATCAGGTGGCTATAGCTACTTGGGCTTACATCTGGGTCCTCTATTCTGTTCCACTGATCTACATGTCTGTTTTTGTGCCAGTACCATGCTGTTTTTGTTACTATGGCTCTGTAGTATAGGTTAAAATCAGGTATGGTGATACCACCAGCCTCATTTTTGTTGCTCATTATTATTTTAGATATTCGAGGTTTTTTGTGATTCCAGATGAATTTTTGGATTGTTTTTTCTATTTCCATGAAGAAAAACTTTGGAATTTTGATAGGGATTGCATTAAATGTGTACATTGCTTTAGGTAAGATTGCCATTTTCACAATATTGATTCTTACAATCCAGGAACAGGGGATGTTTTTCCACTTTCTAGTGTCTTCTTCAATTTCTTGCTTGAGTGTTTTAAAGTTCTCATTGTAGAGATCGTTTACTTCCTTGGTTAGGTTTATTCCAAGGTACTTTATTTTTTTGGATGCAATTGTGAATGGGAGTGATTCTCTGATTTCATCCTCTGTGTGTTTGTTGTTAGCATATATGAAGGCTACTGATTTCTGTGTATTTATTTTGTATCCTGCTACACGGCTGTAGGTTTTGATCAGCTCTAACAGTTTGCTAGTAGAGTTTTTAGGGTCCTTTATGTATAGAATCATGTCATCTGCAAATAATGATAACTTGATCTCTTCCTTTCCAATTTGTATCCCTTTTATGTGTGTCTCTTGCCTTATTGCTATGGCTAAGACTTCCAAAACTATATTAAATAAAAGTGGGGCCAGTGGAAACCCCTGTCTTGTTCCTTATTTTAGTGGAAATGCTTCCAGTTTTTCCCCATTTAGTAATATGTTGGCTGTAGGCTTGTCATAAATACCTTTTATTATATTGAGATATGTTCCTTCCATTCCCAGTCTCTGTAGGACTTTTATCATGAATGGATGTTGGATTTTGTCAAATGCTTTCTCTGCGTCCAATGAGATGATCAAGTGACTTTTGTCCTTCAACCCGTTTATATATAATGTATTACATTTATAGATTTGCATATATTGAACCATCCCTGCATCTCTGGGATAAAGCCTACTTGGTCAGGGTGAATGATCTTTTTGATATACTCTTGTATTCTGTTTGCCAATATTTTGTTGAGAATTTTTGCATCTATGTTCATGAGGGAGATTGGTCTGTAATTTTCTTTTTTTGTTCTATCTTTGCCTGGTTTTGGTATCAGGGTGATGCTGGCCTCATAGAAAGAGTTTGGTAGAATTCCTTCTTTTTATATTTTATGGAAAAGCTTAAGAAGCAATGGTGTTAGCTCTTCCTTAAAAGTCTGGTAAAATTCAGCAGTGAATCCTTCCGGACCTGGGCTTTTTTTAGTTGGGAGATTATTGATAACTGTTTGGATCTCCATGTTTGTTATAGGTCTATTTAAGTGATTAATCTCATTTTGATTTAATTTAGGTAGGTCATATAAATCAAAGAAATCATCCATTTCTTCCAGATTTTCATACTTTGTGGAGTATAAGCTTTTATAGTAAGTCCCTACGATTTTTTGAATTTCTCTGGAATCTGTTGTGTTGTTACCTTGTTCATCTCTGATTTTATCAATTTGTGTCTCTTCTCTCTTTCTTTTGGTCAGATTTGCTAAGGGTTTATCAATCTTGTTTATCCTTTCAAAGAACCAACTCTTTGTTTCATTAATTCTTTGGATTTTTTTATTTGTTTGTTTGTTTCTATTTCATTAATTTCTGCCCTAATCTTTATTATTACTTCCCGTCTACTGATTTTTGGTTTACCTTGTTCTTCTTTTTCCAAGGCTTTAAGGTGAAGCATTAGGTCCTTTACCTGTGAACTTTCTAATTTCTTAATATAGTCACTTAAGGCTAGAAATTTACCTCTTAGAACTGCCTTCATTGTGTCCCAGAGATTTTGATATGTTGTGTTCTCATTATCATTTGACTCTATGAATTTTTTGATTTCCTTCTTGATTTCTTCATTGACCCATTCATCATTTAGTAGTGTATTGTTTAGTTTCCATGATTTTGTGTATGCTCTATAGCCTTTCTTGCTACTGATTTGTAGTTTAATTCCATTGTGGTCAGATAGAATGCAAGGAATTATTTCAATTTTCCTAAATTTGTTAGATTTGCTTTGTGTCCTAATATATGGTCGATTTTAGAGAATGTTCCATGTGCTGCTGAAAAGAATGTATATTTTGCAGCCTTTGGATGAAATTTCCTGTATATATCTGTTAGGTCCATTCCTTCTATGACCTCATTTAGTCCAGATGCCTCTCTGCTTATTTTTTCCCGATTTGACCTGTCAATTGATGAGAGTGGGGTGTTAAAGTCACCCACTACCACTGTGTTTCGTGTTATCTGTGACCTTAGTGTTTGTTTGATGAATTTGGGAGTCCCCATGTTAGGTGCATATATGTTTAGGATTGTAATGTCCTCCTGTTGGAGTGTGCCCTTAATCAATATAAAGTTATCTTCCTTATCTTTCTTGACTAACGTTGGACTGAAGTCTACCTTTTCAGATATTAGAATAGCAACCCCTGCTTGTTTTCTAGGCCATTTGCTTGAAATACCATCTTCCAACCTTTCACCCTAAGATAATTTCTATCCTTTGTAGAAAGGTGAGTTTCTTGGAGACAAAAAATTGTAGGATCCTACTTTTTAACCCAGTCTGCAAACCTATGCCTTTTGGTTGGGGCATTGAGGCTATTGATATTAAGAGATATTATTGAAAGGTGTGTATTTATATTTGCCTTTTTTTTTTTTTTGTGGTTCCGGTTCTACCTGTGCTCTCTTAACAAGTATTTGAGTAGTGCTTATTTTTTCTAGGTTCCTTATATGTGTGCTTTTCCTTTTCTTCAGCATGGAGGATTCTATCAAGTATTTTCTGTAGAGCTGGTTTTGTCTTCAAATACTCCTTTAACCTGCTTTTGTCATGGAATGTCCTTATTTCTCCGTCTATTTGAATGGATAACATTGCAGGATAAAGTAACCTTGGTTGACAGTTGTTATCTTTCAGAACTTGGAATATATCACTCCAAGCCCTTCTGGCTTTAAAAGTTTGTGTTGAGTAGTCTGCCATAATTCTGATGGGCTTGCTTTTGTAGGTAACTTGATTTTTCTCTCTAACTGCTTTCAATATTTTTTCTTTGGTGTGTGTTTGGAAGTTTGATTATAATATGGCGAGGAGAGGTTCTTTCCAGGTTTTGTCTGGCTGGGGTTCTAAAGGCTTCCTGTATCTGTATTGGCACCTTTTTCCCAATTTGGGGGAAATTTTCTTCTATGATTTTGTTGAAGACACCTACTATGCCGTTGGAGTGGAATTCTTCTCCTTCTACTATGCCCTGAATTCTAATATTTGATCTTTTCATAGTGTCCTGAATATCTTGAAATTCCCACTCATACTTTTCTATAAGTTTGTCTTTCTCTTTGTTGGCCTGTATTAGATCTGCCACCTGGTCTTCTAGCTTAGATATTCTGTCCTCTCCTTCATCCATTCTATTGGTGAGATTTTCTACAGAGTTTTTTATTTCATTAACTGTGTTCTTCATTGCTAGTAATTCTGACTGGTTTTTCTTTATTATTTCTATTTCCTTATTTATGTCTTGTATTGCCTTATTTATTTCATGAAATTGGTGTCCTGCATCTTCTTTGATTCCTTTGATTTCCTCTTTAAGTTCCTCTTTGACTCCTTTGATTTGTTCTCTGACTTCTTTGAACATATTTACAATCATTCTTTTGAAATCTTTCTCAGGCATTTCCTCTAACTCGTTCTCACTGGAGGTCATTTTGATGCATTAATGCTGTTAGGTGGATTTATATCGTCTTGCTTTTTAGTATTTCTTGTGTTATAATGTATATATTTTTGCATCTTGGATTAAGTTAATGCTTGGATTTTCTAGCTAGCTGGGTATTCTTAGCTGTATCAATTAATTTGATGTTATATATCTTCAGGGTAGGAGCTTAAGGTGTTAGGTGTGGCTCTTAAGACTCTCAGAGTATCTACAAAGGCGCTCCTAGGGGATGAGTTTCCCTGCTATGGGAGTATTCAAGTAGGCTGAGTGGAATAAAATACAGGTAGATTCTAAAAGTTAACTAAACACTGTACACATTCAATCAGAAACAGCTCCAAATATTTATGCAAGAGTAGTTATTATAACAACCAGATCCTCTATCAACAAAGAGGTTAAGATTTCTGGTCTGTTGAGGGATCCAAGTCAGCTTGTGACCAAGTGAGACCCTTCCCTGGTGCAATCCCAGTTACCTTGGATGATTTTGGTCTCAGTCAAGTTGCTGGCTGGGTCGTCAGGCTGCTGTTCTGATTTCTGGAGCTGGGCACTGGCTTTTCCTGTGGGGCAAACCGAGCCTGGCAACTGTGGCTCTGCATATCAGCACCCCCGCTGCTGGAACTGCTGCTGCGAAAGCTGCCTCTGATGGTTCTGTCAGCAGCTGAAGCTGCTGCTGCTGGGTCTGCCGCTGCTGCCACTCCTGGGTCTGCTGCAGCTTGGGCCGCTGTTACCGGTGCCGGAGCCGCTGATGTTGCTCCCGAACTCTGCTCCTGCTTGGGTCCCGCTGTAGGCTCAGGTTGGCGTTGCCGGGTCCCGGGGCTGCTGCTCTGTTCGCTGGAGCTGGGCTCAGGCGATGGGGGAGGGGAGGGAGCCGCAGCTGCTCTGGTTCTCTCACTGCTCCACATGTGCTTCTACCTCGTGGTGTGCTCCTCTGTAGCTCACTTCCACTCTCCCTTCATGTTTCCTGAGTTGCGGAGAGCACCGGTGTGAGTGGAAGCTCCTGCACCTGGCTTTTCCTGCGGCTCGAGCCGAGCCTGGCGGCTTTCTGGTGTGCTGCCGCCGCAGTGGTTGGTCGAGCTGCCGGGGCTGTTTTTGCCAGCCTGTGCGGGCTCTGGATGCTCTGGATCTCTCCTACTTCTCCGCTGCTGCTTCAATTTCCTATACACCTCACTTTTTAGTAAAAATGTGTATTTTGCTGAGTTTTTTTGGTCTTTTGCCCCCTGGCTGCTTTGGCGTGGTACCTACACCACCATCTTAACCGGAAGTCCAGTTGGCTTTTTTTTTTTTTTATTGCAAGCATATTTCTTTTAGTAACTCCAGTAAAATTAAGCATCAAGTAAAGAAAAGTGGAAAACAATCTACACTTTTAACTTGTCTCACTAGTGCCTAAATGTAGTAAAGGCTGCTTAAGTCTTGTATGTAGTTGGATTTTTTTTGCAGTCTGAAGGTATCCATCTGCAGACATTGAGACCCAAGTGGATTCTAAATACTTCTGCCTATCTTGAAGAGTGAAGCTTCCTAAGGAATAAACAAGTTGAATAGAGAAAATAGTGATTGATAATAGGCATTTTAGCGGTCTTTTTAATGTTTTCTGCTGTGAAACATTTGAAGATTTATTGATTTTTTAAAAAGTTTTTATTTTCCCCACTACACTCACACACGCACACTCACACTTTTTTTTTTTAATTTTTTTTTTGGTTCATTTTTTGTTTATTTATTTGAGAGCGACAGACATAGAGAGAAAGACACATAGAGGTAAAGAGAGAGAATGGGCGCGCCAGGGCTTCCAGCCACTGCAAACGAACTCCAGACGCGTGCGCCCCCTTGTGCATCTGGCTAACGTGGGACCTGGGGAACCGAGCCTCGAACTGGGGTCCTTAGGCTTCACAGGCAAGCGCTTAACCGCTAAGCCATCTCTCCACCCCACACTCACACTTTTTATTTGCCATAATGAACCATCCAGCCCCTGTGGAGATCTCTTATGAGAACATGCATTTTCTGATAACTCACAACCCTACCAACACTACTCTCAACAAGTTCACAGAGGAACTTAAGAAGTATGGAGTGACAACTGTGGTTCGAGTTTGTGATGCTACTTATGATAAAGCTCCAGTTGAAAAGGAAGGAATCCGCGTTCTAGATTGGCCATTTGATGATGGAGCTCCACCCCCTAATCAGATTGTAGATGATTGGCTGACCTGTTAAAATCCAAATTTCGTGAAGAGCCAGGTTGCTCTGTTGCAGTGCATTGTGTTGCTGGCTTAGGAAAGGCTCCTGTGCTGGTTGCGCTTGCTTTGATTGAATGTGGAATGAAGTATGAAGATGCAGTTCAGTTTATAAGACAAAAAAGAAGGGGAGCATTCAATTCCAAACAGCTGCTTTACTTGGAGAAATACCGACCTAAGATGCAATTACACTTCAGAGATACCAATGGGCATTTCTGTGTTCAGTAGAACTATAAAGGAAGGCTTGCTTGATTGTGACATTTAGAAGGAACTCTTGGTACCTGGAAATGTGAATCTGAAATCTTACCTGTGTCATCAAAGTAGTGATGGATTCAGTACTCTGCAACTCCTAATGATTGGGGGAAAAGCTAATGATAAATCCCTCTAAAACATGAATAAAATCTTTAAGAAAAGGGGGGAAAAAAAGAAGACTCTTAAAAGTTAGAGGAGTCAAACTCTCCCAGAAGGAAGCCATTTCCTTCTAGGAAGAACTCCTCCAGATTGCTCCATGGATGACTTCTGCGGATCCATATGACTCAAACATGTGGGCCCACATAACTCATCTGGTCAAGAGGCCAGAGATCCAGGAAGAAACCCCCTCCCTTTCCTTTCTCCTTGTCATAGAAGCCATTAGATAATGTATTGCCCCCCCAAAAACCACCTTCTCCTCCAAGCCAGAAGGAAATGACTCTGATGAGAAAGGCCCAGAAAATTAGCTGATGGCAGACCTCAGTCCCCCTAGTAAGGTGATAGAAAAAATTAAAAATGAAATGACCCCAGTCTCCCCCACACCCTTCCCTCTTTACCCATCCTTGCCACCATACCCACCTCCCAGTCCTGGCTGCATCCCCCCAGAATCGCACTGCATGGATCAAAAGAATCCTAATATGTGCTCGCTTTGGCAGCACATATACTAAAATACATTTGAACTTAGCAAAAAAAAAAGAATCCTAATATGATACACTCCCTAGTCAGAGTTTCTCCCCACCCCCACTTCCTCAAAAAAACACTCGACAACTATGCAAGCTCAGGGATACCAATAGAAAAATATATAATCAGGAAATTGATGCCCTTCCTGTTAATGCTCAACTGACTCAGGCTCAGCCCCTGGGTAGTATCCATACCAGGCCAATGACCTTAAGGAACTTAGGCAGGCAGGCAGGGAGGATGGGGATCCATCAGCAGTCTCTTCTCCAAAGCCACCAGAGCTTCCTTAATACCCCACAAGACTGGCATGGTATTTGCTGATCCTTACTGCCTATCTCCCTGTTTCTTCAATGGGAGGCCCTTTATAGAGATGAATGCCTCCAACAAACAAGGAGAAACCAAAACCAAGAGGATATCACCTGGAGCTAAGATGCATTGTTTGGACAAGGTAGTTTCTCTATGGGAGTCCAACAGGCCACACAACAACCAGGATACTTTGATCAGGTCCACCTCTGCCCCCTCCAGGCATGGGACAGATTGACCACCCCCTCCCCCCCACAACAATACTTCCCTATTATCCCTCCACCAAAACTCAGAAGAAACACTTCCTGACTTCATTTTGATAACAAAAACCAATGTAGAAAGATAAATTCCCAACTCTACTGCAAGGGACCTTCTCCTTAGAAGTATCATTTGGGATATTGGGCCTCCGCCTCCGCTCTCTCACGAGCTGGGGGCCTGGGCAGCCAGCAGCAAGGCGACCTTCTCCACCGTAGCCATCCCCTGACGACATCTGGCCGCCTGCCGTCTCTCCACGAGCGCCTCCGGCCCCGCAGCCGCCAGCCGACGCCCCAGCGCGGGGTTTAGCCCGGAGGGCCGGCTTCGCAGGCCGAGGAAGCAGGAAGGGGAGAAGGAAGGTTACAATTAGAAGCTTGGGGAATGAGACGGAAAAGTCTTTTAACAAGAAAGGTGATCTGTAAGTCGGATGCTCCAACGGGGGATGTTCTTCTTGATGAAGCTCTAAAGCATGTTAAGGAGACTCAGCTTCCAGAAACAGTCCAGAACTGGATTGAGCTACTTAGTGGTGAGACATGGAATCCCCTAAAACTGCATTATCAATTACGAAATGTATAGGAACGATTAGCTAAGAACCTGGTAGAAAAGGGTGTACTGACAACGGAGAAACAGAACTTCCTTCTCTTTGACATGAAGACACATCCTCTGACCAATAACAACATTAAGCAGCATCTCATCAAGAAGGTGCAAGAAGGTGTTCTTGAAAAATGGGTAAATGACCCCCCACCGCATGGACAAGCGCTTGCTGGCCCTCATTTACTTTGCCCATGCTTCAGATGTTCTGGAAAATGCTTTTGCTCCTCTTCTGGACGAGCAATATGATTTAGCCACCAAGAGAGTACGCAACTTCTCGACTTAGACCCAGAAGCAGAGTGTCTGAAGGCCAACACCAACGAGGTTCTGTGGGCGATGGTGGCGGCATTCACCAAGTAACTGTCAGAATGAAACATTTCCTTTCTCAACTGTAAACCAGTAGTTTTTCTTCTATTGACTCCTGGTTTTCTGCAGTTTGTACTTTCCCATACTCTAGTTTGCTTTTGTTTTATATATGAAATGGTGGGTGGCAATTTCTTTTTTGTATGTATGCAGGATTCTGCTGGTACGAGAAGCCTTCCTGTTAGTTTTTAACCAATTGTGCTGCCACATTGGCATTTCATTCCGTTGCCATCCTCACTGCTAATCTGGTTTGGGTTTCTGGGATACTTGAACTTTCCGAGTAGCTCCAGTCACCTCACATGCACAGCTTTCGGATGACCTCGGCTTGACTTGCCCACATTTGCATACGTACCCATCTGGCATTCTGCCTACAGTTTAGATAAGTCACAACAAGGCCTTCAACTCACCAAAGGTAAATATCTGTATCTATTAGGACATTTTATACATAGAACTCAGTTGAGATGTATACTTAGCAAAATTATTTTTAAATTGAAACAGCACATTAAATACTTAATATAAAGTGCCCCTTGGGTGTTGCTTCCCATGTAAATCTATTGTTTTATTACACTTGTTATAATTTTAACTGTTAAATCATAAGGTCCAACTGTTTCACAAAGCCAGTTTGGGATGGGCTGCATTCCAGTTGTGCTGTATATAGTTTGAATTACATATAAATTGCCCTTCTCTGGCCCGTGTCTTTAGTATTTTTCAAAATTAGTTTGTACACTTGGTGCCCCTCACTTGCTTCAGTCATTGTTGTTAGATGGCAAAACCGACCTCTTGTCGCTGAAGGAGGAAAAGGGCTGCGGGTGATTGGTTAGTCCGCGTCTTTGAGCTGTGCCACTCACGGTACTTGGCCTTTGCATATCTTCGTGCACTTGTTTTTTCTTCCCAGGCTTAACTGTTTTCATGATTTCGGTAGGGGAGAGGCTGTGACCAGTACTAATCTTGAGTACAGTTTATTCTGTTTCTATCCTCAGATTGTCTTTCTGAAATGTCATTTATCTTCTACTTTGTTGGGGAAATAAAATCTCAGTCATAGCAGATGCTGCATGTAAATGGTAGCGGATAATGACTGCAGCACGGATGATGAAGACTTCCATGCCAGAGAGCTCTGCTGGGCTTTAATTTTTATATACAATTATGATAATCAGCACATTGTAAGACTCCGAGCCTTTGCTTTTTAAAGTTTATTTTTACCCTTTATTACTGCTTACTGCACCTTTGGTTCCATAATGTAAATACTATACATTGAACAAATTAAATGTCAGATTTTTTATTACCATAGTTCATGTTAATAGTGGGGCTTTCAGGTGTTTAGAAATATTTTTGGTTAACATTTGATGAAAAAATACTAGATGGCGTTATAACTCTAGAATTAAATTTTAAGGGATTCCCTAATATGTATCCTATCTTTTATTCTGAAGTAATAAACATGATCTTGAAAGTGCCTGAATCAGAAAAAAAAAAAAAAAAGAAGTATCATTTGGGAAGGCATGACTTCAGAATGCAGGGCAGCCTATCAAGGCCTTAAAGATGAACATTATGATAAATGGATAGTTGCTACCCAAGATATTGGGACTGCCTCCCACAAAGCTGCCTCTGTAGCCCAGGCTTTCACAAAAGCCTTAAAAACCAAAGGAGACTTCCGGTTATGATGGCGGTGTAAGTACAATGCCAAAGCAGCCTGGGGGGGGGGGGGAGAGAAGACGAAAAAAACTCAGCAAAATACACACTTTTACTAAAAAAAAGTGAGGTGTATAGGAAATTAAAGCAGCAGCGGAGAAGTAGGAGAGATCCAGAGCATCCAGAGCCCGCACAGGCTGGCAAAAGCGGCCCCGGCAGCTCCGCCAACCACAGCGGTGGCGCAACACAAAGCCGCCAGACTGGGCTCCAGCCACAGGAAAAGCCAGGTGTGGGGATTTTCCACTCACACCAGTGCTCTCCACAACTCAGGAAACATGAAGGAAGAGTAGCAGTGAGCAATGGAGGAGCAGACCACGAGGTAGAAGAACAAGTGGAGCAGCAAGAGAACCAGAGCAGCTGCGGCTCCCTCCCCTCCCCCACCGCCTAAGCCCAGCTCCAGCGAACAGAGCAGCGGTCCCGAAACCTGGCCACGCCAACTTGGGCCGACAGCGGGACCCCAAGCAGAAGCAAATCCTGTAGTGGCAGCAGCGCAGACCCAGCAGCACCAGCTTCAGGCAGGAGCAGCAGTGGACCCAGCAGCAGCAGCTTCAGCAACAGCAGTGGCTCCATAAGTGGCAGCTACAGCAGCAGCAAAGGCGGCAGCAGTGGTGGGCCCAGTAGCAACAGCTTCGGCTGCTGACAGACCCAGCAGAGGCAGCTTTCGCAGCAGCAGTTCCAGCAGCGGGGTGCTGATCTACAGGGCCATACTTTCCAGGCTCGGTTTGCCCCATAGGAAAAGCCAGTGCCCAGCTCCAGAAATCAGAACAGTAGCCTGACGACCAGGCAGCAACTTGACTGAGACCAAAATCATCCAAGGTAACTGGGATTGCACCAGGGAAGTGTCTCACTTGGTCACAAGCTGACTTGGATCCCTCAACAGACCAGAAATCTTAACCGCTATGTGGATAGAGGATCTGGTTGTTATAATAACTACTCTGGCAAACATACTTGGGGCTGTTTTTGATGGGATGTGTACAGTGTTTAGTTAACTTTTAGAATCTACCTGTATTTTATTCCACTTAGCCTACTTGAACACTCCCATAGCAGGAAAACTCAACCCCTAGGAGCATCTTTGTAGATACTCGGAGAGTCTTAAGAGCCACGTCTAACACCTTAAGCTCCTACCCTGAAAATATATAACATCAAATCAATTGATACAGCTAAGAATACCAAGCTAGCTAGAAAATCCAAGCATTAACTTAATCCAAGATGCAAAAATATATACATTAAAACACAAGAAATACTAAAAAGCAAGACAATATAAATCCACCTAGAAGTATTAATGCATCAGAAATGACCTCCAGTGAGAATGAGTTAGAGGAAATGCCTGAGAAAGATTTTTAAAAAATGATTGTAAATATGTTCAAAGAAGTCAGAGAACAAATCAAAGGAGTCAAAGAGGAACTTAAAGAGGAAATCAAAGGAATCAAAGAAGATGCAGGACACCAATTTCATGAAATAAAGAAGGCAATACAAGACATAAATAAGGAAGTAGAAATAATAAAGAAAAACCAGTCAGAATTACTAGCAATGAAGAACACAGTTAATGAAATAAAAAAAACTCTGTAGAAAATCTCACAGTAGAATGGATGAAGGAGAGGACAGAATATCTAAGCTAGAAGACCAGTTGGCAGATCGAATACAGTCCAACAAAGACAAAGGCAAACTTATAAAAAAGTATGAGTGGGGCTGGAGAGATGGCTTAGCGGTTAAGCGCTTGCCTGTGAAGCCTAAGGACCCCCGTTCGAGGCTCGGTTCCTGTTGCAGTTCGGTTCGCATTGCTGGTAGAAATCACCCAACCAAGAGTAGCTTCTGGGAAAAAGAGGTTTATTTTAGCTTACAGGCTCGAGAGGAAGCTCCACGATGGCAGGGGAAAACGATGGCATGAGCAGAGGGTGGACATCACCCCCTGGCCAATATAAGATGGACCAAAGCAACAGGAGGGTGTGCCAAACACTGGGATGGGGAAACTGGCTATAAAGCCCCTAAGCCCGCCCCCAACAATACACTCCCTCCAGGAGGCATTAATTCCCAAATCTCCATCAGCTGGGGAGCTAGCATTCAGAACACCTAAGTTTATGGGGGACACCTGAATCAAACCACCACATTCCGCCCCTGGCCCCCATAAACTGATATCCATACATGATGTAAAATACAATGCATTCAATCTGACTTTAAAAGTCCCCATAGTTTTTATCAATCTCAATGATGTTCATACATCCCCATAGTTTAAGATCTTTTAACTGAGCCATAATACCAAAATATAACCTCAAAAAACCCAGAATGGCACAGAATAAATATTCACACTGCAATAGATGGCATTGGGCATAGCAAAGAAACATTCAACCAATACAAGATTTAAAACAACCAGGGCAAACATCAAACTCTGTAGCTTCAAGTCCAGCAACTCAAACCAGTGACAAATCTTCATGTCCAATAATTCTAACCAGCAACAAGTCTCTGGCATTCCAATTCCGCCCCTCCAGCTAGGCTACTCACAGTCCTGGGAAACTTCACCGGGGCCGGCAGCTCCTCAGCAGCCATCTCATGGTCCCGGCATCTCCACTGGGTCTCCACTGCAAGCCACGGTTCATCCTCATGGCCCCATGGGGTCTCTATGCAGGCAACCAGCAACCTGCTTCACACTGCCCATGGCCATTTCCAAAACACAAGACCGTGTTGCAAACTCAATGACCCTCTTTCCAGCATTTCTTATACTCCACAATACCAGGTAGGGTGCCAATTTGTTAATCCAGGGGGGATTAAAGCAGACTTTGAAGAACAGGACACTCCTTGAGCACTCAGACCCCTTCAAAAGAGTTGACATTCTTCTTGTTGCCCCAGCGCAGGTCAGCTAGCCCAGTCTCAAAGGTTTTAATCTCTCAGTTGCAGCTGAATGGGCAGCAGTTCACCCAAAGATTTTTCTTTCTGTGCCATATCCCTCTGCACACACCAGTTCATTTCTACGCAAAGCAACCCTGCACAATTTCTCAGGACATGGGCATAAGAGCAAGCTTCTCACACAAACTGCTAGCCCAGTCCAAGCAAAGCTCTTTCTCGCCCTCATAAGCCAAACCTCACAGCCCATAGTTCTTACTGCCTTCCGGTCTTTCAGCTCTGACCAGGATAGACCATTAAGCTGTACTTACAGCACTGCAAGGCATCTCTTAGGCCAAGGTTTCAAATCCTCCCGTATTCCTCTTGAAAATTAGCTCCAAAAGGCCGAAGCCACATAGTCAGGTGTCTAGCAGCAATCCCACTCCTCGGTACCACTTTACTGTTGCAGTCCGGTTCGCATTGCTGGTAGAAATCACCCAACCAAGAGTAGCTTCTGGGAAAAAGAGGTTTATTTTAGCTTTAGGCTCGAGAGGAAGCTCCACGATGGCAGGGGAAAACGATGGCATGAGCAGAGGGTGGACATCACCCCCTGGCCAATATAAGATGGACCAAAGCAACAGGAGGGTGTGCCAAACACTGGGATGGGGAAACTGGCTATAAAGCCCCTAAGCCCGCCCCCAACAATACACTCCCTCCAGGAGGCATTAATTCCCAAATCTCCATCAGCTGGGGAGCTAGCATTCAGAACACCTAAGTTTATGGGGGACACCTGAATCAAACCACCACAGTTCCCCAGGTCCCATGTTAGCCAGATGCACAAGGGGGCGCACGCGTCTGGAGTTCGTTTGCAGAGGCTGGAAGCCCTGGCGTGCCCATTCTCTCTCTCTCCCTCTATCTGTCTTTCTCTCTGTGTCTGTCGCTCTCAAATAAATAAATAAAAAATTTAAAAAATAAAAATAAATAAATAAATAAAAGGATGAGTGGGAGTTTCAAGACATTCGGGACATTATGAAAAGATTAGAATTCAGAGCATAGGAGGAGAAGAATTCCACTCCAAATTCCACTCCTTTCATAGTAGGTGTCTTCAACAAAATCATAGAAGAAAATTTGCCCCAAGTAGGGAAAGAGGTGCCAATGCAGATACAAGAAGCCTTTAGAACCCCAGCCAGACAAAACCTGGAAAGAACCTCTCCTCGCCATGTTGTAATGAAACTTCCAAACACACAAGCCAAAGAAAAATATTGAAAGCAGTTAGAGAGAAAAATCAAGTTACCTACAAAAACAAGCCCATCAGGATTATGGCAGATTACTCAACACAAACTTTTAAATCCAGAGGGCTTGGAGTGATATATTCCAAGTTCTGAAAGATAACAACTGTCAACCAAGGTTACTTTATCTGCAAAGTTATCCATTCAAATAGACGGAGAAATAAGGACATTCCATGACAAAAGCAGGTTAAAGGAGTATTTGAAGACAAAACCAGCTCTGCAGAAAATACTTGATAAGATCCTCCATGCTGAAGAAAAGGAAAAGCACACATGTAAGGAACCTAGAAAAAACCAGCAATACTCAAATACTAGTTAACACAAGAGAGCACAGGTAGAAATGGAACCACACACACACAAAAAAAAATGGCAAACATAAATACACACCTTTCAATAATATCTCTTAATATCAACAGCCTCAATGCCCCAACGAAAAGACATACGTTTGCAGACTGGGTTATGTAGGGAGCTAATGCAGACGCCATTACAAGATGGCGCTGGCTTCCTGCCAGTCTTGAGGTAAACAATTCCTTATTTAGGCAGCACCTTGGCGCCAACCTCACTTGAGGTTGCGCATGTGCTTGACGCACCTTGTCCCGAGCCTATCCCGTGGCTCCTGTGGGCGGGTGAGCCTATGGCAGCCAATCAGCAGGCGCCCCGTAGTATTCTGCCCTATAAAAGCAGCTACACTCCTGCGCCCCTCGCCCCTCGCCATCAGCTTTCCTGTTAACCAAGAGGCTCTCCAATAAAGTGTGATCAAGAAGGATCTTCGTCTGGTGGTCGTTCTTCTCCTGCAGGACAGGGGGCTCGCCCCAAAGTGGTGCCGAAATCCCGGAACGCCGGGTGCTTTGTGGTCACCGGGCGAGGGGCTGAAGAGGATCCAGAACTTGACACACGGAGAGGAAGACGTCGGTAAGTCATCCCCAGTCATAATGCTTCTCCACTTAGACCCCTACCTGATCCTTGTTATTTTCATTCCTGTGTGATTTATTGTCCTTGTCGTTTGCTGTGAGCGCAACATGGGCAACTCTCAGGGTGCGGACTTTGCGCCCGTTGACTTCGTCCAGCCAATAAAAGAACTGCATAAGCAAAGGGACATTAAGGTCTCCTCCGCAACAATAAAAAAGATTGTTAAAGATTTGGACGAGATTGCACCATGGTTTGTGGTGTTGGGGGACTTCTCTCTCCCTACTTGGGAGAAGCTAGGTAGAGACCTGGAAGCGGCAAAACAAGAGGACAGAATTGGTAAGGGTACATTGCCGTTCTGGCGGCTTATTCACTCCTGCTTGAGTAAGGGGAACCACATAGACATTATTAGAAAGGGATGGGAGGCTTTGGCAAGGCATCAGGATAGCCTTTCTGAGTCAGATCCAAATGGGGATTCACAGACTAGGCCTAGAAGAAAGGGAGAAATAAAAAAGGAAAAACAAGGACAAGACAAAGATAAAAGTTTACAAGATGAGCTCAAAGAAATAGGTGAAACTTATGATCGCCTGCCCCTTGAGGGGGGCAAAGGAGCCTTTGACAGGCTCTATCCTCCCATTGAGGAGCTTGCACATTTAAATGTACTTGACACAGATGAGGAGGCTAGCTCTGATTCTGCAGAGGAGGAAGAAGAAAAATTATTTAAAGGGGAAGAGGAAAGACTAAAGGAGGCCACCGCCTGTTATAAAAGGGAGCGATATAGGTCCCAGCCTAGGCGCCCTCTGCTGACAAAGGGGCCTAAAGGCCAAGGGTGTGGTCCTTTACAGTCGATAGAGCCTTCCGCACCCCCACCCTATAACTCCCCTGGGGACACATGCCGCTTCATTAAAACAAAAACCTGGTCGCGGCTGGCCTCCGCTTTTCCCATTTTTGAGGACCCAGTAACTCAACAAAGGAGACATGAACCAGTTCCCTATAAACAACTAAAGGATTTGGTTCAGGCTGTCAAGGATTTTGGACCAGGTGCAGATTATTCCGTTGCGCTGTTGCGCAGGATCATTACAGCTCCTTTGACTCCTACAGATTGGACAGAGTTGTAATCTGGTTTACTTTCCTAAAATCACTGTTCAGGAGCCTATTACATCAGCCCCTGCCATCTTTACTGATGGTTCAAAGTCTGGTCGTGGGGCCTACTTGGTACAGGGCTCAGAGCCTATAATAAGAATGTTTACACCCGATTCCCCTCAAATTGTTGAATGCCTAATTGTTTTGGAGGTCTTTCAAACATTCTCTACTTCTTTTAACTTGTTCACGGATTCCCTATATGTAGCTAATGCGGTTGCTGGCCTAGAGATTGCCGCTTCGGTTCGCTCTACTAGTCTAGTGTCTAATATTCTTTTACAACTTCAGTCTTTAATTTTGCAGCGAACTTGCCCTTTCTATGTAACTAATATTCGGGCACATTCACTACTGCCTGGCCCCTTATCACAGGCTAATGACCTCGTGGACCGGGCCACTAGGCTCGCCATGATTTCTCTGGAAGATACAAAAGCTTCAGCTACTAAATTCCATAGACTATATCATGTTCCTGCAAACACCTTGAGAAAGAAATTTTCTATTTCCAGAAATGAAGCACGAAACATTGTAAAATCTTGTCAGTCTTGTGTCACCTTTTTGCCCTCCCCACATGTGGGCGTTAACCCCCGGGGCCTATGTCCTGGAGACCTTTGGCAAATGGATGTGACACATCTTCCAGAGTTTGGAAGATTAAAATACCTACATGTCTCAGTGGACACTTGTTCAGGCGTTATTTTTGCCTCTCCATTGGCAGGTGAAAAGGTCTCTCATGTCAAGACTCATTGTTTGGAGGCCTGGGCTGCTTGGGGAAAGCCGCGCCATTTAAAAACTGATAATGGCCCAGCATACACATCTACTGGTTTCCGAGCCTTCTGCACACAAATGCAGGTCGCTCATACCACTGGCCTTCCTTACAACCCACAAGGTCAAGGTATAGTAGAAAGAGCAAATAAAAGTTTGAAAGCTCTCTTATTTAAACAAAAAAGGGGGATAGCAGAAAATGCGACCCCCAAGGAGAGAGTTTCCTTAGCCCTTTTTACCCTTAATTTTTTAATTTTAGACAACAATGATAAATCTGCAGCTGACAGGCACAGTCAACATAGGGTCCAGTCATCTAGTGAGATGGTGATGTGGAAGGATGTCTTAGATAATAAATGGAAAGGACCGGATCTTGTTATAATAAGATCCAGGGGAGCTGTTTGTGTTTTTCCACAGGAACAGGATTCCCCTCATTGGGTTCCAGCCCGGCTGGTGAGGACAGTCAAGCGATCTCCGGAGGAGGGTCCAGAAGACAGTAAGGTCCATCAGGGCGGAGATAATAAAGGTCTTGTGGATAATCTTCCTCCTGTGCCTGGAATCCATTAAAGGAGAGCCACATTGGGGTATTCTGTCAACCTTTCCCAAACCTATGCCGGTGCTCCATTCTGCCACGGTCTTCCCTCGCTTCTTTACAACTCCATTTTCAAAGTGGATTTTATGTGGGACAAATGGCAGCTGCACGGACTTTACACCCTTTGTACTGTTACAAGGAGGACTTGTAGCTTGCAATAATGTGTCGGGGACCCTCCATACGGAGAATCAAGTGGAAGAGGAAGAGACACAAGATGAAGGGGCATTTTGGAAGTGCCTCAGTACATCTGGGGGTGTTAATGACATTGGACATGGCTGTGGGAGGAATACTTCCTTTGCCCCTGCGCCGGCGTGTGTTCATCCACCGTTTATGTTCGTTCTTAGTAACTTCTCTTTCAGTAATTGTACCAATGCTTCCTGTTACTTGTCTCAATGCTGGAATGCCAAGGTATTCAAGAATGCTATGGTCCTTAGGGTGCCCCGGTGGGTCCCCGTGCCTGTAGAGGCCCCCAGCACGCTATCGCTATTCAGACAAAAAAGAGATTTTGGTATCACAGCAGCAGTGATAGCGGCTGTGGCCGCAATAGCAGCTGCTGCCACAGCAGCCGGTGTGGCCATGGCCACTTCGGTACAGACTGCTGAAACTTTGAATAGTTTGGCCTCCTCCACTACCGTGGCCCTGGAGACTCAGGCAGCCCTAAATTCCCATCTAAAGAGTGTTATCTTATTTTAAGGATGGGTAGGAGTGGGAATGTTCCTGGTGTGCTGCCTGGGAGGATGCGTACTTTGCCTCTGGTTGATTTGCTGTCTGCGACCCCAGACCAAGAGAGACAAGATGGTCATTTCTCAAGTGCTCGCTGCCTTGGAAAGTGGTTCCTCCCCCCAAATTTGGCTGTCAGCTTTAAAAGGCAAACAGCTCCCCTGGCCCTTGCACCCTCAGGGTCTCAGAGTACCCATTGCACGAGGATGGGCAGGGATCTGGTAGCTTTCGTTTAACCACCGCCTCTGCACTCTCAGGGGATCTGTCCCATTGCACTGAGGAAGGGGAGGTTGAACTTCTTCGCTTGATTGGTCAACACATCATGAGGTGCGGACCTGATCGGGAAGGTGGCTATTTTTCCTGAGCTATGCCATAAGTTAATAAAAAAGGGGGAACTGTAGGGAGCTAATGCAGACACCATTACAAGATGGCACTGGCTTCCTGCCAGTCTTGAGGTAAACAATTCCTTATTTAGGCAGCGCCTTGGCGCCAACCTCGCTTGAGGTTGCGCATGCGCTTGACGGACCTTGTCCCGAGCCTATCCCGTGGCTCCTGTGGGCGGGTGAGCCTATGGCAGCCAATCAGCAGGCGCCCCGTAGTATTCTGCCCTATAAAAGCAGCTACACTCCTGCGCCCCTCGCCCCTCGCCATCAGCTTTCCTGTTAACCAAGAGGCTCTCCAATAAAGTGTGATCAAGAAGGATCTTCGTCTGGTGGTCATTCTTCTCCTGCAGGACAGGGGGCACGACCCAGGGTTAAAAAGCAGGATCCTACAATTTGTTGTCTCCAAGAAACTCACCTTTCTACAAAGGATAAACATTATCTTAGGGTGAAAGATTGGAAAACAGTGTTTTAAGCAAAGGGGCCTAGAAAACAAGCAGGGGTTATTTACTATCCTAATATCTGACCAGATATACTTCAGTCCAACGTTGATCAAGAAAGATAAGGAAGGTCACTTTATATTGATTAAGGGCATAGTCCACAGGAGGACATTACAATCCTAAACATATATGCACCTAACATGGGGGCTTTCAAATGCATCAAACACTATTAGAACTAGGTCACAGATAACACCAAATGCAGTGGTGGTGGGTGGCTTTAACACCCCACTCTCAATTGACAGGTCATCCCGGGAAAAAATAAACAGAGAGGCATCTAGACTAAATGAGGTCATAGAAGGAATGGACCTAACAGATATATACAGGACATTTCATCCAAATGCTGCAGAATATACATTCTTTTCAGCAGCACATGGAACATTCTCTAAAATCGACCATATATTAGGACACAAAGCAAATCTTAACAAATTCAGGAAAATTGAAATAATTCCTTGCATTCTATCTGACCACAATGGAATTAAACTACAAATCAGTAGCAAGAAAGGCTATAGAGCATACACAAATTCATGGAAACTAAACAATACACTACTAAATGATGAATGGGTAAATAAGGAAATCCAGAAATTTATAGTCAAACGATGATGAGAACACAACATATCAAAATCTCTGGGACACAATGAAGGCATCCTAAGAGGTAAATTTCTAGCCTTAAGTGCCTATATTAAAAAATTAGAAAGGTCGCAAGTAGACGACCTAATGCTTCACCTTAAAGCCTTGGAAAAAGAAGAACAAGGCAAACCAAAAATCAGTAGGCGGGAAGAAATAATAAAGATTAGGGCAGAAATTAATGAAATAGAAACAAAAAAAGCAATCCAAAGAATTAATGAAACAAAGAGTTGGTTCTTTGAAAGGATAAACAAGATTGATAAACCCTTAGCAAATCTGACCAAAGAAAAAGAGAAGAGACACAAATTAATTAAATCAGAGATGAACAAGGTAACATCACAACAAATTCCAGAGAAACTCAAAAAATCATAGGGACTTACTATAAAAGCATGTGCTCCACAAAGTATGAAAATCTGAAAGAAATGGATGATTTCCTAGATTTATATGACCTACCTAAATTAAATCAAAATGAGATTAATCACTTAAATAGACCTATAACAAACATGGAGATCCGAACAGTTATCAATAATCTCCCAACTAAAAAAAGTCCAGGGCCAGGTGGATTCACTGCTGAATTTTACCAGACATTCAAGGAACAGCTAACACCATTGCTTCTTAAACTTCTCCAGGAATTAGAAAAAGAAGGAATTCTACCAAACTCCTTCTATGAGGCCAGCATCACCCTGATACCAAAACCAGGCAAAGATAGAACAAAAAAAGAAAATTACAGACCAATCTCCCTCATGAACATAGATGCAAAAATTCTCAACAAAATATTGGCAAATAGAATACAAGAGTATATCAAAAAGATCATTCACCCTTACCAAGTAGGCTTTATCCAGAGATGCAGGGATGGTTCAATATACGCAAATCAACAAATGTAATACATTATATAAACGGGGTGAAGGACAAAAATCACATGATCTTCTCATTACACGCAGAGAAAGCATTTGACAAAATCCAACATCCCTTCATGATAAAAGTCCTAAATAGTCTGGGAATAGAAGGAACATATCTCAATATAATAAAAGCTATTTATGACAAGCCTACAGCCAACACTACCAAATGGGGAAAAACTGGAAGCTTATCCACTAAAATCAGGAGCAAGACAAGGATGTCCACTGTCCCCACTTTTACTTAATGTGGTTTTGGAAGTCTTAGCCATAGCAATAACGCAAGAAACTCACATAAAAGGGATACAAATTGGAAAGGAAGAGATCAAGTTATCATTATTTGCAGATAACATGATTCTATACATAAAGGACCCTAAAAACTCTACTAGCAAACTGTTAGAGCTGATCAAAACCTACAGCCATGTAGCAGGATACAAAATAAATACACAGAAATCAGTAGCCTTCATATATGCTAACAACAAACACACAGAGGATGAAATCAGAGAATCACTCCCATTCACAATTGCATCCAAAAAAATAAAGTACCTTGGAATAAACCTAACCAAGGAAATAAAGGATCTCTACAATGAGAACTTTAAAACACTCCAGGGAGAAATTACAGAAGACACTAGAAAGTGGAGAAACATCCCTTGTTCCTGGATTGGAACAATCAATATTGTGAAAATGGCAATCTTACCAAAACCAATCTACACATTTAATGCAATCCCTATCAAAATTCCAAAAGCACTCCTCATGGAAATAGAAAAAACAATCCAAAAATTCATTTGGAATCACAAAATACCTTGAATATCTAAAATAATACTGAGCAACAAAAATAAGGCTGGCGGTATCACCATACCTGATTTTAACCTATGCTACAGAGCCATAGTAACAAAAACAGCATGGTACTGCCACAAAAACAGACATGTAGATCAGTGGAACAGAATAGAGGGCCCAGATGTAAGCCCAAGTAGCTGTAGCCACCTGATATTTGATAAAAATGCCAAAAATACTCATTGGAGAAAAGACAGCTTCTTCAGCAAATGGTGTTGGGAAAACTGGATATATATCTGCAGAAGGATAAAAATAGATTCTTCTCTCTTGCCATGCACAAGAATTAAGTCCAAATGGATTAAAGACCTTCACATCAGACCTGAAACTCTGAAACTGCTAGAGGAAAAAGTAGGGGAAACCTTTCAACATATTGGTCTTGGCAAAGACTTTCTGAATACAACCCCAATTGCTCAGGCAATAAAACCACAGATTAATCACTGGGACCTCATGAAATTACAAAGATTTTGCACTGCAAAGGTCATACTGAAAAAAGCAAAGAGGCAACCTACAGAATGGGCAAAAATCTTCACCAGCTATATATCTGGCAGAGGATTAATATCTAGACTATACAAAGAACTCAAAAAGTTAAATAACATAATCAAATACGCCAATCAAAAAATGGGCTATGGAGCTAAATAGAGCATTCTCAAAGGAAGAAATACGAATGGCATATAAACATCTAAAAAATTGGTCTACATCACTAGTCATCAGGGAAATGCAGATTAAAACTACATTGAGATTCCATCTCACTCCTGTCAGATTGGCCACCATCATGAAAACAAATGATCATAAATGTTGGCGGGGATGTGGAAAAACAGGAACCCTTCTACCCTGTTGGTGGGAATGCAATCTGGTCCAGCCATTGTGGAAATCAGTGTGGAGGTTCCTAAAACAGCTAAAGATGGATCTACCATATGACCCAGCTATAGCACTCCTAGACTTATATCCAAAGGACTCATCTCAATCCCTTAGAAGTATGTGCTCAACCATGTTTATTGCTGCTCAATTTAGTAATAATAATTCAATAATAGCTGGGAAATGGAACCAGCCTATATGTCCCTCAACTGATGAGTGGATAATGAAGATGTGGCACATTTATACAATGGAGTTCTACTCAGCGGGAAAGAAAAATGAAGTTATGAAATTTGCAGAAAAATGGATGGACCTGGAAAGGATTATACTAAGTGAGGTAACTCAGGCCCAGAAAGCCAAGCGCCACATGTTCTCTCTCATATGTGTATCCTAGCTACAGATGACTGAGTTTCTGTGTGAGAATGAAAATACTTAGTAGCAGAGGCCAGTAAGTTAAAAAGGAGACATAAAGGGAAGAGAAAGGAAGGGAGGAGGGTACTTAATAGGTTGGTATTGTATATATGTAACTACAATGATTGAGATGGGGAGGTAATATGATGGAGAATGGAATTTCAAAGGGGAAAGTGTTGGGGGGAGGGAATTAACATGGGATATTTTTTTACAATCATGGAAAATGCTAATAAAAATTAAAAAAATAAAATAAAATAAAAAAGAAATAAAGTATAAATACAACTGAAAAAAAAAAAAACAAAGGAAAGTGTTTTAATTGTGGAGAAGAAGGACATTGGAAAGGAGAATGTCCCTGCCTCCCAGCTGTTAAGTGTCCAAGTGCCCCTGGCTCCTCTCCAAAAACAGTTTGGCTTCAGATGCCACAAGGGATACCATTGGAAAAAAGATTGCCACTCTACATTTGACAAAGATGACAAACCCCTAGAACCTTTAAACTCCAAAAGGGGCAACCCTCAGTCCCGCCAATAAGAAGGAAGACCCATAATGCGCAATGGGTAGCGAGCATTTCAGAGGAGGTCCACCCAAAGCTAGCCTTAGAAATAGGAGGAAAATCTTTAAATGTCTGACTGATACTGGGGCAGACAAAACAATTCTGAAGCAATCTGAAGTTCCCCAACATTGGGAACTAATTCTGGAGCCCCAATTAATGGGAATAGGAGGCCCTTCACAGGCCTACATTACCAAAAAAACCTTTAAGTGGAAGGGCCCACATGGAACCACAGGTCTCATCCAATCCCTAGTGGTGGATGTAACAACTAATCTGCTAGGAAGAGACATCCTTGAGGCCCTAGATATCGTTATTGCCAGTAATATAGAGAGAGAATGCATTGAGATAGAAAACTATGAGAGATACCTTTGCAGATGTCACCCCCAATCCTAAAGGCCACTGATAAGTCTAAAACTCCCTGCCTAGAATGGCTCTCCGATGAGCTAACCTGGGTCAACCAGTGGCTTCTGCCAAGGGAGAAACTTGAAATCTTAAATCAGTTAATAACAGAACAACTCCAACTTAATCACATCCAACCTTCGCAAAGCCCATGAAATCCTGTGTTTGTAATTTGAAAGGGCCCAGAAGGATGGAGGCTACTGCAAGATCTTAGGGCCCTCAATAAAGCCATGCTCATTTGGGGTTCCCATCAGAGAGGACTGCCCTTGTGTTGGCCATTCCAGCCAACACACCCCTCCTTGCTATTGATATTAAGGTTTGTTTCTTTTCTTTTGCCCCTGCACCCCTGAGACTGACAACACTTTGTGTTCTCAGTCCCCTCTATCAATGATGTAGGACCTGCCAAACACTTTGAATAGATGGTTCTACCCCCAAGGTATGGCTAATTTAAGACCTATTATATGCCAAGATGCAGTTGCTGTGGCATTAAAGCCACATTTAGATCAAGGTCTTAATATCTATCATTATATGGATGACATCCTAGTATGGAGAGACTCCTCCACCTCACCAGCTGAGCTAAGGATCAATTAATACCTTCCCTCACTGAGGCAGGGTTCAAAATTGCCCCAAATAAGGTCCAACTTATCCCACCTACAGCTTTCCTGGGGACATAACTCTCCCTCACCTCCATCCAGCCTATAAACCCACATTCTCCTTTTTGCAGAAGCTCACATTGGCCTCACTTCAGAACCTCAGTTGACTCCAGCCATGTCTTCCTAACCCCACCAGTGATTTACAGCCTTTATTTGATATGTTAAAAGATGACAAAGACCCATCCTCCCCCTGCCTCATAAGCCCAGAGGCAAAACAGGCATTAACCAAGATTAATGACATATTTTCTGATATGGCACTTGCCCGGTACTCACCAGACAAGCCACTTCAGCTTACAATATGTAACTACTCCCCAACTGTCATGGGAGCACTATATCAACCATAAGAAGTCCTGGAATGGCTCCACACTTCCATTGGTGGTGCCCCACATATATTAACAGAGATTGACTCCCTAGTGGCCATGATCAAGACTACGCAGTACTGGGCTCTCCAAACCTTGGCCAAAGAACCTGACACTACCATAACCCCCTTCTCCCTCACTGACATACAATGGCTACTTAGGAACCACTCCTGATTTTCCATCAACCTAATAGGCTTCCCTGGTCAAATTGACAACCACTACCCTAATGAAAAATCGATTCCTTCAATACCACTTCTAAAATGGCTCATACCCCACCTCTTTTCAAGAAAACAATCCCTGGAACCCCCCTCCCATATTTACAGTTGGGGTAAAGAGGGGAGCAGCTGTAGTTCTTTACCACCCAGGGGATCAACCTCCCATCATCATTTTTAAGGAATTTCCTAACAGATCCCTACAATATAAGGAACTGTATACCATCTATCTGCCATCTACCCATGTAAACCTTAAAGAAATTCAATCACACTTTCCCCTGACCCCTAAAACTCAGCTCCAGTGCATTTTAAAAACCTGGCACTCTTAGCTGGGCATGGTGGTGCACGCCTTTAATCCCAGCACTAGGAAGGCAGAGGTAGGAGGATCGCTGTGAGTTAGAGGCCACCCTGAGACTCCATAGTGAATTCCAGGTCAGCCTGGGATAGAGTGAGAACATACCTCGAAAAACCAAAAAAAAAAAAAAAAAAAAAAAAAAACACCTGGCATTCTTTTGCCTCACTAATAACATCTGTCCTTCAGACAATGGGCACTAATCCCTGAGGCCTCAAGGCCAATGCCATTTGGCAGATTGACGTCACTCATATCCCACAACTTGGTCACCAAAAATATGTCTTCGTACCAATGGACACATACTCCCACTTCATGTGGGCCATGGCACAGATGGGAGAGAGTACAAAAAACTAATATGTCATATGCTATCTGCTTTTGGAGTCATGAGCCTCCCCCACCAAATAAAAACTGATATGACCAAGCTTTTATCAGCTCCTCATTTAAAGCCTTTTGCTTGCAGTGGAAAATTGCTCACCACACAGGAATCTCATATAACCCTCAAGGCCAAGGCATAATAGAAAGGACACACCAGACACTTAAAAATCAGCTTAGGGATGGAGGGATGGCTTAGCAGTTAAGGCGTTTGCCTGCAAATCCAAAGGGCCCAGTTCTATTCTCCAAGACCCATGTTAGCCACATGCACAAGGAGGCTCACGCATCTGAGTTTGTTTGCAGTGGCTGCAGGCCCTGGCATGCCCATTCATTCTCTCCCTCTCTCTCTCCCTTTCTCTTTCGCTGTAAAAATAAATTAATTAATAAGAGATATTTTTTAAAAATCAGCTTAAAAAAACAGCAACCTTGGGGCTGGAGAGATGGCTTGGCGGTTAAGTGCTTGCCTGTGAAGCCTAAGGATCCCAGTTTGAGGCTCGATTACCCAGGACCCACATAAGCCAGGCACAGGCATCTGGAGTTCGTTTGCAGTGACTGGAGGCCCTGATGTACCCATTCTCTCTCCCTCCCTCCCTCCCTATCACTCTCAAATAAATAAATAAAAATAAACAAAAAATTATTTTAAAAAAACAGCCCATACCTACCCACCTAACCTCGAGCTGGCTATGACATTCACTACTTTAAACATCTTTAATAGATATATAAACTCCCAATACCCCCCTCTTCATTCTTCATTGGAATGCACCAGACTGCCCTGCCCTATTCTGGTATGATGATGAGACCCCCTAGATGGAAAATGGAAAGGACCAGACCCCCTCCTTACTACAGGGAGAGGATTTGCTTGTGTTTTTCCACAGAACCAACCTAAACCTATTTGGATACTAGCCAAAAATGGCCAATTCAACCCCACTGACCAAGGAGATAGCCTGCCTGATGCCATCAGAACAGAGACAAAAATGCCTCCCCTGCTGATGCTGTTGGAACCAGAAGAGCCCCTGGAAGGACATCATCCATAAGCTTGTGAACACAGCCCAAGCCATGTGCCCCCATAACCCCCCTCCTCAGTTATCTTGCTCACAGCCCTAATGCTTCTAAATTCCAATATAAATGCTCCCCTTGTTCACTCTGTTGGGGAAGTCCCCCATTGCCCTCGCGGCCCCCCTCCCATGTGGTAATTGGCATTTTGAAACCTGAGAAACCTATCGAGGGGTAGATAGATTTGTCGGCACAGGAGACTGCCCTACACAGCATTGTCAGAGCCCTCTCACCTTCCAACTCCATCCCAGGTCTGTAGGTTGCATAGACAATTATGCATGTTTTGCTTATCACCAAACTAATAAAGCCTGTCTTAAAGACAAACTTATGGAGGGTGTCCATATGAATACTGTACCTTTGAAGAACTTACAGTTTCTGATGACATATGCACCCTCACTATACAAGACCCCTGGGATGAATGCTGGAGGGCTGGAGTAACAGGAAAACTTTGGACTAACCAATATGCTTACTCCCCCAGTGGTATTCTTCATATCTTTAGACAGTATGTTTCTGTCCTCCACTCCCTGCCCAGCACAAGTTAGCCATCACATTCTCTCACAGGAAAAGCAGATCACAACAAAAATGAGGTCCACTATAACCTGATACAATATATCCAATATGTGGCTTATCTCCTCCCCTTGATTAGTCACCCCAATGCATGTAATTGTTTCTTTTGTGCATTCCCCTACCCATTCCCTTTTAACTGCAGTCTCCATCAATACTACCCATGACTACCCCACATCTACAGCAAACTTCTCCCAACCCTACTTTACTGATATCCCCCTCTCTGACCCTGGTCAGGGCATGCCTCTTTGCCTCTCCAGCTCCAAGCCAACCAAAGCCAAATGTCTCCTCAATGTTTCAATAACCAAACTCATTTGTGTCAAGGTACCCACTCTCCTATGGTGTGAGGGAGTCGTCACCTCATGCTTTAATGTTTCCTCTCCCACTTATTGTTCCCCAGTCTTAATTGTTCCACAGGTGTATCTCTATAAGAAAGAAGAGGTGGGGCTGGAGATATGGCTTAGCGGTTAAGCGCTTGCCTGTGATGTCTAAGGACCCCAGTTCGAGGCTCGGTTCCCCAGGACCCACATTAGCCAGATGCACAAGAGGGCACATACATCTGGAGTTTGTTTGCAGTGGCTGGAGGCCCTGGTGCACCCATTCCCTCTGTCTCTCTCTCTCTCTCTCTCTGTCTCTGTCTCTCTCTCTCTCTCTCTCTCTCCCTCTTTCTCTCTCTGTCTGTTGCTCTCAAATAAATAAATAAATAAATAATAAACAAAAAAAAAAAAAAAAAGAAAGAAGAGGTGGCCTTCCAGCTCTGTCTGCACCAACCAAGAGAAATTTTCATCCCTTTGCTGGTGGGCCTTGGCATTGCACTGTCCCTAGGTGCCTCTGGTGTGCCAGGAGCCTCTCTTGTCCAAACCAACCACTTCTCAGGAGACTTCCAAGACAAGCTTGACCAGGCCATGATATCTACTACCAACAGCCTTGAATCTCTTCAGAGAATATTGAACTCTTTTGCGCATGTAGTGCTTCAAAACCACCGAGCCTTAGATCTCATTACTGCTGAATATGGAATATGCATGCTCTTGGAGACGAATGTTGCTTTTTTGTTAATGAGTCCAATGTTGTTGAACAAAATGTTAAAGCTCTCAAAAAGCCCCACAAGGAGATATTTGATCACTACAAGCCTGATGACCCCACCACCTGGTTTTCTAACCCCTTAGTCTCTTGGCTTCTTCCCTTCCTTGGCCCCCTCCTTGCTGTAGGAGCCCTGTTACATGTGGGCCCCTGCCTTATCAAATTCCTCAGATAAAAAATAATTAAAATTGAAGCCGGGCGTGGTGGCGCACGCCTTTAATCCCAGCACTCGGGAGGCAGAGGTAGGAGGATCACCAAGAGTTCGAAGCCACCCTGAGACTCCATGGCGAATTCCAGGTCAGCCTGAGCCAGAGTGAGACCCTACCTCGAAAAACCAAAAAATATAAATAAATAAAAAAATAATTAAAATTGATAAAGTTGCTAACAATCAGGTCCTCATGCACCACCTATCTCTATCTGGACCTATGGTAAATTATAAGGAACTCACTCAGGATGATACTGCTCCATTATAAAAACAAAGGGGGAGTTTTGGGGCACTACCCAGCACAGGCTGGAGCCTTCAGAAGGTGGGCCTGAGCTGTTAAATGTAACAAAGGGCCCCGGGCTGTGGAGGTTGTAGCAGGCCTAAACCATAGTAATCTCACTCTTGACCCCACACCAGTAAAAATGGGGCTACTCTCTCTTTGTGAGGTTGCAGTGTGCCTTACCCTGACAACCTCACCCAGAGATACTGGTGAGTAGGGCTGCTCCCTCCCTCAGGCCTGGGACACCTGGACATTCCAATAAGCCTTAGGTTTTATTTTCCTTATAACCCTGTGACCTTATGGCCTGATGCCCCAAAAAGCCCTTATATGGCAACAGCTAGTTGCCTTCCTATCGCTGCAGCCTTCCTCTATGTGATGTATTAATGCATCAGAAATGACCTCCATTGAGATTGAGTTAGAGGAAATGCCTGAGAAAGATTTCAAAAGAATGATTATAAATATGATCAAAGAAATCAAAGAGGAAATGAAAAAAGACACAGGAAACCAATTTAATGAAATAAAGAGGTCAATACAAGACATAAATAAGGAAATAGAAATAATTTAAAAAAACCAGAATTACTAGCAATGAAGAACACAGTCAATGAAATTACAAAAAAAAAAAAAAAATCTCACCAGTAGAATGGATGAAGGAAAGGACAGAATATCTAAACTAGAAGACCAGGTGGCAGATATAATACAGTCCAACAAAGAGAAAAACAAGCTAATAGGAAAGTATGAATGGGAATTTCAAGATATTCAGGACATTCCTAAAAGATCAAACATAAGAATTCAGGGTATAGTAGAAGGAGAAGAATTTTATTCCAAAGGTATAGTAGGCATTTTCAACAAAATCATAGAAGAAAACTTCCCCCAAATTGGGGAAGAGGTGCCAATGCAGACACAGGAAGCCTCTAGAACACCAACCAGACAAAACCTGGAAATAAGCTCTCCTCGCCATATTACAATTAAACTACCAAACATAACAAACCAAAGAAAATATATTGAAAGCAGTTAGAGAGAAAGCAAGCCATCAGGATCACAGCAGATTACTCAACACAAACTTTAAAAACCAGAAGGACTTGGAATGATGTACTCCAAGCTCTGAAAGATAACAACTGACAACCAAGGTTATTTTATCCTGAAAAGCTATCCATTCAAATAGATACAGAAATAAGGACACTAAACAACAAAAGCAGGCTAAAGGAATATCTGAAGACAAAACCAGAAACTACTTTAAAGGATCCTCCATGCAGAACAGAAAGAAAAGCACACATGTAAGGAACATGGAAAAAAAAAAAAAAAACATACTCAAGAACTAGTTAACACAAGAAAGCAAAGGTAAAACAGGCAGAACTACAAAAAAATGGCAAAAATAAATACACACCTTTCTGTAATATCACTTAATATCAATAGCCTCAATGCCCCAACAAAAAGACATAGGTTTAAAGACTGGTTTAAAAAGTAGGATCCTTCAATTTGTTGCCTTCAAGAAACTCACCTTTTTTTTTTGTTTGTTTGTTTGTTTGTTTGTTTGTTTTTGTTTTTTTGTTTTTTTACAAAGGATGAATACTCTCTTAGGGCAAAAGGTTGAAAAACTGTGTTTCAAGCAAATGGGCCTAGAATAAAGGCAGGGGTTGCTATCCTAATATCTGATAAGGTAGACTTCAGTCCAACATTAGTCAGGAAAGATAAGGAAGGTCACTTTATGTTGATTAAAGGCACACTCCAACAGGAGGACATTACAATCCTAAACATATATGCACCTAACATGGGAGCACCCAACTTCATCAAAAAAATGCTATTAGAACTAAGGTCACAGATAATACCAAACACAGTGGTAGTGGGTGACTTCAACACCCTATTATCATCAATTGACAGGTCATCCCAGCAGAAAATAAACAGAGATGCATCTAGATTAAGTGAGGTCATAGAAGAAATGGACCTAACAGATATATACAGGACATTTCATCTAAGTGCTGTAGAATACACATTATTTTCAACAGCACATGGAATATTCTCTAAAATAGACCATATATTAGGACACAAAACAAATCTTAACAAATACAATAAAATTGAAATAATTCCTTGCAATCTATCTGATCACAATGGAATCAAATTACACATCATTAGCAAGAAAAGCTATAGAGCATACACAAAATCATGCAAAGTAAACAATACACTACTAAATGATTAATGGGTCAATGAAGAAATCAAGAAAGAAATCAAAAAGTTCATGGAGTAAAATGATAATGAGAACGCAACATACCAAAGGTTATGGGACACAATGAAGGTAGTCCTTAGACGGAAATTTATAACTTTAAGTGCCTATATTAAGAAATTAGAAAGGAGCCGGGCATGGTGGCGCACGCCTTTAATCCCAGCAGAGGTAGGAGGATCACCGTGAGTTCAAGGCCACCCTGAGACTACAGAGTTAATTCCAGGTCAGCCTGGACCAGAGTGAGACCCTACCTCGAAAAACCAAAAAAAAAAAAAAGAAATTAGAAAGGTCAGAAGCAAATAATTTAATGTTTCACCTTAAAGCCTTGAAAAAAAAGAAGAACAAGGCAAACTGAAAATCAGTAGACAGGAAGAAATAATAAAAATTAGGGCAGACCTTGGTTTCCCACCAGGAATAGATGGTAAGACCCTATTGCTGAAGACTCCACATACTTGGGCTGCAAGGCCACTGAGAAATCCTACTGGAACTGAGCTGATAACCTCATCCATGTAGACCAGCTGACAGAAAGCTGGAAGAAGTCATTCTGCATGTAGTTCAATGGGATAAAAAGAAATCACCAGTAAAGATACTTGACAGTGGACACTGCAAGTCTTATATTTGGCCAGCCAGACAAAATGAGCCAACAGGTGCAATAGTGGCATGTCTGTCATGGTGGAAACCAACTGCCCTCTAATTGGACTGGAGGCCCAGTACATGGGAGGGAATACATCCCTGATACTGAAAACATAAAGCAGGGGTAGTCATGAGCCCTAGGCATGTAACATCTGCTGCTGTCTGACTAAATGTATATACTATGCTTATCAAACGGCCCAGCAAGCACTTCTCTTAATGTTCATACCCTAATATTTATGCTACTCTCACTCTTGCTAGAGAATCTTCTCTTTTCAGATGGCAGTGACCTTGGGATAACTTAGAATGGTGCTGAAAAGGAGTGACAGGAGTGTTCAGTATTGCAATATGTCTATCACACCTTCCAAGGCTCAGGGTCTATTGCGGAAGAGGTGGCAGAAAGAATGTAAGAGCCAAAGGAAGGGTAGGAATCCTTACAACATGCTCCCCCCAGACACAAAATGGTCTGGATATTCATGACCTCACAGTGCCTGACACTGCCTATGTAAGACCATCATAAGATGAGGAAAAGATCATGACATCAAAATAAAAGAGATACTGATTGAGATGGGGAAGGGATATGATGGAGAACAGAGTTTCAAAGGGGAAAGTGGGGGAGGGAAGGTATTGCCATGGGATATTTTTTATAATCATGGAAGTTGTTAATAAAAATTTGAAAAAAAAAGATTAAGGCAGAAATTAATGAAACAGAAGCCATAAAACAATCCAAAGAATCAATGAAACAAAGAGTTGGTCCTCTGAAAGGATAAACAAGATTGTTAAGCCTTTAGCAAATCTAACCGAAAGAAAGAGAGAAGAGATACAAATTAATAAAATTAGAAATGAAAAAGACACCATCACAACAGATACCAGAGAAATTTTTTGTTTGTTTGTTTTTTGCTTTCCGAGGTAGGGACTCACTCTAGCTCCGGCTGACCTGGAATTCACTATGGAGTCTCAGGGTGGCCTTGAACTCACATGATCCTCTTACCTCTGCCTCCCAAGTGCTGGGAATAAAGGCGTGTGGCACCACGCCCAGCTCAGGTATACCAGAGAAATTTTAAAAATCATAGGGACATATTATAAGAACATATACTCCACTAAGTTGAAAATCTGAAAGAAATGGATGATTTCCTTGATTCATATGACCTAAATCAAATCAAAATGAGCTAAACCAATTATAAAGGTCTATATCAAGTATGGACTACCAAACAGTTGTCAAACATCTCTGAACTAAAAAAAGTCCAGACCCAGATGGATTCACTGGTGAATTTTACCAGACTTTCTTGGAAGAACTAACACCAATGCTTCTTAAAATTTTTCACAAAATAGAAAAGGAAGGAATCCTACCAAACTTCTTTTATGAAGCCAGCATCAACCTGCTAACAAGACCAGGCAAAGGTAGAACAAAAAAAGAAAAATTACAGATCAATCTCCCTCATGAACACAGATGCAAAAATTCTCAACAAAATATTGTCAAGCAGAATACAAGAATATATCAGAGAGATCATTCACCCCGACGAAGTAGGCTTTATCCCAGTGATGCAGAGATGGTTCACCATACACAAATCAATAAATGTAATACATTATATAAATGGACTGAAGGACAAAAATCACATAATCATCTCATTAGATGCAGAAAAATCATTTGACAAAATCCAATATTCTTCCATGGTAAAAGTCCTGCAGAGACTGGAAATAGAAGGAACATATCTCAATATAATAAAGGCTATTTATGACAAGCCTGAAGCCAATATAATACTAAATGGAGAAAAATTTGAAGCTTTTACACTAAAATCAGGAACAAGACAAAGGTGTCCACTGTACACACTTATTTAATATAGTATTAGAAGTCTAAGCCACAGCAATAAGGCAAGAGACACACATAAAAGGAATACAAAATGTAAAGGAAGAGATCAACTTATAATCATTTGCAGATGACATGATTCTATACATAAAGCACCCTAAAGACTCTACCAGCTAACTGTTAGAGCTGATAAACACCTATAGTCATGTAGCTGGATACAAATACCTAAAACAATACTGAGCAACAAAAACAAGGCTGGTGGTATCACCATACCTGATTTTAACCTACACTACAGAGCCATAATAACAAAAACAGCATGTACTGGCACAAAGCAGATATGTAGATCAATGGAACAGAATAGAGGACCCTGATGTAACTCCGGAGAGCTATAGCCACCTGACCTTCAATAAAAATGCCAAAAATACTCACTGGAGAACAGACAGCCTCTTCAGCAATTGGTGCTGGGAAACTGGTTATGTATATGTAGAAGGATGAAAATAGAACCTTATCTCTCTCCATGTACAAGAATTAGATACAAATGGATCAAAGACCTTAACATCAGACCTGAAACTCTGAAACTGCTAGAGGAAAAAGTAGGGGAAATCCTTCAACATATTAGTCTTAGCAAGGACTTTCTGAATATAACCCTATAGCTCAAGCAATAAAACCACATATTAATCACTGGGATCACATGAAATTACAAAGTATGGCAAAAGACACCATGAACAGAGGAAAGAGGCAACCTACAGAATGGGAGAAAATTTTTGTCAACTCTGATAGAGGATTAATATCTAGGATATACAAAGAACTCAAAAAATTAAATAATAAGAAATAAAACAGGGCTGGAGAGATGGCTTAGCGGTTAAGTGCTTGCCTGTGAAGCCTAAGGACCCCGGTTCGAGGCTCAGTTCCCCAGGTCCCACGTTAGCCAGATGCACAAGGGGGCGCACACGTCTGGAGTTCATTTGCAGAGGCTGGAAGCCCTGGCGCGCCCATTCTCTCTCTCTCCCTCTATCTGTCTTTCTCTCTGTGTCTGTCACTCTCAAATAAATAAATAAAAAATTTAAAAAAAGAAATAAAACAACCTAATTAATAACGGGCTATGGAACTAAATAGAGAGTTCTCAAAAGAAGAAACACAGATGGCATATAAACAGCTAGAAAAATGTTCTATATCCCTAGTCATCAGGTAAATGCAGATTAAAACTACAGAGATTCCATCTCACTCCTGTCAGATTGGCTACCATCATGAAAACAAATGACTATAAGTGCTGTTGAGGATGCAGAAAAAGAGGAACCCTTCCTTCTACACTGTTGGTGGGAATGTAATCTGATATAGCCATTGTGGAAATCAGTGTGGTGGTTCCTGAGACAGTTAAAAATAGATTTACCATATGATCTAGCTGTACCACTCCTAGGCATATATCCTAAGGACTCATCTCACTGCCTTAGAGATACTTGCTCAACCATGTTTATTGCTTCTCTATTCACAATAGCTAGGAAATAGAAAGAGCCTAGATGTCCCTCAACTGGTGAGTGGATAATGAAGATGTGGCACATTTATACAATGGAGTTCTACTCAGCAGTAAAGAAAAACGAAGTTATAAAATTTGCAGAAAAATGGATGGATCTGATAAGGATGATACTGAGGTAAGCCAGGCCCAGAAAGCCAAATGTCACATGTTCTCTCTCATATGTGGATCCTAGCTACAAATGACTGAACTTCTGTGTGAGTAGGAAGAAAACTCAGTAGCAGAGGCCAGTAAGCTAGAAAGGAGATATAAACAGAATAGAAAGGGAGGGAGGGGGCATTAATAGGATGACATTGTATATATGTAAGTAGAAAAGCAGATTAACAGGGGCGAAAAGGCCTAAGTGAGGTCAGGGGAAGAGATTGAGTAAAGGAAAGGTGGAGAGCTAATCTAAATCCAAGAGAAAAAAATAAATCATATGGAAACCTACTTTTTTTGGAAAATGGAGCACACAGGAGCCATAGATTGTTACTGGAAAATTTTCAGTGCCAGGGATGGGATACCTGCCAGTGAGTTGGTGGCCAGGAAGGTCCCTGATGCCCCTAAAACATTACAGGCCATTGCCAAGGCCCTTGGTTTCCCACCAGGAATAGATGGCAAGACGCTATTGCAGAAGACTCCACATACTTGGGTTGCAAGGGCACTGAGAAACCCTGTTGGAGCTGAGCTGAAAACCTCCTCCATGTAGACAGAAAGCTTGAAAAGGCCATGCTGCATGCAGTTCAATGGGAGAGAGAAATCACCAGTGAAGGTACCCAACAGTGGACACTGCAAGCCTTAGATTCAGCCAGCTAGGCCAAATGAGCCAACAGGTGCAGTAGTGGCATGTCTGTTATGGGGAAAAACAACTGCCCTCTAATTTGACTGGAGGCCCACTCCACTGGAGGGTATGCATCCCTGATACTGAAAACCTACTACAGGGTAAGTCATGAGCCCTAGAGGTGTAATGTCTGCTGCTGTCTGGCTGAAAGTATGTATTATGCTCACCAAACTGTCCAGTAAGCACTTCTCTTAATGTTCATACCCATATATTAATGCTAGTTTCACTTTTGGTTACAGAACCTTCTCTTTTCAGATTTCAGTGACCTTGGGATGACTCAGAAGGACCATGGTCCTGAGAAGTGACAGAGGAGTGCTCAGCACTGAAATATCTCTATCACACTTTCCAAGGCTCAGGGGCTATTACGGAAGAGGGGGCAGAAAGAATGTAAGAGCCAAAGAAAAGGTAGGACTCCTTATAGCATGCTCCTCCAGACACAAAATGGCCTGGATATCCATGACCGCACAGTGCCTGACACTACCTTCACAAGACCATCATAATAGGAGGAAAAGATTATGACATCAAAATAAAAGAGACACTAATTGAGAGGGGTGGTGGTGGTTTGATTCAGGTGTCCCCCATAAATTTAGGTGTTCTGAATGCTAGGTTCCCAGCTGATGGATATTTGGGAATTAATGCCTCCTGGAAGGAGTGTATTGTTGGGGGCGGGCTTATGGGTCTTATAGCCAGTTTCCCCATGCCAGTCTTTGGCACACTCTCTGTTGCTATTGTCCACCTTATGTTGGCCAGGGGGTGATGTCCACCCTTTGCTCATGCCATCATTTTCCCCTGCCATCGTGGAGCTTCCCCTCGAGCCTATAAGCCAAAATCAATCTCTTTTTCCCAGAAGCTGCTATTGGTTGGGTGATTTCTGCCAGAAATGCAAACCAGACTGCAACAGTAAAGTGGTACCCAGGAGTGGGATTCCTGCTAGACACCTGACTGTGCGGCTTTGGCCTTTTGGGGCTGATTTTCAAGAAGAATGTGGGAGTTTTTGAAACCTTGGCCTAAGAGATGACTTGCAGTGCTGGAAGTACAGCTTGATGGACTATTCTGGTCTGAGCTGCAAGACCTGAATGCACTAAGAACATGGACTGTGAGGTTTGGCTTATGAGGGTGAGAAAGAGCTTTGCTTGGACTGGGCTAGCAGTTTGTGTGAGAAGCTTTCCCTTATGCCCGTGTTCTGAGAAGCTGTGCAGAGTTGCTTTGTGTAGAAATGAACTGGTGTGAGCAGAGAGATATGGCACAAAAAGAAAAATTTTGGGGTGAACTATTGCCTATTCAGCTGCAATTGAGAGATTACAACCATTTAGACTGGGCTAGCTGACCTTCATTGGGACAACAGGAAGAGTGTAGACACTTTTGAAGGAACTTGAGTACTCAAGGAGTCCTGTTCTTCAAAGTCTCCTTTTTTCCCCTGGATTAACAAATTGGCACCCTACCTGGTATTATGGAGTATAAGAAATGCTGGAAAGAGGGTCATTGAGTTTGCAACATCGTCTTGTGTTTTGGAAATGGCCATGGGCAATGTGAAGCAGGTTTGTTGAATGCCTTCATGGAGACCCCATGGGGCCATGAGGATGAACCATGGATTGCAGCGGAGACCCAGTGGAGATGCCGGGACCATGAGATGCCTGCTAAGGAAAGCTGCCAGCCCTGATGAAGTTTTCCAGGACTGTGAGTAGCCTAGCTGAAGGGGTGTTGGACCCTGAAAGGCCCAGGTGTGAGGCCTAGTGGAACTTCCTGAGCCGAGCTAAAGTTTGGCAACCTGTCTCCGGCCAGCTAGGACTCAGCGAGACGCCTAATGGCTTCTGGCCTGCCACCTCCACATGGCAATTGTAATTACCATTTCAATAGTTAAAGTTAACTATTGGCCCTTAACTCTTCCCCCATCCTAAAATCCCTGCCTTCGTCCCCAACATGATATAGGCAACTAACTGCTCAGAGTAATAAAGCGAGTTGTTTCTGTGAGTTCCTGCATGGAAAAGACTCCCGACTCAGTGTGGATTTTCTCCGGTGGCCAGGAGAGGTTTCTGAGTCATCCGACATTCATCATCCTCCTTCAACCCCTAGGGAGGAACCAGCAGGCCTGGTTCTTCCCTCAGCACTACCTACCTGACTGGGCAGGAGCCCCGCAAAGGGGCACAATTGGAATGCCAGAGACTTGTTGCTCTTTAGAATTATTGGACTGGGAGATTTGTCACTGACTAGAGTTGTTGGACTTGGAGTTAGTTTGATGTTTTCTCTGGTTGTTTTAAATATTGTATTGGCTGAATGTTTCTTTGCTATGCTCAATGCCATCTTCTGCAGTATGAATGTTTATTCTGTGCCGTTATGGGTTTTTTGAAGTTATTTTTGGGGTATTATGGCTCATTTAAAAGATCTTTGACTATGGGGATGTATGAACATCATTGGAATTGATAAAAACCATGGGACTTTTCAAGTTAGATGAATGCATTGCATTTTACATCATGTATGGTTTTCAGTTTATGGGGGCCAGGGCTGGAATGTGGTGGTTTGGTTCAGGTGTCCCCATATATTTAAGTGTTCTGAATGCTAGGTTCCCAGCTGATGGATATTTGGGAATTAATGCCTCCTGGAGGGAGTGTATTGTTGGGGGCAGGCTTATGGGTATTATAGCCAGTTTCCCCATGCCAGTCTTTGGCACACTCTCCTGTTGCTATTGTCCACCTTGTGTTGGCCAGGGGGTGATGTCCACCCTTTGCTCATGCCATCATTTTCCCCTGCCATCGTGAAGCTTCCCCTCGAGCCTGTAAGCCAAAATCAATCTCTTTTTCCCAGAAGCTACTCTTGGTTGGGTGATTTCTACCAGCAATGTGAACTGGACTGCAACAGTGGGAATGAAGGAGAGTGGAGTTTTAAAGGGGCAAGTTGGGGTAGGGATGGAATTACCATGGGATATTGTTTATAGTCAAGGAAGTTGTTAATAAAAACATACTACTAATAATTTTTTTAAAAACTCAGTAACTGCGGCCAGTAAGCTAGAAAAGGATATAAGGGTTAAGGTTAGATTAGAAGGTAGGGAGGGGAGCATGATTTAAAGCGATGGTATTGTATACATGTAAGTAGAACAGATTACCAGGGGTGGAATGACCTAACTGAGGTCAAGGGAAAAGATTGAGTAATGGAAAGGTGGGAGGAGGGCTAATCAAAATCTAAGAGGCAATGAATAAGTCATATGGAAACCTACTTTTTTGGACAATGGCACACCTAGAGGCCAAATATTGTTATTAGAAAACTTTCAGTGCCAGATATGGGATACCTTTCATTGAGTTGTTGGTCAGGGAGGTCCCTGATGCCCCCAAAACATCACACATCACAGGCCATTGCCTAAGTTCTTGATTCCTCACCAAGAGTAGATGGTAAGACCCTATTGCTGAAGACTCCACAGGCTTGGGCTTCAAGATCACTATTAAATCCTGCTTGAGCTGAGCTGAAAACCTCCTCCATATAGACCAGCTGACAGAAAACTGGAAAAAAACTATGCTGAGTGTGGCTCTGTGGGAGGAAGTGAATTCACCAGTAGAGGTAAACAACAGTGGACAGTGCAAGCCTTAAATTTGGCTAGCTAGGCCAAATGAGCCAACAGGTGCAATAGTGGTATGTCTGTTATGGGGGAAACCAACCACTCTCTAATTAGATTAAAGACCTGCTCCATGAAAGGGAATACATGCCTGATACTGAAAACATATTATGGGGTTATTCATGAGCCCAAGGGGTATAATGTCCGCTGGTGTCTGCCTAAATGTACATTTTATTCTCACCAAAATGCCTGGTAAGCACTTCTGTTAATGTTCATACCCTTATATTAATGCTACTCTCATTTTGGTTAGAGAAGCTTCTCTTTTCAGATGGCAGCGACCTTGGGATGACTCAGAAGGTACCATAATGCTGAGAAGAAGTGACAGAGGAGTGCTCAGCACTGAAACATCTCTATCACACCTTCCATGGCTCAGGATTCATTGCCAAAAAGGTAGCAGAAAGAATTTAAGAGCCAGAAGAAGGGCAGGACTTCTTACAATGCACTCTTCCCAACACAAAATGGCCTGAATATCCATGACCTCACAGTGCCTGACACTACCAAGACAAGACCATCATAATAGAAGGAAAAGATGATGACATCAAAAATAAAAGAGAGAGCTGGAGGATGGTTTAGTGGTTAAGGTGTTTGTCTGCAAAGCCAAAGGACCCAGGTTCAATTCCCCAGGACCCATGTTAACCAGATGCACAAGGGGGCACATGCATCTGGAGTTCATTTGCAGTGGCTGGAGGCCCTGGCATATACCCATTCTCTCTCTCCCTCTTTCTCTGTCAAATAAATAAAAATGATTAAAAAAAATAAAAAAAGAAACTGAGAAGCATGGGGTTATGATGAAGAGTGGAGTTGGGAAAGGGAATGTGTAGGGAGTGGGAATTACATGGTTTATTGCCTATAATTATGGAAGTTGTCAATAAAAAGAAAAATTTCCTATGTTGTTTACTGAATGAGAATAGCACCATTGCCAAATAGCCAAGTTTCTTTTGTCTTATGTTAACATTTATTTTTCTCATAATGAGAATCAAATGGAGGGCCTTGCACATGCTAGGCAAGCACTGCACCACGGAACTGCTCCCCAGCCCTCACAATCCTGCTACATGGAGCACAGGTGATGATATAGCCAATACACTGTTCTACTTTTGTTTTTGTTTTACTTTTAATAAACAAAATCTCCAGGTGTGTGGCACACGCCTTTAATCCCAGCACTTGGGAGGCAGACATAAGAGGATTGCCATGAGTTTAAGGCCACCCTGAGACTACATAGTGAATTCCAGGTGAACCTGGGCTAGACCAAGACCCTATCTTTAAAAAAAAAAATTTAAGATTTTTATACATTAAAAAAAATTTTTTTATTTGACAGCAACAGAGAGAAAGAGGCAGAGAGAGAGAGAGAGAGAGGGAGAGGGAGGGAGTGAATGGGCGTGCCAGGGCCTCCAGCCATTGTAAACAAACCCCAGACACATGTGCCACCTTGTGCATCTAGCTAACGTGGGTCCTGGGGAATCACACCTTCAACGGGGGTCCTTAGGCTTCACAGGCAAGCGTTTAACCACTAAGCCATCTCTCCAGCCCAAGATTTTTATACATTTTTATTCGCGTGTGCATATGTGTGAGCACCAGGGTCTCTTGCTGCCACAAATGAACAACAGGTGCAGGTGCCAGTTTTTGTGTCTGGCTTTATGTGGATCCTGGGGAATTGAACCTGGGGCAAGGAGATTTTGCAAGCAAGTGCCTTTAACAGCTGAGCCGTCTCTCCAAACTATTTTAGTTTTAGTTTATTTTTGCTTTGTTTAATTTTTTGAGTCAGGTTCTCATGCAGTTCAAGCTGGCCTTGAACTCCTGATTTTCCAGCCTTCATTTCCCAAGTGCTGGGGTGAGAAGCATGCCTCTCCACACCCAGCTTAAACAATTTTCTTTATTTATTTGTGTGTGTGTGTGTGTGTGTGTGTGTGTGTGTGTGTGTGCATGTACACACCTGTGCACGTGCTCTTGCACATGTGCCTCTTGCTGCTGCCACTTTTAGTGTCAGGCTTATGTGGGTGGCTCAAAATTGAATGCTGGCCATCAAGATTTTCAAGTAAGCACCTTTGACCACTGAGCAGCTTCCCAATCCCCTGCTTATTTTATTATTATTATTATTTTAATATTTATAAATATATTTTATTTATTTATTTGAAAGAGAGAAATAGGTGGGTGGGGAGAGAATGGGCATGACAGGGCCTCCAGCCACTGCAAATGAACTCCAGATGCATGAGCCCCCTTGTGAATCTGGCTTACCTGGGTCCTGGAGAATTGAACCAGGATCCTTTGACTTTGCAGGCAAATGCCTTAACTGCTAAGCCATCTCTCCAGCCCTATTTTTATTTTCCTGAGATAGAGTCTCACTCGAGTCCAGTCTGGCCTGGAATTCACTATGTAGTCCCAGGTTGGCCTCAAGATGGGGAGGGGATATAAGGGAGAGTGGAGTTTCAAAGGGGAAGGTGGGGGGAGGGATGGAATTACTATGGGTTATTGTCTACAATTTTGGAAGTTGTTAATAAAACAAAAAAAAATAAAGTCAAAATAAAATAAAAGAGGAAAAAAGGAAAGGGGAATTTAGTTAAAAAACAAAAGCGCTGACAGAAAGCTGGAAGAAGCCATTCTACATGTAGTTCAATGGGAAAGAAAGAAATCACCAGTGAAGATACTCAACAGTGGACATTGCAAGTCTTAAATTTTGCCAGCCAGGCCAAATGAGCCAACTGGTGCAATAGTGGCACATCTGTCATGGTGGAAACAGTTGCCCTCCAATTGGACTGGAGGCCCGCTCCATGGGAGGGAATACATCCCTGATACTGAAAACTTAAAACAGAGGTAGTCATGAGCCCTAGGGGTGTAACATCTGCTGATGTCTGAAAAAATGTATATACTATGCTCATCAAACTGTCCAGTAAGCACTTCTCTTAATATTTATACCCTTATGTTAACACTACTCTCACTTTGGGTAGAGAATCTGAAAAGATGGCAGTGACCTTGGGATGACTCAGAAGGTATCATAGTGCTGGGAAGAAGTGACTGGAGTACTGAGTAACATCTCGATCACACCTTCCAAGGCTCAGGGTCTATTGAGGAAGAGGTGGCAGAAAGAATGTAAGAGCCAAAGGAAGGGTAGGACTCCTTACAACGTGCTCCCTCCAGACATAAAATGGCCTGGATATCCATGACCTCATAGTGCCTGACACTACCTACACAAGACCATCATAAGAGGAGGAAAAGATCATGACATCAAAATAAAAGAGAGACTGATTGAGATGGGGAGGAGATATGATGGAGAATGGAATTTCAAAGGAGAAAGTTGGGGGATGGAGGATATTACAATGGGATACTTTTTATAATCATGGAAAATGTTAATAAAAATTGAGAAAAAAAGCCATGGCTTCTGGCAAAGAGGGAAAGCATCTTAAGACTTCTGGTAAGTTCTTTCCTCTTCACTAACCTGTCACCAGGTACATAATGCCAGGCCCTGCTCAAAGATCACATCCCTCCCCCACAGCAAGTCAGCACCCTGCTTTACCTACTCTCAAAGCAGGAGCAGCATCTATATCCTCCTCTATGTCCCTGTCACTCAAAAGTGTTTTTTGTTTGTTTGCTTTGATTTTTTGAGGTTGAGTCTTTCTCTAGTCCAGACTGACCCGGAATTCAACATGTAGTCTCAGGGTGGCCTTGAACTCAGTTTGCACCTCCTACTTCTGCCTCTGAGTGATAGGATTAAAGGCGTGTGCCACCACAACTGGCTAAACATTTTTTTGGTTTTGTTTTTAATAAATCTTTTTGTTTATTTATTTGCAAGCAAAGATTGGAGAGAGAATTAGAGAGGGAGGGAGAGAATGGGCACATTAGGGCCTCCAGCCACTTGCAAACAAACTCCAGACACATACACCACCATGTGCATCTGGCTTACCTGGATACTGGGGGATAGAACCTGGGTCCTTAAGATTGAAGGCAAACTCCTTAACCACTAAGGCATCTCTCCAGGCCCTCAAACTTTTTCCCTTGAGGTAGGGATTCACCATATAGTCTTTAGGTGGTCTTGAACTCACAGCAATCCTCCTTACATCTGCCTCCCAAGCACTGGGATTAAAGGTGTGCACAGGCCTCAAACATTTGTATTGAGACAGAATGTGCCACAGAATATGTCAAACCACCTTTTCTTCTAGTGCTGCCAATCCTTAAGCAGGGCTCCACCTCTCAGCCACAACCCCTCCATCACTGGGATTCTGGGCGGGGCCCTACCTCTGAACCACGCCACCCCACCCCACCTCACCGCCCCGTGTCTGTTGAGGATTGTTTGAAAGCCAGTGATGGCTTTGCAAGGGACAGTATGTGTTCTGTGCACAGGGTGCTGGGGAGCCATGAAAGGTTTTTGGTATCTCAGCTTCCTCTGGCAACTGAGGGCATAGGGGAGATCTAAGTCAGGAGGGGGAATGGTCAAGAGCCCGAGGAAAGATGCAGGGGTGATGATGGTGTCAGGAGAGTTGGTCCTGGCCAAGGTGGTGGGTGATGGAGAGAGGTGGTGAGGCTTGAGGGTGCTATCTGAAATGCTGAAGACCCCAGGGCTTCAGGGTGGGGAGGCCAAGGTCAGAGGAAGGCCTGTGAGCCACAGGAGATTCAGTTCCTCAAAAATGCCACATTTGAGCATTGACATGAGCCACAAAATGCACAGATACAATCAGAAATGCATTGCCACACACTCAGACACACCACACACCTCATCAAACAGACACACACCACACAGATGACAGGCAGCGCACACAGACACCTGGGCATAGCCGTTCTGTACACACACATACATATATTTGGCTCATACCCACACACACGCACATCACAAACACAGGTATAATAGGCACAAGTCCACACTGACTTCCAGCCCCCAGAGCGACACAGATCCCAGAGTGACAGAGACAAGTACACAGAATTATAAGCACCCAGCACTCATAGCACATGGAAACTAACTGCATGCCAAGATGCACACACATCCCACAGACCCTGAAGAGGCAACCATGGCAGGCCCACAGCACACAGGGCAGCCATGCCACACACTGGGGTGGACAGAGACAGGCCAAACCTTGATACATACACAAAGAAGCAGAGAGACTCCACCCTGCAGAACTTTTACATCCTTCAGACCTCATGAGAATAGAATTGACATATTTGTACCTTGTGTCCGCCTCCTTTCACTTAACACTTAACTTTGTATTTGTTTTGTTTTTCAAGGTAAGGTCTTGCTCTAGCCCATGTTGACCTGGAATTCACTCTGCAGTCTCAGGCTGGCCTCGAACTCACAGAGATCCTACCTCATCTTCCTGAGTGCTGGGATTAAAGGCATGCACCACCGTGCCCAGACTGTTTTGATTTTTTTTAAGGGTTTAAAAGGTCAAAGTTTATTTCACAGTAAGAGGAAAAGAGAGCACAGAGAACAGACTCCTATGAGGATAGGGGATTCTAGAACTGGAACATCCTTGGTTTTAAAAAATATTTTTGCACTGAGAAATCCTGCTGGAACTGAGCTGATAACCTCCTCCATGTAGACCAGTTGTCAAAAAGCTGGAAGAAGCCATTCTGCATGCAGTTCAATGGGAAAGAAAGAAATCACCAGTGAAGATACTCAACAGTGGACATTGCAAGTCTTAAATTTTGCCAGCCAGGCCAAATGAGCCAACAGGTGCAATAGTGGCACATCTGTCATGGTGGGAACCAACTGCCCTCTAATTAGACTGGAGGCCTGCTCCATGAGAGGGAATACATCCCTGATACTGAAAACTTAAAACAGGGGTAGTCATGAGCTCTAGGGGTGTAACGTCTACTGCTGTCTGGCTACATGTATATACTATGCTTATCAAACTGCCCATTAAGCACATCTCTTAACATTCACACCCATTTATTAGTGCTACTCTCACTTTTGGTAGAGAATCTTCTCTTTTCAGATGGCAGTGACCTTGGGATGACTCAGAAGGCATCATGGTGCTAGAAAGAAGTGACAGGAGTGCTCAGCACTGAAATATCTCTATCACACCAATAGATCAGGGTCTATTGAGGAAGAGGTGGCGGAAAGAATGTAAGAGCCAAAGGAAGGGTAGGACTCCTTACAACGTGCTCCTCCCAGACACAAAATGGCCTGGATATCCATGACCTCACAGTGTCTGACACTACCTACACAAGACCATCATAATAGGAAGAAAAGATCACGATATAAAAATAAAAGATCATGACATCAAAATAAAAGAGAGACTGATTGAGAGGGGAAGGGGATATGATAGAGAATGGAGTTTCAAAGGGGAAAGTGGAGGGAGGGTATTACCATGGGATTTTTTTATAATCATGGAAGTTGTTAATAAAAATTTGAAAAAAAATTCACTTTAAAAATATTTTTATTTATTCATTTGAGAAAGAGAGAGAGAATGAGAATGAGTACACCAGGGCCTCCAGCCCCTGCCAAAGGAACTCCATGTGCATGAGCTGGAGAGATGGCTTAGTGGCTAAATGCACTTTCCTGCAAAGCCTTTACCCAGGTTTGATTCTCCAGATCCCATGTAAGCCAGATGCACATGGTGCTGCATGCATCTAGAGTACATCTGCAGTGGCTAGAGACCTTGGCACATCCATCCTCTCCCTCTCTATCTCTCTCCCTTTCCTTCTCCCTCTCCCTATCCTGCCCTCTGTCTCTAATAAATAAAAGAAAAAAGAAACTCTAGCTGCATGTGCCACTTTGTGCATCTGGCTTACATGGGTCCTGGGGAATTGAATCTGAGTACTTAGGCTTTGAAGGCAAATGCCTTAACCACTAAGCCATCTCTCCAGCACTCTGCTTTTTATATTTTTAAAGAAAAGCCCCAAAGTAATCCCTAAAAGTGTTTTCCTCAACTTGTTTTAACGTTTTATTTATTTTTAGTTATTTATTTATTTGACAGAGAATGAGGGAGGGGGGAGAGAATTGGTGTACCAGGGCCACCAGCCATTACAAATGCACTCCAGATGCATGCACTCCCTTGTGCATCTGGCTAACGTGGGTCCTGGGAAATAGAACCTGGGTCCTTTGGCTTTGCAGCCAAATACCTTAACCACTAAGCCATTCCTCCAGCCCCCCTGTTTTTTATTTTTTGAGGTAAAGTCTCACTCTGTAGTCTAGGCTGGCTTCAAACTCGCTTCAATCCTCCTTTTCTCAACTTTCTCATTTTTGGTATTACAGGCTTGCAGCACCATTTCTGCACACTTAGCCTAATTTTTAGGTTCTTCTATGTCCTTTTTATGGCTACATAATATTCCTTCATGGACCACATGCATTTATCTGTTCATTTGTCCATTAGCACTGAGTCTTTCCCACTTCTATGAACTTTTTATTTTATACCATGACATGGGATTACAGGAGCACACAGCAATTCCCTTAGGTAAGTCATTCATTTCTATTAAAAAGAAAAACAGGGAGGGACTGACGATGGCTTGGCGGTTAAGGCTAAATATAGGGTCTTGCTATGCAGGCAAGGCTAGCCTGGAACGTGTGATCCTCCTACCTCAGCCTCCCAAGTGCTGGAATGACACAGTCTGCTGGCTATTTGCTTCAACCCCTTGCTTCTCCCTACTCACATTTAGGATCTGAGCAGCCCTACCAGAGGCCCCTGTGCCTCACTTGCTCCTCAAAGCCACCTGAGACAAGGGTGTTTTGTTTTGTTTTGTTTTGTTGAGAGACAGGCTCTCAAGAGACAGGGTCTTGTGTATGTAGTTGAGGATGACTTTGAACTCCTGATTCTCCTGCCTCTGCCTCCTAAGTGCTGCAATTACAGGCATGCACATGTACCACTATTCCTGGTGGTAATGACTCGTGTGTTTGTGTGTGTGTGTGTACAGATACACATGCCCAATATGCACATGTGTGGGCCAGAGGAAAATACAAGGTATCCTCCATCATTTTAAAAAAGTATTATTTATTTATTTATTTGCAAGTACAGAGAGACAGAGAATGGACAAACCAGGGCCTTCAACCACTGCAAATAGACTCCAAACGCATGCACTACCATGTGCTTCTGGCTTTATGTGGGTACTGGGGAATTGAACCTAGGTCATTAGGCTTTGCAGACAAACATCTTAATCTCTGAGCCATCCCTCCAATCCCTCCATCATTCGGTTATCTTATTTCCCTGAGAAAGACTCTCTTAATGAACTTGGAGCTCCTGTTTTTTAGTTACACTGGCTGACCAGGAACCCTAGTCTCTGCCTCTCATAGCACTGGAATCAAATGCAGGTTCTTATGCTTGCATGAAGAGCACTCTTCCCAACTGAGCCACCTCCCCGGACCCTGGCAATGACTTTTTGTTCGTTTTGTTTTGTTTTGTTTGTTTGTTTGTTTGTTTGTTTGTTTGTTTGTTTGTTGGGGTAGGGTTCCCCTCTAGCCCAGGCTGACCTGGAATTCCCTATGTAGTCTCAGGCTGACCTCAAACTCATCCTTCTACTTCCTACCTCCTACCTCTGCCTCCCAAGTGCTGGGACTAAAGGCATGTGCCACCACGCCCAGCAGTGTCTCACTCTAGTCCACACTAACCTGAAACTTACACTCTTACACTGTAGCCCAGACTGGCCTCAAACTCATACCTATCCTTCTACCTCAGCCTCCTGAGTTCTGAGATTAAAGGTGTGCTCTACTACATCTAGCCAGTAGGACAGCAATGGCTTAAGAATCTCGTTTCGGGGGCTGGAGAGATGGCTTAGTGGTTAAGCACTTGCCTGTGAAGCCTAAAGACCCCCGTTCAAGGCTCGATTCCCCAGGACCCACGTTAGCCAGATGCACAAGGGGGCGCACACTTCTGGAATTCAGTTGCAGTGGCTGGAGGCCCTGGCGCACCTATTCTCTCTTTCTTTTTCTCCCTCTCCCTCTCTCTCTCTCTCTCTCTCTCTCTCTCTCTCTCTCTCTCTCTCCCTCTCCCTCTTTCTCTCTCTGTCTGTTGCTCTTAAATAAATAAATAAATAAAAGTAAAAAATAAAAAGATCTCATTTCGGGGCTGGAGAGATGGCTTAACAGTTAAGGCGTTTGCCTGCAAAGCCAAAGGACCCAGGTTCAATTCCCCAGGACCCACCAGATTCACAAGGTGGCACATGCATCTGGAATTCATTTGCAGTGACTAGAGGCCCTAGCATGCCCATTCTCTCTGCCTCTTTCTCTCACTCTCAAATAAATAAATAATTTTTTTAAAGAATCCTATTTCAAAGCAGGTCATGGTGGCACACACCTTTAATTCCAGCACTCATGAGGCAGAGGTAGGATTGCTGTTAATTCAAGGCCACCCTGAGACTACATAGTGAATTCCAGGTCAACCTGGGATACAGCAAGACCCTACCTTGAAAATATATATATATCAGAGAATGTGTCATATTTCTACCAATAAAGTGTGATATATTACTTGTGTGTTCAACTTTATTTATTAATTTATTCACTTATTTTTTGTTTGTTTTTTTTGTTTGTTTGCTTTTTAAGGTAGAGTCTATCATCTATCACCGTGAGTTCACCCTGAGTTCAAGGCCAGCCTGGATTCACATAGTGAATTCCTGGTCAGCCTGGGCTATAGCAAGACCCTACCTTGAAAAACCAAGAGGCGGGGGGAGGGGGGATTCTCCAAGCCAGGTGCAGTGGTGCACGCCTGTCATCCTAGCACTTGGGAGGCTGAGGCAGCAGGATTGTGAGTCCTAGGTCAGCCTGGGCTGCATAGCAAGACCCTGTTTCAGAAAACAATAATGTGGGGAGGGAATAGCTCAGCAATTAAGAGTGCTTAAGGGCCTGAGAGGGCTTGAGATCAGCTGAGTTCAATTCCCCAGCACCCACATAAATAGCTGGGGGTGTGGCCACACATACCTATAACCCCACTCCTGTGGTGAGTACAGACCACAGAATCACTGAGGAAAACTGCAACTCAGGTTAGAGAAAGAGTCAGTGTCAAGGGTATGTGGGTATGAGAGATAGGACGCCTGGTGTTCTCTCGCTTCCACGTGCAAGCAACCGTAGTGGTCTGGGAGATGGCTCAGTGGGGTAAGTGCTTGTCCAGCAAGCATGAGACCCAGATTCAACACCAGCACCACGTGAGTGCATGGTATGAGTGCGTACCTGTAATCCCACCTCTGGGGAGGTAGAAACAGGAGACTCCCTGGGGCTTGCTGGTCAGCCAGTCTAGCTGAATTGGTGGGGCTCCAAGTGCAGTGAGGGACCCTGTCCCAGGTTTGATTCCCCAGTACCCATGTACGCCAGATGCCCAAGGCAGCGCGTGCATCTGGAGTTCTCTTATGCAGTGGCTGGGGGCCCTGGAGCACCTTTCTCTCCCCCTCTCACTCTCTCTCTGAAATAAATAAGATACATTTTAAAAATTAAGGTGGAGGGCAATTGAGGAAGATACTTAATTGGCCTCTGGCTTATACACACACATGCATCAATACTACATATACATACACATGCAAGTTAAAAAGTTAAAAAAATAACTAGAGCTGTAGTGATGGCTTTGCAGTTAAGGCACTTGCCTGTGAGGCCTAAGGACACAGGTTCAAATCCCCAGTACCCACATAAGCCAGATGCACGAGGTGGCACATGTATATGGAGTTCATTTGCAGTGGTTGTAGGCCCTGGGCATGCCTATTCTCTCTATATATCTGCCTTTCTCAAATAAATATTTAAAAAAAGAAAAAGCAACAACAAAAAAAGAATTCTCCAGACCCTACGGTCACATCTTGCTGCCTTGGAAGTATGGGTCTTGGTGAACAAGTGCAAAGAAGAGAGTTAATTTCTAGCTTCCTCCTAAAACCTCAGTTTTCTCCTCTGTGAAATGGAGCTAGCTAAGCTTTGTCTCCAAGTCTTCACACGTGTGTTCCCTCAGCCTAACCATCCCTTCCACACCATCTATCTGGTAAGCTCCTACATCAAAGCTAGGATGTCCTTCCTTCAGGCAGCTACCCTTTGAGTTTCCCTAACCCCCACCTTCCGTCCCACAAGGCCCTAGTGCTGCACAATGGCAGTGGAGGGAGGGCGGGGGGAGAATCTGTGTCTGGACTCTGGAACCCATCAGAAATGGGCTGGGAGCATGGGGGATGGGAAGTGTTTGGTGGAGATGGAGGAACTGCCTCCCACTGCTAAGAAGCACAGCTTAGCTCCACAGCAGTGGGACTACCAATATGTGCTCCTTCCACAAACACTGTACACATGTGAATGCCAAACCTCTGCCACCTGTGCCCTTGCCTCCTTTCCAGTCCCCACAACCCCTGCTCAGGCCAGAACAACTTGTTCTAAGTGTCCCATCCCCCCTCCATACACACACACAGATAAGGCCACTGGCTGGGCTATCAGCAGGAAACATCTTGGCAAGACAGGAAACCATGACATGTGCCAGCCACAGCAGGACAGGACCAGGCTTGGCCTATCAGTGGCCTGATATTTTGGGAGCCACTATATAAACCCCACCTATAGGGGAACTTTGCTGCCCATGTTCCTCACAGTCTTGAGGCCCTAAGAACACAGGGACACAGGAGCCCAAGGACTCTGGATTATGCAGACCCTGGCCCCTCTCTGACTTCACCTCTCTGGGCCAGTTGTCTTCTCTCCTCAGCCCTCCTTGGATTCAGTCCTAGGAAGAGCTGACCTTTTCTGAACTTTCCAGCCTGCAAACAAGAGCCTTGTTCAAGTTCAAAAGCAGCCAGCCAGCCAGGCATGGTGGCACACATCTATTACCTAGCACTCAGGAGGTAGAGGCAAAAGGATTGAGAGTTCAAAGTTAATGTTGGTTATATAGCAAAGTCCTGTTACACACACACACACACACACACACACACACTGAAGTATAATGGCTCATCTTGTCCCAGTGCTCACACACACACACACACTGAGGTATAATGGCTCATCTTGTCCCAGTGCTCAGGAGACTTGGGCAGGAGGGTTGTCATCAGTTTGAGACCATCCTGGGCTCCATGGTGAATTCCAGGCCATCCTGGGCTACAGAGTGAGATCCTGTTTCAAATAAAGCCAGACAAGCCAGGCATAGTGGTGTGCACTTTAATCTCAACACTCAGGCAGCAGAGGTAGCAAGATCACTGTGAGTTACAGGCTAACCTGAGACTACATAGTGAATTCCAGGTTACCCTAGGCTAGAGAAAGACCCTACCTTGAAAAAAATTCCAGACAAAAGAAAAAGGAAGTTGAAGAAGGGGGAAAATAAATAACTGGCATAGCTCCTCTATACCCCAATCCAAAAAGCACCCCCTGAAACACCACCAGCTGAACACATGCTGAGTTGGAGTTACATATTATAAGAATGTGGCTGTAATTATTCTTACTTTACAGAGTTGGAAAATGAAGAGGGAAAAGTGCATGTCTGAGGTCTCCCAGCAGGCCAGAGGCACAGCCTAGCTTAAGCCAAGCCAAGTCTCCCCTTGCATCCTGCTGTGCCTATCACAGGGCCATAGTGGCAGGGTTGAATTCAAATCCAGGTCCACCTGTGCCACCACCCCAGGGAAGGTACAAAAACCCAGTTATTAGGCCTAGTCCTAATTAATAAGTGCCTTTTCTCCTGGGGCCAGTGAAAGCGAAAGGCAGAAGTGAGAGAAACAGACACCAAACTCAGGGGGTCTGGTGTAGTTCTGCTCAGAACCAGGGAGCAATGTGGTGACAGCCCAAAGAGCAAGCGAGGGATCCCAAGCGTGGCTATGTAAAGTGGCCAGTGCAGCACCTGCCCACGGCCAGCCTGATGGGTACTGGAGCGTGCATTGTGGCCCCCACCTGGGCAGCTGCAGCTGGCCAAAGGGAACAGCTACACCAGATATAACCTAGCCTAAACTCCACCCAGAAGCATAGCTTGAAGTCTTCCTGTGCTTGAAAAGCCACTTGAGGATGAACGACCTTGCAGTTCTGAGCCTCAGTTTCCCCACCTTGAGAAAGAGGTCTCAGTGTGGCCATGTGTCCCTGGATAACTTTAAGCCCTGGTGGGGAGTGGAGGACTGAAATGTCTGTTGTCTAAGGGTGCAGGGCCACCTTACAGGCCTAGGGGACTGACCTCTGCACGTGAGGAATAGTGTTGAACTGACATTCCTCTCACCCCTTCCCTGCTCTACTATCCAGCCACTTGGAGCCAGTGACAGAGACCTGAATCTGTCCTCTAGGTAACTATCCTAATAGCTCCAGTGCAAGGCACCACTTGAAAGACACACTGTAGTAGTCTTCTTCAAGCACTGCTACCTACCTATCCCATTTCAAAAACAGTGACAGTGATGATTGATGAGCCCAGAAAAAAAAAATCACCTCCCTCAATCAGGAGACTATCAGTAATGCAACTCATGATCCCAGCAGCCTTCTGGGGAACTATGTCACAGGCAGAACATCCCTTCTGTGACCATTCATCATCATTTCAAAATATTGAGCCCCAGCAGAGTACTTTGACCAAGTGCCACTGGACAGGGAAGGTCTTGGGTTTTCATGTAGGTGTGAGCTCATCATTGGTTGCCCTTTGTGCACTTAGGCTGGGAAGATGGTGTAGTGGATAAAGCACTTGCCACTCAAGCCTGAGTACTTGAGGTTGGACCACCATGCCCCAGGTAAAAGTCTGAATCCCAGCACACTGACAAAGAGATGGGAAGTGGAAGCCCAGTATGGTGGCACATGTCTGTAGTCCCAGCACTTGGGAGGCAGAAATAGAAGCATCACCGTGAGTTCGAGGCCATCCTGAGACTACATAGTGAATTCCAGGTCAGCCTGAGCTAGGGTGAGACCCTACCTTGAGAAACCAAAAGAAAAAAAAAGGAAAGAAAGAAAAGAAAAGAAAAAAGAAAAAGAGATGGGAGGTGAAGACAGGAGAATTTCACTGAAGCTCATGGGCCAGCTAGGTAGCCTGGCAAACACAGCAGTAAGCAACAAAAGTGAGAGACCTGGGGTTCAGGAGATGGCTTCGCACTTAAAGGCACTTGTCTGCAAGGCCTATTGGCCTGAGTTTGATTCCCCAGTACTCATGTAAAGCCAGATACACAATGTTGCACATGTGTCTGGAGTTTGTTTGCAGCATCAGGAGGCCACGGTGCACCCATACTCATGCTCTCTTTCAAATAAAATATTTAGAAAAAAGAAAGATGGGCTGTAGAGATGGCTTAGCGGTTAAGCACTTGCCTATGAAGCCTAAGGACCCCGGTTCGAGGCTCGATTCTCCAGGACCCACGTTAGCCAGATGCACAAGGGGGCGCACGCATCTGGAGTTGGTTTACAGCAGCTAGAGGCCCTGGCGCACCCATTCTCTCTCTCTCTCTATCTGCCTCTTTCTCTCTGTCACTCTCAAATAAATAAATAAATAAATAAAAATATTAAAAAAAAAAAGAAAGAAAAGAAAAGAATAAGAGATCCTGGGCTAGAGAGATGGCTCAGTGATCAAAGGCTCTTGCCTGCAAAGCCTGACAACCTAGATTTGATTCTCCTATATTCTTGTATTCTCATGAAGCCAAAGGCACAAAGTGGGTCACACATGAGGAGTTTGTTTGCAGTGGCGAGAGGCCCTAGCATCCAATTCCCTCTCATAAGTAAATTACCATTATTATTATTATTATTATTATTATTATTATTATTATTATTATTTTGATTTTTCAAGATAGGTTCTCACTCCCAGTCTGACCTGGAATTCACTATGTAGTCTCAGGCTGGCCTTGAACTCATGGCAATCCTCCTACCTTGGCTGAGATTAAACGCATGCACTACCATGCCCAGCATAATAAATGAAAAAAAAAATTTTTCTTTTGTTTTTCAAAGAAGAGTCTCGCTCTGGCCCAGGCTGACCTGGAATTAACTATGTAGTCTCAGGATGGCCTCAAACTCACAACAGTCCTCCTACCTCTGCTTCCCGAGTTCTGGGATTAAAGGCATGCACCACCACATGCGGCAATAAAATTTTTTTAATATCAAGATATGTTTTAAGCCACATGCATGTGTGTATGTATATATATGTAAGCCAGATGTACAAGGTGATATATGTGTCTGGAGTTTGTTTGCAGTGGCTAGAGGCCCTGGTGTGCCCATTCTCCCTCTCTATCTGCCTCTTTTTCTTTCTCTCTCTCTGTCTCTCTCTCTCTCTCTGTGTGTGTCTCTCAAATAAATAAATAAATAAAATATTTTTTTAAAAGAGCCAGATGTTTTTCAAAGTAGGGTCTCACTCTAGACCAGGCTGACCTGGAACTTACTCTGCAGTCCCTCGAATTCACAGTGATTCTTCTACCTCTGCATCCCAAGTGCTGGGATTAAAGGCATGCACCACCACGCCCATCTGCACCTGGCTTTTTGTGGGCACTGGGGAATTGAACTTGGGTTGTTAGGCTTTGTAGGGAAGTGCTTTAACCACTAAACCATCTCTCCTTTCCTACTAAAGGTAAATTTTACTGCACCTCTGTCACCTTTCAATGTCACTGCAATGGAAAATATAATCATGCAGTGGTACAAGAAAAAAAAAATAAAAGAGCCAGATGTGGTTGTGCACACCTTTAATCCCAGCACTCAGGAAGCAGAGGTAGGAGGACCGCCATGAGTTCAAGGCCACCCTGAGATTACATGGTGAATTCCAGGTCAGCCTGGGTTAGAGTAAAACCTTACCTCAAAAAAAAACAAAAAAAAAAAAAGAAAGAAAGATGTTATGAATAAACCATATGAAAACCTACTTCTTCACTAGCTAATAATATATATGCTAAAAAGAAAAAAACATAAGTTGGGCTTGGTGGCCCACACCTTTCATCCCAGCACTTGGGAGGCAGTGGTAGGAGGATCTCCACGAGTTTGAGGCCACCCTGAGACTACAAAGTGAATTCCAGGTCAGCCTGGGCTAGAGTGAGACCCTATCTCAAAAACAAAAACCAAAAAACCAAAAAGAGAGTGAGAGATGGGGGACGCTGGAGAAATGGCTTAACTTTTAAGGCACTTGCCTGTGAAGACTAAGGACTCAGGTTTAATTCTCCAGGTCCCACATAAGCCAGATGCACAAGGTGGCACCTGTGTTGGAATTTGTTTACAGTGGCTAGAGGTCCTAGTGTGCCCATTTTCTTCCTCTCTCTCTCTCTCTCTCTCTGTCTCTCTCTCTCTCTCTCTTTCTCTCCCTCTCTGTCACTAGTAACTAAATAAAAATAAAATTTTAAAAAGATTTATTAAAAAAGAGGATTAAGTTGGGGGAAGAGGGTATTGCCATGGGATATTTTTTATAATCATGGAAAATGTTAATAAAAATTGAGGGAAAAAAAGAGGATCAAAAAACAAAACAAGCAAACAAACAAAATAAAAGCCAGGTATGGTGGCTCATGCCTTTAATCCCAGCACTCACCACTCAGGCAGAGATAAGAGGATCGCCATGAGTTCAAGGCCACCCTGAGACTACACGGTGAATTCCAGGTCAGCCTGAACTAGAGTGAGACCCTACCTTGAAGAAAAAAAAAAAAAAAAAGAGGATGCTTGGGCAGACCTGCCCTGTGGGAGTGGATAATGCTGTGCCCATAAGCCATAGATTGTTCCATGAAAATTTCTGTATCATGGAGTAATAAGGTCCAGTGAGTTGTTGGTCAGGGAGGCTCCTGACAAAACATTACAGGCCATTGCTAAGGCTTTTGGTTGTTCACCAGAACTAGATGGTAAGACCCTATTGCTGAGGACTCTGCGTGCTTGGGCCATGGGTCACTGAGAAGTCAAGCTATGGTTGAGCTGGAAGCCTCTTCCCTGCAGACTAGCTGTCGGGATGCTAGAAAGAGCAATGCAACCTGTTGATGGAGAAAAACCACCAGTGGGCGTAACCAGCAGTCAACCTTGCAAGCTGTATGGCTGGACAGCCAGGCCAAATGTGCCAACTGATACAATGGTTGGCATGTCTATTATGGAGGAAACCAACTGCTCTCTGATTCGACTGGAGGACTACTCCATAGCAGAGAATTCATATCTGGTACTGAAAACCTTAATCAAAAGCTTCTTAGAGCCGGGCGTGGTGGCACACGCCTTTAATCCCAGCACTTGGGAGGCAGAGGTAGGAGGATCGCTGTGAGTTCGAGGCCACCCTGAGACTCCATAGTGAATTCCAGGTCAACCTGGGTTAGAGTGAGACCCTACCTCAAAAAAAAAAAAAAAAAAAAAAAGCTTCTGTAGGGCTGGAGAGATGGCTTAGTAGTTAAGGCACTTGCCTGTGAAGCCTAAGCTCCTGTTCAAATTTCCAGGTGCATTGTAAGCCAGGCACACAGTGACACAAGCGTGCAATGTCGCACATGCACACAAGGGGACATATTTATCTGGAGTTCGTTCACAGCAACTGAAGGTCCCGGTGCCCATTCTCTTTCTCTTTCTCTCTTTCTCTCTCTCTCTCCCTTTCTCCCTCTCAAAATAAATATTTTTTTTCTAAAAAGCCTATGGGCTAAGGACCCATGTTCAACTCTTCAGATCCCACATGAGCCTGATTGCACAAAGGTGAGGCAAGAGCAAGGTAGCACATGCCCACCAGGCGGCACAAACATCTGGAGTTCTATTTCGGTGGCTGAGGCCCTGGTGCACCAATTCTTTCTCTCTCTCTCTCTCTCAAATAAGAAAAAAAAATTAAGCCTATGGAGCCAGGTGTGGTAGCACACACGGCGCACGCCTTCAACCCCAGCACTCGGGAGGACAGGTACGAGGACCACTGTGAGTTTGAGGCCAGCCTGAGGCTACATAGTGAATTCCAGGCCAGCCTGAGCCAGAGCAAGACCCCACATTAAAAAAAAAAAAAAAAAGGCTGGAGGGATGGCTTATCGGTTAAAGCATTTGCCTGCAAAGCCAAAGTCCCAGGTTCCATTCCCCAGGACCCACATTAGCCAGATACACAAGAGGGCACAGATGTCTGGAGTTTGTTTGCAGTGGCTGGAGTCCCTGGCGTACCCACATGCCCATTCTCTCTCTCTTCAATAAATAAATAAATACAAATAAAAATATTTTTTAAAATCCCTATCTAAAAAAAAGCATAAAACTAATCCAGGCATGGTGGCACATGCCTTTAATTCCAGCACTCAGGAGGCAGACATAGGATTGCTGTCAGTTCAAGGCCACCCTGAGACTACATAGTGAATTCCAGGTCAGCCTGAGCCACAGTGAGACCCTGCCTCGTACAACAACAACAACAACAACAAAAGTCTGTAGCTGGAGAGTTCATAAACCCCACGAGGGAAACTACTACTGTACTATGGTTGCTACTGTTGTCTGGCTAAATGGATATATTGTGGCCATCAAACAGCCCTCTAAACACACATATATATATTATATTATATCATCATATTATATATATTATAATATATTATATATATTGATGCTACTCTCATTTTTGGTTAGAGAAGCTTCTCTTTTCAGACTGCGGGGTGACCACTTGGGTGACTCAAAACTCACAGTAGGCCAGGCACAGTGGTGCATACCTTTAATCCCAGCACTCGGAAGGTAGAGGTAGGAGGGTTGCTGTGAGTTTCAGGCAAGCCTGGTGTTACAGAGTGAGTGCCAGGTCAACCCGGCCTAGGCTAGAGTGAGATTTTACCTCAAAAACAAAACAACAATAAACCAATAAATAAATAAATAAATAAAACTTAACATAGTGCTGAGAAGTGACAGAGGGAATATTCAGCACATCTCTATCACACCCTTCAGAGCTCAGGGTCCATTGCAAAAGAGGTGGTGAAAAGAATATAAGCTAAAGGAAGGAGAGTAATGCTTACAATACTATCTTCCAGACACAAAGTGGCCATGGTATTCATGGTTTCACAGTGGCTGACACTACCTACACAAGATCTGCACAATAGGAAGAAAAAGATTGATGACATCAAGGCTGGAGAAATGGCTTAATGGTTATGGTGCTTGCCTGCAAAGCCAAAGGACCCAGGTTCAATTTCCCAGGACCTACATAATCCAGATGCACAAGGGGCACACACATCTGGAGTTCATTTGCAGTGATCGGAGGACCTGGCGTGCCCATTCTCTCTCCCTCTCCCTCTCCCTCTCCCTCTCCCTCTCTCTCTCTCTCAAATAAATCAAGAAAAACACAATATATGTAAAAAATAAAAGACTAGTTGGAAAGAAGAAAGCAACATGGCTGGGTCAGGGGCCACTATTAGTCACATGGACCCTCAAAAGCCACCGAAGCAGGGTGTAAAGAACCAATGTGAGAAAAGCTGGTAGCATGTGACACATCTGATGCTTCTCCCTCTCCACCCACATAAAAGCCAGAAACTACTGGAGAATCTATAATAGTGAGAAAAGGGTGCTCAACCTATTTGCCAGCAAGAAAACTAGGGCCACATCCAGGTATGGTGGGGCACGCCTGTAATCCTAGTACTCGGGAGGCAGAGGTAGGAGGATTGTCATGAGTTTGAGGCTATAGTGAGACCTACCTTGGGGCGGGGGAGGGGGGGGGAGTGAACAGAGCCAGGCAAAGCCAGACTACTTGGTTCCACATAGGAGGGGGATGTGGCCTGGCTATCCCTGGCCCGGCCCTTTCTTGACAACATCACTGACCCCAAGGAACATGGCATAGTCTGAAGTCCTGTCCTCAGGCTAGGCCAGCCATCTCAGTGTCCCCATCTAAACGGGCCTGGGAGGGAGGGCTGCACCAGCTCCTTCCAGCACCCTCTAGCACTCAGTGAACCTGGAGTCCCTGTCGTGGTTGCACTGGGATCCCAGCCAGAGGAGGCAGCCTTTCAAAAGCCACAGATGACAGAGGCAGCTTTTCTGAGAAATCTGGCCCCAGGAGGAAGTGGTGGAGGGCCCTCGGGGGTGAGGGCCGCTCAGCCTGCACTTGGGGTGCTTTGGTGTCCACTCAGCACACAGGAGGTTGAGACAGAGGATTGATGCCAGTTCAAGGCCTGCAAGGGCTATAGAACCAGACTGTCTCAAAAAAAGCACACCAAGCAGGGCGTGGCGACACACAGTCTTAATTCCAGGACTGCCTTGAGTTCAAGGTCAGCCTGGGTTAAAGTGAGACCCTGCTTCAAACAACAACAACAACAACAACAACAAGCAAAACAAAACAATCCAAAGAAAAAGAACCAAGTGCGGTGGCGCACGCCTTTAATCCCAGCACTGAGGAGACAGAGGTAGGAGGATTACCATGAGTTCGAGGCCACCCTGAGACTACATAATGAATTTCAGGTCAGCCTAGGCTAGAGTGAAACCCTACCTCAAAAAAGAAAAAAGAAAAGAAAGAAAGAAGTGGCTCATGTATCTCATTCCTGTGCGCAGGATGCTGTGGCAGGAGGATCACAGTGAGTTGGATGTCAGCCTGAGTTATAGAGTGAGATCCTGATTCAAGATAAAAGACATGCTAGAAGGATGGCTCAGCAGTTGAAGGCACTTGCTGAAAAATCTGATGGCCTGAGTTTGATTCCCCAGTACCCACATACAGCCAGATGCACAAGGTGGCATATGCATCTGGAGTTCATTTGCAGTAGCTAGAGGTCCTGGCATGCTCATTCTCACACACACATGCTTGCAAATAAATAAATTAAAATTAGGCTGGAGAAATGGCTTAGCAGTTAAGGTGCTTGCCTATGAAGCCCAAGGATCCAGGTTCAATTCCTAGAACCTTTGTAAGCACTTGGTGGCACTTGAGGCTTGTGTTCATTTGCAGTGGCTAGAGGCCCTGGTATACCCATTCTCTTTCTCTCTAGCTCATAAAAATAAGTAAATAAAAGTAAAATAGTAAAAATAAAAAAAGAATAAGTTAAATACATTAAAAAAAAAAAAACTAGCCAGGAATTTTAAACCCAGGACTAGAGAGGCAGAGGTAGGAGGATCACCATGAGTTTGAGGCCACCCTGAGACTACAGAGTGAGTTCCAGGTTAGCCTGGGCTAGAGAGAGATCCTATTTTGAAAAGAAAACAAAAATAGGGCTGGAGGGCTGGCTTAGCAGTTAAGGCATTTGCCTGCAAAGCCAAAGGACCCAGGTTCGATTCCCCAGGATCCATGTTAGCCAGATGCACAAGGGGCCGTATGTGTCTGGTGTTTGTTTGCAGTGGCTGGAGGCCCATTCTCTCTCTCTCTCTCCCTCTCTTTCTCTGTCAAATAGATAACTAAAAATAAAAAATAAAAATAAAAAACCAAGCCAGGTACGGTGGCATACACCTTTAATCCCAGTACTCTGGAAGCAGAGGTAGGAGGATTGCAGTGAGTTCAAGGCCACCCTGAGACTGCATAGTGAATTCCAGGTCAGCTTGGGTTAAAGTGAAAAAACCCTACCTCAAAAACAAACTAACTAACTAAAAAAAAAAAAAAAAAAAAAAAAACCACAACATAGAAACAAAGGTCATTCCAGCACTTGGGAAGATGAAGCAGGAAGATTGGTATAAATTCAAGGCCATCCTGCCAACCTGAGTTACAGAGCAAGACCTTATCTCAACCAATTAGCCAAACCAAAGTTCGAAAACTCATTCCCAATATCCAGCCACTCTCTGTCCCCTCTAGTCCCCTCTCCTGGTCACTAACAAACCAGAACCCTGGCCACAGGTCCCTGCCTGTCATATTCTGGTCAAAGACTGGCACCCACGGCTCTTGGTTGTACTTGTCACCTGGCCCCAATGGAGTCATAAGTGAGTAAGGGCCCACAAGTCCAGCTCAGCTGTCCCTTCTGGTCTCCAATTCCCTGAGTTAGACAATGGGACAGGGGATGACATTTCTCAAGGGGATCCCCAAGACCACTCAGAGTACCCACAAAACCCAGCTCTTAGGAAGTATTTAGGCAGTGGACACTGTCACCTCCCAGCTGACTCTGACAGGGCACCATCTTTCCCCACTGTCAGGAGACACGAGGGAGAGATGGCCATCAGGAGACCTGGGGTGCTGGCCGCCACTCCCTAGCTCTTTCTAAGAAGTCATATGCGATAATATTCCCCCTCAAAAAAGGAAGCAGAGGGCAGCCACTGCCTCTGACTGTGACCTATGGCTGGTCAAGGGCACTGGGCACAGCCTGGAGAGAATTTTGTATAAAAGTGATCATGCAGCTGGGAAGATGGGTCAGTAGTTAAGAGCACTTACTGGGCTAGAGAGATGGCTTAGTGGTTGAGTGCTTACCTATGAAGCCTAAGGACCCAGGTTCAAAGCTCAATTCCCCAGGACCCACGTTAGCCAGATGCACAAGGAGGCACACACATCTGGAGTTCGTTTGCAGTGGCTGGAAGCCCTGGCATGCCCATTCTCTCTCTCTCTCTCTCTCTCTCTATATATATATAGATAGATAGATAGATAGATAGATAGATAGATAGATATAGATATAGATGTATATATATAGATATGTATGTGTATATATGTATATATATACATACACATACATACATACATATCTGCCTCTTTCTCTCTCTCTCTCTCTCTGTCACTCTCAAATAAATAAATAAAAATGACAAAAACCGGGAGTGATGGTGCATGCCTTTAATCCCAGTGCTCAGGAGGCAGAGGTAGGAGGATCTCTGTGAGTTCAAGGCCACCCTGAGACTACAGAGTGAATTCCAGGTCAGCCTAGGCTAGAGTGAGACCCTACCTCAAAAAAAACAAACAAAAAAAGAGTACTTATCATTAAGTACTATAACCCAAGTCAGAGGGGAAAGGAAACTAGAGCATCATTGGGACTTGCTGTCTGGGGAGAGGGAAGGAAACGATGGATACTCTGGGTTGAAGGAGTGACCCCCATATCAAAAAAATATGTGAATGAGGGCTGGAGAGATGGCTTAGCGGTTAAGCACTTGCCTGTGAAGCCTAAGGACCCCGGTTCGAGGCTCGGTTCCCCAGGTCCCACGTTAGCCAGATGCACAAGGGGGCGCACGCGTCTGGAGTTCGTTTGCAGAGGCTGGAAGCCCTGGCGCGCCCATTCTCTCTCTCTCCCTCTATCTGTCTTTCTCTCTGTGTCTGTCGCTCTCAAATAAATAAATAAATAAATAAATAAATAAATGGCGTGCAAAAAAAAAAAAAAAAAGAAAAAAATATGTGAATGAGGGCTGGAGAGATGGCTTAGCCCTGGCATGCCCATTTTCTCTCCCTCCCTCCCTCTCTCTCTCTCTCTCTCAAATAAATAAATAAAAGTAAAGTATTTAAAATAAAAAATAGCCAGGCATGGTGGTGCATGCCTTTAATCCCAGCAATAGGGAGGCAGAGAGGTAGGAGGATAGCCATGAGTTCAAGGCCACCCTGAGACTACATAGTGAATTCCAGGTCAGCCTAGACCAGAGTGAGACCCCCCTCGAAAAACCAAAAAATAATAAATAATAATAAATAAATAAGAATATTTTGCTAAGCCATCTCTCCAGGCCTTTTTCTTTTTTTTTTTTTTTTTTTGGTTTTTCGATGTAGGGTCCTCACTCTAGCTCAGGCTGATCTGGAATTCACTATGTAGTCTGAGGGTGGCCTTGAACTCATGGCAATCATACCTCTGCCTCCCAAGAGCTGGGATTAAAGGCTTGCGCCACCACGGCCGGCTTGGGATTCTTTTTAAAAAAGTATTCTGGGTGTGGTGGCGCACGCCTTTAACCCCAGCACTCATGAAGCAGGAGTAGGAGGATCGCCATGAGTCTGAGGCCACTCTGAGACTACATAGAGATTCCAGGTCAGCCTGGGCTAGAGTGAGACCCCACCTTGGAAAACCGAAAAAAAAAAGAGAGAGAGAGAGAATGAGAGAGAGATGGGCACACTGGGGCCGCTCGCTACTACAGGCAAACTCCAGACATATGCACCACTTTGTGCATCTGGATTTACATAAATGGGAGAGAATTGAACCCTGGCTGGCAGGCTTTGCAAGCAAGCATCTTTAACTGCTGAGCCATCTGTCTCCCTAACCCTGACTGGAATTCTAGAACAGGCTCTACCACTGAGACTTGCCTCCATGCCCCTTTTATTTTTGGTATCCATGAGTGTGTGGTGTGAGTGTGTGTCTGTGTGTGCACATATGGATGCACTTGTGTGTCATTGTGTGTGCATGTGGAGTCCAGATATCCTATGTTGGGTGTCTTCTTGATTGCTCTCCACTTTTTTTGCTGAGAAAGGCCTCTCACTTGAACCCAGAGCTTGTGGATTAGGCTGCTTTCCCTGGAAATGCAATCTCTGTGTCCTGAACACTGAGATTACAGACAAACCGCCACCACACCCACCCAGCATTTATCTGGGTGCCTGGGATCCGAACCTGGTCCTCATGCTGTATGGCAAGAGAGCTTTACCCACTCAGTCATGTCACCAGCCTTCCTTTCTTCATTGTAGTTTGATTTTTAGAAGATTTTTTTGTTGTTTTTTTTTTAAGTAGGGTCTCACTGTAGCACAGGCTGACCTGGAATTCACTATGTATTCTCAGGACAGCCTTGAACTCACTGAGATCCTCCTACCTCTGTGTCCCCAGTGCTGAGATTAAAGGCCTGCGCCACCATGCCTGGCTTATTTTTAGAAGATTTTAAGACAAGGCTTTATATAGACCAGGATAGTTGGTGGGAAACTTGCTACATATCAGAGGATGCCCTTGAACTTGAAATCTTAATTGTGGCATACATCTGTCACCCCACCCCTCAGGAGGTGGAGGCAGGGGAATCAGGATTATAAGGCCAGCCTGAGCTATCTGAGAACCTGTCTATAAATAAGTGAATGAGTAATGCCAGCAAGCAAGGTCAGCCTGGGTTAGAGCGAAACCCTGCCTTGAAAACCCAATAATAATAATAATGATGATGATGATGCAAGCAAGCAAGCTCTGGACATGGTGGCACAGGCCTTTAATCCCAGCACTTGGGAGGCTGAGGTGGGAGAATGGATGTTGAGGACAGGATGGACTACTGAGTTCCAGATCAGCCAGACCTCAAAATAGACAAACAACAACTACAAAAAAGTAGTAAGTGAATAAAATATTTCCCAAAGATTCCTTCCCAACTGGAATTAGAGACCCAAGAATATCCTCCAGGACTCCGAAGAGCGCTCTTTATCCTCCTCCCCCATGGCAGGGCGCTCACACCTCCAGGGGCCTCTCCCCAGGCAGTCCTCAGGGTCGGAAGGCTCCTCTCAGAGTGTCGGCCTCCCTGTGGCCCACTCTCCTGCCTCCTTCTCTAGGCTGCCTCTCAAGGACCCCCTTGCTTAGAGACAGGACCCCAGGGCTGCAGCCAGCCCCACTCCAAGCCTCCTCCAGCTTCTTCAAATCCCAAGACCCAGATCCTAAAAGCAGCATGTCGTCAGATTGTGGGTGGGACGCTGGCACAGAAGGACTCGGGTGGAAAAGTGGTGACGAAGCATGAAGTCTGGCAGAGCGGGATTACTAAGAATGGAACACTACGATTTAAAAACGCAGAGTGGAAACTAGGCATTAATGATGTGGCAGCTGTGGACATTCCCTGGACCATCTGTGGGATTTTTCTGGAAGTCTAATATGATTCCAAGACAAAAAGGTTACTTTTAAAGTTAATTTGAAAGAAAAAAGAAGAAGAAAGGAGGGAGGGAGGGAAAGAAAGAAGGAAGAAAATGCAGGACATGGCGCGCACCTTTAATCCCAGCACTTGGGAGGCAGAGGTAGGAGGACCCCTGTGAGTTCAAGGCCCGCTGGGAGCCACAGAGTGAGTTCCAGGTCAGCTTTGGCTGGAATGCGGCCCTGCCTCAAAAAAAGCAAAAACAACAACAACAAGTTAACTTGCTAGAAAAAGGGGGTGAACTTAGAGAGGGAGCAAAAAACCACTCATAAACTTCCAAAACACAAAAAGTTAACTCGACATAAATACACATGAGAGAGACACTCATACCAGGCCCCAACAACCTTATCACCTTGCAATTGGTGACAACTCTGTCTCCAGTCGGTTTTTTTGTTTTTTGTTTCCTCCCCGCCCTCCCCCACCCCCAAGCAGGGTCTCACTCTAGCTCAGGCTGACCAGGAAATCACTATGTAGTCCTCCTATCTCTGCCTCCCAAGTGCTGGGATTAAAGGCATGTGCCACCACGCCCGGCTCAGCCTGAGTTTTCCCTACTTGTTTTCTCAAACTTAAAAATTATTTCAGGAGCTGGAGAGATAGTTTAGCAGTTAAGGTGCTTGCCTATGAAGCCAAAAAGGAGGTCGGTTTGACTCCCCAGGACCCACGTAAGCCAGATGCATAAATGGCAATTGCAACTGGAGTTCGTTTGCAGTGGCTGGCAGCCCTGGCATGCCCATTCTCTCTCTCTCCCTCTCTCTCTCAATCTCTCTCTCTCTCTCTCTCTCTCTCTCTCTCCTCTTTCATTCTTTCAAATAAATAAAAATAAAATATGTTTTAAAATTATTTAAATGTATTTTGTTTCTTTTATTTTTGAGTCAGAGTGTTGCTATGCAGCCCAGACTGGCCTCCAACTCTATCCTCCTGGCTCAACCTCCTGAGTGTTAGGATGACAGGACACCCGGTGTCCAGGGTCAGCCTGGATGACAGCTCAGAGAGTTCCCTCCCTATAGATCCCATAACATCTGCTCACCAACGTTTACTGTCATGGGGTGATGCAGCATTGAGCAACACACAACAAATTTGTACATGTGCAAAACAGCAGGGAGACTGTTCCGTGCGTCTTTGTAAATTAGGAAAATGGATGGCGATCAGTAGGTAGACAGAATTCAGGGTGATTTGAGCTGGGAAGGTTAAGGACAACATTTCATGAGCAGGTGACACTGGAGCAAAGATCAGCAGAAGGCTATTGCATTATTGGCCAATGAAACAGCCAGTGCAAAGCTCTGTGGCAGAATTGGGTCTAGAATGATTCTGGGACAGCAGAGAGGCTGGTATGTGGGAAGGGAAAGAGAAGGGGGGCTGGACCACAGGACCGGGTGGGCCTTGAGGAATTCTCTTCTATGGGCATAGTCAGGACAAAGCTCAGCATTCCACACTTGCTCTGAAAATATCTTCTGAGATGACAGCTATGCAAAAACTCAGGCCTTGCCTTGGGAGCCCCAGGGCCTTCAGACTTCCCCTCAGAGGCTCCAAGGTGCAGGGTTTCCAGCCCTGTGTGTGCTGCCCTGAGGAAGCTACAGCAGTGTGAGTCTGCATGGAAAGGCAGTAATGCACCTGGAACTGAACTGAGGCTCTTCTTCCTGCTGCCAGCGTCGCGTCTGACCCAGGAAGATCAGACTGTCCCCACAGCACCCACACAGTGACTCTACTTTGTGACAGGCAGAGTTGCTGCCCTGGAAAGAGGGGCTTGAGTTGCTTCTGTGCCCTTTTGGGTACAGGCTACTTATTTATTTATTTATTTATTTATTTATCTATTTATTTATTTATTTATTCATTCATTTTGAAGTTTTGGTAGGGTCTCACTCTAGCTCAGGCTGACCTGGAATTCCCTATGTAGTTTCAGGCTGGCCTTCAAGTCACAGATGTCCTCCTATCTTTGCCTCCCAAGTGCTGGAATTAAAGATGTGCACCACCATGCCCAGCTCCTGGTTGCAGCTTTGGTCACAGTCCCAACCTTTGTCACCTGTTGTCTGGTCTCTTTGGAAACCACAACTTGGGGTGCTGTTATCAGTTACTGGTGGCAAGCAGCGGTGAGTGGGTGATTTGGGGGCCTGACTCTTCTCAGAAGTGCCAGTCTGTGTCATCGTGGGGTAGCTGGCAAATAAAAAAAGGCTAGGTTATCTACCCCTAATCATGATCCCTAATGATTAGGACCTTGAACACATTGGTGGCTTGTTTATGTAACTTTATTTAACGATTCTCAGCCTGGGGCCTGTGAGTCTTGCAGCAAGGGGTCAGGGCTGGAGACAAGGAGTGGCACTCGGCCAGGGAACTTCCATGAGACTTCCTAGAGAAAAGGATATGGAAAAGGGCTTTTTGAGTAAGTAGTGCCAAAGCAGAGGAGAAGCCAGGTCTGGTGACACAGGCCTGTCACTCCAGCTACTGGGGAGGCTGAGGCAGGAGGATTTCAGTCTGGGTAACTGAGTGAGACACTATATCAAAATAAAAAGTAAAAAGAGGAGCCAGGCATCATGATGCATGCCTTTAATCCCAGCACTTAGGAGGCAGAGGTAGGAGGCTTGCCATGAGTTCGAGGCCACCCTGAGAATCCATAGTGAATTCCAGATCAGACTGAGCTAGTGAGACCCTACCTCAAAAAAAAAAAAAAAAAAAGGGCTGGAGAGATGGCTTAGCGGTTAAACGCTTGCCTGTGAAGCCTAAGGACCCCAGTTCGAGGCTCAGTTCCCCAGGTCCCACGTTAGCCAGATGCACAAGGGGGCACACGCGTCTGGAGTTCGTTTGCAGAGGCTGGAAGCCCTGGTGAGCCCATTCTCTCTCTCTCCCTCTATCTGTCCTTCTCTCTGTGTCTGTCACTCTCAAATAAATAAATAAATAAATAACTTTTAAAAAAAAAAGTAAAAAGGGAGGGACTAGAGAGATGGCTTAGCAGTTATGGCACTTGCCTGCAAAGCCTAATCATCCAAGTTCTATTCCCCAGCATCCACATAAAGCCAGATGCATAAGGTGGTTCATGTGTCTGGAGTTCATTTGCAGTGGCTAGACACTCTGGCACATCCATTGTCTCTCTCAAATAAACTAAAATATTTTTTATTTTTGTTTATTTGAGAGACAGAGAAAGAAAGAGGCAAAGAGAGAGAAAGAGAAAATGGGCACACCAGGCCCTTCAACAATTGCAAATGAACTCCAGATGCATGTGCCACCTTGTGCATCTGGTTTTATGTGGGTCCTGGACAATTGAACTACTTTAACTGCTAAGTCATTTCTCCATCCCTCAAGTATATATTTTGGTTGGGGGGGTGTTCAAGGTAGTGTTTCACTCTATCCCAGGCTGACATGGAACTCACTATGGAGTCTCAGAGTGGTCTCAAATTCATGGCAATCCTCCTACCTCTGCCTCCTGAATGCTGGGATTAAAGGTGTGCACCACCATGCCCAACTTACATTTTAAAAAATTTTATTTAAAAAGCCAAAAGAGGGCCATGTCTCTATGATTCTAATGCTGCTATGATAATGGAAGGTGGAACCAGAAGAATCTGGAAGCTTGTAACCAGAAAAAGGTGAAAGTAGAAGACAAACACCCCATGGGTGTCTTCTGACCTCCACATACACACCATGGCATGTATATGTCATGTACACACATCATACACTTGCACCCATACAAACACACAGAATAATAAAAATAGAAACATTTAAATTTTTACTTAGTTGTATGTGTACGTGTGTGTGTGCGTGCACGTGTGCCTGCACATGCCTGCACACATGCTACACAACATGTGTGGCAGTCAAAGGGAAGATGGAGGCAGAAGGATCAGAAATTCTAGGTCATCCTTGGCTATACAGTGAGATCCAGTCCAGCCTGGGCTACATGAAATATGATTCAAGCAGACAAAAAATAAATTCAGCACCGATGTTCTAGCATGGATTCTATAGCTGTCAACATTCTAGAACCTATTGAGTTGGACACTTTAAATTGGAATAGTATGTGTTATAGCACAATAAAATCATTAAAAAAACAAAAGAGCCGGGCGTGGTGGCGCACACCTTTAATCCCAGCACTCGGGAGGCAGAGGTAGGAGGATTGCCATGAGTTTGAGGCCACCCTGAGAATACATAGTGAATTCCAAACCAAAGAAAAAAAAGAAGAAGAAGCTAAGGAGAATTTTTGCCCCATAGAACTGGAGGCAGCTCCAAGCTTTCTGGTAGGGGAGTGTACATTTGGGACAACTGAAGGAAGGTGATAGTGAGATTCAGGCACCCAGGCTGGGATAAGGTGACACCCATGGGGAACTCCCACAGCCTCAGCTGCTTCCCCCCTTCCTTGCTGCCTGCAAGGCAGGGATCAGGAGCTGCCCTTCAAATGTGGGATCATAGAATGTCCCCTCACCCCCACCCACAGTGCCAGGCCCACCTGGGAGTTCCGCACCCTTGCTACCTGTCTACCTACAAAGCCACTTCCTGCCTATCTGTCTGCCTGCCTCCTGGCACCTGGTCCTCCACACACACCCACTAGTGAGACCTGCCCAGCTTTCTCAGGAGCAGCTGTGGAGAACATGAGGACCCTCTTCTGCAACACGTTGCTCCACTGGCCCAGGTCACAACCTGATTTTGTCACTGACCTCCCTGGGGCCACAATGTTTTCACCTGAGATACGGGACTCAAAATGACAGTCTTGCAGAACTGCTGTGTTGCTGGGGCCTGGCATTGGCTGTTCCCTCTGTTGGAACACTTCTAGAATCTTCTAAGAAGTCCACCCCTTGGCTTCACTCACCTGCTGAAGAAAATCCCACCCTGTCAGTCCACTCACGCAAAACTCTGTCTCAAAAAGAAAATAAGAGCTGGGCTTGGTGGCGCACACCTTTAATCCTAGCACTTGGGAGGCAGAGTAGGAGGATTGCCACGAGTTCAAGGCCACCCTGAGACTACTTAGTGATTTCTAGGTCAGCCTGAGCTAAAGCAACACACTACCTCAAAAATAAATAAATAAATAATAAAACAAGAGGCTGGGCATGGTGGCGCACACCTTTAATCCCAGCACTCAGGAGGTAGCGGTAAATCGCCATGAGTTCGAGGCCAGCCTGAGACTACATAGTAAATTCGAGGTCAGCCTGGACTAGAGTAAAACCCTACCTCGCAAAACTAAATTAAATAAATAAATAATAAAAATAAAGTGAAACAAGTTCTGGAGGGATGGCTTAGCGGTTAAGGCGTTTGCCTGTGAAGCCAAAGGACTCGTGTTCAACTCTCCAGATCCCATATAAGCCAGACACACAAGGTGACACAAGCACACAAGGTCGCACATGAACACAACGGTGGCGCACGCGTCTGGAGTTCAATTGCAGCGGCTGGAAGCCCTGGCATGCCAATTCTCTCTCTCTCTCTCCCTCTCTCTCTCCCTCTCTCTCTCCCTTCCTCTCTTTCATTCTCTCGCTCTCTTTCTCTCTCATATAAAAAAAATAAAATAGGGCTGGAGAGATGGCTTAGCGGTCAAGGCGCTTGCCTGCAATGCCTAAGGACCCAGGTTCAATTCTCCAATACCCATATAAGCCAGATGCAGAAGGTGGGGCATGAATCTGGAGTTCATTTGCAGCGACTAGTGGCCCTGGCATGCCCATTCTCTTTTTTTTTCCCCCCTCTCTCTCTACCTCCCTCTCTCCTCTCTCTTTTTTAAATTTTTTTTATTTATTTATTTGAGAGCTACAGACAGAGAGAGAAAGAGGCAGAGAGAGAGAAAGAGATAATGAGCGTGCCAGGGTTTCCAGCCACTGCAAACAAACTCCAGATATGTGTGCCCCCTTGTGCATCTGGCTAAAGTGGGTCCTGGGGAGTTGAGCCTTGAACCAGGGTCCTTAGGCTTCACAGGCAAGCGCTTTACTGCTAAGCCATCTCTCCAGCCCATCTCTCTCTTTAATAAATAAATAAATAATGTTTAAAAAACTAAATGAATAAATAAAACAAGCTGGGCACGGTGGTGCATGCCTTTAATCCCAACACTTGGGAGACAGAGGTAGGAGGATCACCATGAGTTTGAAGCTACATAATGAATTCCAGATCTGCCAGGGCTAGAGTGACACTACATTGAAAAACCAAACACTAAAAATAAAACAAAAGCCTGACATGGTGGTGCACACCTTTGATCCTAGCACTGGGAGGCAGAGGTAAGAGTATTGCCATAAGCTCAAGATCAGCCTGGGACTACAGAGTGAATTTCAGGTCAACCTGGTCTAGAGTAAGACCCTACCTCAAAAAAAAAGAAAGAAAGTAAGTGGGAAGGAAGAAAGAAAAACAAGAACTTGGAACTGTGGCTCAGTTAACAGATTGCTTGTCTAGCTTGCCTGAAGACCTGGGTTCAATCTCATAAACCCATGTGGTGGACTGGAGAGATTGTTCAGTGGTTAAAGCTTTGCCTACAAAGCCTAATGACCAGGGTTCAATTCCCCAGTACCCACATAAAGTGGTGCATTCATCTAGAGTTCATTTATAGTGGCTAGTGGGCATTCCAGGACATTCTCTCTGCCTGTTTCTCTTATCTCTCCCTCTCTCCCTTCCCCTCTCTCCCCTTGCAAGTAAATAAATTAAATATTTTTAAAAAACATGTGTGATGACATTCCAGTCTAGTACTCCAGAGGTAGAGGTACAAGGATCAGAGGCATAAGGTCATCCTCAAATACATATCAATTTTTATTTCAGCCTGGCCTACATGAAACTATCTCAAAAATAAAATAGGGCTGGAGTGATGGCTTAGCAGGCTGGTCTGCAAAGCCTAAGGGCCCAGCTTCACCAGGTTCAATTCCTCAATACCCATGTAAGCCATATGCACAAGGTGGTACATACATCTGGAGTTTATTTGTAGTGGCTGGAGGCCCTGGCTCACCCATTCTCTCTCTCTCTCTCTTTGCTTGCAAATAAATAAATAAAAATAGTCTTTAAAATTTTTTTATTTCTTTATTTATTTGACAGAGGGAAAGAAGCAGACACACAGAGAGGGAGGGAGAGAGAATGGGCACACCAGGGCCACCAACCACTGCAAACAAACTCCAGACACATGTGCCACCTTCTACATCTGGCTTACATGGGTCCTGGGGAATCAAACCAAGGCCCTTTGGCTTTGCAGGCAAACCACTAAGCCAGTTCTCCAGTACAAATAAAAATATTGTTTAAAAATATATAGCTAGGTATGGTGGGACATGTCCAACACTCAGGAGGCTGACGTAGGATAGCCATAAGTTCTAGCCTGTGCTAGAGTGAAATTCCACCTCAATAAAAATAAAAATATCCAGTTTATGATATAAACTGGATATGTTGGCTCACACTTTTAATCCCAACACTCTGGAGACTGAGGTCAGAGGATTGCTGTGAGTTTGAGGCCAGTTTGGGCTACAAAGTGAAATCCTGCCTCAAAGACAATATAAAATAAGACTGGGAGATAATGGCTCAGTGGATCAAGTGCTTGCTGTGTATGAGGACCTCAAAACACTGGACACTAAAGCTGGACACTAGTGCTATGCACAAAGCCCAGCACCACAAATACTGGGGATGGTGGTGCACACCTGTGATCTCAGCCCTCAGGAGGTGGAGGCAAGAGGATCACAGGTTTAAGCCAGGTGCAGTGGCACACGCCTTAAATCCTAGCAGCACTCAGGAGGCAGAGGTAGAAGGATTGCCATGAGTGCAAGGATACCCTGAGACTACATAGTGAATTCCAAGACTGTCTGGTCTAGAGCAAGCCCCTACCTTAAAAAGCCAAAATAAGAAAATATTATTACTTTTTTGCCCTTTACTCATAATCAGTAAATGATAAATTGTTTAAGAAAAGACAAAAAGAGAGGTAGGAAGGTCACTGTGAGTTCAAGGCTAGTGAGCTCCTACCTCAAAAAAAAAAAAAAAAAGGATAGAACAAATGAATGACTAAAATTAAAAACAAAATAAAATATTACCATTATTATCATCACTGATCACTGCCTAAAGCTGTCCTTTTTTGGCAGGGAAGGGGGGCATCTTGCTCTAGCTCAGGCTGACCTGGGATTCACTATGAAGTCTCAGGGTGGCCTCAGACTCACAGTGATCCTCCTACCTCTGCCTTCCGAGTGCTGGGATTAAAGGCCTGCGCCACCACACCCAGTTTATTCCTGTTATTCTTGCACTTAAGAGGTGGAGGGAAGAAGACAAGAAGTTCAAGGTCATTCTCAACAACATAACCATTTGAGCCAGCTTGGACAACTTGAGACTGTCTCAAATAAAAAGGGAGGGTGATATGGAGAGGACTTCTGGGTAAGACGGCGCCATACTAGCTACCCCAAAGCAGCCTAGATAGGGAAATAATCAGAAACACAGCAAAACACACTCTTACACTGAAAAGTGAAGGTGTATAAGTTATTATCAACCACAGTGGAGAAGGGGGAGAGACCAAGATCTCCCAGAAAGGAGGAAACCAGCCAGAATCCCACCGAGGCACCAGCAGCCCTGATCCCTGAGTCCTCTGGGCCAGTGGTGCAGAGCGGCAGGAGCAGAAACAAGGTGAGGGATTTTACATTCGTCTCAGCCGCCTTGCAAAGGCAAGAAACCTCACAGGGAAGACAGCACAGACCAGCTGAGCAGCTGCTGAAGGAGGACACAAACAGGACCAGCTGAGCAGCTCCAGTAGGACACTAGGCACCCTGCAAAGTCTCCCGTCCCCCAACTGTCAGGGCCGTGAACAGCTGGAGAACTCACCCAGCACCCGGCACTGAGAGGGATCGAAGTGGGCACCAGCCTTGGTGAGACTGGAAGCCATCCCAGACGGTAACAGGGCCTCCTTACACAAAGCCACATACTTAGACCTGCACTGGAAGTGCTAGTCTCTCTTTGCATGTCAGGAAAGGTTACGTGTTACATTTGAATGATATATTCTTGGTTGGTTTTACCCTTCTCAAATAAGCTGTGTTTTCATGTTGATTATTGTTGCATTTGACATTTCCTGATTTTTAGGGCCTTTGTCTTTTTCTTAAGTCACTACTGGGGACAGGAACTTACTGGCCCCAGGATGACTTGGAACCAATTTTAGACTAGAAATCCCAACCTTCTAGTTGACAGGATTAAGGGTGTGGGGCAACACACACCCTGAGGGTCTTTGGCTTTACTAGATTATTTGTGTACTTTAATCCCTGTGGTGGTTTGCTTCAGGTGTCCCCAATAAATTTAGGTATTCTCACTGCTATGTTCCCAGCTGATGGGGATTTGGGAATTAATGCCTCTTGGAGGTGGTGCATTGTTGGGGGAGGGCTTGTGGGTATTAGAGCCAGTTTCCCCTGTTCCTGTTGTCCCCCTTATGCGGGCCAGGAGGTTATGTCCACACTCTGCTCATGCCATCATTTTTGCCTGCCATTGTGGAGCTTTCCCCTTGAGCCTGTAAGCCAAAATAAACATCTTTTTTCCCACAAGCTGCTCTTGGTTGGCTGATTACTACCAGCAATGCAAAACTGACGGCAACAATCCCCCCACTTGTATAAGTATAATTTATGTATGTATTCACTTGACTTTTAGAATTTGCCAGTAATTTGCTTCACCCAGTCTACTACAATACTTGAATAGCAGGCAAACTCAATACCTAGGGTCACATCTGCTGTTTCTCTTGGAGTATAAGAGCTACACGTGTCACCATAAACTCCTATACTGAAGATATATATAGTTAGATTTACAAGGCTAAGAAAGCTGCATATAGTTAGAAAACCAAAGCATCAAATTAACTCAAGATGCAAAAATCTCTACATTATAATACAAGAAACAGAAAAAAAAAATCAAGACAATACAATCCCACCAAAAATTAAAAATCCATCAAAATGACCTCCAGTGAGACAGCTTTAGATGAAATGCCTGACAGATTTTTAAGAAATGATTTGTCTATGTTCAAAGAAATCAAAGAAGAAAACCAACTCCTGAAGGAATTCCAAGAAAAGAAAGGAAGCCAACCTAATGAAATAAGTCAATACAAAACAAGAGTGAGGAGCTAGAGAGATGGTTTAGGGGTTAAGGAGCTAGCCTGCAAAGCCAAAGGACATAGATTTCATCCCCCAGGACACACACCCAAGGTGGCACATGTGTCTGGAGTTTGCAGCAGCTGGAGGCCCTTATGTGCCCATTCTCTCTCTCTCTCTCTCTCTTTCTCATAAATAAACAAAAAGATTTTTTTGTTTCGAGGTAGCGTCTCACTCTAGCCCAGGCTGACCTGGATTTCACTATGTAGTCTCAGGTGGCCTCGAACTCATGGCGATCCTCCTACCTCTGCCTCCCGAGTGCTGGGACGAAAGGCGTGTACCACCACAACTAGCACTCATGTTCTTTTAAATTTCTTTTTGTTAAAGCTGGGCATAGTGGTAACACTCGGGAGGCAGAGGTAGGAGGATCGCCATGAGTTCGAGGCCACCTGAGACTACATAGTGAAATCCAGGTCAGCCTGGGCTAGAGTGAGACGCTACCTCGAAAAACCAAAAAAAAAAAAAAAAAAACCAGAGTAAGGAAAGAGAAATAATGAAAAAGTACCAATAAGAAATACTAGAAATGACCCAGGTGTGGTGGCACATGCCTTTAATCCCAGTACTCAGGAGGCAGAGATAGGAGGATCACCATGAGTTCAAGGCCACCCTGACATTACATAGTGAATTCCAGTGAGCTAGAGTGAACACCTACCTCAAAAAAAAAAACACCAAAAAAAAAAAAAAAGAGAAAAGAAATGCTAGAAATGAAATACAGAATAAGTCAAATATAAAACTCGGGCTGGAGAAATGCTTAGCAGTTAGGCGCTTGCTGTGAAGCCTAAGGACCCTGGTTCAAGGTTCAATTCCCCAGGACCCACGTTAGCCAGATTCACAAGGGGGCACACGTGTCTGGAGTCCGTTTGCAGTGGCTAAAGGCCCTGGCATGCCCATTCTCTCTCTCTCTCTCTCTCTCTCTCTCTCTCTCTCTCTCTCTCTCTCTCTCTTTCTCTGCCTCTTTCTCTGTCTGTTGCTCTCAAATATATATATAAAACGCTTGCCAGTAGAATGGATCAAGGAGAGGACACAATATCTAAACTAGAAGACCAGGTGGCAGATCTATACAAGCCAACAAAGAGAAAGACAAACTAACAGGATGGCATGAATGGTAATTTCAAGACATTTGGGACACTATGAAGAGATCAAACATAAGAATTCAGGACACAGTAGGAGAAGGATTTTACTCCAAAGGCATAACAGGTATTTTCAACAAAATCATAGAAGAAAACTTCCTCCAAGTAGGGAAAGTGATGCCAATACAGATACAGGAAGCCTATAGAACCCCAAACAGACAAAATCAGGAAAGAACTTCTCACTGTCATGTTATAATTAAACTACAAAACACATAAGCCAAAGAAAATATATTGAAAGCAGTTAGAGAGAAAAATCAAGTCATATACAAAGGCAAGCCCTTCAGGATAACAACAGATTACTCAACACAAATTGTAAAGGCCAGAAAGGCTTGTAATGATGTATTCAAGTTCTGAAAGATAACAACTGTCAACCAAGATTGTTTTTATCCTGAAAAGCTATCCATTCAAAGAGATAGAGAATTCCACAACAAAAGCAGGCTAAAGGGAATATTTGAAGACCAAACCAGCTCTACAGAAAATAATTGAAAGGATACTCCATGCTGGAGAGAAAGAAAAGCACACATATAAGGAACCTGGAAAAATTCAAGCCATACTTAAATACTAGTAAATGCAAGAGAGCAAAGGTAAAACCAGAAAACCTACAAAACAAGAAAAATGACAAAAATAAATACACACCTTTCAATAGCAACTTTTTGTTATTGTTTATTCCAACGTAGGGTCTCACTCTAGATCAGGCTGACATGGAATTCACTATGTAGTCTCAGGGTGGCCTCGAACACTCTGCAGTCCTCCTACCTCTGTCTCCCAAGTGTTGGGATTAAAGGTGTGCACCACCATGCAAGCTCAATAATAACTCTTAGTATCAAGGGCCTCAATGCCCCAACCAGAAGACAGGTTGTCAGACTGGGTTAAAAAGTAGGATCTTGAGCTAGATGTGTTGCCACACGCTTTTAATCTCAGCACTCAGGTGACAGAGGTAGGAGGATCACTGTGAGTTCAAGGCCAGCCTGAGACTGCATAGTGAATTCCAAGTCAGCCTGGGCTAGAGCAAGACCCTACCTCGAAAAGCCAAAAAAAAAAAAAAGAAAAAGAAAAAGAAAAAAAGGCAGGATCCTTCAATTTGTTGCCTCCTGGAAACTCACCTTTCCACAAAAGATGTACTCTATCTTATGATGAAAGTTTGGAAAATAGTGTTTTAAGCAAGGTGTCGCTATCTTAATAACTGACAGGGTAGACTTCAAACCAACATTAGTTAGGAAAGATAAGGCAGGTCACTTTATATTGATTAAAGTAACACTCCAACAGGAGGACATTACACTTCTAAACATATATGCACCTAACATGGGGGCTTCCAACTTCATCAAACAAAGGCTATTAGAACTAAGGTCACAGATAATACCAAACAGTTGTAGTGGGGGACTTCAACACCCCACTCTCATCAATTGACAGGTCATCCCAGCAAAAACTAAACAAAGATGCATCTGGATTAAATGAGGTTGTAGAACAAATGGACCTAACAGATATATACAGGACATTTCATCCAAATGCTGCAGAATACACATTCTTCTCAGCAGCACATGGAACATTCTCTAAAAGAGATCATATATAGGACACAAGGCAAATCTTAACAAATACAGGAAAATTGAAATAATTCCTTGCACTCTATCTGATCACAGTGGGAATAAACCATAAATCAATAGCAAGAAAAGCTATAAAGCATACACAAAATCATGGAAACTAAACAATACACTACTAAATATTAAATGGGTCAATGAAAAAATCAAGAAGGGAATTTTTTTTTAAATTAAAAAAAAAGAAATCAAGAAGGAAATAAAAAAAATTATCGAATCAAATAATGAGAACACAAAATACCAAAACCTTTGAGACACAATGAAGGTAGTCCTAAGAGGGAAATTTATAGCTTTAAGTACCTATATTAGGAAATTAGAGGGCTGGAGAGATGGCTTAGCAGTTGAGGCACTTGCCTCCAAAGCCTAAGGGTCCAGGTTTGATTCCCTAGGTCCCACATAAGCATGTGTCTGGAGTTCATTTGCAGTGGCTAGAGTCTCTGGCATGCTCATTTTCACTACCTCTCTCTTTCTCTTTCTCTCTTTCTCTCTCTCTCTCTCCTTCTTTCTGTCTTAAATGAATAAAAACAAAATCTTAAAAAAAAAAATTGGAAAGGTTGCAAGTAAACAACTTAATGCTTCACCTTAAGGCCTTGGAAAAAGAAGAACCAGGCAAACCAAAAATCAGTACATGGGAAGAAATAATAAAGATTAGGGCATAAATTAATGAAATAGAAACAAAAAAAAAATTCCAAAGAATTAATGAAACAAAGAGTTGGTTCTTTGAAAGGATAAATAATATTGATAAACCCTTAGCAAATCTGACCAAAAGAAATAGAGAAGAAGCTGGGCGTGGTGGCGCATGCCTTTAATCCCAGCACTGGGGAGGCAGCGGAAGGAGAGTTGCTGTGAGTTTGAGGCCACCCTGAGACTACATAGTGAATTCCAGGTCAGCCTAGGCTAGAGTGAGGCTCTACCTCAAAAAAAAACAAATATATATATGAACAGAATACAAGTATGGATCAGAAAGATCATTCACCCTGACCAAGTAGGCTTTATCCCAGAGATGCAGGAACGGTTCAACATTTCCAAATCAATAAATGTAACACAATATATAAACAAACTGAAAGAAAAATAATATGATCATCCCATTAGATGCAGAAAAGGCATTTAACAAAATGCAACATCCCTTCATGATAAAAATCCTACAGAAACTGGGAATAAAGGAACATATCTCAACATAAAGAAAAACTATTTATGACAAACCTACAGCCAACATAATACTAAATAGAGAAAAACTTGAAGATTTTCCACTAAAATCAGGAGCAAGACAAGGGTGTCCACTGTCCCCATTTTTATTTAATATGGTACTAGAAGTCTTAGCTATAGTAGTAAGTCATAAAAGGGATACAAATTGTAAAGGAAGAAATCAAGTTATCACTGGTTGCAGATGATATGATATATAAAAGACCCTAAACACTCTACCAGCAAACTGTTAGAGCTGATAAACACCTTTAGTAACATAGCAAGAAAAGACAGAAATCAGTAGCCTTCTTATATGCTGACAGCAAACATGCTGAGTATGAAATCAGTGAACAACTCCCATTGACAATTGCCTCAATAAATAAATAACTAAATAAAATAAAGAACCTTGGAATAAACCTAACCAAGGATGTCATCTACAATGAAAACTTTAAAACAAGCCGGGCGTGGTGGCACACGCCTTTAATCCCAGCCCTCGGGAGGCAGAGGTAGGAGGATTGCTGTGAGTTCGAGGCCACCCTGAGACTCCATAGTGAATTCCAGGTCAGCCTGGGCTAGAGTGAGACCCTACCTCGAAAAACCAAAAAAAAAAAAAGAAAAGAAAAGAAAACTTTAAAACATTCAAGCGAGAAGTTGCAGAAGACACTAGGAAATGGAAAGACATCCCTTGTTCTTGGATTGGGATAATCAATATTGTGAAAATGGCAATCTTACCAAAAACAATCTACACATTTAATGCAATGCTCATTAAAATTCCAACGGCATTCTTCATGGAAATTGAAAAAAAAATCCAAAAATGTATTTGGAAGCACAAATAACCTCAAAACTCTAAAACAATTTTGAGCCAAAAAAAAAAAAAATTAACCGGGGCTGGAGAGATGGCTTAGCGGTTAAGCGCTTGCCTGTGAAGCCTAAGGACCCCGGTTCAAGGCTCGGTTCCCCAGGTCCCACGTTAGCCAGATGCACAAGGGGGCGCACGCGTCTGGAGTTCGTTTGCAGAGGCTGGAAGCCCTGGCGCGCCCCTTCTCTCTCTCTCCCCCTATCTGTCTTTCTCTCTGTGTCTGTCGCTCTCAAATAAATAAAAAATTTAAAAAAATTAAAAAAAAAATTAACCTATATTACAGAGCCATGGTAACAAAAACAGCATGGTACTGGCACAAAAACAGACATGTACAGGGATCAATGGAACAGAATAGAGGACCCAGATGTAAGTCTGGGTAGTTACAGCCATATGATCTTCAACAAAAATGTCAAAAATACTCACTGGAGAAAAGACAGCCTCTTCAGCAAATGATGATGGGAAAACTGGATATGTATCTGTAGATGGATGAAAATAGATCCTTATTTCTCTCCATGCACAAGAATTAAATCCAAATGGATCAAAGACTTTAATATCAGCATGAAACTCAGAAACTGCTAGAGGAAGAAGTAGGGAAAAAGTAGAGGAAAAAGTCGTGGCAAAGACTTTCTGAATATAACCCCAATTGCTCAGGAAATAAAACCATGTATCAACTGCTGGGACCTCATAAAAATGCAAAACCTTTATACAGCAAAGGACACTGTGAATAGAGCAAAAAGGCAACCTACAGAATGGGAGAAAATCTTTGCCAGCTATTCATCTGACAGAGGATTAATATACAGGATATACAAATAACTCAAAAAACTAAATAATAAGAAATCAAACAACCCAATTAAAAAATGGACTATGACCGGGTGTAGTGGCGCACACCTTTAATCCCAGCACTTGGGAGGCAGAGGTAGGAGGATCACGGTGAGTTCAAGGCCACCCTGAGACTACATAGTGAAATCCAGGTCAGCTGGAGCCAGAGTGAGACCCTACCTTGAAAAACCAAAAAAAAAAAAAAAGGGGGGACTATGGAATTAAATAGAGAGTTCTCAAAGGAAGAAATACAAATGGCATATAAACATCTAAAAATAAGTTCTACATCCCTAGTCATCAGGGAATGCAGATTAACACTATGTTGAGATTCCATCTCATTCCTGTCAGATTGGCTACCTACCATCATGAAAACAAATGACAATAAATGCTTGTGAGGATACAGAAAAAAAGGAACCCTTCTACACTGTTAGTTGGAATGTAATCTGGTCCAGACATTATGGAAATCAGCGTGGACATTCCTGAGACTGCTAAAAATGAGTTACCATATGACCCAGCTACACTACTCCTAGGCATATATCCTAAGGACTCATCTTACTACCTTAGAAATACTGGTTCAACCATGTTAATCGCTGCTCTATTCACAATAGCTAGGAAAAGGAACCAGCCTAGATGTCCCTCAACTGATGAGTGAATAATGAAGATGTGGCACATTTATACAACGGAGTTCTACTCAGCGGTAAAGAAAAATAAAGTTCTGGTCTGAGGCATCCTGCAGCTGCCACCCAGTCTGGGCACCTCCGACGCCAGACCGTTCATCAAGGATTTTGTACCTAAGGCCCAGAAGTTTGTTACCCAAGATGATGAGCGCTGACATGGATGCAGTTGATGCTGAAAACCAGGTGGAACTAGAGGAAAAAACACTACTTATTAACCAAGTGTTGGAACTCCCACACATACTTGAAGATCATTCTGCAAGAGTGGATGCAGTTAAGGAAGAAAACCTGAAGCTTAAGTCAGAAAACCAAGTTCTCAGACAGTACATAGAAAACCTCATATCTGCTTCTAGTGTTTTTCAAACAACTGACACAAAAAGCAAAAGAAAGTAAGGGATTCAGTTCCCCTCTGTTTCATGGAGTTGCTGCTCTTTTTCTTTCCTTTTTTTCCTTTAAAACTTGGATAGAATCCAAAACTTACAGTACTGTTGTGGCTTCCCTGTGTATTTATGAAGATAATGTCAGAGCTAGGTACAATTAACTGCATAACAGGAGACTTCCATGCATTTGTGTATTACCTTAGTCTATGAAAATGTGAAGATGTAGACACTTTATAATTAGAATTACATATATTTATGAAACTTGAAGATGGATGGTTTATCAAATTTGCTTTGATATATAGGTTTAGCACTGTCTTTTACTATAAGCTTTTACTTAGTAAAATATACAAGAAAATAACCATGTTGTGAAAAAGTGACCAAAATCATGTACTGAATGCATAGCTTTCTGTACCCTGTCCACTGTCTTGTGCCTCCTCCTTCCCATTGCTCTCCCAAAAGTGACTTTGGTAGTTAATCTCCTGCGAGAGTGACCTGAACTTAACCAGAACCAAATTCTCCTTAGCAAGCGGCTTGCCCTTTGTGATACTTAGTGACAAGATAGGGTGCTGGTTTCCCTGTGATCAATTGCAAACTGATTGAGGTTATTCAAAGTGAAGATTTTTTTCCCTTTGAAACTGAATTGTCATATTGAGAAGATCAAAAACTTCCTAAGAACCTATTTGGTATCTGAAAAGGTAGGTTGTGTGTGTTGGAAAATCTCAAAGAAAAGTAGAAGTTGAGTAGAAAACTTAATAAGCAGAAGTAACCAACTCCAGTGTTTTCACTCCAGGTGCATATTATTTCTAGCCCAGGGACCGTGGGGGGAATGTGTATGAGTTTGGATGAAGTTTGACACGTGGGCTCAGTAAGCCACATGTTAATGACACCACTTAGAATTTGGTCTCAAAGTTTTGTTTGTATCCAGTAGATCAACTTTTGAAATCTCTGAGTATGTTAGTGTCAAAATCAGAAAGAAGTGGGAGAGTTTTATATATGTAATAATTGTTATCTTAGTATTTTATCTCACTCGTTTCCCCAGAATTTTTCATTCAGTCCTCTACTTGGTTTGCAGAGTTTCAGTCATTGTTTAACTATGTTTTTAACAATTTAGACCAAAAACAAAACAAAAACCAAGCCGGGCATGGTGGCTCATGCCTTTAATCCCAGCACTTGGGAGGCAGAGGTAGGAGGATCGCCGAGAGTTCGAGGCCACCCTGAGAATACATAGTGAATTCCAGGTCAGCCTGAGCTAGAGTGAGACCCTACCTTAGAAAACCAAAAACAAAACAAAACAAAACAATTTAGTTTGTAGAGTCTATTTGATAAAGGAGTCAATATCTGAAGTAATATTAAAACATTGCTTTAGGAAGAGATCCACTGACACAGCTTATGGTTATTAGATTTGTGCTACTTTAATCATGGGATAATCTTCTGTAGTGTGTAAGATTTGACAAATGATTATGTAACAGTCACACTGCAAACATTTCACATCCCTTTTGTGGCCTGATTTACAAATATTTGAAGTCGTGTCCCACTTCGGTTTTGCTGTTTAATAAAATGCTGTTTCAGAAAAAAAGGAAAAAGAAAACAAAAGTTATTAAATTTTCCAGAAAATGGATGGATCTGGAAAGGATTATACTTAATGATGCAATCCAGGCCCAGAAAGCCAAATGTCACATGTTCTCTATCATATGTGGCTACAAATGATAGGACTTCTATGTGAGTTGGAATAAAACTCAGTAGCAGAGGCCAGTAATCTAGAAAGGAGATATAAAGGGAATAGAAAGAGAGGGACAAGGGGGGACTTAATAGGATGGCATTGTAAGTAGAAGAAAAGATTAATGGGAGTGAAAAGGCCTAAGTAAGGTCAGGGGAAGAGATTGAGTAAAGTAAAGGTGAAGGGAGGGCTAATCAAAATCTAAGAGGATATAAATAAGTCATATGGAAACCTACTTCTTTGGACAATGGCACATCCAGAAGCCACAGATTGTTTTTGGTGCCAGGGATGGTATACCTTCCAGTGAGTTGTTGACCTCAGAGGTCCCTATTGCCCCCAAAATATTTCAGGCCATTTCCAAGGCTTTTGGTTTTCTACCAGGAATAGATGGTAAGACCCTATTACTGAAGACTCCACATGCTTGGGCTGCAAGGTCACTGAGAAATCCTGCTTTAGCTGAGCTGAAAACTCCTCCATGTAGACCACCTGATAGAAAACTGGAAAATCTATGCTACATGCAGTTTAATGGGAGGGAGAGAATTCACCAGTGGAGATACTCAACAGTGGACACTGCAAGCCTTAAGTTTGGCCAGCCAGGCTAAATGAGCCAATGGGTGCAATAGTGGTGTGTCTGTTATGGGGGAAACCAACTGCTCTCTAATTGGAATGGAGGCATGCTCCATGGGAGGAAATACATCCCTGATACTGAAAACCTACAACAGGAGTAATCATAAGCCCTAGGGGTGTAATGTCTGCCCAGTTAGCACTTTTCTTAATGTTCATACACATATATTAATGCTACTCTCACAGAAGCTTCTCTTTTCAGATGGCAGTGACCTTGGGATGACTCAGAAGGCACCATGGTGCTGAGAAGAAGTGACAGAGGAGTGCTCAGCACTAAAATATCTCTATCACACCTTCCAAGGCTCAGGGTCCATTGCAGAAGAGGTGGTGGAACGAATGTAAGAGCTAAAGGAAGTGTAGGACTCCTTACAACGTGTTCCTCCGGACACAAAATGGCCTGGATATCCATGACTTTGCAGTGCCTGATACTCCCTATACAAGTACATCATAATAGGAGGAAAAGATGATGACATCAAAATAAAAGACAACCTGATTGAGAGGGGAAAGGGGTATGATGGAGAGTGGAATTGCAAAGGGGAAAGTGGAGGGAGAGAGGGAATTACCATGGGTCTACAATTATGGATGTTGTCCATAAAAAAAAGAAAGAAAGAAAAGAACAAGGCCAGGCAGGTGGCACACGCCTTTAATCCCAACTCTTGGAAGGCAGAAGTAGGAGTATCACCATGAGTTCGAGGCCACTCTGAGACTACATAATGAATTCCAGGTCAACCTGAGCTAGAGGAAGACCCTATGTTAAAAAAAAAAAAAAAAAAACGTGGAACAAAAGAACCTGGTTCCTCCACAGGTTAAGAGCAAGGGGAAATGAACAAGAAGGAAGTAGAAGCTCTGGGTTCAAAACATGGAGTCAAAGCTAGATGTGGTGGGGCACGCCTTTAATTCCAGCACTTGGGAGGCAGAGGTAGCAGGATCACCATGAGTTTGAGGCCACCCTGAGACTACATAGTGAATTCCAGGTCAGCCTGGACCAGAAGGAGGCCCCACTTCAAAAAAAAAAGAAAATGGAGACATTCGCCTACAGTTGCTTAGATCTGGATTCAAATACACTAACTTACACATTGCCGAAGTTCTTGGTTTCCTACCAGGAATAGATGGTAAGACCCTATTGCTGAAGACATACTTGGGCTGCAAGGCCACTGAGAAATCCTGTTGGAACTGAGCTGATAACCTCCTCCATGTAGACCAGCTGACAGAAAGCTGGAAGAAGCCATTCTGCATGCAGTTCAATGGGAGAAAGAGATATTACCAGTGAAGATATTCCACAGTGGACACTGCAAGCCTTATAATTGGCCAGCCAGGCCAAATGAGTGAATGAGTGCAATAGTGGCATGCCTGTCATGGTGAAAACCAACTGCCCTCTAATTGGGCTGGAGGCCTGCTCCATGGGACGGAATATATCCCTGATACTGAAAACTTAAAACAGACATAGTCATGAGCCTTAGGGGTGTAATATCTGCTGGTGTCTGGCTAAATGTATATACTATGCTCATCAAACTGCCCAGTAAGCACTTCTCTTAACATTCATACCTATATGTTAATGCTACTCTCACTTTTGGTAGAGAATCTTCTCTTTTCAGATGGCAGTGACCTTGGAATGACTCAGAAGGTATCATGGTGCTGGGAAGAAATGACAGGAGTGCACAGTACTGCAACATCTCTATCACACCTTTCAAGGCTCAGGGTCCATTGTGAAAGAGGTGGCAGAAAGAATGTAAGAGCCAAAGGAAGGGTAGGACTCCTTACAATGTGCTCCTCCAGACACAAAATGGCCTGGATATCCATGACCTCACAGTTCCTGACACTACCTACACAAGACCATCATAATAGGAAGAAAGATCATGATATAAAAATAAAAGAGAGACTGATTGAGAGAAGGAGGAGATATGATGGAGAATGGAGTTTCAAAGGGGAAATGGGGGGGAGGGAGGGAATTGCCATGGATATTGTTTATAATCATAGAAGTTGTTAATAAAAAATTTTTAAAGATTTGATGCATATGTCAGTGTATAAATGCAAATTTATGTTTATATGGGTATGTTTGTTGAAACATTTTATAGATGGTCCCCAAATGACAGTGGTTTGACTTCAAGGTTGTGGAGATGATGTAAATTCAGTAGAAACTGTAGTTTGAGTTCTAAACATGAATATCTTCCCAGGCTAGCAATGTGTGGTTGGATCCTGTGTCTTGATCCTCAAGCCTCCACAGCCACCATGAAGCAACCCCCAGGGGTGCTGGGGTGCTCTGGAGGAGCACAATACACAATATGTTTCCTCCTGCCCTGCCTTTTGTTTCCTCTCTCTCCCTTCTTCCTTCACTTTCTTTTGCTTTTCTTCCTTCTTGCCTTTTCTTCTTCTTTCCTTCTCTCTTCCCTCTTTCTTCCACCTTCCTTTCCTTTCTTTCTCTTTCCTTTCTTCTGTCCTTTCTTCTTCCTCCCTCCTTTCTTTTTCTTTGCATGAGAAGGACAGTTTGAGAACAGGTCTAACTCTGTAAATGAGACAGCCTTGAACTGGCATCAATCCCTGAGTCAGCTTCCTGGTTGCTGGGAATGCAGGCATGCACCAGCACACTTGGCTAGGAGATGTACTTTTATGCTCCTAGCTGTGTGGTGAAGCACTGTGCTCCCCACAAGCCCGGGTGCACATGTCCTGAGCCTGGAATCCTCCAAGGGATGCGGCTGAACAACAATCTTGTTACATGAGCTTCTGTTGAAGGGTGTCGTGTTGGGCACACATGTGACCTGACCAGCAGCAATCAAACCCACTACTGAATGGAGCACATTGAAAACCAAACAAATGTCAGATGTCCTGGGCAGGAGACCCTCAGACCTCCCAAGTGGAGGAGTAAATGAACTCTAGGGGTGCCTGGCTTTATTGGGTCCCCATAGAGACTCAGGTTGGCAAGGTTCTCCACCCTGACCCCATCCTTGTCCAGCCCTGTGTGTGTATGTGTTTGTGTGTGGATGCATGTGTGTGTGCATGTGCACATTTGTGTGAGTGTGGAAGCCACAGGTTGACACCATCTGGATTTTCTTATTTATTTATTTAATCTTTTGTTTGTTTTGTTTTTCAAGATAGGATCTTGGTCTAGTCCAGGTTGACCTGGAATTCACTACGTAGTCTCAGGGTGGCCTTGAACTCACAGCTGCCTCCCAAATCCTGAAATTAAAGGTGTGTACCACCATTCCCTGGTTAAATTTATTTATTTAAATTTTTTTTTAGGGCTGGATAGATGGCTTAGTGGTTAAGTGCTTGCCTGTGAAGCCTAAGGACCCCAGTTCGAGTCTCCATTCCCCAGGACCCACGTTAGCCAGATGCACAAGGGGGCGCATGCATCTGGAGTTCGTTTGCAGTGGCTGGAAGCCCTGGCGCGCCCATTCTCTCTCTGTCTCTCTATCTGCCTCTCTCTCTCTCTCTGTTACTCTCAAATAAATAAATAAAAATGAACCAAAACAATTTTTAAAATATCAAATACTTTACTAAAATTTTTTTTATTTATTTACTTTATTTATTTGAGAGGGAGGGAGAAAGAGGCAGACAAAGAGAGAATAGGCATACCAGGACCTTCAGCCACTGCAACCAAACTCAGCAAGTATGTGCCACCTTGTGCATCTGGCTTATGTGGGTTCTAGGTAATTGAACCTGGGTCCTTTGGCTTTGCAGGCTAGCCCCTTAACTGCTAAGTCATCTCTCTAGCCCTTAAATTTATTTTTTTTTTTATTTATTTGAGAGAGGAAGAAGCAGATAGAAAGATAACGGGCACACCAGGACCTTCAGCCCTTGGAAAAAAACTCTAGACACATGTGCCACCTTGTGCATCTGACTTATGTGGGTCCTGGGGAATCAAACCTGGGTCCTTTGGTTTTGCAGGCAAGCACCTTAACCATTTAGCCATGTCTCCCGCCCTGGTTATTTATTTAATTTTGGGTTTTTTTGTTTTGTTTTGTTTTGTTGTTTTAGGTAGGGTCTCATGCTAACCCAGGCTGACCTGGAATTCACTATGTAGTCTCAGGGTTGCCTCGAACTCATGGTGATCCTCCTACCTCTGCCTCCCAAGTGCTGGGATTAAAGGAGTGCACCACCACACCTGGCCCAGATTTTTTCTTTCTTTCTTTCTTTTTTAATTTTTATCTATTTGACAGAGAGGGGGGGGTGGAGAGAATGGGCAAGCCAGAGCCTCCAGCCACTGCAAATGAACTCCAGACGCGTGTGCCCCCTTGTGCATCTGGCTAATGTAGGTCCTAGGGAATCAAACCTGGGTGCTTTGGCTTTGCAAGCAAACGCCTTAACCCTAAGCCGTCTCTCCAGCCCTCTTTTTTTTTTTTTTTTCTTTTTTAGAAAAAGAGGCAGAGATTGAGAATGGCATGCCAAGGCTTTTCAACCACTGCAAATGAACTCGACATGTGCGCCCCCCTTGTGCGCACGTGTAACACTGTGTGCTTCCGTCACTGAGCACTTGGCTATGTGGGACCTGGGGCAAACGCCTTATCCACTAAACCATCTCTCCAGGCCAGATTTGTTTGTTTGTTTGTTTGTTTGTTTGTTTTTGGTTTTGGTTTTTTGAGGTAGGGTCTCACTCTGGCTCAGGCTGACCTGGAATTCACTATGTAGTCTCAGGGTGGCCTCGAACTCTCGGAGATCCTCCTACCTCTGCCTCCCGGGTGCTGGGATTAAAGGCGTGCGCCACCACGCCCAGCTTGTTTGTTTGTTTTTGAAAGGAACTGCACATCATGTAAAATTCACCATTTTAAAAGGTGGCATTCAGTCCATTCACCTGCTGTGTCACCCCTACTTTTGTCTAGTTCCAGAGCATTATATCCCCATCCCCACTCCCCACCTCATCCTCTGACAGCACTGATCTGTTTCCTGTGCCTGTGCATTTCATGTCACTGAGATCACACACTGGCTTTGGCCACTCAGTGTTGCATCTTCAAGGTTCATCCGTCCATAGCATAAGCTGTCAGTGCTGAGTTCCATTTCAAGGCTAGTTAATACAGCTGTGTCTGCACTTGTGATGAGGTCATTTTAAGTTGAAAATGCCATAACTTGAACATGCATTCAGTATGCCCGAGTCACCAAAGAGCCCCAGCTCTGCCTTGTAATAACAGGGCCACCTGGGAGCTGTCCTCACTGCTGCTTCCCAGCACCCTGAGACAGGATCTAACTGCACATTGCTAACTTGGGAATAGTTCCAAATTCAAATTTTCTTTCTTTTTTCTTTTTTAGTGCCAGAAATTGAACCCAGGATATCACACATCCTAGGCATATGCATGTCCATTAAACTACATCTCCAGCCCTCCCAAATTCAAATTTAGAAGTATAATTCTTACTGACTACATATGGCTTTCACACCATCATAAAGGTTAAAATTGTCATCCAACCCATCTCAACAGGGACCATCTATAGCCAGTTGTAGAAATGGATTTTATTACCCAACTATGCTGCAATGGGCCCTTGTATTGGTGTCAACTTTGGGAACATTTGTAAATCTTGCTGCTGAAGATACTTGGAGTTTGAGCACCTGCTTTCACACTTTTGGAGATAGTGCTATGAGTGGAACTACTGGCCAAATGGAAAGTGATTCCACATTTAACATCTGGAGCAACAGCCCATTTCATTCCCACTGACTGTCCCTTAGCACTTTAGAACCTGGGCCTTTCAAATACCTAGGGGCCAAGGGATGGCCAGGGCTCCAGGTAGGATGGTTGCCATGCATGTATCAGGCTCTAGGTTCCATTTTATTTGCAGCATGGCAGAATAAAGAATAAAATAAAATATGGGGCTGGAGAGATGGCCCAGCAGTTAAAGGCACTTGATTGCAAAGCCTAACAGCCTATGTGGTCCAATTCCTCAGTACTCATTTAAAGCCAGATATACAAAGTGGTGTATGCATCTAGAGCTTGTTTGTAATGGCAAGAGGCCCTGGTGTCTCCATACACTCTGTCTCTCTAATAAGTAAAATATTTTTCTAATTTTTAAAATATTTTATTTTTATTTATTTATTTGACAGAAAAAGGGAGAGGGAGAGAGGGCAAATGAATGAGCACACCAGGGCCTCCAGCCACTGCAAACAAACCCCAGACATGCGTGCCCCCTTGTGCATCTAGCTAACGTGGATCCTGGGGAATTGAACCTGGGTCCTTTGGTTTTGCAGGCAAATGCCTTAATCACTAAGCCATACCTCCAGCCCTTTTTGGTAATTTTGAATGAGAGAGAGAGAGACAACTGGTATGCCAGGGCCTCCAGCCACTGCAACCAAACTCCAGACACGTACACCATCTTGTGTGCATGTATCTGGCGTTTGTTTTCATTAGCTAGGGGCCCTGGCACACCCATTCTCTCCCTCTCTCTCTATCTTTTTCTCTCACTTTCCCTCAAATAAATAAATAAAAATATAAGTCAGGTATGGTGGCGCACACCTTTAGTCCCAGCATTCGGGAAGCAGAGGTAGGAGTTCAAGGCTACCCTGAGATTATTTAGTGAATTACAGGTCAGCCTGAGCTACAGTGAGACACTACCTCGAAATATTTTAAATATATATTTTTTTAATTTTTTAAAGTTTTTTTTTTTTTTTTTTTGTTCCTCTGCATCTGAAGTGCTGGGATTAAAGGCGTGGATACACACCTTTAATCCCAGCACTCAGGAGGCAGAGGAAGGAGGATCACCATGAGTTCTAGGCCACCCTGAAACTACATAGTGAATTCCAGGTCAGCCTGAGCCAGAGTGAGACCTTATCTTGGAAAACAAAGCAAAAGAATAAAATAAAGTAGCAGGGTGTGGTGGTGTACACCTTTAATCTCAGCACTGGGGAGGCAGAAATAGGAAGATCACTGTAAATTCAAGGCTAGCCTGGGACTACAGAGTAACACCCTACCTCAACCCTCCCCCACAATAATAATAAATAAATCATAAGTCTGTGGCCAAGTTCAAATCTTTACTGGGCCACTGTAACCGCATTGTACATCTTGCTTCTTCTGGTCATAACACCCCTTTGTGCTTCTGCCTTCTCTGCCCCCTGCCCTGCAGACCGGGCCCAATCCCAGCTCCTGGCTCCCCAGTCTGGGAACAGATCTGGGGACTCAGAGGCAGGTCAGCCCTTTCCTGAGCTCCACATGGGGAAGGCGAGGCATTGGCACTGCCTGGGGTTCTTGAGCCAGGGAATTTTTAAATATGTTTCTGCTCAGAAACCGTCTGCTAGAGCTTCAAACAGGAATGAAAAGGAACCTGTGTTTAGGCCTGGGAGCCGCGTGTTTGGGCAGCTGGCAATAGTTAGTTGGCACCCGGCAGCCAGAGCAAGTGTGTGGTTACCTTCATGTTCAAAAACACGGCTCCAGAGCAGCGCGCTCCGCCAGGCTGCTAGCTCTGTAATTTTTTTTTTTTTTTTCCAAATAAAAGACAGAGCTATTCCTGGCTCAGCTTGAGGACTTCTGCGGCCACAGGCGCTCCATGGAGGCCACCCTGGAATGCCAGGCATAGCCTGTGCTCTGTGAGAATGGCCTCTGCTGCTGGGACTTTTATCTAGATTTGTCATTTCACATTTTTGTTTGTTTGTTTGATGAGGCAGGTAGCTCAGGATGGCCAGAACCCACTGTATAGCCAAGGCTGATCTTGAACTAGCAGCAATCCTCTATTTTCCAAGTGTAGGAATGACTGACATGAGTTATTCACCCCACCTTAGCATTGTACTTGTTAATTTAAACATGATCCCCCAGCTCCCCTTCATTGTCCCAAGCTTCCCAAACCCTGAATCCCATAACAAGAGATCCTTGGGCTTGTGGCAATGAATTGTGGTGCATGTGATCTTTGGGCATTTGAGCCAATATAGGGTTATTTGTGGAAGGAAAAAGGAAAAAAAAAAAAAAGAAAGAAAGAAAGCAAACATCATTTGATGCTTGCCAAATATAGCATTTTACATTTCTATAAACTCAGCCCTAATTTACAAAATAATGGGCTTGGTCAGCCACAGACAGTAATGAGGGTGTGAGGTTTGGTTGTATTTTTACTTTTAAATTTTGTTATTAATTTAGAGACATGGTCTCACTCTGTAGCTCAGTTTTCCCTTGAACTCATCATCCTCCTGTCTCAGCCTCCTAAGTGCTGGCTTGGACCATGACACCTGAAAGAAATAAAATTCTTTTCTACTTTTTTTTTTCTTTTTATTTATTTATTTGAGAGAGAGACAGACAGAGAATGGGTGAGCCAGGACCTCCAGTCACTGCAAACAAACTCCAGAACGCATGTGCCACCTTGTTGCATCTGGCTTTACATAGGTCCTGGGGGATCAAACCTGGTCCTTTGGCTTTCCAGGCAAGCATCTTAACTGCTAAGCCATCTCTCTGGCCCTTCTTTTTTCCTCCGTTCCTTCCTTCCTTCCTTCCTTCCTTCCTTCCTTCCTTCCTTCCTTTCTTTCTTTCTTTCTTTCTTTCTTCTTTTCTGATTTTTCAAGAAAAGGTCTCACTGTAGCTCAGGCTGACCTAGAATTCACTATATAGTCTCAAGGTGGCCTCAAATTCATGGCGATCCTCCTACCTCTGCCTTCCTAGTGCTGGATTAAAAGCATGCGCCACCACACCCAGCTAGAGACAGGGCTTTACTCTGTAGCCCAAGCTTGCCTCAAACTCATAGCAATCCTCCTGCCTCTGTGTCCTGACTGCAATTATAGTACTGTATTCTCATGTCTGGTAGGAATGTAGCTCTAACCCCTGCCACAATGTGGATGAAACTTGAAAATATGACACTGAGTGATAGGAACCAACACAGAGGCTCATAGTGTGTGATCCTATTGATAGGAAAACTGGAGCAGGCAATCCACAGACAGGAAGCTTATCAATGCAGCTGGGGTGGCAAGAGGGCAATGAGGTGAAACTGTTGATGGGAACAGCATGCTTCTGGAAATGTGGTTAAACTACAGTACTCCTCCCTTATGTTGAGGTTCACTTTCTGGGGATTCAGCTACCTGGAGTTAACAACAGTCTGAAAATATTATATAGAATATTCCAGAAATGAGCAATTCCTAAGTCTCAATAAAATTTTCTTATAGAACTGGAGAGGTGGCTCAGTGGTTAAGAACGCTTCCTGCACAAGCATGAGGGTCTGAGGAAGGCCTGAGAAACCACTAGAATCCCATTCCCAGGACCCACAGAAACAGCTTGGCATCTGTAAACCCAATCCCATAGGGAAGCAGAGACCCAAGAATTATTGGAGCTCCTGAAAAAAAATAGCAAGATCTGGGATGGGTAAGAGAGTCAAGTTCAAATAAGAAAGGGCAGAAGAGGGATGGGAGATGGCTCAGTGATTAAAGGCACTTGATGGCAAAGCCTATAGCCCAGGTTTGATTCTCCAGTGCCCACACAGAGCAAGACACACAAAATGGCACGTGCATATGGAGTTCATTTGCAGTGGTAAGAGGCATTTTAAAAAATATTTTATTTATGTATTTATTTGTGAGCAGAGAGAGAGAGAGACACATGAGCAACTTTGCATATCATGTTTCATGTGGGTACTGGGGAATTGAACCCTGGGCCATCTCTTCAGCCCTTGTTTCACTTTTGTTCCTGTTTATTTTGAGATAGGGGCTTGCTATGTAGCCCAAGTCAGCCTCAAAAATTATAATCCTCCTGCCTCAACTTCCAAGAGCTGGGATACCAAGGGTGAGCTACTATGTCAAGCTGCCCCATGACTTAAAATCTCCTAGATAGACTCCAAGTTGTAGAAAAAAGCTAGAAATGACGTATTTACATGCCCTTGTCTTCCCTGTAAAGCCCTCTTGGCAAGCTGAACATGGTGGTACATCCCTTTCATCCCAGCACTTGGGAGGCAGTGATAGGAGGATTGCCATGAGTTTGAGGCCAGCCTGAGACTCCATAGTGAATTCCAGGTCAGCCTGAACTACAGTGAGACCCTGTCTCGAGAAACAAACCAGCCAGGCATGGTGGCACACTCGGGAGGCAGAGGTAGGAGGATCACCATAAGTTCAAGGTCACCCTGAGACTCCATAGTGAATTCTAGGTCAGCCTGAGCTAGAGTGAGACCCTACATCAAAAATACAAAGGAAAACCCAGGCGTGGTGGCCCACCCCTTTAGTCCCAGCACTCGGGAGGCAGAGGTAGGAGGATCGTCGTGAGTTCGAGGCCACTCTGAGACTAATGGTGAATTCCAGGTCAGCCTGAACTAGAGTGAGACCCTATCTTGAAAAACGAAACAAAGAAACAACAAAACAAAAAAAAAAAAAATACAAAGGAAAAAAAGAAAAACAAGCAAACAAAACCCCTCTTGGCTTCAGTCACCATGGTAACTTGAGGACCCTCATCCTGGCCTCTGGCTAGGAAAGAGTTCATGGAACCTAGAGATGATTAATATTTGCCCCTTCCCCAACTCTCCAGACAGAGAAGTTGATATGACATATCTAGACCCATTCCTGCAGGCTTTCTGGTGTGTCCCTGACCCCCAGCCAGGCCTATAGCATCCCAAGGGCCATGGTGTGTGGCTGACAGTCTGGAAGCTCCTTTTTGGTGTTCCCCCCATGGGTGGGGCTTGCTGGCCAGTGGCCAAGGTCCCATTTCATACCCTCCCCATCAGATGTTGATGGGGATATTTCTCTTCAGGGTGAGCAAACACTCATGTCCCAGTGTCAGGGACGAGCCCATATAGCCTTCTTTGAAGTTTGTAATCCGCAGGAGACAGGGTTGAAATTTCTTATTTCATCCACAAGCTTTGGAGACCCAACCACAGGGGAATGTACTCTGTGGCCACTGTGGAGGAGAAGAGAGAGAGAGAAGTTATTTTTAGGTTCTAAGGACTATAATTTTTATTGCTTAGAGCCTCAGGGGTAGAGACCAGAAGGACAAATTCCTGAGTTCCCTCATTCAGCCTCAGTTTACCCATCTGCTAACAGTGAAGAGCCCACACCTCATGGAAAGGCAGTAAAGAGTAAGCTTGAAGGGCTGAGGGGTGTGGCTCTATCCCACCAGTAAGGCTCTAGGGCGTGGTTCTGCTGTAGAGTGCCTGCCTAACGTGTCCGAAGCCCTGGGGTGCACACATTCAGCACTGTAAAAATAAACATATGAAGACCTGTGGGGCTAAAAAGATAGCTCAGCTGCTAAAAGGTGCTTTCATAGTCTGGCAGCCTGGGTTCAATTCCCCAATACCCAGATACACAAAGTAGCCTATGAATCTGGAGTTTGTTTGCAGGGGTAGGAGGCTCTGACATGCCCATTCTCACTCTTTCTCTGCCTCTTTCGATCTGTCTCTTTCTCTCCCTCAAATAAATAAATTTTAAAAATTAAAAAAAAAAGACCTGTGCTTGCTTCCACTGCACATATACTAAAAATGAGATGATACAGAGATTAGCATGGCCCCTAAGCAAGGATGACACGCAAATTCATGAAGTATTCCACGTTAAGAAAAAGACCTGTGGTCCTGCCCTGGCACTACGCAAGTGCAATTAGCATCCTTAAGAACCTCGTCACCAGCCTCTGCCCTCATGAAGAGTGGCCGATTTAGATGTCTCTCTTACCTCCCACCAAACTAAAATGTAGTTTTCTCCCTCAACCCTGTGCAAATTTTGGGGCATCTTTGGTTGTTGGAACCTAGAGGTTCCTGGCACCTGGCGGCTCATCCTGGTTTGCTACTCAACACTCTACAATGCATGACAGGAAATTACCTGACCCCGCATGGCAGCAGGGCTAGAGGTGAGAAGTTACTGGACATGAGCCCTTCTGCCATGTGTCTGGACAGTCTCTAGTGGTGGCTTTGTGATTGAAAATATGATTCAGGGGCCTGGGGAGAGGGCTCACCAGTTAAAGGCACTTGCTTGTAAAACCTTCCAGATCAGGTTCACTTTCCCAGTACCCACATAAACCCAGATACACAAAGTCAGCCATGTTTGCACGCCAAGAGGCCCTGGTGCATCCATTATCTCTCTGTTTACCTTTCTCTCATAAATAAATAGATAAATAAAATACTTATTAAAAAAAAAAGAAGTGTCTCTAGATCCTTTTATTCATTCGTAAATGTGATGACTGGGTGTCCACCCACTTGCATGACATGTGTCTCCCACAAACCTTGTTAAATTGGCACAATACCCATCTGACATAAAGAAAAAAAGCGTCATTGGGCTGGAGTGATGGTTCCACTGTTAAGGCACTTGCCTGCAAATCCAATAACCCAAGTTCGATCCCCTGTACTCACATAAGCCAGCTGCACAAGGTGGCGCATGCATCTGGAATTCCTTTACAGCAGGTAAGAGGACCTGGCATGCCCATATTCATTTTCTCGCACTCTCTCTCTCCTTGCAAATAAATAAATAAACATTTCTTTTAAAAGGGTCATATACATGCAGACAACACACAGACATAAATGCACACCACAAACAATTTTTTCAGAAGATAGGATGGGGCTGGATTCCTATGATTATCCTCTTGGAAGAATTGTCCCCAGGACCTAACTTCCTCCCCGAAGTCTCTTTTTTTTTTTTTTAAATATTTTTTTTGTTCATTTTTTATTTATTTATTTGAGAGCGACAGACACAGAGAGAAAGACAGATAGAGGGAGAGAGATAGAATGGGCGCGCCAGGGCTTCCAGCCTCTGCAAATGAACTCCAGACGCGTGCGCCCCCTTGTGCATCTGGCTAACGTGGGACCTGGGGAACCGAGCCTTGAACCGGGGTCCTTAGGCTTCACAGGCAAGCGCTTAACCGCTAAGCCATCTCTCCAGCCCTCCTCCCCGAAGTCTCTTAAAGGACCCACCACCTCCACACAATCACACCAAGCCAGTGCCGTGTCTTTAACACATAGGCTCCTACAGTCCCTGTGGGTGGTGAATAGAGAACTGGCTGTCAAGCAGCAGAGGCAGCAGCGAGCTGAACTGCAATCTGGGAGACTAGCTCAGCCAGTTTGAGGGGCTAGGGACATAAGAACAAATGGTAGGGTTTACAAACTTTTCTCACAAAGGACTCTGTGGTAACATATTTGTCTTTGTGAGCCATCAGGTCTCTTGCAACCACTCAGCTCTCTTTCAAAGGCCAGAAGCAGCAACAGGGTTATACAAATGGTCATGGCCATATGCCAATAAAGCTTTATTTAAAGACATCAAAATTTGCATGTCCTGGAACTTGTCATAAGATATTACTTTGCCTGCTGGGCATGGTGGCACACACCTTTAATCCCAGCACTCAGGAGGCAGAGAAGGAGGATCACCGAGAGTTCAAGGCCACCCTGAGACTACATAGTAAATTCCAGGTCAGCCTGGGCTAGAGCAAGACCCTACCTCAAAAAAATTATATATATATGTATACATATATTAATATTACTTTGCCTGTACGTATGATGTATATGTGTGTGTGTGTCTATTGTATTGTTTTGTTTTGTTGGTTTGTTTTTCAAGGTAGGCTCTGGCTCTAGCTGACATGGAATTCATGATGTAGTCCCAGGCTGGCCTCAAACTCATGGCAATCTTCCTACCTCTGCCTCCCAAGTGCTGAGATTAAAGGCATGTGCCACCACGTCCAAATTCCTCTATAAGCTTTTCAACCACCGTTTGACAGAGTCACACATAGTTCAGGCTGGTCTCAAACTTCCAGTGCAGCAAAGGATGACTTTGAGCTCCTGATTCTCCTCCCTCCATCTCCTGAGTACTGGCATGACAGGAGCACCTCATCACACCTGCTTTATGCACCACTGGGGATGGGATCTAGGGCTTTGGGCATGCTAGGCAAGTGTACTACCCACTGGACCATAGCTGCAGCCCCTTTTCAACTATTCAAAACAGGTTGGTTACACATGTAACCCCAGTGCTCAGAAGGCTAAAGCAGGACCATGAGCTTGAAGCCAGCCTGGGGTATACACAGTAAGTCCCTGTCTCAAAAAAATAAAAAATAAAAATAACAAGGGGCTGGATAGATGGCTTAGTAGTTAAGACACTCACCTGCAAAGCCAAAGGACCCAAGTTCAATTCCCCAGGACCCACATGAGCACAAAGTGGCGCATGTGTCTGGAGTTCATTTGCAGTGGCTGGAAGTCCCATTCTCCCTCCCCCTCCTTCCCTCTCTCCCTCTCTCCCTCTCTCTCTCTCTCTCTCTCTTTCCCTCTCTGTCTCTTTCTCAAATAAATGAAATAAAAATTTTAAAACAAAAAAAATAGGAAGCCAGGGCTGGAGAGATGGCTTAGTGGTTAGGCGCTTGCCTGTGAAGCCTAAGGACCCTGGTTCGAGGCTCGGTTCCCCAGGTCCCACGTTAGCCAGATGCACAAGGGGGCGCACGGGGCTGGAGTTCGTTTGCAGAGGCTGGAAGCCCTGGCACGCCCATTCTCTCTCTCTCCCTCTATCTGTCTTTCTCTCTGTGTCTGTTGCTCTCAAATAAATAAATTTAAAAAAAAATAGGAAGCCAGATGTGATAGTGCATGTCTTTAATTCCAGCACTTGCGAGGCTGAGGATGGAAGATCACTATGAGTTCTAGGCCAGCCTGGACTACAGAGAGAGTTTCAGTGAAGCCTGGACTAAAAACAAAGAAACAAGGCTGGAAAGATGGCTTAGCGGTTAAGGCGCTTGCCTGTGAAGCCCAAGAACCCAGGTTCAATTGTCCAGGTCCCACATAAGCCAGACGCACAAGGTGATGCAAGTGCACAAGGTCACGTGTGTGCACAAGGCGACGCAAGTGCACAAGGTCACGTGTGTGCACAAGGCGACGCAAGTGCACAAGGTCACGTGTGTGCACAAGGCGACGCAAGTGCACAAGGTCACGTGTGTGCACAAGGCGGCACACGCGTCTGAAGTTTGATTGCTCTGGCTGGAGGCCCTGGCACGGCAATGCATATTGTCTCTCTCTCTCTCTCTCATATTAAAAGAAAAAAAAATTAAAGGGCTGGAGAGATGGCTTACCAGTTAAGGCACTTGCCTGTAAAGCCTAAGGATTCGGGTACAATTCTCCAGGTCCCACATAAGCTAAGCTAGATGCACATGGTGGCACATGGATCTGGAGTTTGTTTGCAGTGACTAGAGGCCCTGGCATGCTCATTCATTCTCTCTCTCTCTCTCTCTCTCTCTTTCTCTCTCTCTCTTCTCTTTCATAAATAAATAAATAAAATAAAAATAAATCTTTTAAAAAAATAGAGGCTGGTGAGATGGCTCACTGGATACAGCACTTGCTGCATGTGAGCATGAGGACTGAGTTCTGATCTGTAACACCCATAAAAATACCAGGCATGCAGGGCATGGTGGACACATCTATAATCCCAGCATTTAGGAGGCAGAGATAAGAGTATCACTGTGAGTTCGAGCAACCATGAGACTACATAGTGAATTACAGGTCAGCTTGGGCTAGAGTGAGACCCTATCTCCAAAAACAAACCAAACAAACAAACAAAAAATACCAGGCATGTGACAGCAGGTGGAACTCCAAGGCAAGCTGGCTAACTAGACTAGCTGAATTGGTGAGATATGAGTTCAGTGAGAAACCCTGTCTCAATAAGATTGAAGATTGAGAGCAACTAAGGAAGACATTGGATGTTGACCTCAGGTCTCCACATGTTTGCGCATACAAGTGCACCTACAAATACACCAGTGTGCATACACACATGCATTCACATCACATACAAAAACAAAAACATAGTACTTTTCACTTACCAGATGTGAGACCCTGAGCCCAGGCCTGACCTTAGTGTCTCTTAAAGACCCCACCACCACTCACGTTCTTCACTGTTAAGCCGTCTCTCCAGCCCCAGCACCCGTGTTCTCACATAAGCCCTCAGAGTCCCTGCAGGCAGCGTTCACTATTCCTGTGGCAGGTAGGAAAACTGAGGCTCGGAGAGTGCATGTGACTGTCAGTCTCACGGGTGGAGGACACGGCTGGAGATTCACTTGGCCTGGGCAGATTTGTCCTAATGAGCAGGTCTTCCCAGCTCTCAGATAAGCCACTGTCCCCTTCTTTGATCTTTTTTGTTTTGATTGTTTGTGTGTATGGAGTTTGTTTGCTTGTTTGGGGTGGGGATTTGCCGGGGAGGGTGTTGAGGAAGGGTCTCACTGTAGCTCAAACTGATCTAGTACTCATTCTATAGCCCAGGCTGGCTTCAAACTCATGGTAATCCTCCTACCTCAGCCTCCAGGGTGCTGGGAATTAAATGCATAAACCACCATCCCTTACTCTGGATTTTTTTGTTTTGTTTTTATTTTTATTCTTCTGGTTGTTTTTTGAGACACAGTCTTGTTATGTTCCCCGTTCTTCTGCTTCCAGAAGTTGGGACCACAGATCTATACCATGTGTCTGGCTTCTCTGGTTTTTCTTTCCTTTTCTTTCCTCACCCCTTTCTTCCTTCCCTCCTCCCTCCCTCCTTCTGTCTCTTTCTTTCTTATTTTTATTTATTTTTTATTTTTTAGAGTTCACTCTAGCCCAGGCTGACCTGGAATTCACTATGTAGTGTCAGGGTGGCCTCGAACTGACAGTGATCTTCCTACCTCTGCTTCCTGAGTACTGGGATTAAAGGTGTGTGCCACCATGCCCAACCATGAGACATCACTTTTAGACATCACTTTTTAGAGTCACCTACTCTGGACATATGTAGTTCTGCTTCAAATGGGTCTTGTTGCCCCTAAGATATTTGTCAGAGTGACTTTTCACCTGGGGCAGTTCTACACTGTAAGGGCATGTTCCACAATGTTGGGGACAGTTTTATTGCCACATTTGCATCTTAAAAAAAATAATAATAATTTTATTATTTACTTGTTTGCAAGCAGAAAGAGAAAGAGAGAATATGGGTGTGCCAGGACCTCTAGCCACTGCAAACTCCACTTGGGTGTGGTGGTGCATGCCATTAAATCCCAGCATACCGAGGTGGAAGGATCATAGTGAGTTGAAGCCACCCTGAGACTACATAGTGAATTCCAGGCCAGCCTGGGCTACAGTGAGACCCTACCTAAAAAAAAAATAAAAATAAAAAAACAACTCCAGATACATGTGCCACTTTGTGCATCTTGCTTTACTTACTGGGGAATTGAACCCAGGTCCTTAGACTTTGCAGGCAAGTGCCTTAACCACTGAGCCATCTCCCATATCTTCAGCCCCTTATTGCCACATCTGGGGTGGGATTGGTACTAGCATCTGGAGGGTGGGAGCTAGGAACAATGCCCCGTGTCCTACGGTGTGCAAGACACCAGCACTACAGAAAACTATCTGACCCCAATGTCAACAGTGCTAAGATTGAAAATTCCTGAAATAGTAACAGAAGGGGTAGGGTCCATTGACTCAGGAAGGTTAGGAACCTCAAAACAAGTAGGACTTTATTCTGAGGACGATAAGGAGCCATGAGTCTAAGAGAGGGTTTTGGTAAGGTCTGCATATTGGGACAGCTAATTCAGGCCAGGATCTTGGCTTGGAGCCAGAGAGGACCTGAGAAGGAACTCAGGTCCCTCAAAAGATTGCTCTGGGGTACTGGAGAGATGGTTTAGCAGTGAAGATGCTTGCCTGTGAAACCTAAGGACCTAGGTTCTATTTCCCAGTACCCACATACAGCCACCTTGGATTCCCACTTACCCACGTACAAGGTGGCATATTTATCTGGGATTTGTCTGCAGTGGCTGAAGGCCATGGCATGCCTGTTCTCATTCTCTCTCTCTCTTTCATAAATAAATCAATAATACTTTTTTAAAGACTGATCTGAGGGGAGGAAGGGCAGATTCTTGGATACCACAGGGTTGGGGGAAGGGAACATGGGAAGTTGCTAATGGGACTTGGGTTTCCTTTTGAGCGGTGATGAAAATACACAGAAATGACGACTGCAACATTGTGTCAAATGCCACCAACTTTAAAATGGCTCATTTGATGTTCTATGAATTATACCTCAATAAAAATACCTGAATAAAATAAACAGAGCATTAAAAGGCACACAGTGCAAGCTTTTCTCTGTTATTTTTGAAAGGAGGACCATATGTTTATTCCCCCTCATCCTTGGGGAGGGACAAAGGGTTTGGGGATCCCCCCACGCCTCAGGTCTTACGGACCGGGCTCAGGCTCAGCTAATTTGTCACTGTTATCTGAGCTGTAGGACTGGTGGGAACTCCAGACTGAAGAGATTTCTTTCAGGGCTTGAAAAGAGGCCAGGTTTTTTTTTTTTTTTTCTTACCTCGGAGCCATGCAGTCTCGGGTCTGTTGTTCTCAGCCATCCCCGGCCTCGTGTTCGCAGGAAGCCGGGCCAAGTAGGGCTTCCTGCATGTTGGAGAGAGGAAACTCCGTAATGTGCTGGGAGGCTGGAGTTAAAAATAACCCCAGTATATAAAGACAGCCTAGGGTCCCCTAATTCCTCACTCGCCTCGCTCGCAGCCGGCTGCGCGCCGGCTGAGCAGGTGGCTTGGGACTGGAAGAAGGCCAGAACCTCCCGGCTGGGCCTCTGGCTGGGGAGGCCGTCCACCAAGTTCTCAGCCATAGCAGCCTCACTTTTACCCCTCACAGTCAGGGACTCCGGGGGTGTTGCTGGATGAAACCACGTTTCCCCAGTGCAGACAGACTCAGCCACAAGGTGAGGGGAGAACTGCGCTGGGTTCTGAGTTTGAATCCTCTCACCTCTGACTTTAGTGAAACAGAACTAATAAAGTTTCTAAAACCGGGCATGGTGGCACGTGCCTGTGAATCCAGCATGCCAGAGGTGGAGGCAGGAGGATCTGGAGTTCAAGGCCAGCCTGGGATATATGAGACCCTGTATTTAAAAGCAACAACAAAAACTGGAGCCAGGGAGATGGCTGAGTGGGTAAAGCATTTGCTGTGCAAGCGTGAGGACCTGAGTTTAATCCCCCGCACCCATGTAAATACTAAGTGTGGCAACATGTGCCTCCAACCCCCGCGCTGGGAACATGGGAACAGAAGATTCACTAGGGCTCCCTGGGCACTAGTCTAGCCAAATCAGCGAGCTCTTGGTTCAGGGAGCAACCCTGTCTCAAAAAATAAGGTGGAGGGCTGGGGAGATGGCTCAGTGCTTAAAGGCACGTGCTTGCAAAGACTGCCAGCCAGGTTCTAGTCCCCAGTACCCATGTAAAGCCAGAGGCACAAAGTGGCACATGTGTCTGGAGTTTGTTTGCAGCGATAGAAGGCCCTGGTCACTCTCTTTCTCTATCCTTCATTCTTTGAAATATTTTTTTTCTCTTTTGGGGGTTTTTCAAGGTAGGGTTTCACTCTAATCCAGGCTGACCTGGAACTCACTATGTAGAGTAGCCTTGAACTCACAGCGATCCTCCTACCTCTGCCTCCCAAGGGCTGGGATTAAAGGCATGCACCACCACACCTAGCAAATAATTTTTTTTTTTTTACTTTTTTGTTTAGTTTTTTTTTTTTTTTCTTTATTTGAAAGCAACAGACAGACAAAGAGCAAAAGAGTCAGACAGAGAGAGAGAATGGGCACATCAGGGCCTCCAGCCACTGCAAATGAACTCCAGTGCATGTGCTACGTGGATACTAGGGAATTGAGCCTCAATCTGAGGTCCTTAGGCTTCACAGGCAAAAGCTTAACCACTAAGCCATCTTTCCAGCCTCCTAAAAATATTTTTAAAAAAATAAGGTGGAGGGACTATAGAGATGGCTTTGCGGTTAAGGTGTTTGCCTGTGAAGCCTAATAAGCCAGGTTTGATTTCATATATATGTAAGCCTGATGCATATGATGGTGCATGCATCTGGAGTTCACTTGCCCTGGAACACCCATTCTCTCTCCCTCTCTCTCTCTCTCATTCTCTCTCAAATAAATAAAAGCAAATTAAAAAATAGACTGGGCATGGTGGTGCACACCTTTAATCACAGTACTTGGGAGGCAGAAATAGGATGATCACCATGAGTTCAAGGCCAGCCTGAGACTCGTGAGTGAATTCCAGGTCATCCTGGGCTAGAGTGAGACCCTACCTCAAAAAAATAAAATAAAGGTTGGGGAGATGGCTTAGCAGTTAAGCCTGCAAAGCCAAAGGACCCAGGCTCAATTTCCTAGGACCTGTGCAAGCCAGATGCACAAGGTGGCACATGTGTCTGGAATTCATTTGCAGTGGCTGGAGGCCCTGGCATACCCATTCTCTCTGTCTGTCTCTCTGTCTGTCTGTCTGTCTGTCTGTCTCTCTCTCTCTCTCTCTCTCTCTCTCTCTCTCTCTCAAATAAATAAAATAAGATGGGCATGGTGGCATGCTCCTTTAATTCCAGCACTTGGGAGGCAGAGGCAGGAGGAGTGCCATGAGTTCAAGGCCACCCTGAGACTACATACAGAATTCCAGGTCAGCCTGAACTAGAGAGCCTACCTTGAAAAAAATAAATAAATAAATGAATAGAATAAGAGCAATTGAGGAAGACACCCAGAATCAACCTCTCACCTCTACATGTATGTGCACACCACTGACACATACACCATACATCTGTAAACACACACATATCCACACATATATACACAACAAATCAAAAACAATATCTCCTACATGGCTGTAAGCGAGACATGTGGCAAGATGAGCAGTTGCTGCCCATCCCTCTCTAAGGTCGTGCTTCTCTGCTGGGCACAGTGTGTCCTCACAGGAGTTTATGGTCCTGACTCACAAAGAGTTGACTTGTAGGTTTTGTTTTGGTGGTGTTTATTTACTTTTTTTATTTTAATTTTATTTATTTATTTATTTATTGGGTTTTCGAGGTAGGGTCTCACTCTAGCCCAGGCTAACCTGGAATTCACTATGGAGTCTCAGGGTGGCCTCGAACTCACGACGATCTTCCTCCCTCTGCCTCCTGAGTGCTAGGATTAAAGGCATGCGCTACCACGCCCTGCTTGCTTATTTATTTATTTTTTTTTTATTGCTTTTGTTCATTAGAGAGAGAGAGAGAAAGAGACAGATAGAGAGAATGGGCGTGCCAGGGCTTCCAACCACTGCAAACGAACTCCAGATGTGTGCGCCCCCTTGTGCATCTGGCTAATGTGGGTCCTAGGGAATTCAGCCTTGAACTGGGTCCTTAGGCTTCACAGGCAACCACTTAATCATCTCTCCAGCCCTATTTTGTTTTTTGGGTTTCTTTTTAATTTTTTTTCTGATTTTTATTTATTTATTGGAGACTGAGAGAGGGAGAAAGAGTGTGTGTGTGTAACAATGGGCACACCAGGGCCTCCAGCCACTGCAAACAAACTCCAGATACATGTGCCACCATGTGCATCTGGCTTACGTGGGACCTGGAAAATGGAACCAGGGTCTTTAGGCTTCACAGGCAAGCACCTTAACCACTAACTCATCTCTCCAGCCCTATGTTTTGTTTTGTTTTATGAGACAGGATCTTGTTAAGAAGCCCATCCTGGGGCTGGAGAGATGGCTTAGTGATTAAGCGCTTGCCTGTGAAGCCTAAGGACCCCGGTTCGAGGCTCGGTTCCCCAGGTCCCACGTTAGCCAGATGCACAAGAGGGTGCACGCGTCTGGAGTTCGTTTGCAGAGGCTGGAAGCCCTGGCGCACCCATTCTCTCTCTCTCTCTCCCTCTGTCTTTCTCTCTGTGTCTGTCGCTCTCAAATAAATAAATAAAAAATGACCAAAAAATAAAAGGGCTTGTTATTTAAAAAAAAAAAAAAAAAGAAGCCCATCCTGGCCTGGAACTTATATGTAGAGCAGGCTGTCCTCCAACTTGCTGCAATCCTCCAGCCTCTGCCCACTCAGTGTGTGGCACTGCCCCCATGCCTCTGGGTCTTTGGGGGAGCTGCCTACAATGCCCTTTGTGTACTATATTACCCTGCCTTCTTGTTTGTTTTCAGCCAAAGTCTCTGCTATGTTACCCAGGCTGGCTTTGGACTCCTGGGCTCAAGTGATCTGCCTGCCTCAGCCTGGAGGCCCTTTGCAAGAGCCATGACTTCACTAGCTGGACATAAGCTGTTTGTAATTGGCCAAAGGGGAGCTGTTTTGGGTAGGGGGAAGGATGGGCAGGAAATAGAGGCAGTGGCAGCACTGGGAAATAGGGAGGGGAGGCCAGGGTACCATTTAGGGCTCAGCTTCCTTGTCTGTCAAAAGAAGGTTGTACGTCCAAAGTAGCAGAGGACCACACTCCGTTGACCAATGTGAAAGCCTCAAGTTTTTTCTGTCTCTGTGTGTGCTCCTCGCTCTGTCTCTGTCTGAAGCTTTCTCTCACTGGATCTCTATCTCTGTGATTTTGTCTTTTTGTTGTTGTTTTGTTTTGTTTTGTTTTTTGTTTTTTGTTTTTTGAGGTAGGTCTCACTTTAGCCTAGGCTGACCTGGAATTCACTATGTAGTCTCAGGCTGGCCTCGAATTTATGGCAGTGATCCTTCTACCTCTGCCTTCTTTCTGAGTGCTGGGATTAAAGACGTGCCCCACCACACCCAGCTTTTTTCTTTTTTTAGAAGTAGGAGGATCTCTGTGAGTTTGAGGCCAGCCTGAGACTACATAGTGAATTCCAAGTCAGCCTGCATTAGAAAAAGACACTACCTAAAAAAAATAAAAAATAATAATTTAAAAAAAAAAGCCAAGCATGATGGCACACACCTTTAATCCTAGCACTTGGGAGGCAGAGGTAGGAGGATTGCCATGACCAGTCTGAGCTAGGGCTAGAGCTAGAGCTAGGCATGCACCACCATGCCCAGCTTTAAAGTGCTAGTATTAAAGATGTGTACCACCATACCTGGTGAAGTTATATGTAAAAGGAAAAATTAAGCCAGGCGTCGTGGCACATGCCTTTAATCCCAGCACTAGGGAGGCAGAGGTAGGAGGATCGTCATGAGTTTGAGGCCACCCTGAGACTACATAGTGAATTCCAGGTCAGCCTGGGCTAGAGTGAGACCCTCCCTTGAAAAACCAAAAAGATGAAGAAGAAAAATTTAGGGCTGGAGGAGGAATGGCTTAGGTTAAGGCATTTGCCTGCAAAGCAAAAGGACCTCGGTTTGATTCCCCAGTGCCTACTTAAGCCAGATGCACAAGGGGGTATATGCATCTGGAGTTCACTTACAGTGGCTGGAAGCCCTGGTGCACCCATCCTCTCTCTCTCTCTCTCTCTCTCTCTCTCTCTCTCTCCCCCCCTCAAATAAATAAAATAAAAATATAAGTATTTTTAAAAAGAAAAATTTAGGAGGCTGGAGATATGGCTTAGCAGTTAAGACACTTACCTGTTAAGCTTAAGAACCCATGTTTGAATCCCCAGTACCCACATAAGCCAGATATGTCTGGAGTCGGTTGGCAGTGGCTAGAGTCCCAGACATGCCATTCTCTCTCCCCCTTCCTTTCTCCTTCCTCTTCTCTCCCTCCCTTTCTCCCTCTTTCCTCTAACAAAAAAAATTAAGGGCTGGAGAGATGGCTTAGCAGATAATGCATTTGCCTGCAAAACCAAAGGATCCCGGTTCAGATGTGTAGGACCTATATAAGCACAAGACACATGCATCTGGAGTTCATTTGCAGCGGCTGGAGGCCCTGGCGCACGCACACATGCAGGCTCTCTCGCTCTCTCTCTCTCTCCCCCTCCCTCCTTCTCAAATAAATAAATAAATAAATTTTTTAAATTAAAAAAAAATCATTAAGCCAAGTATAATGGCCCAGGCCTTTAATCCCAGTACTCAGGAGGCAGAGGTAAAAAAGGAACACTATGGGTTTGAGACTAGCCTGGGACTACAGAGTGAGTGAGTTCTATTGAGCTTGGGCCATTTAGTGAGAGATGAAATTCTGACCTTTTGACCACACTGATGAAGCTCATGCTAAGTGAAGCAAGTCTGACACAAACATAGCCTGATTCAGCAGCTGATTTCCTAGATGACACTGAATTCATGGTGACCAGGAGCTGTGAGTAGGTGGAGCCATGTGGTCAGGGGACACATAATCACAGTGAGTTGGGACAAATCAGTGCCAGGAGACTGACTGGAAAATGAGGTGACTATGGTTGATAGTATATATTCTTGAAAAATGGAGAGTGGAAAGCTATTAAAACGTTCTCACCACAAAAAACGATTTGTTAGGCCCATGCTGCAATGCACACATGTGCATCAAAACTGTTCTGCACTTGAAATATCTCAATCACACCTTCCAAGGCTCAGGGTCCATGCGGAAGAGATGGCAGAAAGAATGTAAGAGCCAAAGGAAAGGTAGGACTCCTTACAACGTGCTCCTCCAAACACAAAATGGCCTGGATAACCATGACCTCACAGTGCCTGATACTACCTACATAAGACCATCATAACAGGAAGAAAAGATCATGACAACAAAATAAAAGAGAGACTAATTGAGATGGGGAGGGGGTATGATGGAGAGTGGAGTTTCAAAGGGGAAAGTGGGGGGGGAGGGAGGGAATTACCATAGGATATTGTTTACAATTATGGAAGTTGTTAATAAAAAATTAATTAATTAATTAATTAATTTTAAAAACTGTTGTGCACAAGTGGGGCATGTTGGCCCATACTTTTAATCCCAGCACTTGGGAGGCAGAGGTAGGAGGATCACTATGAGTTCAAGGCCACCCTGAGACTACATAGTGAATTCCAGGTTAGCCTGGGCTAGAGCAAGATCCTATCTTTAAACTGCCATCCCCCCAAAAAAAATTATAGTGAACAGAGCCAGCGTGGTGGCTCACAACTATTTATTAATATTAAAAACAAATTGAAGCCAGGAGTGGTGGTGCATGCCTTTAATCCCAGCACTCGGGAGGCAAAAATAGGAGGATCACCAAGAGTTCAAGGCCACCCTGAGACTACATAGTGAATTCCAGGTCAGCCTGGACCAGAGCGAAACCCTACCTTGAAAAGAAAAATGGGGGAGCCTGGAGAAACAGTTTAGCAATTTAGGCACTTGCCTGCAAAGCCAAAGGACCCAAGTTCAATTCCCCAGGACCCACATAAACCAGATGCACAAAGTGGCACATGCATCTGGAGTTTGTTTGCAGTGGCTAGAGGCCCTAGCATGCCCATTCTCTCTCTCATTGTCTGACTCTTTCTCTCAAATAAATGAATAAATAAAATAGAAAAAAAAAAAAAGAATTGGGAGTTGGGTGTGGTGGCGCATGTCTTTAATCCCAGCACTCAGGAGGCAGAGGTAGGAGGATCACTGTGAGTCCAAGGCCACCCTTGAAACTGCATAGTGAATTCCAGGTCGGTCTGCACTAGAGTGAGACCCTACATCCCTCCCCAAAAACAAGGGGGCTAGAAGGATGGCTTAGTGATTAAAGCATTTGCCTGAAAAGCCAAAAGACCCAGGTTCAATTATCTATGACCCAAGTTAGCCAGATGCACAAGGGGGCGCACATGTCTGGAGTTCATCTGCAGTGGCTAGAGGCCCTGGTGTGCGCATCCTCCCTCCCTTCCTCCCTCCCTCTCTCTCTCCCTTCCCTCTTTCTCTGTCAAATAAATAGATAAATAAGTAAATGGGGAATGGTGGTGGTGACAGAGTCCTGCAGCATTGCCCAAGCTGATCTCCATACACCCTCTTCACTCAATCTCCTATATAGCTGGACTGTAGCTGTAAACCACTGCACAAGGCTAATGTCAAAGGAGGAGGAGAAAGAAGAGGAAGATAAGGTAGATGAGGAGAGCTTCAGGAGACCCACAATTTTCTCCATGTGTTCTGCCCAAATGTCCAATGACCAAAGAGCTGTTCAGAACCTGAGAACTATATGTTCATTTTGATCAGATGGCAAATGATCTAAATTTGTCCCCAACCCCAGGCCACCGGAAGACCAGTGAGCAAAAGGATGACCCCATGCAAAGCCCATGAAAAGATGTGGCTGTCAGGCCCTCCCTCCTGTGGCTCTGAGGTCTGATTCAATTTCCTCATATTCAAAGGGAGCCTAGGGCCGGAAGTGTTACTCTAAGGGACGGCACAGCCTGAACCAGCCACATGCTGCTCCTGCTTGATTCTTCCCTAGACCTGGCACAGGCCAAACACATACAAGATGGGAGGAGCCCATCAGCATTCATTAGGACAACTTGGCTATCTCTCCATGTCCACCTGGGACACTTGCAGTGTCCCAGAACCCAGGGAACTACATCTTCAAAGTGGAGTGCACCTGAATTACCAACTGCCAGGAGACTGAAGCAGGAGGACTGTTTGAGCCCAGGGAGTTGATACCAGACCAGGGCACAGAAGGAGACACCCTCCCCACATAAATAGATGGATGGGTGGTAGATGGATGAGTAGGTGGATGGGTGAATAAATAGGTACATAGGTGGATGGATGGTTGAGTGAATATATGAGCAGATGGATGATGTATGGGCATATGGAAGAATGGATGAAATCAGCAAGAGATTTTTTAGGGCCTATAAAAATCTATGAAAGTATTTTTCACTTGGTGTGGTAGTGCATATCTTTAATCTCAAGAGGCTGAGGTAAGGAGGATCATTGTGAATTTGAGGCCAGACTGGGACTACAAAGTGAATTCCAGGTCAGCCTGTCTACAGTAAGACCCTACCGTAAAAGAAAAAAAAGAAAAAATATAAACATTGTTCACTCATGAGGTGTAGGCAGGAAGAATGTGTTTTTTGTTTTTGTTTTGTTTTTCAGTTTTTTGAGGTAGTGTCTCACTCTAGCTCAGGCTGACCTGGAATTCACTATGTAGTCTCAGGGTACCCTCAAACTCATGGCAATCCTCTTACCTCCGCCTTCCCAATGCTGGGATTAAAAGCATGTGCCACCACACCTGGCTAAGATTGTAAATTGAAGGCCAGCTGGGGGCTACATAGTGAGACTGTTTAAAAAAAAAACAGGCTGGAGAGAGGGCTTAGAGATTAAGGCACTTGCCTGCAAAGCCCAAGGACCCAGGTTCAATTTTGCAGATCCACATAAACCAGATGCCAGATTTGTTGGCACATGCATTTGGAGTTTGTTTACAGTAGCTAGAGACCCTGGTAGGCCCATTCTCCATCTATCTGCCTTATTTCTCTCCAATAAATAAATAAATACTGTAAAAATTAATTTAAATAATACAATTAGGGTTCCAAGTTGTGCATGGTGGCACATGCCTTTAATCCCAGCACTCAGGAGACAGAGGTAGGAGGATCACAGCAAGTTCAAGGTCACCCTGAGACTACATAGTGAATTCCAGCCCAGCCTGGGCTAGAGTGAGACCTACCTCAAGAAACAAAAACAAAACAAAACTAGGGTTCATCTGAGGGACACCTGTGCCTCAGTTTCCTCTATCCACTATGCTATACAATGGTGAAAATATTACTAACTCATAAAGTCCCAAGGATGGGAGTGGTTTCCGTGCAGGGACTCAACACATAGTAGGTCTTCAGTGAACTTTTTAGTTTTAATCTAACTTCTTCCACAATCAATTAGACCCCCCCCACACCCTCTTTCTCTCTCCTAGCCATTTTCAACTTAATACCTTCAGATCTATTCCAGGAGAAGAAAATAAAACCTCTTTCTTACTACACATATTTTCAAAGACTGCCCTTTCAGTGGGAAAGCTTTTTTATTTTTTTTTTTTTAAGTCATAAGAAAAACCTGATTGTTAAACTCAGGTCTGCAATAACTGGTGGCTATTTTTAAGTGCTGGGCAGTTGGAGGTAGGAGGAGTTTCATGCCTGAAACTTGTGAAAAGAACCTGTTTGTCCTCCTAAGCTGCACGTCCGTGTGGCATACAGGCTGAGGGGCATGGCTTGTCATTCTGCCAGGAGAACAAGAAACCTCCTAAAATATTCCAGAACATTCCTTCCCAAGGCGTCAGAAATCGTAAGATCTGGGCTGAGCCTCAAAGTTACCACTAAGCAGGGTGTGGGGTGAAGGATGGAGAGAGTATAGTTTAGGAAAGAGGCCAGGGAGACTGGGTAGGAGAAAGAACTTCCCATGTTCTGTAGAAAAACAGTTTACAATGGTTAGCTTCAGACAAGGAAGCAAAGAGGACTTTAAACATTCCCAAAATGAAAGAAATATCCAAACTTGGTGGCAGAGGATTATCATCTGAGCACTTGGGAGGAATGGGCAGGAGGATCAGAAGCTCTAGGCCAGCCTGGTCTACATGAGACCCAGTCTCAGAAAAAAGAAAAACAGAAGAGAAAAGAAAACATGAAACGATGAGCTAGAGGGGATGACTCAGCAATTAAGGCATTTGCCTGCAAGCCAAAGAACCCAGATTCAATTCCCCAGGACCCACATAAGCCAGATGCACAAGGTAGTACATGTGTCTGGAGTTTGTTTGCAGCAGCTAGAGGTCCTGACACAACCATTCTCTCCCTCCCTCACTCTCTTTCTCTCTCTCCCCCCCCTCTATCTGCCTCCCTCTCTCAAATAAATAGAAAAAATTAAAAAAAAAAAAAAGAAAGAAAGAGGGCTGGAGAGATGGCTTAGCGGTTAAGCAATTGCCTATGAAGCTTAAGGACCACAGTTCGAAGCTCAATTCCCCAAGACCCACGTTAGCCAGATGTACAAGGGGCACACGTGTCTGGAGTTTGTTTGCAGTAGCTAGAGGCCCTGGTGTACCCTTTCTCTCTCTATCTGCCTCTTCCTCTCTCTGTCTGTCACTCTCAAATAAATAAATAAAAATAAACAAAAAAATTTAAAAAAGAAAAAGAAAATGAGAAATGAAAGATGTCTTTTGGGTATAGTGTATGCAGATGGCTCTGGGTTTGATCCTTACCACACTGGAGAGAGATGTATCAGAATGTCACACTCTACCCCATAAACATGTAGAATTGCTGTATATTTGTTAAAAATAATGAATTAAGCCGGACATGGTGGTGCATGCCTTTAATCCCAGCATTCAGTAGGCAGAGGTAGGAAGATTGCTGAGAGTTGGAGGTCACCCTGAGACTACATAGTGAATTCCAGGTCAGCCTGGCCTACAGGGAGACCCTACCTGAAAAAAACAAAGGTTCGATTGTCTAGGTCCCACATAAGCCAGATGCACATGGTGGCACATGCATCTGGAGTTTGCAGTGGCTAGAGGCCCTGGTGCACCCATTCTCTCTCTCTCTCTCTCCCCCTCTCTCTGTCTCAAGTAAATAAATAAATAAAGTTCTTAAAAAAAAAAAGAGTTAAGTAGCTGGACACACACATTTAACCCCAGCACTCAGGAGGCAGAGGTAGGAGGATTGCTGTGAGTTCCAGACCACCCTGAGACTGCATACTGAATTACAGGTCAGCCTGAGCTAGAGTGAAACCATACATTGAAAAACCAATAATAACAATAATGAATTAAAAAATGAGCCAGGTATGATGCACACTTGGAATTCCTGCACTCAGGAGGCAGAGGTAGGAGTATCGCTATGAGTTCAAGCCTATCCTGAGACTACACAGTGAATTCCAGGTCAGCCTGGGCTAGAATGAGACCCTATTTTGAAAAACCAAAATAAAATGAAATAACAAAATAATAATAAAATAAAATGAATGTGGTTGTTCATGTCTGTCATTCCAGCACTCAGGAGGCTGAGGTAGAAGGATGACTGTGAGTCAGAGGCTGTGAATTCCAGATTGACCTGGGCTAGAGCGAGATCCTATCCCAAAAACCAGGAAAAAGAAAGCCAGAAATGGTGGAGCACACATCCTATCCTTGCACTTGAGAGACTGAAGCAGGAAGATCACTCAAAGCAGTGAGACCAGTCAGCACTACATAGGGAGTGCTAGCAAGCACGACCTACAGTGTGAGACTCGTCTCAAAACAGGCCGGGGGTGGTGGCGCATGCCTTTAGTCCCAGCGCTCTAGAGGCAGAGGTAGGAGGATCCCTATGAGTTTGAGGCCTGCCTGAGACTGCATAGCGAATTCAAGGTCAGCCTAGGCTAAAGTGAGACCTACCTGAAAAAAAAAAAAAAAAAAGGCTGGAGAGATGGCTTAGCAGTTAAACGCTTGCCTGTGAAGCCTAAGGACCCCAGTTCAAGGCTCAATTCCCCAGGACCCACAAAACCCAGATGCACATGGGAGTGCACACATCTGGAGTTCGTTTTCAGTGGCTGAAGGCCCTGGCACACCCATTGTCTCTCTCTGCCTCTCTTTGTCTCTTTCTGTCGCTCTCAAATAAATAAATAAAAATAATTTTTTTTTTAAAAAAGGCAAAATCACAGAGAGAGATCCAGTGAGAGAAGAATCCCTCACTGGGATTTTGGGCGAGGCTCCACCTCCCAGCCACGCCCCTCCTCACTGGGATTATAATTCTAGTCATGTGCTTTATTGTTGGCATATGTCTGTTTTAGGCCCCCGAAGACAGAGATGTGTCTTTGTGGGTTGAGGACTACAACACTTAGTGAGTTGTGTGAAACCCCGTCCTTAGGGGAAAAGAAAATAATCCTGTTGTGGTGGTTTATGTCACATTATCTGTAATCCCATAAGATAAATTCTTAGCAAGAATTTATCTCAACAGAGAAAGAGCAGCTATATATTTATTTATCCAAGGGGAGAGTAGTGCCAGGGCCTCTTGCCACTGCAAATGAACTCCAGACTCAGATGCCACTTTTCTTTATACTTTTTTTTTTTATTAACAACTTCCATAATTGTAGTAAATAACACATGGTAATTCCCTGGCTCCCCACATTTTGCCCTTTGAAACTCCACAATTCATCATACCCCTTACCCCTCTCAATCAGTCTCTCTTTTATTTTTATGTCATCTTCTTTACCTCTTATTATGATGGTCTTGTGTAGGTAGTGTCAGGCACTGTGAGGTCATGAATATCCAGGTCATTTTGTCCCACCCTTTCCTTTGGCTCTTACATTCTTTTTGCCACCTCTTCCACAATGGACCCTGAGCCTTGGAGGGTATGATAGAGCTATTTCAGTGCTGACCACTCCTCTGTCACTTCTTCTCAGCACCATGGTGCCTTCTGAGTCATCCCAAGGTCATTGTCATCTGAAAAGAGAAGGTTCTCTAACCAAAAATGAGAGTAGCATTAGTAAGGGTATGAACATTAAGAGAAATGCTTACTGGACAGTTTGGTGAGCATAGTATATACATTTAGTCAGACACCAGCAGACATTACACCCCTAGGGCTCATGACTACCCCTGTTGTAGTTTTTCAATATCAAAGACATATTCCCTCCCATGGAGCAGGCCTCCAACCCAATTAGAGAGTGGTTGGTTTACCCCAAAACAGACATGCCACTATTGAACCCGTTGGCTTATTTGGCTGGCTGGCCAAATATAAGGCTTACAGGGTCCACTATTGAGTATCTCCACTGATGATTTCTCTTCTCCCATTGAACTGTATGCAGCATACAGCTGGTCTACATGGAGATGGTTTTCAGCTCAGTTCCAGCAGAATTTCTCAGTGGCCTTGCAGCCCAAGTATGTGGAGTCTTCAGCAATAGGGTGTTCCTGGTGAGAAAACAAGGGCCTTGGCAATGGCATGTACTGTTTTGGAGATATCTATGACCTTCCTGTCCAGCAACTCACTGGAAGGCATCCTATCCCTGGCACTGAAATTTTTTTAATAACAATCTATGGTTTCTGAGGGCTCCATTGTCCAAAAAAGTAGGTTTCCATATATTCACTTAGATTTTTTTTTGGTTTGTTTTTTTTTTTTTAATTTTTTTTTATTTATTTATTTGAGAGCGACAGACACAGAGAGAAAGACAGATAGAGGGAGAGAGAGAGAATGGGCACGCCAGGGCTTCCAGCCTCTGCAAACGAACTCCAGACATGTGCACCCCCTTGTGCATCTGGCTAACGTGGGACCTGGGGAACCGAGCCTCGAACCGGGGTCCTTAGGCTTCACAGGCAAGCGTTTAACCGCTATGCCATCTCTCCAGCCCCACTTAGATTTTTGATTAGCCCTCCTTCCACTTTTCCTTTACTCAATCTCTTCCCCTGTCCTAAGTTTGGTCTTTTCTCCCCCATTAATCTGTTCTTCTATATATCATCCTATTAAGTGCCCCCTCTTCCTTTCTATGCCATTTATATCTCCTTTATAGCTTACTGGCCTCTGCTACTGAGTTTTCTTCCTACTCACACAGTGCAATCATGTGTAGCTAGGATCCACATATGAGAGAGAACATGTGGCATTTGGCTTTCTAGGCCTGGGTTACCTCACTAAGCATAATCCTTTCCAGATCCATCCATTTTTCCTGCAAATTTCACAATTTCTTTCTTTGTTTCTTTCTTTGTTTGTTTGTTTCTTTCTTTCTTTCTTTCTTTTAAGGTAGGGTTTTATCCTAGCCCAAGCTGACCTGGAATTCACTCTGTAGTCTCAGGGTAGCCTCAAACTCATGGCGCTCCTCCTACCTTTGCCTCCAAGTGCTGGGATTAAAGGTGTGTGCCACCATAGGCTGGAGAGATGGCTTAGTGGTTAAGGGTTAAGCACTTGCCTGTGAAGGACCCGGGTTGGAGGCTCAATTCCCCAGGACCCACGTTAGCCAGATGCACAAGGGGGCGCATGCATCTAGAGTTCATTTGCAGAGGCTGGAGGCCCTGGCACACCCATTCTCATTCTCTCTCTCTCTCTCTCTCTCTCTCCCTCTTTCTCTCTCTGTCACTCTCAAGGAAATAAATAAAAATAAACAAAAAAATTTTTAAAAGTCCAGCTTAAATTTCATAATTTCACTTCTCTTTACCACTGAGTAGAACTCCATTGTATAAATGTGCCACATCTTTATCATCCACTCGTCAGCTGAGGGACATCTAGGCTGGTTCCATTTCCTAGCTATTGTGGATAGAGCAGCAATAAGTATGGTTGAGCAAGTATCCCTAAGGTAGTGAGATGAGTCCTTAGGATATATGCCTAGGAGTGCTATAGCTGGGTCATATGGTAGATCAATCTTTAGCTGTCTCAGGAACCTCCAACTGAGTTCCACAATGGCTGGACCACATTGCTTTCCCACCAACACTGTAGAAGGGTTCCTCTTTTTCTGCATCCTCACCAATATTTGTGGTCATTTGTTTTCATGATGGTAGCCATTCTGACAGGAGTGAGATGAAATCTCAGCGTAGTTTTAACCTGAATTTTCCCTGATGACTAGGGATGTAGAATATTTTTTTAGATGTTTACATGCCATCTGTAGTTCTTCTTTGGAGAACTCTTGATCTAGTTCTATAACCCATTTTTTTAAATATTTTTTTTATTTATTTGAGAGCGACAGACACAGAGAGAAAGACAGATAGAGGGAGAGAGAGAGAATGGGCGTGCCAGGGCTTCTAGCCTCTGCAAACGAACTCCAGACGCGTGCGCCCCCTTGTGCATCTGGCTAACGTGGGACCTGGGGAACCGAGCCTCGAACCGGGGTCCTTAGGCTTCACAGGCAAGCGCTTAACCGCTAAGCCATCTTTCCAGCCCCATTTTTTAATTGAGTTGTTTGATTTCTTATTATTTAGGTTTTTTGAGTTCTTTGTATATTTTAGATATTAGTCCTCTGGCAAAGATTTTCTCCCCTTGTGTAGGTTGCCTTTTTGCTCTACTCACAGTGTCCTTTGCTATTAAAAGCTTTGTAAGACTTCTAATTAAGATGGCATCATAGGAACCATGCCAAAGCAGCCTAGGAGAGAAAAAGCCAAAAAAACAAAAAACAAAAAAAGCAAAATATACTCCTCTACTAAAAACTGAGGTTTATAAGAAATTACCAACAGCAGCAGAGAAGTAGGAGCAATCCAGAACATCCAGAGCCCACATAGGCCAGCAGAAGCAGCTCCAGCAGCAGTAGCACCAGGTCCGTGGGGCCACAGCTGCAAGGCTTGGCTTGAGCCACAGGAGAAGCCAGAGGGGATTTTCCACTCACACCAGAGCTCTTCATAAACTCAAGAAATGTGGAGAACTGCAGTGAACAACAGAGGAGCAGATCAAGAAGTACAGGATCATGTGGACCAGGAGGAGACATAGAGCCACCATTCTTTCTATCACCTCTTCCAAAATGGTACCTGAGCCTTGGAGGATGACTGGAAAGATGTCCCAGTGGTTAAGGTACTTGCCTGCAAATCCTAAATCCCTGAGTTATATTCCCCAGTACCCATTTAAACCGGACACACAAGGTGGAGCATGTGCCTGGAGTTCTTCTGCAGTGGCTAGAGGCCCTGGTGTACCCTTAGGCATTCTCACTTACTCTTTTGGTATTACCCTCCCCCTCCTCAAATAAATAAATAAAATATAGGCAAAAACACTAGTACTTGGAGGGCAGTTTGGTGAGCATAATATATCCATTTAGTTAAGCAACAGTATTAGTTTCCCACCTAAGGGCTTAAGACCTCCCTAGCCACAGGCTTTTAATTAGGTTTTCAGTACCAGGCAGGAATTCCCTCTCATGGAGCAGGCCTGAAGACCAATCAGAGAGTAGTTGGTTTCCCCCATAACAGAAATGCCACCATTGCACCAGTTGGTATATTTGGCTTGACTGTCCAGTGGTAAAGCTTGCAGGCTCCACTACTGGTTAAGAACATTGTTGAGTTTTCTCCTCAAACAGGCTGCATATTTCCAGCATCCTGACAACCAGTCAACAGGGAGGGGAGCTTCCAACAGGGCTAAAACTCACCTCTGGCTTGATTTCTCTGATGTGCAGCCCAGACATGTGGTGTCTTCAGCAGTAAGGTCTTACCATCTAGTTCTGAAGAACAACCAAGAGCCTTGGTAATAGCCTGTAATGTTTTGGGGGTATCATGGGCCTGGAAGACCAAGAACTCTGTGGAAGGTATCTGTGGTGGTGTGAATGTAAATAAATGCATGTCTCCCATAGCCTGAGATTTTTAATTTTTATTTTGTTTTTTGATTTTTTGAGGTAGGGTTTTGCTCTAGCCAGGCTGGCCTGGAATCCACTATGTAGTCTCAGGGTAGCCTCAAAGTCAAGGCAATCCATCCTTTTCAGAAGACTTAAATTGCAAATTCAATCAAAAATACCTCAGCGCTAGGTGTGGCATTGCATGCCTTTAATCCCAGCACTGGGAGGCAGAGGGAGGAGGACAGCTGTGAGTGCAAGGCCAGCCTGGAACTACAAAGTTCTAGGTAAGCCTGGGATAGAGTAAAACCCTACCTCAAAAGGCGGGGAGGGGCTGAAGAGATGGTTTAGCAGTTAAGACATTTGCCTGAGAAACCAAAGGAACCAAGTTCGATTCCCCAGGACCCACATAAACCAGACACACAAGGTAGTGCATGTCCTGGAGCTCATTTGCAGTAGCTGGAAGCCCTGGTGTGCCCATTCTCTCTTTCTCTCTGCCTCTTCCTCTCTCTCTCTCTCTCTCTCTCTCAAATGAATACATAAATAATATTAAAACAAAAAAAAAGAAAATTTAAAGGGAGGGGCTGGAGAGATAGCTTACATTTCCATATTTTTTCTTTGGTGTGTGTGTTTGGAAGTTTGATTATAATATGGCGAGGAGAGGTTCTTTCCAGGTTTTGTCTGGCTGGGGTTCTAAAGGCTTCCTGTATCTGTATTGGCACCTCTTTCCCAATTTGGGGGAAATTTTCTTCTATGATTTTGTTGAAGACACCTACTATGCCTTTGGAGTGGAATTCTTCTCCTTCTACTATGCCCTGAATTCTAATGTTTGATCTTTTCATAGTGTCCCGAATATCTTGAAATTCCCACTCATACTTTTCTATAGGTTTGTCTTTCTCTTTGTTGGCCTGTATTAGATCTGCCACCTGGTCTTCTAGCTTAGATGTTCTGTCCTCTCCTTCATCCATTCTACTGGTGAGATTTTCTACAGAGTTTTTTAGTTCATTAACTGTGTTCTTCATTGCTAGTAATTCTGACTGGTTTTTCTTTATTATTTCTACTTCCTTATTTATGTCTTGTATTGCCTTCTTTATTTCATGAAATTGGTGTCCTGCATCTTCTTTGATTCCTTTGATTTCCTCTTTAAGTTCCTCTTTGACTCCTTTGATTTGTTCTCTGACTTCTTTGAACATATTTACAATCATTCTTTTGAAATCTTTCTCAGGCATTTCCTCTAACTCGTTCTCACTGGAGGTCATTTCTGATACATTAATACTTTTAGGTGGATTTATATCGTCTTGCTTTTTAGTGTTTCTTGTGTTATAATGTATATATTTTTGCATCTTGGATTAAGTTAATGCTTGGATTTTCTAGCTAGCTGGGTATTCTTAGCTGTATCAATTGATTTGATGTTATATATTTTCAGGGTAGGAGCTTAAGGTGTTAGATGTGGCTCTTAAGACTCTGAGAGTACCTACAAAGATGTTCCTAGGGGTTGAGTTTCCCTGCTATGGGGGTATTCAAGTAGGCTAAGTGGAATAAAATACAGGTAGATTCTAAAAGTTAACTAAACACTGTACCCATTCAGTCAAAAACAGCCCCAAGTATGTATGCCAGAGTAGTTATTATAACAACCAGATCCTCTATCAACATAGAGGTTAAGATTTCTGGTCTATTGAGGGATCCAAATCAGCTTGTGACCAAGTGAGACCCTTCCCTGGTGCAAACCCACTTACCTTGGATGAGTTTGGTCTCAGTCAAGTTGCTGCCTGGGTCATCAGGCTGCTGTTCTGATTTCTGGAGCTGGGAACTGGCTTTTCCTGCGGGGCAAACCAAGCCTGGCAACTGTGGCCCTGCAGATCAGCACCCCTGCTGCTGGAACTGCTGCTGTTAAAGCTGCCTCTGCTGGGTCTGTCAGCAGCTGAAGCTGCTGCTGCTGGGTCTGCTGTTGTTGCCGCTCCTGGGTCTGCCACTGCTGGGGCCGCTGTTACCGGTGCAGGAGTCACTGATGTTGCTGCCGAACTCTGCTGCTGCTTGGGTCCTGTTGTCGGCTCAAGTTGGTGTGGCCGGGTTCCAGGACCGCTGCTCTGTTCGCTGGAGCTGGGCTCAGGCAGTGGGGGAGGGGAGGGAGCCGCAGCTGCTCTGGATCTCCACTATTCCACATGTTCTTCTACCTGGCGGTCTGCTCCTCCATTGCTCACTGCCGCTCTCCCTTCACGTGTCCTGAGCTGCGAGAGCGCGGTGTGAGGGGAAGCGCCCGCACCTGGCTTTTCCTGCGGCTGGAGCTGAGTCTGGCGGCTTTCTGGTGCACCGCTGCCGCAGCAGTTGGCGGAGCTGCCGGGCCGCTTTTGCTGGCCTGTGCGGGCTCTGGATGCTCTGGATCTCTTCTACTTCTCCACTGCTGCTTCAATTTCCTATACACCTCAGTTTTTAGTAAAAGTGTGTATTTTGCTGAGTTTTTTTGGTCTTTTCCCTCCCCCCCCCCCCGCTGCTTTGGTGTGGTACCTATGCCGCCATCTTAACCGGAAGTTGATAGCTTACATTTAAGGCACTTCCCTACCAAGCCTAAGAAACCAAGTTCAATTCCCCAAAACCCAAGTAAGTCAGAAGCACATAGTGGTGCATGCATCTAGAGTTCATTTGCAGTGGCTAGAGACCTTGGTATGCCCCTTCCCCCTTCTCTCAATAAATAAATAATTTTTTTAAGTGGGGTGGGAAAGAGCTGGACATGGTGGCACATGCCTTTAATCCCAGCACTAGGGAGGCATAGGTAGGAGAATCGCTGTGAGTTTGAGGCCACCCTGAGATGACACAGTGAATTCCATGTCAGCCTGAGCTAGAGCAAGACCCTACCTCAAAAACCTAAAAAAAAGGAAGGGGGATAAGAGGGTTGAATAGATTGCTTGGTGATTAGGGTACTTGCCTGCAAAGCCAAAGGACCCAGGTTCAATTCCCCCAGACCCACATAAGCCAGCTGTACAAGGTGGCACATGCATCTGAAGTTCGTTTGCAGCAGCTGAAAGCTCTGGCATGCCCAATCTCCTTTTCTCTATCTGTGTCTTTCTCTCTCAAGTAAATAAAATTAAAAACATTTTTGAAGACTGTTTAAAAAAAGGTGAGAAGAAAGTAAGGGGAGAGAGAAAGAAAGGAAAGAGGGAGGAAGAAAAGAAGGAAAGGAAAGGAAGCTGAACATGGCAGCTCACACATATAATCCCAGCACTTGGGAGGCCAAGGTAGGAGAAGCATCATGAGTTCAAGGTCAGTCTGTGCTAGAGTAGGACTGCCTCTTTTATTATTATTATTATTATTATTAATTACTTTATTTATTTGAGTGAGAGAAAGCAAGAGACTCTGATAGAGACTGGGTGGGCCTCTAGCCACTACAAATGAATTCCAGATGCAAGCACCACCTTGTGCATCTGGCTTATGGAAACAAACCTGAGTCCTTTAGCTTTGCAGGCAAACAACTTAACCACTAAGCCATTCCTGCAGCCCCAAGACTGGTTCCAAAAAGAAGAAAGGAAAGCAGGAAGGGAAGGGAATGAATTTCGGGGCAAAGTCCCTCCTGTAATCTCACCACTGGGGAAGTTGAAGCAAGAAGATTGCCACAAATTCAAGGCCAGCCTCAGCTACATAGCAAGAGCCTGTCTCAAAATGATGAAGATGAGGAGCAGGAGGAAAGAAGAGGCAAAGGAAATTATTGTTTAAAACAAAAATGAATGCCCAGCACAGAACTGAAGTCCCTTCCCTTGTCTGGATAGTTCTGCTTTGGGACTCCATATTCCTGTGTCACACATCCAGCACAGGGCCAGGCAAATCAGGCCAGGTGTGACATGGCCTTGGTGACTCAGGGTTGGGATGCCACTGCTGAATAGTTGGCTGGTGTGAGTCAGCGCTCTGCTGTTTCTTGCACCGCACATGTCAGCATGTGACAGGCCTTTCTTGGGTTCATAAGTCATTGTTTTGAGTAAACAATAGCAATCTCTCAGTGAAAGCAATCCCCTGGGTTGAGCGAACTGTGACTTTGCTTATTAAATCACAAGTATCAGATGTGCTTCCTGCCTGTGACAAGAAATGTGGTTCCTTCCCAGAGCTGGGACACTGGGGGCAGAGCGATGAGGGGGAGGGAAGGTGAGCACCCAGCTAGAAATGGAAATTGCAGCTCAAAGGAGCCGCCTGAACCCTACCCTTGTGCCTGGCCCCCAAAGGTTGTCCCCTGAGACATTGTCCATATATGGAGACTTTAGGGGGTTCACTACTGGGGGTACAGGAGGATGTACCTGCATCTGAAAAATGGAGGTGTGTGTGTGTGTGTGCGTGTGTGTGTGTGTGTGTGTTGTTCTCTGGCCTTAGAAGACAGAAGCCAATTTCATCTACACATTAGCTCCAGGCCAGTCAGGGTTGTATATAGCAAGACCGTTTCTCAAAAAACAAATAAGTACCAGTTAAGATGGCAGGGTAGGAACCACACCAAAGCAGCCTAGGGGAGACAAAGCAAAAAAAAAAAAAAAAAAAAAAAACACAGCAAAATACACTCTTCTACTAAAAAGTGAGGTGCATAAGAAATTACCAATAGCAGCAGAGAAGTAGGAGAGATGCAGAGCAGCCAGAGCCCACACAGGCCAGCAGAAGCAGCTCCAGCAGCAGTGGCACCAGGTCTGTGGGGCCACAGCTGCAAGGCTTGGCTTGAGCCACAGGAAAAGCCAAGTGAGGGGATTTTCCACTCATACCAGAGCTCTTTGCAAACTCAAGAAACATGAAGGGAGAGCCACAGTGAACAACAGAGGAGCAGATCACAAGGTAGAGGATCACGTGGACCAGCGGGAGAACTAGAGCCACCATCCACAGCCTCCCCTCCCCCACCGAGAGTGCAAGCACCAGAGACCTGGGAAGGGCGCTCACAGCACCCAGCACTGGCGACCAGAGCAGCAATCCAATGACCCAGCCAACCTACTTGAACCCACAGTGCACCAAAGAGGAACCCAACCAGGAGCACAGCATAACTGAGACCAAAATCATCCCAAAAGTAACCACCAAATAAGCCTGGTATATAGATCTGACAAGGAAATGCTAATTGCACCTTCCATATCAGGATAAATTATATGTTAAGTGTGATGGATGGTTGGATTTGCCATTCTTTTTTTTTTTTTTTTTTTTTTTTTTTTTTGGTTTTTTGAGGTAGGGTCTCACTCTAACCCAGGCTGACCTGGAATTCACTATGGAGTCTCAGGGTGGCCTCGAACTCACAGCAACCTCCTACCTCTGCCTCCCAAGTGCTGGGATTAAAGGCATGTGCCACCACGCCCAGCTGATTTGCCATTCTTAAATAAGCTACATTTTGGGCTTGTTATTTGTTGCTCCTTGATTTATAGTGGCTTTGTTTCCTCTTCCATTGCACATTAGGGAAGGGTCTCACTAGCAATAAAGAACACAGTCAGTGGAATAAAAAAATAAAATAAAATAAAATAAATTCTGTAGAAAAGCTCACCAGTAGAATGGATGAAGGAAAGGATAGAATATCTAAACTAGAAGACCAGGTGGCAGATCTAATACAGTCCAACAAAGAGAAGGACAAACTAATAGGAAAGTATGAACAGGAATTTCAAGATATTTGGGACACTATGAAAAAATCGAACATAAGAATTCAGGGTATAGTGGAAGGAGAAGAATTTCACTCCAAAGGCATAGTAGGCATTTTCAACAAAATGACAGAAGAAAACAACCCCCAAATCAGGAAAGCAGTTCCAATGCAGATATAGGAATCCTTTAGAACACCAAAGAGACAAAACCTGGAAAGAACATCTGCTTAATTAAACTACCAAACATACAAACCAAAGGTGCCAATATAGACATAGGAATCTTTTAGAACAACAAATACACGAAACCTGGAAAGAACCTTTCCTCTCCATATTATAACTAAACTACCAGACATACAAACCAAAGAAAAAAAAATATGAAAAGAAGTTAGACAGAAAAATCAAGTTACCTACAAAAGCAAGTCCATCAGGAACACAGCAGATTACTCAACACAAACTTTAAAAGCCAGAAGAGCTTGGAGTGATGTATTCCAAGTTCTGAAAGATAATAACTGTCAAGGTTACTTTATCCTGCAAAGCTAACCATTCAAATAGATGGAGAAATAAGGACATTCCATGACAAAAGCAGGCTAAAGGAATATTTGAAGACAAAACCAGCTCTTTAGAAAATACCTGAAAGAATCCTCCATGCTGAAAAGAAAGAAAAGCACACATGTAAGGAACCTGGAAAAGACCAGCCATCCTCAAGTACTAGTTAATACAAGAAAGCAAAAGTAAAATGGGAAGAACCACCAAAAAGATGGCAAAAATAAATACACACCTTTCAATAATATCTCTTAGCCAGGTGTGGTGGTGCACGCCTTTAATCCCAGCACTCGGGAGGCAGAGACAGAAGAATTGCCGTGAGTTCAAAGCCACTCTGAGATTCTATAGTGAATTCCAGGTCAGCCTGGGCTAGAGTGAGACCCTACCTCAAAAAACCAAAATAATAATAATAATAATAATAATATCTCTTAATATCAATGGCCTCAATGCCCCAACCAAAAGACATAGGTTTGCAGACTGGGTTAAAAAGCAGGATCCTTCAATTTGTTGCCTCCAAGAAACTCACCTTTTTACAAAGGATAGACATTATCTTAGGGTGAAAGGTTGGAAAACTGTGTTTCAAGCAAATGGGCCTAGAAAACAAGCAGGGGTTGCTATCCTAATATCTGACAAGGTAGACTTCAGCCCAACGTTAGTCAAGAAAGATAGGAAGGTCCCTTTATATTGATTGAGGGCACACTCCAACAGGAGGACATTACAATCCTAAACATATATGCACCTAACATGGGGGCTCCCAAATTCATCAAACAAATGCTATTAGAACTAAGGTAACAGATAACACCAAACACATTGGTAGTGGGGGACATCCACTCCCCACTCTCATCAATTGACAGATCATCCTGGCAAAAAATAAACAGAGAGGCATATGGTTTAAATGAGGTCATAGAAGAAATGGACCTAACAGATATATGTAGGACATTTCATCCAAATGCTGCAGAATATACATTCTTTTCAGCAGCACATGGAACATTCCCTAAAATAGACTATATATTAGGACAAAAAGCAAATCTTTTTTTTGTTTTGTTTTGTTTTGTTTTGTTTTTTTGAGGTAGGGTCTCACTCTGGTCCAGGCTGACCTGGAATTAACTATGTAGTCTCAGGGCGGCCTTGAACTCTCAGCAATCATCCTACCTCTGCCTCCTGAGTGCTGGGATTAAAGGCATGCACCACCATACCCAGCTACAAAGCAAATCTTAACAAATACAGGAAGAATTGAAATAATTCCTTGCATTCTCTCTGACCACAATGGAATCAAACTACAAATCAATAACAATAAAAGCAATAGAGCATACACAAAATCATGGAAACAAAACAATACACTACTAAATGATGAATGGGACAATGAAGAAATCAAGAAAGAAATCAAAAAACTCATAGAGTCAAATGATAATGAAAACACAACACACCAAAACTTTGGGGATCTAATGAAGGCAGTACTAAGAGGAAAATTTACAGCTGTAAGTGCCTATATTAAGAAATTAGAAGCTGGGTGTGGTGGCACATGCCTTTAATCCCAGCACTCGGGAGGCGGAGGTAGGAGGATTGCCATGACTTTGAGACTCCATAGTGAATTCCAGGTCTGCCTGAGCTACAGTGAGACCCTCCCTGGAAAAAAAGAAAAAAGAAATTAGAAAGGTCTCAAATAAATGACCTAATGCTTCACCTTAAAGCCTTGGGAAAAAAAAGAATAAGGCAAATCAGTAGGCGGGAAGAAATCATAAAGATTAGGACAGAAATTAATGAAATAGAAACCAAAAAAAAAAAAAAAGAATCAATGAAACAAAGAGTTGGTTCTTTGAAAGGATAAACAAGATAAACCCTTAGCAAATCTGACCAAAAGAGAGAGAAGAGACACAAACTAATAAAAATAGAGATGAAAAAGGTAACATCACAACAGACACCCATGAAATTCAAAAAATCATAGTGACATAATATAAAAACATATACTCCACAAAGTATGAAAATCTGAAAGAAATGGATGATTTCCTTGATTTATATGACCTACCTAAATTAAATCAAGATGAGATTAATCATTTAAATAGACGTATAACAAGCATGGAGATCTGAACAGTTATCAAAAATCTCCCAAGTAAAAAAAGCCCAGGCCCAGATGGATTCACTGCTGAATTTTACCAGACATTCAAGGAACAGCTAACACCATTGCTTCTTAAGCTTTTCCATAAAATATAAAAAAGAAGGAATTCTATCAAACTCTTTCTATGAAGCCAGCATCACCCTGATACCAAAACCAGGCAAAGATAGAACAAAAAGAGAAAATTACAGACCAATCTCCCTCATGAACATAGACGCAAAAATTCTCAACAAAATATTGGCAAACAGAATACAACAATATGTCAAAAAGATCATTCACCCTGACCAAGTAGGCTTTATCCCAGAGATGAAAGGATGGTTCAATATATGCAAATCTACATATGTAATGCATTATATAAATGGATTGAAGGACAAAAATCAGCTGATCATCTCATTAGATGCAGAGAAAGCATTTGACAAAATCCAACATCCCTTCATGATAAAAGTCCTACAGAGACTGGGAATAGAAGGAATATATCTCAATATAACAAAGGCTATTTATGACAAGCCTATAGCGAACATATTACTAAATGGGGAAATACTGGAAGCTTTCCCACTAAAATCAGGAACAAGACAAGGGTGTCCACTGTCCCCACTTTTATTTAATATAGTACTAGAAGTCTTAGCCATAGCAATAAGGCAAGAGACACACATAAAAGGGATACAAATTGGAAAGGAAGAGATCAAGTTATCATTATTTGCAGATGACATGATTCTATACATAAAGGACCCTAAAAACTCTACTAGCAACCTGTTAGAGCTGATCAAAACCTACAGCCATGTAGCAGGATACAAAATAAATACACAGAAATCAGTAGCCTTCATATATGCTAACGACAAACACACAGAGGATGAAATCAGAGAATCACTCCCATTCACAACTGCATCAAAGAAAATTAAGTACCTTGGAATAAACCTAACCAACGAAGTAAAGGATCTCTACAATGAAAACTATAAAACACTCAAGTGAGAAATTGCAGAAGACACTAGGAAATGGAAAAACATCCCTTGTTCCTGGATTAGAAGAATCAATATTGTGAAAATGGCAATCTTACCAAAAGCAATCTATATATTTAATACAATACCCATCAAAATTCCAATGGCATTCTTCAAGGAAATTGAAGAAATCCAAATATTAATTTGGAATCACATAAAAACTCAAATATCTAAACAATTTTTAGCAACAAAAATAAGGCTGGTGGTATCACCATACCTGATTTTAACCTATACTACAGAGCCATACTAACAAAAACAGCATGGTACTGGTGCAAAAGCAGATATGTCAATCAATGGAACAGAATAGAGAGCTCAGATGAAAGTCCATGTAGCCACCTGATATTCAATAAAAATGCCAAAAATACTCATTGGAGAAAACAGTCTCTTCAGCAAATGGTGATGGGAAAACTGGATATGTATCTGTAGAAGGATGAAAATAGATTCTTCTCTCTCTCCATGCACAAGAATTAAGTCCAAATGGATTAAATATCTTAACATCAGACCTGAAACTCTGAACCTGATAGAAGGAGAAAGTCGGGGAAACCCTTCAACATATTGGTCTTGGCAAAGACTTTCTGAATATAACCCCAATTGCTCAGGCAATAAAACCACAGATTAACCACCAGGACCTCATGAAATTAAAAGATTTTGTATGGCAAAGGACACTGTGAATAAAGCAAAGAGGCAACAGACAGAATGGGAAAAAATCTTTGTCAGGTATACCTCTGATAGAAGATTAATATCTAGGATATACAAAGAACTCAAAAAAGCAAATAATAGGAAATCAAACAAGGCAATTTAAAAAATGGGCAATGTATGGGCTGGAGAGAAGACTTAGCAGTTAAGTGTTTGCCTTAACTTAGGGTGAAGCCTAAGGACCCCAGTCAAGGCTCGATTTCCCAGGACCCACATTAGCCAGATGCACAAGGGGGCACACATGTCTGGAGTTCGTTTGCAGTGGCTGGAGGCCCTGGCATACCCATTCTCTCTCTGTCTGTCACTCTCAAATAAATAAATAAAAATGAATAAAATACAATTCTCTCTCTTTAAAAAAAGGGGGGGCTATGGAACTAAATAGAGAGTTCTTCAAAGAAGAAATATGGACAGCATATAAGCATCTAAAAAAATATTCTACATCCCTAGTCATCAGGGAAATGCAGATTAAAACTACATTGAGATTCCTTCTTGCTCCTGTCATATTGGCTACCATCATGAAAACAAATGATCATAAATGTTGGCGGGGATGTGGAAAAAAAGGAACCCTTCTGCACTGCTGGTGGGAATGCAATCTGGTCCAGCCATTGTGGAACTCAGTTGGAGGTTCCTAAGACAGCTAAAGATTGATCTACCATATGACCCAGCTATAGCACTCCTAGGCATATATCCTAAGGACTTGTCTCACTACCTTAGGGATACTTGCTCAGCCATATTTATTGCCTCTCTATCCACAATACCTAGGAAATGGAACCAGCCTAGATGTCCCTCAACTGATGAGTGGATAATGAAAATATGGCACATTTATAAAATGGACTTCTACTCAGCAGTAAAAAAAAAATGAATTTATGAAATTTGCAGGAAAATGGGTAGATCTGGGAAGAATTATACTTACTGAGGTAACCCAGGCCCAGAAAGCCAAGCATCACCTGTTCTCTCACATGTGTGGATCCTAGCTAATGATTATTGGACTTCTGTGTGAGTATGAAGAAAACTCAGTATCAAAGGCCAGTAAGCTAGAAAAGAGACATAAATGGAAAAGAAAGGAAGGGAGGGGGTACTTAACAGGATGGTATTGTGTATATGTAAGTAGAAGAATAGATTAATGGGAGTGGAAAGGCCCAAAGTGAGGTCAGGGGAAGAGATTGAGTAAAGGAAAGGTGGAAGGAGGGCTAATAAAAACCTAAGAGGATATAAATAAATCATATGGAAACCTATTTTTTTGGACACTGGAACATTCATGAGCCATAGATTGTTGCTAGGAAATTTTCAGTGCCAGGAATGGGATACCTTCCAGTGAGTTGTTGGCCAGGAAGGTCCCTGATGCCCCCAAAACATTATAGGCCATTGCCAAGGCCCTTGGTTTCGCACCAGGAATACATGGTAAGACCCTATTGCTGAAGACTCCAAATACTTGGGCTGCAAGGCCACTGAGAAATCCTGCTGGAATTGAGCTGATAACCTCCTTCATGTAGACCAGCTGACAGAAAGCTGGAAGAAGCCATTCTGCATGCAGTTCAATGGGAGAAAGAAAAATCACTAGTAAAGATACTCAATAGTGGACACTGCAAGCCTTATATTTGGCCAGCCAGGCCAAATGAGCCAAAAGGTTCAATAGTGGCATGCCTGTCATGGTGGAAACCAACTGCCCTCTAATTGGACTGGAGGCCCACTCCATGGGAGGCAATATAGCCCTGATACTGAAAACTAAAAACAGGGGTAGTCATGAGCCCTAGGGGTGTAATGTCTGCTGTTGTCTGGCTAAATGTATACACTATGCTTATCAAACTGCCCAGTAAGCACTTCTGTTAATGTTCATACCCATATATTAATGCTACTATCACTTTTGGTAGAGAATCTTCTCTTTTCAGATGGCAGTGACCTTGGGACAACTCAGAAGGCATCATGGTGCTGGAAAGAAGTGACAGGAGTGCTCAACACTGAAATATCTCTATCACACCTTTAGCAGAAATAATGTAAGAGCCAAAGGAAGGGTAGGACTCCATACAACGTGTTCAGACACAAAATGGCCTGGATATCCATGACCTCACAGTGCCTGACACTACCTACAGGAGACCATCATAATAGGAGGAAAAGATCATGACATCAAAATAAAAGAGAGACTGATTGAGATGGGGAGGGGATATGATGGAGAATGGAGTTTCAAAGGGGAAAGTGGTGGGAGGGAGGGCATTACTATGAGATTTTTTTATAATCATGGGAGTTGTAAATTAAAAAATTGAAAAGCAAAAAAAAAAAAAAAAAAAAAGTGTGTGTGCCACCACAAAGAAAAAAAAAGCTTCGTAATTTCACGAGGTCCCAGTGGGCGATCTTTGGTTTTATTTCCTGAGCAATTGGGGTATATCTAGAAAATTTTAGCCAAGACAATATGTTGAAGGGTTTCCCCTACTTTGTCCTCTACCAGTTTCAGAGTTTCAGATCTGATATTAAGGTCTTTGATCCATTTGGACTTAATTCTTATGCATGGAGAGAAGAATCTATTTTCAACCTTCTACAGATATTTATCCAGTTTTCCCAGCATCATTTGCTGAAGAGGCTGTCTTTTCTCCAATGAGTATTTTTGTTGAAGATCAGGTGGCTGTAGCCACCCGGACCTACATCTGGGTCCTCTATTCTGTTCCATTGATCTACATGTCTTTGTGCCAGTACCATACTGTTTTTGTTACTATGGTTTAAATCAGGTATGGTGACATCACCAGCCTTATTTGTTTGGTTTTTTTAAATTATTTATTTATTTATTCATTTAGGTTTTTGGTTTTTTGAGGTAGGGTCTCACTCTAGTCCAGGCGGAATTGGAATTCACTATGGAGTCTCAGGGTGGCCTCGAACTCACGGTGATCCTCCTATCTATGCCTTCCAAGTGCTGGGATTAAAGGTGTGCACCACCACACCCAGCTCACCAGCCTTATTTTTGTTGCTCAAAATTGTTTCACATATCTGAAGTTATTTGTTCTTCCAAATAAATTTTTGGATTTTTTTTTCTAGTTCCATGAAGAATGCCATTGGAATTTTGATGGGGATTGCATTAAATGTGTAGATTTATTTTGGTGGGGAAAGGGGAGGCTATGGTTGGTGTTTGAAATTTTCCTGGTAATCTTGTGATCCTCTTCTTCATGAGCCACTCCACTGGTCCCTGCTGTCCTCACCTTCATGTTGCTTGAGTTTGTGAGGAGACCAGTGTGAGTGGAGAATCCCCTCACCTGGCTTTTCCTGTGGCTCAGGACAAGCCTGGTGGCTGCAGCCACACAGACCTGCTGCGACTGCTGCTGAAGTCATTTCTGCCTGCTTCTGAGGTCTCAAGACACGCTGGGTCTCTCCTACTTTTGTGTTGTGGTTGGTAATTTCTTATACACCTTCACATTTTAGTTGAAGAGTGTATTTTGCTTGAGGGGGGGTGTTGCTTTTACTCCCCTAGGCTGCCTTGGCATGGTTCCTATGCCACCATCTTTTTTTTTTTTTTTTTAAGCTCCTCCAAATTTTGTTTTGTTTTTTGGTTTTTCGAAGTAGGGTCTCACTCTAGCTCAGGCTCACCTGGAATTCACTCTGTAGTCTCAGGGTGGCCTCGAACTCACAGTGATCCTCCTACCTCTGCCTCCCAAGTGCTGGGATTAAAGGCATGCACCACCATGCCTGGCTTCTTCCAAATTTTTATTAACAACTTCTATGATTATAAAAAATACCCCATGGTTATACCTACCCTCACTCCCCTCCCCCCACTTTCCCCTTTGAAACTCCATTCTCCATCATATCCCCTCCCCATCTCAATCAGTCTCTCTTTTACTTTTTTTTTTTTTTTTTTTTTTTTGTTTGAGGTAGGGTCTCACTCTGGTCCAGACTAACCTGGAATTAACTCTGTCATCTCAGAGTGGCCTTGAACTCCTGGCAATCCTCCTACCTCTGCCTCCCAAGTGCTGGGATTAAAGGCGTGCGCCACCACGCCTGGCCTCTCTTTTACTTTTGATGTCATGATCTTTTCCCCCTCTTATGATGGTCTTGTGCAGGTAGTGTCAGGCACTGTGAGGCCATGTATAACCAGGCCATTTTGTGTCTGGAAGGAGCACTACCCTTCCTTTGGCTGTTACATTCTTTCCACCACCTCTTCCACATTAGACCCTGAGCCTTGGAAGGAGTGGTAGAGATATTGCAGTGCTGAGCACTGCGGTCACTTTTTTCCATCACCATGATACTTTCTGAGTCGTCCCAAGGTCATTGCCATCTGAAAAGAGAAGATTCTCAACCAAAAGTGAGAGTAGCATTAATATAAGGGTGTGAACATTAACAGAAGTGCTTACGGGGCAGTTTGATGAGCATAGTATATACACTTATCCAGACACCAGCAGAAGTTACACCCTAAGGGCTCACGACTACCCCTGTTCTAAGTTTTCAGTATCAGGGATGTATTCCCTCCCATGGAGCGGGCCTCCAGTCCAATTAGAGGGCAGTTGGTTTCCCCCATAATAGACGTGCCACTATTGTACCCTTGGCTCATTTGGCCTGGCTGGCCAAATATAAGGCTTGCAGTGTCCACTGATGAGTATCTTCACTGGTGGTATCTCTCTCTCCCATTGAGCTGCGTGCAGCATGGCTTCTTCCAGCTTCCTGTCAGCTCTATGCCACCATTTTAACCAGAAGTCATCACACACCATTTTGTGCATGTGGCTTTATGTGGGTGTTAGAGAATCAAACCCTGATGAGCGGACTTTGCAAACAAGTGCCTTTAGCTGCTGAGCCATTTCCCTAGCACAGGATTTCTTTTTAAAACTTTTTATTGCTAAATTTCATCATATATTGATAATATCCCATGATCATTATCCCCTCTCACCACCCTCTCCCCCCCCCCAACCAACAGGGCTAGAATCCCCCCTCCACTGAATCCTTTCTTTCCCATCTAGTCTGTCTTCTAAATTTTTTGAGGTAGAGTCTCACTCTAGCCCAGGCTGACCTGAAATTAGTTTCGGGCTGGCCTCAAATCACAGCAATCCTCCTACCTCTGCCTCCTGAGTGCTGGGTTTAAAGGCATGTACCACCACACCTGGCTGATGTCATCATTTTCCCTTACCTATTATGCAGGTCTTGTGCAGGTAGCATCAGCTACTGAGAGGTCATGAATCCCATGGACACTGTGTCTGAAAAGATCATGACATCAAAATAAAAGAGAGACTGATTGTGAGGGGAGGGGATATGATGGAGAATGGAGTTTCAAAGGGGAAAGTGGGAGGAGGGAGGGCATTACCATGGGATATTTTTTATAATCATGGGAGTTATTAATAAAAAATTTTGCCAGGTGTACTGGCATACACCTTTAATCCCAGCACTCGGGAGGCAGAGGTAGGAGGATTGCCATGAGTTCAAGGCCACCCTGAGACTACATAGTGAATTCCAGGTCAGCCTGGACCAGAGTGAAACCCTACCTCAAAAAAACAAATAAAATAAAATAAAGCTAGGCATGGCTACTCCAGTGTGGAGACAGGAGAATCTCTGGGATTGCTGGTAAACCAATCTAACTGAAAAACAGAAATTCCAAGTTCAGTAAGAGACTCTGTTTCAGGGAAAGAGCTGAAGAGCAATAGAGCCTGATACCTGATGTCCTCCAATGACCTTCACACAGGTGTGCACATGGTCCAAACAGTGCACCCATCTGTACATGTAAATGTGCGTGCACACACACAGAAACCAAGGTAGAGAGCAAATAACGTGCCCACACAAAAACACACATGAATGCACATCATAGCACATCATACAGAAAAAGTTCTTTCAGGCTAGAGAGATGGCTTAGCAGTTAAGGCACGTGCTTGCGAAACCTAGTCCTGGTTCGATTCTCCATGTCCCACATAAGCCAGATGCACAAGGTGGCACATGTGTCTGGAGTTCGTTTGCAGTGGCTGGAGGCCCTGGCATGCCCATTCTCACTCTCTCTTTCTCTCCCTCTCTCTGTCTCTAACCCCTACTTGCCTAGAAGCTCCCATAGGAGACAGAGGTCAGGGACCTACCCACATATGACCTATAAGGAAGATTCTAGAAGCATCTATTAATGCATTCCAACGGGCAACAAGTTGATGGAGTCTATGCAGAACCATAGTCAGCTCTGAGCCTCCTAACCCCAGGCCTGCAGCTTTGATTCTCCAAGCTTTGGCTCCAGAGTCGGTATTTTCTGTTTTTAGACCAGATGGAATCTTTCAAGGTGGCTCAGCACAAATAGTGAAGAAGTGTGTGAGGCAGGGCTGTGTGTCCATGAGGCACATTTACATATGCTGAAATTTCATTTTTTTAAAAATGTATTATTCGGGGGCTGGAAAAATGGCCTAACAGTTAAGGTGCTTGCCTGAAGAGCCAAAAGACCCAGGTTCAACTCTCCAGGACCCCCATAAGTCAGATGCACAAGGTACCACATGAATCTGGAGTTCGTTTGCGGTAGCTGGTAGCCCTGGCACACCTATTCTCTCTCTCTTTCTCTCTCTCCCTGCCTATTTCTGTATATGTCTGTCAAATAAATAACTAAAATGTTTAAAATATATACATGATTTTTAAAACATTTTAATATTTTATTTATTTGAAAGAGAGAGAGAATGGGTGAGCCAGGGCCTCCAGCCATTGCAAACTCTAGATGCATGCACTACCTTGTACATCTGGTTTACATGAGTACTGAGGAATCAAACCTGGGTCCTTAGGCTTCCCAGACAAATGCCTTAACCATTAAGCCATCTCTCCAGTTATTTTCTTTCTTTTTTTATTTTATTTATTTTTTTTTTTTTATTTTTTTTTGGTTTTTCAAGATAGGTTCTTGCTGTAGCCCAGGCTGACATGAAATTCACTATGTAATCTTGAACTCATGGCAATCCTCCTACCTCTGTGTCCAGAGTGCTGGGATTAAAGGCATGTGCTACCATGCCCAGCTTGAAATCTTATTTTCACATGTCTGTATTTTATAAAGTATTACTCTTTTTTAACCATTAATATTGGCTGTGCATTTTTTTGTTTCATGTTATTTTATCTTTTCATTGTCTTTGTTTTGTTCTTAAAGCAGAGTCTTGCTCTGTAGCCCCAAGCTGACCTTGAACTCAAAGCCATCATCCTACCTCAGCCTCCCTACTGCTAGGATTACAGGCATGAGTTACCACATGTGGCACCATTTTATTTGAGATAAGATCTTTATTTGCCTGGACTTTGCCTTTCTGCCTCCCCAGCACTGAATTACAAGTACGCTCACTTTATTTTTTTATATGGTTCTGAGGATACAAACTAAGGTCCTCATGCTTTTGAAGCAAATATTTTACTGGTTGAGCTATCTCTCCAGTTTAACTAGTTTTTGTTTTAAAATATTTTTTATATATTTGCAAGCAGGGAGAGACAGAATGGGCTCTGCAAATGAACTCCTGATGTATGTACCACTCTGTGTATCTGGCTTTACATGGGTACTGAGGAATCAATCCAGTGTCACTAGGTTTTGCAGGCAAACAGCCATCTTTCCAGTCCCTTAACTGTTTTTATTTTGAGACACAATTTTATTACATATGTTCCATGCTATCCTATACATGGCAGTGCTCCTGCCTCAGCCTCCCAAGTGTTGGGATGACAGGTGTACACTTCCATGTCTGTGTATTTCCTATCTTTGTAAGTACATCATGCATCAGATGGCAAGCCCCTTTGAGGGATGAGAAACTAAAGTTCAAAGAGAAAGACATCTAAAGCCAGGCATGGTGGCACACGCCTTTAATCCCAGCACTTAGGAGGCAGAGATAGTAGGATTGCAGTGAGTTTGAGGCCACCCTAAGACTAGTGAATTCTAGGTCAGCCTGGGCTATAGCAAGACCCTACCTCAGAAAACAAACAAAAAAGAGAAAGACATTCATTACCTCAATGTCCCTGGCTATAAGGACAAAGCCATGATCCAACCTGGGGCTCCAGTTATCCATAGGATATTAAATGAAATGATTAATGATTAAATTAAAAAAAACAAGCTATGTGTAGTGGCACATGCCTTTAATCCTAGCACTGGGGAGGCAGAAGTAGGAAAATTGCTGTGAGTTCAAGGCCACCCTAAGACTACATAGTGAATTCCAGGTCAGCCTGGGCCACAGTGAGCCCCTACCTTGAGGAAAAACAAAAAAAAACATACATTTCCTCAAAGCCCTACACACAAGTGTTCACTAAACGTTGCTCCTTCCCTCTTTTCTGCTTCATGTTCCAAGGAGACTGGGGCATCATGGGCTGGCAAGATTAGAAGTTCTGACAAGAACCCATCAACCCTGCACAACCTCCCCCTGATGCCTCTGCACTGTGGTTCAGTGAGTAGAGTTCTCACCCGACATGCATGACACCTGGGCTCCATTCCAGCACCACAGAAGCCAGGCCTGGTGGCACACACCTGCAATCTTAGGATCTTGGAGTTAGAGGCTGGATGATCAGGAGTTCAAGGTCATCTAGGCTACATCGTGAGACTGAAGCCAGCCTAGACTACAGGAGACCTTGTCTCAAGAAACAAACAGACATGAAGTGATAAGAGAATTCCAGAGACACCAAGGTAAGTTAGAAAGCAGCTTTCTCTCTAAGCCTTGCTCCAAGCACCTGGGGTGAAAAGTTCTCTCTCATAAAGCCAAGCGTGGTGGTCGACATCTGTCTTCCCAGCTCCTGGGACGCTGAAGGAGGGGCCAGTCGCTGTGAGTTAGTGACCAACCAGGCTCTATACAGTAAATTCCAGGTCAGCTTGTCTTAAAAAAAAAAAAAGCAGGGGCGTTCACTTTCAATGCAAGAAACAGTGCTCCCAACTTGGGGAGCCCCTTCTGGCACAATGCTGTGAAAGGTTTCGTAAACACTAAGTAGGAACACCCCCATTGGAGAGTTCTCTTCCTCCCACCTCCCCTAGGGCATTCAGAACTTGTCTTGGACATTCAGCTATATTCTTGTGACTTCTTTTCTGGAGAATTCCTGAGTGCTTACAATTGGAACTTGAGCCAAATGCACATAATAGTTGTTTAGAAGAAAACAGCTAGTGGAGAGAGGGGTAGTCTACCTTCTAGCAGAAAAGTAGAAAATAATGAAAGGATCAAGAAATGCCCAGGGTTTGTGAAAGGAGATCATAAACCACATATTTTTGGAGGTGCTGAGGATCTTTAGCTCTGTTTCCATATCCTCTGAGGAGCAATATTTATCTTGGACTCAGAGTTGTTTTGTTTTGTTTTGTTTTGTTTTGTTTTGTTTTGTTTTTGCTTATTTGTTTGTTTTCTTGGTTTTTCAAGATAGGGTCTCAATCTAGCCCAGGCTGACTTGGAATTCACTATGCAGTTTTGGGCTGGCCTTGGATTCACAGGGATCCTTCTACTTCTGCCTCTTGAGTGCTGGGATTAAAGGTGTGCACCACACTGACTAAAATCTTTTGACTTGCTAGTTTTTCTGATCCTAGCCTGGAAAAACTGCATACATATCACTTAACCAAAGCAGTCAATTACAGATTATACATAGGTTCAATAAATCGGCTATAGCACTGATTCCTAGTACAGAGCCCGGGAAGTGTCTCATAATCAATGCAAACTCAGGGCTCATAGCAACTAAAGAGCTAAAGTGTACCTCAGCCACAGAGCTTCTGCTGAGCGCACACAATTACTGAGTTTGTTTCTCAGAACTGATTTCTTCTTCTTCTTCTTTTTTTTTTTTTTTTGTTTGTTTGTTTCGTTTTGTTTTATCGATGTAGGGGTTTCACTGCAGCTCAGGCTGATCTAGAATTTACGATGTAGTCTCAGGGTGACCTCAAACTCACAGTGATCCTCCTACCTCTGCCCCCCAAATGCTGGGATTAAAAGCGTGCCCTACCATGCCTGACTCAGAATAAATTTCTTTCATGTAAACCAGGCATGACTATATTATTAATGGATTCTAGGAAGGTAGCACTGTGTCTCCTTGGTCTTGATTAGTACTTAGGTTGTGAGGAGATGAGAGCCTTCAGGACAAGGGTATCATCATCAGTATGTACAAAAGTCCCCACTTTGAAGGACAAAGGTCACAGGCACAGAGCCAGTTCCTACCTTTGAAGAACTTTTTTTTTTCTTTTTTTTTTAATGGGCGCACCAGGGCTTCCAGCCACTGCAAACGAACTCCAGACGCGTGCGCCCCCTTGTGCATCTGGCTAACGTGGGTCCTGGGGAACCGAGCCTCGAACCGGGGTCCTTAGGCTTCACAGGCAAGCGCTTAACTGCTAAGCCATCTCTCCAGCCCAAGAACTTTTTTTTTTAAGGACTTTCATTTGAGAAAAAAGGACAGACACTTCCATGTACTTTAGTACCCACCCACGGCCCCCTTTTATTTTGAGGTAGAGTCTCACTCAAGGTCAGGCTAACCTGGATTTCACTTTGTAGTCTCAGGGTGGCCTTGAACTCACGGGGATCCTCCTACCTCTGCTTTCCTAGTGCTGGATTAAAGGCATGTGCTACCATGCCTGGCTGTTTGTTGTTTTTTTTTGAGGTAGGCTCTCACTCTAGCCCAGGCCAGCCTTGAACTTACTGTGATCCTCCTACTTCTGCCAAGGCATGCACCACCACCACCACTGGCTTTTTCTTTCTTTCTTTTTTTATTAAACTGGCCTGGAATTCACTATGTAGTTTCAGGCTGGCCTCGAACTCAACGACCATACTCCTACCTCTGCCCCCTAAATTCTGGGATTAAAGGTGTTTGCCACCATGCCCAGCTATGACTGGCATCTTCTTTTCTTCTTTTATTAAAACAAGGTCTCACTTTGTATTCCTTGAACCCATGGCTATCCTTTTGCCTTAGACTCCCAAGCACTGGAATTCTAGGGCTGTTGCTACCATATTAGGCTCATCTTGGGTGTGTTTCAATGTTTCACACCTGCTCTCAGTGGCCCCAGAAAGCCTTGTACTTCCTACTGGGAAACTTGAATGACCAGGGACTCAGGGACTCTGCAGGTTGGCTGTGTGCAGATTACCTAGAGAAGGAAAGACAAGACTAGCAACCTGTCTTCAAAGCCAGAGCTATTTTACCAGCATCACCTAGAACTTCATAAGGACACCCTAACTGACATATTCTCTCATCCCTCAAAACAAAAAATAGCCATGACTATTGAGTGCGTATGCCTGTCATCTCATCTCACAATGCAACTAAAGCTCAGAGAGGTTAAGCAGCTTGCTTGAGGTCACACAGCAACTAAACTTCATGTTTCCCTCTCTGTCTTGGTGGCTGTGTTGGCTGAGCTCTACCAAAGTGTTTCATACTGCACCTAGAGGTAGTTGATGGATGCACACAATCCTCACATCACAACTGTTTCTACACCAAATCCCCAAGGGACACAGAGATGAATCAAGGGGTTGGGGGAGGGGGAGAAAGAAAGGGTGCTGCCTTTAAGGAACTCCCTCTCTGGCCAGGAAGCCCCATTGGAGAACAGCTGGTTACCATGATGCATGTATGAGCTTCCTGTGGCAGCCACCATGAAAGACAGTGGAACTGTGGGTGGTGGTACACACCTGTCATCCAAGCACTGGGGTGGCTGAGGCAGGGGGATCATGAGTTTCAGGCCAGCACAGGCTACATAGACAGACCCTGGCCCAGGCATTCCTCCAGGCTTCTGGTGGCTACAGTTAGTCTTTTCTCTATCTTATCTTCAGGGGACATTGTACCTTGTGTTTGTGCCTGTGTCTTATCTCTCCCTCACTCTTTGTTACATTTATGTATATTTGTACCTATTTATTTACACACACACACACACACACACACACAAATTGATTTTTAGAGGTAAGGTCTTGACCTGGAATTCACTATGTAGTCTCAGGTTGGCCTCCAACTCCCTATGATTCTCTTACCTCTGCTCCCCGAGTGCTGGGATTAAAGGCCTGTGCCACCACACCAGGCCTAATGACCCAGGTTCAATTCTCCAGTACCCACATAAAGCCAGATGCACAAAATGGTGCATGCATCTGGAGTTCGTTTGAAGTGCCCATTCTGTCTCTCTGCCTGCATATAAATAAAATTTAATTAAACTGGGCATAGTGGCACATGCTTTTAATCCCAGCACTTGGGAGGCAGTGGTAGGAGGATCACTGTGAGTTTGAGGCCACCCTGAGACTACTAAGTGAATTCCAGGTCAGGCTAGAGTGAGATCCAACCTCAAAAAAAAAAACAAAATATTTTTTTAAAAAAATTACTGATGCCAGAAACAAAACAAAAACAAAACCAATGTCAGGTCTGGAGGTACACATCTATCATCCCATCACTAAGGAGGTGGAGGCAAGAGGATCAGGAGTTCCAGGAATTCAAGATCAGGAATTCCTAGAATTCAAGGTCATCTTCCACAGCCTATAGAGTTCATGGCCAGTCTAGGCTGCATAAAACTGTCTCAAAGATTTAAAAAAAAAAAATCCACAGTGAATAAATATATATGTTAAAGACCTGCTCTGGGGTTGGTGCTGCTAGGAGAAGTAGAAAACTAGCCCCAGAGAAAAACCTTTCAAGAAGACCCTTGGGACCAAACAAACAAAGAATTCCTCTAATGCAACCTGGCAAAAACAAATAACCTAATCTAAAACGTCTCAAAAGATTTAAAAGGACACCTGTACAAAGAAGATAGGCATGCAAAGAGCAGCCAAAGGAGATATGCAGATGTAATAAACACATGAAAAAGAGGTGGCTATGGGGAAATGCACATGAAAACAATGAGACTGGACTGTTCACAAGCCTGTGATCCCAGCCTTGGGGTGGAGACAGAGCTTTGAAAGACGTTTGGGAGGTTCTTACAAAACCAAGCACCCTCTTCCCAGCTGGCCCAGTTGTCTGGCTCTTCGGGTGGGTTTTGTTTTGAAGACCGACCCCAAATCCCAGGGTCTCATGCTTGCTACCCACTGAGCCCCAGCCCCTCCCAAAAACTAAATCATGGACTAGATGACAATGAATACCTGATGCAATTGGGCCACCTGGTACTGCATTAGAGGAAAAGGATGTACACGTTTCTGATGGACAGGGCTTTCATAGGCCTACATAGTTACAAAAGCCAAGACATGTAGTGAGCCAGGCACTATGACCCATACCTGTAATCCCTGTGCTGGGGAGGCTGAGACAGGAAAACTGCCAAAAGAGTTCAAGGCCAGGCTGGGCTCCATATCCCAAAGCCTGCCTTAAACCAGACTTGGTGGCATACACCTGTCATCCCAGGAGTCATCCTGTAGGGGTTCCAAAGTCCACAAGTAGTTCCTTGACCTAGGCAGACAAATTGTAAAGTATATCTTCTCTGACCCATGGAAAGACAAGGCAGCAACGCTTTTGAGTCTTCTCATTGGTGAGATTTCCATCTCTCACCCTCGCAACCATGAAGGGTGGGGAGGGATACATTTTGATTACTGTCTTAACCTTTTTGGAAATGCACACTTTAAAAAAAAATCCCTTTTCATGGTTTTTAAAAATATTTATTGGGCTGGAGAGATGGCTTAGCGGTTAAGCGCTTGCCTGTGAAGCCTAAGGACCCTGGTTCGAGGCTCGGTTCCCCAGGTCCCACGTTAGCCAGATGCACAAGGGGGTGCATGCATCTGGAGTTCGTTTGCAGAGGCTGGAAGCCCTGGCGCACCCATTCTCTGTCTCTCCCTCTATCTGTCTTTCTCTCTCTGTCTGTCACTCTCAAATAAATAAATAAATAAATAATTTAAAAAAAAATATTTATTTATTTGAAAGGGAAGGTGCTCCCCAAAAGAATTGTGTAACCTTCTCCTTCCCAGCTATGTGAGAGGCTCTGTACTGTGGGTGTGTCCTAATAAAACCTCAGGGAAGAGTTTGCAAGGTGAAATAAAAAACAAACAAACAAAAAATTTATTTATTTGAAAGATATACAAAGAAAGCAGTAGATAGAGACAGAGAATGGGTGTGCCAGGGACTATAGGCACTGCAAACAAACTCCAGATGCATGCCACCACCTTGTGCATCTGGCTTACATACATAGGTCCTGGGGAATGGAACCTGGCTTCCTCTGGCTTTGCAGTCAAGTGCCTTAACTGGTAAGCCATCTCTCCAGCTCCCCAACTTTTTTTGTTTGTTTGTTTATTTCGCCTTGCAAAAAGAGGTAGGGTCTCACCCTAGCTCAGGCTGACCTGTAATTCACTATGTAGTCTGAGTTGCCTCAAACTCATGGCAATCCTCCTACCTCTACCTCCCCAGTGCTGGGATCTTGCATACCATGCCCGCCCCCTCCCTTTTTTTAAAATCCAAGATACCAAGACTCATGTTTGTTTACATGGGCTCCATTTTACCTTCCCTTCCTCTGCCTTCAGTTTATTTTTTCTTCCGAACATATTTGTGACACCTTAATAAAATGTGGTTTTAAAAATCATCTTCTTGAACTGGGAATGGTGACATATGCATTTAATCCCAGCACTTAGGAGGCAGAGGTAGGAGGATCGCTGTGAATTCAAGGCCACCCTGAGACTACATAGTGAATTCCAGGTCAGCCTGGACTAGAGTAAGACCCTACCTTGGGGGAAAAAATCGCTTTCTTGGGAGCTGGAGAGATGGCTCCATGGTTAAGGCATTTGCCTGCAAAGCCTAACGACTCTGGTTCAATTCTCTAGTACCCACATAAAACCAGATGCACAATGGGGCATGTGCATCTGGAGTTTGTTTGAGCTGCAAGAGGCCGTGGGTTGTCCATTCTCTCACCCTCTCTCTTCCTGTCTCCCTCTTCTTATAAATAAATAAACAGAATTTTGTTTTGTTTTAGTTTGGTTTTTTGAGGTAGGGTCTCACTCTAGCTCAGGCTGACCTGGAATTCACTATGTAGTCTCAAGGTGGCCTTGAACTCACAGTGATCCTCCTACCTCTGCTTCCTAAGTGCTGAGATTAAAGGTGTGTGCCACCACACCTGGCTAAACAGAAGTATTTTTAAAAAATCATTTTATTGAGTCTGGAATTGCCAATGCTTTGGTTAACTTGCAGAGATTAACTCAGAACTTGGGGTTCCAGGAAGCATCCAAGAACCCCATATTTAGCCATTACAATTCCAAGAGACAGGAGGACCAGAAGTTCAAGACCACTGTGGGCTACTTGAGATACTGTTTCAAAAAGAAAAAGAAAAAAAGCCTGGGCATGGTGGCACATGCCTTTAATCCCAACATTCAGGAGGCACAGATAGGTGGATCGCTGTTTGAGGCCAGCCTGAGCCTACATAGTAAATTCCAGGCCAGCTTGGGCTAGAAAGAGACTCTACATAAATAAATAAATAAATAAATAAATAAATAAATAAATAAATAAATAGAAACTGTCTAAAAAAAATTCCAGCCAGGCTTGGTGGTGCATGCCTTTAATCCGAGCACTTGGGAGGCAGAGATAGGAGAACTGTGAATTCAAGGCCATCCTGAGACTACATAGTGAATTGAATTCCAGGTCAGCCTGGAATACAGAAAGACCCTGCCTCAAAAAAGAACAAAATAAAAATTCCAGGTAAGCCTAGGCTAAAGTAAGACCATACCTCAAAAAAAAAAAAAAAAACAGACCCCCCCCCCCCAAAAAAAAAAGAGTGAGATGGCTTGGTGAGTTAAAGGCACTTGTTTGCAAGGCCTATTGACCCAGGTTCAATTCCTCTGCCATTTAAAGCTGGACCCAAAAAGTGGCCAAAGCATCTGGGTTGGCAGTAGCCAGAGACCCTGGTGTGCCTCCCCCGTCAACATAATTTAAAATAAAAACACACACCTAAAACCAAAACAAACAAAACTGCCAGCCCACCAATTGCCCAAGAATCCTACATCTTTGCGAAAATCATCCAAATTTCTTATTCTTTCCATTCTTTTTTCTTTACTTTTTTTTTTTTTTTGAGGTAAGGTCAAGCTCTCTGACTTCGAATTCACTATGTAGTCTCAGGGTGGCCTTGAACTCATAGTGATCCTCCTACCTTAGCCTGAGTGCTGGGATTAAAGGTGTGTACCACCACACCCAGCTTCCATTCTTATCATGCAGAGAAGCCAAGGCCCACAGAAAGGCATTTAGATCTGGAAGCACAACCACCCTGTTTCATTTTTGCTCAGACTGGACCATACAAGGTCACTTATCCCCTTTTGGTAAGGGACTATATACAGTTTGCCCTCAACATAGGTGGGTCACAGCTGAGCTGATTTCTTGCTGATACACATGCACTACACACACTGCAGTGGCTGAAGTGTTCTAAATCACCTGGAGAAGGTAAAGCCTACAAGACTGCACTGGCTCTGCCCAAACTGCAATTTTTTTTGGTGGGGGGTGTTGTGTTGGGTTTTTTTCTTTTACTTATTTTCCAGTTTTTCGAGGTAGGGTCTCACTCTAGTCCAGGCTGACCTGGAATTCACTATGTAGTCTCAGGGTGACCTTTGCCCCCCAAGTGCTGGGATTAAAGACATGCACCACCACATCTGGCTGGTTTGTTTTCTGGAGATTGGGTCTCACTCTAGCCCAGGCTGACCTTGAACTATTCAGCAATCCTCCTATCCCTGCTTCCTGAGTCCTGGGATTAAAGATGTGTGCCACCATGCCAGGCCACAAACTGCCATTTTATAGAAGGGACTTGAACCTCTATAGATTTAAGGATGTCAATGCAAGCCCAAAGAGGCAAAGTCACTTGTTCATGGTCACACAGGCAATGGGCAGTGGCAGACTGGTTCTCAACCACAGGATCCATTTTTGCTCAACTTGCAGCATCTAGCTGCTTCACCTACCAGGGAAGACTACAGGGGTCCCCATTCCTCTGGGGATTATACTTGGCATTGGGTCACTGAGTCCCCTTAACCAGCAAACTTACCAACAAATGTTTGCTGACTACACAGTAGGACGAATCATGGTGAGATGGCACACCTGCAGGGAAGGTCCAGCAGGGCCAGGGGCCCTAGAGGTGTCTCCCATTCCCAAATTAGCTGTCAGCGACAAAGCAGTTCTGGCCCCAGAAACAGGAAAGGAGCCATGGAAGGAAAAAGGCCCGATAAACGCCATTCATAGACCTACCTCACATATTTATTTTTATAGTTAGAGAGTTCTCCCCTGCCCTGACCTCCTCTTACACCCACGATTCTAGCCTGGAGACATTGCTATACCCAACTGATCAGCCACAAGCCATTCACAGACCCACAGTCCATTTCTGCAGGGGCTCAGAGCCTAATACACCAAGGTAGGAGCTAACTGAAGCCCTCACCTCCCATCTTCAGGTGGAATTTGGAAATGCTCTCTTTCTATTACCCACATGGCTCCTTCCCACTTTCACCAGATCTTGCCTCTCAGCACCTCCTGGACCAGGCAGGATTAAATATTGCCACCTTCTCTCCCTCCCTTCCTCCCTCCCCTGCTACACACACTTCCTTCCCTCCCAGTGCATCAATTTTTTTTTTTCTTTTTGGCCTCTGTTGCCAATATAGCATTCATTTGACATGTCTCTCCCCTACTGAAAGTTCCCAAGGGCTTTGGCCAAATCTGTTGGCTGCTGGAACGCACCTACAACTGGCATGGAGTAACAGGAGTGAGTAGCTCCCCAGCAGGGCTATGGGGTGAGGGACAAAGGTTAACTTTTTTTTTTTTTTTTTTTTTTTGGACATAAGGTCTCATGTAGCCAAGGCTGGTGCTGAATTCTTGATCCTTCTGCCTGTTTCCCAAGTGCTGATGTGCCTTTCTGACTTCCTTTTTCTCTTTTCTTCTCTCTCTGCCATCCCCTTTCTCTTAGGTCTAGTAGCTCAGGCTGGCATAACTCCTGATCCTCCTGTCTCCATCTCACAAGTGCTGAGATGCATGTGCCACACCAGCCTTTCCTCGTCTTTCACTACAGGGATCCAGTTGTCCCAAGCTGGCCTGCAACTTGCTCTGTAGCTGGCAAAAACCACCACACCAGCTTGTCTCACTTCCCTGCTGGGTCCAAGTTACCCCTGGATGGCCTGCAAGTCTCTGTAGCCGGCATCAACCTTGCAACTCTCTTGTCACGGCTCAGGAGTAGTGAACGACAGGTTCACATAGTTCACGGGGGTGGAGGGGATGCCGCGGGCAGAACAGGAAGGGTCCCTCTGAGCGGGCCTGCAACAGGTCAGGAGCCCTGTCCCGTCCTGAATCATTAGTTACGAGACCTAGCTCCCTCATCGGTTCAGGATTCTGGGGTGTTGGCTGGAGCTCATATCCCTTTCCATCGGACGACCTGGGGGCCACCCACGCTAGAGGCGCGCGGGTCCCTTTGGCAAGCGAAAGGGGCCGAAGGGTCCCCGGGCGGCCCCCGCTGTTGTGCGGCTCGTGTTGACGCGGTTGTCGTGGAGACGGGCGAGGGGGCGTGCCCGGGGCGAGGGGCGTGTCCTGGCGCGCGGAGCCCGGGCGCTCGCTGCGAGCGCTGCGACCGCCGCCGCCCGCCGGCTTATATACCGCGGCTAAATTTAGGCTGCGCCGGGAGCTCGTCCCCATCCGGGACGCGTTTCCGCCGCCGCCGCCTAGGCCCGGCCCCGGAGCTCGCCGTGCCTATAAGGCCTGGGCGGGCCCGACGCGGCCCGCAGAGCTCGCCCCGCCGCCCGTTCGTCGCGGGCCGGCCTGCACCGCGGTGTCCCCTCAGTCGCACCCCAACCTCCCCGGGTCACAGCCATGACGCTGAGCGAGCCCATCCTGCCGTCCTTCTCCACCTTCGCCAGCCCGTGCCGCGAGCGCGGGCTCCAGGAGGTGAGGGCGGCGGGAAGCGCCCACGCCGGGCGGTAGAACGCGGGCGGCGCCCTCCGGCTAGCAGACCGCGGGCGGCGGGAATCGCGGGGCCCGGGTCCGGGGCAGACAGCGGGGAAACGGGAGGCGAGGTTGACAGTGGACTGGAGATAACATCGTGGGCGGCAGATTGGCTGTGGCAGACGTTAGACTGTGGGGAAGGTCGGAGCGCGGGGCTAAGGTAGCGGAACGCAGGCGGCGGGCTTCAGGCAGTGTAGATGCTGGGCTGCCGCAAAGCAGGAGGCGAGGGTGGGCTTGCAGAGCGGAGTGACACGCGCGGTGGCGGGGCCCCCAAGCCCCGCCGTGCGCTCACGCCGCACCCTGTCCTCCGCAGCGCTGGCCACGCACGGAGCCCGACGCAGGTGGCACGGACGAGGACCTCAACAGCGTGTTGGACTTCATCTTATCCATGGGGTTGGACGGCCTGGGCGCCGAGGCCTCCCCGGAGCCCCCGCCGCCCGCCTTCTACTACCCCGAGCCCGGGGCGCCTCCGCCCTACGGCGCTCCCGCGGGTGGCCTGATGTCTGAGCTGGTGCGACAGGAGCTGGACGCGCCTCCGGGGCCCGCGCTGCACGGCCGCTTCCTCCTGGCGCCGCCCGGCAGGCTAGTCAAGGCCGAGCCCCCGGAGGTGGACGGCGGCGGCGGGTACGGCTGCGCGCCCGGCCTGGCCCGTGGGCCCCAGGGCTTGAAGCGCGAGAGTGCCGCGGGTGCCGCCGCAGCCTGCATGAGGGGCTCAGGGGGTCGTCCCCCGCCGCCCGCGGACACCCCGCCGCTCAGCCCCGACGGCCCCGCGCGCCTGCCTGCGCCGGGACCCCGCGCCCCGTTCCCACCGCCTTTTGGCGGCCCGGGCTTTGGCGCGCCCCCGCCGGGTCTGCACTACGGGGCACCCGCGCCCGGCGCCTACGGTCTCTTCGACGACGCGGCCGCCGCCGCTGCAGCGCTGGGCCTGGCGCCCCCCGCCGCCCGAGGTCTTCTTACGCCACCCGCGTCCCCGCTAGAGCTGCTGGAGGCCAAGCCTAAGCGCGGCCGCCGCTCCTGGCCCCGCAAGCGCGCGGCCACGCACACCTGCAGCTACACCGGCTGCGGCAAGACCTACACCAAGAGCTCGCACCTGAAGGCGCACCTGCGCACGCATACAGGTTGGGACGCCCACGCGCCGGTCGGGTGGGGTCGGGGTTCCAATTTTACAGCCCTCTTGGTGACCGGGCGTTGTGAAGCCTGTCATCCTAGCACCTGCGAGGCTGTGGCAGGAGTTCCAAGGTTACCTGGGCTACTGTCAGACCCTGTCTTCAACCTCCAGTGACCCCTGTTAGGGCATAGATGGGATATTGAGGAGGGGGCAAATACCTATGACCCCTCCCTAAGGGGCAGAGTTAGGAAACCTGAGACAGGGGACCATTCCTAGGACTTTGTAGGGCAGTGCAGACTTGGGAGCCACATGTGGTTCTTCTTAGAAGTTGGCAGGCTGAGATAGTGCTTTCCTAGAATGTACAAAGATCTGGGGCTCACCCCAGCTTGGCATATACTGTATGATGACCCACGCCTGTCATCCTAGAACTTGGGAAGTGGAGGCCTTTGAAAGGATATGCATTTAGAAAACCTAGCGGCCTGTCTAGAAAGTTGAAAGAGTCAATGCTGGTGGTAGGATTGAGGTGGTAGACTGGGTTGTGGGGAAGTAGGAGAGCTTGGCGTGTCGGGTATGTGGCTAGGGGCTCAAAAAGTATTGTGGAAACATTTCAGGGCACTGCTTGATAATAGATTGTCCTGCTCTTGGGTACATAGGAGGGCAACTGAGGTTCCATCTTGTCTCCTCCCTGCAGGTGAGAAGCCCTACCACTGCAACTGGGATGGCTGCGGCTGGAAGTTTGCACGCTCAGATGAGCTCACACGCCACTACCGCAAGCACACAGGCCACCGGCCTTTCCAGTGCCACCTGTGTGACAGGGCCTTCTCCCGCTCAGACCACCTGGCACTGCATATGAAGCGGCACATGTAGCCAGAACCTATTACCCACCCGTGCACTGCCGTGGCGGGTCCCACGCGCCAGGCACGGGCCCCTTTCCAAACTGACTGGTATTTATTGGACCCTGAGGACCAGGCTGGGAAGTGTGTGACCACAGAAGGGCTTTTCCTCAACATGACAATGACAACACCACCACCACCAGGTCCTTGTGGTGACTGAAGTCTCCAGTGGGAGAAGGCACAATCTTGATCCTCTTTGACGAGTTTTGTTTTCAAAATGGTGCAATAATTGTGTCCTCCTTCCAGAGGATCGGCTCAATGCCTTGTGAGAAATCACCCTTATGTGTACTGTCTGTGACCTTTTATAATATTGTACATATTACTGTAAATAAGGGAGACAGTGGGCATTTGGACTGCCTGCTTGTTTTTTTTAGAAGACTTTACTGTTTGGGTTTTTTTTTTTAATTAAAAGAAAGTTTTGCATCTTTGGAAAAATCTCAGCTCTGGTCTGGCTATTTGTAGGTCGAGGAAATTTGGGAGAAGCAGAGAGGACAGCAGGAGGCTAGCAGAATGGAAAAGTGGACCCTATTCCTTGCCAATCCTGAAGTTGCCAGCTTCAATCCCGAGCTGCCAGGAACTGTGGTTTTCTATAAATTTAAACACTGCATTTTAGGGTTGAGGCAGGGTATTTTAAGGCTGTCCCTTGGAGCCATAAATTGTCTTTTTTTTTTTTTGTTTGTTTGACAAAGTGGGAGACAGAATGGGCAGGCCAGGGCCTCCAACTGCTGCAAATGTACTCCAGACACATCGCTACCTTGTGCATCTGGCTTATGTGGGTCCTGGGGAATCAAACCTGGGTCCTGTTAAGTGCTGGGAACACAGGTGTTAGCCACCTTTTTGGGGGGGTTGGTTAAGGTAGAGCCTCACTATAGTCCAGGCTGACCTGGAATTCACTCTAGTCTCAGGATGGCCTCAAGCTAGCTTACAGTGATCCACTTACCTCTGTCTCCTGTGTGCTGGGATTTAAGGTGTATACTACCATGCCTAGCTTGGTTTTGTATTTTGAAACAGGTTGTCATTGTACCTCCTGCCTCTGCCAGTCTTCCTGCCTCTGCTTCCCCAGAGCTGGGGTAACTAGTGTACCACCAGCCACACTTCCTCTTTGGGCCCTAGGTAACTATGGCTACTGACAATTGCCCACACTGCTTCCAGAAAGTGAAAATAGCCCTTAAGCAGAGTCCTATTTTAAAACACTCTCACCTCATTGCAACAGAGGCTGGGATTTCCTCTCTCCCTCTGTCCTTATTCGCCCCAGGGGCCGCCTCAGCCCTGCAAACAGCTGAGAGCTGTTGGTAATCCGAAAAGCAGAAATGCACGATGACAATCTTACTCATTTTGAGAATGGATTACTGGACTCACTTGCTCACTGGGAAGGTCACGGCTCTTGAGCTTGTTTTGCCCTTCAGTGTGCAGCTACTCCAAGCCAGCACCAGGGTCCCTTGACCTGAGGGTCCAAGTCAAGGACTCTCATCAGAGCTCGATTTCCCCACATTTTTTATCTTGTTTTTATTGGCATTTTGAGACAGGGTCTCACTAAGTGGCCCAGGAACTCCCCGTGTTCTGCTTCACCCCATAGAACTGGGCCATAGGCTTCTGCCAGCATCACCCCACCTCAAGATCTTGATCATCTATTTTTCTGTGATGCTCTAGTTGAAACTCAGGGTCTTATGCATGCTAGGCGAGTGCTCTGTCTCTGATCCACATCCCCAGTCCTCCAGATTTTAAATTACTACTTTCAATGGTTTGTGGTCTTCCTCTTATAGTTAAATCTGGCAGGTTGAGCCATTTTTCTTGTTGAAAAAACATCTTCAGGTGTGCCCTGGAGATCTCTGAAGCAATGACAAGACAGTTATAAACGGTTTGTGCTGTTGAGTTTCAATTTCCTGGGTGCTGTTGCTAAGATCAGCTCAGGCTGTGTGCTGACAAGTCATGGCTCAGGCAATGTGGGGTCACACTGGCTAAGGCAGAAATACCCTACATAGATTTTTTTTCTAATCCCTTGGGAAGCCCCAGTGTCAGTTTACATCATATTTCCTATTTGAAAACTTTTTTCTTTTTGAGATACAGTCTTGCTCTAGCCTAGGCTGACCTGGAATTCATTATGTAGTCTCAGGCTGGCCTGGAACTCACAGCAATCCTCCTACCTCTGCCTCCCAAGTGCTGGGATTCAAGGTGTGCATCACCACACCCACCTGAAGACTTTGTTGGTGGTACTTTGAGTAGGGTTTCACCCAGTGTAATGTGAAACTCACTCTGTCGTCTCAGGGTGGCCTCAAATTCACAGCTGATCCTCCTATCTCTGCTGAGATTAAAGGCATGGGCTACCACACCTGGCTTGAAGATATATGTATTATTTATTTATTGAAGAGAAGGAGAGAATGGACACACCACACCTGGCTTGAAGACATTTTATTTTCAAAAAGTAGGGTTTTGCTGTAGTCCAGGCTGACCTGGAATTCACTATGTAGTCTCGGGTGGCCTTGAATAAATGGCCATCCTCCTACTTCTGCCTCCAGAGTGCTGGGATTAAAGGTGTGCACCACCACACCTAGCTGTTGAGGACATTTTTATACTTATTTATTTGACAGAAAGAGGGAGAGAGAAAATGGGTGCGCCAGAGCCTCCAGCCATTGCAAAGGTACTGTGTGCGCCTCCTGTGCATCTGGCTAACGTGGGTCCTTTGGCTTTGCAGGCAAATGCCTTAACCACTAAGCCATCCCTGAAGACATTTAAAAAAATATTTTATTCACTTGAAAGAAAGAGAGAGAGAGAATGGGATGCCAGGGCCTCCTGTCACTGCAAATGAACTCCAGGTGCATGTGCCACTTTGTGCATGTGGCTTATGTGGGTCCTGGGTAATTGAACTGAGGTCCTTTGGCTTTTTAGGCAAATACCTTAACCACTAAGCCATCTCTTCAACTCTTGGAGGCATTTGTGATGTCATACTTAGGGCTCTTGTCCAGGTATTGCTAAATGTCCCATGATGCAAAGGGCAGCCCCTACCTACTACAGAACCACTCAGCCCCCAATGTCATTGGTGTTGAGGCTCAGAACCCTGCTCCCCGTACTAAGGCATCTGGATGGTTTGTATCAGCAAAGAGGTGGCTTGTGTGTGGAAGCCATGCCTCCCAGACACAGACATAAAGACACTATATTTTAGCCTGTTCTTGAGTTAGGAAGAGACAAAACATCTAAACACTTTTCCTTCCCCAGAAAATCATACACAGCTATGTAGAAAATGTTAAACATTACCAGACACTAATCCCAGCACTCGGGAGGCAGAGGTAGAAGGATCGCTGTGAGTTCAAGACTAGCCTGGGACTACAGAGTGAGTGCCAAGTCAGCCTGGGCTAGAGTGAGACCCTGCCTGGAAAACAAGATTAAAAAGAAAAAGCAAAACAAACCAGGTGAATGCCTTTGATCCTAGCACTGGGATGGTTGTGATTTTGAGGCCAACCTGAGCTACAGCATATGTTCCAAGTCAACCTGGGCTAGAGTGTAACCATGCCTCAAAAAAAAAAAAAAAAAAAAGTAGCTGTATTGAGAGGGGGAAGGGGTATGATGGAGAGTGAAGTTTCAAAGAGGAAAGGCGGGGGAGGGAGGGAATTGTCATCAGTTATTATCTATAACTATGAAAGTTGTCAATAAAAAAAAAAGTTTTTAAAGCAGCTGGGTAAGAGCCAAAGGGAGGGTAGGACTCCTTAACGTGCTACTTCCAGACACAAAATGGCCTGGATATCCATGACCTCATAGTGCCTGACACTACCTACACATCATAAGAGGAGGAAAAGATCATGACGTCAAAATAAGAGACTGATTGAGATGGGGAGGAGATATGATGGAGAATGGAATTTCAAAGGGGAAAGTGGGGGGGGAGGGTATTACCATGGGATGCTTTTTATAATCATGGAATATATTAATAAAAATTGAGAAAAAAAAAGCAGCTGGGCAGTAGTGGCACACGTCTTTAATCCCAGCATTTGAGAGGCAGAGGTAGGAGAATTGCCAATAGTTTAAGGCCACCCTGAGACTACATAGTGAATTCCCAGGTCAGCCTGGGCTAGAGTGAGATCCTACCTCAAAAAACAAACAAACAAACAACAGTGGGATTAATGTGACTCAGTGATTCAACTCCTAAAACCTCTCCACCCAGGAGAAAGAAGATAAATCAGGCACACCTGCCTGGTGTGCTGAAATCCCTACATTGTATTTACAATAAGGTACGAGGTAGGGCAATCCAAGCGTCTCTTTACCCAGAAGGCCCAGGAGTGCAGAACCAGCTTTGTGGTTCACTGGGAAGAAGGGGCTGCCTTGCTGGCTTCACAAATCACAGTGTTTCATCTGGGTCCTCTGGACATGCATGTCCCTCCTGGGATGCCCAGGTAGACCACCTCCAACTTGGGGATCAACCACCCCAGGGTCTTTGCACTGTCCAAGTCACCTGTTAACATATTTACTGAGTATGGGTGACATAGTCCTTGCCTTTTGTGGTCTCCCTGTCTCTACCTTGAAAAACAAACAAATAAAAATAAAAAAAGAAAGAAACCGAAAAGAAAGCAAGCAGTGGTGGGTTGGAGAATGGTTTAGTGGTTAAGGTGCTTGCCTGTGAAGCCTAATGACCCAGATTCAATTCACCAGTATCCACGTAAGACAGATGCACAAGGTGGCAACATGTGTCTGTAGTTTGCAGTGGATGGATACTCTCTCTCAAATAAATAAAAAGAGAAAGAAAAGAAAGCAGTAGCCTGAGCTGTTTGGGGAAGGGCCTGTATTAGGGAGAGCCACCTGCTGAGAGTATGACTGGCATGTATCACAAAGGATGAGAATCTTCTGGAACTGTTAGAGTAGAGGGTATAAGCAAGCCAGGGAAGGGATTACAGGAGAGGGTGGCCATCTGCTTTGTGCTCATGCCCTCAGACCTTCTGACATGGTTCCTTTGCTGTGTCCTTAGCTGCAAGTGGTCTCCCTCTCCTCTGTGAACCCTCACACACTACTCTTTATTTCTCTAAGAATAAATAAAGATACTCCAGATTCTTAGGGGGAGGCTTGGCTGGTTCTGAATGGGAGGTCTCTGCGAAGGCAGAGATTTCAGCTAGAGCAGTTAGCTTTACTGTTCCAGGAAGGAATTCTGCAAAGGGGAGAGTTGGAACAGGCAGGTCTCCTCCACCCCTGACATTTCCCCGCCTTGCTCTTGATTGCTGCTCTCTTCTTTCTGGCAGTGCTGGGGATGAACCCACTAGCACACTACCACCAAGGAGAGCAAAAGAGAGAATGAGCATACCAGGGCCTATTGTCACTGCAAATGCACTCCAAGAAGCATGAGCCACTTTGTGCATATAGTTACATGGGTATTGGGGATTTGAACCTGGGCTGAACCCAGGAACTCAGGCTTTGCAAGCAACCACCTTTAACCATTGAGCCATCTCCCCAAACCCTACTTTACTTATTTATTTATTTATTTATTTTTTAAACACACACACATATATATATAGACAAGTGCTATACTTACAGACAACAAACCATGGTATTTCTCTCCCTTCCCCTTCTCTCCCCTCCCCCACTTTCCCCTTCGTAACTCTGCTCACTGTTACATCCCCTCCCTGTTTCCATTAGTCTCTCTTTTAATTTGATGCCATCATCTTTTTCTACTATGATGAGGGTCTTGTTACTTTTTTATTTATTTAGGGAAAGAGGCAGAGAGAGAGAATGGACACACCAGAGCCTCCAGCTACTCACTGCAAATGAACTCCAAAAGCATGCGCCACCTTATGCAGCTGGTTTACGTGGGTCCTGGGGAATTGAACTGAGGTCCTTTGGCTTTGCAGGCAAATGTCTTAATCAATAAGCCATCTCTCCAGCCCCCTGCTTTTCTTTTTTATTTTGAGACAGTGCCTCACTAAGTTCCACAACTTGGCCTAGAATACTGTTCTTCCTGCCTCAGCCTCCCAAGTATGAGCATGTATCACTGGGCCTGGCTTCTTTCTTTTTTAAAAAAAAATATTTTATTTTATTTATTTGAGAGAGAGAGAGAGAGAGACAGAGACAGAGACAGAGAGAATGGGCATGCCAGGGCCTTCTACCACTGCAAATGAACTCCAGATGTATGCGCCACCTTATGTATCTGGCTTACATGGGTCCTTTGACTTTGCAGACAAGCACCTTAACTGCCAAGCCATCTCTCATGCCCTCACTTATTTATTTGTTTATTTAAGAGAGAGAGGGGGAGAGAATGGGCGTGCCAGAGGCTCCAGCCACTGCAAACAAATTCCAGATGCAAGCATCACCTTGTGCATCTGGCTTATGTGTGTCCTGGGGAATAGAACTTGTGTCCTTTGGCTTTGCAGGCAAGTGCCTTAGCCACTAAGGCATCCCTCCAACCTCCCTTTTTCTTTTTTAAAATATATAACAAGCCGGGTGTGGTAGCATACACCTTTAATCTCAGCACTTGGGAGGCTGAGGTAGGAGGATTACTGTGAGTTTAAAGCTAGCCTGAGACTAATTCCAGGTCATCTTGGGCTACAGTGAGACCCTATCTTTAAAAACCAAACAATGAAAAATAAAAATAAAAAAGAGCCATGGAGAGATGGCTCAGTGGATAAAGCACTTACTGTTCACGTGGAGTTTGGACCCCTAGACTGACCCCATATAAAAGCCAGAAATCACAGAGGGCTTCTAACATCCCAGCAGGCAACCTGAGATATGGGCAGCAGAGAAAAGAGAATTTTCTGGAAACTTACAGACCAGGCAGCCTAGTGAAGGCAGCAGGGAAATACAATGAGAATGAGAGGTCCTGCCTCAAATTGTCCTCTGACCTCCACACGTGTGCCATAGCATGGACATTTACATTCACATACATGAACATACATTCACACCCACCCCCCACCAAACAAAAGAGGCTGGGGCAATGGTTGAGTGAGTAATAGTGTTAGCTGCATAAGCATGAGGACCTGAGTCCAATCCCTAGGACTCATTTTCAAAGATGGGCATGGCCACATATGTTTATAACCCGAGTGCTGGGGTGGGTGGATACAGGAGGAACACAGGGGACCACTAGTCAGCCAGTCTGATTACAAAGCAGGGAGCAATAGGCTAGTGAGAGACTGTCTCAGGGAAATAAGACAGAAAAGCAAAATAGGACACCTGACATCCTCCCTTGGCTTCTGCATATGTGTGCATGGGTCCATACATCTATACACACGTACAAAAAGTTTGACACACAAAAAAGACTAGCTGGGTGTGGTGCCGCACACCTTTAATCCCAGCACTTGGGAGGCAGAGGTAGGAGGATCACCATGAGTTCAAGACCACCCTGAGACTACCAAGTGAATTCCAGGTCAGCCTGGGCTAGAGACCCTACTTTGAAAAGAAAATAAAATAAAAAAAAAAAAAAAGGCTAGCAATATAGCTCAGCTCAGTAGCAGAGTGTCACAGTGTTCTGGGTTCACTCTATTGTAACCCAATAACACACACAAAGAGAGGGAGAAAGAGATCAATGAATAATCTTCTAGGTAGCTCACAAGGACATAGACCAGCTTCTTTTCTGAGTAGCTCACCCAGGGCACTGGCCCAGATCCAGCATCTGTAAACATCCCTGATTCTTGTGTGTCACTGGATCACCCCACACTTTGGGCCTCGGTTGTCTCTTCTGTGGAAATGGGGTGACAGTTTGGGAGGATGAGGCCACCTGGAAATCAGGGTTTCTCAGCAGCAGAGGCTGTGCAAAGAGGCAAAGTCAGGAGGGGAGCTGGAAGGGCCTGCCGGGAAGGTGCCATTCACACCTGGCCCACCTGCTGCCCCTGCTCAGCCTGTGAGCTGCTACACTGTCCTGAGCCACCATCTGGGACAGCCCCCATGGCTGCCTATATACCTCAGACAGGCCAGGGCCTCATGCCACTGGAGGAAACTGAGGCGTAGAAACCCAAGTCCTCAGGCATTCCAGACGGGGGAGGCTGAGGCTAGAGAATCATGAGTTCCAGGTTAGCCTGGATTACATAGTGAGGCTTTGTCTCAAAACCATAGTAAGAGAGGCTGGGGATGTGGCTCAGTTTGTAGGTAGAGTGTTTCCTAACATTCATAAAGCCTTAGGTTTGATCCTAAACACCATTTAAGGTGGGTGCGGTGGTGCGTGTCTGTAATCCAAGATGCGGGAGGTGGAAGCAGGAGGACCAGGAGTTGAGGCCAGTCTCAGGTACAGAGAACCTATTCAAAAAGAAATAAGGAGCAGGGGTGAGGGGGTGCTGGAGAAATGGCTTAGCAGTTAAGGCACTTGCCTGTGAAGCCTAAGAAGACAGGTTCGATTCTCCAGGTCTCATGTAAGCAGATGCACATGGTGGTGCATGCATCTGGAGTATGTTTGCAGTGGCTAGAGGCTCTGGCGTGCCCATTCTCACACTCTTCCCCATCTCTCTGTCTCTAATAAATAAATAAATAAAAATAAAGCTTTAAAAAAGAATTATAAGAAAAAGAAATAAGGGAAGAAAGGAAAGGAGGGAAGGAAAGAAAATCAAATTAGTTCAATCCTGAGACAGGCCTATGGTAGCCAGCCCTCCCAGATCCCTGATCCCTTCTGGGTCAATGGAAGGGGGAATGGCTCCTCAAGATTCAACTTTGCCTGAACCCAGAACAGCTTGGACCCAGCAATTTATTGACAAGCTGCCTTTTTTCTCCCTTAAAAAAAAAGATGAATCTGGGTATGGTGGCACATGCCTTTAATCCCAGCACAGGAGGCAGAGGTAGGAGAATCGCTGTGAGTTCGAGGCCACCCTGAAACTATATAGCAAATTCCAGGTCATCCTTGGTTAGAGTGAGACTCTACCTCAAAAACCAAAAAAAAAAAAGAAAAAGAAAAGAAAAGAAAAAAAGGCAGCTGGAGAGATAGCTCAGGAGTTAAGGCACTTGCCTGCAAAGTTGAATGGCCTGGGTTCAACCCCAGTGCCCACATAAGCCAGATGCACAAGTGACTCATGCATCTGGAGTTTGCAGTGGATAAGAGGCCCTGGCATGCCCATTTTCTCTCTGTGTCTCTCTCACTCTCTCACTCCTTGAAAATAAATTTTAAAACAGTATGGGCTGGGAAATGGCACAGTGGGTAATAGCACTTACCACGCAAGCATGAGGGCCTGAGAGAGTCCGAGTTTGATCCACAGAACCTGTGTCAAAAGACGGAGATGGCCAAGCACACACCTGGAGCTTTAGTCCTATGGGTGGGAGGTGCACACAGGAGGATCATTGGGGTGGGCTGGTCAGCTAATTTGACACAACTGCTGCTCCCTGTTGAGTGAGAAACTCTGTCTTAGGAAGACAAGGCAGAAGTATGTTAGAGAAAACCCATGCTCTCCCCTAGCTTCTATATGTGTAAGCACGAGATGCACACATCTATTGAACACATACATAGTACACTCATCAAAAAATATATTAGGGCTGACAGAAAGCTGGAAGAAGCCATTCTACATGCAGTTCAATGGGAGAAAGAGATACCACCACCAAAGATACTCAACAGTGGACACTGCAAGCCTTATAATTGGCCAGCCCGCCCAAATGAGCCAACAGGTGCAATAGTGGCATATCTGTCATGGTGGAAACCAAATGCCCTCCAATTGGACTGGAGGCCTGCTCCATGGGGGGAAACATGTCCCTGATACGGAAAACTTAAAACAGAGGTAGTCATGAGCCCTAGGGGTATAACATCTGCTGATGTCTATAAAAATGTATATACTATGCTTATCAAACTGCCCAGTAAGCACTTCTCTTAATATTTATACCCTTATATTAACACTACTCTCACTTTGGGTAGAGAATCTTCTCTTTTCAGATGGCAGTGACTTGGGGTGACTCAGAAGGTATCATAGTGCTGGAAAGAAGTGACTGGAGTACTGAGTAACATCTTGATCACACCTTCCAAGGCTCAGGGTATAATGTGGAAGAGGTGGCAGAAAGAATGTAAGAGCCAAAGGAAGGGTAGGACTCCTTAACATGCTCCTCCAGACACAAAATGGCCTGGATATCCATGACCTCATAGTGCCTGACACTACCTACACAAGACCATCATAAGAGGAGGAAAAGACCATGACATCAAAATAAAAGAGAGACTGATTGAGATGGGAAGGGGATATGATGGAGAATGGAATTTCAAAGGGGAAAGTGGGGGGGGGGGTGCGGTATTACCATGGGATACTTTTTATAATCACGGAAAATGTTAATAAAAATTGAGGGAAGCCGGGCGTGGTGGCACACGCCTTTAATCCCAGCACTTGGGGGGCAGAGGTAGGCGGATCACCGTGAGTTCGAGGCCACCCTGAGACTCCATAGTGAATTCCAGGTCAGCCTGGGCTAGAGTGAGACCCTACCTCGAAAAACCAAAAAAAAAAAAAAAAAAAAATTGAGGGGAAAAAAATGAAAACTACAAACCAATCTCCCTCATGAAAATAAATGTAAAATATTCTCGACAAAAAAAAAATATATATATATATAGGGCTGGAGAGATGGCTTAGTGGTTAAGCGCTTGCCTGTGAAGCCTAAGGACCCCGGTTCGAGGCTTGGTTCCCCAGGTCCCACGTTAGCCAGATGCACAAGGGGGCGCACGTGTCTGGAGTTCGTTTGCAGTGGCTGGAAGCCCTGACGCGCCCATTCTCCCTCTCTCCCTCTATCTGTCTTTCTCTCTGTGTCTGTCGCTCTCAAATAAATAAATAAATAATGAACAAAAATATTAAATATATATATATGTATATATGTGTCTATATACATATATATATATGTTAGGGGGACTGGAGAGATTGCTCAGTGGTTAAGATAATTGCCTGCAAAGACTAATGACCCAGATTCAATGCCCCAGTGCCCATGTAATGCCAGATGCACAAAGTAGCACATGCATCTGGAGTTCATTTGCAGCAGCTGGAGACTCTGATGCGCCCATTTTCTGTCTGTCTTTCTTCTTTCTCTCTCTCTGCTTGCACAGAAAGAAGGAAAGAAACAAAGGAAGGTAGGAAGAAGAGAGAGAGAGAGAGAGAGAGAGAGGGAGGGAGGGAAGGAGTCAGGAAGGAAGGAAGGGAGGGAGGGAGGTTGGGGAAATAGGTGGGTAAATAGTGGGTAAAGTGACTGCTGTCCCAGCATGAGAACCTGAGCTCAGATAGCCAGCACCCACATAAAGCCTAGTGTCCTGTAATCTCGGTACTGAGGAGGTGGAAATAGAAGGATTCCTAAGGCTCATTGGCTAGTCTAGTGAGAGTCTTGTTTAAAAGAATAAGGTGGAGAGAGACCAAGGAAGACACTGATGTCAACATCTGGCATTCACACAAACTCACATGTATATGCACACACATATGAACATGCACATATGCACATATCACACACATATACACAAACACAAAAACAATAAAAATATCTGGGTATGGTAATGCATACTTGTCTTCCCAGCATTTGGGAGGCTGAGACAGGCAGATTGCTGCAAATTCAAGGCCATCCCAGGATTGATAGTAAAATCCTGATGCCTTTAATCCCAATACTCCAGAGGCAGAAGTAGTAGGATTGCATTGAGTTCAAGGCCACCCTGAGACTACATAGTGAATTCCAGATCAGCCTGGACTAAAGTAAAACCCTACTTTGAAAAACAAAAATAAATAAATAAATAATAAAATAAAAACCCAAACAAAAGCATGCCTTTAATCCCAGCATTCAGGAGGCAGAGGTAGGAGGCTGGGTGTGAATTCAAGGCCACCCTGGAACTACACAGTGAGTTTCAGGTCAGCCTGGGCTAGAGTGCAACACTGCCAAAAAAAAAAAAAAGAAAAAAAAAAAAGAAAAAGATTTAGGGCTGGGGAGATGGCTGAGCAGTTAAAGATGCTTTTTTTTTTTTTTTTTTTTTTGGCAAAGCCTGCCAACCCAGGTTCAATTCCCCAGCACCCACATGAAGCCAATGCAAAGTGGTGCATGTATCTATGATCCCAACACAGCTATAACAATGGAAAGCGAAGCCAGGAGAATCCAGCATTCCGTTCTTTTGCAGAAGGTAGAGCATGGACACCTTGAAAGTGTTCTCTGACTTTCACCTATGCACCCAATACATACATAAACACATGACAAAAATCTGTTAAGGGTGTGGTGTGGTGGTGCACACCTTTAATTCCAGCACTCAGGAGGTAGAGGTAGGAGGATGGCCATGAATTCAAGGCTACCCTGAGATTACATAGTGAATTTCAGGTCAGTGTGAGCTAGAGTGAGATACGTACCTCAAAAAAAATTTTTTTGTTAAGGGCTGGAGAGATGGCTTAGTGGTTAAGGCATTTGCCTGTGGAGGCAAAGGACCTAGGTTTGATTCCCCAGGACCCACGTAAGCCAGATGCACAAGGGGGCACATGCATCTGGAGTTCGGTTGAAGTGGTTGAAGGCCCTGGCACACCCATTCTCTCTCTCTTTCCATCTCTCTATCAAATAAATTAAATTAAATTAAAAGTTAAAAAATCTGTTGAGGGTTGGAGAGATGACTTAACGATTAAGGCACTTTCCTGCAAAGCCAAAGGACCTACATTCAAGACCCACGTAAACCAGATGCATAAGGAGCACATACATCTGGAGTTCGTTTGCAGTGGCTGGAGGCCATGGCATGCCCATTCTCTCTCTCTCAAATAAATAAATAAATAAATAAATAAATAAATAAATAAATAAATAAATAATAGTTTTTTTTTAATGGTGTAAGAGCTGGGCATGGTGGCACACACCTTTAATCCCAGCACTTGGGAGGTGGAGGTAGGAGGACTGCCGTGAGTATGAGGCCACCCTGTGACTCCATAGTGAATTCCAGGTCAGCGTGGACTAGAGTGAAACCCTGCCTCAAGAAACCAAAAAAAAAGAGTTGGGTATGTGGCACACCCCTCTAAAAAAAAATAATCTGAGCCAGGCACGGTGGCGCACGCCTTTAATCCCAGCACTCGGGAGGCAATGGTAGGAGGATCACCATGAGTTCGAGGCCACTCTGAGACTACATAATGAATTCCAGGTCAGCCTGGACTAGAGTGAAACCCTGCCTCAAAACAAACAAATCTGTTGACTATTTTATTTCTGTGTTTATGAGAGAGAAAGAGGCAGCTTGTGGGGGGTGGCAGAGAATGGGCACACCAGGGCCTCTTGCCACTGCAAAGGAACTCCAGAGGCATGTGCCACTTGGTGCATCTGACTTTATGTGGGTACTGGGAATCAAACCCAGGTCCTTAGACTTTGGAGGCAAGTGCCTTAACTGCTGAGCCATCTCTCCAGCCACACCATAAATTTTTTTAATTCTTTTTTTTATTAACAACTTCCATGATTATAAACAATATCCCATGGTAATGCCCTCCCTCCCCCCACCTTCCCCTTTGAAACTCCATTCTCCATCATATCCCCTCCTCCTCTCAATCAGTCTCTCTTTTATTTTGATGTCATCATCTTTTCCTTCTATTATGATGGTCTTGTGTAGGTAGTGTCAGGCACTGTGAGGTCACGGATATCCAGGCCATTGTGTGTCTGGAGGATCACATTGTAAGGAGTCTTACTTTCTTTCTGCAATGGACCCTGAGCCTTGGAAGGTGTGATAGAGATATTGCAATGCTGAGCACTCCTTTGTCACTTCTTCTCAGCACCATGGTGCCTTCTAAGTCATCCTAAGGTCACTACTCTCTGAAAAGAGAAGGTTCTCACCAAAAGTGAAAGTAGCATTAATATGTGGTATGAAAATTAAGAAAAGTGCTTACTGGGCAGTTTGATACCATAGTATATGCATTTAGCCAGACAGACGTTACACCCCTAGAGCTCATGACTACCCTTGTTTTAGGTTTTCAGTATCAGGGATGTATTCCCTCCCATGGAGCAGGCCTCCAGTCCAATTAGAGGGCAGTTGATTTCCACCATGACAGATGTGCCACTATCGTACTGGTTGGCTCATTTGGCCTGGCTGGCCAAATATAAGGCTTGCAATGTCCACTGTTTAGTACTAGTGATTTCTCTCTTTCTCTCATTAAACTGCATGCAGAATGGCTTCTTCCAGCTTTCTGTCAGCTGCTCTACATAGAGGAGGTTATCAGCTCAGTTCCAGCAGGATTTTTCAGTGGCCTTGCAGCCCAAATACCCACCATAAAATTTTTAAGAGAGAGAGGGAGAGAGATGAGCTGGGAGTGGTGGTACACTCCTTTAATCCCAGCATGTGGAAGTAGATCATCATGAGTTCTAGGCCAGCCTGAGACTACATAGTGAATCCTGGGTCAGCCTGGCCAAGAGTGAGACCCTACCTCAATCCCCCCAAAAAAAGAGAGAGAGAAAGAAAAAAAAAAATGCCTGCTCTGGCAGTAAGAGCCTTCCATTCCAGAGGATCCATCATTTGGACTTGAGCTCCAAGGTCAGATCTGATTGGGTACAAGGACAGCTCCCATGGGGGTGTCAGAAGCCTCCGGCTGTTCCCTATGGTTCTCCATGAATAGTCCACCAAGTGAGTGACTCCAAGCCAGTTGGAGGAGCTTCTCAACTTCCCATAGCTCTAAGACTGGGCAGCAGACACCTTGGGGTCAGCTTCTGGGCTTTAGTAAGGTCTGCCAATCCTCTCAAGCTACTTTGGAACATGAGACACTCCCCTCTCATCCTGCCCTTCACACCCAGAGCCCTTCTTTTGTGTCCCCAAGTCCTTTTGTTCTTCCGTAGTGCAACATCTCTTCACAGGCTATTCCTAATGCCAAAAAAAAAAACGTTCTCAGTTCTCATGGTTCCACAGGCAAATGTTAGTGCACCTCAGCCTGCATTCCAGCATCACTTACTCCGGGAAGCTCTCTCTGGTATCTGCATAGCCCATAAAGGCTGTGTCAGCCCATATCTCGTCAGGGCAGGGGCCATGACTGCTTGGAGTCCAGGAGTCGGCAGTAATCCAAAGAGCTGGGGACTTGACCAAAAAGGGACAGAGATGTGGGACTGCCACACGGATTTGGCTATGCTAGTCTGTAGAGATGGAAATCCAACATCTAATCCAAGGCTTCCTGGGGGACGTAATTTCTGACCCTAAGGCAAAAAATGCATCTGGGCTGAGTGTGTGATGTGTGGCAGTTGCACAGTCTAGGCCTAACTTGTCCCTGTCATTCAGGGATCAGCTGAGTATCAGAGCCTGCTAAAACGCATCCCGAGTAACCCTTTGCCTTTGTCACCCTCGCTTTCAAACCTTAACCCCAGCTTGGCCTTTTAGGGACTGCCCCAAAATCTAGAGATACTCCACAGCCAGAGCCTTCAACTGTGGCCTTTGTGTTCTGTGATCCAGAGCAGAGGGTGAACCCTGGGGTCAAGAAATGGGCTCTTTTTGGGTCCTAGATGCTCCCTGATGTGCCCATTCAGGTTCCAGAGGCAGTATTATCCCCACTCCCAGTGTTTTTCTGTTGAACTCCAAAACCTCAAACACATCCTGATCTCTTTATTTCTTTGGTGTGGCCCAGGGTGACTTGAGCCACCTTGCTGGGTGCTCAGCGGTTTGTTCTGAGTCATACAGGAAGGCTTGTCATCTCAGGAGTTGGTGGTCCTATGGAGCAGAGCCTGTTCTCACCAGCTTCTGACATTGCATCCCTATCAGTCACTGAAATCCTGGGGAAGGGGGATCATTTTGCCCTGTCATCCAGGACCTGGTCTCTGGGAGACCCTATTGCTGAATGGGGGCATGGTGGTGCACACACCTTAAATCCCATCACTAAGGAGGCAAAGATAGGAGATTTGCTGTGCGTTTGAGGCCAGCCTTGGACTGCAGAACAAGTTCCAGGTCAGCCTGGGCTAGAATTAGGTCCTACCTCAATAAAACAAAACAAAACAAGACCCTATTGCTAAAGACAAAACATGCTTTGGCTACAGGTCACTGAGAATTCAATCTGGAGCTGAGCTGGAAGACTCCTCCCTGTTGACCAGCTGTCATAGTGTTAAAAAGTGCTATGGGGAGGACTTCCAGTTAAGATGGCGGCACCGGTACTACGTCAAAGCAGCCTAGGGAGGAAAAACTAAAAAAAAAAAAAAAAAAAAAAACAGCAAAATGCACACTTACTAAAAAGTGAGGTGTATAGGAAATTGAAACAGCAGTGGAGAAGTAGGAGAGATCCACAACATCCAGAGCCCGCATGGGGCCCGCAGAAGTGCTTCCTGCAGGGCAGGTCAAGACCGCCATGGTGGCACACCAGAAAGCTGCCAGGCTTGGCGTGAGTCACAGGAAAGGCCATGCAAGGGGATTTTCCACTCACACCAGAGCTCTCCGCAAACTCAAGAAATGTGAAGGGAGAAGGGCAGTGAGCAACAGAGGAGCATATCACAAGGTAGAAAAACGTGTGGAACACATGGGCAAACTAGAGCAGCATCGGCTCCCTCCCCTTTCCACTGCCAGTGCCCAGCCCTCGGGAACAGAGCAGCGGTCCAGAGACCCGGCCATGCCAACTTGAACTGACAGAGCACCAAAGAGGGACCCAATCAAGAGCACAGCTGAGACCAAAATCATCCCAAAAGGTAACTGGGATTATGCCAGGTCAGTACCTGCCTAATAAACCTGGTATATATGCCTGAACCAGAAGTGCTAATTGCACCTTCCATATCAGGATAAATTATATGTTAAATTGATGGATGGTCAAATTTGCCATTCTTAAATAAGCTGTATTTTGGGCTTGTTATTTGTTGCTTCTTGAATTATTGTGGCTTTGTTTACTCTTCTGTTATTCATTAGGGAAGGGTCTCACCTGGTCACAAGCTGACTTGGAACCCTCTACAGACCAGAAATCTTAACCACCTTGTTGTCAGGATTAAGGAAGTGGGTGAGGCACCACACAGCCTAAGGGACAGACAGAGGACCTGGTTGTCATAATACCTACTCTTGGACAAATACAATGTGCTGTAGTGCACTGAATATGTACATTGTATAGTTAAATTATAGAATCTGCCTGTATTTTATTCCACTACGCCTACTTGAATGCTCTCATAGCAGGCACACCCAACACCTAGAGTCACTTTTGGAGATACTCTGAGAGTCTTCAAAGCCACATCTAGTGCCTTAAGCTCCTACCCTAAAGATATATAACATCAGATTGATTGATACATCTCATAATACCCAACTAACTGGAAAATCCAATCATGAAATAATCCAAGATGCAAAAATATATACATTATAACACAAGAAACACCAAAAATCAAGACAATGTAAATACACCAAAAAGAATTAATGCATCATAAATGACCTCCAGTGAGAACAAGTTAGAGGAAATGCCTGAGAAATATATCAAAAGAATGATTATGAATATGTTCAAAGAACTCAAAGAAGAAATCGAAGGAAGCAAAGAAGACACAGGATGCCAATTTAATGAAATAAAGAGATCAATACTAGATATAAATAAGGAAATAGAAATAATAAAGAAAAATCAGTTAGAATCACTAGCAATAAAGAACACAGTTAATGAAATAAAAAACTCTGTAGAAAATCTCACCAATAGAATGGATGCAGGAGAGGACAGAATATCTAAGCTAGAAGACCAGGTGGCAGATCTAATACAGTCCAACAAAGAGAAAGACAAACTAATAGAAAAGTATGAGTGAGATTTTCAAGATATTTGGGACACTATGAAAAGATCAAATATAAGAATTCAGGGCATAGTAGAAGGAGAAGAATTTCACTCCAAAGGCATATTTGGCGTCTTCAACAAAATCATAGAAGAAGACTCCCTAATAGTGAAAGAGGTGCCAAAGCAGATACAGGAATCCTTTAGAACACCAGCCAGACAAAATGTCAAAAGAATCTCTCCTCGCCATATTATAATCAAACTATCAAATATACAGACCAAAGAAAAAAATATTGAAAGCAGTCAGAGAGAAAAATCAAGTTGCCTACAAAGGCAAGCCTATGAGGATTACAGCAAATTACTCAACACAAACTTTAAAAACCAGAAGGGTGTGGAGTGATGTATTCCAAGTTCTGAAAGACAACAACTGTCAGCCAAGGTTACTTTATCCTGCAAAGCTGTTCAAATAGATGGAGAAATAAGGACATTCCACGACAAAAGCAGGCTAAAGGACTATTTGAAGACAAAACCAGCTCTACAGAAAGTACTTGAAAGAATCCTCCATGCTGAAGAAAAAGAAAAGCACACATATAAGGAACCAGGAAAAAACAAACAATACTCAAATACTAGTTAACACAAGACAGCAAAGGTAGAACCGGAAGAACTACAAAAAAATATGGCAAAAATGAATACACACCTTTCAATAATATATCTTAATATCAATGACCCCAATGCCCCAACCAAAAGACATAGGTTAGCAGACTGGGTTAAAAAGCAGGATCCTTCAAATTGTTGCCTCCAAGAAACCCACCTTTCTACAAAGGATGGACACCATCTCAGGGTGAAAGGTTGGAAAACAGTGTTTCAAGCAAATGGACCTAGAAAACAAGCAGGGGTTGCTATCCTAATATCTGATAAGGTAGATTTTAGTCCAACATTAGTTAAGAAAGATAAGAAAGGCCACTTTATTTATTTATTTTATTTATTTATTTATTTATTTATTTATTTATTTATTTATTTATTTTGGTTTTTTGAGGTAGGGTCTCACTCTGGTCCAGGCTGACCTGGAATTAACTCTGTAGTCTCAGGGTGAAGAAAGGCCACTTTATATTGATTAAAGGCACACTCCAACAGGAGGACTTTACAATCCTAAACATATATGCACCTAAAGGCCCCCAAATACATCAAACAAACACTATTAGAACTAAGGTCACAGATAACACCAAACATAGTAGGTGTGGGTGACTTCAACATGCCACTCTTATCAACTGACAGGTAATCCCAGGAAAAAATAAACAAAGAGGCATCTGGACTAAATGATGTCAAAGAAGGAATGGACCTAACAGATATATACAGGACATTTCATCCAAAGGCTGCAGAATATACATTCTTTTCAGCAGCACATGGAACATTCTCTAAAATAGACCATATATTAGGACACAAAGCAAATCCTAACAAATACAGGAAAACTGAAATAATTCCTTGCATTCTATCTGACCACAATGGAACCAAACTACAAATCAATAGCAAGAAAGCCTATAGAGCATACACAAGATCATGGAAATTAAACAATACAATACTAAATGATGAATGGGTCAATGAAGAAATGAAGAGGGCAATCAAAAATTTTTTTTGATTTTTTTTGAGTCAAATGATAATGATAACAACATACAAAAATTTCAAGGACACAATGAAGGCACTTCTCAGAGGTAAATTTATAGTTTTAAGTGCCTATATTAAGAAGTTAGAAATGTTGCAAGTAAATGACCTAATGCTTCACCTTAAAGCCTTGGAAAAAGAATAACAAGGCAAACCCAAAATAAGATGGGAAGAAATAATAAAGACTAGGACAGAAATTAATGAAATAGTTACTAAAAAAAAAAAAAAATCCAAAGAACCAATGAAAAAAAAGAGTTGGCTATTTGAAAGGATAAACAAGATTGATAAACCCTTAGCAAATCTGACCAAAAGAAAGAGAGAAGAGACACAAATTAATAAAATCAGAGATGCAAAAAGTAACAAAACAAGATATTCCAGAGAAATTCAAAAAATCATAGGGACATACTATAAAAGCATATACTCCACAAAGTATGAAAATCTGAAAGAAATGGATGATTTCCTTGATTTATATGACCTAAATTAAATCAAGATGAGACTAATCACCTAAATAGACCTATAACAAACATGGAGATCTGAACAGTTATCAAAAATCTCCCAAGTAAAAAAAGCCCAGGCCCAGATGGATTCACTGCTGAATTTTACCAGACATTCAAGGAACAGCTAACACCATTGCTTCTTAAGCTTTTCCATAAAATATAAAAAGAAGGAATTCTACCAAACTCTTTCTATGAAGCCAGCATCACCCTGATACCAAAACCAGGCAAAGATAGAACAAAAAGAGAAAATTACAGACCAATCTCCCTCATGAACATAGATGCAAAAATTCTCAACAAAATATTGGCAAACAGAATACAACAATATGTCAGAAAGATCATTCACCCTGACCAAGTAGGCTTTATCCCAGAGATGAAAGGATGGTTCAATATATGCAAATCGACAAATGTAATACATTATATAAATGGATTGAAGGACAAAAATCAGATGATCATCTCATTAGATGCAGAGAAAGCATTTGACAAAATCCAACATCCCTTCATGATAAAAGTCCTACAGAGACTGGGAATAAAAGGAACATATCTCAATATAATAAAGGCTATTTATGACAAGCCTATAGCCAACATATTACTAAATGGGAAAATACTGGAAGCTTTCCCACTAAAATCAGGAACAAGACAAGGGTGTCCACTGTCCCCACTTTTATTTAATATAGTACTAGAAGTCTTAGCCATAGCAATAAGGCAAGAGACACACATAAAAGGGATACAAATTAGAAAGGAAGAGATCAAGTTATCATTTGCAGATGACATGATTCTATACATAAAGGACCCTAAAAACTCTACTAGCAACCTGTTAGAGCTGATCAAAACCTACAGCCATGTAGCAGGATACACAGAAATCAGTAGCCTTCATATATGCTAACAACAAACACACCTAGAATGAAATCAGGGAATCACTCCCATTCACAATTGCATCCAAAAAAATAAAGTACCTTGGAATAATCCTAATGAAGGAAGTAAAGAATCTCTACAATGAGAACTTTTAAAACACTCAAGCTAGAAATTGCAGAAGACACTAGAAAGTGGAGAAACATCCCTTGTTCCTGGATTGGAAGAATCAATATTGTGAAAATGGTAATCTTACCTAAAGCAATCTACACATTTAATGCAATCCCTATCAAAATTCCAAAGGCATTTTTCATGGAAATAGAAAAAACAATCCAAAAATTCATTTGGAATCACAAAAAACCTCAAATATATAAAATAATACTGAGCAACAAAAATAAGGCTGGTGGTATCACCATACCTGAAATTAACCTATCCTACAGAGCCATAGTAACAAAAACAGTGTGGTACTGGCACAAAAGCAGACACGTAGATAAATGGAACACAATAGAGGATCCAGATGTAAGTCCAGGTAGCTATAGCCACCTGATATTTGATAAAAATGCAAAAATACTCATTGGAGAAAAGACAGCCTCTTCAGAAAATGGTGTTGGGAAAATTGGATATGTATCTGTAGAAGGATGAAAATAGATCCTTCTCTCTCTCCATGCACAAGAATTAAGTCCACATGGATGAAAGACCTCAACATCAGACCGGAAACTCTAAAACTGTTAGAGGAAAAAGTAGGGGAAACCCTTCAACATATTGGTCTTGGCAAAGACTTTCTGAATACAACTCCAATTGCTCTGGCAATAAGACCACAGATTAACCACTCAGACCTCATAAAATTACAAAGATTTTGTACTGCAAAGGACACTGTGAATAAAGCAAAGAGGAAACCTACAGAACGGGAAAAAATCTTCGCCAGCTATATATCTGATAGAGGATTGACATCTAGGATATACAAAGAACTCAAAAAGTTAAATAATAAAAAATCAAACAAGCCAATTAAAAAATGGGCTATGGAGGTAAATCAAGAGTTCTCAAAGGAAAAAATACAGATGGTGTATAAGCATCTAAAATATTGTTCTATGTCCCTAGTCATCAGGGAAATGCAGATTAAAACTACATTGAGATTCCATCTCACTCCTGTCAGATTGGCTACCATCATGAAAACAAATGATCATAAATGCTGGCAGGGTTGTGGAAAAAGAGGAACCCTTCTACACTGTTGGTGGGAATGCAATCTGGTCCAGTCATTGTGGAAATCAGTGTGGAGGTACCTAAAACAGCTAAAGATTGATCTACCATATGACCTAGCTATAGCACTCCTAGGCATATATTTTAAGGACTCATTTCCTTAGAAGCACGTGATCAACCATGTTTATTGCTTCTCAATTTATAATAGCTGGGAAATGGAACCAGCCTAGATGTCCCTCAAATGATGAGTGGATAACGAAGATATGGTACATTTATACAATGGAGTTCTACTCAGCGGTAAAGAAAAATGAAGTTATGAAATTTGCAGGAAAATGGGTGGATCTGGAAAGAATTATACTTAGTGAGGTAACCCAGGCCCAGAAAGCCAAGCATCACATGTTCTCTCATATATGTGGATCCTACCTACAGATGATTGGGCTTCTGTGTGAGAAGGAAAAAACTCAGTAGCAGAGGCCAGTAAGCTAAAAAAGATACAAAGGGAAGAGTAAGGAAGGGAGGAGGGTAATAATAGGTTGGTATCGTATATATGTAAGTAGAAGAATAGATTAATTGGGGTAAAAAGGCCCAAAGTGAGGTCAGGGGAGGAGATTGAGTAAAGGAAACGTGGAATGAGGGCTAATCAAAATCTAAAAGGATATAAATAAATCATATGGAATTCTCCAATTTTGGACAATGGAACACTCAGGAGCCGTAGAACATTGCCAGAAAATTATCAGTGCCAGGGATGGGATAGCTTCCAGTGAGTTGCTGGCCAGGGAGGTCCCTGATGCCCCCAAAACATTATAGGCCATTGCTGAGGCCCTTGGTTTCCCACTGGGAATCAATGGTAAGACTCTATTGCTGAAGATTCCACATACTTAGCCTCCAAGGCCACTGAGAAATCCTGATGGAACTGAGCTCAGAACCTCCTCCATGTAGATCAGCTGACAGAAAGCTGGAAGAAGTCATTCTGCATGCAGTTCAATGGGAGAAAAAAATACCACCAGTGAAGATACACTCAACAGTGGTGTGATGGTTTGATTCAGGTGTCCTGAATGCTTGGTTCCCAGCTGATGACAATTTAGGAATTAACACCTCCAGGAGGTGGTGTATTGCTGGGGTCAGGCTTATGGGTGCTATAGCCAGTTTCCCCATGCCAGTGTTTGGCACATCCTCCTGTTGCTGTGGTCCACTTTATGTTGGCCAGGAGGTGATATCCACCCTCTGCTCATGCCATCGTTTTCCCCTGCCATCATGGAGCATCCCCTCGAGCCTGTAAGCCAAAATAAACCTCATTTTCCCAGAAGCTGTTCTTGGTTGGGAGATTTCTACCAGCAATGAGAACAGGACTGCAACAGTAAAGTGGTACCAAGGAGTGGGATTCCTGCTAGACACCTGACTGTGTGGCTTTGGCCTTTTGGAGCTGATTTTCAAGAGGAATGTGGGAGGATTTGAAACCTTGGCCTAAGAGATGCCTTGCAGTGCTGTAAGAACAGCTTGATGGACTATTCTGGTCAGAGCCGAAAGACCTGAATGCAGTAAGAACTATGGACTATGAGGTTTGGCTTATGAGGGTGAGAAAGAGCTTTGCTTGGATTGGGCTAGCAGTTTGTGTGAGAAGCTTGCTCTTATGCCCATGTCCTGAGAAGTTGTGCAGGGTTGCTTTGTGTAGAAATGAACTGGTGTGTGCAGAAAGATATGGCATGAAAGAAAAATCTTTGGGTGAACTGTTGCCCATTCAGCTGCAACTGAGAGATTACAACCTTTGAGATTGGGCTAGCTGACCTGCGCTGGGGCAACAGAAAGAATGTCAATTCCTTTTAAGGGGCCTGAGTGCTCAAGGAGTGTCCTGTTCTTCAAAGTCTGCTTTATTCCCCCCTGAATTAACAAATTGGCACCCTACCTGGTATTGTGGAGTATAAGAAATGCTGGAAAGAGGGTCACTGTGTTTGCAACATGGTCTTATGTTTTGGAAATGGCCATGGGCAATGTGAAGCGGGTTTGCTGGATGCCTGCATAGAGATCCCATGGGGCCATGAGGATGAACCCTGGCTTGCAGTGGAGACCCAGTGGAGATGCCAGGACCACGAGATGGCTGCTGAGGAGCTGCCGGCCCCAGTGAGGTTTTCCAGGACTGTGAGTAGCCTGGCTGGAGGGTGGAATTGGAACTCCAGAGACTTGTTGCTGGTTAGAATTATCGGACTTAGAGATCTGTCACTGGGTAGAGTTGTTGGACTTGAAGCTACAGATGTTTGCCCTGGTTGTTTTAAAGCTTGTATTGGTTGAATGTTTCTTTGCTATGCCAGTGCCATCTTTTGCAGTGTGAATATTTATTCTGTGCCATTATGTGTTTTTTTTTGGGGGGGAGGTATTTTTTGGTATTATGGCTAAGTTAAAAGATCTGGAACTATGGGGATATATGAACATCATTGGAATTGATAAAAACTACAGGGACTTTTAAAGTTAGAAGAATGCATTGCATTTTACATCATGTATGGTTATCAGTTTACGGGGGCCAGGGGTGGAATGTGGTGGTTTGATTCAGGTGTCCCCCATAAACTGAGCTGTTCTGAATGCTAGGTTCCCAGCTGATGACAATTTGGGAATTAACCCCTTCAGGAGGCAGTGTATTGCTGGGGGTGGGCTTATGGGTTTTATAGCCAATTTCCCCATGCCAGTGTTTGGCACACCCTCCTGTTGCTGTGGTCCACCTTATGTTGGCCAGGAGGTGATGTCCACCCTCTGCTCATGCCATTGTTTTCCCCTGCCATCATGGAGCTTCCCCTCGAGCCTGTAAGCCAAAATAAACCTCATTTTCCCAGAAGCTGCTCTTGGTTGGGTGATTTCTACCAGCAATGCGACCCAGACTGCAAGTCTTATAATTGGCCAGCCAGGCCAAATGAGCCAAGGGGTGCAATAGTGGCACGTCAGTCATGTGGAAACCAACTGCTGTCCAATTGGACTGGAGGTCCTCTCCAAGGGAGGGAATACATCCCTGATACTGAAAACTTAAAACAGGGGTAGTCATGAGCCCTAGGGGTATAACATCTACTGATGTCTGGATAAGTGTATATACTATGCTTATCAAACTGCCCAGTAAGCACTTCTGTTAATGTTCATACCCTTATATTAATGCTACTCTCACTTTGGGTAGAGAATCTTCTCTTTTCAGATGGCAGTGACCTTGGGACGACTCAGAAGGTATCATGGTGCTGGAAAGAAGTAACTAGAGTACTGAGTAACTTCTTGGTCACACCTTCCAAAGCTCAGGGTCTAATGCGGAAGAGGTGGTGGAAAGAATGTAAGAGCCAAAGGAAAGGTAGAACTCCTTACAACATGCTCCTCCAGACAAAAAATGACCTCACCGTGCCTGACACTACCTACACAAGACCAACATAAGAGGAGGAAAAGATCACGACATCAAAATAAAAGAGAGACTGACTGAGATGGGGAGGGGATTGATAGAGAATGGAATTTCAAAGGGGAAAGTGGAGGGAGGGAGTGTATTATCATGGGATATTTTTTATAAACATGGAAAATGTTTTTTAAAAATTGAGAAAAAAAATAAAATAAGAAAAAAAAATGTTCTATGGAGTCAGAGAGATGGCTTAGTGGTTAAGACATTTGCCTGCAAAGCCAAAGGATCCTGGTTTGATTCTCTAGGACCCACATAAGCCAGATGCACAAAGGAGACATGCATCTGCAGTTCATTTGCCATGGCTGGATGCCCTGGCATACCCATTCTCTCCCTCTCTCTCACTCTCCCTTTTTCTCTTTCCCTCTCTCTCTCAAATAAACAAATAAAATATATTTGTTTTTAAAAAAGTGCTGTGCAGCCAGGTGTGGTGGTGCAAAACTTTTAATCCCAGTACTTGGGAGGGAGAAGTAGGAGGATCTCTATGAATTCGAGGCCACCCTGAGACTACATAGTAAATTCCAGGTCAGCCTGAGCTAGAGTGAGACCCTACCTCAAAAAGAAGGGGGACTATGTAATCACTTGAGGGAAAAAAGTCATCAACTTCTTTTTATTGACAACTTCCATAATTATACTTAATAAACTATGGTAATTCCCTCCCGCCTACTTTCTCCTTTGCAACTCCACTCTCCATCATACCCCTTTTCCCTCTCAATCAGTCTCTTTTTTAATTTTATTTTATTTTTTGTTTTGTTTTGCTTTTTGTTTTTGGAGGTAAGGTCTCCCTCTGGCTTAGGCTGACCTGGAATTAACTATGTGTCTCAGGATGGCCTTGAACTCACAGCAATCCTCCTACCTCTGCCTCCCGAGTGCTGGTATTAAAGGTGTGCACCACCACATCCAGCCAGTTTCTCTTATTTTGATGTCATCATCTTTTCCTCCTATTATGATGGTCTTGTGTAGGAAGTGTCAGGCACTGTGAGGTCATGGATTTCCAGGCCATTTTGTGTCTGTAGAAGCACATTGTAAGGAGTCCTACCCTTCCTTGGGCTCTTACATTCTTTCTGCCACCTCTTCTGTAATGGACCCTGACCTTAGAAGGTGTGATAGAGATGTCTCAGTGCTGAGCACCCCTCTGTCACTTCTTCTCAGCACTATGGTGCCTTCTGACTCATCCCAAGGTCACTGCCATCTGAAAAGAGAAGCTTCTCTAACCAAAAGTGAGAGCAGCATTAATATATGTATATGAACATTAAGAGAGGTGCTTATTGGGCAGTTTGGTGAGCATAGTATATACATTTAGCCAGATACCAGCAGACATTACACCCCTAGGGCTCATGACTTCCACTGTCATAGGTTTTCAGTATTAGGGATGTATTTCTTCCTGTGGAGTGGGCCTCCACACCAATTAGAGAGTAGGTTTCCCCCTGTTGCAGTCAGGTTCACATTGTTGATATAAATCACCCAACCAAGAGCAACTTGTGGAAAAAAAGAGGTTTATTTTGGCTTACAGACTCAAGGGAAAGCTTCATGATAACAGGGGGAAATGATGGCATGAACAGAGGGTATACATCACCCCTGGCCAACATAAGGTGGAAAATTAGCAACAGGAGAGTGTGCCAAACACTGGCAAGGGAAAACTGGCTATAATACCATAATACCCATAAGTACACCCCAAACAATACACTGCCTCCAAGAGATGTTAATTCCCAAATCTCCATCAACTGGGAACCTAGCATTTAGAACACCTAAGTTTATGGGGAACACCTTAATCAGATCACCATATTCCACCTCTGGCTCCCACAAACTGATAACCATACATGATATAATATAGATTGTATTCAGTCCAACTTTAAAAGTTCCCATAGTTTTATCAATCCCAATGATGTTCAAATATTCCCATAGTCTGAGATCTTTTGACTGAGTCATGATACCAAAAAAAAAAAAAAAAAATCCCCCTCAAAACCATAATGGCACAGAGCAAATATTTACAATGCAAAAGATGGCATAGGGCATAGCAAAGAAATATTCAACCAATACAAGATTTAAATAGGGCAAACATCAAACTCTGTAGCTCCAAGTCTAACAACTCTAGTCAATGACAAATCTCAAAGTCTGATAATTCTAACCAGCAACAAGTATCTGGAGTTCCAATTCCGTCCCTCCAGCTATGCTACTCACAGTCCTGGAACACTTCATACAGGATGGCAGCTTTTCTTAGCAGTCATCTCGTGGTTCTGTCATCTCCATCTGGTCTCCACAGTTCATTCTCACAGCTCCGTTGCATCTCCATGCAGGCATCCAGCAAACCTGCTTCACACTGCCCATGGCTGTTTCCAAAATACAAGACTGTGTTAAAAATTCAATGACCCTCTCTTTCCTGCATTTCTTATACTCCATAATACCAGTTAGGGTGCCAATTTGCTAATCCAGGGGTAATAAAGCAGACTTTGAAGAACAGGACACTCCTCGAGCATTTAGGCCCCTTCAAAAGAGTCTACATTCTTCCTGTTACCCCACTGCAGGTCAGCATGCCCAATCTCAAAGACTGTAAGCTCTCATATAACTGCAGCTGAACAGGCAGCAGTTTTGATCCAAAGATTTCTTTCTGTGCCATATCCCTCTGTTCATACCAGTCCTTTTCTATGCAAAGCATCCCTGTACAAGTGCACAAGTTCTCAGGGCTGTACAGGCATAACAGCAAGTCTCTCTCACAAACTGCTTCAAGCCCAGTCCAGGCAAAGCTCTTTCTCACGCTTATAAGCCAAACCTCACAGTCCACAGTTCTTACTGCATTCAGGTCTTTCAACTCTGACTAGAATAGTCAGAATAGTCCTAGAATAGTCCTTACAGCACTGCAAGACATCTCTTAGGCCAAGATTTCAAATCCATCCACATTCCTCTTGAAAATCAGTTCGAAATGGCCAAAGCCACACAGTCAGGTATCTAGCAGCAATCCCACTCCTGGTACCAACATTACTCTTCCATTCAGGTTATATTGCTGGTAGAAATCACCCAACCAAGAGAAGCTTATGGGAAAAAAAGTGATTTTAGCTTGTAGACTCTAGGAGAAGCTTCCTGATGGCAGGGGGAAACGATGGCATGAGGAGGGGGTGGACATCACCCCCTTGCCACATAAGGTGGACAATAGTAACAGGAGGGTGCACCAAACACTGGCAAGGAGAAACTGACTGTAATACCCACAAGCCTGTTCCCAACAATATACTGCCTCCAGGAGGCATTAAATCTCAAATCTCCATCACCTGAGAACCTAGCATTCAGAAGTTTATGGGGGACACCTGAATCAAACCACCACACCCCCATAACAGACATGCCATATCTGTTGGCTCATTTGGCCTGGCTGGCTAAATTTAAGGCGTGTAATATCCATAGTTGTTTATCTTCAGCGGTGATTTCTCTCTCTCCCATTGAACTATATGCAGCACAGCTTTTTCCAGCTTTTTGTCAAGTGGCCTACATGGAGGAGGTTTTCAGCTCAGCTACAGCAGGATTTCTCAGTGACTTTGCAGTCCAAGTATGTGGAGTCTTCAGCAATAGGGTCTTACCATCTATTCCTGGTGGGAAACTAAGAGTCTCAGCATAATGTTTTGAGGGCATCAGGGACCTCACTGGCCAACAACTCACTGGAAGGTATTCCATCCCTGGCACTGAAAATTTTCTAGTAACAATCTATGGCTTCTGGGTGTGCCATTGTCCAAAAAAGTAGATTTCCATATAAATTATTCATATCAAAAAAACAAAAAAATAAATTATTCATATCCTCTTAGCTTTTAATTAGCCCTCCCCCCACCCTTCCTTTACTCAATCAGGTTCATCAACTATTTTAACCAGCAGTGGACCCTGAAAGAAAAATGAGCCAAGTGTTACAATGGTGGCATGTCTGTTATGGGGGAAATTAACTATTGTCTGATTGGATCTGAGGCCTGATTCATAGGAGGGAATTCCTGCCTGGTACTGAAAACCCAGTCAAAAGCTGGGGTGGGGTGGAGTAGTCATAATATGTAGGGGGGAACTAGTACTGTTATCTGGCTAAATGGATATATTAGGCTCACAAATTTCCCTCTAAATACTTATGGATTTTTTTTTTTTTTCCTGTTTTGGTTTTTTTGAGGTAGGGTCTCACTAAGTCCAGGCCAACCTGGAATTCACTATGTAGTCTCAGGCTGGCCTTGAACTCCTGGCAATCATCCTACCTTTGCCACCTGAGTGCTGGAATTAAAGGTATGTCTGGCAATTTATTCTGAAAGGAAACGAAAATAAGAGGATTTTCTCTTCCTGTGGCTCAGAACACCCTTTTTTTTTCTCCCGGTTTTTCAAAGTAAGGCCTCACTCTATCCCAGGCTGACCTGGAATTCACTATGTAGTCTCAGGGTGGCCTCGTACTCTGCCTCCTTAGTCTTGAGATTAAAGGTGTGCGTCACCATGCCTGGCTCAGAACCCCTTTTTGAGGTGGGAAGGATGGGTGGGGGTCTGGAAGATATGGACAAGACAAATGGTAGATGTCCCAGATACTGAAGAAGAGCAAGGCTTCAGGGTTCTGTAGATGTCCTGGAAAGTGTGAGCTTTCAAGAAGGTTCCTTCTTAGCCAGGAGTGGTGGTGCACAGCTTTACTCCCAGCACTCGGGAGGCAGAGGTAGGAGGATAGCCATGAGTTTGAGGCCAGCCTGAGATGAAATAGTGAATTCCAGGTCAGCCCAGGCTAGAGTGAGACCTTACCTCAAAAAAAAAAAAAAATCCTTCTTGGTTGGAGGAATCCTCTTAGGTCGATGTCTGAGACCAGCACCTGAAAGGCTACCATCTCCAAGGGCTTATGTTTCCCATCTGCTCAGGTTTAAATCCAGTCTTTTTCTTCACATTGAGTGCTAATCCACTTCCAGTAAGTCTCATTGTCAACTACAAAAATAACCGTGCTGAAGCAGTGACAAGCTCGTGATGCCAGCAAGCTGAGCCACAGAAGGGCAATGGCATCTGAGCCCCAGTTGCCTGGCTGGATTTCTGACTTAGTTAACATCATGGTTTGGGCACTACCACCTAAAGGGTGGGTGATAGTCTGCATAGTTGATAGAAAGAACTCAGTATGCTGAGCACAATGTCCTCCCAACACTGCATGCAGTCACTCATAGTGTCAGGATGGGACTCATCTACTACCCCACTCTGATTCCAGATTCTCAGAGCTGGCATGCAGCTCAGTAGTACAGCACATGTTAAGCCCTGCCAAGCACAAGTGAAGGCTCCAGTTCCATCCCCAGCTGCCCCTCTACATATACAAAATAATCAAATTTTCATGTTGTATAATAATGTACTAGGTAAAGTTATTATAAGCAGAGGTCCACTTGGGTTCCTCAGGAGTTGCAGAACTCAAATATACAGTCTATGCTCTCACAGCACAAAGCAACTCTCTGACTAGGAAAGGACCTAAACTGCTGCTTCTGCCTGTGGGGGTAGGAGATGCAGACGTGTTCAAGGGGGACAGTTTCAGTTTTGTGAGATGGAAAGATGTGTGGCACAACAATGTAAAGATTCTTTTTAAAAAAATTATTTATTTATTTATTTGAGAGCGACAGACAGAGAGAAAAAGACAGATAGAGGGAGAGAGAGAGAATGGGCGCGCCAGGGCTTCCAGCCTCTGCAAACGAACTCCAGACGCATGCACCCCCTTGTGCATCTGGCTAACGTGGGACCTGGGGAACAGAGCCTCGAACCGGGGTCCTTAGGCTTCACAGGCAAGCACTTAACTGCTAAGCCATCTCTCCAGCCCAACAATGTAAACATTCTTAACACTACTGAGTGGTGTGCTTAAGATAGTTGAGATGATAAATTGAATGAGTTGTTGCTTTCCCCACTGTAATTAAAGGTTGAAAAATCTTTCAGGAATGGTGGCACATTTCTATAAATTCACCCCCTCAGAAGGCTGGGACAGGAGGATAGTGAGTTCCAGGTTAGCTTGGACTACACAGAAAGACTGTTTCAAGAACAAAAACAAAAACTAGAAAAGAAATATTGGGCACTAGTATCCTTACACATGGATAGCGACCATTCATGGAGTAGCTGGCATGTATGAAGATCTGAGGTATAAATACTAGAGATACTCTTACATCCACAGTGAAGTTCCTCATGCGTTACCACAACGATGTGGAGCAGAGCAACATCTGCCTGGACATCCTCAAGGCTAAGTGGTCCATCCTGTATGACCTCAGAAATATCTTGCTCTCCATCCAGAGCTTGTTAGAAGCCAGCATTGACAGTCCTTTGAACCCACATGCTGTCCAGCTCTGGACAACCCCAAAGCTTGGAAGAACTGCCTTCAAGAAACCTAGTCACAATAGGTCTGCAGCCAAAACCCTAACCAGACTGTGTCTTTTTATTTTTAATTGGATGATCTGTCCTTTCCATTTTTTTTAATGAGCATATAGGGAACATTTTTTTTCTTTTTTTAAAATTTAATTTATCTGAGAGAGTAAGAGAGGGACAGAGGCAGACACAGAGAGAAAATGGGCACACCAGGGCCTTCAGCCACTGCAAACTCCAGATACGTGCACCACCTTGTGCACCTGGCTTATGTGGGTTCTGGGGAATCAAACCTGGGTCTTTTGGCTTTGCAGGCAGACACCTAAACCACTAAGCCATTTCTCCAGGCCTGTCCTTTCCTTTTAAAAATATTTTTATTTATTTGAGAGAGAGAGAATAGGCACACCAGGGGCTCCAGCAAACAAACACCAGATACATGTGCCACCTTGTGCACTTACCTTATATGGGTACTGGGGAGTTGAACCCAGGTTCTTTGGCTTTGCAGGTGTGGAGCTTCCCCCTCAAGCCCGTAAGCCAAAATAAACCTCTTTTTTTCCCACAAGCTGGTCTTGGTTGGGTGATTTCTACTAGCAATGCAGACCTGACTGCAACAGTAAAGTGGTACCAAGGAGTGGGATTCCTGCTAGACACCTGACTGTGTGGCTTTGGCCTTTGGAACTGATTTTCAAGAGGAATGTGGAAGGATGTGAAATCTTGGCCTAAGAGACACCTTGCAGTGTTGTAAGTACAGCTTGATGAACTATTCCGGTCAAAGTAGGAAGACCTGAATGCAGTAAGAACTATGGACTGTGAGGCTTGGCTTATGAGGGTGAGAAAGAGCTTTGCTTGGACTGGGCTAGCAGTTTGTGTGAGAAGCTTGCTGTTATGGCCATGTCCTAAGAAGTTGTGCAGGGTTGCTTTGCGTAGAAATGAACTGGTATGAGCAGAGGGATATGGCATAGAAAAAAAAATCTTTGGGTGAACTGCTGCCCATTCAGCTAAAATTGAGAGATTACAACCTTTGAGACTGGGCCAGTTGACCTGTACCAGGGCAACAGGAAGAATGTAGACTCTTGAAGGGGCCTGAGTGCTCAAGGAGTCTCCTGTTCTTCAAAGTCTGCTTTATTAAGCCCTGGATTAACAAATTGGTACCCCACCTGGTATTGTGGAGTATAAGAAATGCAGAGAAAAAGAGTATCCTTGAATTTGCAACAGGGTCTTGTGTTTTAGAAATGGCCATCAGTGTAAAGCAGGTCTTGCTGGTTGCCTGCATGGAGACCCCATGGGGCCATGAGGATGAACCGTGGCTTGCAGTGGAGACCCAGTGGAGATGCTGGAACCATGAGAGGGCTGCTAAGGAAAGCTGCTGGCCCCGGATGAAGTTTTCCAGGACTATGAGTAGCCTAGCTGGAGGGGAAGAATTGGAACTCCAGAGACTTGTTGCTGGTTAGAATTATCAGACTTGGAGATTTGTCACTGACTAGTTGTTGGACTTGAAGCTACAGTTTGATATTTTCCTTGGTTGTTTTAAATCTTGTATTAGTTGAATATTTCTTTGTTATGCCCTATGCCATCTTTTGCAGTGTAAATGTGCCATTATGGGGTTTTGGGGGGATTTTTTGGTATTATGGCTCAGTTAAAAGACCTTGAACTATGGGGATGTATCTATGAACCTCATTAGAATTGATATAAACTATGGGGGATTTTAAAGTTGGATGAATGCATTGCATTTTATATAATGTATGGTTTTATCAGTTTATGGGGGCCAGGGGCAGAATATGGTGGTTTGTTTCAGGTGTCCCCCCATAAACTTAGGTGTCCTGGATTCTAGGTTCCCCAGCTGATGGCAATTGCAAATTGAAGCCTCCTGGAGGCACTGTATTTTGGGGGACGGGCTTAGGAGTGTTATAGCCAATGTCCCCTTGCCAGTGTTTGGCACACTCTCCTGTTTCTGTTGTCTACCTTATGTGGGTCAGAGGGTGATGTCCACCCTCTGCTCATGCCATTGTTTCCCCTGCCATTCATGGAGCTACCCCCTTGAGCCTGTAAGATAAAATAAACCTTTTTCCCCCCCTACAACCTGCTTATGGTTGGGTGATTTCTACCAGCAATGTGAGCCTGACTGCAACAGCAGGCAAACACCTTAACTGCTAAGCCATCTCTCTAGCCCCTTTCCTTGATTGCTTTCTTTTTTCTTTTCTTTCTGGCTGTGTGTGTGTGTGTTGGTGGCACATGCCTTTATAAGAGAGCACATGTGAGAGAGACAACTGGTGTACCAGGGCTTCTAACCACTGTAATCAAACTCCAGACATGTGCACCCTCTTGTGTGCATGTGTAACCTTGCACATGCATCATTTTGTGTGTCTGGCTTATGTAGAATCTGGGGAGTTGAATGTGGGCCCTTAGGCCTTGCAGACAAGCCTCTAAACCTCTAAACCATCTCTCTAGCACCCTCCCTTTCCTTGATTTCTATGTGTACTCTGCATCTTGAACTGTGGTATTATTTTTGTTTGATTTATTTATTTTTAATAAATTTTTGTTTTGTTTTGTTTTGACATAGGGTCTCACTCTAGCCTAGACTGACCTGAAATTCACTATGTAGTCTCAGAATGGCCTTGAACTCACAGCGATCCTCCTACCTCTGCCTCCCAAGTGCTGGGATTAAAAGTATACACCACCATGGCCAGTTTGATTTCTGTTTTATATGTTATATCTACTTGAACACTTGTAAAGTATATTAAATAAGTACATTTTGATTGTTCTTGTACAATAAAATAAAGTAAGAAAGTATTGCTGTTGTCCCTACTACTGTACTTAGCCATGTAGCACCAGAAACTCCACAGATGTTCACAACAGCCTTGAGAGATTATCGTTAGCTCTGTTTTATTGAAGGGGGGACAAAAACTCCAGGAAGTGACATTAGGCTTAAGATCAAAAGGAGAGCATCTGGCTCAAAGGCAGGGGCATAACATTGGTGTCCTCTCTCTCTCTGTTCTATCTTAGCTGTAGAGAAGCTACGGACTTATCCCAGGATCTAGAACCGGAAGAGGTTCCTGTCTATCATGTTGTCACTCTTTTAAAACCAGTGTTTATAGCTGAACAATGGCTAACTCTTGTCTTGGAGCTTTTTTTGGGCTCTTGATATAGAAATACTGCACTTTGTCTTTAGTACAAAGAAACATTGTACATCTCAAATCAGCACTTCACACACCCTTAGCTATTGACCTCAGAAAGAGCTACCAGGGGAAGATTGTCATTAAAAAACATCTGGGAGTCATAGAATTTATCAGGTGTTAATTTTTTTATTGAGGTATGGTCTCTAGCAGGCTGACTTGGAAGTTACTATGTAGTCTCAGGGTAGCCTTAAACTTACAGCAATCCTCCTCCTTGTCTCCTGAGTGCTGGGATTAAAGGTGTATGCCACCACACTCAGCTTAAAGTTTTTATTTATTTATTTGAGAGAGGGCAAGAGGCAGAACGAGTGAGACAGACAGACAGACAGACAAAATGGGCACACCAGGGCTTCCAGCCACTGCAAACGAACTCCAGACACATGCGCCACTTTGTGTATCTGGCTTATGTGAGTTCTGGGGAATTGAACTGAGGTCCTTTAGCTTTGCAGGCAAGCGCCGGAACTGCTAAGCCATCACTGCAGCAGCCCCCCTTTCAAATAATATTTATTATTTTATTTATGTGGTATTAGAACAGAATCTGGACTTTGTGAGTGCTTGGCAGGAACTGGGAAGGGACAGAACCTAGGGCCGCCTGTGTCTATGCATGCTCTACCACTGAGTAACACACCCAGTTGTCATATACTAGCTTTGTTTGTTACTTATTTTTAATTTTTTTTTTTTTTGTTTTTTCAAGGTGGGGTCTCACTCTAGCCCAGGCTTACCTGGAATTCACTATGGAGTCTCAGGGTGACCTCAAACTCACAGTGATCCTCCTACCTCTGCCTCCTGAGTGCTGAGATTAAAGGTGTGCACCACCACACCCGGCTTATTTTTAAATATTTTTATTTATTCATTTGCAAGCAGAGAGAGAGAATGGGTGTGTATTGTGTTGAAATGGACTGGTGTGCACAGAGGGATATGGCACAGATAGAGATGAAATCTTTTTTTTTTTTTTTTTTTTTTTTTGGTTTTTCAAGGTAGGGTCTCACTCTAGCTCAGGCGGACCTGGAATTCACTCAGGGTGGCCTCAAACTCATGGCAATTCTCCTACCTCTGCCTTCCAAGTGCTGGGATTAAAGGCGTGTGCCGCCACAACCAGTTATAAAATCTTTTCATTTTATTTTTAAAGCATTTTACTTATTTGAAAGAGAAGAGAAAGAGGCAGATGGAGAGAGACAAAGAATGGGCTCACAAGGGCCTCTAGCTACTACAAACAAACTCCAGATTGCATATGCCACTTTGTGCATTTGGCTTTACGTGGGTAGTGGGGAATCAAACTTGGGTTGTTAGGCTTTGCAGACAAGCGCCTTAACCACTGGATCATCTCTCCAGCCTCAATTTATTTAGTTATTTATGGTGTTTTTTGTTTGTTTGTTTGTTTGAGGTAGGGTCTCATTCTAACTCAAACTGACCTGGAATTCACTCTGTATTCTCAGGGTGGCCTCGAACTCATGATGATCCTATCTCTGCCTCCTGAATGCTGGGATTAAAGGCGTGCACCACCACGCCTGGCTTTTTTCTGTTTTATAAAACTTTTTTTATTTGTTTTTTGGAGGTAGGGTCTCACTCTAGCCCAGATTGACCTGAAATTCACTTTGTAGACTGAAGCTGGCCATAAACTCACACCAATCCTACTTCTGCCTCCAGAGTGCTGGGATTAAAGTCGTGTGCCACCATGCCCCACTTAATATTTATTTGTGTGTGTGTGTGTGTGTGTGTGTGAGAGAGAGAGAGAGAGAGAGAGAGAGAGAGAGAGAGAGAGAGAGAGAGAGAATGGGTGTGCCAGGGCTTCTAACCACTACAAACTCCAGATGCATACGACACATTGTGCATCTGGCTTATGTGAGTATTGGGGAATCAAACCTGAATCCTTAGGCTTCGCAGGCAAGTGCCTTGACAATTAAGCCATTTCTCTTTTTGAGGTAGAGTCCCACTCTAGCCCAGGCTGACCTGGAGTTCACCGCATATATAGTTTCAGGGTGGCCTGGAACTCACAGCAATCCACCTACCTCTGCCTCCTAAATGCTGGGATTAAAGGCATGTGCCACCACACCTGGCCCAGCTATTTATCTATCTTGAGGTAGGGTCTTGCTCTAGCCCAGGCTCACCTGGAATTCATGCTATAGTCTCAGGGTGGCCTCGAACTCATGGTGATCCTCCTACCTCTGCCTTCCAAGTGCTAGGATTAAAGGCATGTGCCACCATGCCTGGCTTTTTGCTTTACTCATTTTTTAATGGGGTGATTTGATTCAGGTGTTCACCCATAAATTTATGGGTTCCCAGCTGGTGGCAATTTTGGAACTGGAGCCTCCTGGAGGATGTGTATTGTCAGGAGCAGGCTTATGGGTATTATAGCCAGCTTCCCCTTGCCAGTATTTAGGCACTCTCCTGCTGCTGTTGTTCATCTGATCTTGGCCAGGAGGTGATATCCACTCTGATCATGCCATCATTTTCCCCTGCCGTCATGGAGCTTCCCATTGCGTAAACCCTTTCCTCCCACCTGGCTGCCGGTGCTGCTTGGTGCCTTCCAGCCTGGACTGAAGAGCAGTGTCTCTCTAGGATGCCTCCAGGCCTTAAGTGTCAGATTGGGACTGCTGAGACAGCCGCGTGGACTGAGCAGCTACTGGGTTCCTTGACTCTCGGGCCTATAAACTGCTATTGTTGAACTGCTGTAAGATAATTCAGTAAATTCCCCCCCTTTTTTTAAAATTTATTTATTTGAGAGAGACAGACACAGAGAGAAAGACAGATAGAGGGAGAGAGAGAGAATGGGCGCGCCAGGGCTTCCAGCCTCTGCAAACGAACTCCAGACGCGTGCGCCCCCTTGTGCATCTGGCTAACGTGGGACCTGGGGAACCGAGCCTCGAACTGGGGTCCTTAGGCTTCACAGGCAAGTGCTTAACCGCTAAGCCATCTCTCCAGCCCAGTAAATTCCCTTTTAATACAATTCATTTTATTGGTTCTGTTCCTTTAAAGAACCCTGACTAATAACAATTAGTGCACCCAATTCTTTCTGACCTCACAACAATGACTCCAGGGTAAGAAAAATCTGCAACACAGCTCCTAAATCCTTCCTGTTTTGATTTGAGACATGCAGTCCAGGCTGCCCTCTAAATAACAGAATCCTTCTTTATGCCTCAGCCTCCTGAGTGTAGCAGTCATGTACCACCATGCTAGGCTGTGTTTATTTTGAGGTAGAGCCTTACTTTGTTGCCTAGGTTGGCCTCAAAGAGAAACTCCTGTCTCAGATTCCTGAGTGGGTGGGACCACATGACACAGGACTGTGTTTACTGGGCTAGAGGGATGGCTTAGTGGTTAAGGCGTTTTCCTGCAAAGCCAAAAGACCCTGTTCGATTCCCTAGGACCCACATTAGCCATATGTACAAAGGGCACACGTGTCTGGAGTCCTTGGTGCACCCATTCTCTCTCTATCAAATAAATAAAAATATTAAAAAGTTATGTTTATCACATTTAAATATATATATATTTAGATGACAGAAAGCTGAAAGAAGCCATTCTGCATGCAGTTCAATGGGAGAAAGAGAAATCACCAGTCAAGATACTCAACAGTGGACACTGCACGCCTTATATTTGGCCAGCCAGGCCAAATGAGCCAGCAGGTGCAATAGTAGCACGTCTGTTATGGGGGAAACCAACTGCCCTCTAATTGGACTGGAGGCCTGCTCCATGGGAAGGGAATATATCCCTGACACTGAAAACTTAAAACAGGGGTAGTCATGAGCCTTTAGGGGTATAACATCTGCTGCTGTCTGGCTAAATGTATATACTATGCTTATCAAACTGCCCAGTAAGCACTTCTGTTAATGTTCACACCCTTATATTAATGCTACTCTCACTTTTGGTAGAGAATCTTCTCTTTTCAGATGGCAGTGACCTTGGTATGACTCAGAAGGCACCATGGGGATGGAAAGAAATGACCACAGTGCTCAGTACTGCAATATCTCTATCATACCTTCCAAGGCTCAGGGTCTAATGCGGAAGAGGTAGCAGAAAGAATGTAATAGCCAAAGGAAGGGCAGGATTCCATACAACATGCTCCTTCCAGACACAAAATGGCCTGGATATCCATGGCCTCACAGTGCCTCACACTACCTGCATAAGACCATCATAAGAGAAGGAAAAGATCATGACATCAAAAGTAAAAGGAAGACTGATTGAGATAGGGAGGAGTTATGATGGAGATTGGAGTTTCAAAGGGGTAAGTGGGGGAGGGAGGGAGGAAGGGTATTACCATGGGATATTTCTTATAATCATGGAAGTTGTTAATAAAAAATAATAAAATAAAAGTGAAAAATATATATATTGTATATATATTATATAAACAGTATATATATTGTTTTTTCAAGATAGTGTCTCACTCTAGCCCAGGCTGACCTGGAATTCATTATGTAGTCTCAGGGTGAACTCATAGGAAATCCTTGTACCTCAGCCTCCTGAGTGCTAGGATTAAAGGCGTGTGCCACCACACCTGGCTCTAAAAATATTTTTATTGAGAGACAGACAGACAGAAAATGGCATGCTAGGGCCTTTTGCTGCTATAAATGAACTCCAGACACATGCACCAGTTTGGGCATGCCTTTACATGGGTACTGGAGAGTTGAACCCAAGCTGGCAGGCTTGGCAAATAAGTGCCTTTAACTGCTAAGCCATGTCCCCAGCCCTTTATTATTATTTTTAGAATTTCATACATGTACATTCTGTATTTTGGTCATATCTACCCACTGTTACCCTCTCATCAACCAGCCACTCCCCAAAGCCCCTTCTTCCTAGATAGTCCCCATCCTATTATTTTATTTTATTTATTTTATTCTACTGTGACCCATAGGGTGAATTAGGAATGTCTGCATGAGCAGAGATTGGGAGTTATTTACTAGAGGATGAGCACCTTATCTGGGGCTACAGCACTAAAGAAAGTGACTCTCCCAGTGCCAGCAACCTGGTTCAAAAGTTTTAAATTTGATGGGCTGGAGAGATGGCTTAGCAGTTAAGCACTTGCCTGTGAAGCCTAAGGACCCCAGTTCAAGGCTCAGTTCCCCAGAACCCACGTTAGCCAGATGCACAAGAGGGCACATGCATCTGGAGTTCGTTTGCAGTAGCTGGAGGCCCTGGCGCGCCCATTCTCTCTCTCTCTATCTGCCTCTTTCTCTCTGTGTCTGTTGCTCTCAAATAAATAAATAAAAACAAACAAAAAAATTTTTTTAAAGTTTTAAATTTGAGGCAAGAAAGATGGCTTGGAGGTTAAGGTGATTGCCTGTGAACCCTAAGGACCCAGGCTGAAATCTCCATTATTCATGTAAGACAGATATACAAGGTGGCATGTGCATCTGGAGTTTGTTTGCAGTGGCAAGTGGTTCTGAAGTGCACATTCTCTATCTGCCTCCTCTCACTAATAAATAATGATAAAGAAATATATTTTGCTTTTTTGAGGTAGGATTTCACTCTAGCCCAGGCTGACCTAGAATTCACTCTGCAGTCTCAGGGTGGCCTCAAACTCATGTGATCCTCCTACCTTTGCCTCCTGTGGTGATTTGATTCAGGTGTCCCCCATAAACTTAGGTGTTCTGAATGCTAGGTTCCTAGCTGATGGATATTTGGGAATTAATGCCTCCTGGAGGGAGTGTATTGTTGGGGGCGGGCTTACGGGCTTTATAGCCAGTTTCCCCACGCCAGTGTTTGGCACACCCTCCTGTTGCTGTGGTCCACCTTCTGTTGGCCAGGAGGTGATGTCTACCCTCTGCTCATGCCATCGTTTTTCCCTGCCATCATGGAGCTTCCCCTTGAGCCTGTAAGCCAAAATAAATCTCTTTTTCCCAGAAGCTGCTCTTGGTTGGGTGATTTCTACCAGCAATGCGGACCGGACTGCAACACTTCCCAAGTGCTGGAATTAAAGGCGTGTGCCACCACAACCATCTTAAAATACTTTTTTAGGGCTGGAGGGATGGCTTACTGGTTAAGGCATTTGCCTGCAAGGCCAAAGGACCTAGGTTTGATTCCTAAGGACCCACATTAGCCAGATGCACAAGGTGGCACATGCATCTAAAGTTCATTTGCAGTGGCTAGAGGCCCTGGCATGCCCATTCTCTCTGTCTCTCTGTCAAATAAATAAAATAAATAAATAAAAATAAGACAGGCGTGGTGGTGCATGCCTTGAATCCCAGCACTCAGGAGGCAGAGGTAGGGATTGCTGAGAGTTCAAGGCTATCCTGAGAGTACATAGTGAATTCCAGGTCAGCCTGGGCTAGAGTGAGACCCTACCTTAGAAAACTAAAAAGAATAATAAGAATAAATAAAGTACTAAAAAATATATTTTTTTAAAGTTTTAAGTTGGCCATAAAATGGTGTTTCTTGGTATTAGAACAATTTAAACAATGTGACTGTGACACTATCATAACATATGAATGAAATGTTTGTGACAAAAATCCCGGGTGTGGTGTCTCATGCATTTAATTCCAGCATTCAGGAGGCAGAGGTAGGAGGTTCACTGTGAGTTCAAGGCCACTCTGAGACTACACCATATAGTGAATTCCTGGTCAGCCTGGGCTAGAGGGAGACCCTACCTTAAAAACAAACAAACAAGCTGGGCATGGTGGCACACACCTTTACTCCCATCACTTGGGAGGCAGAGGTAGGAGGACTGCCATGAGTTTGAGGCCTCTCTGAGACTCCACAGTGAATTCCAGGTTAGCCTGAGCTAGAGTGAGACCCTACCTCAAAATACCAAAACAATAAAATAAACAAAAATAATCATCATCTTTATAAAAACATACTCAGTATAAACATGGCACCCACATCACATAATTTCTTTGGAGTAAACTGAGATAACCATCATCTTTCCATATATATATATGGTGTGTGTGTGTGTGTGTGTGTGTGTATTTTATTTTTTCCAACTCTGATAGCTCTGATAAGTTTGTTCAGTTCCTAGGAACTTTCACTGTGGAAAATTTTGGGGACACACACACACTAAAAAAGCAGCAGGGATTAAAAGGAACCAAATCTGATAAGGGGCTGATAGATTTACTCCATTATTTTAAGTGTCAGGTTTTATTTTGTTTGTGGACACTTCCTGTACAGCCATAAAAATAGCTTTCCATAGTGGTTCCAGGACAAGAATGTTCTAAAGAGTGGCTTTGCAGATGTGATGTCATCTGCATGGGGGAGGGGCTGGATCACCATCTGCCAAAATATTACTTGGCTGTGGCAACTCACTCCCTGGAATTCTATCTAGTCCAAGATGCCACAGACGTGGGCTGAAGACAAGGGAGGTCACCCCCAAAGGGGAAAAGACCACTTACTACAATTAGAGAGCTAAATCGCTGCAAAATGAGTCAACTCTAAGTTGAAAGTTTTTACAGAATTGAGGGGTGTCACCTTGGTATGATCATCTCAGGAGATAGACGTCCTCATATATATATATTTTTTTTTGTCAAGGTAGGGTCTCGCTGTAGCTCAAGCTGACCTAGAATTCACTATGTAGTGTCAGGGTGGCCTTGAACTTACAGTGATCCTCCTACCTCTCACCTCACTCCCTGAGTGCTGGGATTAAAGGCATGTGCCACAATGCCTGGCTCATATTCTTTTTTTTTTTTTTTTTAATTACTTGAAAGAAGAAGATGGAAAGAGAGTAAGAGGGAGGGAGAGAATGGGTGGGCCACTGCAAATTCCAGATGCATGCACTACCTTGTGCATCTGGCTTATGTGGGTCTTGGGGAACTGAACCTAGGTCCTTTGGCTTTGCAGGCAAGTACCTTAAACACTAAGCCATCTCTAATCCCCAGCTCATAGTTTTGGTAAAATATGGCAAAGGCACTGCACCACTGAAATTTTCTCCCTTAAGCCTATCACCTGATCTAGCCATGAGAAAAACAGGAGACACATCCTAAAATGGAGGGACATTGATAGAACACGTGGCCACCAATCTTCAAAAACTTCTAAGTTGAGCTGGGCATGGTGGCACGCACCTTTAATACCAGCACTTGGGAGGCAGAGGCCACCCTGAGAATATAGAGTGAATTTGAGGTCAGCCTATGATAGAGTGAGACCCTACCTTGAAAAAAGAAAAAAAGTGTCTAGGTCAATAAAACTAAGGAAAGTCTGAAAGGCTTTCATAGCCTACAGTAATCTAAGGAAACGTAAAGATTAAATATGACATGGGATTCAGTAAAGGTGTGGGAGCACATGCCTTTAATCCCAGCACTTGGGAGGCAAAGGTAGGAGGATCACGGTGAGTTCAAGGCCATCCTGAGACTCCATAGTGAATTCCAGGTCAGCCTGAACTAGAGTGAGACCCTACCTCAAACCCCCCTCCCCGCCAAAAAAAAAAGAGAAAAGGAAAAATGACATGAGTGAAAAATGGAAAATGAAAAATCAGTTCTGGCTGGTGAATTGTGAGGAATGTAAGATGCTAAAAGTAGGGAGGGAAGTGGGAGGGGTTTGCAGGAACATATGTTATTACGTCTTTGATTTTTCTTTTCTTTTTTTTAAATTTTTATTTCTTTATTTCAGAGAGAGAGATATACAGATATAGGCAGGTAGACAGAGAGAATGGGTGCGCCAGGGCTTCCAGCCACTGCAAACGAACTCCAGATGCATGCGCCCCCTTGTGCATCTGGCTAACGTGGGTCCCGGGGAATCAAGCCTTGAACCGGGGTCCTTAGGCTTCACAGGCAAGTGCTTAATTGCTAAGCCATCTCTCCAGCCCACTTTTTCTTTTTTTTTTTAAGAGGCAGGCTGACCTCCAATTCACTAGGTAGTTTCAGGGTGACCTCGAATTCATGGCAATCCTCCTACCTCTGCCTCCTAAGTACTAGGATTAAAGACATACACTACCATGCCCAGGCCTTTGTGATCTTTCTACAATCTAAAATGGTCCTTAACAATAAAAGTGAAAGTCAGGTGCTGTGATCCCATCACTCAGGAGTTTTGAGAGGAGGATTTCTGAGTTTAAGTACAGCCTGGGTTATACAGCTAACAAAATCTCGGTAAACCAAAATAAATTGGGTTTGGTGGCATACACCTGTTGTCCTAGCCCTTTAGAGGCTAAGGCAGAAGGACAGTTCAAACAAAACCCCCAAAAATGAACTGGATCGATGGGTTAGCAGTTAAGGCACTTGCTTGCCTGTGAAACCTAAGCACCCATGTTCAACTCTTCAGATCCCACGTAAGCCAGACATACAAGGTGATGCAAGCAAGCCAGGCTGCACATAGGCACAAGACGGCACACATGTCTGGACTTTGATTACAGTGGCTGGAGGCCCTGGTGCACCAATTCTCTCTCTCTCCTGCATTAAAAAAAAAAAAAAAAAAGGCCAGTCTGCTGGGCTTGCCTCAAGAACAAAATAAAACAGAACAAAAATGGGCTAGAGAGATGTCTCAGTGGTTAAAGGCACTTGCTTGCAAAGTTGAACAAGCTTGGGTTTGATTCACCAGTACGTACATAAAACCAGATGCCCAAAATGGCATGTTTCTGGAGTTTGCCTACAGTGGCAAGTGGCCCTGTTGTGCCCATAATCTCCTTGCCCCCATCTTAAATAGATAACAAATATTAAGAGAAAAATGGGCTGGGGAGATGGCCCAATGGATAAAGTGCTTGTCATACAAACATGAGTACTTGGGTTTGGATCCCCTGAACCTATATAAAAGCTAGATGCATGTAGTATAAGAAAAGTAAGCCAGGTGTGGTGGTGCACACCTTTAATCCTAGCAATTGGGAGACAGAGGTAGGAGGATCACCATGAGTTCAAGGCCAACCTAAGACTACACAGTGAATTCCAGGTCAGCTTCGGCTAGAGTGAGAGCCTACCTTGGAAAAAACAAAAAAGTTTAACTAAATGAGCCCCTCATATAACCCCTGCTGGGAATCCAGAATCTCAGCCAAGACAGATGCTTGTTCTCCTATGTGTTAGGCCAGGGCAGGCTTCCAAGATGGAGTCACAAAGGTCAGCAGAATGGTGGAAGAGGCATAAGGAAGTGGATTATTAACATTCCTCAAGAAACCACCCAGTCCTTATCCCTTCTGCCTAACAATGCCCCAGGTCATGGTTTCTTGCCCTCTTATCTGGTAAGTCACATGGTCACTGTTCTGGCGTCACACCCTAGCTATTTCAATATAATGATCTCCCCTAAAGGAACTTTTCCTTTCCTTCTTCACCTTCCCCCAACTGAAAAAGCCCTAGAAAGCCCACTACCTGAAAACTCAGGTGAGCTGTGCTCCTCTCTTGTGAGTCAACCCTGGCCGCTTGTGCTTTTCCCGAATAAAAGCTTTCATCTTTGCCTCAGAGTGGGTTGCGTGGTCACGGTCACTCCCAAACCTTACATCTGGTGCCATGACTCAATAGGAGGCTCCCAGTTGCCCTCTTGGGTGGCCAGACTTCCTCCTCCCCCCAGCCCCCGACCAGACCACCAAGATGCCACTGACCCTCTAATGGCCCTGGACCATCTGCCAGGTTCAGGCACTCTCACCCACCAAAATTTGGCTTCAGTCTAACTTTCCTCATCCTCTATTCTTGGTGTCTTCCACAAATTGGCTTGCTCTCAGAAGTGCTCTCCCTCTGTCCCTTCACCTTCTCTACCATTTCCCTCTCAGTGTTTCTGAGGACACAGGTTGGGCTGCTGACGTTATCTCAGAGGCATACTCCCTCCCTTGCTTTCACTTAAATAGAACCAGTATATCACGCCACACCCCTCGCCCATTTCTGGGCTCCCCAGGTCTTGAGAAAGAAACACTCTCAACACCTCAGGACTCTGTCAGGCCCACTGAGCCCTGAGGGGTGCCTTTCAGCTAGGTTTGCTGGCCTAGGGACACTCACTCCTCATTTCCCTCTGCCCGGAGAGGAAAGGGCAGCTCCTTATCATTCCTTCCATGGCCAATAAAACTTGATCAGCCATGATCAAAAAGGGAAAAACTCACCCCTCTTTCATCCTTCTTTCCCTTTTTTTAATGTCGGTCCTCCTCTCTGCTAGGTTCCCTCAGCCACTCTCAGCACTTACACAACTTGCTGCAGCTTCTCTGTCCTCTGCCACCCTTGTTTTGCTCTTTCGCTGTCTCCTCTCACTAGCCCTCTTACTATACTCTCACACTGCCATGGGGAATAAAACCTCTAAACCAATTTCTATTACCCCTACTTTGCCTGTCTCCTTAAGAACTTAAAGCAGGGCTGGAGGAATGGCTTCACAGTTAAGGCATTTGCCTGCAAAGCCAAAGGACCCAGGTTTAATTCCCCAGGACCCATGTTAGCAAGATGCACAAAGGGGCACACATGTCCGGAGTTCATTTGCAGTGGTTGGAGGCCCTGGTGTGCCCATTCTCTCTCCCTCTCTCCCCTACTCCTCCCTTTCTCTGTCAAATAAACAAATAAATAAAAACTAAAATACTTTTAAAAATATCTTATATATAAAAAAAAGAACTGGGCGTGGTGGCACACACCTTTAATCCTAGCACTTGGGAAACAGGTAGGAGAATCATTGTGAGTTCAAGGCCACCCTGAGACACATACTGAATTCTAGGTCAGACTGGTCAAGAGTGAGATTCTACCTTGAAAAATTAAAAAAAAAAAAATTAAAAAAAGCCTCTACAACTCTTGGATGACATCAAACGTCATCATCCGGTCTTTCTCTGCAATTCTGCCTGGCCATAATATAATCTGGACAATGGATCCAAATGGCCTGAAAAATGGTATTTTTGATTTTCAAATTCTCACTGATTTAGAAAACTACTGCCAACGTACAGGCAGGTGGTCTGAAATACCCTTATTCAGGAATTTTTCACTTTGCTTGCACAGCCTCTGCTCTACCTGCTCTTCTCACCAGGTCCTTCTAGCCAAGGTCACAGGAATGTGCTCTAATTCAACCCCTTCCCATTCTTGTCCTCACCCTCTGCTTTTGAGCTGGCCACCATAGATGACTTGGCCCAACAGCTACTCCAGCTCTCTCAGCCTTTCCTGAAACCCTGCCTGGTACCCACACTCTTCCTCCTCCCCTTCATCTGCCTCCTGTTCCACCTCTGTGCCCCTCCCCAACATCTCACATCTCCTCTCCTCCTCATTCCCCTCCTGCCCAACATACTCATTCTTTCAGGGACAGAATGTACCCTTAACATGAGGTCACAGGCGCTGAAGGAATCATTCATGTTCATGTTCCTTTTTCCATGTCTGACTTATCCCAGATTGAAAAATGTCTAGGTAGACTTCCAGTTAAGATGGCAGTGTAGGAACCACGCCAAAGCAGCCTAGGGAAGAAAAAGCCAAAAAAAAAACAACAAAAAAAACAGCAAAATACACTCTTCTACTAAAAAGTGAGAAAAAGTTGGGCATGGTGGCGCACGCCTTTAATCCCAGCACTCGGGAGGCAGAGGTAGGAGGATCACCATGAGTTCGAGGCCACCCTGAGACTCCATAGTGAATTCCTGGTCAGCCTGAGCTAGAGTGAGACCCTACCTCAAAAAACCAAAAAAAAAAAAACTTGACTAAAAAGTGAGGCGTATAAGAAATTATTACCAATAGCAGCAGAGAAGTAGGAGAAATCCAGAGCATCTAGATCCCACATAGGCAGGCAGAAGCGGCTCTAGCAGTGGGGGCAGTAGGTCTGTGGGGCCACAGCTGCAAGGCTCAGCTTGAGCCACAGGAAAAGCCAGGTAAGGGATTTTTCACTTACAGAGGAACTTTTCACAAACTCAAGAAACGTGAAGGGAGGACCTCAGTGAACAACAGAGGAGCAGATCATGAGGAAGAGGATCATGTGGACCAGTAGAAGAACTAGAGAGACCATCCACAGCCTCCCCTCCATCACCACCAGCGCAATTGCCAAAAAGCACCAGAGACCAGGAGAAGGGAGCTCACAGCACCCAACACTGGCAACCAGAGCAGTGATCCAATGACCCAGCCAGCCTACTTGAACCCACAGTGCACCAAAGAGGGACCCCATGCAGGAGTGCAGCATAACTGAGACCAAAATCATCCCAAAAGGTAGCTGGGATTACACCAGGTCAGTACCCACCAAATAAGCCTGATATATAGCCCTGAACCAGAACTGCTAATTGCACCTTCCATACCAGGATAAATTATATATTAAATCTGATGGATGGTCAGATTTGCCATTCTTAAATAAGCTGTATTTGGGGCTCATTATTTGTTGCTTCTTGATTTATAGTGGCTTTGTTTCCTCTTCTGTTGTACATTGGATAGGGCCTTACTTGGTCACAAGCTGACTTGGAACCCTCAACAGACCAGAAATCTTAACCTCCTAGTTGACAGGATTAAGGTTGTGGCCATCACACACCCTAATGGACAGTGACTTTGTTAGAGGATCTGGTTGTTATAATACCTACTCTTGTATAAATACTCTGTGCTGTTTTTCATTGAAAGTGTACATTGTTTAGTTAAATTTTAGAATCTGCCTGTATTTTGTTTCACTCAGCCTACTTGAATACCCTCATAGCAGGCAAACCCAACACGTACAGTCACTTTTGTTGTTGTTGTTTTGTTTGAGGTAGGGTCTCGCTGTAGCACAGGCTGACCTGGAACTCACTCTGTATTCTCAGGCTGGCCTCAAACTCACGGCGATCCTCCTACCTCTGCCTCCCAAGTGCTGGGATTAAAGGTGTGCACCACCACGCCCGGCGAGAGTCACTTTTGTGGATACTCTGAGAGTCTTGACAGCTACACCTAGCACCTTAAACTCCTACCCTGAAGATATGTAACATCAGATTGATTGATAATCTGATAATACTGCAACTAATTAGAAAACCTAAGCATTAAATTAACCCAAGATGCAAAAATATATACATTATAACACAAGAAAACACCAAAAATCAAGACAATATAAATCCACCGAAAAATGGTATAGTCTTTCTCCACTGATCCAACACGCTATAATAAAGAATTTCACTACCTCACCCAGGCCTATGACCTAACCTGGCATGATCTCTTTGTAGCTCTTTCCCTCCACTTTCACTTGATGAATGAGAATGCGTCTGGATGGCCGCTCAAGCCCATGTAGATGAGGCTCACTTAACTGATAACCCTTTCCCAGTGGGGATGCTTACTGTCCCCAGATAGGACCCTAATGAAAATCCAGCTGAGTTTTTGGACACTTAACTGAAGCGCTCACCCAATACATTCGCCTTGACCCTGCTTCCCAAGAAAGAAGACATGATAGTTCTCAATACACATTTCCTCTCCCAATCTGCCCAACATCAGGAAAAAACCTAAACACCTGGAAAAGGGCCCTCAAACCACTCAGGGAGATCTGCTTGACCTGGCATTTAAAGTTTTTAATAACAGAGAGGACCAAGAACAGACTGAGAGGGTGGCCAGACACAGACAACAGTTCCAGCCTCTGGCTTACATGCTGAGGCCGCCTCCAAAAACGATGATGGGGCCACAGTGCTTAACACCAGGACCCTGCTTCAAGTGTGGCTACACAACTCACTGGGCAAAAGCCTACCACAACCTGTGCCTTCCACCAGGACCCTGTCCCCAGTGTGGACTTGCTGGACACTGGAAGGTCGACTGTCCTTTGCCTTGCCAAGGTAGTCCAGCCCCTTCTCCTCAACTCCCACAAGACCAAATCACTGATCTTCTGGGCCTGGTGGCCAAAGATTGATGGTGCTCTGGGATCTCAGCCCCCACCTTTCTCATATCACCATGGAGGAGCCCAGGGTCACAGTCCAGCTGGCATGAAGGCCCGTCTCATTTGTTATAGATTCAGAGGGCCAGTTGGTCAGTCCTGCCCTCCTACTCTGGTAGCTTTTCCCTCGCAGATCTCTGTAGGGTATTGATGGTCTATCCCACTCCCCATGCATCCCCCCACCAACCTTACCCTGTGTAGTCTGGAACACTCCCCTCTCCCATTCATTTCTGGTAATGCTCTCTGATCCCTTTCTCTCTCCTGGGTCAGGATTTTATGCAAAAACTCTTTCTAACTTGCTGCTCACAATCTGTCTTCTTCCTCATGGCAGCCCCTCCCTTACAGAGCATCCAAGTTTCCCCCTCCTTGTCTCCAAGGTTGATCCCAGGGTGTGGGACACTTCCTTGCTGGCACTAGCCTTTCACCACACAGCTGTCCTCATCAGACTCAAAAGACCCCATGTCTTTTCCTTGCCATCCTCAATACCTAATCTCACTTAAACACATCACCAAGGACTCAAACCTATTATTTCTCTTGCTCCAGGCAAGCCTTTGTCCCACTCACTCCCCTTGCAATACTCCATATCTTGCCTGTTATCAAACCTAGTGGAACCTACTGCTTAGTCTAAGACTTGCAATGGCGCTGTTATGCCCATTTATCCAATAGTCCCAACCCCTATAGAGACTAGACTCTCTCACATCCCCTCCTCCACTACTCCCTTTTCAGTTAAAATTTATTTTTATTTTTATTTATTTATTTATTTGAGAGTGACAGACAGACAGAGAAAAAGGCAGATAGAGAGAGAATGGGCGTGCCAGGGCCTTCAGCCACTGCAACTGGAACTCTAGATGCATGTGCCACCTTGTGCATCTGGCTTACATGGGTCCTGGGAATGGAGCCTCAAACTGGGGTACTTAGGCTTCACAGGCAAGCACTTAACCACTAAGCCATCTCTCCAGCACTCATTTTTCATTTCTTGACCTCAAAGATGCCTTCTTCTTCATCCCCCTCCACCCCGATTCCTATGATCTCTTCACTTTCACCTGGGAGGGCCCCAATATTCATGCTACCTCTCAACTTACCTGGACTGTCCTTCCCCAGGGTTGAGAGACAGCCTCCATCTATTTGGTCAAGCTCTGACCTTTTGTCCCTGGATCTGTTGCCCAGCACACTTTTACAATATGTAGATGATCTTTTGCTGGGCTCACCCTCTCTTTATCTGAACTACATACTAACAAACTTTTAACTTTCTCGATCTAAGAGATACTGAGTTTCCCCCCAAGAAGCTTAACTTTCTTTAACCCAAGTTAATTACCTGGGTTTTCTCCTTGCTGCCACCTCACAACTCAGCCTAGACCACAAATAACATCTTCACTCCCTCTTCCCGCCTCTCTCTAAGGAAGAAATCCTCTCTTTTCTTGGCTTTGCTGGGTTCCTTAGAATATGTATTCTAAACTTTGCCCTCCTGGCAAAGCCCCTTTACAACAAAGCTAAGGGAGACCTTCATGCACCCCTAGACACTAAGTCAGAGACAGATGCTGCCTTCTCCCACCTGTGCAATGCCCTTTTGGAAGCTCTATTCCTCACACTTCCAGACCATCAGCTGCCTTTTCTTCTTTATTCCACAGAAAAAAAAGGGGGTATGGCATTGGGAGTTCTGGGTTAAATAAAGGGTCCATCCTTTGCCCCTGCAGCTCATCTTTCTCGCCACACCTAAAATTCAAGTCTTTCACATTACTTTCCTTGAGAACCCCGACATTACACTTGACTTTTGTCCTCTACTTAACCCTACTACCCTCCAGCCTCTCACCTGTCACAATCCTAGAATCTCTCTATCCCCTCTCCCAGACTCTGACCACACCTGGTATATAGACGGCAGCTCTTCTACTAACTCACAGGGCTCTCCGCTAGCAGGGCATGCTATTGTCTCAGATGACCAGATAATAGAGACTGGCCTGTTGCTTAAGGGGAGTATGTCCCAAAAGGCTGAGCTGGTAGCTCTACTAGAGCCCTAACCTTGGCACAAGGCAAGCCAGTTAACATCTATACTGACTCTAAATATGCTTTCCATAGTCTATTCCTCTCAGCTAAAGTAAGCCTCGTTACTAACAGGCCCTCTCAAACTTAAACTTTCTCATGTTTTTTCTATTCCCCCAATCTCTGAATGTTCCTCTTCAATACACCGATGACCCTCTGCCTCCTTTCTCTTGCCCCAAAACCTCTACCCCTTGCTTCTGAGTGCTCTTCCCTCCCCCTTGTGCCTGGTGTTTTGATGTTGTAGCTGTTCACAAAAATAACAAGCTCCTTAATTCTTCCTTCTGTCCTCTCATGGGGTGTGCGGAGCCCATCTCCCTCACCTTCTCTATAACAGATGTCATCAATGACTGCCTTAAAGCCAGCTCAATACAGGGATGGGATGAAAGAAGACTGCTTTACTCAGGACCAAGTCGTAACAGCATGCTACACTGGCACTGTCAGATGGTGCACATTATCGATCTCACCACTCTGCCACCTTTACCGGTAGAACCAGCTCTTCCTTGCCAGCCCTGAAGGGAGACCCATCAACTGCATTATCTAGCCTCTCCCATAAGAGCCCATTACCCCCCACAGTCAGCATGAAGACACCATAGAAGAGAGAAATCACTATCTCTTATCATTAACAAAAGGTTAGAATGTTAGGAGGGCTCCCAAGATGGAGTCACCAAGGTCAGGAGAATGGTGACAGAGGCATAGGAAAGTGGATTAACCACATTCCTCAAGAAACCACCAAGTCCTTATCCCCTCCTTGCCCAACAATGCCTCAGGTCATGGTTTCCTGCCCCCTTATCTGGTAAAGTCACATGGTCACTGTTCTGGTGTCACACCCTAGCTATTTTAATGTAATGACCTCCCCTAAAGGAACTTTTCCTTCCACACCTTCCCCCAACTGAAAAAGCCCTAGAAAGCCCACTGCCTGAAAACTCAGGCGAGTTGTGCTCCTCTCTTGTGAATCAGCCCTGGTAGCTCATGCTTTTCCCACATAAAAGCTTTCATCTTTGCCACAGAGTGGTTTGTGTGGTCTTGGTCCTCCCAATCCTTATACTATAAAGTCACATCCCTAGGTTTCAATAAATGAAAATTTTGTCTTCTATTAAAATACTTTATATTAATCATTCAAACTCCATTTTTATACAACAAATGCATACATCGTGGGGGAGGGGAGGCTCACAGATGGGGGAGGGGCTAGGAGTGGGACTTGTCTGCAGCCAGAAGTTGGGAGGGGAGGAACCCAAAGGCTCTACCTCCCCTGCCTACTGTGAGGGGTCTGGAAAGAAGAACTAGCTGACCAATCACCCCCAAGAATGGCACACTGGCAAGACAGACTCAAGGCTGCCAGGCCTTCCCCCCTGCAGCTGTGGTTCTTGCCTGCCCACAGAGGTGTGCTGTGTTTGCTGGCCCTGAACAAGCTCCTCAGGAGCCTGAGGCCTTCTGGCCAGCTAGTCCTTGATGTATGGTGGCTGTGGCATGTCATACGAAGCAGGGGCCACTCTGAGCATGGTGTGTACATACAGACACCTACAGCTTCTCCCACTGACCCACCCTCCTGCAAGTCCTGCTGCACTGGCCCATGCTAGGCAGCTGGCATGTCAGCCTTGCTCAGGGCAATGGCAAGCTCCAGATCCTCCTGTTCCTGTCGCCGCAGCCGCGCCAACCGCTCCTGCTCTGCCTTCTCACTCTCCCGCTTGGCCCAGGCCAGCTGCTGCTCTTCATTGCCAAACTGCATGGAGAAAAACAAAGAAGCAAGGGTTAGAAGCCTAGACTCCACCTGCTGCTCAGAGTGGTGCTGGCAGCAGGCTAAGGACAGAGTGCCCCTAACTCCATGGAAGGTCCAGGACTCCACCCTGTGCATAGAAAGGTGGTGGTTGGGGCTGAGGTACATCTGTATAGACAACTCTGCCCACTTGAAATGTGCTCCTGCCCAGTCTTGTGTTTGTCTTTTATTTATTTATTTTTTTGGTTTTTCGAGGTAGGGTCTCACTCTGGTCCAGGCTGACCTGGGATTAACTATGTAGTCTCAGGGTGGCCTCGAACTCATGGCGATCCTCCTATCTCTGCCTCCTGAGTGCTAGGATTAAAGGCCTGTGCCACCATGCTTGGCACTCTTAAAAAAAAAAAAATTACTTGAGAGACAGAAAGAGGCAGATGGAGAGAATGGGCACACCAGGGCCTCCAGCCACTGCAAATGAACTCCAGATTCATGACCTCCCCCTTGTGTATCTGGCTTATGTGGGTACTGGAGAACTGAACCAGGATCCTTTGGCTTTGCAGGCAAATGCCTTAATCGCTAAGCCTGTCTCTCTTTTCTAAGAAGTAGTTTTAGGGCTGGAGTGATGGCTTAGCGGTTAAACACTTGCTTGTGAAGCCTAAGAACCCCAGTTCAAGGCTCGGTTCCCCAGGACCCACGTTAGCCAGATGCACAAGGGGGCGCAGGCATCTGGAGTTCGTTTGCAATGGCTGGAGGCCCTGGCGTGCCCATTCTCTCTCTCTATCTGCCTCTTTCTCTCTCTGTCCGTTGCTCTCAAATAAATAAATAAAAATAAACAAAAAAAAAGTTTAAAAAAAAAGAAGGAGTTTTAAACTGGGCTTGGTGGCACATGCCTTTGATCGGGAGGCATAAGTAGGAGGACTACTGCAAGTTTGAGGCCATCACAGTGAATTCCATCCAGGTCAGCCTGGGCTAGAGCAAGACCCTACCTCAAAAAAAGAAAGAAAAAAAAAAAGAAGAAAAGGCCAGGTGTGGTGGCGCACATCTTTAATACCAGCACTCGGGAGGCAGAGGCAGTAGGATTGCTATAAATTCAGGCCACTCTGAGACTACATAGTAGTGAATTCCAGGTCAGCCTGAGCTGGAGTGAGACCCTGCCTTGAAAAACCAAAATAAATAAATAAAAATATAACATTTATTTATTTTGGGGTTTTTTTGAGGTACGGTTTTGCTCTACTCCAGGCTGACCTGGATTTCACTATGTAGTCTCAGGGTGGCCTTGAACTCAAGGCAATCCTCCTACCTCGGCTTCCCAAGTACTGGGAATTAAAGGTGTGCACCACCACACCTGGCTCACTTTTTGTATTTTTATTTGAGGGGCAATAGACAAGCATGTACAGGCACAACAGGGCATATTGCTGCAAATTCCAGAGGCATGTGCCACTCTGTGTATCTGACTTTATGTGGGTACTGGGGAACTAAAAACCCTGGGCTACCAGGCTTTGTAAGCAAGTCCCTTTAGCTGCTGAGTCATCTCCTAGGCTCTCTCTGTGTCTTTTTTTTTTTTAATTTATATTTAACAGAGAAAGGGAGGGAGAGATAATGAGTGCACCAGGGCCTCCAGCCACTACAAATGAACTCCAGACATGTGCGCCCCCTTGTGCATCTAACGTGGGTCCTGAGGAATAGAACCAGTGTCCTTTAGCTTTGCAGGCAAACGCCTTAACAGCTAAGCCACCCCTCCAGCCCTCTCTGTTTTGAGACAAGGTCTTCCTATATGGCCCAGGATGGATTACAGGTATGTGCCATCACATCTGCTCCCCTTCCTTCTTAAATTCAAATGGTAGAAAAACCACTTAAATCCTGGGATAGCCAACTTCAAGCCATTTGACATAACTTGGCTATATAAGATCAGCTCTTTTTTTTTTTTTTTTTTTTTTTTGATATAGGGTCTCACTCTAGCCTAGGTTGACCTGGAATTCACTATGGAGTCTCAGGGTGGCCTTGAACTCACAGCAATCCTCCTACCTCTGCCTCCCAAATAAGTGCTGGGATTAAAGGTGCACGCCACCAAGCCCGGCTAAGGTCAGCTCTTTCTGCTGCTCTCCCACTTAATTACACTCCAAAGAGATCTCTAGCCTCAAGGGAAACTTGTTATCTACTCAGTTTCTCCATGCACTGCCTCCAGCTAAACACTCTTGTTTTTTGTTTTTTTTGTTTTTGTTTTTGAGGTAGAGTCTCACTCTAGCCTATGCTGACCTGGAATTCACTATGTACTCTCAGGGTGGCCTTGAACTCATGGGATCCTCCTATCTCTGCCACCCAAGTTCTGAGATTAAAGGCATGCACCACCACATCCGGCTTTGTGGTGATATTTCTGACATCGGAGACAAGACTCTGGCTCTCTAGAGCTAAAGACAGGTACAAGGGAGGCTACTCCAGCCTCTATATGAAGGGTGGAGGAGGAAGCAGAGGCACAGGGGAACAATGGTGGCATCTTCTTTACTTGGCCCTCAGGGCAAACTATCACTTCAGCTATCATCCCTTCCTCTTTTGCCCAAGGGTGCTGGTCAGCAGTAAATGACAGAAATGACCTGGGAGCCAAGAGAAGTTCTGAGCCTCAGAAGTGAGTGCGTAACAGAACATTATATAGCTCTGAGGCTGGTAGAGGGAAGGGAGGGAGGGACATAGCTTCAGACACTGGGGAGGCTGCTGAGTGGCTCAGACAGAGGGCAGGAAGGCATCTAAAGGAAGAGATGCCAGGGGTAGGAGGAAAGGCCCACCCTCCATCTCTCTGAGGCCCAGCCCAGGTTGGATTCCCTGAAAGTTGGTGTTCCCTCTGTGTTTCCACTATGGGGCACAGACCATCCTCCCTCTTCCTCTTTCCACTTTCAGAGTTTCTCCTATCACCATGTTAAGAGAAAAACAAGGAAAGAACAACAGATGCTGGTGGGAATTACTGCACACTGCAGCTTAGAGGAACAGCAGAGAAACAAGGACTTTGCCTTCTGCCAGACAGGGACAGGGTAGCTAGGATCAGCCTGACCCAAATCAACACTTAGAACCAAGTCCTCAAGGGGTGTAGCAATTTGCCACATCTAAACCTCTACCCCACTCATTCCTCATGTTCAGTGTCACTGTGGGGGCCTCATAATCAAAGGGTCTGAGTGGCCAAATTAACCATGTTGTCAGAAAAGTTCCAGTATTTGAGAGTTCACTGGTTCAAGGACAGTACATGAATCCAATAGGGAGACCCACACCATGTACTGAGGATGCCCCTGAGATTCACTTGACTGTAAAGTCTGAGAAGTTTCCAGAAAGAGGATTCTGTTTGTAGCTGTCTTAGATGAGCAAAGCCTTTCTAGCCCTGATTGGAGATGCTTGCACTGGGCCACCTTCTAGTTCTGTGGCCTGGATCATGTGACAGGCAGGGCTTTGGGTAGCACCTAGGGGTGTTGTAGCTGTTCACTATACTGCAGCTTGGCTTTGAATCAGCTCCTGAAGTTGCTTCCCCTTTATACCGTCATAGGACCGAAGAAAGCAGGTACAAAGAGCTGTCTTGGAGACAGCTCCATTAACCAGGACATACATGAAATGGCTTTATTTCAGTAATCTCACAGACATTCATAGCTCATGTGCTCAGTAGGCTGGGCAGTGGTGGTGACAACCCCAAGAGACAAGTGAGAAGAGTCACTTGCTCTTTGAGTTACCTGCCAGCAAACCCACCTCATAGAGCATGGGAACACAGCTCACTGCCTATTCCCCAGCTTGTTCTCACACAGGAAACTGTCTACTCTGATGGCACAATACCCAGCTATCCAGATGTTTTACATTGTTCATGATGTAGATTTCCAGAAACAAACATACAAAAAGAATGATTCTGCTAACCTGCATGTGCTACTTCCTAATGAACAAATGGGCCTGAGACAGAAAGCATTTTTTTTTTTTTTGTTATCTTGAGACAGGGTCTTATGTAGCCCAGGCTGGCCTCAAAATTCTGATCCTCCTGTCTTAGCCTCCCAAGTGCTAGAATGACAGGTGTGTGTTACCATACAGAGCTGAAAGGTTCCATAATGGATAGTAATAAGCCTTGAGACTCACCTCAAGGCTTTGTTTCAGAGGGTTCAGAGGGCAGCACAGCAGTACCCAGGGCAGAGGTAAGGGACTAGAAAGATCTTCACCACAGATCTGGCTAGGCAAAGGTTAGAGACCCCACCATTTCTTTAGGGAGCACAAATACTCAAGCCAAGGCACAACACAAACACTTGAGACCTGGTGAATCCAGAAACCATGAGCCCATCAACTGAGCCCTCAAAGGTCAGGAACATGGAGAGATATCCTGAGTCATGCAATACAATGACTATAGTCCCATTCCCCCCCAAAGGGCTGTGCAATAATATCTTATGGCTTCTTTGGGAACATGGCCATCCTAAGTGGCAAAGATGACTTAAAGCAAAAAAAAAAAAAAAAAATAAGGCTGTAGGTTGAATTAGGCAGGTCTTATTTCCCACTTGAAGATGAAGGTGTTTCAAAATGGAAGCTAAGTGCTGGAGAGATGGCTTAGCATTTAAGGCACTTGCCTGCAAAGCCAAAGGACCCAGGTTCGATTACCTAGGACCCACATAAAACTAGATGAACAGAGTGGCGCATGTGTCTTGAGTTTGTTTTCAGTGGTTAGAGGCCCAGGTGTGCCTATTCTCTTTGTGCCTCTTTCCCTCTCAGATGAATATATATATTCATATTTTTGGTTTTTTGGGGCAGGGTCTTACTCCAGCCCAGGCTGAACTAGAATTCATTATGTAGTCTCAGACTGGTCTTGAACTAACAGCAATCCTCCTACTTCTGCCTCTTGAGTGCAGGGATTATAGGTGTGCACCATCACACCTGACTTCTTTTCTTTCTTTCCTCTCTCTCTTTTTTCTTTTTTTGGTTTTTCAAGGTAGGGTCTCACTGTAGCCCAGGCTGACCTGGAATTCACTATGTAGTCTCAGGGTGGCCTCGAACTCACAGAATCCTCCTACCTCTGCCTCCCAAGTGCTGGGATTAAAGGCATGCACCACCACTCCCAAATCTCTTTCTTTACCTCAAAACAGCAACAACAAAAAAACCCAAAAAACTATTTTTTTTAATATATAGAGAGTGAAAGAGATAGAGAGTATGGGCACACCATCTAGCCAGTGCAAAGGAACTCCAAACATATGTACCACCTTGTGCATCTGCCTTACATTGGTCCTGGGAAATTGAAGCTGGATTGTTAGGATTTGCAGGCAAGTGCCTTAACCACTAAACCATCTCTCCAGGTGGGCATTTAATTTTTTTAATTTATATTTTATTTATTTATTAGAGACAGAGAGTGAAAATGAGCCCGCCAGGGCCCTTAGCTACTGCAAACGAACTCCAGACCCATATGCCACCATGTGCATCTGGTTTACACGGGACCTGGAGAACTTGGGTCCTTAGGCTTCTCAGGAATGCACCTTAACTACTAAGCCATCTCTCCAGCCCCAGGTGGGGATTTTAAATAGTTGTTTTTTTTTTTTTAATTTTATTTGAGAGCGACAGACAGAGAGAAAGACAGAGGGAGAGAGAGAGAATGGGCGCGCCAGGGCTTCCAGCCTCTGCAAACGAACTCCAGATGCGTGCACCCCCTTGTGCATCTGGCTAACGTGGGACCTGGGGAACCGAGCCTCGAACCGGGGTCCTTAGGCTTCACAGACAAGCGCTTAACCACTAAGCCATCTCTCCAGCCCAGGTGGGGATTTTAAATAAACCATGGAACAATGACACTAACTGGATATCACTAAGAAAGCTTAGGAAGGAAATGTGTACTTACTGTGCACTGATATACTAGTTTATTTATTTATTTTTTCAAGTTAGGGTCTCACTACTCTAGCCCAGGCTGACCTGTAATTCACTCTGTAGTCTCAGGGTGGCCTCAAAATCACAGCAATCCTCCTACCTCTGCCTCCCAAGTGCTGGGATTAAAGGCATGTCCCACCCTACTCAGCTCTATTTACTTATTTTTATGGTGTTGGGGATGGAACCTAAGGTCCAATGCAAGCTCAGAAAGCTTGTTATCATTGAGTCATATTCCACCCTTCAGTCTATTTCTAAAACACATATCCTGAACCAGGTATGGTGGTACATGCCTTTAATCCCAGCACTTGGGAAGCAGAGGTAGGAGAATCACTGCAAATTCAAGGCCACCCTGAAACTACAGAGAGAATCTACCTCAAAAAACCAAATCAAATCAAATACACCCTCCCACACACATATCCTGAGTGGGGCATGGTTATGCACAACTGTCACTGGAGCACTCAGAGGTGGAGAGAGGAGGACCAAAATTCAAGATCATCTTCAGTTTGTAGCCAGCCTGGGCTTCATAAGACACTATCTCACAAATTGGAATAAGTCAGGCATGGTATGGTGACTTATCTAGCACTTGGGAAGTACAGGTAGGAGGATCACTGTGAGGACTGAGACTACAGTTCCAAGTAGGTGTGGGCTAGAATGAGACCCTATCTCCAAAAAAAAAACACCAAAAATCAAAAAACACCAAATAAAGAAATATACAACTATATTAATAAATCAGATATCCCAGGAGTCCAAGGATCTCTATACGTAAAATGAAGCAAGGAAACCTCTTTGAAAACATGGATGCATGTCATGTGGTAAAATGGATTGTAGGAAGACAGCTCCTAAAGCTCTCTGAGCACAAAGCTTTTCTGAACAGGGAAGGGTCTCATCAGGCAGGAGTATAGGACAAGTGAGGATTACTTGCAAGATCCCAAGTGAGGTTCCTGAAAGGCTCTTGGCTTTCCCAAATGACTTTTGTGGGGTTTTTCCCTGTTGTAAGGGGAAGGGTCCCAGAGAGGTTGCTCTAGATTAGATTTTCACTGTAGCTGATAAATGAATAAAAATTGAAAAAAAACCCACAAAAAACCAATGTGCTTGACCTGTCCTTGCACATCCCACTTAGGCCATTCAATATCTACTTGTTGCACAAAGTCCTCAGGCAGGACACTGAAACTGTCACACAAAGACCTTTGGGGTACAGCAGAACCCAGATGCAACCTTTGCCATCTTGTTATACTTGGGAAGTGTCTGCTGGCTCACCTTCCAAAAACCAATGAACAAAATAACCTTTCCAGGACACAAATGGCACAAAGAGCTCCTGAGAAGGACATGAGCTGGCATGTTCTGTGCCCTTCTTGTTGGCTGTCCAAACCGTAGCTCCTTTTTGGCTTGATTTTTATTGAGAACCTGGTTTTCTTACAGAAGCCAGTACAGAATAAATAACATAAATGGCAGATGGTGGTGGCTGCCAGAGGCGGGAGGAGCGGGAGGTTCGCAGTTGGAAAGGGACCACCACCCCGAGAAGCAGCAAGCAGAGCAGGAAGGGGTGGCACGGTGGCAGAGTGAAGACTCAACTTACAGAGGTGAAGTCGGCAAAGCCGGAGGAAGAAGCCTTAGAAGGTTTAGCTGAAGAGGAGGGGACAAATGGGTCTTTTCCACTAAATGGGTCCCCAAACCCCTTCTTATTTTGGAACGGGTCGCCGTTGTCAGCCCCAAGTGGCTGGAATGGATCGGGGGGCTCGGGGAACTCTGCAGAACCCAGCTGGCTTACAGGTGTACTTTTACCTAGAAAGTTTAGGAGAAAACAAACAAACAAACAAAAAAATACAAGTTACTCGCCATGGACAGAGCACAGTGCTGAGCAGGACCTGGCTGCCTTTCTGGGGAAAGCTGGGAGTTCAACATCTATTGTTGTTCATATTTATAGTGTGTGGGAGGTGTTGACTTTGGAACACGGGATCCCACATGTGTTTGGCATCAGTTTCACTGTGCACCACATTCCACAGCACAGCTTAAACCAGATTGTGGGCAGCACAAGACCACTGTCTCTCCTCTGTCTCTTACCATAGGCTGGCCTCAACCTCACTAGATACTGAAAATGAACTTGGACTTCTGATCCTCCTGCATCCATCTCCCAAGTGCTGGAATGATGATGCATGTCATTATGCGGGGCACAAGAAGATTTTGAATGTTCCCAACATAAAGACATGTCGAGTGTCTGAGGTAATAGACATGCTGTATTCCAGCTATGTATACGGACTGAGATGTCTAATGTGCCACACATATGTAATAATTACCATGTTGGTTCAAAATAACAATATACATTTATAAAGAAAGTTGACATGCAGGCATGTTTCACAGTGATTCATTTTAGTTTAATGCAGCCACATGCTATCACAGTGAGTTAAAAAAAAACATGCCTTATCAGAATATACAAGCTTTTAAAAATGACAAGAGAAAGAGGAGCTGGCTCAGGTCTACAAAGTCTAAAAGGAGTGTCTGCTAGAGGTCCTCCCCATCCCCGACTGTTCGGGTTAAAATTCCTTTCTGGATCCTGCATCTATTCCTTGGTATTGGGGCCTTTTTAAAAGGCTTTGCAGGGCTGGAGATATGGCTTAGCGGTTAAGTGCTTGCCTATGAAGCCTAAGGACCCCGGTTCAAGGCGCGGTTCCCCAGGACCCACGTTAGCCAGATACACAAGGGGGCGCACGCGTCTGGAGTTCATTTGCAGTGGCTGAAGGCCCTGGCGTGCCCATATTCTCTCTCTCTCTCTGCCTCTTTCTCTGTCACTCTCAAATAAATAAACAAAAAATATTTTAAAAAAAAGTTTAAAAGGCTTTGCAAAGCAGTTGACAGCAGGGGCCCAGGTCTCAGCTGGTCTTTTTTTTTTTTTTTTTCTGAGGTAGGGTCTCACTAGCTAAGGCTGACCTGGAATTCACTATGTAGTCTCAGGGTGGCCTCAAACTCACAGCGATCCTCCTACCTCTGCCATCCTCCTACCTCTGCCGCCCAGTCTGGATTAAAGGTGTGTGCCACCATGCCCAGCTGGATAGTTCTTTATAGCAAGGCAGAGAGGGTTTAGGATTGGGGAAAACTGAGGCCAGGAAACTATTTGAAAGGTGTGACCGGAGGTCATGTGGCTCCCTCTGAAAAGTGCTGGCTGGAACCTTCTTCCATTAGATACCAGGCCTCTTAAGCCCTACTCAGCAGAGAAATGAAGCCCCAGCCAGACTGGGTTCCCGTGTAGAACCTACAGTGTGACAAGTCATGCCATACCAATCCACTGCTTCTGCCTGATGCTGCTCTGTCACTTCAGTAGGTGTACAGGGTACTTGAGAGACCAGACACTTGACAGGGTGCAGGGCTCAGCCTGTACTGTCCTGTTAATTGAATTGCACAGACTGGCGCTTGCAGTTTCAAAGTCAATGTTCAAAATGAAACCAAGATCCATTATGATGGTCTTGGACATCTGGCTACATGGCCAACATACTTGAGCCTAGGGACACCTGCCTTCTTGGCAGAACCAGCTATGTGGCCACTGGTTTCCCCAGTACAACCACCTAAGGTCACATTTCTACAGTCCCAAAGATGTCCCTCAGGGCTCCAAACTCAGCCTACATTAGCCCCCTTCAGCTCTGGGGCTTTTTATTTATTTATTTTTTCCAATTTTTCTGAGGTAGGGCTTTGCTCTAGCCCAGGTTGACCTGGAATTCACTATGTAGTCTCAGGATGGCTTCGACCTCACAGCAATTCTCCTTCCTCTGCCTCCCAAGTGCTAGGATTAAAGGCATGTGCCACAATGCCCGGTGAGAAACAGGGTATTTAAAGGAGCAATGAAGTTAAATGAAGTCACTGTGGTGAGCTTAACCATGACTGCAGTCCTATTGAGATTAGAAGTAGTGTGAGAATCATATGGGGTTGGCTACTCATCACCCAAGTCTGCTTGAGCTTTCACAGAAAGTATCCCAGGCTGGGCAGCTCAAATAATGGATATTGCTTGTTTAAATTCTGGAGTATTTCCAAGATTAAGTTGTCAGCTGGGAACTAGGATAGGGATGAAGGGTACACAGGGCAAGGGGAGATAAGAAGTCATTCCAGAACTTGGGGAGCTGGGAGAAGACCATCAAGAGTTCAAGGACACCTTTAAACTTTTTATTGTTGCTTTTTTATTAAAAATTATTTATTTATTTATTTATTTGAGGTAGAGAGAAAGAGAGAGAATGGGTACACTAGGGCCTCTAGCCACTGCAAATGAACTCCAGATGTGTGCACCCCCTTGTGCATCTGGCTTACATGGGTCCTAGAGAATCAAACCTGAGTCCTTAGGCTTTGCAGCAAACGCATTAACAGCTAAGCCATTTCTTCAACCCCTGTTGTTGGTGTTCTTTTGAGGTAGGGTCTCACTCTAGCCCAGGCTGACTTGGAACTCACTCTGTAGTTCCAGGCTACCCTCAAACTCACAGTGGTTCTCTAACCTCTGCCTCTTAAGTACTGGGATTAAAGGCATGCCCTGTAATTCCTGCCCAACCCCCATTTTTTTTTTTTTTTGAGGTAAGGACTCACTTTAGCCTAGGCTGACCTGTAATTCACTATGTAATCTCAGGGTGGCTTCAAACTCATGGCAATCCCCCTACCTCTGCCTCCCAAGTGCTGGGATTAAAGGCATGTACCACCATGCCTGGCTTTCCCTGGCCTACCCTTATATTTGGCTACATGGTTTAAGGCCAGCCTGGGCTACATGAGACCCTTTGTCAAAAAGAAATACCATCCTCCCCAACACAAAACAAACCTCTGTGCTACAGTGAGACCCTACCTCAAAAACAAACAAACAAACAGGGCCAGCCATGGTGGTGTAGCCTTTAATCCCAGCACTCAAGAGGCAGAGGTAAGAGGATCACCTGAGATGACATAGGGAATTCCAGGTCAGCCTGGGCTAGAGCGAAATCCTACCTTGAAAAACCAATCCCAAACCAAACCAAACCAAAATAAACACACACACACACACACACACACATACAAAAAAAAAAAAAAAAAAAAAAAAAAAAACTTAGCCCAGCTTGGTGGTGTCTTTAATCCCAACACTCAATAGGTTGAATTAGGAGGGTATCAGTAAGTTTGAGGCCAGCCTGGGACTAGAGTGAGATCCTACCTTGAAAAGGAAAAAAAGCAAACAACAAAAACACCACTTTTTACTGGGGCAGGGGGTGCTGGCATACTGAGGGATGAGGACATGAGCCTGCTTGGGTCCTACCCCCATAGCCTGTGAGGAATTTGTATGGGAGATAATGATTTCTGTGTTCATGGTCTTGGTGGCATGGTCCTGCCTGGTGTCTTCTCCATAGACTCCCTGCCACACTGCTTTCCAGCTTGTCCAGTCCCTAGAACCTCTCCCTTCACCTGGAAATCCTGTCCTCTCAGTGGATCACCCCACAAGATCCCCTCTGGCTCTATGCCCTTCCTGTGGCACTGGCCTCTAGAGGCCAGGCCAGCAAATGCTGCCAGTGTTCCCAGTTTCAGCCAGCCTGGGATTCAGCATAAATTGGATCAGAGTGAGGGGCCTGGTGCCACCTACATAGGGACCCAGGACTCTCTGAGGAGCTAGGAGGGAATAAAGGTTTGTAGTTGTCCTTGTCCACAGGACAAGGCAGGGCAGTGCTGAGCTGGGGTAATGCCAGGCCAATTGTGCCTCAAAGACTAAAGTGATGTGGCTCAAGTGACAGGTAGTTCAGGAGTCACCATTGGCAGGAGACAGGCTCAAAGCACCAGGGTGCAGCACAGCATCCTGGCACTGGCAGCCAAAAGGGTAGTGGTATTTCTTAATAATGTTTCTGCTGGGCATGGCAACATTTGTCATCCTAGCACTTAAGCTGAGTTTGGGTCAGCTGAGACCTTATCTGCCTCTCCAAAAAGGAAAAGAAAAAGAAAAGTGTAGCTGGGTGTGGTGGCAGTGGCACATGCCTTTAATCCCAGCACTGGGAAGGCAGAGGTAGGAGGGTTGCTGTGAGGTCGAGGCCCGCCTAAGACTACCTAGTTATTTCCAAGTCAGTGAGACGCCACCTCAAAAAAAAAGGGGGTGGGCTGAAGAGATGGCTTAACAGTTAAAACAGCACCTGCCTGTGAAGTGTAAGGATCCAAGTTCAGTTCCCCAGAACCCAAAGCTAGATGCATGTGGAGGCGCATGCATCTGGAGTTCACCTGCAGTGGCTAGAAGCCCTGGAGTGCTCATTCTCCCTCTCTCTCTCATAAAATAAAAGAGCATTTTTATAGGTTCTTAAGATGCATTGCAAAGGTCTGCAGTATCTCTTGGCCTTGGTTAGAGAAGGTGTCTTTTTTAAGTGGGCAAAAATTACTGGGAGAGACTTAAAACTCATCAAAGTTTTCAGAGTGAAGTGCTGAGTGCTCAGTTCCAAAGGGGATGTATACATAACTCCCTCCAAGGCTCACAGGACACTGCAGAAGAGGGGGCACAAAGAATATAAGAGCTGAGCCAGGCATGGTGGTGCACCCCTTTAATCCCAGCACCCAGGAGGCAGAGGTAGGAGAATCACCTTGAGTTCAAGGCTACCCTGAGATTACATAGTGAAATTCCAGGTCAGCCTGGACTAGAATGAGACCCTACCTCGGAAAAAAAAAAAAAAAAAAAAGCAAGAGTTGAAGGATAAAGAATGCTATGAAACGGGGGTCTTCCAGACATGACATGGCCAATAGATACCATAATGAACTTACAGCAGGTGTGGTAACCTGCACAAGACAGGACCTATCAGTATTCTATTATGGATGGGAAAGGGCCTCGTAAGAACCTGTCCCACCATGAGAAGATATTGGGACTTAATGGCTTAAGGGGGAAGGGGATATTTTCTTCACTGCTATAGCCCATGCTCTAGTAAACAATCTCTTGCTCATGCAAACAACCCTAATTTAACTCAGTGGGTTACACACACAAGAAAAGACATCAATGTAGAAGTAAGACTAGTTGGGAAGATGGGGGAGTTTAGTGGGAGTACAAGAGAAAGTAAATGGAGGAGTGGTGGTGAATGTAATCAAAATACATTCTATACAAGTATAAAATTATGAAATGAAAATCCCAGCACTCGGGAGGCAGAGGTAGGAACATCACTGTGAGTTCATGGCCACCCTGAGACTACATAGTGAATTCCAGGTCAGCCTGGGCTAAAGTGAGACCCTACCTCAAAAAACCAAACCAAACCAAACAAAACAAAAAAACCAACTAAGTAAACAGGGGCTGGAGAAATGGCTCAGTGGTTAAAGCACTTGCCTACAAAGCCCCTGTTTGGCTCCCCAGTATCCACATAAAGCCAGATGCACAATGCAGTGCATGCATCTGTAGTATGTTTGCAGTGGCTAGAGGTCTTGCTGTGCCCATTCACTCTCTTTTTTTCTCTCTCCTTGCAAATAACTAAATAAAACACGTAACTAAATAAAAAGTAGGAACATAAAAGAGAGGTAACCCCAGCTGGTTCCCAAGAGTGAACACCATGGCACAGAACATGCAAACAAGCCAGCAACTTCTGAGCCTTTTTTATCTTTGCAGTGAACACCTCTTCCTCCTTTAAAAAACAACACTTTTTCTGGGAGGGGCAGTTCAGAATCCAGTCTGTTGTGATCTAAGGCTGAGGTTTCTGATGAGCAGAAAGATCATCAGAGATGAAAAGCACTGTTCACACCAAGAATCGCTATAAAGGGTGTTTGCGCTGCTGCAGAAACCGTTATTTATTTAGGAAACATGACTGGGTTCACATGAAACCAGGGCACATCAACTGCTCATCTCTTGTTTTCAGAAAAAGAACATGGTATTTTCTGGGGTGTGTTCTTCTAAAGTGCTGGCATACAAGTGCTGCTGAATCTGCTACATGCAAGACACTAGCACTCCAGGTAAGCTATGGCCAGGATTTGTGCAATGAAGCCAGCCATACTGCAGCACCACTCAGGCCCAAACTTCCCACTTTGCCCCCAAGTTATTTTTAACAACTAGTTTTCAAACATTTTGAGTCTAGTTCCTGCTTTTATGTAACCACTTCTGCTAACTTCATAATTATTTTTTCTGATTTTCTGAGGCTTATTGTGAATATGACAAAGTGGCTTTTATCCTCCCCCCAACCTGCTCTCTGAGAAGCCAAGTCACAATGCTGTTGACATGGCTATGGGGACACAAGTAAGGAGAGATGGCTGCTGAGAAACCATTAAGAATGAATAACAACATTGGAGGCTAAAGCAGGTTTGGGTTTGAGACCAGTGTGAACTACTGCCTCAAAAAAACAAACAAACAAAAAAAAAAACCTAGCTGGGCATAGCAGTACACACCTTTAATCCCAGCCAGCACCTGGAAGGCAAATTGATGTGAGTTCAAGTCCGCCCAGAGAATACATAGTGAATTCCAGGTCAGCCTGTGCAAGAGTAAGACCCAACCTTGAAAAAAAAAAAAGAAAAGCCAAACAAAAAAGAAAGCAAAAGTCTGGTGACGTTGTACATGCCTTTAATTCCAGCACTTGGGAGGCAGAGGTAGGAGGATCCAAGTTTGAGGGCACCCTGAGATTAATGGTGAATTCCAGGTCAGCCTGAGCTAGAGCTACCTCAAAAAACAAAAACAAAAACAAAATAAAAAAGCCCCCAAATCATAAAACTGAACAGTAAATAGTAACAAAGATAGAAAAAAAGAATCATGTGGGCTGGAGAGATGGCTTAGCAGCTAAGGCACTTGCCTGCAAAGCCAAAGGACCCCGGTTCAACTCTCCAGGACCCACAATAAGCCATACAAAGGGGCACATGTATCTGGAGTTCATATGCAGTGGCTGGAGGTCCTGGTGTGCCCATTCTCTCTCTCCCTCTCAAATAAATAAAGTTTTAAAAGAAAAAAAAGAATCATGGGACTGGAGAGATGGCTTAGTGGTTAAGGCACTTACTTGCCTGCAACTTGATTCTCCAGTAACCACATAAAGCTGGATGCAAAGTGGAACATGCATCTGGAGCCCCTAGTGCACTCACTCTATCTCCATCTCCTTGTAAAAGAAGAAAGAAAGAGAGAGAGAGAGAAAGCAAGCAAGCAAGCTGGATGTGGCGGCACACACCTTTAATTCCAGCACTTGGGAGGCAGAGGTAGGAGGATCGCTGCGAATTTGAGGCCACCCTGAGACTACATAGTGAATTCCAGGTCAGCCTGAGCTAGAGTGAGACCCTACCTCGAAACAAAACAAAACGAACAAACAAACACAAAAAGTAAGAAAGAAATGATTGACTACTACTAACCAGGTTGGTACCTGGCATGAGGTTTTGTAGCCTTTCCTAGATCTCTGTGGTGAGAACTTTCTGTTCCCACAGCATGGTGGACAGTGACAAATGCAGAGCCATGACATGAAAGACCCCTGCCCAGGCCCCTAATGCAGTCCTGAATGATACTGTGTTAGCTGGGGGCAGACTGAAGCAAAGGCAAAGTAGGACTATTTTCAAACCACAGCAGTTTCAACAGTTGCCGAAGTGGTGTACCGAAACCACACACAGGCCTGACTTCGGCAAAAACAATACGAACCCCATGGTTTACCACAGTGTGCGATGTTAAAAAAAAAAAATCACTTGGTGGCTGGCCCCACCCTGCTGGAAATATCTTTAATTCTATTTCTCAAGGTTTTTGAGGCCATTCCTTTCCCCCAGCACATGGGAGGTGGGGGTTGGGGTGTTGATTTGGCGGGGTAAGGTGAAGCTGTCTAGATCATCAGTGTTGGAGAATGAAGCGTACCTTGGCTTTTTCCAGTTTGCTTTCCAGGAACCCTCCCAAAGGGTTCTAAGAGTCAGGCTTGAAAATCACAAAGAATCTAAATAATCAGGCCCTCAGACACTAAGACAGGGAAAGGCTATGACATCAACCCAGACCTGTTTTTTTTTTTTTTTTTTCTTGAGGTAGGATCTCACTCTAGCCCAGGATTCACTCAGCGTCTCAGCATTGCCTTGAACTCATGGCAGTCCTCTGACCTCTGCCAAGTGCTGGGATTAAAGACATGCACCACCCTACCACGTGCAGCCCGTTCTTTTTTTTTTCCTTCAATATTTTATTTTTACACTTGATCTTAGCCAAAAAGCCAAGAAGCAATTTTTTTTATTTTTATTAATTTATTTATTTGACAGAGAAAGAGGGAGAGAGAATGGGCATGACAGGGCCTCCAGGCACTGCAAACAAACTCCAGACGTGTGCGCTCCCTTGTGCATCTGGCTACCATGGGTCCTGGGGAATCGAACCACAGTCCTTTGGCTTTGCAGGCAAATGCCTCAACTGCTAAGCCATCCCTCTAGCACTCTCCCCCACCCCCTTTTTTTTCTTTTTTTGAGGTAGGGTTTTACTCTAGCCCAGTCTGATCTGGCACTCACTCTGTAGTCTCAGGCTGGCCCTGAACTCACAGCGATCCTCCTACCTCTGCCTCCCAAGTGCTGGGATTAAAAATGTGTGCCACCACATCCAGCTTTTTTCTTTTTCTTCAATAAATTCACTATGTAGTCTAAGGGTGGCCTTAAACTCTTGGTGATCCTCCTTCCACTGCCTCCCAGTGTTGGGATTAAAGGCTTTAAATTTTTATTCATGTTATTTTTATTTAATAATAGACACAGAAGAGAAAGAGAGAGAATGGGTGTACCAAGGACTCCAGCTGCTGCAAACAAACTCCAGAAGCTTGCATCTCTATGTGCATCTGGCTTGATGTAGGTACTGAGGAACTGAACCTGAATCATTTGTCCTTAAATGCGGGGCCATCTTTCCAGCCCCTCAAAAATCTGATTAAAAAAATACATTAAGAGGCACATGCATCTGGAGTTTGTTTGCAGCAGTTGAAGGGCCTGATACAGTCTCATTCTCTCTACTTACAAATAAATAAATAAATAAAATATTTTAAAAAATCAAAATCATGTCTGGTGGTACACACCCATAATACCAGCCCTCAGAAGAGGGCTACATGAGACCCTGTCTCAAAAATAAGAAAAAAGCAAGGTGTGGTAGTGTACACCTTTAATCCGTGAACTTAGGAGGCAGAGGAGGAGGATCACTGTGAGGCCAGCCTGAGACTACATAGTGAGTTCCAAGGTCAGCCTGGGCTAGAGCAAGAGCCTACCTCGAAAAACCAAAATAAATAAATGAGGAAGGCAGGCAGATAGACAGACAGGTAGGTAGGTAGGCTGGGGCAGAAAGATTATGGTTTCAGGCCAGAATGGACTATAAATGGAGACCCTGCAGTGAAAGGGAGAAGAAAATGCATACAGGAGTGTGAACATGCACTTGTTCCACTTGGATCCTGCTGGGTTCTATTTACACAATTCACTGCTGTACTTGGAAAATGTAGTTCTGCAGATGAGCGATAAATACAGGAAACCCCCCCCCCAAGAAAACAAACCAAAGGTTTGTGGTCAGGGCAGCTGCCCCACCCCAGATCACACAACTGCCAGGCCGTGTATCCTGACACAGAACAACTGTCTTGTATTCTATCCAATGTGTAAGTCCTTCACCATACACAGCTCAGGACAACCACACACTGTCACACACTGCACAACACAGACACCCAATAAGAGCCCTTCACCTCACAAAGCCCAGGACAGCCACTCAATTGTAACACATCCCACACTACAGCCATTTGTCCTCAACACAGGATGCTCACACAGCCACAGTCCCTCTACAGGACTGGGCAGGGCACCATGCCAGGGAGGGTCACCCAGAGGACACTGGCATAGGCTCTTATTCCCAGCCTAACATCAATAACAAAAAATTAAAGTCAGTAAAGAGAAAGAAAACAAGACTGTTGTGGGCTCAGAACTTTTAAAACACACAGTGCATCCCTGCCACATTCTATTCTCCCTGTGGCTCCCATCGCAGGAGGAAGGACAGTTCATTTTGAACCCGTGACACCTAGCCACATGGCAGCTTGCAGGCAGGACTCTTGCAGACCTGAGGAGCAGCCTGGCAGATCAAAGCTGAGCCAGGCAGCATAGGCCGAGAGATAAAAATCTGAGGTCCCCGTGATCACAGCATTTGAGATTTCCCACCAAAAATATTTACCGAGTTTTAAGAAGACCCGCTTAATGCAATGGAGGGAACAGGATGAGGTTTGGGTCTGAATTGTGGAGAAAACCTGAACAAATATTTACTATTCTCCACCTGTGCCTGCTTTCAATTGCGGTGCGGTGTGCTGGGGTCGTGGGAATCTCCTGGGCTGGTGAGCCGGTGGATTAGTTTTATTCTGCCATTGAAATAAAAAGGGATTGGAATGATGGCTCAGTGGTTAAAAGTGCTTGCTTGCTCGCGCCTTTAATCCCAGCCCTCAGGAGGCAGAGGTAGGAGGACTGCCATCCTGAGACTACATAGTTAACTCAAGGTTAGCCTGGACCAGAGTGAGACCCTACCTCAAAAAAAAAAGAAAGAAAGAAAAAAGAAAAGAAACAGTGTTTGCTTACACAGCATTTTATTAAAGTGTGATACCCCAGTACCCACTGTAAAGCCAGATGCACAATGTGGTCCATGTGTCTGGAGTTAATTTGCAGCAGCAAGAGGCTCTGGCACCCCATACTCTTAACTTTCTCCCCATCTATTAAATAAATAAGCAAATAAGATAAAGTAGCCAGACATGGTGGCACACACCTTTAATCCCAACACTCAGGAAGAGGTAGGGAAGAGGTAGGAGAATCAAAGTAAGTTTGAGGCCAGCCTGAGACTACAAAGTGAATTCCAGGTCAGCCTGGGTTAGAATGAGATCCTACCACAAAAAATTGAAAAACAGGCCTGGAGAGATGGCTTAGTCGTTAAGGTGCTTGCCTGCCAAGCAAAAGGACCCAGGTTCGATTCTCCAGGTCCCACTTAAGCCAAATGTACATGGTGGCGCATGCGTCAGGAGTTTGTTTGCAGTGGCTAGCTAGAAGCCCTGGCATGCCCATTCTCTCTCTCCCCCTCTCTCTAATAAATAAATAAATAAATAAAATCTTTTAAAAAATCAAAAAAAAAAAAAAACCCACAAAGGAAAATGAAAAACATGGCCATGCACTTTGGGTCCACAAAATACAAATGGGATATAAAGGAGAAAGGTAATTTTCTACAAAAGCTCTATGACATTGACATGAAGCTAAAGTTGGGCTACTTCAGCCCTAAAACAGAAAAAAAAGGTGGTGTTGGGAGGGGTAGGCAAGATGATGTAAAATGCTGCAGATTATGTGTCAGCTTTTTCTTTTCTTTTCTTTTTAGTTCTTCAAGGTAGGGTCTCACTCTCAGGTTGACCTGGAATTCACTCTGTAGTCTCAGGGTGGTCTCAAACTCATAGTGATCCTCCTACCTCTGCCTTCCGAGTGCTGGGATTAGAGGCGTGCACCACCATGCCCAGCTAAGGGTCTCACTCTTTAGCCCAAGATGGCTTAGAAATCTTGAGTGACAAGATCACAGGTATGGCACCTGTTAATTTTCACAACATGACACAGACTGGTAAGTCTCCCTAGTGCATGTTGAGAAATCACTTACCTTTTTAAAAATATTTTACTTTTATTTATTTATATGAGGGAGAGAAAGAGGCAGAAGAGAGAGACAGAGAGAATGGGTGCACCAGGGCCTACAGCCACTGTAATCAAACTCCAGATGCAGGCAGTCCTGGGGAATTGAACTTGGGTCCTTTGGCTTTGCAGGCAAGTGCCTTAACCACCAAGCCATCTCTCCAGCCCCATATCTGTTCTTTGACTGGCACCTTGAGAAGGACTACTCCAGGAGGGGCTCAGGGAGATTCTATCTATGTAGGAACAGGGTGAGGCCTGGGGGAACCCTGGGCTATGCTCGCTGTGGAGTTGTGGGGGCTGCTGGCTTTGTTTCTCCCTACACAAGAGTGCCAACGTTTCAAGCATGACACCTCTTTACGTGGCAGGAAGGTGCCTTACCCACATTTAACAAAACCATCAGAGAACACTACACACATGGCCTAGAATGGAGTGTCACAAGTCCCATGGAGGACTCCACTGGGAGCCCTCATCGGTGGGGACATCTGGAATGAGGTGGATACAGTCTGATGGGGGATCCCACCTGGCTCTCTTTATGGTCAGATCCCCATTGATCAGAGGCATGTGGGTGGGGTGCTGACCACTGAAGAATGTAGAGCCACATTGATTCTATTATAAAGGTAGGGAGGCTGCACCCAAGCTGTAGTACTGTAGTAGAGCCCCTTGGGATGCACCATAGGTGGATCCTCAGACAAGCCAACAGGCAACTCCTATTGGCTCATCCCAAAGGCAGACAGGGAGCCCTATGTCTGTTTGGTCTTGCATATTGTCACCCCGAGACTCCCCACTGGCTGACCCCTGTGCTCTGAAAACTTTGTCCCAGCCAAACATTTGTTTCTTGAGCTGCTCAAGATCCACTGATTTTTTTTTTTTTTTGCACTTCTGGATACAGAGGGTAGATGTGTGCCAAGGTAGGCAAATGCTCCTATTTCTAAACTTGATCAGCCTTGCAGAACACTTAATGCCCCACACAGCATCTTCCAGGGCACAGGATACTCAGCAGCATCACAGCTGGCAGCTACATGCAGCCCTGGCACACACCCTCCAGGGTTTGCTTTGAAACTAGCAATGCCTGGGGAGTGAGTAGAAAAGGTGGAGCTCTGCTAGCTTGGGTGTGTTAGGCTGCTCATGAGCCTCCAACCCCAACCCCTGACTTGGCTGACCAGCCATGTGGCAGAATCTGCCAGGCCCCCTAAACTGTAACAAAAGCATGTCCCATTCTAAATCTAAACACGTACTCTTTGCCACCACTGAGGGAACAAAATTAAAGTAGTTAAGTTCAGGGCAGAGGTGAACCGCAGGATTCAGATGGAGATGCCATTTTACAAGTGGACTCTGGGCAATAAACAAGGTTTGGGGACAAACTGGCAAGGACAGAGTGAGAACCCCACCACCAGACTCCAACCTTGGCGTAGGATTTTACAGGAAGGGTGTTGAGTGTATACAGGCATGGGTGCCATTTGGAACCTTGAGGTTTCCTTTGTGACAATCTCTTGTGGGCCACTTCCCTTCCCCCAGTGGTCACAGTGACCACTGTGAAAGCTACTATGGCTGCCTTGTGTGGACAGCAGGAACCTTGTCTGATAGAAACATCTTTTCTTGTTTAGGTGAGCATTAATTCCAACAGGGTAAAGGTTGGACATATAGTGTAATTTGGATGAAAGCACTTGCTGAGAGTCATACTATCAACAGCAGAATCCTGGGGAAGGGGTGGAAAGGTCTTAGCAGTAATAAAAATGATCACTAAGCCAAGGATAGGTTAAAGGTTACTGGCTGGTGAACGGGTGTCACTTGGGCTCTGTAAGAACCACAAGGCTGGGTTATGCTGACAGGAAGTGGCAGGGTGGGGCTGAGACAGGATCCCACTTTGGCAGCACAGCCCCGAGGCCAATCACTGACACCCACACAGCCGCTTCCTGCACTTAAAAAAAAAAAAATCTGTTTCTCTCTTTGCAAATCAACAACTTTTACCTAGAAACTTCAGTGGTAAGTTCTGACTGATCTCCACCTCCGGTCCGTTGTAGAAAAAAATACACCACTCTACCTGGGGGGGAGGTGAGTACTCAATTTAACTGACAGGCTTCAGAGCTGTTTTGCATCTGCCTGAAAAGAAACTAGTTCCCTTGGGCCCAGACACCTGCTAGTTATTTAATACCTTGATAGTTCATCCTAGAAAACACCTCCAGGCATGGAGAACTCAGTGCTCTCAAACACCTAAGCTCTGCATGCCCCAACAGGTGACCAAGGTTCACGTTGCGTGAGCATAGATGACCAAGTACAAGCAACCCAGCCTTGAGAGCTCAAGGAGGCCCCCAGGGGGAGGGAGCCCTCTCCTGAGTAAGTTCAGGGTCAGAATTAAAATATGCACTATTTATCCTTAAGTGAATTGAATGCCAGTCTAGTTAAAAAAAAAAAAAAAAAAAAAACACCATACACAACAGCAGCTCTGAGGGAATCTAAACATGAGACAGCACCAAGAAACCACACATGATTCAGACCCAACCTGGCACTTAGTCCTTCTATGAGTGTTGACCCGCAGGGATCCCCTGCCAAGCAGCCACTGAAGTTCTTGCAGATATCAACAGAAACATCTGTGAATGGTCACCTTGTTGAAGCAAGGCCTGTGGTGGCTCTGAAGCCATGCCTCAGTCTTTTCCAGGACAGGAGTCTCTGGAAGAAGGCAACTATGTCTAGTCCCATATCTGGTGACAGTTGGGGGTGGGGACATAGGTCACATCACTATGCAAAGGTCTCATAGCCACCTGTTAGGCCCAATCTGGTCCCAAGTCCACAACTGAGACCTAGTGAGGTTCAGGTCCTTACTCAGGGATGCCTAGGGGCTCTTACATCCTGAAGCCAGCCTGACTGAGCAGCATGATGGGTTCTAACAGTGTTAAGTGGTTCAGAGGCTTCAGGGAAGATTCACTTCTAGGCAGAGAGAGGAGGATTCTAGAAACTTTTCAGTCCCCTGGGAGTGGAAAAACCCTGGGTAAGAAGGTGATGATATTAGATGTCTGTCACAGGATGGTAAAATTAGGGACAAGTTCACCTTTTATGTTGATTCATGAGAATGAAGATATAATGCTATGTCAGAAGAAATACTATTATCTCTGAGCTGTCTTAACATTAGAATGTCTACTTCTAACAGTCACATAGCTCCTCTTCCCACCGCTCAGCCATGCTGGACCAACAACTCCCCGCCCCTCTGCAAAGCCTCAAACCCGGCAGCCCAAGGGCCCCAAGCAACTTCTTGTGATCAGGTAAAGGTGACCACTGTTGCATGCTGGTCACATGGTTTCCCCAAGTAAGAAGAGGACAGGCTGGGAAGAAGGGAAACAAAAAGTACATTACAAAAACCAGGCATGGTGGTGCAAGCTTGTCATTCCAGCACTTAGGCTACTTGAGGTCAGAGGATCACGAGTTAAAGACAGCTTGAGGTACAGAAAGCCTGTCTCAAGCAAAAGTCCCACATTAGCTTAACTGGATCCCATCTTAAACAGCCAACACTTGGGGAGGGATGTTATCCAATACCTGTTAGTGGGTTTCCAGGTAAACTATGAACCCCTCAGCATGTACAAAGTAGATGGGATGCAAGATGGGGAGGCGCATAGCTGGGTTCCGACTCTCTGGACCAAGAACTCAGTGCCAAGTGGCCTAACTGTTCAAAGGAGACACAAATGCTTCCATATCAGCACAGCTTGTTAGGCTGTATGCAGGAGAGGGGAGTATATGTTGTATGACAGTGGCTTACAGAGTTAGACGTTAGTATGAGATCACAGCACTCGACACTGCATCCGCCACATGTCTGTACCTACCACCCAGCAGTGTGTATAACACAGCACTTTTTTGTTCCACCATTGCATCTGGGTAGGATAAACAGGAGATGCTTAGGCACACAAAACACCCTGGTACCCTGCAGCTGCTCAGGGACCACAGCTCTCAGGACATTCAAGAGTCCAGCTAGGCTCTCCTGAGAGCAAAGTGGGGAAGCCTACCAGAGCTGCCCTGTTGCTACCTTAAGGTGTGACCGTGGCAGCACATGTGACCTCACGATTCCTCTTCCTTTGCCTTATCAAGTTCACTGGTCTTGCTAGCATGCAAGAGATGAAGAACACATAAGGTCTCCTGGGAACAGAGGTGCACCTAGGCCTCACAGACCATGGCAGAACACAGGCTATACCACAAAGGTGCTGGGCACAAGCAAAAGAAGCCACGACTTATGGTTCTCAAATCCCAAACCAGCTCTTAAAAAGACTTCTTTCTAAAGCCACTGAGTGTGTCAAGTTTCAGAGGCACCCTCTGCTTTCTAAGTCCACTTGGTACCTCAAGCAGAGGAAGGGGGCAGGGCAGAGAGAAAGTTCAAAAGTAACCCAGTAGGCTGAGGTACCCAGGGATGGAGGTTTCTATGAAACAATGAAAATGAAGCTTTGCATCTGCTGGTTATCAAGGGGGACCACTCCTCCTTAGGGTCCCCACATGGTGCTGCTCCGTGTGTTTGTACTTATGTGAATGTGTGCATTCCACCTATGGGTATTTTCACACTTGAGTGGGTATAAGCATGCATGTGGACATGTGCATATACTGATAGACAGACATTGTGTGCACTACGTAGTGCCAGCATCTCAATCACTAAGCACACAAGTAGACATGTACATACAAACACATTTCTTCAAGCACGCACTATTTGATTTCATGTGCACGTGAGCACATGGGTATGTGTGTATAAGAATGTATGCATGCATGGAAATGTATGGCATGCATATGTTTACTGTGTGTATGCACACACTCAAGCATGTATATAAGAGTGTCCTGTTTACTTTTTTTAAAATGTTTTTTGTTTATTTTTATTTATTTGAGATTGACAGACAGAGAGCAAGTGAGCAAGAATGGGAGCGCCAGGGCTTCCAGCCACTGCAAACAAACTCCAGACGCGAGTGCCCCCTTGTGCATCTGGCTAACGTGGGTCCTGGGGAATGAAGCCTCAAACAGGGGTCCTTAGGCTTCACAGGCAAGCACTTAACTGCTAAGCCATCTCTCCAGCCCTCCTGTTTACTTTTAAAGGGGTCACCTGAGAATCCTATGGTATATCCATGTGTGCACATAGTTTTGCTTCCACCTTTGTGACACACTTCCTCTGTGCAAGGAGACTATGGCTGTGGAGGAAGTGTGATCAACAGGATGAATGAGTTAGGACAAGTGGAACTTGCTAGTTGCCTCTAAGAACCAGGGTGGAGCCCATGGGTAAGACTCAGGGGAGGGAGCAAGCTCTGGCTGGCAGGTGAGTGCCATCTCCCTCACTGAAATGACAGGAAGTACTAGGGAGGAGGAACAAGCCAGGTAGGGAGGGGAAGACATGTCCTGTCTAGGGACACCCCAGTAACAATGTGCAACTAGAAGGTGCAACTATAACAGAAACGTGATGTGGATGTGTAGGCAACACTGTAACTGGACAGCAGAGTGGGGGAAGGGCCATGCCGGGTCAGGATATGATGGACAAGATGACAAAGGGGCTAAGCAATGGCCAGGAGTCTGCAGGGAACTACGTGCTACCTGTGACAATAGCCTTCAGTGCTAGGGTCTGGAAAACTGGCCCATGGACTACCTCTGCTTTGTCACAAATGTCCCAAATGGAAGTCACCCAGAAAACTGTTTTTTTGTTTTGTTTTGTTTTTCCTTTGTATAGTCCTGGTTTTGAGCTGAGCTTGGTGCATAACAGGCAAGCCCCCTACCATTCAGCCATATCCACAGCCTCCACATGGGAGTCACAAGTCCTTGGAATCTATTCCCAGGGGGGCACAATGACCCCCCCCTCCACCCCGCCCACCAGAAGGCAGAGCCAAAAGCAACAGATAAGGCCACGGGGAAGAAGGCAGGACTGGGGGTTGCAGCCCTCAGCTGACAGGCCAGGAAGGGTAAGAGGAGGAGAGCTGAACCATTCTGCCACATTCAGCATCCAACAAACACAGCCATAGGAGCCCTCCCCTACCTTCCCAACACCCTGACAGAATCTGTGCCATTCTAGGCCATTCTTGAGCTGTTTTGGGAAAAGGTACATCTAGGAGGAAGAGTGCTGGACCTGGAATGCCTAGGGTGGTAGGATAGCAACAGACACCTCACCTCAGGTGCAGGCCCTTGCATGGTCCGTGAACATGGGGACCATAGGATGGAAGGAAGGTAGGGAGTAGGGACACATTGCACACACAACACACACTGTGCAAGTGACGTGACTGGGATGAAAAGAGACCCTTCTGGACCAAAGGGTCTGCTCTACTTTGGGCTGGTCAATGGAGGGGCCCTGGTGCCCTGCTGCCCTGCCCCTGCTGGCAAGTGGCCGCAAGAGGAGAAGGCGTACTGACCGCTGGGCGGTTTGGGCCGAGGAGGAGCGGGCTTCTTCGGAGGCAGAGCAGGAGTGTCCTGTTTACTTTTAAAGGGATCATCTGAGAATCCTGTGCCTCCCAAGGAGGAGGTGAAAGGACCAGAAGGTGGGGGCTGCAAGAGAGGACATGAAAGAGAGGCAAAAAACAGTCATTAAAAACACAGGCACCAGACAAATGCTCCTGCACTGAAAGCCTGGTGAGGCACATGTAACCCTACTGAGACCAGGGGCTTCTCTGGAGCCCTTCCTCTCTAACCCCTCCATGCTTTTTTCTACCCTCAACCACTAGGTCCTCTGGAAGTCACCAATACCCAGGTAGCAGAGAGAAGTTCTATCCCTCAGCAAGCATCCTTTGCTTTGCCCAGGCTTTCCTGACTACTAGATGCTACATGGATGTCCCCTGGGCCTCTGTTCATGTTCAGAGATGTATCCCACCTTCTCCCCTGTGACCTGGTGCCAGTATACACCCTCTCCATGCCTCTGGCTGCCCATATATTGCTGTCTACCCAGTGACTCAAACTGGAGTGCTTTAGCACCTGGTCCCCGCCATCTGTTGGTATAGGCCAGATGGCATCCTCCTTTGGGCTCTGCCCACCCTTAGCAGCCACTTCTACCCCTGCTCCTGCCTCTTTGGACCCACTGCTTAAAACTTAGATCACATCATCTGGCTTTTAATAGTTAAGACTGTTATAGCTAGCTAGATGGATGGGTAGGTGGATATGGGGTGGGTAAGTGGGTATGTGAAGGATGGATAAATAGATATGTGGATGAGGGGATGGGCAGGTAGGTAAATATGCAGATGGATGGAGGATAGGTGGGTAGATAGAAAATGGATGGGTAGATGAGGGAAGATGTATAGATGAGCAGGTGAACTCATAGGGAGAGGAGCAGAAAGAGGTACACGTAGGTGGAGGTATATGGGCTGACTGGTAGACAGGTAATCAAGGAAATAGCCCCAATAAGTGCTTTTTTCAAGGCACACAGGGCCCATCACCACCACCAATGGCCAAGTCTCAGGTGTCACCCTTAAACTCACCCTTTCAAAAATAAAAATAAAAATATATAGGCTAGTTTTGTTGGCATACACCTCTGATCCTAACTTTGAGAAGGCAGAAGCAAGAAGATTGTGAGTTGCATGCAAGCTGCAAGATGTTTCAAAAAACCCAAAGCAGGAATGGAGCAATGGCTTAGTGGGTAAGGTGTTTGCCTGCAAAGCCTAAGGATCCAGGTTTGATTCCCCAGAACCCAAGTAAGCCAGATGCATGGCGGCACATATGTATGGAGTTTATTTGCAACAGGTAGAGGCCCTGACACAGCCATTCTCTCTCTTCCTCTCTCATAAATAAATAAATAAAACCCTAAAACAAGTTGGGTGAAATGGCTCATGCCTGTAATCCCAGTACTTGGGAGAATAAGATAAGGGAACCACCAGGAGTTCAAGGCTAGCCTGGGCTAGATTGAGACCCTGTCTCAAAAACAACAGCTGGGCATAGTGATACACGCTTTTAATCCCAGCAATCCCAGCACTTGGGAGGCAGAGGTAGGAGAATTGCTATGAGATCAAGGGTAGCCTGAGACTACACAGTAAATTCCAGGTAAGCCTGGGCTACAGTGAGATCCAACAACAAAACAAAACAAAAAACAGGGCTAGGGAGGTGTGTCAGCAGTTAAAAGGTACTTGCTTGCAAAGTCTGCTGACCTAGGCTTGATTCCCCAATACCTACATAAAGCCAGATGCAAAAAGTGGTCAATCTGTCTGGAATTTGTTTCCAGAGGCAACAAGCCCTGGCTGGCATGCCTATTGTGGTGGTTTGATTCAGGTGTCCACCATAAACTTATGTATTCTGAATGCTAGGTCCCCAGCTGGTGGCAATGAGGGAACTGGTGCCTCCAGGAAGTGATGTATTGGTGGGGGCGGGCTTATGGGTATTATAGCCAGCTTCCCCTTACCAGTGTTTGGCACACAGTCCTGCTGCTGTTGTCCACCTGATGTTGGCCAGAAGGTGATATACAACCTCTACTCATACCACGTTTTCCCTGTTGTCATAGAGCTTCCCCTCAAGTCTGTAAGCCAAAATAAACTCTTCCTACCATAAAATGCTTTTGGTCAGGTACTTTTTACCAGCAACAAGAAGTTAATTGTAACCCTTGAATACATACACATGCTCATGCGAGTAAATAAATAAATAAATAAATAAATAAACAAACAATAAATAATAATAAATAAAACAAGATTAAAAACCGAATCCAGCCAAACAAAACAGAATAAAAACAGTCACCCCATCCTCTTCCCCACCCCCTTTTTAATAGGAGGAAGGGATTTACTTCAAGCTTACAGATCCAGGGGACGTTCCATCAATGGTGGAAGAAGGGGCTTCCATTCACAGATGAGACACCACCAAACAAACAGCCAGCACCACAAGCAAGCATACCAGAGCCTTATGGTGCCTCATTAGCCAGCAACTGTGTCTCCATGAGGAGCTTATCCCAGCACCTTCTCAAAGCCATGCAGCTTCAGAGTCATTAGAGCCCACTCTGGCCTGACAGAGTCCCAGAAGACCCCCTTCCTGCCAATTGCACCTGTTGCATCTAGGTTCCTGGCACTCCTATTTACCCTTCATGGGAACAGGGTCACCATGCGATGTCCCAAAGATTGTGGCTGGTGGGTTGTGTGCCAGCCTCCCAATGAAGGAGACACATCCTTGACAGAGAGATGGACACATCATGTTGCAAAGCAGCTGGTAACATGAAAGAAGTTTATGAAGAAAGGGGCTGCAGCTACTCATACTGGAAGAGAGAAAAATCCTTATTCATTCATGTGTGTGTCGGGGGGGGGGGGGGGAACCATATCTTTTGTTTGTTTGTTTGTTCATTATAGGGTCTCATTCTAGCCAAGGCTGACCTGGAATTCACTATGGCCTCCCTGAACTGTACCACTGAGCCCACCCTAATTTGGATGCGCTTCTCAAAGCTTCCATGCACCCCAGAGAGAGTGTGCGTGTGCCTACGGCTGCACAGACAAAATGCAGAGGGAAGTTGGGATTCTTTCCACTAGCTCGGGGAGGAGGCAACAATGGTTCCCCAGACTGGCACATTTAGCAAGACCTCCCAGGTCTTCACTCTCCATCTTTTTTTTTTTTTTTTTTTTTTTGGTTTTCCAAGGTAGGGTTTCACTCTAGCTCAGGCTGACCTGCAATTCACTCAGGCTAGACTCAAACTCACAGCAATCTTCCTACTTCTGCTTTAGTGCTGGGACTAAAGGCATGTGCCACCACACCCAGCTATCTTTTGTTTTTGTTTTGAGACAAGGTCTGGCTATGCAGCCCAGGCTGGCTTGGTACTCCCAATCCTTCTACCTCGGAGTCTTGAATGCTGAGTTGACAGGAATGCCACATCCATTGAGAACTCCTTTTATTTTATTTTATTAAGACAAGTAAATAAAAAGGGTAAATATCTGGGCTAGAGTGAGACCCCACCTTGGTTAAAAAAAAAAAAAAAGCTAAATGTTTAATAAAGGAGATAACACATGTTTTCTAGCATAACAAGGAAAATGTACATCAAACAGATTCATTGCTGACAGAAAAACAAGGCCAGCCTGGGCCAGTGAGACTCTAAAACGCCATACCCCCAAAAGAAAAGCAAAGGACCTGGTGGAGGTAGGAGTGGAAATGATAATGGAACCCCTGGAGGCCCGAAGAGAAAGAGTCCAGTGGGATAGGGAGGAACCCCCAGAGGTCTGACTGGAGGGGCTGAGGTATTCCTAATTCCTAATTTCTCCTGATAAAGGGACAGGAATAGACCAAGCACTACAAGGGACAAAGGCAGAGCTTTAGATAATCCTCATCAAGATACAATAGAGGGAGGGAATGTCTGACTTCATCTCCAGAATTCACCCACAGAGACAGAGTCACCTGAGCCACCTTGGCCTCCAGAATGTAGTCACAGAGATGTAGACACCTCAGCTGCCAGCACCTAATCATAGAGAGCTATCACTACAGGCCAAGTCAGCTGTGTCTCTGCCATATCTATGCATCTAGTCACAGAGGTGGGCCACCTCAGTCTCTAGTATAGTGCCAGAGATGTGGTCATCTCAACAACCAGATCCTAGTCACATAGACATAGCTATCTCAACCTCTGGCATCTAGCCATAGAGATGTGCCTACCTCACTCTTCAGAATCTAGGCCTCACCTCTGGTGAGATCAACTCAATCCCTGGCATACAGCCAGTGGCAGAGACCTAGCTGACTTGATCTATAGTGACAAAGCCATGCCACTGAAGGAACAAGGAGGTGGGGTCCCCTGCAGCTAAAGCGTGACGGGGCCCCAGAAGACTTCATTCCCTACCATTAACACAAGACAACCCTTTCTCCAGGTCCCTCACAGCTTTCTAGGGCCTCCTAGACAGGAGATACCTGATACTCATCTGTCTTGTCCTTCCCAGGGGCCTTTTGAAGAGTCCTACTGCCACCACCCTTAGACACAGGGAAACTGAGGCCCAAGAAGGCAACGTGGCCTACCCAGACCACAGAGCAGGTTAGTGTTTGACCCAGGGCTGGTGTTGCTTCATTCCCCACTTCAAGGCCTCAACTTTAAGACACTGCTATTGTCAACTGATGGCGCAGCCCAAGGATGGAGTAGGGCTGTGTAGGGCTGTGTTCCATGGACTGTTCCCGTCCTCAAGCTGCTGGTGGAGACATGCATGCAATGGATGCAGGTAAGAGACACACCCATCTAAGGGGTGGGGGAGGATGTACTTTATCTTAAAGGAAATAGGGACTGGACTTGAATCTTAGGCAGGCTCACCCTGGTTGCTATGAAGCTTTGTGAAAGAAGGCCTGGAGGTAGGGTGGGGCTGTGTTGAGTTAGAAGGTATACTGTCTACCAAGGACAATGTTCCTTTTAAAAGCAAAGGACTGACCATCCAAGTTTCTAGAGCATCTTCCTGGTCAGGTGGTGGACCCTGGCATTCGGAGGTGAGGCCTGGTCTCCTTCCTGGGCTAGACCTGACAAAGATAATGGACCCTCGCTTTTAAGCCTATTCCATCAGAGATGTGCCAGATGAAATGCCTCCCAAGCACTGAACAAATCAGCACACAAACAGCCCACTGAGTGCCTCAACCCTCTCTGTCATGGTCTTAGCTTCCCATGGTCTGAAGAAAATAAATGGAGAATTCCAGAAATAAGTTAATTCTTTAATTCTAAGTAACTTTCATTACAGTATATCATAACTGTGCTATCTGTAGTTCACTACCATTGGTAATTTCATACTGTGCCTTATTTACAAATTCAACTTCACCAAAGTATGGATATAAAGTGAAAAACAGTAGATATAGGATACAGTCCTACCTGTGGCTCAGGCATTCACTGGTGGCTTCAGGACAGGTTCTACACAGCTAAATGGCCATTTGTGTATTATTAACATCCTTGATCTGAGAACATGTCATGTCTATGGCTGACCCCTGCCTAACTAGGTGGAGGTAATATGTGAGATGGAGTGTAGTGTTGTTCTGCAGCTAGTTTTTTTTTTTTTTTTTAAGTTTATTTTTATTTGTTTGAGAGAAAGAAGGAATGGGCACAACAGGGCCTCTGCAAATGAACTCTAGATGCATGTGCCACTTTGTGTAGCTTGTTTACATGGGTCCTGGGGAATTGAACCTGGGTCCTTTGACTTGGCAGGCAAATGCCTTAACTGCTAGGCCATCTCTCCAGCCCTGTTTTTTTTTTTTGGGGGGGGGGAGGGGAGGGGGGCTCTTTGGTTTGGTTCTTGAGAAAGGGTTTTATTATGAACTCCTGTCCCAGCCTCTGGAGTACTGCGGTATGAGCCCTTAGGCCCTATTCCTGCAGCTCAGTTTTAAGTAGACCATTTAGGATCTGCTAATTTAGAAGTGGGGGAGGGGCAGGCAGAGAAGGATGGTCACCTGTTGGTGCTCCTGTTGAGTGAGTAATAATCTGTCCCTAAGGCTTAGATTCTGCAGTTCTTCCCCATCCTAGACAGACAGGCAGGAATGAAAACCATTTCTTTCTATTTTGGCTTTTTGAGGCCAGGTCTCATGTATCCATCTGCCCTTGAACTAACTATGTAGCTGAGGATGACCTTTAATTCCTGACCCTCCTTCCACCACCACTGAAGTGCTAGGATAACAGGCATATGGCCACCATAAAGCCCGTGGCCCAAAGAAAGGGGATGTGGTGTAGATGTGTTTCCCTGGGTCTCAGAGTATGCACCTAGGATGTGCACTACCTTTTGGACCATTTCTTCTAGTCAAGGAGAGCCTTTGGCCACAGATGTAAGCAGGAGGGTTTGGGTGGGCTCCCGAGTGATCAAGGCAAGCCATTCCACCCTGCAGACTACATAATAGGACTCCAGTGACTAAAAAATGTGTTTAGCCCACTATAACCATTGAGTGATACACTGAACCTAATGCTGCCTGATCCCTTCCCTCCAGGCTGCCTGGGGATGTGTCAGGCCAGTAAGACAGTTGTCTCTTCCTTAGGTTTAAATCCACCAAGCAAGGTGAGAGGCTCAACTGTGACAGTCTAGTTTTCCTCACAGGACAGGGTCACATCCCACCTAGTGCCATAATGCCTGTGTCATTGCCTAGTCCTAGTTTTCATAATCTCAGGTTCCTTATGAAGTCTCCTTTGGGACCAGGCTCATACAGTAACAATGGCTTCAAGAAAAGTTGCTATGTTTAGAAAGGTTTGGGAAGGGCAAGAATGAGGTATCCTTCCAAAAACAGAAAAATCAGCAACAACTAATGAGCATTTGGAAAGGCAGGTATGTGCTAAGTGCTGCAACAATGGCATCACCACAAGAAGCTCAGAATTTTTAAAAATGGAAAAATAATAACAACAAAAACCTGGCTGAAAAGGCTAGAAGCTTGGCTCGATGATAGAGCATCTGCCTAGACTTCCCATCAAGGGTCTGGATGCTTAGCTCAGCAGAGTGCTGGCCTATGAAACAGGAGGTCCCAAGCCCCATCACCAGCAACACAAAAGAAAATTTTGAAAATCACTAAAAATGGGCTTACTACCACCTCTGTATTTCACAGGTGGTTCACTCCTTCCTTCCTTCCTTCCTTCCTTCCTTCCTTCCTTCCTTCCTTCTTTCTTTCTTTCTTTCTTTCTTTCTTTCTTTCTTTCTTTCTCCCTCACACTCTTTCTTGGCTTTGTCGTGTTGGGGCTGGAAACCAGAGCTTGCACATACTCTGCAGGCACTATTTCACTAAGCCACACACATCCAGTACAGTACTCTTTTTGAAGCAAATAAATGTCAATGGAGCACAATACTGTCTAGAATAATCCCTAGGGGGACCCTCTGGTGGCCAGAAGAGTTCCCTAAGGCTTCTGCTGCCTGTCACTTTCCTTAGCAAAGCCACACAGAGTCAGGGCATCTTAATTCAGGGAGTCAAAAATGGGCTGGTCACCCTGCTCTAGTGGGGAAGAGCTAACAATATTTAAAACAACAAGAAGAAAAAAGGCTAAGAAAAAAGAAAGAAAGAAACTTGCCACTCTACTTTCATTTCCCTCAGAATTTATTTATATACTCCAGGTTGTTCTTGAAAAACAGCAAGTAGCCAAAGGGGAGAAACAGAACTTGAAGAGGGCTGACCTTGGTGTTTACGTGTTTTACACGTGTCATACAACTGGGAACAACACAATAGTGGAAACAAAACAATAGAGTATGGGACACCCACTTTCCACTGTCCTGTCCAATTTCCTCCTGACCTGGTGCCAGGAATAGGAACTGGGATGGGTTTTAAAAACACCAAGCACATGTGCAGGGACAGCCTGATCTAGCAGCAATAGAAGAGGACTATGAGGCTTGAGGATAGATGGGCAGAGCAACAGGGAAGAGCTAGGCCAGGGGCAGGGGAGGAGAAGAGGCACAATAGCTGCCACCAGGCCTGACCCCAAAAACCCGCATGCATGAGGCCTTTGGCTAGACCCTTCTTGCAAAAGGTCTTCCCTGGAGCAAAGCAGTCTGCTGCAGGCTTTTGTCACTGTCCAAGATGGGGTCATTTCTGGGGCTGACAATGACTTTGGGACACCCTCCCCAAGCCTTTCTTGTGGGAACCAGCCTCCCACGGGAAGAGCCACACGGGGACAATGTAAGAAGGCAACCCCAACCTGATCTTTTTTTTTTTTTTTAAATTAGTTTTCTATTCAGCAAACACAGGCAATTTGGTACCATTATTAGGCTCATCCGTGACCTACCTCCTCCCCACCAACCTGATCTTGTCCTTTGAGATTGCTGCCACTATGTGGCAGATGTTTTCTGATTTCAAGAACAGTTTTCTGGCCTGCTTGGGAGCTCTAGTAACAGCCACTAAGATGAAAAGAGGAGAAGAACCTCACTGCCTGCTGCTCTTCAGCAGTTGTGGGTGGTCTGTTTGAGGCCCCTCCCTGGACCCTCATCACATGGTGGTAGCACCACCATCACCACTACCTCTGAGTGCCTTGGGATGGCTCCTAAGTGTGAGACTACCTGTTCCTGCTAGAAGCTGGGCAGGCTGTCCTCCAGTGTGTGCTCACAGCTTCTCAGAAAATCAGCATTATCTCAAGTGTTTCTCAAATGCTGTGTGTCCCCATCACACGCTGTGATTGCTACCAACCACAGGCTTTTTTGTTTGTTTGTTTGTTTTTCAAGGTAGGGTCTCACTCTAGCTCAGGCTGACCAGGAATTTACTATGTAGCCTCAGGGTGGTCTCGAACTCACGGAATCCTCCTACCTCTGCCTCCTAAGTGCTGGAATTACAGACATGCATCACCATAACCAGCTTCCAACCACAAACTTTTGGCACCAGAGAATCATCTGCTCAGCTGGTTGAGGGAACACATAGGGGCAGTGGGGGAGGGAGACCCCCATAACTAGGTGATGGCTTCCACATGTGGCTGACTCTGCCTACCCTTGGTCCCACATCTGAGTATTCAACCAACCTCACAAGGAAAACAGAAAAGCAATTCCATACATGGTATTATGTTAGGCATGCTAAGCCATCCAGAGACAGGAGGAGGTTCTGTTCAAATAGTACATTATGTGATAGAAAGGACTTGTGGGCAGACTGTGTTATCTAAGGGGGTCCTGGAGCCTATCTCTGTGGATATCGAGGTTCCCAGGCCCTCCCCATCAGCCTCAAATTGATGACTGCACAGAGCATGGGCCTGCTGCCCTGTGACTCCCCTTACCACCACCTAGCTCTTGAGTTTTCCCAAACTGGGACACTAGCCCTAGGAGGGAGACTGATTCTACTCAGTGACCCCTTTCTCTCTTCTCAAAGTGCTCAGGATACAGGGTACACACTTGGTAAAAAGTGATAGGGAGCACAGGCCTTTAATCCCAGACTCAGGAGGCAGAGGTAGGAGGATCGCTGTGAGTTTGAGGCCATCCTGAAACTACATAGTGAGCTCCAGGTCAGCCTGGGCTTATGTGAACCCTACCTCAAAAAAGTGATATGATAGGATGTGTGAAATAAGCATGTCCCCAAGCATTAGTCTGTAAGCTATGGACACAGAGACATATGGGGACAGGGGAGTAGAGGTCAAGACAGGGTGCTCTGCCTTTTTTTTTAAAGACAGAGAGAGAATTGGACCATGCTAGGGCCTCAGCGACTGAAACTGAATCCCAGACGCTTGCACCACCTAGTGGGCAGTGCGACCTTAAGCTTGCCTCACCTTTGTGCATCTGGCTAACGTGGGATCTGGAGAGTTGAACATGGGAATTCCAAGCTTTGCAGGCAACTGCCTTAACTGCTAAGCCATCTCTCCAGCCTTCCTTAATTCTTTTTTTTTATTTTCTCAATTTTTATTAACATTTTCCATGATTATAAAAAATATCCCATGGTAATACCCTCCCTCCACCCCCCCCACTTTCCCCTTTGAAATTCCATTCTCCATCATATCCCCTCCCCACTTCCTTAATTCTTTTATGTTTATTTTGAAACAAGGTCTTACCACATATACCAGGCTGGCCATAGACCTTGCAATCTTCCTGATTCTGTCTCCCCAGTGCTGAGGTGTGTACCACTATGCCTAACTTGCCTTCTTTAATCCTTACCAAAGAAAACACCCTCATAATTAAAACCAAGGGATGTTCAATATAACCAAGTATGCTGGATACTCTCTACCTGAGTCTTATTTTCAAGAATAAGGGCACTATTTTCACCCATTTAACAGTTTGTTTGTTAAGAATGGGTTTTCTCTACTGCTTTTTCTTGCTACGTAGTTCAGGCTGGCCCTGCCTCAGACTGCTGAATGCTAGAATGGCAGGTTTGTACTTGGCTTGTCCTATCTGAGGTACTATGTACTAGGAGAGTTCTAAAAAAAATTATTTAGTTAGTTTAAAAGAGAGAGAGAAGGGCAGGGGGAGAGAGAATGGGTGTGCCAGGGCTTGCTGCTGCAGCAAACAAACTCCAGATACATGCACTATTTTATGCATCTGGCTTTATGGGTACTGGGGAGTTGAATCCAGGCCATCAGGCTTTGCAAGCAAGGACTTTTAACATATCTGCAGCCCTAGCTGACTTTCTGCTACACTCAAAATTCTCCAACCACACATTTCCCCCTAGCCATCTCAGCAAAGCTTTGATGCCACCTGTGATCTATGCTCATCCATTTGAATGCTGACCAGCCATAACAGGTCTGTCCTTGAATGGCTTAGCTTTCACCTACACATTTATTCACTGGGCCTGACCCTCACCATTCAATAGCCTGCAAGAGTTTCTGGCTCCAAAAGGCTAAAGACATTTGTCTGGCTCACTTTCTATGACATCTCAAGCCTCAAGTCTGCCATGCTTCACTTTCCAGGACCTGTGTCAAACACCTGCTGCAGTTTTCTCTCTCCTACTTTTCCCTCTCTCTCTCCTAAAAATTAATTTACTTTTTAACTGACAACTTCCATGATTGTAAACAACATCCCATGGTCTCTTTTTTTTTGAGGCAGTGTTTCACTCTAGCTCAGGCTGACTGGAATTCATTATGTAGTCTCAGGGTGGCCTTGAACTTAAGGTGATCCTCACAAGTGCTGGGATTAAAGGTATGCACCACCATTCCCAGCTTTTCTTAAAATTCTTATCTATTTATTTAATTTATTCATTCATTCATTTATTGGAGAGACTCAGAAAGAAGAAGAAACAGAGAGACCTGGGGCCATCAGGCTTTGCAAGCAAGCACTTTTATCCTCTAAGCCATTTCTCCAGCCCCTTCTTCCCTTCATCCCTCCCTCCCTCCTTTCCTCTCTCTTTCTTTTGGTTTTTCGAGGTAAGGTCTTATTCTAGCCCAGGGTATTCTGTAATGCACTATGTAGTCTCAGGGTGGGCTCAACCTTACAGTGATACTCCTACCACACCTGGCTCTCTCCCTCTCTCCCTTCTTTCCTTTCCTTCCCTTCCTTTCTTTCTTTAAAAATTATTTTATTATTTATTAGAGCTGGGGGGTGGGGAGAGCCAGAGTGAGAATGGGTGGGCCAGGGCTTCCAGCCACTGCAAACAAATTCCAGACACGTGCGCCCCATTGTGCATCTGGCTAATGTGGGTCCTGGGGAATTGAACCTAGATCCTTTGACTTTGCAAGCAAGCACCTTAACCACTAAGCCATCCTCCAGGCCCCCTCCCCTTTTCTTATGTAGGGCCTTTGACATGCTTGGCCAGTACTCTTACATTGAGCCACACCCCTAACCCTTCCAGATTCTATCTAGCCACAGAGGCAAAGACTTCATCCACTGAGGATCTTACCTTCATTTGACATCAGTGAGAGCAAAAGGGCCAGTGGCCTTTAACACTGAGAGGAACCTACTACTACTCTGCATAACTAGGGAAGGAACTACATCCAATTCCACTCCTAGGTATTTCTGATACCTTTGTCCGCAGCTTTGTGGGAGGCTGCATTTGTGGCAGGTGCATAGATGTACATACGTGGTATTAACAATCACATCAAAAAAAAAAAAAAAAAAAAAACAATCACATCAAGCTCCCCATACCACAGAGGAATAAGGACACTGGCAATGGCAGGGTTTCCACAGGCTTTACCTTGGACATCTGGCTGAAGTCAGCAAAACCCTCAGCACTGTTGAAGGACCCGCTTCCAAAAGGGTCTAAGGTTCCAAAGGGATCTGTGATCAGCACCAACAGAGTCAGAAGTTAGTCTGAGACGGAAATGTCTTCAGGGGCCCAGAATCAGGAGATTAAGGGAAGCAAGGCTGACATGCAGTGCTAAGCACCTAAACAAGGGTCTTGTGAGGACTCCCTGCCTGCTCAATCCCTGCCTGCTCAAGCTTGGGGTTTCTCTTATGATAACCGCCTGAGAAGGACTAGGAAGGGTGTGTGAGAGAAATGATGAGCCCTTAGAGGCTGACTTTACACCTCATAGCTTATGTGGGGGTCATTTATCGGGAGCGAGTTTTTTTTGTTGTTGTTTGTCTTCTGAGACAGTCTCATTCTATAGCCCAGGCTGTTTTAGAACTTGTGATCCTCCTGCCTCAGCTTCCCGGTGCTGGGATAACAAATATATACTTGACAAACTATGTATTCTTTTTTTTTTTTTTTGGTTTTTCAAGGTAGGGTCTCACTCTAGCCCAGGCTGACCTGGAATTCACTATGTAGTTTCAGAGTGGCCTCAAACTGACAATGATCCTCCTAACTCTCCCTCCCAAGTGCTGGAAATTCCACCATGCCTTGCAAGCTTTGGATTCTTTAAAGGGAAAAGATTCAAAGATCAAAACCAATGACTGCTAAGAGAAATGTGTAAACCCCATGACACACTACAATAGATTCCTGTCCTAGCTTATTGTCTGGAATGATGCAGGGTCTAGATCAGGAATATGGGCAGGTGGGACTAACAGTGGAGCGGGGGGGGGGGGGGGAACCTCACTTTGGCCTATGGAAGGCCTGGCCAATGATATCCACATGAAGGCTGGCCAGAGAAAATCAGCAAAGGAAATAAACCATCCTCTCATGATCATCTCACCTGATCCTTTTGAGGAGACACTGGAGGATGAAAAGGGATCACTGGATTCAAAAGGGTCGAGCTGAGATAAAGAGAGAGGAAGAGAGTTCATTCGATCCCCTGTGCAATCATTCAACCAGACATTCCTGACAAGCACATTAAAAACAATGCCAGATGACATGAGAGGTGATTTAAACAAACCCAGGCAAAAAAAGAGCAATCCCATTAGATAATGCTCTTATAGGTAACACTGATCAACCCAAGAACAAAAGGAAAAAAATTGCTAATCATATAAAAACTCAGATAAAGGGGCTGGAGAGATGGATTAGCCATTAAAGCACTTGCCTGCAAACTCAAAGGACCCAGGTTCAATTCCCCAGTACCCATGCTAACCAGATGCAAAAGGTGGCACATGTGTTTGTAGTTTGTTTGCAGTGGCTGGATGCCCCGGCACACCCATTCTCTCTGTGTGTCTGTCTGTCTGTCTGTCCCCCTCCATAAATTTTTTTTTTTTTTTTTTTGAGGTAGGGTCTCACTCTGGTCCAGGCTGACCTAGAATTAACTCTGTAGACTCAGGGTAGCCTTGAACTCACAGCGATCCTCCTACCTCTGCCTCCCGAGTGCTGGGATTAAAGGCATGCGCCACAACGCCGGGCCATAAATATTTTTTTTTAATAAGCTTCCTTATGAGGTGTGATGGTGCAGCACTCGGGAGGCAGAGGTAGGAGGATTGTCGTGAGTTCAAGGCCAACCTGAGTTGAATTCCAGGTCAGCCTACAGTAGAGTAAGACCCAAAGGGAAGAAGAAATGAACACAAAGACATCAATGGAAGTTACCAAATCTGACAAAAAAGAAAATAAAGGAAAAAGTAGGGCTGGAATGTAGCTCAGTGGTACAGTACTGGCCCAATGTACATGAAGGCCTGGGTTCCACCCCCAGAACAGACACAGGGACAGAGAGATAGAAAGAACAAGAATGAGAATGAGAAATAGCCAAGGGATGTATGAGAACGAAGCAAATGGCCTGAATATGTGCAACTGGAACCTCAGGAAGATGAGCGAAAATAGTGCATAAAGAAATTCAAGTAAAGGCATATATCCAAAGGACTCATCTCATTTCCTTAGAAGTACATGCTCAACCATGTTTATTGCTGCTCAATTTATAATAGCTGGGAAATGGAACCAGCCTAGATGTCCCTCAACAGATGAGTGGATAATGAAGATGTGGTACATTTATACAATGGAGTTCTACTCAGCGGTAAGGAAAAATGAAGTTATGAAATTTGCAGAAAAATGGATGGACCTGGAAAGGATTATACTAAGTCAGGTAACCCAGGCCCAGAAAGCCAAGCGCCACATGTTCTCTCTCATATGTGGATCCTAGCTACAGATGACTGGGCTTCTGCGTGAGAATGAAAATACTTAGTAGCAGAGGCCAGTAAGTTGAAAAGGAGACATAAAGGGTGGAGAAAGGAAGGGAGGAGGATACTTAATAGGTTGATATTGTATATATGTAATTACAATGATTGTAATGGGGAGGTAATATGATGGAGAATGGAATTTCAAACGGGAAAGTGTGGGAGTGGGGAGGGAGGGAATTACCATGGGATATATTTTATAATCATGAAAAATGTTAATAAAAATTAAAAAAAAAAAAAGAAATTCAAGTAAGCCGGGTGTAGTAGTGCATGTCTTTGATCACAGTACTTGGGAGGCTAAAGTAGGAGGATTACTAGTAGCTCAGGGGCTATAGAATGAGCTCCAAGTCAACCAGAGCTAGAGTGAGACCCTGCCTCAAAAAAACAAAATAGGGCTGAAAAGATGGCTTAGTGGTTAAGGTACTTGCCTGCAAAGCCAAAGAACCCAAGTTCAATTCCCTAGGATCCCCGAAGCCAGATGCACAAGGTGGCACATGCATCTGGAGTTCATTTGCAGTGGCTAAAGACCCTGGCATGCCCATTTTCTCTCTCAGATAAATAAAATAAAAATAAATAGTGGTTCAAGAAATTCAGGAAACCCTAAACAGTATGAATATGAAAAAAACCTAACACTTTACTAGTATGCACATATATAAAACCAGGGACTGGAGAAATGGTTTGGCCTGAAAAGCCTAAGGACACAGGTTCAATTCCCTATTACCCACGTAAGCCAGATACACAAAGTGGTGCATACATCTGGAGTTTGTTTGCAGTGGCTAGAGGCCCTGGTACACCATTCTCTCTATCTCCCTCTTTCTCTCTCTCAAATAAATAAATAAATAACCAAAGATACAGAGAGGATCTGGAAAACAGCTAGAGCTATTTTCCTTCTCAAGGAAAGGCAGTGCTGAAAGAGGAAACCATAAAATATGGAGCAAAAACGGCCCCACAGAGTGCAACCCACAGACGTGCCCTACACAGGTGCTAGGGAGGGCAAGTCCATCTGCCAAAGGAAGGAGAGCAGGAGAGAATTCCTGGGCAATAATAAAAGCATACTTCCTTAACCAGGCTCAATGGCTCATGCCTGTCACCCCAGCATCTGGGAGGCTGAGGCAGAAAGATTGCTGTAATTTCAAGACTATCCTGAGTTACAGAGAGAGACCCTTAAAAAAAACAAAAAAAAAAAAAAAAAAAACCAGGGCATGGTGGTGGCACATGTCTTTAATCCTAGCACTAGTGAGATCAAGGTAGGAGGATTGCTATGAGTTCCAGGCCTGGGCTAGATATCAAGACCCTACCTTGAAAAACCAAAAGAAAAGAAAACTGAAAGAATACTTTTCCCCTTTTCATATAGTAGATTAAAGCAAAAGTTATAATTCTATGTTATAGAGTTTATAATTTACAATATATTTGCACAACATTAACATAACAGCTCTATTGTGGGAATGGAGAGACAGACCTCTATAGTTGCAGATTTTTCCCATTTTACACAAAGTGACACAGTTATTAATTCTAGGCAACTCCTATAAACACTTTTAAAAAAAATTATTCATTTGCAAGTGGGGGGAGGATAGGCAGGTCAGGGCCTCTAGCTGCTGCAAATGAACTCCAGATGCATGTGCCACTTTGTGCATCTGACTTGAGTACTGAGGAGCTGAACCCAGGTCATTAAGCTTTGAAGGCAAGTGCCTTAACTGCTGAACCACCTATCCAGCCCTTTATTCTTTTTTATTTTTATTTTTTGGCTTTTCTAGGTAGGGTCTCACTCTAGCTCAGGCTGACCTGGAATTCACTATGTAGTTTCAGGGTGACCTCAAACTCTCTGCGGTCCTATTTGAGTGCTGGGATTAAAGGCATGCACCACTAGCCCTTTAAAAAAATAATTTATTTTACTTATTTGAGAGAAAGAGGCAGATAGAGAGAAGGAATGGCCATGCCAGGGCTTTCAGCTGCTGCAAACAAACTCCAGACACATGCACCACCTTGTGCATCTGGCTTATATGGGTACTGGGGAATTGAACCTGGATCCTTAGGCTTCATAGGCAAGTACCTTAACTGCTAAGCCATTTCTCTATGCCCCCTTTTTTGGAGATGCGGGTCTCATGCAGCCCAGGCTGACCTTGAACTTTTTTCTTAGAGAGAGACAGAGACAGAGATAAAGAAAGAGGCAAGAGAGTTGGTGCGCCAGGACCTCAGCCACTGTAATCGAACTCTAGAAGCTTGTGCCACCTTAGTGGGAATATGCAACCTCATGGTTGCCTCACCTTTATGTATCTGGCTTACATGGGATCTGGAGAGTCAAAGATGAGTCCTTAGGCTTCACAGGCAAACACTTTAAGTGCTAAGCCATATCCCCAGTGATCCCCCCTTTTTTTCTTTTGTTTTTTCCTTTAGTTATTTATTTGCAAGGAGAGAGAAGAGAGAGACACAAAAAGAGACTGGGCATGCCAGGGCCTCCAGCCACTGCAAAACAATTCCAGACACATGTGTCCCTTGTGCATCTGGCTTATGAGGGACCTGGGTCCTTGAGCTTCACAAGCAAACACCTTAACCAATAAGCCATTTCTCCAGCCCACCCCCTTTTTTTTTGAGGTAAGGTATCGCTCTAGCCCAGGCTGACCTGGAATTTACTACGTAGTCCTAGGCTGTCCTCGGACTCACAGTGATCCTCCTACTTCTGCCTCCTATGTGTGCTGGGTAGGATTAAGGGTGTGTGCTACCATGCCTGACATGTTTTTTGAGGCAAAGTCTCATTTTGTAGCACAAAGTGGCCTTGAACTGGCAGTGGTCCCCTTGCTTCAGCTGCCAGAGGCATGACCTGCTATGCCTGACTAAAATCAAAAGGACTGAAAACATAAGGATAGGTTCTTTAATTACAAATCAAGTAAAAAATCTGGCAGATGTCTGTACTTAATTTGCAGCAGCAGGAGGCCCTGACATGCCCATGCTTGTTCATAAAATAAAATAAAATAAATAAAATAAAATAAATAAAATAAAATAAAATAAAATGATATGCGGGGGAAAGGTATGGACCTAAAAATGAAACTATACACCTCAAGCAATATGTGAGTAAGCAGAATTAGAACTAAAAACTAGAAAATATCCTAAACTGAATGACAATGAAGAAATAAATAGCTAAAAGCTGGGCATGGTGACACACACCTTTAATCTCAGCACTCAGGAGGCAGGTGGAGGTAGGAGAATCACTGTGAGTTCGAGGCCACCCTGAGACAACTTAAGTGAATTCCAAGCCAGCCTGAGCTGGAGTGAAACCCTACCTTGAAATCCCAACCCCCCAAAAAAATTTTAAGTAAGAAATTACTAAAATGCACAGAACCTGACAACGTTATATTTGAGAAAAATTGTCATTTTAAATCTATACTAAAAGACACTCTAAAGCAGTGACTGAGGCTGGGCCTTTTTGCTTTATATGTTTTGGCTCTTACTAATGTTCAGAGAAAGAGACAGACAGACAGAGAGGGGTAATGGACACATCAGGGCCTCTTACCAATGCAAACAAACTCCAGACACATGGGCCACTTTGTGCATCTGGCTTAAGGTGAGTACTGGGGAACTGAACCCAGGCCATTAGACCCAAGCAAATGCCTTTAAGTGCTGAACCTCTCCAGTCCTGGGTGTTATTTATTTAGTTATTTTTGGTATTGTTTTGTTTTGTTTTTCGAGGTAGGGTCTCGCTTTCTAGCCCAGGCTGACGTGGAATTCACTATGTGGTTTCAGGGTGGCCTTGAGCTCATGGTGATCCACCAACCTCTGCCTCCCAAGTGCTGGGATTAAAGGTGTGTGCCACTATGCTGAGCTTTATTTTTGGTGGCTTTGAACAAGGTCTCATTATGTAGCCCAGATGTGCCTCAAAGACCTCCTGTCTTAGCCTCCCTGGTGCTGGGTTTGAAACCAAGCACCACCATACCTATTTTTTGTTTTGGGGATATTTTCTTTTTCGAGGTAGGGTTTCACTGTAGCTCAGGCTGGCCTGGAATTCACTATGTCATCTCAGGGTGGCCTTGAACTCACAGCAATCCTACCTCTGCCTCCTGAGTGCTGGGATTAAAGGCATGCGCCACTACGCCTAGCTATTTGTTTTTGTTTTTTTCTTTAATGCATGTGTGGTTTGCATGTTTGGGCACACATACACATGTGCACATTTCTATGGAGGCCAAAGGTTTATCTAGTGAGACAGCTTCTCTCACTTGAGCACGGAATTTACAGATTCAGCTAGTTTAGCTGTCTCCACCTCCCCAGTACTGACTGGGATTACAGGCAGAACATCATGCCCACTCAGCACTTACATGGATGCTGGGAATCCAAACTCCAGTCCTCACCCACACATAGTTAACACTTTACCAACTGAGCCATCGCCCTAGCCCCTTCACCTTATTATTTTTAATTTTTTAAGATCTCTTGTTTATTTTTATTTATTTATTTGAGAGCAACAGAGAGAGAGAGAGAGAGAGAGAAAGGCAGATAGAGAGAAAGAGGGGATGGGAGCACCAGGATCTCCAGCCATTGCAAATGAACTCCAGATATACGCTTCCTCTTATGCATCTGACTAATGTGGGTCCTGGGGAATCAAGCTTCCAGCTGGGGTCCTTAGGCTTCACAGGCAAGCGCTTAACTGCTAAGCCATCTCTCCAGGCCTTAAATATTTTTAAAATTTTTATTTATTTATTTGAGAAAAGGTGGGGGGGGGAATGAGCACATCAGGGCCTCCAGCCACTGAAAACAAACTCTAAACACATGCCCCATTTTGTGCATCTGGCTTTACATGTGTACTGGGGAACAGAACCTGGGTCCTTTGGCTTTGTTGGCAAGAGCCTTAACAACAAAGTTCTCTCTTCAGCCCCTATTTTTTTTATACTTCATATTTATTTATTAAGAAAGAGAATGAGCTGGGCATGGTGGTGCACGCCTTTTAATCCCAGCACTTGGGAGGCAGAGGTAGGAGGATTGCTGTGAGTTCAAGGCCACCAAGACTACATAGTTAGTTCCAGAGCAAGACCCTACCTCAAAAAAACAAATAAAATAAAATAGAGAAAGAATGGGCATGGCGAGGGCCTCAGCCACTACAAATGAACTTCAGATGCACATGACACCATGTGCATCTGGCTTATGTGGGTTCTGGATAATTGAACCTGGGCCCTTGGGTTTCACAAGCAGTACCTTAACTGCTAAGCCATCTCTCCAGCCCCCATCTTATTTTTTGAGACAATGTCTTTCAGTGTATCCCAGGCTGGCCTTGAACTCAGTGATTCTCCTCAGTCTGCCCCTTTTGTGTTAGGATCACAGGCATGTGCCACCTTGCCCAGCTAAAGACTAGACCTTAGTAAGTTAGAAGAGTAAAGGAAATCCAAAATAAGCAGAGCCAAGGATATAGTGACAATATGAAAGAAATGCCTGGGGACACGGCTCAGAAGAGTCCTTGCCTACCATGTATAAGGCCTAGCTTCCATCCCTAACACCACAAGCTAACAAAATAGACAGAATAAATTGGTGAAGTAGAAAACAAGCAGTTGGGGCTGTAGAAATGGCTTATCAGTTAAGGTGCTTGCCTAAAACACCTAAGGACCCAGGTTTGATTCCCCAGTACCCACATTAGCCAGATACACAAGTTAGTGCATGCATTTGGAATTTGTTTGCAGTGATCAGAAGCCCTGAAGTGCCCATTCTATCTGCCCCTAATAAATAAGCAAATAAATAAATAAGAAAACAAGCAGGAGAGGAAATTAATGAAATCAAAAGTTGGTTCTTGGAAAAGATCAATACAATTCATAAGCAGATTATGCATACCAGGAATGACAAAGATGTTTCACTCCAGGCTGTGAAGATGTAAGGAAAGGCTAGTGAGAAACACAAGCTGAGCTTCCCTCATCTAACATATGTGGAAGCAGACAAGATCTGGATGAATTAACATGGGAACAGGACTCCAATCTATATACAACATTCATTTGTGTTTCTTGCATACTTTATTTATTTATTTAGGTTTATTTTTTTATATAAATTTATTTTGTATTAAAATATAACACTGTGACATCTTCAATGATTATCATCTTTCCACCACAGATAAAATGACCATAATGCTGGTGCTGGCACACTAAGCTAGAACTCGACCTGTTCATCTACTTTTTCATTTCACTCTCCTGTGACCTTCATGGCTTCTTTTTTTATTTTTTTGTTTATTATGTATGTTTATTTTTGAGGTAAGGTCACACTCTAGCTCAGAACTAAAGTGTGACCTAGAACTAACTCTGTAGTCCCAGACTGGCTTTAAACTCACAGTGATCCTCCTATTTCTGCTTCCAGAGTGCTGGGGTTAATAGTGTGCACCAGGGGCTGGAGAGATGGCTTAGCGGTTAAGCGACTGCCTGTGAAGCCTAAGGACCGGTTCAAGGCTCGATTCCTCAGGACCTGTGTAAGCCAGATGCACAAGATGGAACATACATCTGGAGTTTGTAGTGGCTGGAGGCGTGGCATGCCCATTATCTCTCTCTCTCTCTTTCTGCCTCTTTCTCTCTTTATTGCTCTCAAAGAAATAAATATAAATAAGAAAAACTTTTTAAAAAACTGTGCACCACCATACCCAGCCTTTCTTACATAACTTATACACAAGGCCTGAAGCAGATTTTACAATTTTTAGTGCAACTGTGTTCTGGACTTGTCCTACCATGTAAGGTCAGATGTAAGGTCTTGGTGGGAGTGGTGTTTCCTTTGAGTTATAAATCAAAAGCAAGCTCAGCCCCTTTCCCTCTTGCTTCCTTTTCACACACATGCCTTCCATGCTACACTGTTTCCCTTTGTGTACTTCTACCATGTTGTGATGTAGGAGGCATCAGATGCAGCTGCCAGTCACACCTCCAAAACTGTGAGCCTCTTTGTTTATAAACTGCCCAGCCTCAAGCATTTTTTATTTTTATTTTTTTATTTTTTGGTTTTTCAAGGTAGGGTCTCACTCTAGCCCAGGTAGACCTGGAATTCACTAAGTAGTCTCAAGGTGACCTTGAACTCATGGTGATTCTCCTACCTCTGCCTCCCGAGTGCTGGGATTAAAGGTGTGCGCCACCACACCTGGCTTCAGGCATTTTTTTTTTTTTTTTTTTTTTTGTAGTAACAAAGAACAAACTTCCAATGATGCCACTGATGCTGAATTTGTGCTTCAGAAGGAAACTTGTGTGCCTCGGTTGTCTGGAACTTAATCTTCCTGCCTAAATCTCCTTAGTATATCAGACTATAGGTATGGCCACCTACCTAGCTACATGTGGCATTTTGTTGTCATTTTTGGAAAGTGGAGTGGCAGTGGGGGCAGGTAACCAGAGTAAAGGAACAACAACTATTTCAGAACACACTCCAACCCTGACATGTAATTGGTGGCGAACTGTGACAACCTGACTCACAGCACCGGGCTCAGCAGTGACTGGGCCAGACTACAACCTCAAAATACAGTAACAAGACCAGGCTGCAACACCAGTTCCCGGCCAAAATCTGGTCTCAGTAATGCCACGGCTCCACCATGATGAGCAGAAATCAGAGACCAAGTCAGTTTCTTGCTTCATGAAGAAGGCATGCCCCCCCACAAGAGGATGCACATAGGAAACCCTGAAGCTGTGTCACATGCACTCACCTTTGAAGGTAAAGATGGGTTCTTCATGAATGGGTCTGAGGTAAAGGGGTCGTTCTTTGTCTGTTTCTTAAAGAAGTTGTCAGAGGCAGAGCTACGGAATGGGTCACTTTCTTTGAAAGGATCCCCTCCAAATGGATCTGGATGGGGTTTGGAAGGAGGAGAAATATCCTGTGAGTAATGACATCAGAAAGGAATGCACAGACACCAAGTCATGGACACCGTGGATGGAAAGCTCTAAATATGGTAGAAACCATGATAACTGAGTGGGTTGTGAGTCACTGAGAGTGGGGACAATGGTAAAGGAACACAGGGGAAGCTTTCAAGGTAAGGGAAATGTTCTCTAATCTCATACCACTCTGCATCTGTCAAGAGTTGTCTAAGTAAGTAACTATCAAGGGCTGAGGTGCAGCCTGGTGGAAGAGTACATGCCTAGCCAAAGGCCCCAGGCTCCTTCCCCAAGACCCCAGAATATACAAATAAGGTCATTACATCAGTGTACCTTGATACTCCTGAGGTCATTCCCACATGCTTCACAGATGCCAAAATCTTTGGATACTTAGTCCTTTCTACAGCATGGCTCAGAACTTGTGCACAATCTCTTGTAGACTTTATTATTTTATTTTTGCTTATATGTGCTGTGTATGCACAAGAGTTTGATGCCAAGTATGTTCCTCAATCACTCCCCACCTTATCTTGATTTGAGAAAGGACCTCTAATTGAGTGTAGCAATTAACTAGACTAGAGAGCAAGCCCTGGTGATTCTTCTGTGTCCACTTCTCCAGTGCTGGGATTACAGGTATGGGCTCTCGTGCCTGGCTTCTACATGGGTTCTGGAGATGCTCATGCAGCAAGCACATTATAGCACAATTATCTCTCTAGTTCCCCAACTTTGCACTTTAAAATGGTGACTTTTTTTTCGAGGTAGCATCTCAGTCTACCTTAGGCTGACCTGGAATTCACTAAGTAGTCCCAGGGTGGTCTCAAACTCTCAGAGATCTTCCTACCTCTGCCTGCCAAGTGCTAGGATTAAAGATGTGCACCACTATGCCTAGCTCCCCCCACCCTTTTTTTTGGTTTTCAAAGTAGGGTCTCACTCTAGCCCAGGATGACCTGGAACTCACTGTGTAGTCTCAGGGTGGCTTCAAATTCATGGCAACCCTTCTACCTCTACCTCCTGAGTGCTGGGGTGTACACCACCACACCTGGCTCCTTTTTTTTTTTTTTTTTTTTTTTGAGGTAGGGTTCCGCTCTAGCCCAGGCTAATTTGGAATACACTATGTAGTCTCAGGCTGGCCTTGAACTCTTAGCAATCCTTTTACCACTACCTCCCAAATCCTTGGATTAAAGGTGTGCATCCCAGCCAACATGGTGACTGTTTAATGCAACGTGAATTTCACTTCAAGAAGAAAATAATTAGTAGGTAACGTGGTTCCCAACAATAACTACGTCCACAGGAGGCCCAAAGGTGGGATATGATAGCACCTGGGTGTTATGAGGCAGGAAGACTATGTGAGCCCAGGAGTTCAAGACCAGCCTAGGCAAAGTAATAGGAGACCCTGACTCAAAAACAAACAGGGATGAGAAAATGGCTTAGCAGTTAAGGCACTTGTGTGCAAAAACAAAGGACCCAGGTTCGATTCCCCAGGACCCATGTAAGCCAAATGCACAAGGAGGCACATGTGTCTAGAGTTCATTTGCAGTGGCTGGAGGCCCTGGTATGCCCATTCTCTCTATCTCTGCTTCTCTCTCTTTTTCTCAAATAAATAAAAATAAATAAATAATCAAAAACACCAAATAAAACAGAGCTGGAGAGATGGCTCAACAGTTGAAGGTACTTGCTTTTGAAGCCTGGGTTCAATTTCCCAGTATCCATGTAAAGCCAGATGCCCGAAGTAGCACATACATCTGGAGTTTGTTTACAATATCAAGAGACCCTGGAATGACCACACACACTCTCTTCCCCCTCTCTCGCAAATAAATAAAAATATTAAAAAATAAAAAAATTTAAAAGTAATGGGACATCAACCTCATGTGACATGTAATGACTATTTTTTTCTATCACAATACCACTATACCTAATATGAATGGACAGAAGTGCCACTGTGTGTAGATGTTACATAGAACAAACTGTCTTAAGTATGCACAATAATCAGATGCTGTATGCTACCTTATGGTTAAGTCTCAGGGTCATACTGGTGAGCTGGGTTCTGCCCTGCTGCCCAACTTGAACTAGGCCAGGGATATTCTCAGCACATAGCCAGGAACACTAAGCCCAGGCCTTTACCTGTTGCTGCTGTCTGTTGCTCTGCAAAGGGGTCATTCTGGAACGGGTCACCTAGGGCAGAGAAGAGAGAAATGCTTAGCTGGGTCAAGAGAGGCCAGAAAGTGGGTACCTGGCCTGGTTTAGGGGTAGAAGTGATTCCTTCCTCTTCCTGCCTGAGCCCACAGTAACCTTGGTATATGAAAGTGGGGGCTTAAGCATAGCCACAGGTGGGCATTTTCCTGGATAAGAGGTAGTGACAAGAGGACCAGGAATAAGGCTAGCCTTATCTGAGACTGTCTCAAAAAACAGGGTTTAGGGCTGGAGAGATGGCTTAGTGGTTAAGCGCTTGCCTGTGAAGCCTAAGGACCCCGGTTCGAGGCTCGGTTCCCCAGGTCCCACGTTAGCCAGATGCACAAGGGGGCGCACGCATCTGGAGTTCGTTTGCAGAGGCTGGAAGCCCTGGCGCGCCCATTCTCTCTCTCTCCCTTTATCTGTCTTCTCTCTCTGTGTCTGTTGCTCTCAAATAAATAAAATTTAAAAAAAAAAAAAACAAAAAAAAAAAACCACAGGGTTTAGCAGTAAGGCATTTGCCTGCAAAGCCAAAGGATCCCAGTTTGACTTTCCAGGACCCACATAAGCCAGGTGCATAATATGTGGGTGTATGTGTCTGGAATTCATTTGCAGTTGGCTGGAGGCCCTGGCGCGCCCATTCTCCCTCTCCTTCTGCCTTTCTCTAATAAATAAACAATATATTAAAAACAAACAAAAAGAAAGAAAAAGAAAACCAACAACAAATGTGTCCTTTCCACATGTAAGTTCAGTTCTGAAGAACACAGAGAAGCTAGGGATGGGACTTCTTTTTAATATTTTAAAATTTATTTAAGGGTAGGGGGAGATGACAGGAAAGAAGAGAATGGCAAGCCAGGGCCTCTAGCCACTGCAAACTCCAGACACATGTGCCACCTTGTGCATCTGGCTTATGTGAGTCCTGGGGAATTGAACCTGGGTCATTTGGCTTTGCAGGCAAGTGCCTTAACCACTAAGCCATCCCTCCAGCCCTGGGATGCAGCTTCTTGAATATATCTTCAATACTCTTAGCTGGTGGGTGATCTGGGAGATGAAAATTTACATAGGAACCTAAGCTTACAGGACCTTGCTCATGGTTGTTGATCCTTACACCAATCTGGAAGGAAGAATAAATTTGCTAGCCCGATGAGGGCTGAGGAAAGGGTTGGGGTTGAGGGGGCAACTAGAGCCTTTCCCAGAACACTTCTGTGCTTTTGCTCTTTAGGGATATAAACCAAAGCTAATGAGGTCTGTACTCCTCCATTCAGACTGTGTGATGTCTTGGTTTCTCCAGTTAGCATGTGACAGGTTCAAGTACCATAAGGAAAACAGCCCCTCGGTAAGAAAGTGGGCCCCAGTGGTACCTTTGAAGGGGTCAGCTCCTTTAAATGGGTCAGACTTGAAAGGGTCCTCTGCCTGGAAGGGGTCTGGATGTAATTCTTGCGTGTTGTTGCTAAATAATAAGGCTTTATTTTTGAAAGGATCTTCCTAGAATGTTGGAAAAGACAGGAGATTGAGTTATTTCTGGTTAGTATCAAGCACAGAATTCTATACCTGACACTTGAAAATTTTGACATAGTGTGACCCTGAAGATAATGACTTAAAAAACAAACCACTGTTGGGCGTGGTGCCACATGCCTTTCATCCCAGCATTTGGGAGGCAGAGGTAGTTGGACTGCAGTAAGTTCAAGGACACCCTGAAACTACACAGTGAACTCCAGGTCAGCCTGGGCTAGAGTGAGAGCCTACCTCAAAAAACCAAAAATAAAAAATAAAAAATGGAGCGGGACTTCAGGGATGACTTAGTGGTTAAGGTGTTTGCCTGCAAAGCCAAAGGACCTAGGTTTGACTCTCTAGGACCCACGTAAACCAGATGTACAAGGTGGTACATCCATTTAGAGTTTGTTTGCAGTGGTTAGAGGCCCTGGAGCGCCCATTCTGTTTCTCTCAAAAAAAACCCACCAAAACACAATTAAATATAAATAAGTCACTGACTAGAAACAGCCCAAATATAGATAAACAGATGAATGAGAAAACAATGGGGAGGAGGTCTATCCACAGTAAAACATTATTGAAAAAGTATGAAATTCTGTCACATACAACATGAATGATCCATGAGGATACCATGCTAAGTGGAAATAAGCCAGCCACCCAGAGATAACACTGTGATCCCACTCCTATGAAATCACATTCAGAGACAGAAAGTAAAATGGGTGCCAGGGGCTGTGGAAAGACTGGAGTATTAAATGAGGACAAAATTTCAGTTTGGGTAGATAAAGCTCTCAGTTCAGGTGTATGGGCTAAACTGCCACACACTGTACACTTAAAAATGGTTAAGAACTCTGGCTGCTTCTCTCTCTCAAATAAATAAATAATTTTTAAAAATTGCCTTTAAAAACAAAAGACAGCCGGGTGTGGTGGTGCACACCTTTAATCTCAGCACTCAGCAAAGGTACAGAGATTGCTGTGAGTTCAAAGCCATATAGTGAATTTCAGGACAGCCTGAGCTAGAGTAAAACCCTACCTTGGGGAGAAAAAAAAATGGCTAGAGAGATGGCTTAGCAGTTAAGGCACTTGACTGAGACGCCTAATGACCCAGGTTTGATTCCCCAGAACCCACATGCAGCAGATGCACAAGGTCGTGTAGCATCTGGAGTTTGTTTGCAGTGCTTAGAGGTCCTGGGACATACATTCTCTAGCTGTCTGTTGCTCTCAAATAAATAAACATTTTTAAAATTTGACTTTAAAAAAATTGTTAAGAAGACAAATTTTTACTCTATGTCTACTTAATAACTATGCTTAACATATTTATTTATTATTATTTTTTGGTTATTCAAGGTAGGGTCTCACTCTAGCCCAGGCAGACCTGGAATTCACTCTATTTTTTTGGTGGCCTCAAATTCACAGCAATCCTACCTCTGCCTCCTAGGTGCTAGGATTAAAGGTGCAAACCACCATGCCCTGCCAATTATGCTTTTTCATTTATTTTTCTTTAGCCAGGCATTGTGGCACACATGAATACTGCAAGCTATTTGGAAGGCTGAGGCTGAAGGAAAGCCTAATCCCAAGGGTTTGAGGCCAGCCTGGGCAGCATATAAGACCCCCACTCAAAAAAAAAAAATTTTTTTTTGGAGGTAGGGTCTCACTCTGGCCCAGGCTGACCTGGAATTAATTACATCGTCTCAAGGTGGTCGCGAACTCACGGCAATCCTCCTATCTCTGCCACCTGAGTGCTGGGATTAAAGGTGATTTTCTTTTGATATTTTTTTATTATTAACAACTTTCATGGTTATTAAAAATATCCCACGGTAGTGCCCTACCCCACCCCCCAACCTTCCCCTTTGAAACTCCATTCTCTATCATATCCCCTTCCCCTCTCAATCAGTCTCTTTTATTTTGATGTCATAATCTTTTCCTCCTATTATGATGGTCTTGTGTAGGTAGTGTCAGGCACTGTGAGGTCATAGATACCCAGGCCATTTTGTGTTTGGGGGGTACATGTAAAACAAATTTTTTATTCACTGAGGATAAAGTAACATTTGTGGAAATGTCATAAGGAGTGGTAAAGGCTAACCTAACTCTACAGCACAAGTCTCACTCCTAGGGCATGACCATCCTCACCATGTTTGTTTTATGTTGTTATTGGTTTGCTTGTTTGTTTTTTGCGTGTTTGTGTGTGTGTGCGCGCGCGCTGTAAGTTCGTGTGTGTGGCCAGATGACCTAAGGGTCATTCCTTTTTTGTTTGTTTTTTCGAGGTAGGGTTTTGCTCTAGCCCAGGCTGCCCTGGTATTCACTAGGTAGTCTCAGGGTGGCCTTGAACTCACAGCAATCCTTCTACCTCTGCCTCCTGAGTGCTGGGATTAAAGGTGTGCACCACCACGCCTGGTCTAAGGGTCATCCTTTAGGCATGCCATCTACCTTTCTTTGAGACAGGATCTCTCATTGGTCTGGAGCTCACTGATTCAGTTAGACTAACTGGCCAGGAATTCTCCTCTCTCTCTCTCTCATTCCCTCCCTCCCTCCCTCTCTCTCTCCAGCACTGGGATTATAGATGTGTACCACCATGTGGATTCTGGGGATTGAACTCAGGTCCTCATCCTTTATTTTCTTTTTAAAGAGGACAGAATTGTCGTACCAAGGCCTCCAGCCACTGTAATCAAACTCCAGACGCATGTGCCACCTTGTGCACGCATTACTTTGTGTGTCTGGTTTATGAGGGATCTGGGGAGTTGAACATGGGTCCTTAGGCTTCACAGGCAAGTGCCTTAACCACTAAGATATCTCACTAGCTTGCTCATGCTTTCTTTTTTTTTTTTTGTTTTTTGTTTTTTGTTTTTTGGTTTTTCGGTAGGGTATCGCTCTGGTTCAGGCTGACCTGGAATTCATTATGTAGTCTCAGGGTGGCCTCAAACTTTTGGTGATCCTCCTACCTCTGCCTCCCAAGTGTGGGATTAAAGGCGTGCGCCACCACACCCAGCTTGTTTATGCTTTTGAGACAAGTACTTTATCAACTGAGCTACTTTTCCCAGCATTTCCACTATCTTTATGTTATACTACCTCTGTGGGCGATTAAAGGAACAGCTCTTGGTAGATTCACCCTGGTATCTCAGTACTCAGGAGGCAGAGGCAGGAAGATCAGGAGTTCCAGATCAGACTGGGTCCTGTCTCAAAAACCCTAAACTGATCTGAAGAGATGGCTCAGCAGTAAAGGTGTTTCCTTGCAAAACCTAATGACCTAGGTTTGATTCCCTAGTACCCAGAAGCTGGAGGCCCTGCCTCTCTCACACTGCTTGTGAATGAATAAATAAAAATTATATATATTTGAACCCTAAATCATCTGGGCATGTTGAGTCTGAGGACACCCTGAGACTACATAGTTAATTCCAGGTCAGCCTGGGCCAGAGTGAGACTCTACCTCAAAAAAAAATTATTTTTTGAGTGGGGTCTTATATGCTGCCCAGGCTGGCCTCAAACCTACCCTGAAAAACCAAAATAATAGTAATAATAATGAAAAATAAATAAATAAAATTAAAAAAAAAACCCTAAATCGAAAACAACCTCCTCTACCTACTTTCTACACCAAGAAACAAATGGGCTATTTTCATCTGATGAGGAAATGAGGGTTAGGGTGAGACTGGTGCAGTTAGAATTACTAAAGCATATGTGACACTTTGCATTTTTTATAAGTGCTTATTTCTAGAAACAGCATGTATATTCAAAGCAGAAGAGAAAAAAATACTTTTGAAGAACATATTTTCATATGGAAAACTGCCTGAGAGGGGTAAGCATGTGATTCTGCAAAGAACATCCTTGGTTTAGACATGAAGGGTTTATCTGGCTTAATACAGACACTCTCGAGAAAACATGACTGTCCCACTACCATGTTTTTAAAAAGTACAACTTCATCCCTGATGATACACTACTGCCTACTAGTAGTCTGGCAAATCGACCTGTTATCCAAACCATGACCAAATCATTTCCAAGCTTGGGTGCCTATGAAAGTACACAGTAATTTGGAGGGTGACATAAAAGGTCCAAGAGGAAACTTTCTTTTAAAAAATATGGTAGTAAGCTGGGCGTGGTGGCGCACGCCTTTAATCCCAGCACTCGGGAGGCAGAGGTAGGAGGGTTGCTGTGAGTTCAAGGCCACCCAGAGATGACAGAGTGAATTCCAGGTCAGCCTGGACTAGTGTGAGACTCTACCTCAAAAAACCAAAAGGGTAGTATATACACACGTACATATATTTATTTGAGAGAGAATGAGTGTGCTAGGGCCTCTTGCCACTGCAAACAAATGCCAGATGCATGTGCCACTACTGTGTCTGACTTTATGTGGGTACTGGGGGATCGAACCTATCCTGGCAGACTTTGCAATCAAGTGCTTTTAACCAGGGAGCCCTCAGGCACAAAATTATTTTTTTGTTTTGTTTTGTTTTGTGAAGTAGGGTCTCCCTCTAGTCCTGACCTGGAACTCACTATGTAGTCTCAGGGTGGCCTTGAACTCATGGCACTCCTCCTACCTCTGCCTCCCAGGTGCTGGGATTAGAGTGCACCCCCATGCCCAGCTCACAAAATTAATTTTTTTTGTTGGAAATATATTTTATGGGCTAAAATTGGAAATGCATATCAAGAGTCGTAAAAAAGTAAACCATACAAAATTAATTTTGAAGCCAGGTGTGGTGGCACACACCTTTAATCCCAGTACTTGGGAGGCAGAAGTAGGAGGACCACAGTGAGTTTGAGGTCACCCTGAGACTACATAGAGAATTCCAGGTCAGCCTGAGCTAAAGTGAGACCCTACATCGAAAAACCAAACATAGCAATAATAATAATAATTTTGTTTTGTTTTTTGAGGTATGGTCTCAGGGTTGCCTCCATTTCACAGTGATCCTCCTACCTCTGCTTCCCGAGGGCTAGGATTATAAGGTGCATGCCACTACACCAAGCCCAAGATCAAAATTTCTAATAAGACTGCTTTGCTTCTACACTGGGGTAGCTGAGCATGGGGGCAGCAGGATGATCCCCAGAGAAACTGGGTTAAGAGGAAGTACCAACCAGGGGTGGTGATGCACATCACCCTAATAGTAGGAAGGCTAAATCAGAAGATCAGAAGGCCAGTCTGAGTTAGAGAGTGTTTTAGGCTTGCCTGGGTTACATGGCAAGACTCTTTAAATAAATAAATAAATACATAATTTTTTTTTTTTAAAAGCCACCAGTGCAGACTGTTGGTGATGAAGGGAAGTGAATGAATTATTTCTTTACTTGGGACCAATTCCCTAGAGCCTCTGAACATAGGCCTTCCCCAGCCAGGGATTCCAGGCTCTCAGACAAGTTATAAAGCAACCACAACAGTGTACCAATGACCATGCCTAGCCTCCATATAGACAGCAAGGCATTCATGACCACAAGATACACACAAGATACACACAGCCCTCAAGAGGCCATGGAAGTTCAAGGACACCAACTGATGTGTGGAGAAAATGGAAGTCCTGATCAAGTGAAATCTCTGGACCTCTTACACTGCACAGTGGTATCAGGAATAAATGTGCTTCAGAAGACAGAGAAGAACAATGGGGATGACCTGGATGAGGGAGTCAGTCATAATGCTTAGCTTGAGTGGAAGCTTCTGTTTGGTTCTGAAGGGTTGCTAATTTACAGGTAAGTTTCCTGAGTGATGATGAATGGAAGGCTATGGAGGAACAAGGGAGATTTAAGAAGCTCAGCTATGCCCCCTGCCTGAACAGCTTGGCTTTGACACCCCAGGAGGAGCTCAAACAGCAAAGGGAAGGCTCCCTTCCCATCAAGGGTACCTCTGAAGTGTTGCTGGGTGCTGCTGGGTAGAAAGCACTTGCACAATGTGCATAAGCCCTGGGTTTTATCTCCAGCCACACAAAGAACACACACCAGGAAGATTCATAGAGCTAGAGTAAGTAGAAGTGGCTTTTGTTCCATGTTAGACTCAGAGCTGAAAACTGCCATGTACTCTAGCACCCCTACCACCCACCAAGGAGAACTGATTATATCTATCAACTTAGGGGTCATGAATGCAACAGAAAGATATAGGCCTCACCATGTATGACATTCTGAGAACTGCATTGCTTGGCCATAACATTGTGTGCACACATGTACAAACCAGTATGTATATGATACCACTAATGGATGCCATCTTCTGGGACAAGTGAATCATGTGGTCCCTTGTTGACTGAGACATTGTATGTGTAATTGTACTAGGGTGAGGCAAAATACATTTATTTAACTTTATTTATCTATTTACTTGTAGTCCAGGGGACAGAACCCAGGGCCTCGCATAGCCTTGGCAATTGCTCTACTCTGAGCCAACCCCAGCTTCTAAGGTTAAATATTTCAAATGACAAAATCAGTAGCGGTTCTTAAGTTCTGCCCTTCTTAGGAAACAGGCATGGCAAATGCAATGGTGCTAAAGAAGTTTCTGGGTATCCAGAAAAGACAAGTAATAAAAGATGGCTTAGGGCTGGGGGTGAGGCTTGGCAACAGTGCCTTTGCCTACCATGCAGAAGGCTCTGGGCTACATCAGCAATGCAAAAATATTAAGTAATAAGTATGTAATGGTTTTAAGAATCCTGTTTCTGGAGCTGGCCATGGTGGCTCAGCACTCAGGAGACTGAGGCAGGAGGAGCACTCAGTTTGTGCTAGCATGAACATGAAACCCTACCTCAAAAAAAAAAAAAAAGCCAGGCTTGGCAGTGCACGCCTTTAATCACCAGCACTCAGGAGGCCAGGTAGAAGGATTGCCAAGAGTTCGAGGCCACCCTGAGACTACATAATTAATTCCAGGTCAGCCTGGACCAGAGTGAGACCCTATCTCAAAAAACCAAAAAAATAAAATAAAATAAAGCCTATGTCTTTAGGACAAAGTGACATTATGTGAACTTAATACTGGGCTAAGAAACTTGAGACAAATTTCCCATAGAAAGTTCTAGATGTGCCCCTCTGGTTACACTGTTCTCTGGGAGCTCAGCCCCCACCAGCAGCCCACAAAGAGAACACTCTGCTCCATTTAGTCATGAGACGAACATTGAACAAAGACCTTGCTTCAAAGTATTTATTAAGAAATGGATACAGGGCCTCCAAATGCTTTTAAAACTGTATTAGTACAAGGAGATGTGAGTCTTTTTTTTTTTCCCACACACCAATTATAAGTTCCTATGTAACATATTTGATGTCTATATTCCACAGGGACTGTTGTGGAAAATTTGCCCTTAAAAGATAAAACAAAACTAACAAGAAAGGAATTTTTTTTTTTTTTTTAAGAAAAAGCTTTGATGGTGGCAGTGGGGAACCACAGGCCACTTACAAATTGTCACTTTGTTGCCACTTTTTTTTTTTTTTTTTTTTGAGGTAGGGTCTCGCTTTAAGCCCAGGCTGACGTGGAATTCACTTAGTCTCAGGCCGGCCTCAAACTCATTCCCCTACTTCTGCCTTGCGAGTGCTGGGATTAAAGGCTTGCATCATGACACCTGGCTGTTGTCAACTTTTGTCCAAGGATACAGGTTGGATCAAATTGATAGAAGGATTAAGAGGAAACTCTTCTCCAGACAAGGAAACAAGACAGGCTAGCTGTGTGAGTGGAGAATCAGACTGGAGTGAGGAGCAAGACTATGAGGCAAAATACACCAACAATAGGCTGCACGCAGCGTGAGGAATTCCACAGTAATTCCATGAAAAAAAAAGAGAGACCCTCAGGTTACATGTAGATAAGATGCTCCTGAGAGGTCCATGGGGGGGGGGGGAGACTTATTTACCTGTTTGCAAGGCCAACAGTAAAGAGACCCTGAGAAGCAGAGGGAGACAAGAGCATGGTGACATTAGGCCAGATACAAGAGAGATGAGGACTCACAGGGGAGGCACATGCAGATTCTCCGTAAGCTACTGGAACCTAGGAAGGAAACACTTGGAGAAATGACAAGAGGTAACTGTGCTTACAGTGTGATCAGATCACAGGACCAGTGAAGAGGCACAGAGAAGCTAAGGCAATGCGCTGGAAGAAGTGGTAGTGATAGCAGCATTAATATCAGCACAGCACCCTGGAACACCAAGCCCAGCCAGCCCCAGGCTTGGGGCTAAGGTGATAGACACTGCAATGCAGGACAAAGCAATGACAACCAGAGAAAGAAGTCACACTCATCTGGATGCCAGTGGCTCAGACAGCTAGAGACCAAAGCCTAGGGCATGACATAAAGTGATAAGGTTTTTTTTTTTAAATAAATTAAATATATTTTTAATACATTTTTATTTATTTATTTGAGAATGACCGAGAGAGAGAGGGAGAGAGAGAGAGAGGGGGAGAGAGAATAGGCGCACCAGGGCCTCCAGCCACTGCAAATGAACTCCAGATGCGTGCACCCCCTTGTGCATCTGGCTAACGTGGGTCCTGGGGAATCGAGCCTCGAACTGGGGTCCTTAGGCTTCACAGGCAAGTGCTTAACCACCAAGCCATCTCTCCAGCCCAGTGATAAGGTTTTAAAGGCAACCCGGACTCCAGGAAAGGCCAACTGATGCTGAATTGGCAACCTCCTGGAACATACCTGCCTTTTTTTTTTTGCCTTTTTTTCTTTTCTTTTCCTTTTTTTTTATATTGGTTTTTCAAGGTAGGGTCTTGCTGTAATCCAGGCTGACCGGATTCACTATGTAGTCTCAGGGTGGCCTCAAACTCACAGTGATCCTCCCACCTCTGCCTCCCAAGTGCTGGGATTAAAGGCGTGTGCCACCAAGCCCAGCTAAGGATGAAACCCAGGGCCTTACACATGTTGGGCAAGTGCTCACCACTGAGCCTCACCCCCATCCATTTCTTAAGGACACTATGTACTTTTGAGGTGTTCCTTGTAGAAACACATATACAGGAAGGGAGCTCCCCTCCACTCGACCCCCCCCCCCACCAACACCAGTAGAATATAGGATTTCCACAAGTGTGAAGAACTTGAATATGGATTTTTGGCTAGGCTTACAAAGCAATCTGGTGAATTTGGAGGTGGGCCCAACAATAATGTTTCCATGGAGATGGTAGTCATTAAAACTGGGTTTAACAGATCACTCAGGATGATCATGGGCATGCTCTGGACACCAGGATGGACTGTGGCCACCATTCCTGGCCAACACAAAGTGACAGCAAAACAAGGGGCCACAGTTGTTCATAGACAGAAACCCAGCACTGTGTACAGTTCCCACAGGTGGAGCAGAGCACACGCAGGATGTGAGATGCTTATTCAACCTTTACCATGGCTCCAAAACTGCCCCTTTCTGCCAGCGAGATGCCTTCACTCAAGCCAGCTAGGCTGGGCAGGCTGGCACCGGACACCCCTTCGGGCGCCTGGTCATACTGCTCCAGGTTCCGGTGGGCTTCCAGGCGGCTCTCTTGCAGTTGTGACAGCTTGCTCCTTGCCTGCAAGACAAACACCATGAGCATCAAGGGGGGCTCATATGCATCCAATAAGAAGCCTGACCTGAGGAATTCGCACAGGTGGATGGAGCAGGTGGACAGTATCACCAGACAGAAAAGACTATCATATCAACACTAAGATGAGAAAACCCCTGCTGCTTCAGGGGGCTCTGCATGCCTGGTGCCTGATAGAGGCCCATGCTTACACAAATGTTAACAAACAAAGAAACAAACAAAAACTGGACAAAATCTAAAACACAATCTGTGTAAAGCCAGTCAACAGTCAATTTCCTTTATGCTCACTCCTGAAAAAGGAACTTCAGTGAAGCCTGGGAAGAGAAAGTGATGTTGGGAGAGCTCTGTCTTACATGCACTACATGAACTCAGGTCAGGAACCAACCCTCACTGCGTCTTTTACATTAATGCTCCTTTTGTATTAAAAATGACAGTCTGACTGAGCATGGTGGTACATACCTGCTATCTCAGCACTCGGGAAGCTGAGGCAGGAAGACCACAAATTCAATGCCAGCTTGAATTATATGGTGAGATCCTGCCTCAAGAAAAATAACAGGGGCTCTGGAGCTGCTCTAGCCAGGGAAGAGGAGCTGCATGTGTAACTTCAGCTGGCGGGCGCTGAGGCAGCAGGGGCTGCTGCTGTGCGACCGCCTAGGTTTGTGAAATGGCTACTGACATTTCTGAATCCAGTGGGGCTGACTGCAAAGGAGATATGAAGAACAGTGCAAGTTAGATGTTGATTATCCTCTTCGAGTCCTTTATTGTGGAGTTTGTTCATTACCAACAGAGTACTGTGAATATATGCCTGATGTTGCTAAATGTAGGCAATGGTTAGAGAAGAACTTTCCAAATGAATTTGCAAAACTCACTGTAGAAAATTCACCCAAACAAGAAACTGGAATTAGTGAAAGTCAAGGAACAATAGAAGAAGAGGAGAAGAAAAAGCAAAAGCAAGGTGGAAGAGGTCAAATAAAACAGAAAAAGAAGACCGTACCACAAAAGGTTACTATAGCAAAAATTCCCAGAGCAAAGAAGAAATATGTGACAAGAGTGTGTGGCCTTGCAACTTTTGAAATTCATCTTAAAGAAGCACAAAGATTTTTTGCTCAGAAATTCTCCTGTGGTGCCTCAGTAACAGGGGAGCATGAGATCATCATTCAGGGAGACTTCACAGATGACATAATTGATGTCATTCAGGAAAAATGGCCAGAGGTGGATGATGACAGCATTGAAGATCTTGGAGAAGAAGTGATTTTGGAAACGTCTGTATTTATGATCTGAACTGAAAGTTGATATGGCCAAAGGGAGAGGGGTCTTTTAGAAATATATACATATTATATATATATATTTATCCTACAGTAAAGCTGTAGACTGCCCTCTTCCTTGGCATTTTCACTATTCTGTACAAGGCTGCTTGGGTTTTTTATTGCCCGTCTTATAGACAAGGGAGACTCATGCATATGCATGAATATGAATTTAGTCAAATAAAAAAAATTGGCCATTTGAGGGCTGGAGAGATGGCTTTGCGGTTAAGCGCTTGCCTGTGAAGCCTAAGGACCCTGGCTCAAGGCTCGATTCCCCAGGACCCACGTTAGCCAGCTGCACAAGGAGGCACACGCATCTGGAATTCGTCTGCAATGGCTGGAAGCCCTGGCGTGACCATTCTCTCTCTCTGCCTTTTTCTCTGTCTATTGCTGTCAAATAAATAAATAAAAATAAACAAAAAAATTTTTTTTTAATTTGGCCATAAAAAAAAAAGAAAAAGAAAAACAATAAAGTAATGAAGGGAAAATGGCTACAGTGGAACTGTCAGGATGGGCACTGATAAGCAGCAGCCATTTTTTTTTTCAAAGTAGGGTCTCACTCTAGCCCAGGCTAACCTGGAATTCACTATGTAGTCTCACAGTGGCCTTGAACTCATAGCGATCTTCCTACCTCTGCTTCCCCAAGTGCTGGGATTAAAGGCATGTGCCAGTATGCCTGGAAGCAGAAGCCATTATTACTATTAAGTCATTACTAGTACTATGTCTATGTGTGTACTGGGACCCATCTTGATTTCAGACTCTAAGGGATGAAAGAAAAAGAAAGAAAATAACCCTACAAACATAAATTAACAACAAAACATGAAGCCCCCATAGCCACTTCCCTCCAGCAAAGTTCCCACCTGGCTGTGCCATGCGAGAAGGAAAGTGTTCTAGGGGAAGAGAAGCCTTCAGGCCAGAGTGTGTCAGACTCCAGGCCACAGCCCAGGAAGTCCTTTTCAACTAATCTTCACAGTGCCTGCTGATCCCCACACATTGGTGAGTGAGAAAGAAGGAAGTCTTGGCTCATAGCAGTGTGGTCAGTGTGGCCAACCACACACCCAGACAGTAGTACCTGGTTGATCTCATCCTGTGTGGACTGCAAGGATCTGATGATGGTCTCCAGTTGGGCGCGCCCGGCCTGGATGCTCTGCTCCAGCTGTGTTTCCTCCTGCTGTAGCCGGCTCAGCTCTGACTTGGCACGGTTCAGGTCATCCTCCTGGGATTTCAAGTCACATTCCTGAGACTGGATTTGTGTTTTCAATGATGAGATCTGAAGTGAGACGTGAGAAGAATCCGAAAGTTGGACACAAAGAGACTAATATTATGTGTTTTCACCATATGGAGCTGAAAAATTATGTCAGAGTTGGTTGAGCGCAGTGGTGCATACCTGTCATCTCAGAACTTGGGAGGCTGAGGGAGGAGGATGAAGAGTTCCAGTCTGGCTTGGATTAATGAGATCCTATCTCACAAAAACAAGCAGAGAGGGGGTTGGGGAGAGGACTCAGCAGTTCAAATCTCTTGCCTGCAATGCCTGCCAGTCCAGGGTTCAATTCCCCAGCCACCCACATAAAGCCAAATAGGCATTAGATTGTGGTAGAACCCCTGGTGCATGAACGCATGCATATAGACTGGACGGACACATACACATGCATATGCAAGCGCACAAAGAAATAATTTTAAAAAAAAAGAAGAAGCAGAGAATAGAACAGTGGTGGCCAGAGCCTGGGGAGGGGGAAGGAGGAGGAGGAAGCAGCAGCAACAGAAGAAACTGTGAATTGGTTCTCCTGGAGCCACTCATGAGGAATAACTTCTAATGTTTTCTTGGTGTTTCGAGGTAGGGTCTCACTCTAGCCCAGGCTGACCTGGAATTCACTATGGAGTCTCAGGGTGGCCTTGAACTCACAGTGATCCTCCTACCTCTGCCTTCCACTGCTGGGATTAGAGCCACCACGCCCAGCTACTTCTAATGTGTTTTTGTTTTTTGTTTTTTTTTTCTGAGGTAGGGTCTCACTCTGGTCCAGGCTGACCTGGAATTAACTCTGTCATCTCAGGGTGGCCTTGAACTCATGGCAATCCTCCTACCTCTGCCTTCCGAGTGCTGGGATTAAAGGCGTGCGCCACCACGCCCAGCTTACTTCTAATGTTTGACAGTACCAGTGTGATGTTGGTGACACTTTTAACTGTACATCTCAAAATAGCTAGCAGAGGGTTCTGAATGTTTCCAGTACAAAGAAACTTGTCATGGTCAAGGACCATGCCAATCATCCTGATGTGATCTTATGTTGTACACATGTACTCAAGTATCTTGAGGTACCCCAGAAATGTATGCAACTAGTATACATCAATGAAAATAAATAATTTAGGGTTGGAGATACGCTCCAGTTGGTAGAGTGTTTGCCTAGCATGCACAAAGTCCTAGGTTCCATTTCCAGCACTGTATGGACCAGGCATGATGGTACACATCTGTAATCCCAGCACTGGGGAGATGCAGGCAGGAGGATCAGTTCCATGTCAGCCTCAAATACATAGTGAGCTCCAGGCTAGCCTGGACTATAAGAGACCCTACCTCAAAAAGACAGATCTTCCAGGCATGGCAGTATGGAAGATGTCAAGTTCCAGGCCAGCCTTCAGCTGACACCCTGTCTCAAAATAAATAAGCTAGGCATGGTGGTTCATGCCTATAAACCCACCATTTGAAGTCCAAGACAGGTGTATGGTCATGAATTTGAAACCAGCCTGGTCTCCATAGTGTGTTCAAAGCAGCCTGTGCTACAGAGTAAGATACTGCCTCAAAACAAACAAAAGAAAAAACTACAAACGAATGAATGAATTTTGAATGGTAGATCCATAATGCCAGGTTAAACACAACTCTGAGAAATGTTACTTGATCTCCTTCAAATAGGTTCACCCCAGGAGGCAGCCATCTAGCCCGAGCTCAGATGTCTGGCTTCCTCACAGGAAAACTGTCTACCCCAAACTGAAGGCAAAAATGAAAAGGTGGGCTGAAGGGATGGCTCAGTGGTTAAAGGCACTTGCTTGCAAAGCCAAACATCCTGGATTTAATTCCCCAGTTCCCATATAAAGCCAGACACAAAAAGTGATACATGCATCTGGAGTTCGTTTGCAGAGGCAGGAGTCCCTGGCACACCCATATACTCTCTCTCTCTCTCTTAGATAGATAAATAGATAGATAGATAGATAGATAGATAGATAGATAGATAGATAGATAGATAGACAGACAGACAGACAGACAGACAGACAGACGGACGGACAGAAAGACAGATAGGGCTGTGGCTCAACAGAGCACTTGCCAACCACAGAGAAGGTCCTGGTCTGTCCCTAGCACAGGGAGTTGGGGGGGGGGGGCATGGATGGACAACCAAAAAGGCAAATAGGCTTGTGCTCATGTAGCTGATAGTAGATGGTATTAGAATTGGGAAGGGCGTGGCCTGTGCCAAGCATGAGCAGTCTGTCCCCAGGACAGAAGCTCCTGCACAGCCATAGAGATAGGTGTATGGTTTTTTCAGTTAGCTGGGACTGCAGTCCAGTATGTGACAAGCAGTGGAGAAAGACACCAGAGGTGGGAGGGGCACTTAGAGCCTTCTCTCTGAAGTGAGACACACACCACCAAGATGAGGTGCTCTCACATTTATTCACAGATGGATTGCATTAGTCAGGCTTCAAATGCTAGGGCATTTTCCATGTAATTTTTGTTTGTTTGTTTTTGGTTTTTTCGAGGTAGGGTCTTGTTGTAGTCTAGGCTGACCTGGAATTCACTATATAGTCTCAGGATGGCCTCGAACTCATGGCAATCCTTCTACTCTTGCCTCCTGAGTGCTGGGAATAAACCACCACACCTGGCTTTTTTTTTAGTTTGAGTCTCATTATAGCCCAGGCTGACTTGGAACTCATTCTGTAGCCCCAAGCTGGCCTTGAATTTAGAGTGATCCTCCTACCTCTGCCTCGTGAGTGCTGGGATTAAAGGTGTTCACCACCTTGGCTTTCATATGATATTTATTTATTTGCAGGCAGAGCCAGACAGAGAGAAGAGAGACACAGAAAGAATACCAGGGCCTCTAGCCACTGCACACAAACTCCAAATGCATGCACCAATTTGTGTATCTGGCTTTATATGAGTACTGGGGAATCAAACGGCTGTTAGGTTTTGCAATCAAGTGCCTTTAACTGCTGAGCCCTCCATGTGATATTTTAAGTGACTCCCTTGAACAAGCATATGGCATCCCAGTGGCATTTTCAGGCAATTGAAGGAAGGGAAGCCTGGAAGTACTCCCCATGAAGACTAACCATTTGGGTCTCATCCTGACACTTCTGCCTCACATCACTCAGCATGTCTCTCAGCTTGGCCTTCTGCTGGTCCATCTCGTCCAAGCGGTCTTGAGCATCCTGTTTTTGAGCTTCCAGCTCCTGCAAACTGCTTGTTTCCCGGTCGAGATCATTTTGTAATTCCTAAGGGAGACCAACAAGCACTGACTATGTGACCAACAAACCCTGTCCAAACCCTGGGCTGGGCTGCAAGTCAGCAGTACACCTGCAGAGCATGTGTGAAACCCTGGGTTCCATTCTCAACACCACCAATTGCTGAGTGTGGTAAAAAATAAAAAATAAAAACACCCAGTACTACCAATTAAATCATTCTAAAGTCCTCAAGGTTCAAGCCCCATGGCCCCTCCCTACACTTAACCCAAACCAAACAAGTAGCGTCCCTACCTGAACTTCGTTGGTTTTTTGTCTGATTGCCTCTTCCTTTTCTCGAATGTCTTGTTCCAGAGAATATTTCTCTCTGAATGTTTAAAGACATTTTATAACAACACAATAAAGTCATCCATTGCTATGGCCCAAAACTGTCCACCCTGATTTCTCAGGACCCATTCATATGCATTTTCTCACAGAATGGCCTGTGAGAAACTAATTCATGTGGCAGATATTTAATACCCCTGGTGAGTCTTTGCACTATCTAACTGGATATGTATTGTATTCCTCAAAGGATCATGTGCGGGGGAAGTAGTGGGACCTTTAACTAATACACACATGCACAACTCACAGCAAAATAATTCAGTCATTGGGGTTGCTAACCTTGGAAGAGACCAATGTATTGCTCTCAGGTTAGTTCCTACTGGATCAAGAAACTGTGAAGAAGTGAGGCTAGCCCTAGAATTCCTCTGATTTCCTGTCTCTCCATATGATCTGCCTACAGCACTGTGATGCCATGTGCCTTGAGGCTCTCACCAGAGGCCAAAGAAATCAACCTCTAAAACTGTACTAGACAAATCCCTTTTCCTTATGCATTGCAACCTCAGGTGTATTGTTACAACAGTAAACAGACTAATAACCCAGTGATCCTGGACCAGGAATACAATATCCCTCCCCCTTGTCTCTACCATCCACAAGTCTTCTCCATCTGGTGGTTAAGGCAGAAAGTGGAGACAACCCAGGTATGAAAAGCACTGACATACCCTTGCTGATCTGAAGATGAAGGGGATGGGGCCACATGGAAAAGGTATAGGTGATCTCCAGGAGTACCAGTGCTTCAGCAAGGGTTCCACAGATATAAGGAACTCAAATATCTTCTGGAGCCTCCAGGAAGAGCCTGAGCAGCCATCTTGCTCCCATTCTCCTAGGCAGCCCCCCTCCCCACCACAGCCTGATTCAGACCCCCGGTCTTGTGCCCTGCAAAACTGTTAGCTGATACATCCATGTCAGATTGATCTGCTCCACTTTTGTTCATTGTGTCACACAGCAAGAGAAACCCATCACACCTCCACATCCCACAGACACTCACTTGCTAAAGACTAAACAAGCTGGGTGTGGTGACACACACTTTTAATCCCAGCACTCTTGAGGCAGAGGTAGGAGTTCCAGACCATCCTAAGGCTACATAGTGAATTCTAGGTCAGCCTGAGCCAGAGTGAAACCCTACCATGAAAAACCAAAAAAAAAAAAAAAAAACAAAGACTGAACAACAACCTCTCAGAAGTGCAATCAGGGAGCCAGGCAAGGTGGTGCACAACTTTAATCCCAGCATTTGGGATGTAGAGGTAGGACGATCACTGTGAGTTCAAGGCCACTCTGAAACTACATAGTTAATTCCAGGTCAGCCTGGGCTAGAGTGAGACCTTACCTCAAAAAAAAAAAAAAAAAAAAAAAGCAATCAGGGGATACCAGTGACAAAGAACAGAATCCTACACTACACATAGGATTCTCGGGAGGTAATGGGAATAGGATACTATGGTGAGAAAATGTTTAATTTTTATTTTATTTGCTTATTTTTTGAGGCAAGGTCCCACTTTACTCAAGGCTGACCTGTAATTCACTTGGTAGCCCCAGGCTGGCCTTGAACTCACAGCAACCCTCCTACCTCAGCCTCCCCAGTGCTAGGATTAAAGGCATGCACCACCACTCCTGGCTGAAAAATGTTTTAGGTAACAGAAATAGGAAGGCAAAGCTGGGCTGGGACAGCTAGGGTAAAAAGCATGGTTACACATGGGGATGTGGAAGTCTCCTGACCTGCATCCAGTAAGTAGGTGTCTTTGTTCAGCTGCCCGCTCAGACACCGGACAGCCTCTCCCATCCTGTCTGAATGCCAGTGTCCCTCTGTGTCAGCAGGGGTCGGTGCTAGTGGCTGTCTGGCCACCACAGGCCCAGAATCATACAATTTCATGGTCCCTCCTTTCTTCCTCATATATTTAAGATAAGTATGTGTCCAGGACTAACCTGACTTTACCAGGAGCTGGCTCAGATTCAAGCATACAGAGGAAGGCCATTCTCACATACCTCTGTAACTGGGCGATCTCTTGGCTGATGTCATCAAGCTCCTTCACTCCAGTGAATTCCCCTGACCCAAGAGTACTGGAACTGTCCTAAGAGCAAACCCAGGCACAAAATCACTGACAGCAAAGCCACATAGCAACAGCAGGGACAATAACATCGGGGACCAAGGACAAAGTGCTGGCTACCAGCCTGGGGACATACACAAGCAGCCAGCCACACTAAGTCCTGCCCAACCTACCCTGGGCAGTTAGATTGTAGGACTCACACAGGCCACCTGCAACACCTTGTGGTGGGAGGCGGTACAGATGTAGGCACACCAGCTACTTACCGGGATTGGAGTGCCTCTCTCCGAGGGCGGCACCATGTCAGGTGAGAGGACTTGAGGGGGGTCGAGGCCTTTACTGACCTTCTGCTGAATGAAATACATAGCTAATGCGAATTGGTCTTTGCTTAACTTCCCTGTTTGTCTCGTATCAGCCAGGGCCCTGAGAAAAATGTGGGAATGTAATTACATACCACAGATGTGATTCCACCTATGATAAACAAACTCACTCACTTTGCCCTTCTGTTCACACATGCCCCCATTACAGTGACAGGCAGGGGTACCCTCCCTAAGGTTGGTTATAGAGAGTCTGTGAAGGGGAAGGATATCTGGTTCAGAAACCTGTATTCCTCCCCATGGGCTGTGGGGCTGGTCCCTCACATAGACCTAGCTAGCATCTGGAAGATTTGTCTCCCCTGGAAAGATAAGTCAAGGCTAGGGTTCTTTGCCTTGTGTTTGCCCTCAAACCTAGGGGCTGTGAATGGCCTGCACTTCCAGTTTCCAGTGGGGTTGACAGAAGTACTCTGGGTTATTAACACATGGGGGACAATCAGTAAACTCTGACCCCATGTTGACCTTGAGGGAAGGCATGACAGACAGTCCCTCACAGCCAATATGTCCATGCCCTCATCTAAAACAGGTCTTTCCCTGAAGCCCTCAGCCTTCTACATGTCTAGCTTTCCTACATGGCTATGCTGTCCTTCAAGGCAGTACAGTGAACAGCATGTGGTGGCTCTGCAGAGCATGAGCAAGAAGCTCCAGTACCCTCAGTCAGTGTAATGAAGGAAGACCCAAAACAATAAGAACACAGCCTCAGCGCCTGTAAGAACTGCCTTGGCCTGGGCTGGAGAGATGGCTTAGTGGTTAAGCCCCTGCTTGTGGAGCCTAAGGATCCCAGTTCGAGGCTCAATTCCCAAGTACCCACATAAGACAGATGCACAATGTGGCGTATACATCTGGAGTTTGTCTGCAGTGTCCGGAGGCCCTGGAGCACCCATTTTCTCTCCCTCTGCCTCTTTCTCTCTGTCACTCTCAAATAAATTTTAAAAAAAAGCCTTGCCCTTGTAGAGGCTGAAGAAACCATTATGTACTTTCTCTAGAGAGACTTGAGAACAAATATTGGCAAGAATACTCAGGAAGAAGCAGATCCCAGAGAGGGAACTGATCAATGCAGACATTTGGCTAGATGTGGTTGTATATGTCTTTAATCCCAGGAGATGGAGGTGGGAGGACCACTGTGAGACAGCCTGGACTAGGGTGAGACCCCTGTGCCTCAAAGAAACAAAATCTGGGAACATCTCCCCATCAGAGGTGGGGGTACGACACTGTCAAAGCATCCACTAGCCCTGTGTACCTCCCGAGTCCCCCACCTTGGGCTACAGCTGTCATTCCTCTCTGATGTCTCTGAAAACTGGACTTTAAAGCCTTCCAGGATCTGTGAGGTATAGCAGGCTGGGGCTGTTCTACAGGTGCCAGAAGTGCCACCCCTCCACAATGTCTGGCCACCACAGGCCCAGAATCATACAATTTCATGGTCCCTCCTTTCTTCCTCATATATTTAAGATAAGTATGTGTCCAGGACTTGGCCACCTGCACACAGATCTGGATGGTGGCTAAAACCAGGTTCAGGTTTTTTGCTCCCAGATAGAAATAACTTACTAGTCTCTTATTTGGCTTGAGAAAAAATCTCACTATGCAGCCCAGTTAGCCTCAAACTTGCAATCCTCTTGCCTTTTAGGTGCTGGGCTACAGTACAGACAGGCACCATCATACGGGCCACTTCCCTCCTTTTGACACAATCATATCTGTGACTTCATTGTTATTTTCACATCATTACACCATTTCAGTTGACACTTTCCTTGTATTGCCTACTTATGTCAAAGCAGAGCACTTTGCAAGCATCTGTTCTGGGATTACAATGGAGCCACTGTATTTCACTGGTTTGTACAGAGGATACTGGCTCTGAAGGAGGTGGGAATCCCTGTCCCTGCCAGACAGGGGTGGCCTGGCTTCCCTGGCTGAAGTGAATACTATTTTGGTGATAGCCTGGAATGACAGGTCCTCAGCCAGGCTGGCCTCTCCACATGCATGTCTATTAATGATTATTTGAATGGTTAGTTTCCTGGGACAAGCAGGTAATATGCTAAGGTTTACCACTCCAGTCAGAAAGAAGGCAATTTCCTGCTATACCTCCCTGGATGCCTCTCCAAGGCCCAAGGCTCCATAACAAGCAGGAAGTGATTTCATCCCACCACTCACAAAAGGAACAGTCTGCCCTATGAAGTAAGCTCTATCCAGTACCAGAAAGTGGGGTAAGGCTGGCTCCTACACCTGGTACCCAGGGTACAGACTATGGTTTAACCACCATCTGAGCTCTCTCCTCTCCCTTGGTTCCTGGAGCCACCTCCACCATTGCTTCCATCCTTACCAGATGTGTGCCAGAAGGTTCTGTGTAAGGCCGGAGTGCATGAAGATCTCCTTCACCTCTTGACCACTCACATAGCCATCCAAGTCCAGGTCAGTCTTTAGGAAGATTTCATCAAATCGCATCTTGTCTGCGACTGGCACCACCCAGGCCACCTGTGGCTACAACAGAGTCAGAATGTTAAATGAAGCTGCTAGGGACACACTAGGAAACACTCAGCCCCCCCCCCCCGAGCCCCCCCCCCCCAGTTTGTGTGCTCATAAGAAGGCATCTGGGGGCCATTGGACTCTGTGTGCCATCCCTCTTGGTCCATAAACCCCCACCCCACCATGAGGGAATAGTAACACCCCAGGGTAACAGGGCCCTTACTGGTAGGGAAAGGCTGGGCTTCTACCTGATAGGCTCCAAGACCCCAGAGGGTCCCAACTCTCATAGGCAGAGCTTAGCAGTGTGCACCTCACAGCCCTTCAGTGGGCCTTACTGCACATATGGCCTCTCCCACTGTTTACCCAAGTTATACTAAACAAATGCCACTGTAGGTTCCTGAGGCCCAGCCTCTAAACTGGGGTACTGAGACATCTCAAGCAGTTGTATGTGGCTCCTCCCAAAACTGAAAAGTAACTTCCTACTTTTGAAATCAAGACTCAGGGTGTCTGTATCCTATAATCTACACACATTTGTCCAGTTTTCTTATTTTAATTTTATATTTATTTGAAAGATAGAAAAAGGGAGGGGGGCTGGAGAGATGGCTTAGCAGTTAAGCACTTGCCTGTGAAGCCTAAGGATCCCTGTTTGATTCTCCAGGACCCACATAAGCCAGATGCACAAGGTGGTGCATGCATCTGGAGTTCCGTTTGCAGTGGCTGGAGGGCCTGGTGTGCCCATTCTTTCTCTCTCTCTCTGCCTTTCTCTATCTGTTGCTCTCAAATAAATAAGATACAAAAAGAAAGAAAGAAAGAAGGAAGTAAGGAAAGAGGGAAAGGGGGAAGGCAAGAATGGACACACCAGAGCCCTTAGCTACTGTAGAACTCCAGATGCATCTGACTCACATGGGTGCTAGAGAATAGAACCTGAGTCTTTTAGCTCTTTGACAAATGCCTTAACCACTAAGCCATCTCTCCAGCCCTTGTCCAGTTTTACGTACATGTTCATTGCTCAATCTGATAGGGCTGAACCCTCATGAATACCAAAACTTGTGGATGCTCAAGTCCCTTCCATGCAAAGGTGCAGTGTTTTGCATGTAACCTGTGTGGCCCTCTTGTAGACTTTATCCCATCATTGGATGACTCAGAATGCCCAATGCAATGCCAATGATACAGTGTGATATTATAAGAAAAAAAAAAAACCTGAAAATGTTCAGGGCAGATGTAATTTGTTTCCCTGCATATTTTCAATCCACAATCGCATAGCTACATCAACAAGAACAAAAGAGTAAGAATTAGATTGGACTAAGTGAAAAATAAAGTATGCATGAAAAATAAAATACACTGGTTCATTTTCTTTTTCTTTTATTCCAGGCTGACTTGGATTCACTCTGTAGCTCCAAGATCTCCTTTGACAGCATCTACTTCCATGATCAGGTCATCTAGAGTTGACTGGACATCTACAGGAGGCTGTATGCAGGCTCTATGTAGATACTACATCATTGTATATTAGGACCTTGATCTGGGGATTTTGGCACCCAAGGGATTTTGCAACCCCCTTCCCATGAATACAAGGAAAGACAATATTGATGTGCAAAGGAAAAAGAAAAAGAGGACTGAGAAGATGGTTTAGAAGTTTAAGATGTTTGCTTGATGGCCTGGGTTCAATTCCCCTGCACCAACATAAAGCCAGATACACAAAGTGGTACATGTGTCTGAAGTTTGTTGCAGCAGCAGGAGGAGCTGGTATGCCCATTCTCTCTCAAATAATAATTAAAGAGAGAGAGAGATGAAGTTAATTCTGAGACACTCTATGAAATACTTTTTATTTGCCCACAAGAAATGGTGCAGCACACTGAGAGCTGAAAGTAACCCTGACTGTGGCCACAAGGCTTGTACCTGAGTCTGCTTCATGCTGTGCTTAGGGGACAGGCTGCCTGTGCTGTTGAGGCTGCTGACACTACCATGAGATGGCGTCGAGCGGAGGCTGTCTTTGGGTGGGGGGCTGGCAGGAAGGACAGGCACAGCACCCGGGAACACGGCCTTCTTCCTCTTGGAGGGTGGGATGAGGGATGGGGGCAGGACAGAGGGCACAGGCTCCTTCTCCAGGGCACGGTACACCAAGTGCATGGCCTGAAGTGCAAACAAGAAGAGATGAACACTGAAAGGCAGAATCATGGAGCAAGAGTAGGATCTAGGATGGCTTGAATGTGGTAGGAACCCCTGAGGGTGCTTTCAAGCTGACTAGGGTAAGTTACCAACTTTTTCACCTTATTTTCTAATGCAGCTTCCCAACACATGTGTTTAACTACAGATGACTGAAACAAGCACAAGGCGAACCCACCCTTGCCATGACACGACCCCTCTCATCTGTGGGTTTGCTTCTGAGGTTTGAGTTACCAATGCAATATTACAAGGAACATTCCAGAAACAGAAAATATTAATCTAACTTTTATTAGAGTATATTATTCTAGTTATTTTATTATTGCTATTAATCACTTAGAGTGCTTAATTTACACTTTATCACAGATAAGTAATGCATGGGAAAAAACATGTATTTAGTACTTTTTGTGGTTTGGGTAAAGGAAACTACTATATGTCCTTTTACTACTTGACATGGTCATCAACATAGCCCAGAATCATGAATTTTAAAATTTATCTTAAAATGTAATTGGAGAGCTGGCACACCCATTTTCTTTCTCTGTCTACAAATAAAAAGAATTTTTTTTCTCTTTTTCGAAATTTTTTTGGGGTAGGGTCTCACGCTAGCCCAGGCTAACCTGGATTTCACTATGTAGTCTCAAGGTGACCTTGAACTCATAGTGATCCTCCTACCTCTGCCTCCCAAGTGCTGGGACTAAAGGCATGTGCCACTATAGCCCAGCTCTAAATAAAAAAAATTTTTTTAAAAAAAAACAACTTTATTTTTTTAACTTTTTTATTTGAGAGTGAAAGACACAGAGAGAAAGACAGATAGAGGGAGAGAGAGAGAATGGGCGCGCCAGGGCTTCCAGCCTCTGCAAACGAACTCCAGACGCGTGTGCCTGCTTGTGCATATGGCTAACGTGGGACCTGGGGAACCCAGCCTCGAACCAGGGTCCTTAGGCTTCACAGGCAAGCGCTTAACTGCTAAGCCATCTCTCCAGCCCTAAAATTTTTATACAATATTTTATTTTGGGCTGGAGAGATGGCTTACTGATTAAGGCATTTACCTGCAAAGCCTAAGGACCCAAGTTCAATTTCCTGAGACCCATGTAAGTGAAGGACCCAGAAACTGAAGGACACAATGACAAGCTTCAGCAGAGTGCTTCCCTGGTTAAAGGAACAAAGGGGCAGCTGCCTCACCCCCTGCCCAGCACACCTAAGACTTGTCCCTCCAACCTTCCTGCCCCGGCCAATTGAGAGATTTGTCCCGCCTACCTCCCTGTCCTGGCCAATCAAAATACAGACAAATGTTATTGCTGCTTGTTTAGCCAATCGCAACAGAGGTTGCTTAGTTACCTAGCTCCTGCCCACCAACCTTGCCCCCAATGTCCTAAGAAATCAACCAGTCATGTACCCATTCCCTACTTCTTTGTTCAAATCCCTATAAAAAACCTGGCCGTCCTGTCCTCCCCCCAACCCCCGCCCTGTTCGGGGCTCTTTTATGGATCCACTGCGTTGGTGAAGAGACAGAGCTTAAGCCCAAAATAAAGCTCCTTGCCCTTGCATAGGTGTATGGTTCTTCTTGGTGGTCACTGAGGGGGTGCCAAGAACTGGGCAGAACATAAGCCAGATGCACAAAGGGCACATGCGTCTGGAGTTCATTTGCAGTGGCTAGAGGCCATGGCATGCCCATCCTCTCCCTGTCTGTCTCTCTTATATTTCTTCTCTGCTTGCAAATAAATAAATTTTAAAAACATTTTACTTACTTTGTAGGCATGCACCTTACCCGCTAAGCCATCTCTCCATCCCTAAACTTTTACTTTTTTTTTTTTTTTTAAGTAATTGGGAGTGCTGAAGAGATGGTTTTAGTAGTTAAGGCACTTGCCTGAAAAGCCAAAGGACCCAGGTTCAATTCCTCAGGACCCACATAAGGCAGCTGCACATGGTAGTACACAAGGTAGCACATGTGCCTGGAGTTCTTTTGCTGCAGCTGAAAGCCCTGGTATGTCTATTCTCTCTCTTGCAAATAAATAAAATAAAATAAGTAACCGGAGCCAGCACATGGTGCACACCTTTATTCCCAGCACTGAGGAGGCAGAGACAGGATAATCACCATGAGTTTGAGGCCAGACTGGGATTACAGTGATTCCAGGTCAGCCTAGGCTAGAGGGAGACCCTACCTTGGGGGTGGGGAGAAGGAACTGGAGCCAGCTGTTGTGGCTTATGCCTTGAGTCTCTGTGCACTTGGCAGGCTGAAGTAGGAGGATGACTGTGAGTTTGAGGACAGCAGGTCAGCCTGGGCTAGAGTGAAACCCTACTTCCAAAAAAAAAAAAAAAAAAAAAGAGATAGAAGACAAAGGAACAGAAAAGCATTATGCCTGTAACTTAACTCTTTGAAAGCAGTTCAAAGGAAAAGGCGTCTGTAGAGCACAAAGAAAGACAAGTGGAGAAACAAGCATAGTACAATACAACATTAGTGAACTTGGGTAAGAGCTTCTTAAGACTTGCCACTATTACTACAACTTTTCTATGTATCTGGAATGATACCAAAATAAATTCTTTTTTGTGTGTTGTTCTCAAGGCAGGGTCTCACTGTAGCTCAGGCTGACCTGAAACTCACAGCGACGCTCTTACCACTGAGTGCTGGGATTGAAGGCGTGCACCACCACACCTACTTTAAAATAAACTCTTTTTAAGCCAGGTGTGGTGGCGCACACCTTTAATCCAGCACTTGGGAGGCAGAAGTAGGAGGACTGCTGTGAGTTCAAGGCCAACCTGAGACTACATAGTGAATTCCAGTTCAGCCTGAGCTAGAGCAAACCCCTACTTCGGAAAAACAAACAAGCAAAAAACAACCTCTTTTTTAAAAATAAATAGGCCAGGCATGGTGACGCACACCTTTAATCCCAGCAGTCAGGAGGCAGAGTCAGGAGGATTGCCGTGAGTTCAAGACTACCCTGACACTACATAGTGAATCCCAGGTTAGCCTGAGCCAGAGACAGACCCTACCTCGAAAAACCAAAAAAAAAAGTAATTCTGGCCATGGTGGCATGTGCTTGTAATCCCTGCTCTGGACAGAGACACAGGGGGAGTCCCGGAGTTTGCTGGCCAGCCAGTCTAGGTTAATTGGTAAGCTCCAGGCCAACAAGGAACCCTGTCTCATAAAAGGTTCATAGTGCCTAAAGAAAAGAACCATACCCAAGTTTGTTCTCTGGAATTTACATGCACACATGTGCCATCATACCACATTTTAAAACGAAGAAAAACAAAGGAATCCAGAATCCCCAACATAAACTATACATTTCCTTCCTCAGCCAGGTGGGAAGGGATAAGGCAGTACCTACCACAGCGAACTCATCTCGGTCCAAGTGTCCATCCTTGTCGATGTCACTTAGGTCCCAGACCTGCAAGGGACAGACAAATCAGTGAGGGTTATACAGGAGAAAGGACCTGTGCAAGGACCGGCCAACCAGAATCAGCCTCTGAGTTGACATGCTGAGGTATGCAGACCAGGCAACCAAAATGCATTGAGCCAATCTGGGGCAGGAAAGATGGCTTAGCAGTTAAGGTGTTTGCCTGCAAAGCCAAAGGACCCAGGTTTGATTCCCCAGTACCCACAAGATGTACAAGGTGGTACATGTGTCTAGAGTTTGTTTGCTGTGGCTGAAGGCCCTGGTGTACTCATTCTCTCTTTTTCTCTCTGTCTGCCTCTCTCTCTCTCTCTGATCTGTGTTGGGTGGCAAGGCAGAAGGATTGCGAGTTCAAGGCCAATCTGGACAACAAACAGTTTCAAGTTCATCCTGACCACATAGCACACATGTAACTACATAGTCTCAAAAGACCAAATTAAGGGCCACCCTGAGATTACAGAGTGAATTTCCAGACCAGCCTGGGCTACAGTGAGACCCAACCTTAAAAAAAAATTTTTTTTTAATTTGCCAGGCATGGTGGCACATGCCTTTAATCCCAGCACTCGGGAGGCAGAGGTAGGAGGATTGCCAAGAATTCGAGGCTACCCTTAGACTACATAGTTAATTCCAGGTCAGCCTGGACCAGAGACCCTACCTTGAAAAACCAAAAATAAATAAATAAATAAATAAATAAATTTTTAAACTGGGCATGGTCTTAATCCTAGGAGGAGAAGATAAGGGAGGGGAGAGGAGAGGGGGGAAGAGAGGGAAGGGGGAGGAGAAGGGAAAAGAGGGGAAAGGAAGGGAGGGGGGAGGAGGAGTGGAGAGAGAAACCACTGAGCTACATCCCTACCCCTTTACTAGGGGATTGTAGGTGGGTACTCATCCACTGAGCCACAACTATAGTCCCCTCCCTCACTAGGGATTCTAGGCTCAACTCTAAGCCCAGTACCTGTAAGGTTTCTTTATAAAGTTGCATTCATTTTTAAGTATAGCCTTGCATGTGATCTCTGGGGACTGGGTGTGAAGCCAATAAGCCACGACCAGCCTTACTGGCTCCATAATCCTCTTCCTTGCCCAGACTCTCCATTGGAGCAATACCAATGTCATTGCCAGCTGGTCAGTCTCTGTAAAACAAGCTGTGCTCTGTAGGATATTAGGCCATGTCCCTGGTCTGTACCCAGCAGGAGACAGGAGTACTGGAGCCAGCTCAGACAAGCAAACATGCCTAGAGTGGTAATATCCCCTGGGCCCTAACCTCATCATACCAGGTGGCCTCAGCCTTTGTTCCCCTCAAGTTGTCTCCTGCCTAGACTGGTTTTTGAAATATTTTTCTTTATTTATTTGGAGGGAGGGAAGGAAGGAATGAGAATGGGCATGCCAGGGGCTTCTTGCCACTGTAAATGAACTCCAAATGCATACACCATGTTGTACACCTGGATCTTTGTGCATACTGGGGAATCAAACCCAAGCTATCAGGCTTAGCAATCAAGCACTTTTAACCGCTAAGCAATAACCCCAACCCACCTGCCTAGACTTCTAATCCCCTTATTTGGAGGGTACACCCCAGAGCATTCCTTTTGGAAGTCCACACCTGCCCAACCTGCCCACTGTTCGTCTCTACTCCTGCTCATATGAGCCAAGCTATATGGGGGACAGTGCTGACCATAGTGAGGAGGATAGGTCAGGGGACCTGTCCCAGAAGATACTACTCCCACACATCTCTCTCTTCACCTGTCACTGTTGGTGTGGTTGTTTGATTCAGGTGTCCCCCATAAACTTAAGTGTTTGCAATGCCAAGTCCCCAAGCTGATAGTAATTTGGGAATTAAGCCCTCCTAGAGGCAGTGTATTTTGGGGGGCAGGCTTATCAATGTTATAGTCAGCTTCCTCTTGCCAGTATTTGACACACTTTCCTGTTGCTGTTGACTATCTGATATTGGCCAGGAGATGATGTCCACCTTCTGTTCATGTCATCATTTTCCCCTGCCATCATGGAGCTTCCCTTAAGCCTGTAGGTCAAATGTTTTTCCCACAAGCTGCTCTTGGTTGGGTGTTTTCTGCCAGCAATGTGAACCTGACTGCAACAATTGGTGACCAGGGTGACCATTTCCTCATCTCTAGTATGGGGGGCAGCAGCCATAGCAAGGAAGTAGCAAATGCTCAAAGATCATTTGTGCAGAGCACTAGCACAAGGCTAATATGTAGTAAGCCTTCAAAAGGAAACATCAGAAGCTTAGCCATTATGTATACATTTGTTCTCCCTTGCTATCTGATGCTATCCCATCTTCCTAGTACTCAATACAAGGCCTGACCAGCACTGGCTCTAAAAAAGCTTGCTGAATGATGGAGCAGATGCAAGATAGTGGGTGTGTGGGAGCACAGACAAATGAGTGTGTAAATGCAGGGAAGTACAAAGATGAACTGTTTCTGGGAACATGGATAAATGAGTGTGTGAATGAATACAGGGACAGATACCAAGATGTAAGTGTGCACGAATGCAAGGGAACACAGAAACAAAGATGCATGTACATGTGGGAGACACATGAATGAGTATATGAATATAGGGGTGCAAATACAAAGATGTATGCATGGAAGCACAGACAAATTAGTGTATGAATGTAGAGAACACAGACACAAAGATGTGCGTGAAAGTAAAGGAACGAATGCAGACATGAAGTCAAGGACTCATGGCTACAGAAATGCACCAGGTAAGAGGAACATGCACATACAGATGCATGGACAGATCAATCGCACAAGCACATGCATGGCTTGTCTGGAGTAGGGAAAGAGGGTGCTGGGATTACAGGTGAGCACTATCACACCCACAAAAACTGAAGCACTTTAAAAAAAATAGAATGCATTTGGGAGGTTAAAGTAGAAGGATCATAAAACTCAGTATGTAGCCAAGGTCATCCTTTCAGTTTGAAGCCAGCCTACACTATGTGAGATCTTGTCCTAAAAGAAGCCAAAAACAAAAGCCCAAAATAGAATGCCAGAAATTTTTGCTATACCTGCAGCAGAGACTGACAGGTGGAAAAAAATTATTTGAAAATAGAAGCCAAGCTTGGTGGTATACACCTGTAATGCCAACTCTTCGGAGGCAGAGGCAAGAAGATTGCTGCAAGGTTCAGGACAGCCTTGTCTACACAGCAAATTCTAGGCCAGCCTGGGCTATAGAGACTGTTTTAGAAAGAAAAAAAAGGGAGAGGAATGTAGGGTAGATGAGGATAGGGTAGGGCAGAGCAGGGGGAGGGAGGGAGAGGAAGACAGGAAACTAGCTAGCTGGAAATGTAGCTAAATGGTAGAGTACCTGCATAGTATGTATAAGGCCTAGGTTGAATTCCTAGCATGAAAAGAGAAAGAGAGAGAGAAGTTGCTGAATTTAGTGGTACACACGTTTGACCCCAGCATTAAGGAGGCAGAGGTAGGAGAATCTGCTGTGAGTCTGAGGCCAGCCAGAGACTATGGAATGAATTCCAGGTCAGCCTGGGCTAGAGTAAGACCCTATCTCATAAAAAATAAAAAAATAAAAAACCAAAGGAATGAAGAGAGGAAGGAAGGGAGATGAAAAATAAATATATAGAGACATGTACACACAAGCAACTAATGGGGTACTGCAGGGCTGCACTCCAGGTTGGCTCTGCTGTCACATGCACAGGCGGTAATCTCCCTCCTATACCATGCTCCCTTCTTGAAATACAAGGGTCCCAGCATCTTCGCCAAGACCCTGACTGTGAAGCATCAACAGTATAGGAGAACACAAAGCAGAAGCCTCACAAGAATCTATGCAAATGGTGTAAGCCAACATGGTGCAGGGCAGTGGGTGCTTACCCTGCCCAGGACATCCAGAGGTAGCTTCGAGTTCATGAGTACCGGCTTGACCTTGTCGCCAGAAAGCAGACCATTGATGGGTAAGAGGCTTTCAAAAATGCCATCAAATTTTGCCTTCTCCTCCACCTTGTGGGAATGAAAGAGCTGGAGTGAGTACAAAAACATACCGAGTAACCAGCTTGCACTCCTGCCTAACCAAGCCCAGTGGAAACCTTAACTCTTGGCCACAAGATGTCTTCAACAGTTTATGCTTTTGTTTGCTAGCATGTGTTAAGGCCCTAGGTCCAATCTTGAGAGAAATGGGGTAAGGGGACAGGATAAATGAAGATATAGACATGAATGTCCTTGCAGTTACTGGGCTCAAAATTCCAAAGTGAATTCATGCTTTGATAGGAATAGCTTTCTGGTACTTCAGGCCTCTGGCCACAGTCAGGAGAGAGCTGGCCCCAGATTTTGCTTTGTCCTTGGCAGATGCCAAGGATATAAAGATGACTCTACTATCTCTAAAAACCCTTTCAGACACACTACACATATTTAAATTAGGAGCAAATACAATCAGCATCAGCTTTAAGTCAGGTATGGTCGCTCAGTCTTACCATTCCAGCATTTGGGAGGCTGAGGCAAGAGAATCAAGAATTTGAAGCTAGCTTGGGCTACACTGTAAGTCTCAAAAAAAAAAAATCAATTTCGCCAGGCACACGCCTTTAATCCCAGCACTTGGGAGGCAGAGGTAGGTGGATCGCCGTGAATTTGAGGCCACCCTGAGATTACATAGTGAATCCCAGGTCGGCCTGGGCTACAGTGAGACCCTACCTCGAAAAACAAAAAACTAAAAAATCAATTTCATGGGCTGGAGAGACAGCAATCAAGGCATTTGCCTGTGAAGCCTAAGGACCCAGGTTTGAATCCTCAGAACCCATGGTAAGCCAGATGCACATGGTAGCACATGCGTCTGGAATTCGTCTGCAGTGGCTAGAGGCCCTGGCATGCCTATTCTCTCCCTCATAAATAAATAAATGGAAATTTTAAAAATCAATTTCAAACACAGGAAGCACTGCTTCTCATAAATCAAAAACAATGTAAGTGATGCATCTCAGTGGTGGAGTGCTAGCCCAGCATGCGTCATGAAGCCTGAAGTTCCATCCCCAACACCTTAAGCAAGCAAGCAAAAACAGTGCTTTTGAAAAGTGGGCTGAGGATGACTTGGTAAGAGAGCTTGCCTAACATGCACAAAGTCTTAGGTTCAATTCCCAACAATGCATAAACAGGATGCAGTGGTATACATCTATAATTCCAGTACTCAGGAAGTGGAGGATCAGGAATTCAAGGACTTCTTCAATTACATAGAGGCCAGCTTTGACTACATGAGACTCTTAGCATTAAAAAAAAAAAAAAAGAAAAAAGAAAAGCTGGCTGGGTGTTGTGGCATATGCCTTTAATCCCAGCACTTGGTAGGCAGAGGCAGGAGGACTGCTGTGCATTTGAGGCCACCCTGAGTTTAAAGAGTGAGTTCCAGGTCAAACTGGGCTACAGCAAAATCCTACCTTGAAACCCCCCCACCCCCCCCCCAAAAAAAGAGTAGGCTGGAGAGATTGTTCAGTGGTTAGGGCACTTGCCTGCAAAGCCTAATGATCCAGGTTCAATTCCCCAGCACCCATGTAAAGGCCAGATGCAGAAAGTGGTGCATGTATCTGGAGATTGACTGTGCAGTGGCTAGAGGTTCTGGAAAGCCCATAGTCTCATTCATTCATTTATTCTCTTTCTCTCTCACAAATAAATAAATGAAATATATTTTATATTATTATTTTTTTTGTTTTGTTTTTTCAAGGTAGGGTCTCACTCTAGCCCAGACTGGGCGAGAATTCACTATGGAGTCTCAGGGTGGCCTCAAACTCACAGCAATCCTCCTAATCTGCTTCCCGAGTGCTGGAATTAAAGGCCTACGCCACCATGCCCAGCTATGAAATATTTTAAAAAATAAAAATAAAAGATATAAGGCCCAGGCTATAGCTCAGTGCACTGCACTTGTCTGGCATGCTGAAAGCCCTGGGTTCCACTGCCAATAATATAAGAAAAACTAAAGGTGAGAAAATAAGACAAGTGGAAACAAATGAAAGGGGGGAGTCCTCATGTTATCTGATGGTATCTGTATCCTATGTATATTGCCTCTGGGACGATTCTGTGCTTATTAGAAGATAACACGCCAAGGGCTGGAGAAATGGCTTAGCAGTTTCAAGATCAAGTGTAGTATAAAGCGAAACATGCATCTGGAGTTCATTTGCAGTGGCTGGAGGCCCTGGTACACTCACTGTCTCTCTGTGTCTCTCTCCTCTCTTTCCCTGCTTGCAAATAAAAATATTTTAAAAAAGAAAATATCACACTAAGGCATTTTCCTTTTCATTATGCATGCATGTGCACATGCGTGTGGAAGCCAGACAACAACCTCAGAAACACCATCCACCTGTTTTTTTGTTTTATTTATTTATTTATTTATTTATTTATTTATTTATTTATTTATTTGAGAGCGACAGACACAGAGAGAAAGACACATAGAGGGAGAGAGAGAGAATGGGCACGCCAGGGCTTCCAGCCTCTGCAAACAAACTCCAGACGCGTGCGCCCCCTTGTGCATCTGGCTACCATGGGACCTGGGGAACCGAGCCTCGAACTGGGGTCCTTAGACTTCACAGGCAAGTGCTTAACCACTAAGCCATCTCTCCAGCCCACCATCCACCTGTTTTAAGAGAGGGTCTGTTAATGATCTGGAGCTAATTAGTCTAGACTTTCCAGTGAGCACCAGAGATCTTGTCCACCTCCCCAGCACCAGGATTACAGGTATGCACAACCATTCTCACCCTTTTAAAATTATTTTGTCTGGGCTGGAGAGATGGCTTAGCGGTTAAACGCTTGCCAGGTTAGCCTAAGGACCCCGGTTTGAGGCTCAATTCCCCAGGACCCACGTTAGCCAGATGCACAAGGGGGTGCACGCGTCTGGAGTTCGTTTGCAGTGGCTAGAGGCCTTGGCATGCCCATTCTCTCTCTCTGTTGCTCTTAAAGAAATAAAAATAAACAACAAAAAAATTATTTTGTCTATGTATGGGTATGTATGGGCACATGCATGTCAATGATATGCTTGTGGAAGTCAGAGGACAACCTTGGTGAGTTAGTCTTCTTTCACTTGGTTTGAGACAGGGTTTCTCTTGCTTGCTGCTGGGAAGACCAGGCTAGCTGGCCTTAAGCTTTAAGATTCTCCTGACTGCATACCACCCATTGCTGTAGGCACCTTGGGATTACAGGCATGTGTGCCACTTTGAACCTGGCACATGGGTTATTAGGATCTGAACTCCAATGGGCAGGCTTGCAGAGCAAATACCTTTAACCAAAAAAAAAGGGCTGGAGAGATAGCTTAGCGGTTAAGCGCGTGCCTGTGAAGCCTAAGGACCCCGGTTCGAGGCTCGGTTCCCCAGGTCCCACGTTAGCCAGATGCACAAGGGGGCGCACGCATCTGGAGTTCGTTTGCAGAGGCTGGAATATTATATATATATCCACCCCCCAAGGTAGGATCTCATTCTAGCCCAGGCTGAGCTGAAACTCACTATGTAGTCTCAGGGTGGCCTCGAACTCATGGCAATCTTCCTACCTCTGCTTCCTGAGTGCTGGGATTAAAGGCGTGTGCCACCACACCTGGCTTTTATCTTTATTTTTTGTGTGTATGCATGTGGTATATGAATAGATGCAGGTTCATAGGTGTGGAGGAATATATGTGTGTCCATGCAATGCTAGAAGTCTTCCTCTATTGTTCTTTGTCTTATTCTTTAAGACTGAACCTGGAGTTAACTAATTCAGCTAGACTATCATAGCCAGTAAGCCCCAGGGACTCCTTGTCTCCATCTCCCTAGGGCTGAGATTTCAGGCATATGCCAACCACACCTAGCATTTTTATGCAGGTTCTAAGGATCTCACTCAGGTTCTAATATTGCAAGGTAAGCACTTTACAAACTGAATCATCTTCCTAGACCTTCTTTTTCTTTTTTGAGGATGGGTCATACTATGTAGCCCTGGCTAGCCTAGAACTCCTGATCTTTCTTCCTCAGGCTCCCCAACACTGGGATGACATGTGCCACCACAACTGGATGGTAGTTTTTCCTTTCTGGAAATACTACATCCTTCCAGTCTTTCAAAATAATAGTCTAGGGCTGTAGAGATGGCGTAGTAGTTAAGGCACTTGCCTGCAAAGCCAAAGGACCCATGTTCAAATTCTCCAGGACCCATGTAAGCCAGATGTACAAAGTGGCACATGCATCTGGAGTTTATTTGCAGTGGTTAGAGACCCTAGCATACCCATTCTCATTCTGTCTCTCACTCAAATAAATAAAAAAATTTTTTTTAATATTTTTAAAGGAATTTTCTGTAAGTACTGAGTAAAACCTTTTCAGAAAGCAGTGTGAGTCAGGCATGGTGGCAAATACCTTTAGTCCCAGCACTCAGAAGGCTGAGGTATGAGGATAGCCTCAAGTTCAAGGCTAGCCTGGGACTACAGCTGAAGTTCCAGATCAGCCTAGGCCAAAATGAGACTCTGCTTTAAGTGGGAAAAAAATGCAGTGTGATCCTCAGGTAGAACAGAGCGACAGTAGAGACCTGGCTGAAGTCAGTTCTGTGTGCACTTGGAACTGCGCACTCACCCAGGCCTCCTAATTACCACTATCATTCTGATGTGCCAATAGCAGCGAAACCACAGAATGTGCCAAGAGTTTAACTACTGCTTAACTTCCAACTTCCAACTACAGTGAAAAGGACAATGAAAAGCTATTTCCCAAGCTAGTGGTATATACCTGTCATCCTAGCACTTGGGAGGCCAAAACAAGACTACTCAAGTTCTAGGCCAGCCTGGGCTATACAGCAAGATTCTATCTCAAAAGAACAAATCTAGGCTGAAGAGATGGTTCAATATTTAAAGGCACTTGCTTGCAAAACCTACCAACCTGAGTACCCAAGTAAAGCCAGATGCAAAAAGTGGTACATGCATCTAGTGTTTATAACAGCATAGCTATCCTACCTCAGCCTCCTGAGTGCTGGGATTAAAGGCGTCTAGCAAAAAAAAAAAAAAAGTAATAATTTAAAAAAAAAACACCACACAACATGGCCTGGATAGATTTCTCAGTGGTTAAGATGCTTGCCTACAAAGCCTAAGGATCTGGGTTCAATTCCCTAGTACCCACATAAAGCCAAATGCAAAAGGTGGTGCACATGTCTGGAGTCTGAAGTGGCTAGAGGCCCTGGCACACCCATTCTATCTGCCTCTTTCTCCCTCCTTCCCTCCCTCATAAATAAATAAAACATTTTTTAAAAATGATGACAACAGCAGCAAAAAAAAAAAATAAGACTAGTGTCTCCCTAAATTCCATGGCTGTTTACAGATAAAACAGATGACAAACAGTGTTTTGCACCACATCATAAATGACCAGTGCACCCATGAAGCACAATGTGGGGTTGTCCTTCTCACTTACCCTCACAGCCCAATGGGTTTCTGCAGAAGGTGGTGTGGCCATCAGTGGGCTGCTGGTGTCATGCTAAGGAAGAGAGAAACATGGTGGTGCCTTGTGACTGAGGAGTTAAATGACAAGAGGAAGCATTGACTGAAAAGAATCACATTTCAAAGTGCTTTCCAGAAAGTGGAAGGCCTGAAAACATGGAATGACCTTATAACCCAGGAGTTTCACTCCTTAGTATATAGAGCCAAAAGAAGTAAAAATAGGAGTACATATGAATGCATGAGTGCTTGCACCATTTACAACAGTCAAAAGGTATAAATGCCCAAAATGTCTATGGGCTTATCAATACAGTGTGGTTCAGCCACACAATACAGTATTACTCTACCATGAAAATAATAAAACCTTAGCCGGGCGTGGTGGCGCACACCTTTAATCCCAGCACTCGGGAGGCAGAGGTAGGAAGATCGCCATGAGTTCAAAGCCACCCTGAGACTACAGAGTTAATTCTAGGTCAGCCTGGACCAGAGCGAGACCCCACCTCAAAAAACCAAAAAAACTTAAAAAATAAATAAATAAATAAATAAAACCTTGAACTATGCTATAATGCAGATGAAGCTCAAAATTATGCCAAGTGAAAGACACCAGACATAAAAGGCCATACTATGTGACTATTTATAGAAACATCTTAGATAGGCAAATCCAGCAACAGAAAGCAGGGTGGCTGCCAGAGACTGGGAGGGGGAGAATTGATGATTATGTCATGGGTCAGTGTTTCCTTTTTGAACTAGACAGAAATGGTTATACAATACCATGAATTTGCTAATGCCATGAGACTATGCCTTTCAAAATGGCAAATTTTATGTGAATTTTACATTAACTATAATTCAAGAGACGATGACAGAAAACACAAAACTGTTACACACGCATGCATGTACACAGAGATCACTGCGAGATAGGAAAGCTGGCACACTCACAAATTTAGGTGGTGGCATGCTGAGGCTCAGATTGCTCAGGGTGACTTCATGGCCGCTCTGTGCACAGGCCACCAGTCTCAGAGCAACATAGAAACCCTGTGAACCCAAAAGAGAGGAAGTATCAACAACATAGGCAGCAACAGTAGGGTACAGAAGAGCTTCTACTTCCAACAGTGAAGACTGTAGAAGCCACTTGGAGAGCAAGGCTGCACTGGGCTGGACCTGAGGGCACAATTTCAACAAGCATGCTGAAACATACTGCAAAAGTACAAGTAAATGTATTTTCCAAAGACAATGAGCTTCTAACATTAGGGAAGTGCTAGACTATGTAAACGAGTACTTAGCCTGCTCAAGATGGCAAATGGTAGATCAGATATGTACATTTTATATTATTTTATCTTCTGTTTTCATGGGGTAGCGGGTGGAACCCAAAGCCTCATGCATGCTAAGGATGTACTCTACCACTGACCTGTGCCCCAGCCCAGGGGTCTGACTTTAAAACTTGGTTTGGGCACTAGGGATGTGGCTGAGTGGCACAGCACTCACCTAGCATGTGAGAGGCACAGGGTTTGATAGCACCACAAAATAAATAAATAAATAAATACATACATACATACATACATACATACATACAGAAACAAATGGTTTGAGGGAGACACTATTGTTCAAGAATTACTCTTTAGGAATTTCTCATGACCCCCTTGGCTCCCCTAAGCAAAATAGCCCTGTTGTCTAACATGAACCTGACCTCTCACTGGGAACAGAAAGCACCTTCACTCTCCCCATCCCTTGACTTAAAATTGCCATACCACAAGCTTTGTAGGCTGACAAAGTAACCCCTCATTTCTTTCTTTTTTCTTTTCTTTTCTTTCTTTCTTTCTTTCTTTTTTTTTTTTTTTTTTAGTGAGTTTTATCATGCAGCCCAGGATATCCTGGAACTCTCCATCCTCCTACCCCTTAGCTGTTTAGTGCTAGGATAACAGGCATGCACCACCACACTTGGTTATTTCTTTTGTACAATCAGTCCCCTGGCCTAAGAACATGGAACATTTTAAAACTGAAAACATAGCAGATTTCAGAGAATCCTTCCAAAGACCCCTGGGCTGGGACACAGGTCAGTGGTAGAGTACATCCTTAGCATGCATGAGGCTCTGGGTTCCACCCCCTACCCCATGAAAACAGAAGATAAAATAATATAAAATGCACATATCTGATCTGCCATTTGCCATCTTGAGCAGGCTAAGTACTCGTTTACATAGTCTAGCACCTTCCACGGGCTGATGTCCACATAAGTCATGAAGGAATATAGAACATCACACAGGGGCTGAGACAGGGATCAAGAGGACAAGTAGGGATTCCACCATAGGCAAGGGGTAGCACCATGTATCAACAATCTCAAGGAAGAGGAGGATACAGTGGCAGATGCCCAGCTCCAAGGTATGAAACACAAAAACGACAGACCTTGGCAACACCAACTGGGGAAAGGGCTCTAGTAACTAGCTCACAACCAGAACCCCTTCAATTCCTATCACTGTAATCTGCAAAATGCCATCTGTGTGGGTTCCATCTCCAACCTCACAAGGAAAAAGACAATTCTTCCTAAAGGACATTGCTCAGCAACAAAACCACCATGATAGGGAGCAGCCAGGCAAGGCCACAATGTGATTCCACAGGGCAGACACTCTAAAAAAAGAATCTCAGTGCCAGCACTGTTTCACATTCTGGCTGCCCTGGTGAGTTACAAAACTCTATGCACAAGGTACAACATCACAGAACACACACTGCCAAAAAGAGTGAGTGAAAACTGGTTAAGTCCTGTGACTTCAGCGTGGGACTGAATGTTGTGCACAGCTTGGTTCTATTCATAGCACTGCATTCGTGGACTCCATCAGTGGGGGAAAGCTACTTACAGGCTCACACGGCCTGGAGGTACTGCTCAGTGGTGAGCACTTGATGAGCATGTGTGCAGTCCTCAGTTTTACCCCCGTCACCACAAAAAAAAAAAAAAAAGAAAGAAAAGAGGAGCTAAAAAGATGGCTTAGTGGCTAAGGTGTTTGCCTGCGAAGCCAAAGGACCCAGGTTCAATTCCCCAGTACCCACAGAAGCCAGATACATAATGGAACGCATGCATCTGGAGTTCGTGTGCACACATTGGTGCCCTGGTGCACCATTCTCTGTCTGTCTATCTCCCCCCCCACCCCTCTGCTTGCAAATAAATTAAATAAAATAATCCTTAAAAAAAAAAAGAAAGTAAATACACAGGAACCCATCAAATTATTTTTGGAACTTCTACAAGAATTCTAAAATGATTTTAACTATTTTCTTTTGAGACAGGATCTTACATATCCCAGGCTAGCCTTATACTTGCTATGTAGTTAAAGCTAGCCTTGAACTTCTGATTCTCTTGCTTCGTCAGTGCTGGAAATATAGGTGAGCGGCACCACTATCTCAGTTTTAAGGAATTTTAGGGATGGAACTCTTGGCCTCACACATGCTAGGCAAACATTTCACATCCCCAGTGCCCTCTGCTCAAAAAATTATTTTGATATGAAAAAGTCTTTTTTTCTTGAAAGGAAGGGTTATAGTCTCACTCTAGCCCAGGCTAACCTGGAATTCACTATGTAGTCTCAGGGTGGCTTTGAACTTATGGTGATCTACCTACCTGTGTCTCCCTAGCACTGTGATTAAAGGTGTGCACCACCATGCCTGGCAATGGTCTTAAAAAAATTTCAATTATCAGTAAAGTCATAAAATAGTCAAAGTAATATCTACCAAGTAAGACTGTTCAGAGGTTTTCAAGACCCACATTTCAAAATGAGAACTTATTACTTCAAGTTTGAGGGCTGTGCCTACTCTAATAACTTTACAAGTAGACAGACATAGAAGGTGTTGTGGCGTTCATCCAGCCTAGGGTTCCCAGCCCCTCCCCCTGTTCTGTATGTGTGGATATACCTGTTTGTCCAAGAACCCTTTACCTTCTGGGTCAGCCAAATCCCATATCTGTGGAAATACAAAAGCACCTGTGAGAATGTCTGTTATTCAACAACTGCATGTGAAAGAACAAGAGCCGTCACCACTGCTTGTCTGCTGTGGGCATACAGGCTGGGCTCAACTGACCAGGTGAATGGTCTGTGATGGGTACGGAGCCATTTGGTGGCAGGGCCCACCTGGCTTCCAGCATGGTGATGTTTATTTCAACACTACACCCCAACACAAACTACAGCTATCAAGATCCCAAAACCACTCTGGTTTCATCTGATACCTAAGCAGTAAAGATGACTCCATCCTGGCATGTGAACAGGCTTGGCTTTCTTCCTTTCATTTTTTCTTTCTTTAAATATTTAGGTCAGCCTCCCCCAGTGCTAGGATCACAGGCATGCACCCTTATGGCTGGCTTCCACAGAGAGGTCTGCAAAGATGCATCTGTACCTTCAGGAGACACAGAAGTGTGCTCAGTATTCATCTTACCTACCTTCCCCAGGATGATGTCTGAGAGTCCTGACTTCTTCAGAAACAGTGCTGCCTCACTGGCCCCAACTCTCCCTGTGTGGGCTGGATCAACCTGGAGTGGGAAAGCAAGAGTTGGCATGGTTCTTCACAAACACAGGAATGTTAATTAGTGTCTGCTCATTAATGATACAAAGGCAGAGGAAAACAGTTGCTTAGGCCTTGCTTCAATTAGATATTATGTGTCCAGTTTATCTGCTCCCCAGCTTCACCCACAAAGATAGTGGCAGAAAACGTGTTCAGCATGTACAAGGCCCTGGGATTCCATCCCCAGTACAAATGCACACACACGACACTGGTTAAATTTACCTGCTTGTAATAAGATTCATACAATGGATTTCCACCAGGAATCTGTAAAAAAAGAAAAAATTATAACTACAAAAATTGGTGATCAGGGCTAGGGAAAAAGCTCAGTAGTTAAAGGTGCTTGCCTGCAAACTCTGCTGACAAATACTGGTCATGAGTGAACACAGAATCCCTTGGGTAAAATGTGCTTCTCACACCTTGGTGCTTTGCCCCAAAGAAGCACTTAGTCAACTTAAAAATAGCACTAGCCAGGCGTGGTGGCAGAGGTAGGAGGACTGTCATGAGTTTGAGGTGATCCTGAGACCACACAGTGAATTCCAGGTCAGCCTAGACTAGAGCGAGAACTTACCTCAAAACAACCAAAAAATAAATTAAAAAAAAAATAATAAAAGCCGGGCATGGTGGCACACACTTTAATCCCAGCACTCGGGAGGCATACGTAGGAGGATCACTGTGAGTTCAAGGCCACCCTGAGACTCCATAGTGAATTCCAGGTCAGCCGGGGCTAGAGTGAGACCCTACCTTGAAAAACCAAAATAATAATAATAATAAGAAGAAGAAGAAGAAGAATAAAGTCAGCATTAGATGAGGGAGATGGCTCCATGGTTAAAAACGCTTGCTTACAAAGCCTTTGGCCTGGGTTTGATTCCTCAGTACCCATGTAAAGCCAGATGCACAAAGTCACACATGCATCTGGAGTTCATTTGCAGTGGCAAGAGGCCCTGGTTCACCCATTCTCATTCTCTCTCTCTCAAATAAATAAATAAAATACTTAGGGCTGGAGAGATGGATTAGAGGTTAAGGCGCTTGCCTGTAAAGTCTAAGGATCCATGTTCGACTCTGCACAAAGGTGAGAAAAGCATAATGCCACACATGCCCACTAGGTGGCGCAAGCATCTGGAGTTCAGCTTCAGTGGCTGAGGCCCTGGTGTGCCAATTCTCTCTCTCTCTCTGTCTCTCTAAAATAAACAATTAAAAATATTTAAATTAAAACTAGTGGGGTGGAGAGATGGCTCAGCAGTGAAGGCGCTTGCCCAGAGGCTAATGACCTGAGTTCAATTTCCTGATACCCACGTAAAGCCAGATACACATGGTGGTGCATAAATCTGGAGTTCATTTGCAGTGGTATATCCATTCTCATTCATTCTCTCTTTCCCTCCCTCCCTTTCTGTCTCTCTCTCTGGTATGGTGATGCACACCTTTAATCCCAGCACTCGGGAGGCAGAGGTAGGAGTATTGTTGTGAGTTCAAGGCCAGCCTGAGCTACAGCAAGATCCTACCAAAAACAAACAAACAAACAAACAAACAAACAAACTCATTTAAACCAAATACACAAGGTGGTACATGTCTCTGGAGTTCATTTGTACTGGCTAGAGGCCTAGAGGCCCTGGCTTGCCCATTTCTCTCTCTCTCTCTCTCTCTCTCTCTCTCTCTCTCTAATAAATAAATATTTTTTTAAAAAAGCACTCATGAACTGAACATGAGAGTGTACCTCTAATCTCAGCACTAGGGAGACAGAGGTAGGAGGATTGCTTTGAGTTCAAATACAGCTTCGAACTGCAGAGTGAGTTCCAGGTCAGCCTGGGCTAGAGTGAGACCCTAACCTCAAAACAACAACATATAGCATTAATATTCTCTAGAAAAACCTAGTTTGGGTGCAAACACTGGGGCCTTAGGAACCAGCAGGGGAGGTGATACTGTCAGATGATGGAATTTCACCTGGTTCACAAACTCTGAGGGTAAAGACAATAGTCTGTGTTCCATCCCCACAAGTCTGCATACAGGGCTGACCAGTTCTGTGCCTGCCTGGGTTGGATCCCCACCCATCCTTGTCCTCTACCAGCCACTGTAACGATAGTACACAAATCCAACAGTGTAGACATCTGCTTTCACTATGAAGCATGAAATCCTAAATCCTCAGCCTAGCATCAAGGACACCCTGTCTAGTCCAAGACCACGAGACACTGTCATTCAGCTCAGCACCATCTAGTCTACCATAGCTGAAGCATCCCAGGGGGTCCAGCCTGTCTAGCCAAGGCTATACGCTTCCCACTAAGCCCATCTCCTCCCATGCTAGCCTCAACAGGATGTCCTTCAGTGAGGAAGAAGGGGACACCTACAGCAGTGTGCCAGGCCAGCAGAGAACAAACAGTCACCAAAATGCTGGCTGTAAAACATACACATTCCTGGGCATCCCAGCACGTAGAAGACTGAAGCAGGAGGCAAAAGGAGTCTGAGAATAGCCTGGACTATGTACTGAGACCATGACTCAAAACAAACACAAATAAAAATAAAAAGTTCCCCATGTTGGGGCTTTCCAGGATGTGATGTTCAAGCGCAGGCAGTTTCCAACTCCATAAGGAGTGACAAAGACACCCTTAGGAGGGAACAGGACTATGCGGGCTCCATCATCTGAAGTGCCTTTCTAAGAAAGATCAAGTTCCTCTTCCTTCTAGGCCTCCCCTTTCCCCTTTGGTCCCTGCTACTTAGGAGGCCTAGGTGCAAGAATCACTCCAGCCCAGGAGTTCAAGGCCTGCCTGGGATAAGACTGGTCTTAAAAGGGAGGATGGGTGTGGATTAAGGGTGTGGCTCAGTGGCATAGCAGTTACTCAACATGCATTAGGCCCCGGATTCCATCTCTAGAAGAGAGGGAGAGAAAATAAAGACAAGTGGACAAAGGTCAGTATATAGCCACAATGGCCCAACCGGCTCCTTCCCTTAGACCTAGTGGCCTTACCTGACACTGTCCCTGGGGAAGGAGCACAGAAAGAACCAGGGGTAGTCACTCTTAGCTGCTTCTACTTATTATTTTTATTTATTTACATTTTTCTCCCTCCCTCCATCCCTCTCTCTCCTGCCCACCTCTCTCTTTCTTTTTCCCAAGGTAGGGTCTCACTTTAGTCCAGGCTGACCTGGAACTCACTGTAGCTCCAAAATAGTCTCAAGCTCACAGTGATCCTACCTCAACGTGCCAAGTGCTGCAATTAAAGGTATGTGCCACCACACCTGGCTTTATTTGCCCTTTTTCTTTTTTTTTTTTTTTTTTTTTGGTTTTTCGAGGTAGGGTCTCACTCTAGCCCAGGCTGACCTGGAATTAACTATGTAGTCTCAGGGTGGCCTTGAACTCATGGCGATCCTCCTACCTCTGCCTCCCGAGTGCTGGGATTAAAGGCGTGCGCCACCACGCCCGGCTTTGCCCTTTTTTTTAAAAAAAAAATTTTATTTATTTATTTGAGAGTGACAGAGAAAGAGGCAGGAAGAGAGAGAATGGGCGCACCAGGGCCTTCAGTCACTGCAAATGAACTCCAGATGCGCACGACCCCTTGTGCATCTGGCTTACGTGGGTCCTCAAACTGGGGTTCTTAGGCTTCACAGGCAAGTGTGTAACTGCTAAGCCATCTCTCAAACCCTGTTTTTGTTTTCTGAGGTAGGATCTCACTCTAGCTCAGGCTGTCCTGGAATTCACTATGTAATCTCAGGCTGGCCTCAAACTCCCTGTGATCCTCCTACCTCTACCTCCCCTTTAATCCTGCTGGGATTAAAGGCATGTGCCACCACGCCTTTTGACCTCCTGGTTTTAAAACTCTGACATGTTTCCAGAATAACCTTCCCAGAGCAGTAAGACTGACAGATAGGAGACAAAATCAGTCAGATGATTTGTCACTGTGAAAAGGGGTGGCAGTAGCTACACACACACACAGCTACACACACCTGTTACAAACCTTAGATGGCAAAAGCCAACCCCCCTCCCCCGCCAACATAAAGTTACAGATTGAAAATAAACTCTTTTGAAAGATTCCATGGTGTCCAAAAGATTTTCAAACAGCTATGACTCAAGTGCAAAAGAGCTGTGGGTTTTAGGCACAAGCTTTCTAAATGCTTAAGAGTCATAAAGTCCATTCTTGAGCCCACTAGTTCAAGAGCAGCCTAAGCAACATAGAGAGACCTGTCCCTAAATAAAAACAAAACCAGAGTGACCAAATTCAAAAATCCACAGGGGACAATTAAGATAATTGCCTGCATAGCCCATGTTCAACTCTTCAGATCCCACGTAAACCAGATGCACAAGGTGGCACATGGGTCTGGAGTTCAATTACAGTTGCGAGAGGGGAGGGGAGGGGAGGGGAAGACAGGAGACAAGGGGAGGGGAAGGGAGGGGAAGGAGGGGAGGAGAGGAGAAAGGAGGGACTTAATTCCTGAGGTAAAGGGACAAACACTGGGGCATGTGTGACCTCCTAGAAAGATAGCTTTTTTTGTTGTTTTGTTTTGTTTTTGTAAGATTTTAATGTGTAAGCAAATACAAAAAAATAAGCATCGCAGCAACCAGTTACATTTGTCGTAATTTTAAAGACATTTTACCAGTAAGCTTAAAAAATATCTGCAAAATAATGCTTGCCTTCCAGTGGAATAATCACAGACTCAGACCTTAATCTAGAAAAACAAGATTTCTGATGGGAAGCAACTTACAAAATCTCGTCCTCAAAAACAGTATACTTCAAATTGTAAAATGATATTTCAAACGGGGGGAGGGAGGAAACGTGCTTGAAAGAGGCCGCCAGGACTGGGCAGTGAAGACACAGTGCAGCCCCTGCCCATCCGCTGATTAGCCACACAGCAAGTAAGAGGATGAGAAAACATCTATGGACTAAACAGCCGGCTCTGGTACCAAAGGAGAGAGAAGAAAACACCTCTTCATCACTCCCAAGCAGCTACATGATTTGCTGCTATACTGAAAACTGCAAGTGAGGTTTGTAATGGTTGCAGCTTTTAGAATTTTTTGATAAGCTCTTCAGCACAGCCGCATGCGTTCACTGCCTCGGTGGGCTCTGACACCCACCCCAAGTGTTGCCATCCCAAGTACTCTTTCCTGATTGATGTTCATGTTACAAAACCTCACCAGGAAACATCAATGCTCTCCACTTTTCCCCAAAGATACAAGATGGGCAAATCCAATCAGGACAGGATTTGTTCCTCACAGCTGTTTTCAATTACTTTGTTTAGAAGGCAAGAACCAAATTCAACAAGTGATCGTTTTCACAAGGTAAGATTATATACACACACACAAATATATATATGGTTAGTGTTTAAACCACTTTTGTAGGAATTTGTTGCAAGGGGAGAAACTAAGGCACAGAATCTTAAGCTCAGTTTCAAGGTTACTTCCATAATGATAATATAAAGGACTCTCAATTCTCAGGTTCAAGAATAATAGCTGATAAATCCCCTTAGGGGTGAACAGTAAACTTTCATCCTTTTGGCAGGTATTTTCATACATCAGTTTTGAAATACATATCAATTTCTTTGAAATTCTTTGGCATTTTAAAGTTTTTGAAGCCTGAGTTTTCTAAGTATTTTCTCCCCAAGATATACAGTGGCAGGAGAGGTAGCCTGTAAGGTTAAGAAAGCTCAATCTTAATTTCAAGGTGACCTGAGTTCATTCTGCATAATTATGTAATGGACGATACACCTTATGAGTCTCTTGAAACATGCCAGAGGTCATGACAGTTCTCCACATTGGCACACACATCATTCTGCCACAAAGTTTATACAACCAGAACTTCTTCCACACTAGGGTAAGTTACACAGTTAAAGAGTGTCCCATTCTAATTTTTCAGAAACCCAAGTATTTGAAGTTGTCAAGCTTATTGCAATGGGATCATTCATTCATATACTGTACGAAGCTATCCACAGAGTCAAGGATTTACAATCATCACCCCACCTGAGAGCTTTTGCTCTGGCTGAGATGGACGAATGGCATTTATTTAATCTGGGTCACTATTTCTCCCTCTGCATGGTTTCCATCACCAAACCGCTATAATCTCATAAGGCTGAGCTTGTAGGCAGGTGTATGTGGTCCTAATGTAATAGTAGTTTAGAACATACTAGAAACAATTTTCAAGTTTGTTTTTAAAGTGCTCCACATGCGATACTATAGAAATCCACTGGGACTAGTAGGTGTTTTACAAAAGATCAGCAGTTAAACAAGAATGAGTTCTTTTCAAGTATGAATACATAGGTTAGGAGATGCTACAATTCTTTAGGCACATTCAAATTCAAATAATACAAAAAAACAAAAGCAGAGCCCCTTTCAACCTCACTAGCACACAGAAGAGAGATGGCAGAAGTTAAGTTCAGGAGGAACGTCAGAGACTATCAGGTCACAGGGATGTAAACTTTAAGTGGTTCTGAACATTCTGACAAGTATTTTTGTCAAGCAAAACAAGAACAAGCCTGGTGTGGAGTTGCATGCCTTTAATTCCAGCACTCGGGAGGCTGAGGTAGGAGGATTGCCATGAATGTGAGGCCAGCTTGGGCTACAGTGAGTTCCAGGTCAGCCTGGGCTAGTGTGAAACCCTGCTCCCAAAGAACAGTATTAACGAGACATAGGAACACAAAGGATCTATTCATCCCTCATCATGAATCAAACCACTCCCTCCCGGCGCTCGGAACAGTGTCAGCATCCTCAGAACAACTGCAGGCTAGTAGGTTGCTTCATCCATGTTGTCATCACTGTTGGCGCCAAAATCGTCTCCGTCCTCAAAGTACGAATTGATGTAGTCATTTTCCTCCTCTTGCTCTTCTTCATCATATTCCTCCTGGTCCGCAGCATCCTCATCCTCGTCCTCGCCGCTGTCTTTATTGTTCTCTTTGCTTCCTTCTTTCTCTTCATTTTCTTCATCGGATTTGTCGCCATCACCTCTTTTTTCCAATTCCTTGATCTTTTTCAGCACATCCGCAGTGTTAGTGAGTGAATTGCCTTTGCCTACGCCTTTCGTCTTACTGGCTTTTGGATTTGCTTTTTTGCATTTTTTCTTTGGCATCAACTCTTTTGGAAGTATTCTCCAATCTGGCATCCATTCGTCTTTGTACACCTTCATATATCTTTTGCTATACCTTTCAATATCTTGCTTTTCTTCGGGTGTTTCAATGAAATAAGGCATTCTTTTCACTGTCTCCCTCAGCTCCTGCTTCAAAGCCAGCACGTATTCCTCGCCTTCTCCTGCCTTCAGTGGCACTGGTTTATAATCTACATCAGGAAAGAGGGGTGGTGGCTTCAATGTCACATCAGGTAATTTTTCCCCCCTGCTGAAACCAATGGCCTCGATATTAAAGGTGTAGGCAGCCCGTCCTCTTCCTTTATTCCCAGCCATCCGAACCCGGTCCAGCAGAAAAATGGGCAAATACAGATCTAGCCGTCTCCTCAGGCGAAGAAGCGGTGATCACAAGAGAACTCCTCCGGAGGATCGTCAATAAGGGGTCTCCGTCCAACTAGGTCCGTGCCTGAGCCCCACGTTTGGGCGCCACTAGCCCCGACCCGCGGGACCTAGTTATTTGTGAGGGCACCAGGAGGACCTTAGCCTGCTCGGCGAGTCCTGAGCGCCCCGGGCAGAAGCGTGCAGCCGAGGTGCGGGGGGAGGGGGGGGGGGGGCTCCCAGCTCCGGAGCAGCGCTCCGCACGCGGCCCCGGCCGGGCGTGGCCCCCAAGATAGCTTTTTTTTAACTCCCCATCAGAGCTGAGGATTTTTACAATGAAAATGAGAAGGAGCTCCTGTAAACCATGGGTACAAAAAAATACATCTCAATTTAGAAATGAACAAAGAAGTAGGGCAAGGTGATACACACCTTTAGCCCCAAGTGTGGGGAGGCTGTAGCATGTGTCCATGAGTTTGAGGCTAGCTTGGGCTAAATAGCAAACCCTGTCCTGAGTTTCCTCTCCAGCACCGAATCAAGTAAGATGGAAAGAAAGCCAAGCGTAGTGGCAGAGGTAGGAGGGTTACCATGAGTTCAAGGCCACCCTGAGACTACATAGTGAATTCCAGGTCAGCCTGGGCTAGACTGAGATCCTACCTCGAAAAACCAAAAATATAAAAATAAAAATAAGGTGGAAAGAATATTAATACCACTCTCACAGGTGATCAGAGAAACTTCATTTTGCAGATGGCTAGGGAGACGCAAAACTCATCAAAGTGCTCTGGGAATAAGAGGCTGTTGAGAGCTCAGCACTGTAACTCTATCTCACCCTGCAAGGGTCAAGGACCATCATGGAAGAAAGGGCAGAAAGAGCCAACAGGTGGTGCGTAAGACTTGGGGACGCCATCCTCTGAGCATGAAGTAACTGTCACACTCATGACCTCAAAGCAGCTATCGGCTGCCATTATTCCACAAGACCTGCACAATACTGAGCCCAACAACATTTTACATGCATAATAATGGGAGAGGGCAAAAAAATCAGACTGAAGGCTGGAGAGATGGCCCAAAGTTTAAGGCACTTGCCTACAGTGCCTAAAGACTGGGGTTCAACTCCCCAGTACCTACATAAAGCCAGATGAACAAAGTGGAGCATGCATCTGGAATTCACTTACAGTGGGCTAAAGGCCCTGGTGCTCCCATTCCCCCACTCACACCCATTTGCAAATAAAAAAAAAAACTTAAGATTTTGTTCAGAATTTTGGATTATAGAGTACTTTTTTTTTTTTTTTTTTTGGTCTTTCGAGGTAGGGTCTCACTGTAGCCCAGGCTGACCTGGAATTCACTATGGAGTCTCAGGGTGGCCTCGAACTCATGGCAATCCTCCTACCTCTGCCTCCCGAGTGCTGGGATTAAAGGCTCCTTTTTTTTTTTTTAAAGGCAGGATCTTATTTTAAGAGAGGGTGACCTGGAACTCACTCTGTAGCCCAGGCCATCCTCCTACCTCAGCATCCTAAGCCTTTTGTTTTTCTTTTCTTTTTTAAAAATATTTTAATTACTTTTCATTTATTTGACAGAGAAAGAGGGAGGGAGAGAGAGATAAGGGAGTGCCAGGTCCTCCAGCCACTGCAAACGAACTCCAGATGTGTGCGCCCCTTGTGCATCTGGCTAATGTGGGTCTTGGGTAATTGAACCTGGGTCCTTTGGCTTTACAGGCAAACACCTTAACCGCTAAGACATCCCACTAGCTCTGTTTTTGTTTTCTTGAGACAGGGTTTCATGAAACTAGCCCACATTAGTCTTAAACTCTATATATAGTGGAACATGGTCTTGAACTTTTGATCCTCCTGTCCCACCTACTGAGTGCTGAGATGATGGGTATGAACTACCTTGCTTAGTCTATGCAGTTGGGGATGAAATACAGGTTTTTGTGCATGCTAGGCAAGACTACCATTGAAGCACATTTCAGCTGCCAGACTATGTAATATTTTATTACATACATTGAATTATTTTATGAATGGGACCCAACTCTAAACACAACACTCAGCTTTCTTTGTTTTTTTTTTTTTTTTTTTTTTGAAGTAGGGTCTCACTTTAGCCCAGGATGACCTGGAATTAATTATGTAGTCTCAGGCTGGCTTTGAACTCAGTGATCCTCCTACCTCTGCCTCCTAAGTGGTGGGATTAAAGGCATACATTACCAAACCTGGCTTTCAGTTATATTTCATATACACTTTATACATACATAGAGCTTGAAGGTAGTTTCAAACTATATTTTAAGTACACGTGTGTTTTGACTGCAACCTGACCCATAAGGGGAGGTGTGGCCCTTTGCACTTGTGGTATCGTGTCTGTGTTTAAAAAGTTTCAAATGGAGGAGGGTACTTAATAGGTTGATATTGTATATATGTAAGTACAATGATTGTGATTGGGAGGTAATATGATGGAGAATGGAATTTCAAAGGGGAAAGTATGGGGGGAAGGGAGGGTATTACCATGGGATTTTTTTTTATAATCATGGAAAATGCTAATATAAATTTTAAAATAAATAAAAAAATTTTAAAAAGTTTCAAATGGTTTACTGGTTAAGACACTTGGCTGAAAAGCCTAAGAACTCAGATTCCCCAGTACCCATGTAAACCTGATTCAAATGAAATGCCTGTGTCTGAAGTTCATCTGCAGTGGCTAGAGGCCCTGGCATAGCCATTCTATCTCTATCTGCCTCTTTCTCTCTCTCAAAAATTAAAAAAAAAATTTTTTTTTTAAGTTTCAGATTTTATCCAAGCATTGTGGTGCAAGCCTTTAATCCCAACAATTGAGAGGGAGGCAGAGGTAGAAGGATCACTGTGAGTTTGAGGCCAGCCTAAGACTACAAAGTGAATTCCAGGTCAGCCTCAGTTACAGTGAGACCCTACCTGGGGGTGGGAGGTAGAGCTTCAGATTTTGAAGTATTTCCTGTTTGGGTTTTGAGATGAGTGATCTTAACCTGTATTACATGTAATAAAAGGGGTGCTTGTTTTGACAGTAAAAACAGCCACTGGGCTGGAGAGATGGCTTAGCAGTTAAGGTACTTTCCTGCAAAACCAAAGGACCACGGTTGAATCTTCAGGACCCACATAAGCCAGATGCACAGGGTGGCACATGAATCTGGAGTTCGTCTGCAGTGGCTGGAGGCCCTGATGTGCCCATTCTTTCTCTCTCTCTGTCTCTCAAATAAATAAAAAAATATTTTAAAAAAAAAAAAAGCAAAAGCAAAAAAAAAAAAAACCCCAAACCAAAACCAAAGGCCTACTTGGGATTGGGGGTTCAAGGGCTTTTCCTCAACTCCCACAAACCCTATTACATGTGGCCTTCAATTCTCTTTTCTTTGTTGTTGTTTTCCAAGGTAGGGTCTCACTCTACCCAGGCTGACCTGGAATTCACTACGGAGTCTCAGGATGGCCTCGAACTCACGGCAATCCTCCTACCTGTGCCTCCCAAGTACTGTGATTAAAGGCGTGCACCACCACACCTAGCAGACTTCAATTCTTTGGATGCATAAGAATCAGAGACAGAGGGAGGGAATTACCATGGGATATATTTTATAATCATGAAAAATGTTAATAAAAATTAAAAAAAAAAAAAAAAAGAATCAGAGACAACCAAAATTCTCATGTCATACTGGTGTGTTCGCATATACTGGAACCCCCAAATTCTTCTATGTTCAGGGCTGAACATGGTGGAGACAAAAGGATTCCTGGGCTCCCTGGTCAGCCAATATAACTGAAAAAGTTCATGAATGTTGCAGTCCGGTTCGCATTGCTGTTAGAAATCACCCAACCAAGAGCAGCTTCTGGGAAAAAGAGATTTATTTTGGCTTACAGGCTCGAGGGGGAAGCTCCACGATGGCAAGGGAAAACGATGGCATGAGTAGAAGGTGGACATCACCCCCTGGCCAACATAAGATGGACCACAGCAACAGGAGGGTGTGCCAAACACTGGCAAGGGGAAACTGGCTTTAATACCCATAAGCCCGCCCCCAACAATACACTCCCTCCAGGAGGCATTAATTCCCAAATATCCATCAGCTGGGAACCTAGCATTCAGAACACCTAAGTTTATGGGGGACACCTGAATCAAACCACCACAATGAACAAACTTGTCTCAGGGGAATAAGACAAAACAGGACACTGGTGTCTTCCTCTATTCTCTGCACACATGTGCAAGGGGCACACATATCTACATACACATATGAATACACTACATACACATGCATGCACATATGATCCCCAAGAAAAAACAATCACAAAGCTACACATTCCATCCACAGCATGAATGAGGAAAAAATAATAATAAAGAAAACACACACATACAAATACACCAGACTTCAGCTGCTCTAAACATCAACGCTCTAGCAGTGACAAGCTGTGTACACCATACTTATCATCTCCACTTGTCATCACCCAACATGTAGACAACAAATATGCTTTCCAAGGCAAGTAGTTCAACAAAAACATTGACCTGAGCATGACAAAAACTCAGGGATGGGAGACTTCCAGTTAAGATGGAGGCTTAGGAACCACACCAAAGCACCCTAGGGGAGAACAAGCTAAAGAATACCCAGCGAAACACATTTTTACTAAAAAGTGAGGTGTATAATAAATAAAAATGGCAGCAGAGAAGTAGGAGAGATCCAGGGCATCCAGAGCTAACACAGGCAGGCCTAAGAGGCTCCAGCAGCGGCAGCAGAAGCATCGGCTCCAGCTCCAGCAGCAGCAGCAGCAACACCTCCAGCAGCAGCAGTAGCAGTGGCTCCAGCACCAGAAGCGGTGCCAGGTCTGTGGGACCACAGCTGCCAGGCTCGGCTTTCCCACAGGAAAAGCCAGTGCCCAGCTCCAGAAAACAGAACAGAGGTCCAGAAATACAGCCAGCTTACTTGAACCAACAGGGCGCCAAAGACGAATGTGTAACTGAGACCAAATTCATCCAAAAAGGTAACTGGGATAGTACCAGGGAAGGGTGTCACTTGGCCAAAGCTCACGTGGAACTAGCAGCAGACCAGAAATCTTAACCTCTTTGTTGATAAAGACATAGTTGTTATAATACCTACTCTTGCATAAATACCCGGTGCTGTCTTTCATTGAATGTGTACATTGTTTAGTTATATTTGAGAATCTATCTGTATTTTGTTCCACTCAGTCTACTTGAATACTCCCATAGCAGGCAAACCCAACCCCTAGGAACACCTCTGTACATACTGTGAGAGTCTTAAGAACCACACCTAACACCTTAAGCTCCTACCCTGAAGATAATATCAGATCAATTGATACAGCTAAGAATACATAGCTAGCTAGGAAATCCAAGCATTAACTTAAACCAAGATGCTAATATATACATATTATACATATATATGTGTGTGTGTGTGTGTGTGTATAATATATACATATATATAAGAAACACTAAACATCAAGACAATATAAATTCACCAAAAAGTATTAATGCATCAGAAATGAACTCCAGTGAGAACAAGTTAGAGGAAATGCCTGAGAAAGATTTCAAAAGAATGATTGTAAATATGTTCAAAGAAGTCAAAGAAGAAATCAAAGGAATGAAAGAGGAAATCAAAGGAATCAAAGAAGACGTAGGACACCAATTTAATGACATAAAGAAGTTAATACAAGACATAAACATGGAAATAGAAATAAAGAAAAACCAGTCAGAATTACTAGCAATGAAAAACACAGTTAATGAAATAAAAAACTCTCTAGAATATCTCACCAGTAGATTGGATGAAACAGGACAGAATATCTAAGCTAAAAGACCAGGTGGCAGATCTAATACATTCTAACGAAGAAAAGACAGACTAATAGAAAAGTGTGAATGGAAATTTCAAGATATTTGAGACACTATGAAAAGATAAAACGTAAGAATTCAGGGCATAGTAGAAGGAGAAGAATTTCACTCCATAGGCATAGTAGGCACCTTCAACAAAATCATAGAAGAAAACTTCCCCCAAACTGGGAAAGAGGTGCCAGTGCAGATACAGGAAGCCTTTAGAACCCTAACCAGACAAAACCTGGAAAGAACCTCTCCTCGTCATATTATAATCAAACTACCAAACATACAATCCAAAGTAAAACTATTGAAAGCAGTTAGAGAGAAAAATCAAGTTACCTACAAAGGCAAGCCCATCAGGATTACAGCAGATTACTCAACACAAACTTTAAAAGCCAGAAGGGCTTGGAGTGATGTATTCCAAATTCTGAAAGATAACAACTGTCAACCAAAGTTACTTTATCCTGCAAAGTTATCCATTCAAATAGACGGAGAAATAAGGATATTCCACGACAAAAGCAGGCTAAAGGAGTATTTGAGAACAAAACCAGTTCTAGAGAAAATACTTGAAAGAATCCTCCATGCTGAAGAGAAGGAAAAGCATACACATAAGGAACCTGGAAAAAACAAACAATACTCAAACACTAGTTAACACAAGAGAGCAAAGGTAGAACTGGACCTTTAAAAAAAAAAATGGCAAACATAAATACACACCTTTCAATAATAATATCTCTTAATATCAATGGCCTCAATGCCCCAAACTTTAAAGGCATAGGTTTGCAGATTGGGTTAAAAAGCAGGATCCTACAATTTGTGGCTCCAAGAAATTCACCTTCCTACAAAGGATAGACATTATCTTAGGGTGAAAGGTTGGAAAATGGTGTTTCAACCAAATGGGCCTAGAAAACAAGCAGGGGATGCTATCCTAATATCTGACAAGGTAGACTTTAGTCCAACATTAGTCAAGAAAGATACGGAAGGTCATTTTAGAGGTCACTTTATAAGGACACACTCCAACAGGAAGACATTACAATCCTAAACATATAGGCACCTAACATGGGGACTCCCAAATTCCTCAAACAAACGCTATAAGAACCAAGGTCACAGATAACACCAAACACAGTGGTAGTGGGGGATTTCAACACCCCACTTTTGTCAATTGACAGGTCATCCCAGGAAAAAATAAACACAGAGGCACCTGGATTAAATGAGATCATAGAAGGAATGGACCTAACAGATATATACAGGACATTTCATCCAAATGCTTCAGAATACACATTCTTTTCAGCAGCACATGGAACATTCTCTAAAATAGACAATATATTAGGACACAAAGCAAACCTTAACAAATACAGGAAAACTGAAATAATTCCTTGCATTCTATCAGACCACAGTGGAATCAAACTACAAATCAATAGCAAGAAAAGTATGGATCATACACAAAATCATGGAAACTAAATAATGCACTATTAAATGAGTGGGTCAATGAAGAAATCAAGAAGGAAATCAAAAAATTCAGTCAAACGATAATGAGAACACAACATACCAAAATCTCTGGGACATAATGAAGGCAGTACTAAAATGTAAATTATAGCTTTAGGTGCCTATATTAAGAAATTAGAAAGGTCGCAAATAAAGGGCCTAATGCTTTACCTTAAAGCCTTGGAAAAAGAACAACAAAGCAAGCCAAAAATCAGTAGATGGGAAGAAATAATAAAGATTAGGGCAGAATTTAATAAAATAGAAACTAAAAAAACAATCCAAAGAATCAATGAAACAAAGAGTTGGTTATTTGAAAGGATAAAAAAGATTGATAAACACTTAGGAAATCTGACCAAAAGAAAGACAGAAGAGACACAAATTAATAAAATTAGAGATGAAAAAGGTAAAACCACAACAGATTCCAAAGAAATTCAAAAAATCATACGGACATACTATAAAAGAATATACTCCACAAAGTATGAAAATCTGAAGGAAATGGATGATTTCCTTGATTTATATGACCTACCTAAATTAAATCAAGATGAGATTAATCCCTTAAATAGACCTAAAACAAGCATGGAGATCTGAATATTTATCAAAAATCTCCCAACTAAAAAAAGGCCAGGCCCAGATGGATTCACTGCTGAATTTTACCAGATGCTCAAGGAAGAGCTAACACCATTGCTTCTTAAGCTTTTCCATAAAATAGAAAAAGAAGGAATTCTACCAAACTCTTTTTATGAAGCCAGCATCACCCTGATACCAAAACCAAGCAAAGAAAGAACAAAAAAAAGAAAATTACAGACCAATCTCCCTCATGAACATGAGACATAAAGGGAAGAGAAAGGAAGGGAGGAGGGTACTTGATAGGTTGATATTGTATACATGTAAGTACAATGATTGTGATGGGAAGGTAATATGATGGAGAATGGAATTTCAAAGGGGAAAGTGTGGGGGGGATTAACATGGGATTTTTTTATTATCATGGAAAATGTTAATAATTTTTTTTTAATGTAGAGAAAAAAAAAAAAGAAAATTGACCTTCCTTATCTTTCTTGACTAACACTGGACTAAAGTCTACCTTGTCAGATATTAGGATAGCAACCCCTGCTTGCTTTCTAGGCCAATTTGCTTGATAAAAGTCTTACACAGACTGGGAATAGAAGGAACATATCTCAATATAATAAAAGCTACTTATGACAAGCCTATAGCCAACATATTACTAAATGGGAAAAAAACCTAACCAAGGAAGTAAAGAATCTCTACAATGAGACCTTTAAAACTCTCAAGCAAGAAATTGCAGAAGACACTAAAAAGTGGAAAAACATCCCTTGTTCCTGAATTGGAAGAATCAATATTGTGAAAATGGCAATCTTACCAAAAGCAATCTACACATTTAGTGTGATCCCTATCAAAATTCCAAAGACATTTTTTCATGGAAATATAAAAAACAATCCAAAAATTCATTTGGAATCACAAAAAATCCTCGAATATCTAAAATAATACTGAGCAACAAAAATAAGGTTGCTGGTGTCACCATACCTGATTTTAACCTATACTACAAAACCATAATAACAAAAACAGTGTGGTACTGGCACAAAAACAGGCATGTAGATAAATGGAACAGAATAGAGGATCTAGATGTAAGTCCAGGTAGCTATAGCCACCTGATATTCAATAAAAATGCCAAAAATACTCATTGGAGAAAAGACAGCCTCTTCAGCAAATGGTGTTGGTTATATATCTGTAGAAGGATGAAAATAGCTTCTTGTCTCTCTCAATGCACAAGAATAAAGTCCAAATGCATTAAAGAACTTAACATCAGACTGGAAAGAGAATAAAGCAAAGAGGCAACCTACAGAATGGGAAAAAATCTTCACCAACTATACATCTGATAGAGGATTAATACCTAGGCTATAGAAAGAACTCAAAAAGTTAAATAATAAGTAATCAAATAAGCCAACCAAAAAATGGGCTATGGAGCTAAACAGAGCATTCTCAAAGAAAGAAATACAAATGGCATATAACCATCTAAAAAATGTTCTATGTCACTAGTCATCAGGGAAATGCAGATTAAAACTACACTGAGATTCCATCTCACTCCTGTCAGATTGGCTACCATCATGAAAACAAATGATCATAAATGTTGGCGGGGATGTGGAAAAAGAGGAACCCTTCTACACTGCTGGTGGGAATGCAAAATGGTCTAGCCATTGTGGATATCAGTGTGGAGGTTCCTAAAACAGCTGAAGATTGATCTACCATATGACCCAGCTATAGCACTCCTAGGTATATATCTGAAGGAATCATCTCATTTCCTTAGAAGTATGTGCTCAAACATGTTTATTACTACTCAATTTATAATAGCTAGGAAATGGAACCAGCCTAGATGTCCCTCAACTGATGAGTGGATAATGAAGATGTGGCACCTTTATACAATGGAGTTCTACTCAGTGGTAAAGAAAAATGAAGTTATGAAATTTGCAGAACAATGGATGGATCTGGAAAGGATTATAGTAAGTGAGGTAACCCAGGCCCAGAAAGCCAAGCGCCACATGTTCTCCCTCATATGTGGATCCTAGCTACAGATGATTGGGCTTCTGCGTGAGAAGGAAAATACTTAGTAACAGAGGCCAGTAAGTTAAAAAGGAGATATAAAGGGAAGAGAAAGGAAGGGAGGAGGGTACTTAATAGGTTGGTATTGTATACATGTAAGTAGAATGATTGAGATGGGGAGGTAATATGATGGAGGATGGAATTTCAAAGGGAAAAGTTGGGGGGAGGGAGGTATTACTATGGGATATTTTTTATAATCATGGAAAATGTTAATAAAAATTATGAAAAGATTTAAAAAAAAGAAAATTACAGACCAATCTCCCTCATGGACATAGATGCAAAAATTCTCAACAAAATATTAGCAAACAGAATACAAGAATATATCAGAAAGATCATTCACCCTGACCAAGTAGGCTTTAACCCAGAGATGGTTCAATATATGCAAATTGATAAATATAATACACTATATAAATGGATTCAAAGACAAAAATCACATGATAATCTCATTAGATGCAGAGAAAGCATTTGACAAAATCCAACATCCCTTCATGATAAAAGTCCTACAGAGAATGGGAATAGAAGGAACATATCTCAATATAATAAAGGTTATTTATAACAAGCCTACAGTCAACATATTACTAAATGGGGAAACACTGGAGGCTTTCCCACTAAAATCAGGAACAAGATAAGGGTGTCCACTGTCCCCGCTTTTATTTAATATAGTACTGGAAGTCTTAGCCATAGCAATAAATCAAGAGACACACATAAAAGGGATACAAATTGGAAAGGAAGAGATCAAGTTATCATTATTTGCAGATGACATGATTCTACATATAACGGACCCTAAAGACTCTACTAGAAAACTGTTAGAGCTGATAAAAACCTACAGCCATGCAGCAGGACACAAAATAAATACACAGAAATCAGTAGCGTTTCTATATGCTAACAACAAACACAGAGGATGAAATCAGAGAATCACTCCCATTCACAATTTCATCAAAGAAGATAAAGTATCTTGGAATAAACCTAACCAAGTAAGCCTAGATGTCCCTCAACAGATGAGTGGATAATGAAGATATGACACATTTACACAAAGGAGTTCTACTCAGCGGTAAAGAAAAATGAAGTTATGAAATTTGCAGAAAAATGGATGGACCTGGAAAGTATTATACTAAGTGAGGTAACCCAGGCCCAGAAAGCCAAGCACCACATGTTCTCTCTCATATGTGGATCCTAGCTACAGATGATTGGGCTTCTGTGTGAGAATGAAAAAACTCAGTAGCAGAGTCCAGTAAGCTAAATAAGAGATACAAAGGGAAGAGAAAGGAAGAGAGGAGGGTAATTAATAGGTTGGTATTGTATATATAATAGGTTGGTATTGTATATATATATAAGTAGAAGAACAGATTAACGGGGGTGAAAAGGCCCAAAGTGAGGTCAGGGGAGGAGACTAAGTAAAAGAAAGGTGGAGAGAGGACTACTCAAAATCTAAGAGGATATAAATAAATCAAATGGAATCCTCCAACTTTGGACAATGGAACACTCAGGAACCATAGATCATTGCCAGAAAATTTTCAGTGCCGGGGTAGGATATCTTCCAGTGAGTTGTTGGCCAAAACATTATAGGCCATTGCTCAGGCCCTTTGTTTCCCACCAGGAATCGATGGTAAGACCCTACTACTGAAGTCTCCACATACTTGGGCTGCAAGGCCACTGAGAAATCCTGCTGAAACTGAGCTAACCTCTTCCATGTGGACCAGCTGACAGAAAGCTGGAAGAAGCCATTCTGCATGCAGTTCAATGGGAGATAGAGATAACACCAGTGAAGATACTCAACAGTGGACACTGCAAGCCTTATATTTGGCCAGCCAAGCCAAATGAGCCAACAGGTGCAATAGTGGCACGTCTGTCATGGTGGAAACCAACTGCCCTCCAATTTAACTGGAAGCCCACTCCAAGGGAGGGAATACATCCCTGATACTGAAAACTTAAAATAGGGGTTGTCATGAGCCCTAGGGGTGTAACATCTGCTGATGTCTGGATAAGTGTGCTTATCAAACTCTATGCTTATCAAACTGCCCAGTTAGCACTTGTTAATGTTCACACCCTTATATTAATGCTACTCTCACTTTGGGTAGAGAATCTTCTCTTCAGATGGCAGTGACCTTGGGATGACTCAGAAGGTACCATAGTGCTGGAAAGAAGTGACTAGAGTACTGAGTAACTTCTCGATCACACCTTCCAAGGCTCAGGGTCTAATGCGGAAGAGGTGGCGGAAAGAATGTAAGAGCCAAAGGAAGGGTAGGACTCCTTACAACGTGCTCCCTCCAGACATAAAATGGCCTGTATATCCATTACCTCATAGTGCCTGACACTACCTACACAAGACCATCATAAGAAGAGGGAAAGATCATGACATCAAAATAAAAGAGAGACTTATTGAGATGGGGAGGGGATATGATGGAGAATGGAATTTCAAAGGGGAAAAGTGGGGGAGGGAGGGTATTACCATGGAATACTTTTTATAATCATGGAAAATGTTTTAAAAAACTGAGAAAAAATGAAATAAGATTAAAAAAAAAACCTCAGGGATTAAGGTGAGGTGGTCCATGTCTGTCACCCTAGCATTTAGAGGCTGAGGTAGAAGGATTTCAAATTCCAGGTTAGCTCAAGCTACAGTGTAAGACACTGATGCAAAACTCTGTTGTCACTACTTTCTTGTTGCTAGGACAAAACACTAGACCAAAAGCAGTGGATGGAAAGGAAAGACTTTTTATTCTGGCTTATAGTCTTGAGGGAAAGCTTCATGATGGCAGGGGACAGCAAGAAATGAACAGAGGCTAGACATCACCTATGCCGCAGCAGGTGGAAAACAGCAGCAGGAGAGTGACCTGAACACTGTTAAGGGGGAGCTAGATATAACACCCCTAGGCCCACTCCCAACAATATACCTTCTCCAGCAAGGCTCCCCCTCCCAAAGTGTCATCAGCTAAGGACCAAACATTCAAAACACATGAGTTTTGGGGGGACATCTAATTCAGTTCTTTCTACATTCAGGTCTTTCAACTCTGACCAGAACAGTCGATCAAACTGTCTTCAGCACTACAAGGTGTTTCTTAGACTAAGGTTTCAAATCCTTCCACATTTCTCCCACACATCAGTTCCAAAAGGCCAAAAGCCACATAATCAGTTTTCTAGTATCAATGACCCCACTCTTCTGGTAACAGTTTTCTGCTGTAATTACCTTCTTGTTGGTGAGACAAAGCACCCAATCAAAAGCAAATGATGGGAGGAAAGTTTTCCTCTTTTTTTTTTTACTTTGGCTTAGATTCTCAAGGGTTAGTTTCATGACGGCAGAGAAAGCATGGCATGAACAGAAGCCACAGCAGGTAGAAAACAGCAGCAGGTCAGCTAGCTGGACTCTGGCAAGGGGGAGCTGACTATAAAACCCTTAAGCCCATCCCCAACAATAACCTTCCAGCAAAGCTCCACCTTGCCATCAACTGAGGACAAAGCATTTAAAACATATGGGTTTGTGGGGGGATCTCTAATTGAAAACTCCACACTGAGGTTGGAGAGAGAGCTTCGTGGTTAAGATGCTTGCCTATGAAGCCTAAGGATCCAGGTTCGATTTCCTAGTACCCATGTAAGCCAGATAGCGTAGGTGGCACATGATCATTTGCAGCGGCCAGAGGCCCTGGTGTGCTCATTTTCTCCCCCTCTCTCAAATAAATAAATAAAATATTAAAACACCACACTCTCCCTCCATCATCAATAAAAACAAAAAGAAGCTGGGTATGAATAGTGCACATCTTTAATGCCAGCACTCAGGAGGCAGAGGTAGGAGGATCTCCATGAGCTCAAGTCCAACATATGACTACAGAGTGAGTGCCAGGTCAGCCTGGGAGGCAGAGGTAGAAGGGTTGCGGTGAGTTCGAGGCCACCCTGAGACTACATTGTGAATTCCAGGTCAGCCTGGACCAGAGTGAGACCATACCTTGAAAATCCAGAAAAAAAAAAAAAAAAAAAAACTTGGAAATGAAAATGTGTATATGGAGCCAGGCATGGTGACACACCATGCCACATGATAGATTCCAGTATGCAAAAGACTGAGGTAAGAAGATGACAGGCTGTAGGGCAGCCTGAGCCACATCACAAGAACCTATCTCAAGCAGGGAGTAATGGTGCACACCTTTAATCCCAGCTCTCAGGAAGCAGAGGTAGAATGACAGCCATGAGCTCAAGGCCAGCCTGAGACCACCTAGTGAATTCCAGGTCAGCCTGAGCTACACAGTGAGACCCTACCTCGCAAAACTAAAAACTAAAAAAAGAACCTATCTCAAATACACCCACAGCCAAAAATGTGTGCATAGCTGGGTAGGTGGCTTCAATGGAGAGACACTGAGCCTGGCAGACATGGCTATCTATGGTAGGTTCCTAGAAGTCACTCATCTTTCCTCCTATGGGTATGCAGACCTCAATATGGTTGAAGACCACCCCTGGGCACTTATGCTTTGGTAAGAACCTGAACGGCCTGGTCATTTAAGGACAAGTGCGAGCAATAGCTTTGTCTCTGACAGGACCACACTTTTGTCAAGCAATAGAAACTAGCCTGTCTGAGGCTGGAGATGGTTTAGTAGTTTTGAGCACTTTCAATTCAAGCATGAGAGCCTGAGAAGGTCTGAGAGTACTCATCAATCCCCAGTACCCACATAGACAGCAGGGCACGGCCATGCATTTGCAAGCCTAGTTCAAAGGGGGAGCTAAAACCTGAGAAGTGTTGTAGCTTGGGGAGAAAAAAAAAGCTCCACGTGAGAAAAAAAGAACAGGTGAAAGAATGACACTCCCTCTGGCCACTGCAGGTGAGTGCATGGACACCTCAGTGGCACATACAGAGGGCATACACAACACACACAGGGAAGAAGAAAGAAATTAAAGAAACTAGTCCTTCTGGCCAGGGTTGCAGCTGAGAGACAGAGAATGTAAGAAGCCTTGGTGCCTCTTTAAACATATACACCTATGCCCTCCAGCTACCAAGTGCCAGCTCTTGTCAGCCTTGCAGAGGGGAAAGACAAAAGCACTCACAGAAGGACAGATTGGGGCAATAAACAGGGGCTTGCTGGCTGTGCCAAAAAAAAAAAAAAATCCTTGTCTTCACAGCACATTGCAGAAAGAATGCTTATGAGTAGGACACAACTGTCACATATCCACCAAGTGAGAAAGGAGGCGCTGGGCTAGCTGCAACCTCTGAGCAACCCAGGTGGAAACCTGATGCAGACAGAGGTATGCTTCAGGGGCAGAGTGCTTGCTCAGCATACCTGAGCCTGGGGCTCCACCCCAGCATGGCAAATATAAAAGCAAAGATTGAAAATTCAACCTAGCAGGACAGGCACCAGGGCTTTCTGGAGGAAATGGGTGGCCTCTTCATGTTGCTCCATATTTCGGATGTTCCCTGCACTGGACAGAAAAGGGAAAGGAGCTGGAGATGCCTAAGCACTGCCCGGGAGGGCAGCAGAAAATGGACTCATCCTGCTTGTGGACACAGCACGGTCGTCAAGCCTACAATCCCTTGATGCAACCAAGTCAAGGCAGGGATACTGACCAGAAAGGGCCTAGTGCAAGGATTCAAGGGTTGAGAGCTCCAAAGGTTCCCAGGAGGCCATGGCCCAGCCTTATCTATAGAAAACAGACAGGAGCCGGGCGTGGTGACGAACACCTTTAATCCCAGCACTTCGGAGGCAGTTAGGAGGATTGCCATGAGTTCAAGGCCACCCTGAGACTACATAGTGAATTCCAGGTCAGCCTGAGTCAGAGTGAGACCCTACCTCAAAAAACCAAAACAAAAAAAAAAAAAAAGGAAAGAAAAGAAAAGAAAACAGCAGGCAAGGGAAGCAAAGGTCAATTTTTAGCAGCCTTCTGGCCCCAATCTATTCCTGGGACAGAATGTCTGGCTCTGTCTGCACTTCACCAGCAACCTTCCTAACTTGCTTCACTAACATAAGTAATTTCAGGTGTCATCCCACCTGCTCCAGGTGAACTCTGCAGCAGAGAGGGCAGGCAGAAGCTAGGTGTGATAGCTTCATGCCTGTCATTCTAGCACTTAGGAAGCTCAGGCAGGGCCAGTATAAATTCCAGGCCAGCCCGGGATACAGTGAGACGGCACCCAGGATTAGCAGAATTGAGCAAGGCTCCAGCCAAGCAGAAGAGCAAACACATCAGTGACAAAGCTGTCCATGCTATGCTGAGACTGGGGTGACATCCAAGGAGCACTGGAGCCTTGTGAAGGCCTGCAGATCAGAGGGCTAGAGAAGAGATCACCAATGCTGCTAGTAGCAGGACATAACATAGCATGAGGGTTGGTGAGAGTAAATACAGAGAATAGGTGGAGTGAGATGACTCCATCACAGCAGAGTCAAGCTGCAGGCATGGCTGTGAGCAGGATGACTCCACCAGCACCCAGAATGCCATTAGACGTGGCAAAGCAGGGGGTGTTGAGGACATGATACTGCAAGACCTGTTTGAAAAAGACGAGGCAGAGGAACATGCCAGTATACACAGACACAGTCACAGTGACAGAAAGGCAGAAGTGCCACCTCCATGCTCAGTCTTGTCCAGGATCAACAGTGAATCAAGGCTATGCAGCACCTCCACAAAGCTGAGACTGTACTACAGTCCTCAAGACATCCCACCTATCCAAGGAAGCTCAGGGAAACAATCCTCTCCCATTATGCCTGTGGGGTGCCAAAGGTAGTTTCCAAAAGGGCATCACAGCTCAGAGGAAATGCCTGTCACACACAGGGCCACCTCCTACCTTACAGGAGGACATCTACTTCCCATAGAGCTCCAAACTCTTTGCAAGCATACCCTGAGCCTTCCCCAAATTCCTTTTCTACATGGCTGCCTGGGATTCCAATGGCCCTACCGTCTCTCAACCTCAGGCCTGACTTGCTGAGTGCAGGAGGACACCAGATCCTGCTCTAAGTCAGGTGAGTCAGACCCATTTTTCTACCTCACCCACTGCAGATGGCATCACTGGCCTCTCTGCACATAGTTAATCCACAGTATAGCTGTGCTCACCATGCTTGGTCACTTTTCAATTATCTCCTGGGCACTCTAGAGAGTAGGTATCAGACATAGCTTCAAGACCCCAGGGTGAACAGACGGTCTCTGTCTGGTACAGCAGGCCATGATGTATGGTCAGCTGACACATACTAACTCAGAATAGCAAACATACTGGCTAGATGACAAGGATGATGACTAGAGCTGTGTGTCTAGATGAGGAGAATCACCTACCCTTGCCCCAGAGACCTCTGGTCCAGCAGCATACTGCTTTCTGGCTTCCCTCTCCCTATCTAGCATGCAGCAAACACCCTATGCAAATGCCTTGTACTTTCCAGAGGAGATGAGACTTGTGGTAGTTTGAATAGATGCCCCCAATATATTCAGTTATTATTATTAGTTTGTAGTTTGGATCTGCAGCCACTTGGCTGAAGGAGTCGTCGCTGGGCGGATCTTAAGGTGTGATGGTGGGTTTGAAATTCCAATCTAAGGTGCCTAGTTCTACCTGGAGATCCACCTGTGTGGTTTTTGGCTTATGTCTTTTCTCTCTTTGCTTGGACCCATGAAAGCAAGCCAGCTTCTTCTGCCATTATGGAACTTCCCCTGAATCTGTAAGCTTCAGTAAATATCCCTTCCTCCGTAACTGTGCCTGGTTTGGAAGTTCATCTCAGCAAACCTGAAGCTGTCTGCTACAAGAGTCCAACCCTGAGCCTGAGCCTGCAGTCTAGCTCCCTCCTTCCCTGTCTGGACAACTTCACTCCATACAGGTTAACTGACTAGATCAGAAAAATGGATCTATCCATATGCTATCTACAAAAAACCCCACCTAACTTTCAAAGACAGACACCTCCTTGGGGTAAAAGGATAAAAAACAATCTTCTAAGCAAATGGAAATAAAAACAAGTAGATGTGACTACTAATATCTGACAAAATAGACTTCAAACTAAAAGTAATCAAAAAAGACAAAAAAAGGCAACTTTTACTCATCAAGGAAAGGATCCAGCAAGAAGATATCACAATCATAAACTTAAGATATACCAAACAAAATCTACTTGATAAACCAGAAATAAATTCCAATACCATCATAGTGGGGGACTTCAACACCCCATTATCATCAATAGACAGATCACCCAAGGAGAAAATCATCAAGGAAATAATTCGGCTCAATAACACCACAGACCAATTAGACCTTACAGACATCTACAGGACATTTCATCCCAATTCCCACAGAATACACATTCTTCTCAGCAGCTCATGGGACCTTCTCTAAAATAGATATATTAGGCCCAGAAAGCCAAGCACCACATGTTCTCTCTCATATGTGGATCCTAGCTACAGATGACTGGGCTCCTGCAAGAGAATGAAAATACTTAGTAGCAGAGGCCAGTAAGTTAAAAAGGAGACATAAAGGGAAGAGAAAGGAAGGGAGGAGGGAACTTAGTAGGTTGATATTGTATATATGTAAGTAGAATGATTGAGATGGGGAGGTAATATGATGGAGAATGGAATTTCAAAGGAGAAAGTGGGGGGGGGAATTAACATGGGATTTTTTTTTTTTTTTTTTTTTTTTTTGAGGTAGGGTCTCACTCTGGCTCAGGCTGACCTGGAATTCACTATGTAGTCTCAGGATGGCCTTGAACTCTTGGCGATCCTCCTACCTCTGCCTCCCGAGTGCTGGGATTAAAGGCGTGCGCCACCACGCCCGGCTAACATGGGATTTTTTTTATAATCATGGAAAATGCTAATAAAAATTTAAAAAAATAAAATACAATAGATATATTAAGACATAAAGCATGTACCCATAAACTCTGGAAAACTGACATAACTTCCTCTTCCTGTGTCTGACCACAATGCATTGAAGCTAGAAACCAACAAGAGAAACAACAGAAAGCTTACTAGCTCTTGGAGACTGAACAACTCACTATTAAACAATAAATGGAAAAAGCTGCGTGTGGTGGCACACATCTTTAATCCCAGCACTCAGGAGGCACAAGTAAGAGGATCATCATGAGTTCAGGACCAACCTAGGACTACAGAGTAAACTCCACATCAGCCTAGGCTTGAGGGAGAACCTGCCTCAAAATAAATAAATAAATGGGATGTGGAAGAAATCAAAAAAACTGAAATTTCTAGAACTGAATGATATCAGAATTTATGGGACCCACAATTCTAGGAGACAATTCACAGCACTAAATGCCTTCATATCATAGACAGATCCCAAATTAATAACCTAAAGGCATTGCAAAAAAAAATACAACTCCAAGAGTTCCAAATGGAAAGAAATAATCAAGATCAGGAGCACTGTGTGGTGGTGCATGCCTTTAATCCCAGGGGAGACCCTACCTCAAAGGAAAAAAAAATGATGAGGGATGGACAAAGGGCTTAGTGATTAAGGTGCTTGCCTTGAAATGTTAAGGACCCAGGTTCAATTTCCCAGAACCCACATAAACCACAACAACCAGTTGTACAAGGTGGCACATGTGTCTGGAATATACAGTGGCTAGAAGCCCTGGCATGCCCATTCTCTCTCTCCCTCTCAAATAAATTTTCCTTCCTGCTGCCTTTTTCTAAGGTGGTTAGGTTTGGGAAGCAGATAAATTATCTCACTTGTGCTTTTTAAGCTATTCAATGGGTGGGACTTGCATGCTTGTTTGGAGAATCCACTGACTCCCGAGGTTTGAACACAGCTGTGGGTGTGAAAAAGCCATTCTACTCTTGCTGTTTCTGTGTCTGCTTGGTGCCTGAAGAGCTCTCCGGGAGGTAGAGCAGAGTGTCCCACACTCCCCCAGGGCATATGTCACCTGCAATGGGGGCATCTGGGGAACATGAGCACTGCAGCTTCTATTAAAGTTGTTAGAACCAAAGTGGCGAGCTGCTACTCTCCACGACCCACAGGCCTTCCCAGCATAATCCTGGGCATCTTGGAGGGCCTCAGCATTTCTGCTTCCTACTGCTGCTTTGGGGCAAAGAGGGCATCCCTGGTGTGTGTCCCAAGAAGAGCATTGGGTGAGTCTCAGGCACTTTATCAGTGCCAGACTTGTTGCATGGTGACCTCAGCCTCTGCAAAAAAAAGAGAAGCAGAGAACGCTAGAAGCCACCTGTGGCAAGGACCAGCCAGTGCAGGCCTGTGTGGAGCTAGTGAGGACTCCAAACCAGACTCTGCTTCTGCCATGTCCAGTGTTTGTACCATCATGGTTAAGTGACCAGAATTAACAATGTACTTTCACTTATTTATTTAAGAGAAAAGAGGCGGGGGGGGGGGGAGGAAGAGCGAGAGCGAGCACATGCCAGGGCCTGTAGCCACTGCACACCAGATGAATGTGCCACCTTATACTTCTGAGTTTTGGGGGTACTGAGGAATTGAACTCAGGTCCACAGGCTTTCCGGGCAAGCACCTTAATCAATAAGCTATCTCTCCAGCACAAGAATTAGCAATAAACTTTTAAATGCTATTTCTGCCTGTATATGAAGACAACAAAACAACATTTAAACACTTAACTGATTATTCAAAATAAGAAATCATTTTGATAATCGTCAGCCTGAGATTACATAGTGAATTCCAGGCCAGCTTGGCCTAGAGTGAGACTCTACCTCAAACCGCCCAGCCCCTCCCCCCCGCCCCCCCCGCAAATTAACTCCAAATGGATGAAGAACCTCAATATAAGACCTGAAACTCTAAAACTACTGGCAGGGAGAATTAGGGAAAACTCTCCAAGATATAGGACTGGCGAAAGACTTCTTGAATAGGACCCCAGTAACTCAGGAAATTAAAACACTCAACCAGTGGGATCTCATGAAACTAAAAAGCTTTTGGATATGCATACCATAAACAGAGCCAACAGACAACCCACAGAATGGGAGAAAATCTTCACTAGCTATACCTCCAAAAGAGGCCTAATATCTACAATCTACAAAGAACTCAAAAAACTAATAAGAAAATAATCAAACACTTCACTCAAAAAACTGGGGCAGGGCTGGAGAGATGGCTTAGCGGTTAAGCGCTTGACTGTGAAGCCAAAGGACCCCGGTTAGAGGCTCGATTCCCCAGTACTCACGTTAACCAGATGTACCATGGGGCGCATGCATCTGGAGTTCGTTTGCAGTGGCTGGGAGTCCTAGCGCGCCCATTCTTTCTTTTTCTTTCTGTCACTCTCAAATGAATAAATAAAAATGAACGAAATTTTTTTAAAAAACTGGGGCAGAGAACTGAACACAGAAATCTCAAAGGAGGAAATGCAAATGGTAAAGACTTACTTAAACAAATGTTCAACATCTTTAATCATCAGGGAAATGCAAAGTAAAACAACTCTATTCCACCTTACCCCAGACAGGATGATAATCATCAAATAAATTCAAGAGGCCTTTAATCCCAGGACTCGGGAGCCAGAGGTAGGAGGTTGGAGGACACCCTGAGAATACAGAATGAATTCCAGGTCAGTCTGGACTAGAGTGAAACCCTACCTGGGGGAAGAGGGGGAACTCAATGAGGCCTGGAGAGATGGCTTAGCAGGGTTAAGATGCTTGCCAGTAAAGCCAGAGTACCCAGGTTTGGTTCCCCAGTACCCACATAAAGCCAGATGCACAAGACAGCACATGATTCTGGAGTTCATTTGCAGTGGCTAGAGGCCCAGGAGCAACCATTCTCTCTCTACGTCAGTTTCTCTCTCTCTCAAATAAACAAATAAAAAAATTAAGTATTTTTTAAAAATCCAATGAGGATTTTAAAGGCGTGGTGGCATATGTCTTTAATCCCAGCACTCAGGAGGCAGAGGTAGGAAGATTGCTATGAGTTCAAGGCTACCCTGAGACTACACAGCAAATTCCAGGTCAGCCTGACCTAGAGTGAGACCCTACCTCAAAAAAAAAAAAAAAATCAAAACCAAGTGAGGACTGGAGAGATGGCTTAGCAGTTAAGGCACTTGCCTACAAAGCCTAAGGACCCAGGTTCAATTCCCCAGTACCCACATAAGCCAGATGTACAAGGTGGCACATGTGTCTAGAGTTTGTAGGGGCTAGAGGCTCTGGTATGCCCATTCTCTCTGTCTGACACCCTTCAAATAAATAAATACATTTACAAAATGGAACAAAAAAACTTAAAAATCAAATGACAAGCAGGGCCAGGTGGTGCACACCCTTAAACCCACCAGAGGATCACCATGACTCTGAGGCCACCCTGAGACTACATAGTGAATTCCAGGTCAGCCTGAGCTAGAGTGAGACCCTACCCCAGTGGGGGGGAGGATCAAATGACAATAAATGTTACTGAGGCAGAAGAACCCTTATTCACTGCTGATAGGAATGTAAACTTGTACAACCACTCTGGAAATCAGTATGGAGACTCCTAAAAAGATGAATATTGGCTAGAAGTGGTGGTGCATGCCTTTAATCCCAGCACTAAGAAGGCAGAGGTAGGAGGATCAATGTGAGACTGAGGCTAGCCTAAGACTACACCGTGAATTCCAGGTCAACCTGGGCTATAGCGAGACCCTACCTCAAAAAAACAAAAAGAAAAGATGAATATTGATTTATCATCTGGCCCAGCCATTCCACTCCTTGGTATCTATCACTTCCCTCTCTTACTTCAAAGATACTTGCTCAACCAGATTTATCACTGCAAAGAAGCAAAGAGAATAAAGACTGTGACGATGATGAGGACAAGGACGCTGCAGACCAGGAGGAACATGATGAAGAAGAGCAAGAGGAGGAAAATGACTACATCAATTTGTACTTTGAGGACAGAGACGATTTTGGCGCCAACAGTGATGACAACATGGGTGAAGCCACCTACTAGCCTGGGGTTGTTCTGAGGATGCTGACACTGTTCCGAGCGCCGGGAAGGAGTGGTTTGATTCATGATGAGTGCATCCTTTGTGTTCCTATGTCTCGCTAATACTGTTCTTTGGGAGCAGGGTTTCACACTAGCCCAGGCTGACCTGGAACTCACTCTGTAGCCCAAGCTGGCCTCACATTCATGGCAATCCTCCTACCTCAGCCTCCCGAGTGCTGGAATTAAAGGCATGCAACTCCACACCAGGCTTGTTCTTGTTTTGCTTGACAAAAATACTTGTCAGAATGTTCAGAACCACTTAAAGTTTACATACCTGTGACCTTATAGTCTGACATTCCTCCTGAACTTCACCTATGCCGTCTCTCTTCTGTGTGCTAGTGAGGTTGAAAGGGGCTCTGCTTTTGTTTTTTGTATTATTTGAATTTGAATGTGCCTAAAGAATTGTAGCATCTCCTAACCTATGTATTCATACTTGAAAAGAACTCATTCTTGTTTAACTGCTGATCTTTTGTAAAACACCTACTAGTCCCAGTGGATTTCTAAGTATTGCACGTGGAGCACTTTAAAAACAAAGAAACTAAAAAATTGATTCTAGTATGTTCTAAACTACTATTACATTAGGACCACATACACCTGCCTACAAGCTCAGCCTTATGAGACTATAGCGGTTTGGTGATGGAAACCGTGCAGAGGGAGAAATAGTGACCCAGATTAAATAAATGTCATGCGTCCATCTCAGCCAAAGCAAAAGCCCTCAGGTGGGATGATGATCGTAAATCCTTGACTCTGTGGATAGCTTCGTACAGTATATGAATGAATGATCCCATTGCAATAAGCTTGACAACTTCAAATACTTGGGTTTCTGAAAAATTAGAATGGGACATTCTTTAACTGTGTAACTTACCTCACTGTGGAAGTTCTGGTTGTATAAACTTCGTGACAGAATGATGTGTGTGCCAATGTGGAGAACTGTCATGACCTCTGGCATGTTTCAAGAGACTTATAAGGTGTACCGTCCATTACATAATTATGCAGAATGAACTCAGGTCACCTTGAAATTAAGATTGAGCTTTCTTAACCTTACAGGCTACCTCTCCTGCCACTGTATATTTTGGGGAGAAAATACTTAGAAAACTCAGGCTTCAAAAACTTTAAAATGCCAAAGAATTTCAAAGAAATTGATATGTATTTCAAAACTGATGTATGAAAATTACCTGCCAAAAGGATGAAAGTTTATTGTTCTCCTCTAGGGGGATTTATCAGCCATTATCCTTGAACCTGAGAATTGAGAGCCCTTTATATTATCATTATGGAAATAACCTTGAAACTGAGCTTAAGATTCAGTGCCTTAGTTTCTCCCCTTGCAAACAAATTCCTATAAAAATGGTTTAAGGGCTGGAGAGATGGCTTAGCAGTTAAGCGCTTGCCTGTGAAGCCTAAGGACCCCGGTTCGAGGCTCGGTTCCCCAGGACCCACGTTAGCCAGATGCACAAGCGGGCGCACGTGTCTGGAGTTCGTTTGCAGAGGCTGAAAGCCCTAGCACACCCATTTTCTCTCTCTCCCTCTATCTGTCTTTCTCTCTGTGTCTATCGCTCTCAAATAAATAAATAAAAAATTTTAAAAAAATGGTTTAAACACTAACCATATATACATTTGTGTGTGTGTGTGTGTATAATCTTACCTTATGAAAACGATCACTTGTTGAATTTGGTTCTTTCCTTCTAAACAAAGTTATTGAAAACAGCTGTGAGGAACAAATCCTGTCCTGACTGGATTTGCCCATCTTGTATCTTTGGGGGAAAGTGGAGAACATTGATGTTGCCTGGTGAGGATTTATAACATGAACATTAATCAGGAAAGAGTACTTGGGATGGCAACACTTGAGGGTGGGTGTCAGAGCCCACCGAGGTAGTGAACGCATGTGACTGTGCTAACGAGCTTATCAAAAAATTCTAAAAGCTGCAACCCATTACAAACCTCACTTGCAGCATTCAGTATAGCAGCAAATCATGTAGCTGCTTGGGAGTGATGAAGAGGTGTTTTCTTCTCTCTCCTTTGGTACCAGAGCCAGATGTTTAGTCCATAGATGTTTTCTCATCCTCTTACTTGCTGTGTGGCTAATCAGCGGATGGGCAGGGGCTGCACTCAGTGTTTTCGCTGTCTAGTCCTGGCGTACTCTTTTAAGCACATTTCCCCCCCCCCCCCCGCTTAAAATATCATTTTACAACTTGAAGTATACTGTTTTTGAGGACGAGATTTTGTAAGTTGCTTCCCATCAGAAATCTTGTTTTTCTAGCTTAAGGTCTGAGTCTGAGATTATTCCACTGGAAGGCAAGCATTATTTTGCAGATAGCTTTTTTTTTTTTAAGCTTACTGGTAAAATGTCTTTAAAATTATGACAAATGTAACTGGTTGCTGCGATGCTTATTTTTCTGTATTTACTTACACATTAAAATCTTACCAAAAAAAAAGTTGTTTGGCCTCTAATTGAGATGTCTAAATGCTGAGCCTGTATGTTTTATATGTGATAAAGCCTTCATTTTGTTACATAAAACATCTGTTTAGGGCTGGAGAGATGGTTTAGCGGTTAAGTGCTCGCCTGTGAAGCCTAAGGACCCCAGTTAGAGGCTTGATTCCCCAGGACCCATGTTAGCCAGATCCACAAGGGGGCGCACGCCTCTGGAGTTCATTTGCAGTGGCTGGAGGCCCTGGCGCGCCCATTCTCCCTCTCTCTCTGACTCTTTCTCTCTGTCTGTTGCTCTCAAATAAATAAATATAATAATTTTAAAAATCTGTTTACAACAATAGATTTCTTAAGTGTTCTCTTATATGACTTCCCATTGGGTAAAACTTTTATTTGTTTGCTATAAACTTATACTAATTTGAAAAAACTGGGCCTAATTATATAAAATTTTATTGCATCTGTAAAATTACCAAACTTTAAACTTTTTCCACCTAACATACTTTCATTAGCTCTTTAAAGCTAAGATCTCTAGACCAAGTAAGTAAAAACTATAAGCCTTCTATATTAAGGTGTTACAAAAAAACCTTTAAATATGATAACTAGCCGGGCGTGGTGGCGCACGCCTTTAATCCCAGCACTTGGGAGGCAGAGGTAGGAGGATCGCTGTGAGTTCGAGGCCACCCTGAGACTCCATAGTGAATTCCAGGTCAGCCTGGGCTAGAGTGAAACCCTACCTCGAAAAACCAAAAAAAAAAAAAAGATAACTAAACTTAAAAATTAATTTCTTAATCTATACCATATTTAAAGTTAAAATTGTTTAAGATATTTCAAATATTAGTCAGGCATGGTGACACACAACTTTAATCCCAACGCTCAGGAGGCAGAGGTAGGAGGATCACTAAATTCGAGGCCAGTCTGAGAATACATAGTGAATTCCAAGTTAGTCTGGGCTAGACTGAGGCCCAACCTCAAAAACAAACAACAAAAAAAGATATTTCAAATATTGCCAAATCTTTATATTTCCAAAAACTCCAATTAACTCCCCATCCAAGTTAACAATTCCTTCTCCCTTTTCCTACCACCTATGTTACTATTTTTCTTTTTTAAAAAAATTTGTTTATTTTTACTTATTTGAGAGTGAGAGAGAAAGAGGCAGAGAGAAAGAGAGAGAATGGGCGTGCCAGGGCCTCCAGCCACTGCAAACCGAACTCCAGATGCATGCGCCCCCTTGTGCATCTGGGTAACGTGGGTCCTGGAGAATTGAGCCTTGAACCAGGGTCCTCAGGCTTCACAGGCAAGCGTTTAACCGCTAAGCCATTTCTTGAACCACCTTGTGCACATATGTGACTTTGCAGGCTTGCATCACCTTGTGCATCTGGATTACTTGGGACCTGGAAAGTTGAACATGGGGGTTCGCAGGCTTCACAGGTTGCCTTAACTGCTAAGCCATCTCTCCAGCCCCAGATGTGGATTTCTGTATCGTGACAATACACGGGCCCGAAAGCTCTCCCAACACATCTCCATCTCAGGGGGCCACTGTATCTTAAGGCTCCTTTGAATATGTCACTAGAACTCCCTCTCCCAAAGTAGAAAGTGGAGAATAAAGCTCCAGAGTTGCTTCTACCCCCTTCCAAAAACCAACTCAGGCTCCAATCTGAGACCCTGGGGGTTAATACCTTTTATTATGATTTCTGTTCTGAGCAGTGCCATTTCGTTGTGGGGATGTTTTCCACAAAGCCCACTGTAGTAGATGGCATAGCCAATTTTTACTGTTGAGTGTCCCCCAGAAGGAACACTAAAAGTAATTAAGATTAAAGACAAAACAAAATACAAGATTCTCCTACTCTTAAAGAGTTGTAAAATGGCAGGATCAGAAAGCAGCCAATGGCCCTGAGGAAAGTCCAAAACTTTCCCTGGAATTTACAAAGGAAAAAAAAAATGTCTCTTTCTTAGCTTCCCTGCCTTGCAGAGCCAAGGGGCTGCCAAGCACAGGGAATCTCAGGATCCTGGCCCCAGCATGATGATGAATGAATGCCAAGTCGCTATGGGGACTTTATCTTTTTACACTTCTATGGAACTACTAACAAACTATAATAGCCTCAAGATTTAAATTTAAAAGTACTCAATACTAAATTTGTAAAAAAAAAAAATTCTAAAATTTATAATTATGTTTAAATCTGCTTTTTGTATTTTTAAAAATGTGTTTCAGGAAAGTAATAAGAAACAAAACTCCAAAAGTCTATATGTTTATTCTGGGTAAATAGTGTAAGTCAAATCTGGTCTATTCTTTCAAAAAAAGTTACTTCAAAAGGCCTTCTTAAAAAAAATGGCCATATTAAAAGTCTTATAGTAAGGACAATAAAAATTTTTGTTGATAGCTATGAAATAAAATGACTAAAAAAGATAAACTGGGGAGAAAATTTATATATTGGATGTTAAATGTTTAATGAAAAAGACTGTCACAGAGTGGTTACATAGATCGTAAAGTAAAAGTATGTGAAAGGTATGTGTAAAGTATGCAGATGAAGATATGAGTAAGCTTAAACAGAAGGTTAAAGTACTTAATCAGATTACAGACTTCTTGAGATATAAAATGACAATTAGCCTAGGGTTTACATCAGACTAACGAAGTATGGCCCTGGCTGGTAGCAGGTTGTTAACATGGTATTTAGGTTGTAAATTTAACTTTAACTTATTAATACTAATCTGGTCATAATGATGGTTATGAAAAACTGAATTTAGAGTACCCAACCAAGTTAACTAGGTTCTTCTATTTGTCAACCTTTTGACTAAATCTTAAGGTTAAAATTGACCCATTAAAGCCAGGCACAGTGGCGTACACCTTTAATCTCAGCACTTGGGAGGCAGAGAGTTTGAGGCTACCCTGAGACTACATAGTGAATTCCATGTCAGCTGGACCAGAGACCCTACCTCGGGAAAAAAAAAAAAAAAAAGACACACTAATATTTAATTCTCTAAGGTTATATCTAAAACCCTGCCTCAAAAAAAAAAAAAAAATCTCACAGAGAAACTACTTACTCACTTTTTTCCTATTTTATAAGGTAAATAGACCACATTTAAAACATTAAACAGTATTTATCTGCCATACACTTGAAAACTATTGACTTCATGGTGAACAATAAAAGAAAATTCTAAACAAAGTTATGTTGTGATTTAAGATGCAGTCCCCTCAATTCCTCCAACAATCAGTCTTAATACTTTAATTCTAACTTATGTCATTACTGAACAGGTTTACCAAAGCACCACAGACAGAATTACAGAGTCAGTTAAGGTTTGAATAGTTAAAGATTATGTCATAAGCCGGGTGTGGTGGTGCACACCTTTAATCCCAGCACTCAGGAGGCAGAGGTAGGAGGATTGCTGGGAGTTTGAGGGCAACCTAAGACTCCATAGTGAATTCCAGGTCAGCCTGGACTAGAGCAAGACCCTACCTTGAAAAAAAAAATATTATGTCATAAAATTTTGTGTATGTTAATAGATATTTCTTTTTGGGTCATCACATAAAGGTGCTTATTTGCAAAGCCAGATGCACATAGTGGAACATACATTTGGAAATTGTCTTGTAAATCGTTTGCAGTGGCAAGTGGCCCTGGCATGCTCATTCCCTCCCTTTTTCATGAGACTTGTCTCCTTTTTTCGTTAGATCATGTCAGTTTAATTCAATTCCTCTATTCTTTGGGTATGTTAAATATAGCTAAATTAATTTCAAAAACTTATAGATTGGATGGGCATCTTATTTAGCTTTTTTTTTTTTTATTTATTTATTTGAGAGCGACAGACTCAGAGAGAAAGACAGATAGAGGGAGAGAGAGAGAATGGGCGCGCCAGGGCTTCCAGCCTCTGCAAACGAACTCCAGATGCGTGCGCCCCCTTGTGCATCTGGCTAACGTGGGACCTGGGGAACCGAGCCTCGAACCGGGGTCCTTAGACTTCACAGGCCAGCGCTTAACCGCTAAGCCATCTCTCCAGCCCCTTATTTAGCTTTTAAAAGTGCTAAATCTGCCGGGCATGGTGGCGCACGCCTTTAATCCCAGCACTCGGGAGGCAGAGGTAGGAGGATTGCTGAGAGTTCGAGGCCACCCTGAGACTACATAGTGGAACTAGGTCAGCCTGAGCCAGAATGAGACCCTACCTTGAAAAACCCAAAAAAAAAAAAAAAAAAGTGCTAAATCTTCTCAAAATATATATATATAAAGGTATCTCAATTCTGATAAGCTTAAAAAATTATAAAATTTTTCATGTCTTCATATTTAAGCCAAGAATGTTACTATATAATATGGATTTCTTGTTTATTTTCAATTCTGTTAGCAGATCTTTTGTTCATACTTTACTCTCTGTTACCTCCTGTGCCTAAAATATGTAAACTCTACTTTTTGTTAATATCAGACTTTTACAGCTATCAGAATATTATAATTTGATCTATACAAAGTCCAAGATGTTTGGCTATCAATAAACATGCATCACCATGCCTGGCTAAAACTCTGTAATTTTAAGATGGTTCTTCTCTTGGTCATGCTGGTTTTGCTAGCTGATAATCACTGAGGTTATAATCTAAGTCTTATAAAAAGTGACTTACTGTGATTTTGTTCTTAGAAAAACTGAAAAGGCTCCCCATGTCTTAGAAACAATGTATACAAACAATGTTAATATAGTTTGTCTAAGCTTCATGTGACAGTCATAAATATTTCTTTAGTTAAGACTTAAAATTGTTCAATGATAAAAGGTGTAAGATTCAGGAGCGACCAAAACCACAGAGACCACTCTGAGGCAAAGATGGAAGTTTTATTCGGGGAGAAACACGAGCTGCCAGGACTAATTCTCAGGAGCAGAGCAGTCAACTTGGGGAAATAACTTTGTGTCTGTCTGTCACAATGTCTCTAATGTATGTTAAAATCAGGTTTGCTTAACTCAACAATGACCAAGTTTTATTTTATTCCTGAGCTATGTATAATCAGTCTCAGTCAAGGTTTCACTTAATTGTCTCATTTCTGGTATCTTAAGTTCACTGCTTATTGATACTTAAAACATGTTTCCTGCCCTAGAAAAATAATCTTAAACCGCTGTTCTACCTCAAGTTTTGGGGGTAATTGATACTTACATTGATATACAGACTAGTCAGAGTTATTTTCAAACACAGATGCTAAGTCTTTATATTGTCTTTTATTTATCCTGGCACAGTTTCTAGATTAAATCAATCTCCTTAAAGTTATTGACAAAATATTGTTTTCAAGGCTACTAAAATGTTCTGCCTATACTTATAACTGACAGTTACTTAAAAAATAGAATGTGGCCGGATGTGGTGGTGCATGCCTTTAATCCCAGCACTAGGGAGGCATAGGTAAGAGGATCATCATGAGTTCGAGGCCACCCTGAGACTACATTGAGAATCCCAGATCAGCGTGAGCTAAAGTGAGACCCTACCTCAAAAAAAAAAAAATAGAATGTGTATCTTTCTATGTCCCAGATACAGCTTACACTGTCACCTGACAACTAAACTCAAATGGTAATCAATGGTTGTTTTAATATTTTACTTATTTATTTGGGAGAGAGAAAGAGGTAGGTAGAAAGAGGGAGCGGGCATGCCAGGGCCTGTAGCCACTGCAAATAAACTCCCCCTTGTGCAGCTGGCTTACGTGGGTCCTGGGGTGTTGGGAGCTATGAACCAAACCTCGGCCATGTTGACAGAAACCGCCATATAGCAAGTTAAGTTTCTATTTCCTCATCTAATGATCTATTACCAGAAATGAAGGAGCCGTTACGCCTGGATGATAGCCTCTCCTGGTGCTGCCGGTAATTGATGAAGAAACAAAGAAATTGCATTTAGCCAGTAACCCTGTGATCTCTGGCCTGATTATGACTCCTTCCCCCTACAACCCTATAAAAACCTATGTGTAAAAATAAACTCCAAGACCTTGACAAATACCTAGCTTGGTCTCCTTCTTGTGTCTGTTTGCCTCCCCTCATTCAGGTTAGCTTCTCCTCGAATCCTTGTTCAACTCCCCGATGGCACACACCTTTAGTTCCAGCACTTGGGAGGCATAGGTAGAAGGATCACAGTGAGTTCAAAGCCACCCAGAAACTTGACTACACAGTGAGTTCTAGGTTAGCCTGAGCTAGAGCAGGATCCTACCTTAAGGAGATGAGGGGAACTGAGCAGAGATGACAGGAAAAAGAGTACTGCAGACAGAGCAGGTGCAAAGGCCCTAAAGCAAGTAGGAATTTGACCTGTGCAGGCAAGTGGCTGGGGCAGGACCTGCTCTGGCAAGGCTTTCTGGGGCCACTTTTCCCTGCATTCAATGGTAATAGGAGAACCAGCTTTTCATTACCCTGGTAGAAAAACAGAGTGTGCAAGCACTGCTATGCAGATGACAATACCACACAGCAGTCAGCATCCAGAGAAACCCGAAGTCATGACTGTGGGCATCAGAACCACTACTTACCTCTAACAGAGTGGCATATCAAGCTGAGAATGCTAGGAAGCTCCATGGGAGACTGCTTGCTGGCAGGGGTAAGCCTGGGGCTAGATTCCCAGCACAAGAACAATAGAAGTTTAATGGCTCAAAGGCTGGGGTTCCCAAGGTGCAAAAAGCCCACATAACCAATAATCACTAATAGTTTATACTCTACGCAGAAGTGGATCAGGTCACCTCTGGGACCACTGCCCTGTTCAACACAGAGGGTAACTGCACAATGCCTAGCCTTTACACAACTAGCCATCCAACAGTCTCTTTTGTGTTGGGCTCATTTGTAGTCCAGGCACACACTCCTATTTACCAAAACACCTTCCAGCTTCTGTCCCTAAGTCACCCTTACTAAAAGAGGAACGACGAAACTGGGTGTGGTGGCACAGGCTTGCCATTCCAGCACTCAGGAGGGGAGGCTGAGGCTGATGGATGGAAAGTTTGAGGACAGCCTCAGCTATATCCTATCCTAAGCAACTCCTCCAACCAAGATAAAATAACAAAGCACACCAGTGCCATATTCTCTCCTTTCATACTACATGCCTCTACTAATGTGACCACGGTCACTGGAAGGAAACAAATGGCATTATGTGATCCTTAGTACTGGGAAAAAAATCTTGCCAAGCCAGACATGGTGGCGCATGCCTTTAATCCCAGCACTAGGGAGGCAGAGGTAGAAGGATCACGGTGAGTTCGAGGCCACCCTAAGGCTACATAGATGAGTTCCAGGTCAGCCTGGGCTAGAGTGAAACCCTACCTCAAACCTCTTCTCCCTCCCCCCCCAAAAAAAAGAAAGAAGGGAAGGAGGGAGGGAGGCAGGCAAGCAGGCAGGCAAGCAAGCAAGCAAGCTAGCTAGCTAGCTACATCAGGGAGAGGCAGGTGGGTACAATACTGGCCAAAGGAACCAAAGGATATGACGTGTCTGGCCTCAATTTACCCTGTTATACAATGAACATTAAAACCATCCACAGTACCTAGCAACCCAAGGTTCTCAGTACCGTTTATTCATTCTCACCCTCCCTGTATCACTCTCTCTCCTTTCTATTCACCTAACTACCCTTCTTCCTATTTAATTTTTCTGAGTTAGGGTTTGGCAATGTAACCCTGAATGACGTGGAACTAACTTTGTAGATTCTCCTGACTCCACTTCCCAAGTACTAGGATTAGAGATGTGGGCCACTGTGTCCACGCCAAGATTTTTTTCTACTTAGTTTTTTGTTCACTGCATGGTGAGGTCCCTTGAACCTCCTGTACCAGTCTTTTTCAGTCTCATGATTCACACTGTTATCAGACCCACTGGCTGCCATAGTGTTCCTCCTCACATTCCTTCTGTTGTTACCACAGCAGAGCATGGTGTCTCAGATTTCATCCAATGGCCCAGCAATGAAAAAAGCTGAGCATAACATGACCCATGACCAGAAGGCACTAAGTGCACATGCTTCACCCTGTGGCTTACTTACCATCACCAGAAAAGAGGAGGTGCTCTTCCTGATCTGTACCTTAAAAAGTGCAGTACAGAACATACTTGAACAACTCAGGGCCCTGGATAAGTAGCAGGGCCCTGACTATGGAAGAGCAGATATGTTGAGGGCCCCGAATGTCAGTGGGCTTTGCTTGTCCTCTTTGAGAAAAAGCATGGAGGTCCAGGCTGACCTTGAACTCACAACCCTCCTGCCTGAGCCTCTGAGTACTGAGCTAAGGAGGCCTTGCAACCATACCTGGCTACATGCAATTACTTTCTACAAGGACACTGGCTGCTCAGGTAAGACCAGGCTGGGAGGACAGGACAGTATGCCACGATGCAGATGGTCTTGTCCATCTTTCCATCACAGTCAAGTGACACAGATTGAAAGACTAGATCAGACTCCACTTCAGGTATACCCGACATGCAGACAGTCACTACACTTCCCAGAGCAGCTGACCAGGACTCAGGCCCTGCGTGAGAGAGCTTTATCAAAGATGAGAAGAGGAGCTGGGCATGGTGGAACACGCCTTTAATCCTAGCACTCAGAAGGATGAGGTAAAAGGCCTGCTGTGAGTTGGAGGCCAGACTGGGACTACACAGTGAATTCCAGGTCAGCACAGACTGGAGAGAGAGATCCTACCTAGAAAACAAACAAACAAACAAACAAACAAAAAAAGATGAGAAGAGGGGCTGTGGCTTGCATAGTCTGGTGGCCCAGGCTGGATTCCCCAGTACCCACATAAAGCCAGATGCACAAAGTAACATCTGGAGTTTGTCTGCAGTGGCAAGAAGCCCTAGTATAGCCATATTCATTCTGATTCCCTATATCCCCCAACTCTCTCTATTGCAAATAAATAAATAAAAATATTGTAAAAGTGCTTTAAAAGCCAGGTGTGGTGGTACATGCCTTTAATCCAAGCACTTGGGAGGCAGAGGTAGGAAGATCATGGTAAATTCAAGGTCACTTTGAGATTACCTAGTGAATTCCAGGTCAGCCTGAGCTAGAGTGAGACCCTACCTTGAGGGGAAAAAAAACAGTGCTTTTATTTTTAAAAAAAATTGACTTCTAGGGCTGGAGAGATGGCTTAGCGGTTAAGTGCTTGCCTGTGAAGCCTAATGACCCTGGTTCGAGGCTCAACTCCCCAGGACTCACGTTAGCCAGATGCACAAGTGGGCGCACACATCTGGAATTCGTTTGCAGTGGCTGGAGGCTCTGGCACGCCCATTCTCTCTCCTTATCTCTATCTGCCTCTTTCTCTGTCTGTCGCTCTCAAATAAATAAATAAAAATATTTTTTAAAAAATTGACATCTGGGCTAGAGGAATGGCTTAGTGGTTAAAGTGTTCGCCTGAAAAGCCAAAGGACTCAGGTTCAATTCCCGGGGGCATATGCATCTGGAGTTTTATCTGCAGTGGCTGGAGGCCCTGGCACGTTCATTCATTCATATATTCATTCATTCTCTCTCTCTCCCCCCCCTTTCTCTGTCGAACAAATAAATAAATAAATTTTTTTAAGTTGACATCTGGGCCTGGCATGGTGGCACATGCCTTTAATCCCAGCACACAGAAGGCAGAAGTAGGAGGATTGTCATGAGTTCGAGGCCACCCTGAGACTAGAGTGATTTCCAGGTCAGCCTGAGCTAGAGTGAGACCCTACCTCAAAAAAGAAAAAAAAAATTGACATCTGGGCTGGGGAGATGGCTTAGTGGTAAGGCGTTTGCCTGCAAGGCCAAAGGATCCTTGTTCGATTCTCCAGGACCCAGATAAGACAGATGCACAAGGAGTGCATACATCTGGAGTTCATTTGCAGTGGAGAGCCCATTCTCTCCCTCTCCCTGCTTCTTTTGCTCTCTCAAATAAATAAATAAATAAAATATATTTTTTAGGCTGGGGAAATGGCTTAGCTGTTAAGGCATTTGTTTGTGCAGCCTAAGGACCCCAGTTCAATTCCCCAGGACCCACATAAGTCAGATGCACAAGGGGGCGTACACATCTGGCATTCATTGCAGTGGCTGGAGGCCCTGGTGCACCCATTCTCTCTCTTTCTCTTTGTGTCTTCCTCCCTTTCTCTCTCTCTTAAATAATAAGTAAACAAATAAAACATTTAAAAAAACATTTTTAAGTTGGCAACTAGGACAGAGGGCAAGAAACACGTGTTTCTTCTTGAAAGAAGCTTAGATAGCTTTAATGGACAATGAAAAGCAGGCCAATGCAAGTTAGTAAAAGACAAAGATTCTGGATATTATAGGCATGGAGCCAAATTTGACTCTAAAACCTCACTTTCTTCCCATGAAAGCATACTACGTGGTTATCAGCAGTCTAGTAAGATAGAGACTTGCAATTATTTTACAGAAAATAACTTAAAAGGCACAAAAGGACAAACAAGTGTCCCAAGGCCCTCAGCATTCATTCCAGACACACTGGCCCAAAGTTGTTTGGGCAGTCTGCCCAACAGACTGTCTGGAAAACTGGGAAGAACTGGGGAGGAATTCTATAACAGACTACATAGATTCAACCCCAGTGCAGTGTCCACAGCTACAGGACTTTGGGACTTCATCACTGAGGGCCATTTTCTTCACATGCACTATGGGAGTAAAATCCTGGCCAGGACTGGGAGTATGGCTTGGTGGTGCAGCACTGGCCTAGAGTCAGTGGCCCTGGATTCCATCTCCAGAGCTAGGGAGAGAAGGGGGAACAAACCTACTAGAAAGGTGACACATGCTACAAAGAAATGGTCCCTGAAGCCTTTTAATCCCAGAACTACTGTGAATTCAACTACAGAGTGAGTTCCAAGTCAGCCTGGCCTTGAGTGAGACCCTATCTCAAAAAAAGAAAAACAAAAGCTGGGCATGGTGACACATGCCTTTAATCCTAGCATTTGGGAGGCAGAGGTGGGAGGGTTGCTGTGAGTTTAAAGCCACCCTGAGACTACATAGTGAATTCCAGGTCAGCTTGGGCTAGAGTAAAACCCTACCTCAAAATAACAGACAACAAAAGGGGGGGTGGGGAGGCTGGAGAGATGGCTCAGCATTTAAGACACTTGCTTGTAAAGTCTAACAAGCAGGGTTCAATTCCCCAGGAGCCACATAAAGCCACAAAGTGGTGCATGCATCTGGAGTTTGCAGCAGCTGCAGGCATGGTACGCCCATTCTCTCTGCCTTTCTTATATCTCTCTTTGCTTGCAAATAAATAAATAAATAAAATTTTTAAAAAAAGAAAGTAAGTAAATAAATATCCCTAAAGCCTGTAGATGCAGAAAGCAAGACAAGAGGGGTAGAAAGTGAGCACTCCACTATTTCCCTCCCACTATCAGTACACATCTCTGGTGAAAGAGTCTATGGAAAACAGACAGTCCAGACCCCACTGAACTTCCCAATGAATTTCTAGGTGTGGTCAGGAAGTACCCCATTCCAGAGTGCAGCAGGCCTGCAGCATTCTAGAATGGTCCGGTGGAAGGCAGGATTGGAGCACTCTGCCAGGATGATGCACTGAGGCTACACACAAGGACCTGGGTTCTACCTCTAGCACCTTGGGAGGGGAGTAGGGGTAAAGGCCTTTGGTAGGGTCAATGCCAGGCATGGTTGGGCGTTAACTTGTAATCTCAGCACCCAGAAGACTGAAACAGAAAGATCTTGAGTTTGATGGCCCTGATGACATCAGGGACAGCACAATAGAAGTAGATGGGAAAAGTGCATGCATGCTGGGCCTGGTGGCACACACCTTTAATCCCAGCACTCGGGAGGCTAAGGTAGGTGGACTGTCATGAGTTGGAGGCCAGCCTGGGGTTACAGAGTGAGTTCCAGGTCAACCTAGACCAGAGTGAGACCTTGCCTTGAAAAAAACTTTAAAAACTGGTGATGGCAATTTTGTTTTTTAAAAAGGGCTGGGGTCAGCATGGTGGTGCATGCTTTTAATCCCAGCACTTGAAAGTCAGAGGTTAAGAGGAACACTGTGAGTTCAAGGCGATCCTGAGACTACATAGTGAATTTTAGGTCAGTATGGGCTAGAGCAAGACCCTACATTGGGGGGGGGGAGGAGCTGGGCCTATAGCTCAGTGGTGAGTGCTTGCCTAGCACATGTGAGACCCTGAGTTCAATCCCCTGTTAACCCTTCAAAAACGTGGGCTGGAGAGATGGCTTAGCGGTTAAGCGCTTGCCTGTGAAGCCTAAGGACCCCAGTTCAAGGCTCGGTTCCCCAGGTCCCACGTTAGCCAGATGCACAAGGGGGCGCACATGTCTGGAATTCGTTTGCAGTGGCTGGAAGCCCTGGCGCACCCATTCTATCTCTCCCCCTCTATCTGTCTTTCTCCCTGTGTCTGTCGCTCTCAAATAAATAAATAAAAAATGAACAAAAAAATATACCAGTCAGGGCTGGAGAGATGCCTTAGTGGTTAAGCACTTGCCTGTCAAGCCTAAGGACCCCAGTTCAAGGCTCAATTCCCCAGGACCCACATTAGCCAGATGCACAAGGGGGCGCACGTGTCTGGAGTTCGTTTGCAGTGGCTGGAGGCCTGGAGCACCCATCCTCTCTCCCTCTATCTGCCTCTTTCTCTCTGTCTGTTGCTCTTAAATAAATAAATAAATAAGTAAGTAATTTTTTTTTTAAGTGTGTGAGTAGCCAGGCGTGGTGGCACACGTCTTTAATCCCAGCAGTCAAGAGGCAGAGACAGGAGGATTGCTATGATTTCAAGGCCACCCTGAGAGTACATAATGAATTCCAGGTCAGCCTGGGCTAGAGCAAGACCCTACTTCGGGGAAATAAAAAAAAGTGTGTAAGTGTGTAGGAAGCCAAACACAGTATTGGACACCTTTAATACCAGCACTCAGAAGGCTGTGAGGCAAAAGAATTGCTCCAAGTACAAAGCCATGGGACTCAGGCTACAGTCTGTTCAGTATTGCTTTGCCCCACCCACACACAGAGTACACATGTGAACAGCATGGCAGGTGCAGCCACAGGTTTCCACTTTCTAGAAGAGGCTCACATTTTCTGGGTGCTGGGAACAAGGTCAGGTACATGGAGCAAGTGGCCTGTCCTCACTCTCATTGGCACTGGGTCTAATACAGAGAGTCAGTAGACAGATATGCAGACATGGTCTGTGGAACATGACGGATGCTACAGGGTGGTGCAAGGGATACAGATGGCTATGTGTGGTGAATAGCAAAGACCTCTGGGAAGAATGACATTCGAGTTGCCAGCTGAAGGAAGGGAAAAAACCAGGAACTGAAGCACCAACAAGAACAGGGAAAAGTATTTCAGGAAGGAACTGCCCCCAGGAACAGAGAGGTCAGGTTTTGAGGGGAGTAACATGGTGCCAGGGACAGTGCAAGGCAAACAAGAGAGGGAAAAGCTGGCAGGCACTTGGAGAAGAGGGAAGCAGTATCCCATTCCAGAATGTTCTCAGCAGGTGGGTCCTAGGACCTGACTGGTATTGTCACACATACGCCACACATATGTCACAGTGGAAAAATCTCATACTACTCTGAAATAAGAATCTGCTTTTTTTTTTAATTTATTAGAGAGAGAGAGAATGGGTGCACCAGGGCCTTCAGTCAGTACAAACGAACTCCAGATGCATGTGCCACCATATGCAACTGGCTTATGTGGGTTCTGGGGAATAGAACTTGGATCCTTAGGATTTATAGGCAAATACCTAAGCCATCTCTCCAGCCTATCTCTCCCCCCCCCTTTTTTTTGAAACAGGCTATCATTATGCATCCAAGGCTGGCCTAGAACTCATAATCCTCCTGCCTTGGCCTGAATGCTGGGATGGCAGGCAAAAGACATCATGCCAAGCCATGAACCCCCTCCATTATGTTCTGGGCATAGTACCAGTAATTGACAGCATGTATTTAACTCTGAAGCACTCAGTGAATATCAGCTATTCCCATTGTCAAAGTCCAAATTAGGGCTAGTGTCAAAACTAAAGAGGAAGTTTGAAAAGGACACCCTCAAAAAAAAAAAGAGCTCATCATTTTAATCCCATCACTCAGGAGGCTGAGGTAGGATCTAAGGTGAGTTTGCAGCCATGGGCTAGAGAGATGGCTTCGCAGTTAAGGCACTTGTTTGCAAAACCAAAGGACCCAGGTCCAACATAAGCCAGACACATGAGGTGATGCAACATTTGCAGGCCATTCTCTCTCTCTCCCCTCACCTCTCAAGCTAATAAATAAAATTTAAAAAAAGAAAACATGGTTACGGCACGCACTTGCCTGCAAAGCCTAAAGACCTGAGTTTGATTCACCAATACCCATGTAAAGCCAGATGCACAAAGCAGAGCTTGCGTCTATAGTTTATTTACAGCAGCTGGAGGCCCTAGCATGTCCATTCTCATTCTCTCTCCTCTTCTTGAAAATTTTACACACACACACACACACACACACAGGCTGGAGGGATGGCTTAGCAGCTAAGGTGCCTGCCTGGCTGTACGTGGGGTGCATGCCTTTAGTGCCAGCACTCAGGAGGCAGAGGTAGGAGGAGCACTATGAGTTTGAGGCCAACCTAGACTGCATAATGAGTTCCAGATCAGTCTGGGCTAGAGACCCTACCTTAAAAAAACTTTTTTTTAATGACCAGGTTTTGATTCCCCAGTACCCACGTACAGCCAGATGCACAAAGTAGAACATGCATCTGTAGTTCATTTGCAGCAGTTGGAGGCCCTGGTGTGCCTATTCTGTCTCTCTTCTCTCTGACTGCAAATAAATTATTATTTTTATTTTGGTTTTTTGAAATAGGGTTTCATTCTAGTAGTCCAGGCTGACCTGGAATTCACTATGTAGTTTCAGAGTGGCTTCAAACTCTTGGTGATCCTCCTACCTCTGCCTCCCGAGTGCTGGGATTAAAGGTGTGTACCACCACGCCCGGCAATATATATATATATTTTTCTAAGAAATAAAGAAAATAATAACTGCTACTCCCACAACACATAACCCACAACCCCATAGGGAATACCTGCAACCCCACTGAGGAGGGCCCCCAGCAGAATGGGGAGGGAGGAGGGAAAAGAGCACATGATGCATCCATACAAAATATATTGTTATTAAATAATAACAGAGACCAGGAGTGGTGGTGCACGCCTTTAATCCCAGCACTCAGGAGGCAGAGGTAGGAGGATCACAAATTTGAGGCCACCCTGAGAATACACAGTGAATTCCAGGTCAGCCTGAGCTAGAGTGAGACCCTACCTCTAAAAAAAAAAAAAAAAAAAGATAATAATAATAATAGAGGGGGAAAAAGAAAGAAAACAAAAAGCTGAGAGCTTGGGCTGAGGGGATGGCTCAGTTCATAAACAGTTTACCATGCAAGCATGACAATCTCAATTTGGATCCCCAGCACCCAAGTAATGTCAGCCAGCCTATAATCTCAGCTCTTGGGAGGTGGAGACAAGATCCTGGGGGCAAATCCAAATAAAAAATCTCTGGGTTCAAGTGAGAGACCCTGCATCAATAAATGAGGCAGAGTAATTGAGGAAGACAGCAGAATTGGCCTCTGGCCTGCACACACATACAAACATGCATACAACATGAATGCACCCCAGGCACAAGTTATTTCTCAGTAAATAAACTTAGATGTTTCACTCCTGTTTCCCCCACAAACACATCCTACAGTGTAAATGACCAAGCACAGAGGCAAGCACCTGTAGTCCCAACTACTTAGCATGTTGAAGCAGGAGGGTGAAGTGAGGCCAGGAGTTGGAAGCCAGCCTGAGTGACATGTCAGGGATTTATCTCAAAAGATACTATCTGTGGAGTACTTGACAATTTACAGAGCACTATCATAAGTGTTACAAGAACTTGCTAATTAATAACCACTGGTCTCCCACGCTGTTAATTTAGTAGCAACGTTGCAAATTATCTAGTTCTTCTAAGACTTAAGCATGTCTATCTCTTCTTGCATCAGGTGACCCCATGTGACAATCTATCAGCTCTCATTGGGCTTTGCACTCTTACTTGGAAAGGTCCAAATGAAATGACAGTAGTCATGTGCTAGGCGCTAAGTGCTGTAACAAATTTCATCTGTCTCACTAACAAAGTTTTATGTCCCCATTTTCCAAATAAAGGTATGTATGCACAGGCTAAGAGCTTTCTGCAAGGACACTCAGAAGAGGAGGAATAGAGCCAAAATCTAGGCACAATATATTCTGGCTCCAGGTCCTCACTACTAATCATGCCGCTGTGCAAGATAATTCTAGCGAAGCTCTTATAATATGCTGTTTGGCACAACCCAGGTAGTCACCAAGTAAGGGTACTGTAAATAGCAGGGCAAGTACTTTCTAGTTCCCATGGTGTCACCTCCAGGAAAGCTGCGACCTTGTCTGAGTGACTACTGCGTTCACAAGCACCTGACCCAACGAACATTTGCGGGAGGGACTGATGAATGAATGAATGAACTTGTCCCTGCTCAAGAAGCAGAGGCTAGCGAACGGCTTTCTTTTTCTTTTTCTTTTTTTTTGGCACGCCTGTGTTGAGTCTGTCACTGTCCCTTAGGAAGAGCATCAGGGGACTTTGAGCAGAGAGGCGCGCACCGCGACACCCGAGCTCCCCCTCTTTTCCACCGTCGCAGGGCCTCCGGACGCAGCTCCCTGGGCAGGAGCTATGCGGGGTGGATCGCGCTGCTGACAGGCCCCGGTTCCCGCGGGACACCGTTCGCCTCGGTATCGGACCCCGCGGGAGACAAAACTCCTGCACGCGGCCCTCGCGAACCTCCCTGGAGAGACGAAGCAAGAAGCACCCCACACCCGCACCACAGACCCCGGCGCCGCGACTGCAACTAGACCTGGGACGCGCGCGAAGCAGACGTGCGCCGCGGCCGCGCCTAGTCGGCTCGGCCGGAGGGTCGCCCCGGCGCGGGAGGCCGCGAGCTGAACCATCCTGTCACCTTCACAGGGCCGCCCGCTCTTCAGCGCGAACCGCCACAGTCACTCGGCCTCGCTCTCCCCGCATCTCGGCTTCCCCGAGGTGCCGGCTTTTTGCACCGTCCCCCCGCAATGTCCAACTAGTACCTGCTGGGAGAGAGGAACCAGCGGGGCCGCCATCTTCACTCACACTCGGCCTCCGAGCGCCCGAGGGGCGGGGGCGGGGCTGCGCGTGCGCACTAACGCACGGGACAAAGAGGCGATGCGCACGCAGCCCAGCCTTGGTGAGGGCCAGCCCAAGGCAAGAACGTGAAGTCGTAAGAGGACCGGGTGGGCGGGGCGGAAGGCGGAGGAGGTTGGCGCGCCTACTCTCGTTGGAATGGGCGGGGCCGGACAAGGAGGCGGGGCGCGTGCAGCCTCGCTAAAGCTAGGGCGGGGCAGGGTCGGAAGGAACGCACATGCGCAGTTAGGATTAGGGAAGAGGGGACAGAAGTAGGTGGGGCGTAGGAGGCGCGGGAGACCCTGAATCCTGCTCGCGGGTCCTGCGCTTCCTCCATCCTCCCTAGCGCACTGTGACAGTGCGGCATGACTGTCCGACCTCCTCGTACCGCTGGACTTGTATACCCAGCCGAAGTTCTGAGACCCTCCGCCGAGTACCTAAAAGAGCTCCGGGATGGAAGTGAGCTCAGCTCTAGCAATCCCCGCAGTGCCTAGGATTATCTCTCTGAGCCCCTGTTCCGGTTTTCTGTAAAAAAGGGCGTACTAATACATTTGTGCTGTCCTTTTACCTCTATGCCAGTTACATCCTCAGGCACCTAGTACTTGGAGTTTGGGTCATGGAAGACATTTGAACTTTGTATTCATCAGTGTTCTCTAGAGGAACAAAACTGATAGAATATATATATATTATAAAGGAGATTTATTAGGTTGGCTTACCCCAAAGTGTTGGGCAGTCCAACAATGTTTGCACACTGGAAAGTCAGAAGCAGGAAGCTACTCAGTCCTTGCCTGGACGCTCAGCAGTCCCAATCTGACGCTGAAGGCCTAGAAGGTTCTTGGCCAGTAGCTCACTAGTCCATGGTCAAAGAGCAGTGTTCCCATTTATATGAAGGATGGCAGCAACTGAGTAGAGGTACTCACCAGCAAGTAGCCAAAGCCAGCCGGGCCATAAGGGGGGTGCTTTTCCCTGGAACCAATAGAAGACCTTCCTGTTCTTGGAAGGGCTTCCTCCTTCAGTTACTCCTTCCTGGAAACACTCTCACAGACCTAAGAGGCAGTCTCTTACTTAAACCCTGATCTGATCAAGTTGATAATAGTGATTAATCCTCACAGACTTTCATAATATATGAGCATTCATCCATCTAGAGCTAATTTACATAGTTGAGGTGTGGAAGATTCAAGACTCAACTAGGCTGCTGTCTACAGCAGCATAAAGTTTCTCAGGTGATGATGAGTTTCCCCTTAGCAGGGTCTCCAAGATGGTGGCACAGTAACCTGGCCTGGCATCTTCTCTAGCAGGCAAGCCGGAGGCTGGTAACTCAACCCGACATCCATCACTTCTCTGATAAAAAAGCTGTCGCCTCAGCATCCTTGGAGATTGTGTCTGTTGCTGTTCAGATAAACACTGCAGGCTTTAGGATTTATTCAACAACAACTCACCCACACATTGCCTTGCTAAGAACTCCACCTTGAATCAAGCTGATGGTATCCAGTGTAGGATTCACTTTCTCTTCACAGTCAAGAGTAGAGGGTCTCATCCTTGAGCCATATGAGAACCACTCAGGGGGCTTGTTAAATGCATACATGAATTCTGATTTTGATCTGTGAGGGTGGGTATGGGGAAGGGTTAATAGCCTTCCCTAAAAACTAAAGGGAACTAAAGAGTTAATAACTGGGCTGGAGGGATGGCTTAGCGGTTAAGGCGTTTGCTTGCAAAGCCAAAGGACCAAGGTTAGATTCTCCAGAACCCATGTTAGCCAGATGCACAAGGTGGCACATGCATCTGGAGTTCATTTGCAGTGATCAGAGACCCTGGCATGCCCATTCTCTCTCTCTTTCCCTGATTGATGTACTCCCCTTGGCCTAGACAGCCTTGAAGGACTAGGGACCATCTGAGTACTCTCCCTTAGACAATACTGGCTGAAGAAGTCTATTCTGAACACAAACAGCTACAATTTTCTTATCCACTGCACCTGGTACAGTCTGTTTCTTAGGATCTTCCATATAAGTCTAAATCCTAGCCTGGCTCAGCACTTCAGCCTTTACCCCACAGGAAGGCTGCTACCCCTCACTGTTCCTCTCTGTCTGTAGAGATCAAGTTTGGTGTTCTCTTTTGCTTTTCTCTTACACTTTCTTTACATATGGTCTGGTGTTTTGGCATTTCTAACAAATTCTCAAGTGATGCTAGGTGTGATGGCACATCCCTGTGCTTGAGAATTGGAGGCAAGAGGATCAAATGATCAAGTTCATCCTTGGCTACATAGTAATTTCAAGGCAAGCCTGTGGTACATGAGACCCTATCTTCTATCTGGTCCTCCTTTCTATGTGTGTTGGGATTGCTAATGTTTGTTAATGCTCGTTAAAGTGCCCAGCTTTATGTGGGTTCTGGATATGTGAGCATAGGTCCTTATGCTTGCATGGCAAGTGCTTTGTCTACTTAGCCATCTCCCAGTCTCTTGCTTGATTACTTGATGAATGTCTGTTTCCTTCCTGTAAAGCAGTAGTTCTAAAAGAGGGGTCCTTCTGGGTGCCTTTAATCCCATCACTCTGAAGGCACAGAGAGAGAGAGAGAATGGGCACACCAGGGCCTTTAGCCACTGAAAACTAACAACAGATGCATGCACCACTTTGTGCATCTGGCTTACCTGGATTCTGGGGAATTGAGCCTCAAACCTTAGGCTTCACAGGCAAGTGCTTATGTTGCAAGCCTAAGGACCTGAGTTCAATCCTCAGTACCCACATACAATATACTAGGCATGGTGGTGCACATCTGTAATCCAAGTGCTGGAAATGTGGACACAGGAAGATATTTGGAGCTCACTGGCTAGCCAATCTAGCCTAATTGGTTAGCTCCAGGCCAGTGAAACCCTGTCTAAAAGGAAGTGGACAGTGTTCCTGAGGAGGATACCTGAGGTGGTTCTCTGGCCTGCCACACACATGAGCACATGCATGCATCCACATACACAGTAACACACATACATTAAAAAAAATAAGGACTAGAGAGATGGTAGATGGAGAGATGGTGCCTTAATAGTTAAGACGCTTCCCCAGGAAGCCTAAAGACCCCTGTTCAATTCCCCAGTACCCATATAAGCCAGATGCATAAGGTGGTGTATGCGTCTGGAGTTCATTTGTAGTGGCTAGAGGCCTGGTGTGCCCATTCGGTCTATCTGGCCCCCCATAAATAAATAAATACATGAATAAAAACAAGCTGGGCTTGGTGGCGCACACCTTTCATCCCAGCACTTGGAAAGCAGCCTGAGACCACAGAGTGAATTCCAGGTCAGCCTGGGCTACAGTGAGACCTAGCCTCAAAAAAAGAAGAGACTGCCTCACACTTGGTAGTAGAAGACACCCTGTCTGAATAGCAATGAGGGGCCATATACATATATTGAGCACATATACATTTGTATCTTAATGTAGAAAGAGTGTAGATGGAAAAGATAAACTAGATGCAAAGATAGAGAGGTGGTCCTGGGAGGGATGATGGAGGGTTTTAACTGCCTTGAGTGCAGACAATCAGCTGATTGAGGGAAAGTGAGGTCATTAAACGTCTTTCAAACACAGGGGACTGAATGTAGGAAACTATGGTGGTTTGAATAGATGGCCCCCAATATATTCAGTTTTTTATTATTTGTAGTTTACATCTGCAGCCACCTGGCTGGAGACAGTATCACTGGATGGATCTTAAGGTGTGGTGGTGGGTTTCAGATTTCAATCTAAAGATATGCAAAGTGTGCCTAGCTGGAGTTCCTCAAATGTGCTGTGTGGCTTTTGGCTTTTTGGCTTGTGCTTCTCTCTCTCTGCTTGGGCCTGTGAAGGCTGGCCAGCTTCTTCTGCCATTATAGAACTTCCCCTGGATCTGTAAGCTTCAATAAATATCCCTTCCTCCATAACTGTGCCTGGTCTGGAAGTTCATCTCAGCAAACTTGAATCTGTCTGATACAGAAACTGACTATAATGTGCTGGAAATACTGGAGGAACAAAAAGGAAAAGAAAGGCTACCTGAAGATTAGCAGCTAAGAGGCTGCCTCTTAGCTGGGAAGAGAGAAGGAAAAGGTGTTATACAAAACACACTGTACACCAAACAGAAAGTCAAATGCCAACCCTTGCCAGCCAGGGCTTCTGTTGGTAAAGTCAGGGAGGCATAACTATGGCACTAGTAGAAGTGAGGGGGTAAAGACTTTTCTGTTAAGCCTTTTTAAAGTACATGCCCTAGTAAGTTTTTAAAGTATTTGTTTATTTTATTTATATTGACAGTGAGAGAAAGAAGCAGATAGAGACAGAGAATGGGCATTCCAGGGCCTTCAGCTGCTGTAAAAAAAAAAAAAGAAAAAAAAAACTCCAGACACATGAGCTACCTTGTGCATCTGGATCTGGCTTACATGGGTCCTGGGGAATGAAACCTGAGTCCTTTGCTTTCACAGGTAAACGCCTTAACTACTAAGCCATCTCTCTGGCCCTGATAATTTTTTAATATTTTATTTATTTATTTATGAGAGAGAGAAGGGCAGAGAGAGAATGGGCAGACCAGGGCCTCTAGCCACTGCAAATAAACTCCACAGTCATGAACATTACCTTGGGCATCTGGCTTTATAGAGGTGCTGGGAGATTAAACCTGGGTCTTTTGATTTTGCAGGCAATCGCCTTAACCATTAAGTCATCTCTCCTTCATCCTGTTCCTCCTCCTCCTTCTTTTTTTTAGATCTCACTCTAAACCAGGCTAATGACCCAGAATTCACTATGTAGTCTCAGAGTGACCTTGAACTCACAGCAATCCTCCTGCCTCTGTCTTCCAAGTACTGGGAATAAAGGTGTACACCACCATGCCCAGTGTCACCAGAATGTTTAAGACCTGTTTTTCTGCTTCCTGCTACTCACCTCATTTATTGATGAACAGGGATGTCACCACTAGATTAGAAAGGAGGGAATGTGGCTCACATCTATAATTCCAGCATTTAGGAGGCAGAAGTAGGAGGATCACTATGAATTCAAGGCCAGGGTGGGCTACAGAGAAAGTTCCATGTCAGCCTGGGTTAAAGTGAAACTGTGCCTTGAAAAAAAGAAAAGAAAAAGGAGGGAGATTTTTGTTTTTTTGGTGTGGGAGGGAGAGTTTGGAGGTAGAGTCTCACTCTAAGCCCAGGTAGACCTGGAATTCACTATGTAGTCTCAGGGTAGCCTTGAGCTCACAGTGATCCTCCTGTCTCCTGAGTGCTGAGATTAAAGGCAGGTACCACCATGCCTGGCTGAGTTTTTTTTTTTTTTTCCCTGAGGTAGGGTTTCACTCTAGTCCAAGCTAACCTGGAATTCACTCTGCATTCTCAGGATGGCCTTGAACTCACAGCAATCCACCTACCTCTGCCTCCCAAGTGCTGGGATTAAAGATGTCCACCACCATTCCTGGCTGACAATTCTTTTTTAATTTATAAGAGAGGGGGAGAGAGAGAATATGGGTGTTCCAGGGACTCTAGCCACTGCAAACAAACTCTAGATGCATCTGGCTTACATGGGTACTGGGGAATTGAACCTGGGTCCTCAGGCTTCACAAGCAAGTACCTTAACACTAAGCCAGCCCACAGCCAGTTCTTGTGTGTGTGCATGTGTGTGTGTGTGTGTAGTATAAGTATGTGTGCACATGTGTGTACAAATACATGCACCCCATATGCATAGGTGTGGAGGCCAGAGGAAGATATCATGTGTCCTCCACTTTTGCTTTTCTGCCTTATTTCTCTGAGACAGTTTTTCTGGTTCTTTTGAGGAAGGGTTTCACTCTAGCACAGGCTGCTCCGGAACTCTCTGTCCCAGGCTGGCCTCATATTCACAGCGATCCTCTTACCTTTGCCTCCCAAATGCTGAGATTAAAGGTCTGTGCCACCAGGCCTGGCTCCTGAAACTTTTTTCCTTTTTGGTTTTGCAAGATAGGGTCTTGCTCTAGCCCAAGCTAACCTGGATTTCACTATGTAGTCTTACTATGTGGCTTTGAACTCATGGTGATCCTCTACCTCTGCCTCCTGAGTGCTGGGATTAATGGAGTGTACCACCACACCCAGCCTCCTAAGGCAATTAAAAAATATTTTTTAAAAATTTATTGGCGGGTTAAGATGGCGGCGTAGGTACCACGCCAAAGCAGCCTAAGGGGGAAAAAGACCAAAAAAAAATCAGCAAAATACACACTTTTACTAAAAAGTGACATGTATAGGAAATCGAAGCAGCAGCAGAGAACTAGAAGAGATCCAGGGCATCCAGAGCCCGCACAGGCCAGCAAAAGCCACCCCGACAGCTCCGCCAACCGCGGCAATGACTGCGGCGCACCAGAAGGCAGCCAGACTCGGCTCCAGCCACAGGAAAAACCAGGTGGAGGGAGCTTCCACTCACACTGGCGCTCTCCAGATCTCAGGAAATGTGAAGGGAGAGCAGAAGTGAGCAACAGAGGAGCAGATCACAAGAACACCGGGAACAGCAAGAGAACCAGAGCAGCTGCGGCTCCCTCCCCTCCCCCATCGCCTACCCCAGCTCCAGCGAATAGAGGAGAGGTCCCAGGACCAGGCCACAACATATTGAGCCAAACCCAAGCAGGAGCAGAGTCTAGCAGCAACATCAGTGGCTCCAGCACCAGTAACAGCGGCCCCAGCAGAAGCAGATCCAGTAGCGGCAGCAGCGGCAGACACAAAAGCACCAGCATCAGTGGCAGCAGTGGCAGTGGACCCAGCACCAGCAGCTTCAGCAGCAGCAGTGGTTCCAGCAGTGGCAGCTACAAGAGCAGCAGCAGAGGCAGCAGCAGTGGCAATAGACCCAGCAAACTCAGCGTTAGCAGCAGCAGTTCCAGCAGCGGGGGTGCTGATCTGCAGAGCCACAGTTGCCAGACTTGGTTTGACTCGCAGGAAAAGCCAGTGCCCAGCTCCAAACATCAGAACAGCAGCCCAACGATCCAGGCAGCAACTTGACTGAGACCAAAATCATCCAAGGTAACTGGGATTGCACAAGGGAAGGGTCTCACTTGGTCACAAGCTGACTTGTATCCCTCAAAAGACCAGAAATCTTAACCTCTTTGTTGATAGAGAACCTGGTCATTATAATAACTACTCTTGCATACATACTTGGGGCTGTTTTTTTTTAATTTTTTTTTATTTATTTATTTGAGAGCGACAGACACAGAGAGAAAGACGGATAGAGGGAGAGAATGGGCGCGCCAGGGCTTCCAGCCTCTGCAAACGAACTCCAGATGCGTGCGCCCCCTTGTGCATCTGGCTAACCTGGGACCTGGGGAACCGAGCCTCGAACCGGGGTCCTTAGGCTTCACAGGCAAGCACTTAACCGCTAAGCCATCTCTCCAGCCCTTGGGGTTGTTTTTGATTGGATGTGTACAGTGTTTAGTTAATTTTTAGAATCTATCTATATTTTATTCCACTCAGCCTACTTGAATACTCCCATAGCAGGGAAACTCAACCCCTAGGAACACCTTTGTAGATACTCTCAGAGTCTTAAAAGCCACACCTAACACCTTAAGCTCCTACCATGGAAATATATAACATCAAATCAATTGATACAGCTAAGAATACCCAGCTAGCCAGAAAATCCAAGCATTAACTTAATCCAAGATGCAAAAATTTACATTATAACACAAGAAACACTAAAAAGCAAGACAATATAAATCTACCTATTAATGCATCAGAAATGACCTCCAGTGAGAACGAGTTAGAAGAAATGCCTAAGAAAGAGTTCAAAACAATGATAGAAAATATGTTCAAAGAACTCAGAGAACAAATCACAGGGGTCAAAGAGGAACTCAAAGAGGATATCAAAAGAATCAAAGAAGACACAGGACACCAATTTCATGAAATAAAGAAGGCAATACAAGACATAAATAAGGAAATAGAAATAATAAAGAAAAACCAGTCAGAATTACTAGCAATGAAGAACACAGTTAATGAAATAAAAAAAACTCCGTAGAAAATCTCACCAGTAGAATGGATGAAGGAGAGGACAGAATATCTAAGCTAGAAGACCATGTGGCAGATCTAATACAGTCCAACAAAGAGAAAGACAAACGTATAGAAAAGTATGAGTGGGAATTTCAATATATTAGGGACACTATGAAAAATCAAATATAAGAATTCAGAGCATAGTAGAAGGAGAAGAATTTCACTCCAAAGGCATAGTAGGCGTCTTCAACAAAATCATAGAAGAAAATTTCCCCCAAACTGGGAAAGAGGTGCCAGTGCAGATACAGGAAGCCTTTAGAACCCCAGCCAGACAAAGCCTGGAAAAAACCTCTCCTCTCGATATTATAATCAAACTTCCAAATACATAAACCAAAGAAAAAATATTGAAAGCAGTTAGACAGAAAAATCAAGTTACCTACAAAAGCAAGCCCATCAGGATTACATCAGATTATTCAACACAAACTTTAAAAGCCAGAAGGGCTTGGAGTGATATATTCCAAGTTCTGAAAGATAACAACTGTCAATCAAAGTTACTTTATCCTTCAAAGCTATCCATTCAAATAGACGGAGAAATAAGGACATTCCATGACAAAAGCAGGTTAAAGGAGTATTTGAAGATAAAACCAGCTCTACAGAAAATACTTGATAGAATCCTCCATGCTGAAGAAAAGGAAAAACACACATATAAGGAACCTGGAAAAAACAACTAATACTCAAATACTAGTTAACACAAGACAGCACACATAGAACCAGAACCACAAAAGAAAAAATGCAAACATAAATACACACCTTTCAATAATATCTCTTAAAATCAATGGCCTCAATGACCCAACGAAAAGATAGAGGTTTGCAGACTGGGTTAAAAAGCAGGATCCTACAATTTGTTGTCTCCAACAAACTACCTTTCTACAAAGGATAGATATTATCTTAGGGTAAAGGGTTGGAAGATGGTGTTTCAAGCAAATGGGCCTAGAAAACAAGCAGGGGTTGCTATCCTAATATCTGACAAGGTAGACTTTAGTCAAATGTTAGTCAAGAAAGATAAGGAAGGTCACTTTATATTGATTAAGGGCACACTCCAACAGGAGGACATTACACTCCTAACATATCTGCACCTAACAAGGGGGCTCCCAAATTCATCAAACAAAGATGATTAGAACTAAGGTCACTGATAACACCAAACACAGTAGTGGTGGGTGACTTTAACACCCCACTCTCATCAATTGACAGGCCATCTGGGAAAAAATAAACAGAGAGGCATCTGGACTAAATGAGGTCATAGAAGGAATGGACCTAATGGATATATACAGGACATTTCATCCAAAGGCTGCAGAATATACATTCTTTTCAGCAGCACATGGAACATTCTCTAAAATAGACCATCTATTAGGACACAAAGCAAATCTTAACAAATTCAGGAAAATTGAAATAATTCCTTGCATTCTCTCTGACTACAAAGGAATTAAACTACAAATCAGTAGCAAGAAAGGCTATAGAGCATACACAAAATCATGGAAACTAAACAATACACTACTAAATGATGAATGGGTCAATGAAGAAATCAAGAAGGAAAACAAAAAATTTACAGAGTCAAACGATAATGAGAACACAACATATCAAAATCGCTGAGACACAATGAAGGCAGTTCTAAGAGGTAAATTTCTAGCATTAAGTGCCTATATTAAGAAATAAGAAAGGTCGCAAGTAAAATACCTAATGCTTTACCTTAAAGCCTTAGAAAAAGAAGAACAAGGCAAACCCAAAATCAGTAGACGGGAAGAAATAATAAAGATTAGGGCAGAAATTAATGAATTAGAAACAAACAAACAAACAAACAAAAAAATCCAAAGAAACAAAGAGTTGGTTCTTTGAAAGGATAAACAAGATTGATAAACCCTTAGCAAATCTGACCAAAAGAAAGAGAGAAGAGACACAAATTAATAAAATCAAAGATGAAAAAGGTAACACCACAACAGATTTCAGAGAAATTCAAAAAATCATAGGGACATACTATAAAAGCATATACTACACAAAGCACGAGAATCTGAAAGAAATGGATGATTTCCTTGATTTATATGACCTACCTAAATTTAATCAAAATGAGATTAATCACTTAAATAGACCTATAACAAACATGGAGATCCGAACAGTTATCAATAATCACCCAACTAAATAAAACACAGGCCCAGGTGGATTCACTGCTGAATTTTACCAGACTTTTAAGGAAGAGCTAACACCATTGCTTCTTAAGCTTTTCCAGGAAATAGAAAAAGAAGGAATTCTACTACACTCCTTCTATGAGGCCAGCATCACCCTGATACCAAAACCAGGCAAAGATAGAACAAAAAAAGAAAATTACAGACTAATCTCCCTCATGAACATAGATGCAAAAATTCTCAACAAAATATTGGCAAACAGAATACAAAAGCATATCAAAAAGATCATTCACCCTGACCAAGTAGGTTTTATTCCAGAGATGCAGGGATGGTTCAACATACGCAAATCTATAAATGTAATACATTATATAAACAGGTTGAAGGACAAAAATCACATGATCATCTCATTAGATGCAGAGAAAGCATTTGACAAAATCCAACACCCTTTCATGATAAAAGTCCTGCAGAGACTGGGAATAGAAGGAACATATCTCAATATAATAAAAGCTATTTATGACAAGCCTACAGCCAACATATTACTAAATGGGGAAAAACTGGAAGCTTTTCTACTAAAATCAGGGACAAGACAAGAGTGTCCACTGTCCCCACTTTTATTTAATATAGTTTTGGAAGTTTTAGCCATAGCAATAAGGCAAGAGAAACACATAAAAGGGATACAAATTGGAAAGGAAGAGATCAAGTTATCATTATTTGCAGATGACATGATTTTATACATAAAGGACCCTAAAGACTCTACTAACAAACTGTTAAAGCTAATCAAAACCTACATCCATGTATCAGGATACAAAATAAATACACAGAAATCAGTAGCCTTCATATATGCTAACAACAAATACACAGAGGAGGAAATCAGAGAATCACTCCCATTCACAATTGCATCAAAATAAATAAATAAATAAAGTACCTTGGAATAAACCTAACCAAGGAAGTAAAGAATCTCTACAATGAGAACTTTAAAACACTCAAGCGAGAAATTGCAGAAGACACTAGAAAGTGGAGAAACATCCCTTGTTCCTGGATTGGAAGAATCAATATTGTGAAAATGGCAATCTCACCTAAAGCAATCTACACATTTAATGCAATCCCTATCAAAATTCCAAAGGCATTCTTCATGGAAATAGAAAAAACAATCAAAAAATTCATTTGGAATCACAAAAAACCTCGAATATCTAATATAATACTGAGCAACAAAAATAAGGCTGGTGGTATCACCATACCTGGATTTTAACCTATACTACCGAGTCATAGTAACAAAAAACAGCGTGGTACTGGCACAAAAACAGACATGTAGATCAGTGAAACAGAACAGAGGACCCAGATGTAAGCCCAAGTAGCTATAGCCACCTGATATTAGATAAAAATGCCAAAAATACTCATTGGAGAAAAGACAGCCTCTTCAGCAAATGGCGTTGGGAAAACTGGGTATATATCTGCAGAAGGATGAAGATAGATTCTTCTCTCTTGCCATGCACAAGAATTAACTCCAAATGGATTAAAGACCTTAACATCAGACCTGAAACTCTTAAACTGCTAGAGGAAAAGGTAGGGGAAACCCTTCAACATATTGGTCTTGGCAAAGACTTTCTGAATACAACCCCAATTGCTCAGGCAATAAAAACCACAGATTAATCACTGGGACCTCATGAAATTACAAAGATTTTGCACTGCAAAGGACACAGTGAATAAAGCAAAGAGGCAACCTACAGAATGGGAAAAAGTCTTCGCCAGCTATATATCTAATAGAGGATTAATATCTAGGATATACAAAGAACTCATAAAGTTAAATAGTAAGGAATCAAACAAGCCAATCAAAAAATGGGCTATGGAGCTAAATAGAGCATTCTCAAAGGAAGAAATACGAATGGCATATAAGCATCTAAAAAAATGTTCTACGTCACTAGGCATCAGGGAAATGCAGATTAAAACTACATTGAGATTCCATCTCACTCCTGTCATATTGGCCACCATCATGAAAACAAATGATCATAAATGTTGGCTGGGATGTGGAAAAAGAGGAACCCTTCTACACTGCTGGTGGGAATGCAGTCTGGTCCAGCCATTGTGGAAAACAGTGTGGAGGTTCCTAAAACAGCTAAAGATTGCTCTACCATATGACCCAGCTATAGCACTCATAGGCATATAGCTGAAGGAATCATCTCATTTCCTTAGAAGTATGTGCTCAACCATGTTTATTGCTGCTCAATTTATAATAGCTGGGAAATGGAACCAGCCTAGATGTCCCTCAACAGATGAGTGGATAATGAAGATGTGGCACATTTATACAATGGAGTTCTACTCAACAGTAAAGAAAAATGAAGTTATGAAATTTGCAGAAAAATGGATGGACCTGGAAAGGATTATACTAAGTGAGGAAACCCAGACCCAGAAAGCCAAGTGCCACATGTTCTCCCTCATATGTGGATCCTAGCTACAGATGATTGGGCTTCTGTGTGAGAAGGAAAATACTTAGTAGCAGAAGCCAGTAAGTTAAAAAGGAGACATAAAGGGAAGAGAAAGGAAGGGAGGAGGGTACTTAATAGGTTGATATTGTATATATGTAAGTACAATGATTGAGATGGGGAGGTAATATGATGGAGAATGGAGTTTCAAAGAGGAAAGTTTGGGGGTAGGGAGAGAATTTCCATGGGATAATTTTTTATAATCATGGAAAATGTTAATAAAAAATTAAAAAAATCATAGCTATTTGAGTTTGCCAAAATAAAAAAAAAAAATTATTGGCAAGCAGAAAGAGATAGAAAGAAGAGAAAGACAGAATGGGCAAGCCAGGGTCTCTAGCCATGGCTAATGAACTGCAGATGTATGCACCTTCATGTGCATGTGGTTTACATGGATTCTGGGGAGTCAAACCTGGGTCCTTTGGCTTCACAGGCAAGCACCTTAACTCCTAAGCAATCTCTCCAGCACTCCTGAGACATTTTTTCACTTTGTTTTTTCCACGTAGGGTCTCACTCTAACTCAGGCTGACCTGGAATTAACTATGTAGTCTCAGGGTGGCCTCGAACTCACAGTGATGTTTCTACCTCTGCCTCCCGAGTGCTGGAATTAAAGGCGTGTGCCACCACATTTGGCTTTATTTTTGATTTTAAAGTAGTGTAATAGGGAAATTGGGGTTCTGGGTTGCTTCCTGGAACTCCAAGCCCTGAGGTCTTATCTGCAAACTAATCAAAGAATTGTCAATTCCAGATCAAAGAGAATGATTTTTAAAATACCACATTTTATTCAGATTTTACATAGGCGTGCAGAAAGGTGAAGGCTGGGACGTAAGGGAGACAAAGTGGAGAGAAGTACACCATGTTGAGCCCAAAAACCCATGTGGGCCACACTGTAGCTCAAGAGTACATGTGACCATGTGGATCTGGGGAAAATAACACGGAAAGAAAAGAGAAAAGAGCCAGGTGTGGTGGCGCACATCTTTAGTCCCAGCACTCGGGAGGCAGAGGTAGGAGGATCACTTTGAGTTTGAGGCTACTCTAAGACTACATAGTAAGTTCCAGGTCAGCCTGAGCTAGAGTGAAACCCTACCTCGAAAAAAGAAAAAGAAAAGAGAAAAGAAAGTTCAAGGAGCTCCTGTCATGTGGGGAGTTGGAAGAGATAAAGAACCCATGTGGAGAATAAGGGCTAGCAGGGCCCTCCCAGCTGGGCCTGGGCCTGGGCCTGAGCCGAGCCAGCCCAGGCCCAGCAGAGAAAAACTCACCCACAGCTGGAAGTTTCCAAGTGATCAGAAGCAAGAGTGCCCACCCCTTGCAAAAGTATTCAGGGTGGTGATCTTTTGGTTCAGGTGAACCAGAGGGCCAGCTGGTTGGATAGGTCTAAGGGCTGTCTCAGGAAGAGACTAGCTCTGGCACCAAGTTGGGTGGGGAAGGGCGGGAGAGGGCTGAACTCGACCAACCACAGTGTTTAAATCCTAGGAAGACCTCTCTCCCAGGAGGGGTCCTGACTCTTTGTGGAAAAACAGTTCTTTGAAACTAGGCAAAAGATAAGAAAAACATTACTTCCCTTTTTACCTTCAGGGGTCCAGTTACCCTAACTCTACCCCCACCAGTAGGATCTCATATTGACCCAGGCTGACCTGGAATTCACTATGCGGTCTCTCCTACCTCCTAAGTGCTGGGATTAAAGGGGTGCACCACTATGCCCAGGTTTTCTTTGTTTTGTTTTGTTTTTTGTTTTTTCAAGGTAGCGTCCACGCCTTCCTTGGACAGTCTTTTTTATTTTTTTATTCATTTTTATTTATTATTTTTTTGAAAATTATAGACAACCTTTAGTAAAGCGAATATACAGCCGGCTGTGGTGGCGCACGCATGCCTTTAATTCCAGAAACCATGACTTTAACACACTTTAATATAGGTGAACAAGCTCATCCATGCTAGATCCACATTCCTGAAGGCTAAGTTTGGGTTCAGTAAGCCGCTGGTCTCGACGCCTTCCCCATGTGGAGTGGACAGTCTTTAAAAAAAATATTTTATTGGACTTCATGTTAAGATGGTGGCAGAGGAACCATGCCAAAGCAGCCTGGTGGGGGGGTGGTCAGCCAAAAAAAAAAATAAAATACAAGAAAATACACTCTTCTAATAAAAAGTGAAGGTATATAATAAATTATCAACCATAGAAGAGAAGTGGGAGACCCATAGAGTCTAGAGATCACAGAAGCAGGCAGAGGAAGCTCCAGCAGCAGCAGTACAGGTCTATGTGGCCACGGCCACCAGGCTTGGCCTGAGCTGCAGAAAAAGCCAGGTGAGGGGATTTTCCACTCATACCAGCCTCCTTGCAAACTCAAGAAATGTGGAAGGGATGACAGCAGGGACTAGTGGAGTGGCTCAGCTTGTGAGGAAGAGGATCACGAGGACTAGTGGGAAAAATTCAGCCACCATCCACAGCCTCTCCTCCCCCACCATTGGCGCAAACACCAGAGACATGGGAAGGGCGCTCACCACACAGCACCCAGCAAAAAATCTCTACATTATAATAAAAGAAAAAAATCAAGATAATATAAATCCACCAAAAACTATTAATACATCAGAAATAACCTCCAGTGAGACTGATTTAGAGGAAATGCCTGAGAAAGATTTCAAAAGAATGATTATACATATGCTTGAGGAAATCAAAGGAATCAAAGAAGACACAGAAAACAAATTTGCATTCATGGCCTCCCTCCTGCTTCAGCTCCTAAACAAATTACAGGAGTGAGCTACCATGCTAGAATTCACTGTAACTTTTTTTAAATAAAAATATTTTATTTTTATTTATTTGACAGAGAAAGAGACAGAAAGAGAGAGAGAGAGAGAGAGAGAGAGAGAGAGAGAGAGAGAGAATGGGTGTACCAGGGCCTCCAGCCACTGCAAACAAATGCCTGTGCCCCCTTGTGCATCTGGCTAATGTGGGTCCTAGGGAATTGAACTTGGGTCCTTTGGCTTTGCAGGCAAACACCTTAATTACTTAAGCCATCCTTCCAGCCCTCACTGTAACTTTTTTTTTTCTTTTTGGTTTTTCGAGGTAAGGTCTCACTCTAGCTCAGGCTGACCTGGAATTCACAGTCTCAGGATGGTCTTGAACTCATGGCGATCTTCCTACCTCTGCCTTCGACTGCTGGGAATAAAGGCATGCACCACCATGCCTGGCTTGACTTTCATTTTAAAGAAAGGGTCTCAGCCATGCATGGTAGCACATGCCTTTAATCATAGCACTAGAGGCTGAGGTAGGAGAAATGCTAAGAATTCAAGGCTAGTGCTAGAGAAATGGCTTAGTGGTTAAGGCATTTGCCTACAAAGCCAAAGGATCCAGGTTCAATTCCTAGAACACATGTAAGCCAGATGCACAAGGGGGTGCATGCATCTGGAGTTCCTTTGCAGTGACTAGAGGCCCTGGCATGCCCATTATCTCTCTCTCCCCCACCTATTTTTCTTTCTCACAAATAAAGAAATAAAAATTAGCTGGGTGTGGTGGCACATGCCTTTAATCCTAGCACTAGGGAGGCAGAGGTAGGAGGATCACCATGAGTCCGAGGCCACCCTGAGATTACATAGTGAATTTGAGGTCAGCCTGGGGGCTAGAGTGAGATCCTACCTTGAAAAACCAAAAAAAAAAAAAAAAGTATCCAGGCGGAGTGGGGCACACCTTTAATCCCAGCACTGGGGAGGCAGAGGTAGGAGGATCACTGTGAGTTCAAGGCACCCTGAGACTACATAGTGAATTCCTGGTCAGCCTGAGCTAGAGTGAAACCCTACCTCCAAAACAACAACAAAAAAATCAAGGCCAGCCTGAGGCTACAGAATGAATTTCAGGTGAGCCTGTGCTAAAGTAAGACCCTGCCTCAAAGGAAGAGGGGTACTGAGGAGATGGTTCAGTGATTAAAGACTCTTGTTTGCAAAGCCTACTGGCCTGAGTTCAATTCCTCAGTACCCACATAAAGCAAGATGAACAAAGTGTGCATGTACCTGGAGTTCATTTGCAGTGGTTAGAGGCCCAAGGGCACCCATTCTCTCCCTCTCTCTCTCTCAAATAAATAAATAATTTTTTCCCCAGGTCCTTATATGTGTGTGTTTCCTTTTCTTCAGCATGGAGGATTCTTTCAAATATTTCTGTAGAGCTGGTTTTGCCTCCAAATATTCCTTTAGTCTGCTTTTGTTGTGGAATGTCCTTATTTCTCCATCTATATGAATGGATAGCTTTGTAGGATAAAGAAATCTTGGTTGACAGTTATCTTTCAGAACTTGTAATACATCACTCCAAGCCCTTCTGGCTTTTAAAGTTTGTGTTATCTGCTGTAATCCTGATAGGCTTGCCTTTGTAGGTAACTTGATTTTTCTCTCTGACTGCTTTCAATATTTTTTCTTTGGTTTGTGTGTTTGGTAGTTTGATTATAATGGGGGAGGGATCTTTCCAGGTTTTGTCTGGCTGGTGTTCTAAAGGATTCCAGTATCTGCATTGGCACCTCTTTCCCAATTTGGGGGAAGTTTTCTTCTATGATTTCATTGAAAATGCCTATTATGCCTTTGGAGTGAAATTCTTCTCCTTCTACTATGCCCTAAATTCTTATGTTTGATCTTGTCATAGTGTCCCTAATATCTTGAAATTCCCATTCATACTTTCCTATTAGTTTGTCTTTCTCTTTGTTGGACTGTATTAGATCTGCCACCTGGACTTCTAGCTTAGATATTCTGTCCTCTCCTTGATCCACCCTACTGATGAGATTTTCTACAGAGTTTTTTATTTCATTAACTATGTTCTTTATTGCTAGTAATTCTGACTGGTTTTTCTTTATTACTTCTATTTCCTTATTTATGTCTAGTATTGACCTCTTTATTTCATTAAATTGGCATCCTGTGTCTTCTTTGATTCCTTTGTTTTTCTTCTTTGACTTCTTTGAACATATTTATAATCATTCTTTTGAACTCTTTCTCAGGCATTTCCTCTAACTTGTTCTCACTGGAGGTCATTTCTGATGCATTAATACTTTTTGGTGGATTTATGTTGTCTTGATTTTTGGTGTTTTCTTGTGTTGTAATGTATGTATTTTTGCATCCTGAATTATTTAATGATTGTATTTTCTAGTTAGCTACAGTATTATTAGATGCATTAATCAATCTGATGTTATATACCTTCAGGGTAGGAGCTTAAGGAGCCAGGTGTAGCTCTCAAGACTCTCAGAGTATCTACAAAAGTGACCCTACGTGTTGAGTTTGCTGCTATGAGAGTATTCAAGTAGGCTGAGTGGAACCAAATATAGATAGTTTCTAATATTTAACTAAACAATGTACACTTTCAATGAAAAAACAGCACAGTGTATTTATCCAAGATTAGGTATTATGACAACCAGAACCTCTGTCTGACCCTTAGGCTGTGTAGTGCCTCATCCACTCCCTTAATCCTGACAACAAGGAGGTTAAGATTTCTGGTCTGTTGAGGGTTCCAAGTCAGCTTGTGACCAGGTGAGACCCTTCCCTAATGTATAACAGAAGAGGAAACAATGCCACTATAAATCAAGAAGCAACAAATAACAAGCCCAAAATATAGCTTATTTAAGAATGTCAAATCTGACCATCCATCAGATTTAACATAAAATTTATCCTGATATGGAAAATGCAATTAGCACTTCTGGTTCAGGCCTAACCTGGTATAATCCCAGTTACCTTTTGGGATGATTTTGGTCTCAGTTATGCTATGCTTCTTCTTGGGTCCCTCTTTGGTGTGCTGTGGGTTCAAGTAGGCATGGCCGATGGCTGGTCTATTCACTGGAGCTGGGCACTGGCTGTGGGGAGGGGAGGCTGCCGATGCTGCTCTAGTTCTCTTGCTGGTGCACGTGTTCTTCTACCTCGTGATCTGCTCCTCCGTTGTTCACTGCTGTTCTCCCTGCAGGTTTCTTGAGTTTGCGGAGAGCTCCAGTGAGTGGAAAATCCGCTCACCTGGCTTTTCCTGTCACTCGAGCCTGGCGGCTGCGGTCCCACAAATCTGGCACCACTGCTGTGGTCCCATGGACCTGCTGGAGTCACTTCTACCGGCCTGTGCGGGCTCTGGATGCTCTGGATCTCTCCTACTTCTCCACTGCCGTTTCAATTTCCAATACACCTCACTTTTTAGTAAAACTGTGTATTTTGCTGGGTTCCCCTCCCCCCAGGCTGCTTTGGCATGGTACCTACACCGCCATCTTTACAGGAAGTCCCCTTTTTTAAATTTATTTTTTATTTTTATTTATTTATTTGAGAGCAACAGAGTGAGAAAGAGGCAGATAGAGAGAATGGGCACACCAGGGCTTCCAGCCACTGCAAATGAGCTACAGACCCATGCACCCCTTGTGCATCTGGCTAATGTGGGTCCTGGGGAATCGAGCCTCGAACTGGGGTCTTTAGACTTCACAGGCAAGCTCCTAACCACTAAGCCATCTCTCCAGCCCTTTTTTTTTTTTTTTAAGAACAGGGCTGGAGAGATGACTTAGCAGTTAAGGCATTTGTCTGCAAAACCAAAGGATCCTGGCTTGACTCTCCAGGACCCACATAAGCCAGATGCACAAGGGGGTGCATGCATCTGGAGTTCATTTGCAATGGCTGGAGGCCCTGGTGTACCCAATCTCTCTCCCTCTCTCTCTCTCTCTCACTCAAATAAATAAATAAAAATAAAAAATATTTTAAAAAACCATATAGTGGGGCTGGAGAGATGGCTTGGCGGTTAAGCGCTTGCCTGTGAAGCCTAAGGACCCCGGTTCGAGGATTGGTTCCCCAGGTCCCACGTTAGCCAGATGCACAAGGGGGCGCACGCGTCTGGAGTTCATTTGCAGAGGCTGGAAGCCCTGGTGCGCCCATTCTCTCTCTCTCCCTCTATCTGTCTTTCTCTCTGTGTCTGTCGCTCTCAAATAAATAAATAAATAAATAAATAAATAAATAAAACAGTGGATTTCAGGTCACCTTGGACTAGAGCAAGATGCTACATTGAAATTAAACAAACAGAAAAAAGACAGCCAGGCATGATGGTATACACCTTTAATCCCAGCACTTGGGAGGCAGAGGTAGGAGGATCGCCATGAGTTCAAGGCCACCCTGAGACTACATAGTGAATTCCAAATCAGCCTGGACTAGAGTGAGACTCTACCTTGAAAAACCAAAAAATTAAAAATTAAAAAAAAATAAAAACCCAAACAAACAAAAGAACAAATTTAGCCAAGTATGTCATACCTGTCTTCCCACTACTTGGAGATGGAGGCAGGAGAATGAGGAGTTCAAGTTCATCCTTGGGTACATAGCAAGTTCAAGGCCACCCTGGACTATATAAGACCCTATTTTATAAAATAATAAGTCTGGGGCTGGAGAGATGGCTTAGTGGTTAAGCGCTTGCCTATGAAGCCTAGGGACACTGGTTCGAGGCTCAATTCCCCAGGACTCACATTAGCCAGATGCAGAAGGGGGCACATGTGTCTGGAGTTAATTTTCAGTGGCTGGAGGCCCTGGTGCACCCATTCTCTCTCTCTCTCTGCCTGTTTCTCTGTCTGTCACTATCAAAGAAATAAATAAAAATAAACAAAAAATTTAAAAAATAAGGAAAATAATAAGGCTGGAAAGATGGCTTAGCAGTTAAAGGTGTTTGCCCACAAACCCAAAGGACTCAAGTTCAATTTCCCAGGACCCACATAAACCAGATGCACAAGGTGAAGAATGTGTCTGGAGTTCATTTGCAAGAGCTGAAGGCCCCGGAGCACACATTTTCTCTCTCTCCATCTCCCTCTCTCTCTCAAGTAAATTTATTAATTAATAATAAATTAAAAATATAATAAGTGGGCTGGAGAGATGGCTTAGTGGTTAAGCGCTTGCCTGTGAAGCCTAAGAACCCCTGTTCAAAGCTCAATTCCCCAGGACCCACGTTAGTCAGATGCACAGGGGGGCACACGTGTCTGAAGTTCGTTTGCAGTGGCTGGAAGCCCTGGCGCGCCCATTCTCTCTCTCTCTCTCTCTGCCTCTTTCTCTCTCTGCCTGTTGCTCTCAAATAAATAAATAAAATAAACAAAAAAAAAAAAACAAAAAAAAAAGCACCACTCTATCTTAAAATGTGTTTTATCAACCTTTATTTTTTTTCTTGAAAATATTTAAGAGGTTTAGTCACTAGTCTTTTCTGGCAGTCACTAGTCTTTTCTGGCCTTCTGGCTTCTAGTGTTCAGATCTGTGTAGGGAAACTTGATACACAGGCATCACAGCAGTCATTGAAGCTGGGCAGGGTATGAGGGACCCCAACCTAGAAGCATGTGAGCAATTTCTTTTCTCTTCTTGTGTGCGTGTGTGTGTGTGTGTGTTTGTGTGTGTGTAGTGTGTGCACATGTGTGAGAGTGCTTGTGAACATCCAATCTCTGTTTCTTCAGTGCTGGAATCACATACCTTTATGTGGGTCTTAGGAATCTGAACTTAGGTCATTATACTTTCATAGCAAGCACTTTATCCACTGAGCTTCCCCCAGTTTTTGTATTTTATTGTTGCATGCAAACAATTCCTCAGAAACTAGACAAATTAACATGTAGACTTAGACCTGTGAGATTTCAAATGTGTATTGAAGTACAATCAAGGTCTTACCAGTCATCTTTATCTAGACTGAAGACAACTAAAGCTCATATCGCTTGTGAAATCTGCTGAAATGGTTTCTACGCCCATGAAACTTTCCTACCAGCTCATTCTCATCTTCCTCACGGGCTTTTCTCACTTCTTCTTTGGCTTGGATGGCATCCATCTCCCTCTCTGGACCCTGGAGAAAGAAATGAAAAACAAAGTCCCCCACCCAGTGAGCATAGGTTGTGCTTACTAAAAGCCAAATGCATGTCACTATTCACTTTGTCCCTGCTTTCTTGAAGTCTCCATCCCAACCTGGGGTAGGCTGACTAATAGCCCCTAACAGAGTCCTAATTCCTAAAGTCAGAGGTGTGGCTCAGTGTTAACTTGATTTCCCCAGCACTTAGTGTGCATGTGCTCCTGATTCCATCCTCAGTGGTTGTCCAGCAAGCATGGGGTTCCCGATTGTATTTCCTAGCATAGTGAGCGTGCATGAGGGCTGGAGTCCATCCCTAGGACCTACTGGCCATGCACATGGTTTCAAAGGGTTCCATCCATGCCCAGCCGATCTTGCTGTGGTTGGGCCCATGGTGAGGCACATTATCACAACAGGGAGTAGGTGGCCAAGGAAGCGGCTGGCCTCATAGCAGCCAGGGAATTTATGAGAGAGACAGGAAGAGGCAGAGTCCCCACATTCTCTTTAAGAACCCACCTCCAGGTACCTGATGACCTTACACTAAGCCCCACTTTCCAAAAGTTCCAAGTATAGTAGCTACACAGCTTTCAATACATGCTTATTTGGGGATACTTCAGAGCCTCAAGAGCAACATGTGATTAAAGCATTTACACTCCCGGGCATGTGATCTTTAACATATAGATAGAGGGCCAAGGAGATAGCTCAGTAGTTGAAGGAGCTTGCTTACAAGGTGTGCCAGTCTGAATTTCACTCTCCAATACCCACATAAAGCCAGATATATAAAGTGAAGCATGTATCTGGAGTTTGCAGTAGCAAGAGGCCCTGGCACATCCATTGTCTCCCTTTCTTTCTCTCTTAAGTAAATCCATGGGCTAGAGAAGGCTTAGCAGTTAAGGCACTTGCCTACGAAGCCTAAGGATCCAAGGTCATTTCCCCAGTACCCAAGTAAGCCAGATGCATAAGGTGGAGCATGCATCTGGAGTTCATTTACAGTGGCTAGAGGCCCTGGACATCCATATTCATTCCCTCTATCCACCCCCAACCCCCACTTCTTTCTCTTTCTCTCAAATAAATAAATAAAACATTTTAAAAAGAATTTAAGCTGGGCATGGTGGCACATGCCTTTAATCCTAGCACTTGGAAGAGATAGGATTCCTGCAACAGCCCCCGCCCCAGGTGAGTTCTAAGCCACCCTGAGACTATATAGTGAATTCCAGGTCAGCCTCGGCTAGAGTGAAATCCTACCTTGAAAAAAACAAAGAAATATATATATATATATGAAGCTGAATATGGTGGAGCATGCCTTTAATGTCAGCACTGGGGTAGTAGAGGTAGGAGGATCACTGTGAGTTCAAGGCAAACCTGAGACCACATAGTGAATTCCAAGTCAGCCTGAGCTAGAGTGAAACACTACTATACACACACACACACACACACACACAAAACAACAACAAAAAAAAAGAAGAAGGAAAGAAATAAGGAGAAGACTTCTGGTTAAGATAGTAGTTTAGGAGCCATGCCAAAGCAGCCTAGAGGAGAAAAAGCTGGAAAAAACAAACAAACAAACAAGATACAGTCTTCTACTAAAAAGTGAGGTATATAAGAAATTATTAACTGCAGCAGGGAAGTAGGAGAGATTCACAGCATCTAGAGACCACAGAAGCAGGCAGAAGCAACTCCAATAGCAGTGGCACCAGGTCCACATGGCCACAACTACAAGGCTCAGCCTGAGGCAGGAAAAGCCAGGTGAGGGGATTTTCCACTCACACTGGCCTCCTGGCAAACTCAAGAAATGTAAAGGAGAGTTCTGGTTCAGATAGCAGTATAGGACCCACCCAAAGCAGCCTAGGGGAGAAAAAGAAAACAAACAAGCAAACAAACAACAAAAAAAACAGCAAAATACATTCTTTGACCAAAAGGTGAGGTGTTTAAGAAATTATCAACTGCAACAGAGACGTAGGAGAGATCCAGAGCGTCTAGACCACACAGACGCAGATTGAAGCAGCCGCAGTGGGAGAACCAGGTCCGCGTGGCCACAACTATAAGGCTCCACCTGAGCCATCGGAAGAGCCAAGTGAGGGGATTCTCCACTCTGGAGCTCCTTGCAAATTTAAGAAAGGTAAAGGGAGGATGGCAGGGACCAACAGAGGAGCAGCTCATGAGGAAGAGGACTTTGAGGACCAGCGGGAGAACTTCAGCCACAATCCATAACCTCCCCACCCCCACTGCCAGCACAAGTGCCAGCAAGCACCAGAGACCTGGGGAAGGGAGCTCACCTACACAACACTTGGCGCAGGAGGTCAGAGCAGTGATCCGGTGACCCAGCCAGCCTACCTGAGGCCATTGCGCAACAAACAGGGACCCAAGCAGAAGTGCAGCATAATTGAGACCAAAACCATCCCCAAAGTTAACTGGGATTTCACCAGGTCAGTACCCGCAAAATAAGCCTAGTAGATAGGCTTGAATCGGAAGTGCTAATTGTACCTTCCATGTCAGGATAAATTATATATTAAATCTGATGAATAGTCAGATTTGCCATTCTTAAATAAGCTATATTTTGGGCTTGTCATTTGTTGCTTCCTGATTTACAGCGCCTTTGTTTCCTCTTCTGTTGTTCATTAGGGAAGGGTCTCACTTGGTCATGAACTGACTTTGGAACCCTCAACAGACCAGAAATCTTAGCCTCCCAGTTGACAGGATTAAGGGTGTGGGCATCACACACCCTAATGACTTTGACTTTGTTAGAGGATCTGGTTGTCATAATACCTACTCTTGCATAAATACTGTGCTATTTCTCATTAATTTTTTTTTAGGAACCATGCCAAAGCAGCCTAGGGGATGTGTACATTGTTTAAATTTTAGAATCTATTTTAGAATGTGTTTTGTTCCAATCAGTCTACTTGAATAATCTCATAGCAGGCAAACCTAACACCTAGGGTCACTTTTATAGTGACTCTCAGTGTCTTGGGGGCCACACCTAGCACCTTAAGCTCCTACCCTGAAGATATATAACATCAGTTTGATACATCTAATAATACTGGAAATAATTAGAAAATGCAAGCATTAAATTAATCCAAGATGAAAAATATGTACATTATAACACAAGAAACACAAAAATGAAGACAATATAAACCACCAAAAAGTATTAATGGATCAGAAATGACCTCCAGAGAGATTGATTTAAAGGAAATGCCTGAGAAAGGTTTCAAAAGAATGATTATAAATATGTTCAAAGAAATCAAAAAGGAAATCAAAAGAATCAAAGATGACACAGGAAACAAATTTAATGACATAAGGAGGTCAAAACAAGACATGAATAAGAAAATAAATAAAGAAAAACCAGTCAGAGATACTAGCAATGAAGAAAACAGTCAGTGAAATTAAAACCTCTGTAGAAAATCTCACCAGTAGAATGGATGAAGGAGAGTTCAGAATATCTAAACTAGAAGACATATAATATAGTACAACAAAGAGAAAGCCAAACTAATAAGAAGTATCAATGGGAATTGCAAGATATTCAAGACACTAAGTAAAGATCAAACATAAGAATTCAGGGTATAGTACAAGGAGAAGAATTTCAATCCAAAGGCATAGTAGGTATTTTCAACAAAATCATAGGAAGAAACTTCCCCCAAATTGGGAAAGAGATGCCAGTGTAGACACAGGAAGCCTTTAGAACCCCAAACAGCCAAAACCGGGAAACAACCTCCCCTCGCCATATTATAATTAAACTACCAAACATACAGACCAAAGAAAATATATTGAAAGCAGTTAGAGAGAAAAATTAGGTCACATACAAAGGCAAGCCCATAAGAGTCATAGCAGATTACTCAACACATAACTTTAAAAGCCAGAAGGGCTTGGAATGATGTATTCCAAGTTCTGAAAGATAACTGTCAACCAAGGTTACTTTATCCTGCAAAGCTATCCATTCAAATAGAAGGAGAAATAAGGACATTCCACAACAAAAGCAGACTAAAGGAATATTTGAAGACAAAACTAGCTCTACAGAAAATACTTGAAAGGATCCTCCATGCTGAAAAGAAAGGAAAGCACATATATAAGGAACATGGAAAAAGACAAACCACACTCAAATGCTAGTTAATACAAGAGAGCAAAGGTAAAACCAGAAGAACTAGAAAACAAGAAAAATGGTAAATATATAAATACACATCTTTTAATAACTCAATATCAACGGCCTCAATGCCCCAACCAAAAGACACAGGTTTGCAGACTGGGTTAAAAAGCAGGATCTTTCAATCTGTTGCCTCCAAAAAACTCACCTTTCTACAAAGGATGGACACTATCTTAAGGTGAAAGGTTGGAAAACTGTGTTTCAAGCAAATGGGCTTAGAAAACAAGCGGGGGTCATTATCCTAATATCTGTAAGATAGACTTCAGCCCAACATTAGTTAGGTAAGATAAAGGTCACTTTATATTGATTAAGGGCGCACTCCAAAAGGAGGACATTACAATCCTAAATATATATACACCTAACAAGGGGGCTCCCAACTTCATCAAACAAATGCTATTAAAACTATGGTCAGGGGCTGGAGAGTTGGCTTAGTGGTTAAGCGCTTGCCTGTGAAGCCTAAGGACCCCAGTTTGAGGCTAGATTCCCCAGGACCCACGTTAGCCAGATGCACAAGGGGGCGCACACGTCTGGAGTTTGTTTGCAGTGGCTGGAAGCCCTGGCGTGCCCATTCTCTCTCTTCCTCTCTGCCTCTCTCTCTGTTGCTCTCAAATGAATAAATAAAAATAAACAAAAAATTAAAAAAAAAAAACAACTATGGTCAGGGCTGGAGAGATGGCTTAGCGGTTAAGCGCTTGCCTGTGAAGCCTAAGGACCCCGGTTCAAGGCTCGGTTCCCCAGGTCCCATGTTAGCCAGATGCACAAGGGGGCGCACACGTCTGGAGTTAGTTAGCAGAGGCTGGAAGCCCTGGCGCGCCCATTCTCTCTCTCTCCCTCTATCTGTCTTTCTCTCTGTGTCTGTCGCTCTCAAATAAATAAAAAATTTAAAAAAAAACAACAAACTAAGGTCATAGATAAAACCAAACACAGTTATAATGGGTGACTTCAACACCCCACTCCTCATCAATTGACTGGTCAACCCAGCAAATAAACAGAGATACATCTAAGTGAAATAAGGTCATAGAACAAATAGACCTAACAGATATAATATTGAATGCACATTCTTTTCAACAACACATGAATATTCTCTAAAATAGACCATATATTAGGACACAAAGCAAATCTTAACAAATATAGAAAAACTGAAATAATTCCTTGCACTCTATCTGATCACAATGGGATCAAAGTACAAATAAAAACAATATGCTACTAAATGATGGATGGTACAATGAAGAAATCAAGAAGGAATATTGGCAAACAGAATAAAATATCAAAAAGATCATTCACCCCGACAAGTAGGCTTTATCCCAGAGATGGAATAACATATACAAATCAGTAAATGTAATACATTATATAAATGGACTGAAGGACAAAAATCACATGATTATTTCATTAGATGCAAAAAAAGCATCCCTAGTCATCAGGGAAATGTAGATTAAAACTATGTTGATATGCCATCTCACTCCTGTCAGATTGGCTACCATCATGGAAACAACCATAAATGCTGGTGAGGATGCAGAAAAAGACAAACCCTTCTACACTCTTGGTGGGAATGCAATCTGGTCCAGCCATCATAGAAATCAGGGTGGAGATTCTTGAGACAGATAAAAATAGATCTACCATATGGCCCAGCTATACCACTCCTAGGCATATATTCTAAGGACTTGTCTCACTACCTTAGAGATACTTGCTCAACCAGGTTTATTGCTGCTCTATTCTCAATAGCTAGGAAATGGAACCAGCCTAGATGTCCCTCAGCTGATAAGTGGATAATGAAGATGTGACGGAGTTCTACTCAGCAGTAAAGAAAAATGAAGTTATGAAATTTGCAGGAAAATAGATGGATGTGGAAAGGATTATACTAAGGCAGGTAACCAAGGCCCAGGAAGCCAAACATCACATGTTCTCTCTCATATATGGATCATAGCTACAAATGATTGGACTTCTATTGGAATAGGAATAAAACTCAGTAGCAGAAGCCAATAAGCTAGAAAGGAGATATAAAGGGAATAGAAAGGGAGGGAGAGAGGACTTAATAGGATGGTATTGTACATATGTAATTAGAAGAACAGATTAATGGGGGTGAAAAGGCCTAAGTGAGGTCAAGGGAAGAGATTGAGTAAGGAAAAGGTGAAGGGAGGGCTAATCAAAATCTAAGATGATATAAATAAATCATATGGAATCCTACTTTTTTGGACAATGGAACACTCAGGAGCCATAGATTGTTACTAGAAAATTTTCAGTGTCAGGGATGGGATGCATTCCAGTGAGTTATTGGCAAGGGTGGTCCCTGATGCCCCGAAAACATTACAGGCCACTGCCCAGGCCCTCGGTTTCCCACCAGGAATAGATGGTAAGACCCTATGGCTGAAGATCCCACATACTTGGGCTGCAAAGCTCTTGAGAGGTGGTCTGAATCCTTCTATCCTACTGGGCTGGATAGCTGCCAACCTCCATCTCCCCAGCAGGAGCATACCTGCCACACCAGTGTCTGGATACAGAAAGCTGTGTGTGGTGTGTATGGGCTGAGGACTGGGGGTGTCATATGCCTGGTGCCATTTCCCTTTCTCTGTTTTCTTCTCAGTACTTAAAATTCAGTTATATTAGTAAAGAATTCATTTTAATGTAAAAATGAAATAAGTCTATGGGGATAAAGTAGTAATTGCTTTTTAGGATGAGTGCTGACTGCCAAAGGGAGTATGGAGGCTTGAATGGCACAGGCAAGCTGCTATATTTTGAGCGAGTGGGATGTTCAATAGTAAGAATTCATCAAGTCTCCTAATGGGTTAGACTTCAGGATGAAATTTAGAAAAGTAAATGAAAGATTAAGGACTGGATTGATAGTTTAGCACTTAAGGCACTTGCCTATAAATCCCAAGGACCCAGGTTCAATTTCCTAGTACCCACATAAAGCCAGATACACAAGGTAGCACATGTGTCTGGAGTTTGTTTGCAAGGCTAGAAACCATGGCATGCCCATTCTCTCTCTTTCTTGCTCTCTCAATTAAATAAATAAATAAGATATGAAAAAGAAAGATCAAAGTTATTTGAAGCCAGGCATCATGGTGAATGCCCTTAATCCCAGTACCTGGGAGGCAGAGGTAGGAGGATTACCATGAGTTAAAGGCCCCCCTGACACTACAAAGTGACTTTAGGTCAGCCTGGCCTAGAGCAAAACCCTACCTCAAAAAACCAAAAAAGAGCCGGGTGTAGTGGCGCATGCCTTTAAACCCAGCACTAGGGAGGCAGAGGTAGGAGGATCACCATGAGTTTGAGGCCACCCTGAGACTACATAGTTAATTCCAGGTCAGCTTGGACCAGAGTGAGCCTCTACCTCTAAAAACGAAAAAAAAAAAAAAAAAAAAAGAGTGAGAGAGAGAGAGAGAAAAAAAAGTTAACTTTAATGTTAACTTTAACTAGGTATAGTGGTGCATACCTATAATCCCAGCACTCAAGGGATAGAATTGGAGGATTAGGAGTTCATGGGCAGACTCAGCAACATAGAGAATTTGCAGCCAGCCTGGGCTATAGAAAACCCGGAAGGAAGGAAGGAAGGAAGGAAGGAGGGAGGGAGGGAGGGAGGGAGGGAGGGAGGGAGGGAGGGAGGCAGGCAGGCAGGCAGCCAGGCAGCCAGGCTGTCTGGCTGGAGAGATGACTCAGCAGTAAGGGTGCTTGCCTGAGAAGCCTATGGACCCAGGTTTGATCCCCCAGTACCTACCTAGTACCCACATAAAGCTAGATGCACAAGGTGGCACATGTTTCTGGAGTTCATTTGCAGTGGCTGGAGACCCTGACATGCCCATTCTCTATCTGCCTCTTTCTTTCCCTCTCTCTCTCAAAATAAATAATATTGAAAGGGAGGAAGTAATAAAGAAAAGGGAAAGAAGAGAAAAGGAATAAAAGTAGCCTTCCTATAACTAACAACAAACATGCCAAGGATGAAATTAGGGAAATGTTCCCATTCACAGTTATCTCCAAATATAATGTGTGTGTGTGTGTGTGTGTGTGTGTGTGTGCGCGCGCGCGCGCGCGCGCCTGGAGAGATGGCTTAGTGGTTAAGCTGTTTGTCTACAAAGCCAAAGGACCAGGTTAGATTCCCCAGGACCCACGTTAGCGAGATGCACAATGTGGCGCATGTGTGGGGCATTCATTTACAGTAGGAAGAGGCCCTGCTGTGCCCATTCTCTCTCTCTCTCTCTCTGTCTTTCTGTCTGTCTGTCTGTCTCTTTCCCTCTCTTACTCTCTCAAATAAATACATAAGTAAAACTTAAATAAAATAAAGTACACTGGAAGAAACCACTTAACCAAAAAAGTGAAGAAAGAGAGAAATTACAGAATACACTAGGAAATGAAAGACATCCCATGTTTTTGGACTGGAAGAATTAATATTGTGAAAATGTCAATCTTACCTAAAGCATTCTACACATATAGTATAATCCCCATCAAAATTCCAATGGTGAAGCCAGGCATGGTGGCACACGCCTCTAATCCCAGCACTTGGAAAGCCAAGGTAGGAGGATTGCTGTGAGTTCAAGGCCACCCCAAGAACACATAGTGATTTCTAGGTTAGCCTTGGCTAGAGTGAAACCTACCTTGAAAAACAAAAACAAAATAAAAAACCCAATGGCATTCTTCACTGAAATAGAAAAAAAAAAAATCCAAAATCAATTTGGAAGCACCAAAAAAAAAAAAAACCACCTTGAATAGCCAAAACAATTTGGAGCAACAAAAATAAGGCTGGCAGTATCACCACCTACAGAGCCACAGTAACAAAAACAGCATGGTACTGGCACAGAAATAGACACATAGATCAATGGAACAGAATAGAGGACCCATGTGGCATCTATAGCCATCTGACAGCCTCTTTTAACAAATGGGTCTGGGGAAACGATATGTATAAGGATGAAAATAGATCTTTATCTATCTCTATGCACAAAAATTAAGTCCCAATGGATCAAAGACCTTATTATAAGACCTGAAACTATGAAATTGCTGAAAAGAAAAGGTAGCAGAAACACTTCAACATATTGGCATAAGCAACAATTTTCTGTAAAACCATTAATCAACCATTGAGACCTTGTGTAATTACAAAACTTTTGTACAGCAAAAGACACTGTAAACAGAGCAAACAGACAACCTACAGAATGGGAGAAAATCAGCTACATATCTGACAGAGGATTAATATCCAGGATATACAAATAACTCAAAAAAATTAAATCAAATAACCCAATTAAAAAATGGGCTATAATGAGGCCCTTTGTTTCCCACCAGGAATAGATTGTAAGACCCTACTGTTGAATACTTGGGCTGCAAGGCCACTAAGAAATCCTGCTGGAACTGAGCTGATAACCTCCTCCATGTAGACCAGCTGACAGAAAGCTGGAAGAAGCCATTCTGCATGCAGTTCAATGGGAGAAAGAGAAAACACCAGTGAAGATACTCAACAGTGGACACTGCAAGCCTTATATTTGGTCAGCTAGGCCAAATGAGCCAATGGGTGCAATAGTGGCACATCTGTCATGGTGGAAACCAACTGCCCTCTAATTGGACTGGAGGCCTGCTCCATGGGAATGGAATACATCCCTGATACTGAAAACTTAAAACAGGGGTAGTCATGAGCCCTAGGGGTGTAACATCTGCTGCTGTCTGGCTAAATGTATATACTGTGCTTATCAAACTGCCCAGTAAGCACTTCTCTTAATGTTCATACCCTTATATTAATGATACTCTCACTTTTGGTTGAGAATCTTCTCTTTTCAGATGACAGTGACCTTGGGACAACTCAGGAGGTATCATGGTTATGGAAAGAAATGACTGCGGTGCTCAGTACTGCAATATCTCTATCACACCTTCCAAGGCTCAGGATCTAATGTGGAAGAGGTGGTGGAAAAAATGTAAGAGTCAAAGGAAGGGCAGGACTCCATACAACATGCTCCCTCCATACACAAAATGGGCTAGATATCCATGATCTCACAGTGCCTGACACTACCTGCATAAGACCATCATAAGAGGAGGAAAAGATCATGACATCAAAATTAAGAGAGACTGATTGAGATGGGGAGGGGGTATGATGGAGGATGGAGTTTCAAAGGGGAAAGTGGGAGGGAGGGCATTACCATGGGATATTTTTTACAATCATGGAAGTTGTTAATAAAAAAAAATGAAAAGAAAAAAGAAAGAAAGAAAGAAAGAAAGAAAGAAAGAAAGAAAGAAAGAAAGAAAGAAAGAAAGAAATGGGCTATGAAGCTGGCATGGTGGCACACACCTTTAATTCCAGCACTCCAGAGGTAGAGATAGGAGGATCGCTGTGAGTTTGAGGCCAGCCCAAGAATACAGAGTGAATTCCAGGTCAGCCTGGGCAAAAGAAAGACTCTATCATGAAAAATCATCATCATCATCATCATCATCAACAACAATGAACTATGGAACTAAACAGAGAATTCTCAAAATAAGAAATACAAGCCAGACATGATGGTGCATGCCTTTAATCAAAGCACTTGGAAGGCAGAGGAGGATCGCTGTGAGTGAATTCTAGGTCAGCCTAGGCTAGAGTGAGTTCCTACCTTGAAAAAACAAAACAAACAAACAAAAATAAAATAAAATAAAAAAGTTCTATATCCTTAGCCATCAGGAAAATGCAAAGTAAACTACTTTGAGATTCCATCTCACTGCAGTCAGAACGGCTACCATCATGAAAATAAATGATAAGCCGGGTGAGGTGATGCAAGCCGTTAATCCAGTACTCCAGAGGCAGAGGTAGGAGGATCACTGTGAATGAGGGGCCATCCTGAGAATACAGAGTGAATTCCAGGTCAGCTTGGGCTACAGCAAGACCTTACCTGAGAAAAGAAGACAATAAATTCTGATGAGGATGCAGAAAAAGAGTAACCTGCAATATGGTACCATCATTGTGGAATCAGTGTGGAGGTTCCTGAGACAGCTAAAAATAGATCTATCATATGACCCAGCTATAGCACTCCTAGGCATATATCCTAAGGACTCATCTCATTACCTTAGAGATACTTTCTCAACCATGTTTATTGCTGCTCTATTCATAGTATCTAGGAAATGGAACCAGCCTAGATGTCTCTCAACTAATGAATAGATAATGAAGATATCATACATTCATATGACACTCTATTCAGCAGTAAATAAAAATGAAATTATAAAATTTGCAGGGAAATGAATGGATCTGGAAAGTATAATACTAAGTGAGATAACTCAGACCCAGAACCCCAAATGCTGCATGTTCACTCTCATATGTGGAGTCTAACTAGAAATATTTAGATGTATATGAGTTGTAGGTAAAATTGGTAGCAAGGGCCAATAAGCTAGAAATGGGCTATAAGGGAAGGAGAAGAGGGTAGGACTTAAGATGAGGGTATTATATATCTCTGTAAGTACATGAACAGATCCCTGTGAGTGGAATGGCCTAAGTGAGGTTAAGGGAAAGGATTGAGTAAATGAAGGGTGAGAGGAGGGTTAATCATAATTTAAGAGAGTATGGATAAGCTGTATGGAAACCTACATTTTTAGATAATGACACACCCAAAAGATTGTTACTAGAAAAATTTCAGTGCCATGGATGGGCTATCTTCCAGTGAGTTGTTGGCCAGGGAGGTCCCTGATGCCCCCAAAACATTACAATCCATTGCCAAGGCTCTTTGGTTTCCAAAAAGAACAAGATGATAAGACCCTATTGCTGAAAACTCCACATGCTTGGGCTGCAGGTCATTGAGAAATCAAGGTGGAGCTGAGCTAAAAAACCTCTTCCCTGTGGACCAGTTGACAGAAAGCTGAAAAAAGGTACACTGCGTGCAGCCCTACAGGAGAGAGAAGTCATCAAAAGCGATAAACAGCAGTGGACACTGCAAGCCTTAAGACTGGCCAGCCAGGCCAAATGTGTCAACTGGTACAACAGTGGCATGTCTATTATGGGGGAAACCAACTGCTCTCTAATTGGGTTGGAGGCCCACTCCACAGGAGGGAATATATGCCTGGTACTGAAAGCCTAGGCATAAGCCTACGATGGGGAAGGTTGTAAGCCCTGCAGGAGTGACGCCTGCTATTTTCTGGCTAAATGCATATATTATGCTCATTAACTTTCCCTGTAAGCACTTTTCTCTTTTCTTTTTATTTATTTCCAAGCCCAGACAGCGAGAGAGAGAGAGAGAGAGAGAGAGAGAGAGAGAGAGAGAGAGAGAGAGAGAGAAGCAGAGAATGTGGCACTTCAGTGCCTCCAACCACTGCAAACTCCAGATGCATGCACCATTGTGCATCTGACTTTATGTGGGTACAGGAAAATTTAACTTGGGTTGTTAGTCCTTAAAGGCAAGTTTCTGGTATCTCTTCAACCCCCTGTAAGTGATCTTCTTAATGTTCATACCCATATATTAATGCTATTCTCACTTCTGGTTAGAGAAGCTCCCCTTTTCAGATGGCAGTGACCACTGGGAAGACTAAAAAGGCACCATGATGCTGAGAAGAAGTGACAGAGGAGTCTTCAGCAGGGAAACATCTCTACCACACCTTCCAAGACTCAGAGTCCACTGTGGAAGAGGTGGTGGAAAGAATGTAAGAGCCAAAGGAAGGGTAGGGCTTCTTACAGTGCAATCTCCCAGACACCAAATGGCCTAGATATCCATGACCTTGCAGTGTCTGGCACTACCTACACAAGACCCTCCTAATGTGAGGAAAAGATGATGACATCAAAATTAAAGAGAGACTAAATGAGAAGAGGAAAGGATATGATGGAGGGTGTATTTTTGAGGTGGAAAGTGGGAGAGAGAATTATCATGGTTTATTCTCTGTAATTATGGAAGCTGTCAATAAAAAGAAAAAAGAGGCGGCTGAGCGGCCACTGGCATTCGAGGCAGATGGCTCGGTGTGAGCGGCTCCAGGCGGCATGTGCAGCTGTTTGCACTGTGGCCGCCGAGGCCTCGGGTTCCCGGTCATGAGAGGAGAATCTGAAGCAAAGAAATCTGAGAGAAAGTATTGAAGGGCCATGCAAACCAGTTGTAACCAGCTGCACAGTTCTCCAGGATGTGCAAGTGGTAAAGCTGCCTCTGCCTCCCAGTGTCCTCTCCCATCAAGACTGGCTGGAGATAGTTCTTGTCTTTACTCTGGAGATGTTGATATTCAGATGAACTCCATGCCTTAAAGAATACCCTGGAAGTCCAGGCTCTATAAATAAAAGGTCAAGTGCCCATAGCTGTACCCATGGGTGTGCACAGAGTCGGTTCTGGAGTCACTCCTATGGTGAAGAAAGGCCACCTGATGATCTGACCCTGGAGAATGGGGAACATGCAAGAGGCTCATTCTCGGAATTTTGGCATCTCCTCAAGTGGCTGCAGAAAAGTCTTCCTTACATTTTGATTCTGGGTATCAAACTTGTTATGCAGCATATAACAGGAATTTCTCTTGGAATTGGGCTGCTAACAACTTTTATGTATGCAAACAAAAGCATTGTAAATCAGGTTTTTCTAAGAGAAAGGTCCTCAAAGATTCAGTGTGCCTGGCTACTAGTATTCTTAGCAGGATCTTCCGTTCTTTTATATTACACTTTTCATTCTCAATCACTTTACTACAGCTTAATTTTCTTAAATCCCACATTGGGTCCTTTGAGCTTCTGGGAAGTACTTTGGAGTATTGGAATTACAGACTTCATTCTGAAATTCCTCTTCATGGGTTTAAAATGCCTCATTTTATTGGTGCCTGCTTTCATCATGCCTTTTAAATTAAAGGGTTACTGGCACATGCTTTTAGAAGAATTATGTCAGTATTACCGGAGTTTTGTTCCTATACCAGTTTGGTTTCGACACCTTATAAGCTATGGAGAGTTTGGTCATGTAACTAGATGGAGTCTTGAGATGTTGTTGGCTTCATTCTACCTCATACTAAAACTATTGGACTTTTTTGGACATTTGAGAACTTTCCGACATGTTTTGCAGCTATTTTTTACCCAACCAAGTTATGGAGTAGCTGCCAGCAAGAGACAGTGTTCAGCTGTGGATGATATTTGTCCAATATGTCAAGCTGAATTTCAGAAGCCAATTCTTCTAATTTGTCAGCATATATTTTGTGATGAGTGCATCACCCTATAATTTAATGGAGAGAAAACAGTCCACTGTGTAGAACTGTGATTTCAGATCGTATAAATAAATGGAAAGATGGAGCCGCTTCATCACATCTTCAAATATATTAACTTCTATAAATTTTTAAGACCACAAAACACTAAATTTTATTTGGTATTGAAAAAGGTATCAATATTGGTCTCCAGGACTAGAAGAAAACTTTTGATTCAAATGGTTTTATAATATTTAAAGACTTATAGATTACATTTGCTGGACATGGTGGCACACACATTTAATTCCAGCACTTGAGAGGCAGAGGTAGGGGGATTGCTATGAGTTCAAGGCCAGCCTAAGTAACGACATAGTGAATACCAGGTCAACCTAGGCTAGAGCGAGACCCTACCTGAGGAAAAAATGTATATGTTCAATTTAATGAATATACAACTTTTATTCTACCTAATTATTTGACAGGTAATTGCAGTGTTAAGTTGTGTGTCTTGTTTTCTTGCTGATGGTACAAAACAGAAGTTAGGAACTAGAACTAGGCCAGGCGTGATGGCTCAACCTGTAATTTCAGCACTCAGGAGGTTGAGGTAGGAGGATGGCAATGTTCACCCTGGGCAGAGACCTTGCCTGAGAAAGAAAGAGATTGAGAAATACAGAAGGGAAAAGAAACTAGAAGTGGTGGTAGTTCTAGAGGGGTCAGGTATTTTTTTCTTAACACTTTTCAGAGTAAAGATTTTTTTTTTAATTTTTATTTATTTATTTGAGAGCGACAGACACAGAGAGAAAGACAGATAGAGGGAGAGAGAGAGAATGGGCACGCCAAGGCTTCCAGCCTCTGCAAACGAACTCCAGACGCATGCACCCCCTTGTGCATCTGGCTAACGTGGGACCTGGGGAATCGAGCCTTGAACCAGGGTCCTTAGGCTTCACAGGCAAGCGCTTAACCGCTAAGCCATCTCTCCAGCCCAAGATTTTTTATATAGCATTTTAAGACAGTATCTGAAATAATTTTCTCATCCTAAAAATGGTTATTTACAAAATTTGTATTTTTAAATGAAAATTCTAAAAGCTTTATTTTACTTGTAACAATCACATTTTATAAGTGAAGATTTACTGAGGATGATATATTTTAATACTGTATTTGCTGTATGATGATTAGTAATCAGTGAGAATAAATAATTTAAATTTAAAAAGAAAAGAAAAGAAAAAAGAGGGCTAGAGAAATGGCTTAACAGTTAAGGTGCTTGCCTGCAAACTCAAAGGACCCAGGTACAATTCTCTAGTACCCACATAAGCCAGATGCACAAGGTAGCACATGTGTCTGGAGTTCATTTGCAGCGGCTGAAGGTCCTGACACGCCCTTCACTCTCTCTCTTTCTCCTTCCCTCCCTCTCTCTCTCTATCTCTCTATCTGTTTCTTTCCTTCTCTCCTAAATAAAATTTAAACACTTTAAAAAAGAAAAGAAGCTGGGTGTGGTGGTGGTTGTGGTGGCCTTTAATCCCAGCACTTGGGAGGCACAGGTGGGAGGATCGCCATGAGTTCAAGTAACCCTAACCATGAGATTATATAGTAAATTCAAGGTCAGCCTGAGCTAGAGTGAGGCCCACCTGGGAGTGGGGGAAAGAAGAAAGAAAAGAGTAAGTTAATGAGGCTGTCTGTACATACCTTAGTTTCACCCCAGGTAGCCTTGCCAAACTTTTCAGCATATTCTTCATTGTCTGTAATCAGGAAATTATCAAAGATAGTTCCAGATCGCACCTGTGGATAAAAATAGGTCTTCAGGGCTGGAGAGATGGCTTAGCAGTTAAGGTGTTTGCCTGCAAAGCAAAAGGATCCTGGTTTGATTCTCCAAGACCCACATAAGCCAGATGCACAAGAGGGCTAATGCCTCTGGAGTTTGTTTGCAGTGGCTAGAGGCCCCGGTGCGTCATTCTCTTACTCTCTCTTTCTCTCTGCCTCTTTCTATCAAATAAGTAAATAAAATTAAATTAAAATAAAAAAATAAATCTTCATGGGACTCAAGAAATGGCTCAGTGTTCAAAGGCACTTGCTAGCAAATCCTGATGGCCCAGGTCCAATTCCCAGTACTCACAAAAAGCCAGATGGTGAAAATAGCACATGTATCTGGAGTTTATTTGCAATGGCACAAGGCCCTGGTGCACTCATACTTTCTCTCTCTCTCTCTCTTTTCTCTCTCAAATAAAGAAATAAAATCTTCTGGGGGCCTCATGGCTGTGTGGCTAAAAGCACTGGTTTCACAAAGCATGACAGTCAATTCCCCAGTATGAAGTGGTGCATACATCTGGAGTTTGCAGTAACAGGAGGCACTCAGTAAATAAAAAAAAATCTTTAAAAGTTCTCAAAAAACAGGTGTGGTGGCTCATAGTTTTAATCTAACTCTCAGAAGACATAGGTAGGATGATTACCATGAGTTTGAGGCCAACCTGAGAGCACATAGAAATGAAATATATTTTTAAAATAGACCTTCAGAGCCAGGCGTGGTGGCACATGCCTTTAATCTCAGCACTGAGGAGGAAGAGGCAAGAAAATCACCATGATTTCAAGGCTATCCTGAAACTACATAGTGAATTCCAGATCAGCCTCAGCTAAAGTAAGACCCTACCTCAGAAAAAGAAATCAATAAATAAAATAAAATAGCCCTTCAGGGCTGGAGAGATGGTTTAGCATTTAAGGCCTGTGAAGCCTAAGGACCCAGGTTCAATTCCTTAGTACCCACATAAGCCAAATGCACAAGGTGGCACATGCATCTAAAGTTCATTTGAAGTGGCTAGATACCCTGGCACACCCATTATCTCTTTCTCAAATAAGTAAGTAAATAAATTAATTAAACTAAAATATTAAAAAAGAAACCTTGGCACACATGCACATACAAATAAGTGAAAATAAGGTTAATTAAGGAGTTATATTAAAGTTCACATTATTGGGCTGGAGAGATGGCTTAGCGGTTAAGCGCTCGCCTGTGAAGCCTATGGACCCCGGTTCGAGGCTCGGTTCCCCAGGTCCCACGTTAGCCAGATGCACAAGGGGGCGCACGCATCTGGAGTTCGTTTGCAGTGGCTGGAAGCCCTGGCACACCCATTCTCTCTCTCTCCCTCTATCTGTCTTTCTCTCTGTGTCTGTTGCTCTCAAATAAATAAATAAAAATTGAACAAAAAATAAAGTTCACATTATTAAAATAGCCAGGGACTGGAGAGATTGCTCAATTGGTAAAGTGATTGTCATATACACATGAGGACCTGAGTTTGGATCCCTAGCACCACATAAAATCCAGTCACAATGGTGTATCCTGTAATTCCAGTGCTGTGGAGGCAAGGACGGGAGAACCCTTGTGGCCTACAAGCTAGCTAGTTGCTGCAGTCAGGTTTGCATTGCTGGCAGAAATCACCCAACCAAGAGCAGCTTGTCGGGGGAGAGGGGAAGGGTTTATTTTGGATTACAGACACAAGAGGAAGTTCCATGATGGCAGGGGGAAAATGATGGCATGAGCAAAGGGTGTACATCACCTCCTCGCCAACATCAGGTGGACAATAGGAACAGGAGAGTATGTCAACCACTGGTAGGGGGAAATTGGCTATAATACCCATAAGACCACTTCTAACAATATACTGCCTCCAGGAGGCATTAATTCCCAAATCTCCATCAGCTGGAAACCTAGCATTCAGAACACCTAAGTTTATGGGGGACACCTGAATCAAACCACCACATTCCACCTCTGGCCCCCATAAACTGATAACCATCTATGATGTAAAATGCAATGTGTTCAGTTCAACTTTAATAGTCTCCATTGTTTTATCAATACCAATGGTGTTCAAACATCCCTATAGTCCAAGGTCTTTTAACTGAGCCATAATACCAAAAAATCCCCCCCAAAACTATAATGGCACAGAATAAACACTCATACTGCAAAGGATGGCACTGAACTTAGCAAAGAAATATTCAACCAATACAAGATTTAAACAGGGAAAACATCAAACTCTGTAGATCCAAGTCCAACAACTCTAGGCAGTGACAAATCTCCAAGTCTGATAATTATAACCAGCAACAAGTCTTTGGAGTTCCAATTCTGCCCCTCCAGCTAGGCTACTCACAGTCCTGGAAAACTTCATCTGGGGCCGGAAGCTCTTCTTGGCAGCCATCTCATGGTCCCAGAATCTCCACTGGGTCTCCACTGCAGGCCACAGTTCATCCTTACGGTTCTATTGGGTGTCTATGCAGGCATCCAGCAAACCTGCTTCACACTGCCCATAGCCATGTCCAAAACACAAGACCGTGTTGCAAATTCAATGACCCTAATACCAGGCCGGGTGCTAGTTTATTAAGCCAAGTGGGAATAAAGCAGACGTTGAAGAATAAGACACTCCTCCAACATCAGGTCCCTTTAAAAGACTGCATTTTTTTTTTGTTGTCCCCAATCTCAATGGTTGTAATCCCTCTCTCTCTCTCTCTCTCTCTCTCTCTCTCTCTCTCTCTCTGTCTTCTTTTTTGGTTTTTTGAGGTAGGGTTTCACTCTGGCCCAGGATGGCCTGGAATTCACAATGCAGTCTCAGGGTGGCCTCGAACTCACAGCGATCCTCCTACCTCTGCCTCCCTAGTGCTGGGATTAAAGGCGTGTGCCACCACACCCAGTTTCAATGGTTGTAATCTCTTGTACAATTGCAGCTGAACAGGCAGCAGTTTTGGCCCAAAGATTTCTTTCTGTGCCATATCCCTCTGAATACACCAGTCTGTTTCTACACACTACAATTCTACACAAGGTCTCAGGACACAGGCATAAAAGCAAGCCTCTCATACAAACTGCTAGCCCATTCCAAGCAGAGCTCTTTCTCACCCTCATAAGCCAAACCTCACAGTCCATAGTTCTTACTACATTCAGGTCTTTCAACTCTGACCAGAATATTCCATCAAGCTGCACTTAGAGCACTGCAAGGCATCTCTTAGGCCAAGGTTTCAAATCCTTCCACATTCTTCTTGAAAATCAGCTCCAAAAGGCCAAAGCCACACAGTCAGGTGTCTAGCAGCAACCCCACTCCTCTGGTACCACTTTACTGTTGCAATCAGGTACCAACTTTACTGTTTCAGTGAGGTTCGCATTGCTGGCAGAAATCACCTGACCAAGAGCAGCTTGTGGGAAAAAAAGGGTTTGTTTTGGCTCACAGACTCAAGGGGAAGCTCCACGATGGCAGGGAAAAACAATGGCATGAGCAAAGGGTGGACATAACCTCCTGGCCAACATCAGGTAGAAAACAAGAACAGAAGTGTGTTCCAACCACTGGCAAGAGGAAACTGGCTATAACACCCATAAGTCGGTCCCCAAGGATACACTGCCTTCAGGAGGCATCAATTCACAAATCTCCATCAGCTGGGAACCTAGCATTCAGAACACCTAATGTGGTGGTTTGATTCAGGTGTCCCCCATAAACTTAGGTGTTCTGAATGCTAGGTTCCCAGCTGATGGAGATTTGGGAATTGATGCCTGCTGGAGGCAGTGTACTGTTGGTAGTGGGCTTATGGGTGTTATAGCCAGTTTCTGCATGCCAGTGTTTGGCATACTCTCCTGTTGCTATGGTCCTCCTTATGTTGGTCAGGGGGTGATGTCCACCTTCTGCTCATGCTGTTGTTGTCCCTGACATTGTGGAGCATCCCCTTGAGCCTGTAAGCCAAAATAAACCTCTTTTCCCCACAAGCTGCCCTTGGTTTGGTGACTTCCACCAGCAATGTGAACCTGACTACAACAGTAAAGTTGGGACTGAGAAGTGGGATTGCTGCTAGACACCTGACTGTGTGGTTTTGGCCTTTTGGAGCTGATTTTCAAGAGGAACGTGGAAGGATTTGAAACCTTGGTCTAAGAGACACCGTGCAGTGCTCTAAGTACAGCTTGATGGACTAATCTGGTCAGAGCTGAAAGACCTGAATGCAGTAAGAACTATGGACTGTGAGGTTTGGCTTGTGAGGGTGAGAAAGAGCTTTGCTTGGACTGGGCTGGCAGTTTGTGTGAAAAGCTTGCTGTTATGCCTGTGTCCTGAGAAGTTGAACAGGGTTGCTTTGCATAGAAATGAATTGGTGTGAGCAGAGGGATATGGCACAGAAAAAGATGAAATGTTTGGGTGAACTGCTGATTGTTCAGCTGCAAGTGAGAAATTACAACCTTTGAGATTGGGCCAACTGACCTGCACTGGGGCAACAGCAGGAATGTAGACTCTTTTGAAGGGGTCTGAGTGCTCAAGGAGTATCCTGTTCTTCAAAGTCTGCTTTATTTCCCCCTGGATTAACAAATTGGCACCCTACCTGGTATTGTGGAGTATAAGAAATGCAGGAAAAGAGAGGGTCATTGAGTGTGTAATATGGTCTTGTGTTTTGGAAATGGCCATGGGCAGGGTGAAGCAGGTTTGCTGGTTGCTTGCATGGAGACCCCCTGGGGCCATGAGTATGAACTTTGGATTGTAGTGAAGACCCAGTGGAGAGGCTGGGACCATGGGATGGCTACTAAGGAAAGCTGCCGGGCCCAATTGAAGTTTTTTCCAGGACTGTGAGTAGCCTAGCTGGAGGGATGGAATTGGAATTCCAGAGACTTGGTACTGGTTAGAATTATCGGATTTGGAGATTTGTCACTGGCTAGAGTTGTTGTACTTGAAGCTACAGAGTTTGATATTTGCCCTGGTTGTTTGAAATCTTGTATTGGTTGAATATTTCTTTGCTATGCCTAATGCCATCTTTTGTAATGTGAAGGTGCCATTATGGGTTTTGGGGGGATTTTTTGGTATGATGGCTCAGTTAAAAGATCTTGGACTATGAGGATGTATGAACATCACTGGGAGTGATAAAAATTATGGGGACTCATAAAGTCATACTGAATGCATTGTATTTTATATCATGTATGGATATCAGTTTATGTGGGCCAAGGGTAGAATGTGGTGGTTTGATTTAGGTGTCCACCATAAACTTAAGTGTTCTGAATTCTAGGTTCCCAGCTAATGGAAATTTTGGAATTAATGCCTTCTGGAGGCAGTGTATTGTTAGGGGTGGGCTTATGGGTATTATAGCCAGTTTCCCCATGCCAGTGTTTGGCACACTCTCCTGTTGCTATTATCTACCCTCTGATCGTGTGCTCATGCCATCCATTTTCCCTGTCATTGTGAAGCATCCTCTTGAGCCTGTAAGCCAAAATAAACCTTCTTTTCCCACAAGCTGCTCTTGGTTTCTACCAGCAATGCGAACCTCACTGCAATACATAAGTTTATGAGGGACACCTGAAGCAAACCACCACACTAGTCTAGCAGAATCTGTGACTGACTGGTTCAGTGAGAGATCCTGTCTCAAACAAAAGTGGAGGGCAGTGATTACTGGTATCATCACTGTGGAGGGCCCTCAGTGGGATGAGGGCCAGGGAGAGGACAACCTAATGGGAATATGACCAATTTGCACCATGGTCATATATTAAAGTTCCCAATGAAAATTATAAATAAAAAATAGCCAGGTGCGGTGGTGCATGCCTTTAATCTCAGTACTTGGGGGCAGAGGTAGGAAGATCACTATTAAGTTCAAGGCCACCCTGAGACTACATAGTGAATTCCAGGTCAGCCTGACCTACAGACCCCACCTCGAAAAAAAAGTAAGGTTGAAAGCAATTGAGGAAAACACTCAATGTCAACCTCTGGCCTACACACACATGCATACACACGCACACACGCACACACACACACATGCACACATACATCCACATACATATGAACATGCATACACATACCAAAAAAAGAGAAGTTAGCTCATCCTATCTATAGGAAGCTGAAAATCAGGAGTACCTGGAGTTCTAGGCCAGGCTGGGCTATATAGCACATTCCAGGCCAGAGCTATTAAAACAAATTTAAAGCTGTGTCACCTGCCAAAGCTCCAGGCCAATAGCTCCAATATTCTCAAATTCAGAGAGGTCGTACTGTGTCAGGTAGTTGGTGTTTTTCATCTTCTGGTGGAGCCACACATCTTTATCGATGCCTTCTGCTTTCAGACCATCCTGCAAAAGCAGACCTCATAGGCAGGTTCAGATCACACAGGTAAGGTAGGAGGACCCGGCCTGCCCAAGGGTGTCCTGGGTCATGAAGGGAAGACCCCATACCTGGTATGGTGGCTTCTGGAGCATGGGCGCCTGCCAGTCCCCATCCAACTCACTATTCCAGTCACTTGGCTTGCTAGCACTGGCATCCAGAAAATGCTTCTCCCAATCCTTCAAAAATGTGTAAGGAAAATGTGATATATAGAAGCCCAAAGTTTCATTTTTCAATGTGAAATTTTTTAATGGTTTTTCTAGGTAGGATCTTGCACTAGCCCAGGCTGACCTGGAATTCACTATGTAGTCTCAGGGTAGCCTTGAACTTACAGCGATCCTCCTACCTCTGCCTCCCAAGTGCTGGGATGAAAAGCGTGCGCCACCATACACAGCTCTCCCTTTTCTATCTCTCTCTGCTTGCAAATAAATATATATAATTTATATAATATAAATCTATTTTATTTTTGATTTTTTTGTTTGTTTATTTTTATTTATTTGAAAGCGACAGAGAAAGAGACAGATATAGAGAGAGACAGAATGGGCATGCCAGGGCCTCCGGCCACTGCAAATGAACTTCAGACACGTGTGCCCCCTTGTGCATCTGACTAACGTGGGTCCTGGAGAATTGAGCCTCGAACCGGGGTCCTTAGGCTTCACAGGCAAGCGCTTAATTGCTAAGCCATATCTCCAGCCCTAGTTTTGATTTTTTGAGATAGGGTCTCACACTAGCTCAGGCTGACCTGGAATTCACTATGTAGTCAAAGGGTGGCCTCAAATTCACTATGATCCACCCACCTGTACCTCCTGAGTGCTGGGATTAAAGGTACATACCACCATACCCAGCAATATAAATTTATGATTATATATAAATATATATAATTTATTTATATAAAGGTTTATATATTAATAAAGATTGGTGACTCACTGTCATGTGACCTAAAAGCACACTAGTTAAGGGTAGTATTGCAGCTCAGTGGCAGAGAACATTCTTAGCATTTACTAGGCCCTATGTTCCATTTCCTAGTACTGCACATACATACAAACATGGGTGAAAAAAACCAAGTTTTCATATCAAGTTATCATAAAACTCAGGCAGGGGATCTAAATCAGTAATTGCTACTTGCGTAGCATGTACAAGGCTCTGAGTTCAATTTCCAGCACTCTATAAAATCAGGTATAGTGGCACATGCCTATAATCTCAGAACTCATGAAATAGAAACAAGAGGAGTAGGAGTTAAAGACCACTGCAGGTTATACAGTGACTTAGAGGCCAATCTGAGCTATATGAGACCCTGTCTTAAAAATAAAAGCCAGGTGGTGGCACACACCTTTAATCCCAGCACTCAGGAGGCAGAGGTAGGAGGATCGCCATGAATTCAAGGCCGCCCTGAAACTACATAGTGAGTTCCAGGTCAGCCTGGGCTAGACTGAAACCCTAACTCAAAAAACCAAAATAAAATAAAAGCCAGGGCTGGAGAGATGGCTTAGTGGTTAGGTGCTTGCCTGTGAAGCCTTGAAGCCTGAGGACCCCAGTTCGAGGCTTGATTCCCCAAGACCCACGTTAGCCAGATCTCAAGGGAGTGCATGTGTCTGGAGTTTGTTTGCAGTGGCTGGAGGCCCTGGCACATCCATTCTGTCTATCTGCCTCTTTCTCTCTCTGTTTGTCCCTCTCAAATAAATAAAAATAAAAATAAATTTTAAAAAATTAACAAATAAATAAAAGCCAGACATGGTGGTGCACACCTTTAATCCCAGCACTCAGGAGGCAGAGGTAGGAGAATCACCAGAGGTTCAAGGCTACCCTGAGACTGCATAGTGAATTCCAGGTCAGCCTGATCTAGAGTGAGACCCTACCTTGAAAAACCAAAAAAAAAAATCTTCATAGAAATCCCAAAATAGGGAGAACAGTGATGTTATGAAATTGTTATGGTCATTACCATAAATACAGAAGTTGTACAATATCCAGGCCCTTGGAAAATGGAATGTGTAAGGAATGGTGTGATCCCTCTATGCAATGGAGATATTTACTGTTACCTAAGGAATGGGATGATCCCTCAATGCAATGTACCATGACATTCCTGTATCTCTTTGTTTCTAAATATCTTTGTGATTATATAACATAGAATGTTTCTTGCCTAAATTCCATCTATGTGACCTATGCAACCTGTAACTTCTTGTAATAGCACCCCCTATGTTTAACAGTATGCAACTTTGTGGTTTAACTCCCAATCCTGTTTCTACTCTAAACATCATGTGGTTATTTCCAATAAGAGCTGACACTCCTGGGGGCTGGAGAGATGGCTTAGCAGTTAAGATGTTTGCCTACAAAGCCAAAGGATCAGGGTTTGATTCTCCAGGACCCATATAAGCCAGATGCACAAGGGGACGCACGCATCTGAAGTTCATTTGCAGTGGCTGGAGCTTTGTCATGTCCATTCTCTTTCTCTCTCTCTGCCTCTTTTTCTCTCTCAAGTAAGTAAATAAATAAATAAAATTTAAAAAAAAGAAAGCTGACACTCCAAACAGATTAGGGCTGCATCTTGAGATCCTGAACTCTGGGATGCAGACCTGGCACACCAGATTTCCTCTTTTTCTTTCTTTCTACCCAGTGAAACCTGGCCTCACATGCCGTGAGTAAATGGTCTTACTTGTGTGACACCAGATCCCATAACACACTTATGAACTATTCTCCAGTAATTCAAGAAGCATACATACCTGGGCCTTGACATCTTTTGCCTGGTTCCAGTCATCAGGCTCTACAGAAGACTTTTCCATCTTCAGAGAAGTTAAATTCCAGTCATAGTCAATGCTTCCAGATTCAACTGATTGACCATCAACTTTTACTTCATAGGTAAGATCTGGCCTCAAAATCAGGGTGTAGAGGTGAGTGAAGCCATCAACCTATACAGTTTACCCAGAGAAAAGGTCACAGTGAAATCCCTGCTGTTTCAATATTGTCTAAATGTGCAATAGTAAACAGACATAATTTGATTATGGTGGTGCAGGCCTGGGATCTCAGCACTGGGAAGGCTGAGGGAAGAGAGGATTGCAATTTTAGATCAAAGCAAGAGCCTGTCTCAAAAAACAATTTTATGCTGGGCATTTGGGAGGCAGAGGTAGGGGGCCACCCTGAGACTAAGTAGTGAATTCCAGGTCAGCCTGGGCTAGAGGAGACCCACCCCTAAAAAACAAACAAACAAAAAACAGCTGGGCATGATGGCCTATGCCTTTAATCCCAGCACTGGGGAGGCAGAGATAGAAGGATTGCTGTTCAAGGTCACCCTGAGACTACATAGTGAGTTCCAGGTAGTCTGAGCTAGAGTGAAACTCTACCTCAAAAATAATAAATAAAAATAAAAATAAAAACTCTTTTAGGCTTGGTGTAGTGGCGAATCTTTAATCCCAGCATTCAGGAAACTAAGATAGGTAGATTACAGTGAGTGTGGGGACAACCTGGGCTGGGTGAAAGGTCCTGCTTCAAAAAAGTGAAAAATTTGTTTTTATAAAGTTTGCTTATTATAGCCCGGCATGGTGGTGCACGCCTTTAATCCCAGCACTTGGGAGGCAGAGGTAGGAGGATTGCCATGAGTTCGAGGCCACCCTGAGACTACATAGTGAACTCCAGGTCAGCCTGGGCTAGAGGGAGACCCTGCCTGAAAACCAAAAAAGAAAAAAGACCACATTTGTAATCCTAGCACTTGGAAGATGGAGGCAGGAGGATCAGGACTACACAGGCCAGCCTAGGCCTTATGATACCCACGAACAGCTATATATGCATTTGTTCGGGAAACACCCTTGGGTCTCCTGACCACATCCATGGTCACTATAGACATTCAAGGTACTTAGGCATGCTCCAGGTGACAGGGCCTACCTAGACCTAGTTTCCTGAGTGCTTTTACCCACTAAGCATGGCAGGTGTTTTCAGGGGCAGGCTCTTGTGACAAACCACCTTCAAAGTATCCATTCACTTTTCAGCTAAAACTTTTTAATACAAACTGAGCTTTCCCAAAAGCATTCCTGCCCAGCACTTTCATCTCCATAGCCTTAAACTAGATACACTTAAGAATTGACCAACCCCCAGGCCTGGAGAGATGGTTAAATGGTTAAGGCGCTTGTCTGCAAAACCTAAGGACACATGTTCAACTCTCCAGGTCCCACATAAGCCAGACACACAAGGTGATGCAAGCACACAAGGTCACACATGAGCACAAGGTGGCGCACATGTCTATAGTTCACACACACACACCTCTTGCATAAAAAAAGGCCAGTCTAGCTCTGATCACTTGGGAACTTCCAGCTGTGGGTGAGTTTTTCCTTCTGCTGGACTGGGCTGGCTAGGCCTAGGCTCAGCCAATAGGGGCTCTGCCTAGGCCCTAGCCCAGACCCAACCCAAGCCCTTACTCTCCACATGGGTTCTTTATCCCTTCCAGCTCCCCACATGACAGGAGCTCCTAGAACATCTTTTTTCTTTCCACACTTTTTCCCCAGGCCCTCCACATGGGATCTCTAGCCACGTGGATGCTTTCCTTGGCTCTACTTCTCTCAATAAATATAATAATTTAATAATTAAAAAACAGCGGGGACCAGATTAAGACCCTACCTCTAAAAACAAAAATTAAAATAAATAAATATGGACTGGAGATATGGCTTAGTGGTTAAGGCATTTGCCTGCAAAGCCAAAGGACCTTGGTTCAATTCCCCAGGACTCACATTATACAGATGCACAAGGGGTGCATGCATTTGGAGTTCATTTGCAGTGGCTAGAGGCCCTGGTTGCACCCATTCTCTCTCACTCTTTCTTCCCCTCTCTTTCTCTCTCTCTCCCCTCCCCCTCCCACTGGCAAATAAAAAATAAAATATTTTGAAAAATAAAAAATTAATAAAAGTAACAAGCCAGTTTACTAGGCGTGGTGGCATATGCCTTTAATCCCAGTACTTGGGAGGCAGAGGTAGGAGGATCACCATGAGCTGGAGACCACCCTGAGACGACATAGTGAATTCCAGGTCAACCTGGGCTATAGCTAGATACTATCTCAGTAAACAAAAGCAAAAACAGATAGTTCTGGTGGCTCACCCCTTTAATCATAGTACTTGGAAGGCATAGGTGAGACTACATAGTGAATTCCAGGTCAGCCTGGACTAGAGTGAAACCCTACCTAGAAACACAAAAACAAACAAAAAATAGAGAGGGAACTGGGCATGGTGGTACACACCTTTAATTCCAAAGGCAGAGGTAGGTGGATCACCATGAGTTTGAGGGTACCCTGAGACTACATAGTGAATTCCAGGACAGCCTAAGCTAGCATGGGACCCTACCTTGAAAAACAAAAAAAATTGAGAGGGATTTTCAGGTAAGATGGTAACATAGTAGCCACACGAAAGCAGCCTATAGAGGGAAATAAGCAGAAACACAGCAATATACACTCTTCTACCAAAAAGTAAAGGTGTGTAAGTTATTATCATCTACAACAGAGAAGCAGGAGAGACCAAGATCTTCCAGAAAGGAGGGAAACAGCCAGCGGCCCTGGTCAGTGTGCCCGCCTGCCCACATTGCTGGACAATGCAGAACTGCAGGAGCAACCAGATGAAGGGGTTTTCCACTCCCATTAGCCTTCTCCCAAAGTCAAGAAACATTAAGGGGAAATCAGCAGGGACCAGCTGAGCAGCTACTGAAGAACACAAATGAGTCCAGCTGAGCAGTTCCAGTACAACTCCAGGTACCCTGCACCACGTCCCGTGTCCCAACCATCAAGGCTGTGAGCCTCTGGAGAAGTCATTTATCCCTGGCCACCAAGAATCCAGCATAGTCAGTCAGAACACCAGATCCAGTTACTAACAGAGTCCACACCTAGAAGGACCAAGGTGGGCACTCAGCATTGGTGAGACCAGAAGCCATCCTAAAAGGTAACAGGGCCTACTTATACAAAGTCAGATACACAGATCTGCACTAGAAGTGCTAATCTATCTTCCCATGTCAAAAAAGGTTATGTATGGGCTGGAGAGATGGCTTCATGGTTAAGGCATTTGCCTGCAAAACCAAAAGTTAAATTCCCTAGGGCCAGATGCAGAAGGTGGCCACATGCATCTGGAATTCATTTATAGTGGCTGGAAGCCCTGGCAGACCCATTCTCTCTCTCTTTTTCCCTCTTTCTATATATGTGTCTTTCTCTCTCTCTCTCTCAAATAAATGAAACAAAGAAAAGTTATATATTACATTTGAATGATATATTCTTAGTTGGCTTTACTATTCTCAAATAAACTGTATTTTGTTATTGACTATTATTGCCTTTGATGTTTCCTGATTTATAGGGCCTTTGTCTTTTTCTTCTGTTATTATAGGGGGTAGGGTCTGACTCGGCCTTACGCTGACTTGAAACCCATTTCAGACCAGCAATCTCAAGCTACTAGTTGACAGGATTAAGGATGTGGAGCAACACACATACTTAGGGACTTTGGCTTGGGCCAGAGTGAGAGCCTACCTCAAAACAAAACAAAACAAAAATCATGGAACCTAAACAATAAATTGCTGAATGATAAGTGGGTTAATGAAATCAAGAAGGAAATTTTAAAATATTCATAGAATCAAATAATTAGAACACAACATATCAAAACCTTTAGGACACAATAAAGGCAGTCCTAAGAGGTAAATTTATGGCTTTAAGTGCCTATATTAAGAAATTAGAGGGCTGGAGAGATGGCTTAGCGGGTAAGTGCTTGCCTGTGAAGCCTAAGGACCCCAGTTCGAGGCTCGGTTCCCCAGGTCCCACGTTAGCCAGATGCACAAAGGGGCGCACGCGTCTGGAGTTCGTTTGCAGAGGCTGGAAGCCCTGGCGCGCCCATTCTCTCTCTCTCCCTCTATCTGTCTTTCTCTCTGTGTCTGTTGCTCTCAAATAAATAAATAAATAAAAATTATAAAAAAAAATATCGAAGCTTGACCAATTTCTCTAAAAAAAAAAAAAAAAAAGAAATTAGAAAGGTCACAAGTAAACAACCTAATACTTCACCTTAAAGCCTTGGAAAAAGAAGAACAAGACAAACCAATAATCAGTAGATGTGAAGAAATTAATAAAGGGCAGAAATTAATGAAATAGAAGCAAAAAAAAAGACAATCCAAAGAATTAATAAAACAAAGAGTTGGTTCTTTGAGAGGATAAACAAGATTGATAAACCCTTAGCAAATCTGACCAAAAGAAAGAAAGCAGAGACACAAATTAATAAAATCAGAGATGAAAAAGGTAACATCACAACAGATTCCAGAAAAATTCAAAAAACCATAGGGACATACTATAAAAGCATATACTCCACAAAGTATGAGAATCTGAAAGAAATGGATGATTTCCTTGATTTATATGACCTACCTAAATTTAATCAAAATGAGATTAATCACTTAAATAGACCTATAACAAACATGGAGATCCGAACAGTTATCAATAATCTCCCAACTAAAAAAAGCCCAGGCCCAGATGGATTCACTGCTGAATTTTACCAGACCTTTAAGGAAGCGCTAACACCATTGCTTCTTAAGCTTTTCCAGGAAATAGAAAAAGAAGGAATTCTACCAAACTCCTTCTATGAAGCCAGCATCACCCTGATACCAAAACCAGGCAAAGATAGAACAAAAAAAGAAAATTACAGACCAATCTCACTCATGAACATAGATGCAAAAATTCTCAACAAAATATTGGCAAACAGAATACAAGAGTATATCAAAAAGATCATTCACCCTGACCAAGTAGACTTTAACCAAGAGATGCAGGGATGGTCCAACATACGCAAATCTATAAATGTAATACATTATATCAAAATCACATGATCATCTCATTGGACGCAGAGAAAGCATTTGACAAAATCCAACATCCCTTCATGATAAAAGTCCTACAGAGACTGGGAATAGAAGGAACATACCTCAATATAATAAAGGCTATTTATGAGAAGCCTACAGCCAACATATTACTAAATGGGGAAAAACTGGAAGCTTTTCCACTAAAATCAGGAACAAGACAAGGGTGTCCACTGTCCCCACTTCTATTTAATATAGTTTTGGAAGTCTTAGCCATAGCAATAAGGCAAGAGACACACATAAAATGTATACAAATTGGAAAGGAAGAAATCAAGTTATCATTATTTGCAGATGACATGATTCTATACATAAAGGACCCTAAAGACTCTACTAGCAAGCTGTTAGAGCTGATCAAAACCTACAGCAATGTAGCAGGATACAAAATAAATACACAGAAATCAGTAGCCTTCGTATATGCTAACAACAAACACACAGAGGATGAAATCAGAGAATCACTCCCATTCACAATTGCATCAAAAAAAATAAAATACCTTGGAATAAACCTAACCAAGGAAGTAAAGAATCTATACAATGAGAACTTTAAAACACTCAAGTGAGAAATTGCAGAAGACACTAGAAAGTGGAGAAACATCCCTTGTTCCTGGATTGGAAGAATCAATATTGTGAAAATGGCAATCTTACCTAAAGCAATCTACACATTTAATGCAATCCCTATCAAAATTCCAAAGGCTTTCTTCATGGAAATAGAAAAAACAATCCAAAAATTCATTTGGAATCACAAAATACCTCGAATATCTAAAATAATACTGAGCAACAAAAAAAAGAGGCTGGTGGTATCACCATACCTGATTTTAACCTATACTACAGAGCCATAGTAACAAAAACAGCATGGTACTGGCACAAAAACAGACATGTAGATCAGTGGAACAGAATAGAGGACCCAGATGTAAGCCCAAGTAGCTATAGCCACCTGATATTCGATAAAAATGCCAAAAATACTCATTGGAGAAGAGACAGCCTCTTCAGCAAATGGTGTTTTGAAAACTGGATAAATATCTGCAGAAGGATGAAAATAGATTCTTCTCTCTCGCCATGCACAAGAATTAAGTCCAAATGGATTAAAGACCTTAACATCAGACCGGAAACTTTGAAACTGCTAGAGGAAAAAGTGGGGGAAACCCTTCAACATATTGGTCTTGGCAAAGACTTTCTGAATACAACCCCAATTGCTCAGGCAATAAAACCACAGATTAACCACTGGGACCTAATGAAATTACAAAGATTTTGCACCGCAAAGGACACAGTGAAAAAAGCAAAGAGGCAACATACAGAATGGGAAAAAATCTTCGCCAGCTATATATCTGATAGAGGATTAATATCTAGGATATACAAAGAACTCAAAAAGTTAACTAATAAGGAATCAAACAAGCCAATCAAAAAATGGGCTAAGGAGCTAAATAGAGAGTTCTCAAAGGAAGAAATACGAATGGCATATAAGCACCTAAAAAAATGTTCTACGTCACTAGTCATCAGGGAAATGCAGATTAAAACTACATTGAGATTCCATCTCACTCCTATCAGATTGGCCACCATCATGAAAACAAATGAACATAAATGTTGGCGGGGATGTGGAAAAAAAGGAACCCTTCTGCACTGCTGGTGGGAATGCAATCTGGTCCAGCCATTGTGGAAAACAGTGTGGAGGTTCCTAAAGCAGCTAGAGATTGATCTACCATATGACCCAGCTATAGCGCTCCTAGGCATATATCCAAAGGACTCATCTCATTTCCTTAGAAGTACATGCACAACCATGTTTATTGCTGCTCAATTTATAATAGCTGGGAAATGGAACCAGCCTAGATGTCCCTCAACAGATGAGTGGATAATGAAGATGTGGTACATTTATACAATGGAGTTCTACTCAGCGGTAAAGAAAAATGAAGTTATGAAATTTGCAGAAAAATGGATGGACCTGGAAAGTATAATACTAAGTCAGGTAACCCAGGCCCAGAAAGCCAAGCGCCACATGTTCTCTCTCATATGGGGATCCTAGCTACAGGTGACTGGGCTTCTGCGTGAGAATGAAAATACTTAGTAGCAGAGGCCAGTAAGTTGAAAAGGAGACATAAAGGGTGGAGAAAGGAAGGGAGGAGGATACTTAATAGGTTGATATTGTATATATGTAATTACAATGATTGTAATGGGGAGGTAATATGATTGAGAATGGAATTTCAAATGGGAAAGTGTGGGCGTGGGGAGGGAGGGAATTACCATGGGATATATTTTATAATCATGGAAAATGTTAATAAAAATTAAAAAAAAAAAAGAATCTCTACAATGACAACTTTAAAATACTCAAGAGAGAAATTGCAGGGCTGGAGAGATGGCTTAGCGGTTAAGCGCTTGCCTGTGAAGCCTAAGGACCCCGGTTCGAGGCTCGGTTCCCCAGGTCCCACGTTAGCCAGATGCACGAGTGGGCGCACGTGTCTGGAGTTCGTTTGCAGAGGTTGGAGGCCCTGGCGCGCCCATTCTCTCTCTCCCTCTATCTGTCTTTCTCTCTGTGTCTGTCACTCTCAAATAAATAAATTTTAAAAAAAATTAAAAAAAAAAAGAAATTGCAGAAGACACTAGAAAGTGGAAAAACATCCCTTGTTCCTGGATTGGAAGAATCAATATTGTGAAAATGGCAATCTTACCAAAACCAATCTACACATTTAATGCAATCCCTATCAAAATTCCAAAAGAATCATCATGGAAATAGAAAAAACAATCCAAAAATTCATTTGGAGTCACAAAATCCTTGAATATCTAATACTGAGCAACAAAAATAAGTCTGGTGGTATCACCATACCTGATTTTAACCTATATTACAGAGCCATAGTAACAAAAACAGCATGGTACTGACACAAAAACAGACATGTAGATCAGTGGAACAGAATAGAGGACCCAGATGTAAGCCCAAGTAGCTATAGCCACCTGATTTTTGATAAAAATGCCAAAAATATTCATTGGAGAAAAGACAGCCTCTTCAGCAAATGGTGTTGGGAAAACTGGATATATATCTGCAGAAGGATGAAAATAGATTCTTCTCTGTTGCCATGCACAAGAATTAACTCCAAATGGATTAAAGACCTTAACATCAGACCTGAAACACTAAAACTGCTAGAGGAAAAAGTAGGGAAACCCTTCAACATATTGGTCTTGGTAAAGACTTTCTAAATACAACCCCAACTGCTCAGGCAATAAAACCAGATTAATCACTTGGACCTCATGAAATTACAAAGATTTTGCACTGCAAAGGACAAAGTGAAAAAAGCAAAGAGGCAACCTACAGAATGGGAAAAAATCTTCGTCAGCTATATATCTGATAGAGGATTAATTTCTAGGATATACAAAGAACTCATAAAGTTAAATCAAACAAGGAATCAAACAAGCCAATCAAAAAATGGGCTATGGAGCTAAATAGAGCATTCTCAAAGGAAGAAATACGAATGGTATATAAGCATCTAAAAAAATGTTCTACGTCACTAGGCATCAGGGGAATGCAGATTAAAACTACATTGAGATTCCATCTCACTCCTGTCAGATTGGCCACCATCATGAAAACAAATGATCATAAATGTTGGCGGGGATGTGGAAAAAGAGGAACCCTTCTACACTGCTGGTGGGAATGCAATCTGGTCCAGCCATTGTGGAAAACAGTGTGGAGGTTCCTAAAACAGCTAAAGATTGCTCTACCATATGACCCAGCTATAGCACTCCTAGGCATATTTCCTAAGGACTCATCTCATTTCCTTAGAAGTACGTGCTCAACCATGTTTATTGCTGCTCAATTTATAATAGCTGGGAAATAGAACCAGCCTAGATGTCCCTCAATTGATGAGTGGATAATGAAGATGTGGCACATTTATACAATGGAGTTCTACTCAGCAGTAAAGAAAAATGAAGTTATGAAATTTGCAGAAAAAATGGGTGGACCTGGAAAGGATTATACCAAGTGAGGTAACCCCGGCCCAGAAAGCCAAGCGCCACATGTTCTCTCTCATATGTGGATCCTAGCTACAGATAATTGGGCTTCTGTGTGAGAATGAAAATACTTCGTAGCAGAGGCCAGTAAGTTAAAAAGGAGACATAAAGTGAAGAGAAAGGAAGGGAGGAGGGTACTTAATAGGTTGATATTGTATATATGTAAGTACAATGATTGAGATGGGGAGGTAATATGATGGAGAATGGAATTTCAAAGGGGAAAGTGGGGGGGTGAGGGAGGGAATTTCCATGGGAATTTTTTTTATAATCATGGAAAATGCTAATAAAAATTTTAAAAAAAGAAATTAGTACAGTCCCAAGTAAACAACTTAATGCTTTACCTTAAGACCTTAGAAAAAGCAAACCAAAAATCAGTGGAAGGAAAAAATAATAAAGATTAGGGCAGAAATTAATGAAATAGCCAAAACAAAATTATGGGCTAGAGAAATGGCTTAGCGGTTAAGGTTCCTGCCTGCAAAGCCAAATGGCACAGGTTTGATTTCCCAGGACCCAGTAAGCCAGATGCACAAGGTGGCACATGTGTTTGGAATTTGTTTGTAGTGGCTGGATATCCTTTCATGTCCATTCTGTCTGTCCCTCTTTGTGCCTCATTCTCTCTCTCAAATACATGTAATTAGTATATTTTTAAAAAATAGAAAAACAGGGGCTGGTAAGATGGCTTAGCAGTTGAGCCTAAGGACCCCGGTTCGAGGCTCGGTTCCCCAGGACCCACGTTAGACAGACGCACAAGGGGGCGCACGCGTCTGGAGTTCGTTTGCAGTGGTTGGAGGCCCTGGCCCACCCATTCTCTCTCTCTTTCTGCCCCTTTCTCTCTCTCTGTCACTCTCAAATAAAAACTAACAACAAAAAAACTTAAAAAAAATAGAAAAACAGGCTGGAGTGGTGAATTAGCAGTTAAGCGCTTGCTTGTGAAGCCTAGGGACCCTGGTTAGAGGCTCAATTCCCCAGGATCCACGTTAGCCAGATGCACAAGGGAGTGCACATATATGGAGTGTGTTTGCAGCGGCTGGAGGCCCTGGCATGCCCATTCTCTTTCTCTGACTCTCTCTGTCTGTCGCTCTCAAATAAATAAATAAAAATAAACAAAAAATTAAAAATAGAAAAACAGAATAGGCCAACCCCTGTATGAATATATATAGGCTCTATTAACTTGAATTCCCAAGGTCCCTCATTCAAGGAGAGTGCCACTGTGGAAATGACTCTTGTGCTCTTCTTGTTTATTGCAGGTAATAAATATCTCTCCACTCATATGTCCTGGCTATGCTTATTTTAGCTTTGTACTCACTAAGATGTGAACAATCTGCTTTTGGTTACAAATTGGTGACCCAAATGAGATCTTCCTCTCAATGGTTTCAGCTTACCATTTTTCAGTTTCCAGTGGCAGAGGGGCAAAGGAAGACTATAAAATGCAGGCCCTCCCTTACTACTGGAGCTGAATCAGTTCCTGCACAGCCTCCATCATCCTGGAAAAATTCTGCAGCTGGTCCAAATCTTTGTTCAAAGGTTTCCTGGGACTGGTGAATAGTGCAATACCCTTGGGCTAGCTAATACAGTTTCGTAAGTGTGCAGAAGGAAGGACTGGATTAGGGTTATCTACAGGTTTGAGACTGCATCTTGAGCTTGGAGTCTGAGGAACTGAGTCATCTTCCTTCTATGCAGACATGGGAACCTCCAGCTGGAAGGGGACGCTGGTCAGGAATTCCTGGCTGTAAAGCCTCAAAAGAAAGCTTGAGACATTGGAAGGAATGCCTGGCCTACTGTCTGGCAACTTAAAGGCTGGAAGATTGGAAAATATTGTGAAGCCTGCAAAGGAGCTCCAGTGTGACTGGGACACCACTTCCAGTGGGACATAGACACCACACCAGTGGGTCATTGACATAGCATTCAGTGGGTCATAGACACCACCTCCAGAGGGCCATAGACACTGCCTGCAGTGGGTCATAGACAACCACATCTAGTGGGCCTATTGTTGTTTGGGTTCCTTTTTTGTTGTTGTTTATTTTTAATTTTGAGAGAGAGAGAGAGAGAGAGAATGGGCACACCAGGGCCTTTCAGCCACTGTGAATGAACTCTAGAGGTGTGCGACATTGGTGCTTGCACCACTTTGGCATCTGGCTATGTGGGACATGGAGAGTTGAACAAGCATTCTAAGGCTTTGCATGCAGGCAAGCACCTTAACCACTAAGCAATCTGTCTAGCCCTTGGTTTCCTTTTTTATTAAAGCATGTGGGGCGTAGGCAGAAGGATAATCCTTGTTGTTGTTGTTGTTCAGGAATTCTGTTCACTTTTTAAAAATGTATTTATTTTATCGTTGTTTCTTTGAGGTATGATCTCAGTCTAGCCCAGGCTGACATGACATGTAACTCACTCCATAGTCCTAGGCTGGCCTGAACTCAGACCAAACCTCCTACCATTGCATTTCAAGTGCTGAGTTTAAAGGTGTGCATCACCATGCCTGCTTATTTATTTATTGATTTTTGGTTTTTCAATGTAGGATCTTGTACTAGCCCAGGCTAACCTAGAATTCACTATGTAGTCTCAGGCTGGCCTCAAACTCACAGTGATTCTGTAACTTACTCTGAAGCCCAGGCTAGTCTTGTACACATCACAATCCTACCTTGGCTTCTTGAATGCTGGAATTACATGTATAAGTCACCTTTTAAAACTTTATTTATTTATTTATTGGCTTTTTTAAGGTAGGGTCTCAGTGTAGCCCAGGCTGAGCTGTAATTCATTCTGTAGTCTCAGGGTGGTCTTGAATTCTCATTGATCCTCCTGCTTCTGCCTTCTGAGTGCTGAGAGTAAAGGTATGTGCCATCACACCTAACTTTTTTTTTTTAATTTTAATTTTTTTTTCTGGTTTTTCAAGGTAGGGTCTCACTCTAGCCCAGGTGTCCTGGAATTCACTATGTAGTCTCAGGGTGGCCTCGAACTCATGACAATCCTCCTACCTCTGACTCCTAAATGCTGGGATTAAAATCAAGCACCATCACACCCAGCTAAAACTTTATTTTTAATATTTTATTTATTTATTTGAGAGAGAAAGAGATAGATAGCCACTGCAATCAAACTCCAGGCACATGTGTGACCATGTGTATCTGGCTTACGTGGGTACTGGGGAATTGAACCTAGGTCCTTAGGCTTCTCAGGCAAGTGCCTTAACTGCTAAGGATCATAGTGTATGTTTGCTCTTTTTGGGCCTGGCTATCTCTCTATGACATTGGGGTTCACCAGAGGTCAGACTTCAGATAGTCTGGGCCTGCTTTGCTCATTAAAGAGTGGAATTCGGCCTGGAGAGATGGCTTAGCGGTTAAGCGCTTGCCTGTGAAGCCTAAGGACTCTGGTTCGAGGCTCAATTCCCCAGGACCCACGTTAGCCAGATGCACAAGGGAGCGCACGCATCTGGAGTTCGTTTGCAGCGGCTGGAAGCCCTGGAGTGCCCCTTCTCTCTCTGCCTCCTTCTCTGTCTGTCCCTCTTAAGTAAATTAATTAATTAATTTTTAAAAAAAGACTGGAATCCTGTACCACAACCATAGCACCCTCAGAAAGAATTGCAGCTGGGGCTTGTAATGGTTTAATTCCTTGTGAGGAGATACTGGTCCAGCTTCCAGGCAGGGTCTTACTCTGAGCCCAGCCTGCCCTAAGACCACAGCAGTCTGTCTTCAGGCTAGTGTAGCCCCTTCCTAGAGTGACATTCACAAATTTATTTAACCTAAGATTCTTAAATTCTACACAAGGAATAGCATATATTTGGGTCAATTAATAAATATGGCCACAGATCATTCAAAATGATTTTCTTCCTGGCCTTCACTACAAATTATCTAGCTAAAAATTTTAAATTCACATTGATACATGTAATTCCATAAATCAAAACTATTAAAATGTAAGATATGCTGTTACAGTTTTTTGTATTTTTTTAACAAAAGAATTGGCATGCCCGGGCCTCCAGCCACTGCAATCAAACTCCAGACATGTGCACCATCTTGTGCACATATGTGCTTTGTCACCTTTTGCAACTGGCTTACATGGGATCTGGAGAATAGAACATGGTCCTTAGCCTTCACAGGCAAGTGCCTTAACCACTAAGCAATCTTATTAGCCCAGAGTTTTTTATTTTTATATTTATTTATTTATTTTTGGTTTTTTGAGGTAGGGTCTCACTCTGGCCCAGGCTGACCTGGAATTCACTATGTAGTCTCAGGGTGGCCTCGAACTCATGGTGATCCTCCTACCTCTGCCTCCTGAGTGTTGGGATTAAAGGTGTGCGCCACCATGCCTGGCCCTGTAAGCACTATTTTTAACATTCATAATCATATATTAATACTACTCTCACTGTTGGTTAGAGAAGCTTCTCTTTTCAGTGACCAATGGGATGACCTAAAAGTCACCACAGTGCAAAGAAGAAGTGACAGAAGAGTATTCAGCAATGAAACATCTCTATCACACCCTCTAAGACTCAGGGTCCATTGAGGGAAAGGAGGCACAAAGAATGAAAGAGCCAAAGTAAGGGCAGGACTGTTTATAGTACAATCCTCCAGACACACAATAGCCTGGGTATCCATGACCTTGTAGTGCCTGGTACTAGAAATAAGAGTAGGAAAAGATGATGACATCAAAATAAAAGAGACTAAGTGAGAGGGGAAGAGGGTATGATAGAGAGTGGATTTGTAAAGGGGAAAGTGTCGGGGAGAACTATTATGTTTTATTGTCTATAATAATAGAAGTTATCAATTTAAAAAGTTTTAAAAATCCAGGTGTGGGGGCACATGCCTTTAATCCCAGCACTTGGGAGGCAGAGGTAGAAGGATTGCTATGTGTTTGAGGCCACCCTGAAAATACAGAGTAAATTCCAGGTCAGCCTGGGCTAGAGGGAGACCCTACCTCAAAAAAACTAAAAAATAAAAATAAAAAGTTTAAAAAAGCTGAGTGTGGTGGCACATGCCTTTAATCCCAGTATTTGGGAGACAGAGGTAGGAGAACTGCCATGAGTTTGAGGCCACCCTGAGACTACATAGTGAATTCCAGGTCAGCCTGGGATAGAGTAAAACCCTACCTCAAAAAACCAAAAAATAAAAATATGGGGCTGGAGGGAAGGCTTAACAGTTAAGTGTTTGCCTGTTATGCCTAAGGATCCCAGTTTGAGGTTTAATTCCCCAGGACCCACGTAAGACAGATAGATGTACAAGGTGCTGCAAGCATCTAGAGTTCATTTGCAGTGGCTGGAGGCCCCGGTGTGCCCATTCTCTATTTATCTGCCTCTTTCACTCTCTTTCTGTCATTCTGAAATAAATAAATAAAAATAAACAAAAATTATTAAAAATATGATTTTGGCTAGCATATGCCTGTCATCCAGTACTTGGGAGGGGCAGGCAGTAGGACTGAGAGCTCAAACTCTTCCTCAGAGTGTTTGATTCCAGCATGGACTACATAAGAAGTTATCTCAAAAGCAGCAAAGAGTGGAGCATGGTGGCACATGCCTTTAATCCTAGCACTCAGGAGGCAGAGGTAGGACAGCCGTGAGTTCCAGGTCAGCCTGAGACTACATAGTGAATTCCAGTTCAGCGTGGACCTTGAAAAAACAAAACACAAAAGTCAAAGAGGTGGCTGGAGAGATTGCTCAGTGGTAAAGGCATTTGCCTGCATAGCCTAAGGACCCAGGTTGCAGTCCCCATTACCCACATAAAGCCAGATGCACTAGGTGGCACATGCATCTGAACTTCATTTGTAGTGGCTAGAGGCCCTGGTGCACCCACCTTCTTCTCGCTCTCTCTTATACATACATACATATACACATACATACACACACACACACACACACACACACACACATGCCTGTTTTCCTCTTTTTCAAATAAATAAATAAGTATAATAATATAATAATAAAAGAGATGTTGGGCAGAGTCTGGCCTCAAACCCACAGTGATCCTCCTACTTCTGCCTCCCGAGTGCTGGTTGTCAAGCTCCTTAGGTAAATGCCTTAACCACTGAAACATCACTGCACAATTAAAAAATAAATACATAATTATCCCCCCTCCAAGGCAGGGTTTCACTCTAGCCCAGGCTGACTTGGAATTCACTCTGTAACTCCAGACTGGTGTTGAATAAGTGTTTTCATATTTAAAAAATTGCAAGGCTGGAGGATGGCTTGTGGTTAAAGCATTTGTTTGCAAAGCCAAAGGACCTAGGTTTGATCCCCAGGACCCATATTAGCCAGATGCACAAGGGAGCACACGCATCTGGAGTTCATTTGCAGTGGCTGGAGGCCCTCGCATGTGCCCATTATCTCTCTCTCTCTCTCTCTCTCCCTCCCTCCCTCCCTCCTTCTCTGTCAAATAAATAAAAATAAATTTAAAAAAATTAGCCGGGCGTGGTGGCGCACACCTTTAATCCCAGCACTCGGGAGGCAGAGGTAGGAGGATCATCATGAGTTCAAGGTCACCTTGAGACTACATAGTGAATTCCAGGTCAGCCTGGGCTAGAGTGAGACCCTACCTCGAAAAACAAAAACAAACAAACAAAAAAAAAAAATTGCAGGGAAAAAAATTTGCAGGGCTGGAGAGATGGCTTAGCAGTTAAGGCACTTGCCTGTGAAGCCTAAGGATGTGGGTTTAATTCCCCAGTGCCCATGTAAGCCAGGTGTATGGGGTGGTGCATATGTCTGGAGTTCATTTGCATTGGCTGGAGGCCCTGTCACACCCATTGTCTCTCTCTATCCACCATTTTTTCTCTCTCTCTCTCTCACCCACCTCTTTCTCAAATAAATAAGATATTTTTAAAATTTTAAAATTTACACTATGAAATAAGATTTTGTTTTATGTTTCTTTTCTGCATTTTTTAAAATTTTGTTTTGTTTTGTTTTTCGAGGTAGGGTTTCACTCTAGCCCAGGCTGACCTGGAATTCACTATGGAGTCTCAGGGTGGCCTGGAACTCACAGTGATCTTCCTACCTCTGCCTCCCGAGTGCTGGGATCAAAGGCGTGTGCCATCACACCCAGCTAAAAATATTTTTATTTATTTATTTGACAGGGAAAGAGAGAATGGGTGTGCCAGAGTCTCTAGCCACTGCAAATGAACTCCAGACATATGCACCCCCTTGTGCATCTGGCTAATGTGGGTCCTGGGAAATCAAACTTGGATCCTTTAGCTTTGCAGGCAAACACCTTAACTGCTGAGCCATCCCTCCAACCCTTTTTTTTTTTTGTCTTTTTTTTTTTTTTTTTTAAGGTAGGGTTTCACTCTAGTCTAGGCTGACCTGGAATTCACTCTGTATTCTCAGGGTGGCCTCAAACTCACGGTGATCCTCCTACCTCTGCCTCCCAAGTGCTGGGATTAAAGGTGTGTGCCACCACACCCCGCCCCAACCCTATTTTTAACTTCAAAAAAAAATTTTATTTTATTTTTATTTTATTTTTTGGTTTTTCGAGGTAGGGTCTCACTCTGGTCTAGGCTGATGTGGAATTAACTACATAGTCTCAGGGTGGCCTTGAACTCACAGTGATCCTCCTACCTCTGCCTCCCAAGAGCTGGGATTAAAGGTGTGCGCCACCATGCCTGGCTTAAAAAAATATTTTAACTGGACTTCCAGTCAAGACGGTGTCCGCCTAACCATGCCACACCTCAGAACAGAACCAGCCCATCACATCTCAAAAGGGCCCCAGCTGAAACTAAGAGTAATTGGGGAAATGAGCAAGAGTGCTACTTTCTTGGTGAACTTGGTACTAACACAAGGGTGAAGGAGACAGACACAGAGAACACTCAACTCCCATCAAACCAGATATCCAGAGACAGAGGCTCCTAAGACCTTACCACTTAAGCAGACCTAGAATGAATCCAACACAGCTCAGGGAAGTTTGCGGAAGGCACATGTTGGGTCATTATGCACATAGTCAATGCCTCTTACCCATAACTGATTGCCAACCCCACAATGCACAACCCATATTCCCCAACAAGGAGGGTCCCTTAGGGCAGCCTCAAGCTCATGGCTATCCTCCTACCTCTGCCTCCCATGTACTGGGATTAAAGGTGTGGGCCACCACACCCAACTCCAGCTTCTATTATTTTATTTATTTATATATTTTTGGTTTTTCGAGGTAGGGTCTCACTCTAGGCTGACCTGGAATTCACTATGGAGTCTCAGGGTGGCCTCGAACTCACGGCAATCCTTCTACCTCTGCCTCCTGAATGCTGGGATTAAAGGCATGCGCCACCACTAATGGCTTCCAGCTTCATTTTTAAATAAAATATTGTATTTATTTATTTACTTGCAAGAGAGAGAGAGAGAGAGAGAGAGAATGAATGGGCACACCAGGGCCTACTGAAAACAAACTCCAGTCTCATGTGCCATTTTCTACATATGGCATTCCATGTGTACTGGAGATTGGAACCAGACCCTGCAGGCTTTGCAGCAAGTACCTTTAACCACTGAGCAACCTTCCCAGCCCCCTTTTGTGGTTGTTGTCTTTTCTGTTTTGTTTTGTTTTGAGACAGTCTCATGTAGTCCAGGCTGGCTTTCAACTCCTATATAGCCTAGTATGGCTTCCTCTCTCCAATTTAAGTGCTGGAATTATAGGTATATGCCACCATACCTAGGTTGCCTTTTTAAAAATATTTTATTTATTTACTTAGTTTTTGAGACATAGAGACAGACAGACAGAGAATGGGCATGCCAGGGCCTCCAGACACTGCAAACAAACTCCAGATTTCATGCACCACCTTGTACATTTGGCTTACATGCATACTGGGGAATCAAACCTGGGTCCTCAGGCTTCACAGGCAAGTGTGCCACCATGCCTGGCTTTTTTTTTAAATTTTTTTTTAAATTTATTTATTTGAGAGCGACAGACACAGAGAGAAAGACAGATAGAGGGAGAGAGAGAGAATGGGCGCGCCAGGGCTTCCAGCCTCTGCAAACAAACTCCAGACGCGTGCGCCCCCTTGTGCATCTGGCTAACATGGGACCTGGGGAACCGAGCCTTGAACCGGGGTCCTTAGGCTTCACAGGCAAGCGCTTAACCGCTAAGCCATCTCTCCAGCCCTCATTTTTGTTTTATAAGACAGGGTTTCACTGTAGCCTAGACTATCCTAAAACTCATTATGTAGCCCAGGCTGGCTGTGAACTCATAGCAATCTTTCTACCTAAGCCTCCCAAACCTTGGGATTACAGGCAAGCACCACCACACTAGCCTTCTTTAAATTCATCATCAGGAAAAAGAGAATGCAAGGGGCTGGGTCTATAGCTTAGTTGGTAGAGCACTTGCCTAGCATGCACAAAGCCCGGGGTTCCATCTACACTACTGCGTAAGCTGAGTGTGGTGGTACATATCTATCAACCCAGTGCTTGGCAGTTGGAAATGGGAAGATAAGGAATTCAAGGTTATCCTTTACTACACAGAAAAGTTGAGGCCAACCTGGCATACATGAGCCTGTCTCAAAAAAAAAGGGGGGGGGGGCTGGACAGATGGCTTAGCGGTCAAGTGCTTGCCTGTGAAGCCTAAGGACCCTAGTTCGAGGCTCGATTCCTCAGGACCCACATTAGCCAGATGCACAAGGGGGCCCATGCGTCTGGAGTTCATTTGCAGTGGCTGCAAGCCCTGGCACACCCATTCTCTCTCTCTATCTGCCTCTTTCTCTCTCTCTCTGCCAAATAAATAAAAATAAATTTAAAAAAATGTGCAGCCGGGTATGGTAGTGCACACTTTTAATTCCAGGGAGGCAGAGGTAAGAGGGTCACCGTGAGTTCAGGGCTACCCTGAGACTACATAATGCATTCCAGGTCAGCCTGGACTAGAGTGAAACCCTATCTCAAAAAACAAAACAAGGCCTGGAGAGATGGCTTAGCAGTTAAAAGGAACTCGGTTCGATTCCCCAGGACCCATGTAAGCCAGATGGACAAGGGGGAGCATGCATCTGGAGTTCATTTGCAGTGGCTGGATGCCCTGATGCGCCCATTCTCTCTCTCTCTCCTTCCCTATTTCTGTACCTCTCTCCCCCTCTCTCATAAACAAACAAAAATAAAATATTTTTAAAAATTAATATAAGTCAGGCACAAAGGTACATATCTGGGTGTCTGAGGCAGGATGATCATTTGAGTCATAGGGTTTGAGACCAAGCTAGGCAACATAGTAAGATAAAAAGAGAGAGAGCTGGACATGGTGGTGCACACCTTTAATCCCAGCACTTCAGAGGCAGAGATAGGAGGATCACAGTGAGTTTGAGGCTACCCTGAGACTACATAGTAAATTCCAGGGTCAGCCTGGGCTACAGTGAAATGCTACCTCAAAAATAAATAAAGAAATAAATAAATAAAGAGGGGGGAAGGGAAGGGAAAAGAAAAGGAAAGGAAGGGAGTTAATTACTCATTGGAATATAAGAACATTTACCTTACATCTGATTGGTTTCTTGTTTGAATGATATTGATTCTTGAAATGTAAAATAACATGAACTTTCTTGACATCAAATCCACAAATATCGGGTCCTACAAAAAAAATAGATGATTTCAATTTTCTTCAAAAATGAATCACAATACCCTCTGCTTAGCCATTCTCCTTAAATATGTGAGGCAAAGGATATCTGGGTGTCCACAAGTAATCGGATATTCATGTGAAGATACTGAAGTAAGTGGATAGTGACCATCTCTCTCCAGTCAGGTCACTCCCATGGTCACCAGAGTCACTTTGCACACAACTGTAAAACAGCAGGGGAAAAAAAAAAAAACAGATCCAGCCAGGTGTGGTGATAAATGCCTGTGATCCAGTATTTGGGAAATGGAGGCAAGAGAACTATTAGTTCCAGGCCACCTTAGACTTCATATCAATATTCTGCTGCAAAAAAGAAAATGAACCAGGCATGGTTGTACAAGCCTTTAATTCCAGCATTTGGGAGGCAGAGATAGGAAGATCACTGTGAGTTCAAGGCCAGCCTGGACTAGAGTAAGAACTTACCTCCATAAAAAAGCCATCTAGGCCCTGATCAGCTGTCATACTCACTACCCAGAGTTTTGTAGTGAGTCCCTAACCTAGGATTTCTTTTTCTTTTCCTCCCTTCCTTCCTTCCTTCCTCCCTTCCTTCCTTCCTTCCTTTCTTTCTTTCTATTTTGTTTGTTTGTTTGTTTGTTTGAGGTAGGGTCTCACCTTAGCCCAGGCTGACCTGGAATTCACTATGTACTCTCCAGGTGGCCTCAAACTCAAGGTGATCCTCCTACTTCTGCCTCCCAAGTGCTGAGATTAAAAGCACACGCCATCACGCCATATTTTTTTTTCCCCTTTTTTGTTATCTATAGAGAGCATTCCAGTTCCAACTTTAAAACAAAAACTATGATAAATGAGCTATTAGTAAGGATGTTCATTTCCTCTGGCTTGGAGTATGCAGTTTATCTTTACTTGAAAATTGGTATTTCTCTATTCCTAAGCACCTGTCTAGTTTGAATCTTCAAGCTTCAGAGCACATTTAGAACTGACCAGAAAATCTAAGGATAAATAATAACTAATAGCAATAATAAAATATTTTCAAGTATGGTGGTGCATATAGTGGTGAACTGAAAATTCCAGGCCACCCTGAGACTACATAGTGAATTTCAGGTCAGCCTGGCCTAGAGTGAGACCCTCCCTCAAAAAACCAACAAAAAGCCAGGCATGGTGGTGCATGCCATTAATCCCAGCACTCAGGAGGCAGAGGTAGGAGGATCACTATGAGTTCAAGGTCACCTTGAGAGTACAGAATGAATTCCAGGTCAGCCTGAGCTAGAGTGAGACCCTATCTGGAAAAAAAAAATTATGTCTGCAATTGATTTTTTTCTGAAGAAACACTATAGACCCATGGCCTCCAAGCCAGGCATGGCGGTTCATGACTGTCATCCTAGTACATGGGACATAAGCAGAAGCAGGAATTCAAGGTCATACTTCAATACATATCAAGTTCAAGGTCAACCGGAGCTACATAAGACCCTATCTCAAAGGGCTAGGGAGATGGCTCAGTGGTTAATGGTAATTGCTTACAAAGCCTGCCAGCCTGGTTCAATCCTCCTAGACCCATGTAAAGCCAATGCACAAAGTAGTCAATGTATCTGGAGTTCATTTGCAGCAGCATGAGGCTTAGCATGTCCATACTCTTTCCCTCTCTCTCAATCTGTCATAAATAAATTTAAAAAAATATTTTTAGGCTGGGCATGGTGACACACACCTTTAATCCCATCACTTGGGAGGCAGAGGAAGGAGGATCATCATGAGTTCAAAGCCACCCTGAGACTACATTGTGAATTCCAGGTCAGCCTGAGAATATAGATATAGATATAGATGATATAGATAGATATAGATATAGATATAGATATAGATATGTATAGATCTTGTCTCTAAACAAACAACCACCACCAATACCACCACCCTGTAGGACTGGGGTGTAACTGGTGGTAGCGTGCTTGCCTGGCCCTAGCTTATTCCTTCCCAGCACCACATAAACCAGGTACAATGATACATGTCTGTAATCCCAGAATTTGGGAGGTTGAGGTGGAAAGTTTAGTTCAAGGTTGTTGCAGTCAGGTTCGCATTGCTGGCAGAACTCATCCAACCAAGAGCAGCACGTGAGAAAAAAAGATTTATTTTGGCTTACAGACTCGAAAGGAAGCTCCATAATGGCAGGGGAAAACGATGACATGAGCAGAGGGTGGACATCACACCCTGGCCAACATAGGGCGAATAATAGCAACAGGAGTGTGCCAAACACTAGCAAGGAGGAGCTGGCTATAACACCCATAAGCCCACCTCCAACAATATAGTGCCTCCAGGAGGCTTTAAATTCCAATTGCCATCAGCTGGGAACCTAGCAGTTGGAACACCTAACTTAATGGAGGGCACCTGAATCAAACCACCACATTCTGCCCCTGGCCACCATAAGCTGATAACTATACATGATGTAAAATGCAATGCATTTATCTAACTTTAAAAGTCCCCATAGGGGCTGGAGAGATGGCTTAGCGGTTAAGTGCTTGCCTGTGAAGTCTAAGGACCCCGGTTCGAGGCTCGGTTCCCCAGGTCCCACGTTAGCCAGATGCACAAGGGGGCGCACATATCTGGAGTTTGTTTGCAGAGGCTGGAAGCCTTGGCACGCCCATTCTCTCTCTCTCCCTCTATCTGTCTTTCTCTCTGTGTCTGTCGCTCTCAGATAAATAAATACATAAATAAAATTTTTAAAAAGTCCCCATAGTTTTAATCAATTCTAATGATGTTCATACATTCCCCATAGTCCAAGAACTTTTAACCAAAAAAATCCCTCAAAAAACCCCATAACAGCACAGAAGAAACACTCACACTGCAAAAGATGGCACTGGACATAGCAAAAAAAATATTCAACCAATACAAGATTTAAATAGGGCAAACATCAAACTCTAGCTCCAAGTCCAATAATTCAAGTCAGTGACAAATCTCCAAGTCCAATAATTCTAACCAGCAACAAGTCTCTGGAGTTCTAATTCCACCCCTCCAGCTAGGCTACTCACAGTCCTGGAAAACTTCATCTGGAGCCGGCAGCTTTCTTAGCAGCTATCTCGTGGTCCGGGCATCTCCACTGGGTCTCCAGTGCAATCCATGGTTCATCCTCAGGGTCCATCAAGTCTCCATGCAGGCATCCAGCAAACCTGCTTCACACTGCCCATGGCCGTTTCCAAAACACAAGACCACATTGCAAATTCAATGGCCCTCCCTTTCCTTCATTTCTTATACTCAATAATAGCAAGTAGGATGCCAATTTGTTAATCCAGGGGGGAATAAAGCGGACTTTGAAGAAAAGGACACTCCTTGAGCACTCAGCCCCTTCAAAACAGTCTACATTCTTCCTGTTGTCCCAGTGCAGGTCAGCTGGCCCAGTATCAAAGGTTATAATCTCTCAATTGCAGCTGAACTGGCAGCAGTTTTGGCCTAGACATTTCTTTCTGTACCATATCCCTCTGCTCACACCAGTCTGTTTCTACGCAAAGCAACCCTGCACAAGTTCTCAGGACACAGGCATAACAGCAAACCTCTCACACAAACTGTTTCTAGTCCAGTCCAAGCAAAGCTCTTTTTCACCCTCACAAACCTCACAGTCCATATTTCTTACTGCATTCAGGTCTTTCAACTCTGACCAGAATAGTCCATCAAGCTCTACTTACAGAATTGCAAAACGTTTCTTAGGCCAAGGTTTCAAATCCTTCCACATTCCTCTGGAAAATCAGCTCCAAAAGGCCAAAGCCACACACAGTCAGGTATCTAGCAGCAACACCACTCTCAGTACCAACTATTATTGTTGCAGTTAGTATGCATTGCTGACAGAAATCACCCAATTAAGAGCAGTTAGTGGGAAAAAAGATTTTTGGCTTACAGACTCGAGGGGAAGCTCCATAATGGCAGGGAGAAACAATGGCATGAGTGGACATTACCCCTGGCCAACATAAGGTGGACAATAGCAACAGGAGAGTGTGCCAAGCACCAGCAAGGGGGAGCTGGCTTTAACAGCCATAAGCCCACCCCCAACAATACATTGCCTCCAGGAGGTATTAATTCCCAAATCTCTATCAACTGGGATCCTAGCATTAGAACACCTAATTTTATGGGGGCAACTGAATCAAACCACCACAAAGGTCATCCTTGGATATATAGTATGTTCAAGACCAGCCTGAACTACATGAGATCCAGTGATCTCACACAGACACACACACACTGAATAACTAAATACAGCAAATAAAATGACTGAGTACTATTATATGTGTTGCAGTCAGGTTTGCATTGCTGGTAGAACTCCCCCAACCAACGTCTTGTGGGAAAAAAAGATGTTTATTTGGGCTTACAGGCTCGAGGGGAAGTTCTGATGGCAATGAAAATGATGACATGAGCAGAAGGTGGACATCACCCCCTGGCCAACATAAGGTGGACCATAGCAACAGGAGAGTGTGCCAAACATTGGCAAGGGGAAACTGGCTGTAACACCCATAAGCATGCCCCCAACAATACACTCCCTCCAGGAGGCATTAATTCCCAAATCTCTATCAGCTGGGAACCTAGCATTCAGAACACCTAAGTTTATAGGGGACACCTGAATCAAACCACCACAATATGTAACTAAATAATAAGAAATAATCTAGTATTGGTCTTCAGGTTAAGATGGCAGCGTAGTAGCCACACCACAGCAGCCTGAGAGGAAAAAGGCAGAAAAATAGCACAATATACTCTTCTACAGGAAAGTGAAGATGGGTAAGGAATTATTAGCTCCAGCAAAGAAACAGGAGAGACCCAGAGCTTCTAGCAACCACACAACCAGCCAGAATCTGCTCCATCTGCAACTCTGGCTTGCTGGGAAGAGCTACTCACCTTGCCTTGCCTAAGCTGACAGGAGTCACAACAGCATCATGAAGAAACCTGAAGAAGTCGGGCGTGCTGGCACACGCTGTTAATCCCAGCACTCAGGAGGCAGAAGTAGGAGAATCATAGTGGGTTCAAGGCCACTCTGAGACTACTTAGTAAATATCAGGTCAGCCTGGGCTACAGCAAGACCCTACCTCAAAAAAAGAAGTGGGGGGCTGGAGAGATGGCTTAGCGGTTAAGCGCTTGCCTGTGAAGCCTAAGGACCCCGGTTCGAGGCTCGGTTCCCCAGGTCTCATGTTAGCCAGATGCACAAGGGGGCTCACGCGTCTGGAGTTCATTTGCAGAGGCTGGAAGCCCTGGCACGCCCATTCTCTCTCTCTCCCTCTATCTGTCTTTCTCTCTGTGTCTGTCGCTCTCAAATAAATAAATAATTAAAAAAAAAAAAACTAGGCTGGAGAGATGGCTTAGCGATTAAGTCGCTTGCCTGCAAAGCCAAAGGAACTCCTAGGATTCCCTAGGACCCACGGCTGCTATGCTGCACAAGGTGGCAAATACATCTGGAGTTCCTTTTCAGTGACTGGAGGCCCTGGCATGTCCATTCATATACTCTCTCTTTCTTGCTCTCAAATAAATAAACAAAGCTGGGCGTGATGGTGCATGCCTTTAATCCTAGCACTTGGGAGACAGAGGTAGGAGGATTGCTGTGAGTTCCAGGCCACCCTGAGGCTACATAGTGAATTCCTGGTCAGCCTGGGCTAGAGTGAGATCCTATCTTGAAAAAAAACCTGAAGAAGACAACAGGAACCAGAAGAAAACAGGAAACAGCTGAATCACTCCAGAACCACTTCAGACACCCTACATAGCCTCCCCTCTCCCAACTGCCAGTATGGGGAACCACTGGAGATCTTGGGGGTTGACAAAGGATCAGAGCCACACCTTATACACACAGCATCAAGCACAGCTAAACTGAACAGCAATCCACCAGAACCAACCAGCCCAGCCTAGCCCACAGCACAAGAAAGAGGAAACCAGATAACTAGAAAACTCAAGGATTAAATTTACTCAATATGCACAAATCTGTACATTATAATACAAGAAACACAAAAAATAAAGACAATATAATTCCACCAAAAATTATTAATACATCAGAAATGACCTCCAGTGGGACTGATTTAGATGAAATGAATGACTTAGATAAAAAGAATGATAACTACATTCAAAGACGTCAAAGAAGAAAGCAGGACTTCTGGGTACGATGGTGGCATAGTAGTCACACCAAAGCAGCCTAGGGAGGGTAATAAGCAGAAAAACAGCAAAATACACTCTTCTACTGAAAAGTGAAGGTGTATAAGGAATTATCAACCACAACAAAAAAGAGAAACTCAGATCTTTTAGCAAGCAGGAAACTGGAAAGAATCTCACTGAGGCACTGGCAGCAGTGATCTGTGCACCCCCTGGGCCAAAGCAGAGCTGTAGGAGCAGAAACTGGGTGAAGGAATTTTCCACTCATACCAGCCTCCTCACAAAGTCAAGAAACCAGAAGGAGAAGACATCAGGGACAATCTGAGCATCTGCTGAAGGAGATCACAAACCAGACCAGCTGAGTAGCTCCAGTACAACTCCAGGCATCCTGCACAGCCTCCCTTCCCCCAATCACCAGGGCTGTGAACCACTGGAGAACTCACCCACCGCCTGCCCCCCAGTCAGACAGCATTTAGCACAGCTGATCAGAACACAAGATCCAGTGACCCAAGCAGCCTAACCAAGTCCACAGCAGCACAGCAGGGAGGGACTAAGGTGATCACTCAGCATTAGTGAGACTGGAATCCATCCCAAAAGGTAACACAAAGCCAGGTACATAGGCCTGCACTGGAAGTGCCCATCTCACCTTCCATGTTAGGGCAGGTTATGAGTTAGATCTGAATGATATATTCTTGGTTGATTTAACCCTTCTCAAATAACCTGCACTTTGGTGTTGACCATTGTTGCCTTTGATGTTTCCTGATTTATAGGGACTTTGTCTTTTTCTTCTTTCATTATTAGAGGCAGGGTCTGACTCACCCCAGGATGACTTGGAACCCACTTCAGACCAGAAATCTCAACCTCCCAGCTGACAGGATTAAGGGTGTGGGGCAATACCCACCCTTAGGGACTTTGGCTTTATCATATTATTGATTTGTTTTATTCCCTACTCTTGTATAAATACTCTGTGCTAGTTTTTATGGAATGTATATATTGCTTAGTTGAATTTTAGAATTTTCCAGTAAGTTGCTCCACCCAGCCTACTAGAATACTTGAATAGCAGGCAAATTCAAAACCTAACATCACTTCTGCTATTACTCTGGTAGTATAAGAGCTACACCTGGCCTTCAAACAACTATACTGAAGATATATAAAGTCAGAGTTACATGGCTAAGAACACTGCAGATAAATTTGAAAACCCAAGCATCAAATTAACTCAAGATGCAAAAATCTCTACTCTACATTATAATACAAAAACAAAAAAAAAATCAGGATAATACAATTCCATCAAAAATTAAAAATCCATCAGAAATGACCTCCAGTGAGACTGTTTTAGATGAAATGCCTAACAAAGATTTCAAAAATAATGATTGTACCTATGCTAAAAGCAATCAAAGGAATCAAAGAAGAAAACAAACTTCTGAAGGAATCCGAAGAGAACACAGGAAACCAACTTATCATTAATTTCATAATAAGGAGGTCAATATAAGACATGAATAAAGAAATAGAAATAATGAAAAAGTACCAATCAGAAATACTAGATATAGGGTTCCACAGCCATGCAAGCTAGGGGAGTGTGGAGCACAAACATCCAAGCCTGAGGCACTTGGTCCCAAGCTCCCAGGATGTGGTGAAGTGCTGCAGAACAGAGGGGGGTGTGCTCCTTCCCGAGCTCCCATGTGGAAGCGTGCACACCTCCTGGGTTTCTGTGCTTGTGGCATCCTGGCTGTCCGGGTCATGGTCTTGGGGAAGCTGGGCTTCTACTCAGGCTCACTGTGGACTCAAGCAATGCCTCCTTCAGTATAAGGCCCACTTGCTTTGAATTTTTTTAAGGCAAGAATTGTTTTTTTTGTTTTTTTTTTTTTTTATATCCCAAGGTAATACCCTCCCTCCTCCCAAAAATTCTTTTTATTTTTTATTGACAATTTCCATAACTATAGAAAAGAATTCTTGGTAATTCCCTCCCTCCCCCACTTTCCCCTTTGAAACTCCACTCTCAATCATACCCCTTCCCCCTCTCAGCCTCACTTTTATTTTGATGTCATCATATTTTCCTATTATGAGGGTCTTGTGTAGTTGTGTAGGGAGCATCAGGCACTGTGAGGTCATGGATATCCTGGCCATTTTGTATCTGGAGGAGCACATTGTAAGGAGTCCTACCATTCCTATGGTTCTTACATTCTTTCCACCACCTCTTCTGCAATGGACCCTGAGCCTTGGAAGATGTGATTGAGATATTTCAATGCTGAGCACTCCTCTGTCACTTCTTCTCAGCACCATGGTGCCTTTTGAGTCATCCCAAGGTCACCACCATCTAAAAAGTGAAGCTTCTCTAACCAAAAGTAAGAGTAGCATTAATATATGGTACTTACTGGGCATTTTCATGAACATAATATATACATTTAGCCAGACAGCAGCAGACATAACACTCCTAGGGCTCATGACTACCCCTATTGTAGGTTTTCAGTATCAGGGATGTATTCCTTCCCATGGAGTGGGCCTCCATTCCAGTTAGAGAACAGTTGGTTTCCCCCATAACAGGCATGCCCGCTGTTGCACACATTGGCTCATCTGACCTGACTGGCCAAATTTCAGGCTTGTAGTGTCCACTGTTGACTATCTCCACTGGTGATTTTTCTCTCTCCCACTTAACTGCATACAGCATAGTTTTTTTTTTTTCCCAGCTTTCTGTCAGCTGGTCTACATGGAGGAGATTTTCAGCTTAGCTCCAGCAAGAGTTCTCAGTGACCTTAAAGCCTAAGTATATGGAATCTTCAGCAACAGGGTCTTAAATCTATTTCTAGCAGGAAACCAAGAGCCTCAGCAATGGACTATAATGTTTTGGGGTCATCAGCAACCTCCCTGGCCAACAACTCACTGGAAATCCCATCCCTGGCACTGAAAATTTTATCATCTATGGTTTCTGGTTGTTCCATTGTCCAGAAAAGTAGGTTTCCATATGACTTATTTATATTCTCTTAGATTTTGATTAGCCCTCCCTCTACCTTTCCTTTACTTAATCTCTTCTCCTGCCTCACATAGGCCTTTCCAGTCCCATTAATCTGTTTTTCTACTTACAAATATATAATACCATTGTATTAAGTACTCCCTCCCTCCCTTTCTATTTCCTTTGTATTCCCTTTCTAGCTTACTGGCCTCTGCTACTGAGTTTTATTCCTACTCACATAGAATTCCAATCATTTATCCAGGCATGGTAGCACACACCTTTAATCCCAGCACGCAGGAGGCAGAGGTAGGAGGATAGCCATGAGTTCAAGGCCACCCTGAGACTACAAAGTGAATTCCAGGTCAGCCTGGGCTTGAGTGAGACCCTACCTCAAAAAAAAAAAAAAAAAAAAAAAAAAAAGAAAGCAAACTCCTGAAGGAATCCTAAGAGAACACAGGAAACAAAATTAATGAAAAAAGGAGATCGATACAAGATATGTATAAGGAGGGCTGGAGAGATGGCTTAGCAGTTGAACGCTTGCCTGTGAAGCCTAAGGACCCCGGTTCGAGGCTCGGTTCCCCAGATCCCACGTTAGCCAGATGCACAAGGGGGCGCACGTGTCTGGAGTTCGTTTGCAGAGGCTGGAAGCCCTGGCGCGCCCATTGTCTCTCTCTCCCTCTATCTGTCCTTCTCTCTGTGTCTGTCACTCTCAAATAAATTAAAAAAAAAATTTTTTAAGAAAAAAAAATGTATAAGGAAATTGAAATGCCAATCAGAAATACTAGAAACAAACCAGGATTGGTGGTGCATGCCTTTAATCCCAGCACTAGGGAGGCAGAGGCTACATAGTGAATTCCAGGTCGGCCTGAGCTAGAGTGAAACCCTTCCTCAAAACAACAACAAAAATACTGAAATGAAAAGCACAGTAAGTCAAATATAAAGCTCTGTAGAAAGTCTCACCAATGGAATGGACCAAGAAGAGTACAAAATAACCAAAGTAGAAGACCAGGTGGCAGATCTAGAACAGTCCAACAAAGAGAAAGACAAACTAATAGGAAGGTATGAATGAGATTTTCAAGATATTTCAGAAACTGAAGAGATCAAACAGAAGAATTTGGGGGGAAGTTGAATGTGGTGGCACATACATTTAATCCCAGCACTTGGGAGGCAAAGATAGTAGGATTTCCATGAGTTTGAAGCCACCCTGAAACTACATAATGAATCAACTTGGTATAGAGTGAGGATGTGTAATACATGCATTTAGTGAGACAACAGTAGGCATTACTCCTCTAGGGCTCATGACTTCCCTCACCTCCCTTACCTCAAAAAACAAAAATAATAAAAAAGAAGGAATTCAGGGGGGAATGGGGAGATATCTCAGAGGTAGAGGTTAAGGTACTTGCCCGCTATGGCTAATGACCCAGGTTTAATTCCCCAGTACTGACATAAAGCCAGATATACAAAGTGGTGCATTCATCTGGAGTTCATTTGTAGTGGCAAGGGCCCCTGGCACAACCATTCTTCTCTGTCAAATAAATAAATAAAATATGTTTTTAAGCCAGGCGTGGTGGTGCACACCTTTAATCCCAGCGCTCAGGAGGCACAGGTAGGAGGATCGCCATGAATTCAAGGCCACCCTGAGACTCCATGGTGAATTCCAGGTCAGCCTGGACTAGAGAGAGACTGAGAGGGGGACAGGATATGATGGAGAGTGAAGTTCTAAAGGGGAAAGTGGGGAGAGGAAGGGAATTACCATGGGATGTTGTTTACAATTATGGAAGTTGTCAATAAAAAAGCAAAAAAATAAAAATAAAAATAATTCAGAGTATAATAGAAGCATTTCACATTTGTAAAGGGGGGAAAGGGAGGGAATTATTATGGTTTATTGTCTATAATTATGGAAGTTGCTGATAAAAAATATAATAAAAAATTTCACTCAAAAATTATAGTAGGCATTTGAACAAATCATAGAACATAATTTCCCCCAAATAGAGAAAGAGATGCCAATATAGATACAGGAAACATTTAGAATACCAAACATGATAAACAACAGTGAACATGGCAACCATTAAGGTTGGCCAGCCAGGCCAAATAAGCCAACGGATGCAATAGTGGCATGTATGTGGTGAGGGAAACCAACTGCTCTCTACTTGTACTGGAGGCCCACTCTATGGGAGGGAATACATGCCTTGTAATGAATACCTAGTCACAAGCCTATGGCAAGGGAGGTCATGAGCCCTAGAGGAGTAACGCCTACTGTTGTCTCACTAAATGCATGTATTACACACACCAAACTCTATAAGCAATTTTCTTAACATTCATATCCACTGTATTAATGCTACTCTCAGTTTTGGTTAGAGAAACTTCTCTTTTCAGGTGGCAGTAACCATCAGGATGACTCAAAAGGCACCATAGTGCTGAGAAAAAGTTTTCAGCACTGAGACAACTCTATCACACCTTCTAAGACTTAGGGTCCACTGCAGAAGAGTTGGCAGAAAATGCTGGGCATAGTAGCACATGCCTTTAATCTCAACACTTGGACAGCAAAGGTAGGAGGATCACTGTGAGTTCAAGGCCACCCTGAGATGACATAGTGAATTCCAGGTCAGCCTGAGCTAGAGTGAAACCCTATCTAAAAAAAAAAAAAAAAAAAAAAAAAAAATAATAAGAATAATAATAATAATAATAAAAGAATTGGCAGAAAAAATGTAAAGAGCCAGAAACAAAATGGCCTGGAGGGCTGGAGAGATGACTTAGTAGTTAGGGCACTTGCCTGCAAAGCCTAAGGACCCATGTTCAACTCTCCAAATTGTATGTAAGTATGATGCACAAGGTGGCACATGTGTCTGGAGTTGGATTGCAATGGCTAGAGGCCTAGGCATGCCAATTCTGTCTTCTCTCTCTTTCTCTTGTCTGCATGCTGTCTCTCATTAAAAAGGGGGGGGGCAGGCATGGTGGTGCACACTTTTAATCCCAGCACTCAGGAGGCAGAGGACTGCTGAATTTGAGGCCACCCTGAGACTATAGTGAATTCCAGGTCAGCCTGGGGTACAGGGAGACACTACCTTGAAAAACCAAAATAAATTGATAAATGGCTTGGATATTCATGACCTCACAGTGAGAGGTACTACCTACATAAGACCATCATAATAGGAGAAAAAGATGATGACATCAAAATAAAAGTGAGACAAATTTAGAGGGGGAGGGGATATGATGTAGAGTGAATTTGTGAAGAGGAAGGTAGGGGAGGGGAGGAAATTATCATGGTTTATTGTCTATAAAACCCATAAAAAGGGCTGGAGAGATGGCTTAGCGGTTAAGCGCTTGCCTGTGAAGCCTACGGACCCCGGTTCGAGGCTCGGTTCCCCAGGTCCCACGTTAGCCAGATGCACAAGGGGGCGCACGCGTCTGGAGTTTGTTTGCAGAGGCTGGAAGCCCTGGCGCGCCCATTCTCTCTCTCTCCCTCTATCTGTCTTTCTCTCTGTGTCTGTCGCTCTCAAATAAATAAATAAAAAATTTAAAAAAAAACCCATAAAAATAATTTTAAAAACTAAAACACCAAACATATAAAACTAGCCAGGCATGGTGACACATGCCCTTAATCCAGGCACTTGGGAAACAGAGGTAGGAGGATCACTATGAGTTCAAGGCCACCCTGAGACTACATAGTGAATTCCAGGTCAGCCTGGGCTAAAGTGAGACCTTACCTCGAAAAACAAACAAAACAAAACAAAAAACCAGTTAAGAACCTATCATTACCATATTATAACTAAACTACTAAATACACAAGCCAAAGAAAATATATTGAAAGCAGTAAGAGAAAAACATCAAGTTACGTATATAGGCTAATAGCAGAATACTCAACAAACTTAAAAGTGATATGGGCTAGGAATGATGTATTCCAAATTCTGAAAGATAGCAACTGTCAACCAAGATTACTATTATCAGCAAAGCTATCCATCATAATTGATGGAAAATAAGGACATTTCACAATAAAAACAGGCTAAAGGAATATATAACCACTAAGCCAGCTCTACAGAAAAAACCTGAAGGAACTCTTCACACTGAAGAGAAAAAAATAGCATTTGCATGAGAAAACAGGAAAAAATAAACCATATTCAAATAACAGTGTGTACAAGAGAGTAAAGGAAAACCAAGAAGCACTACAAAACAAGAAGAATGGCAAGAATAAATGCATATCTTTCAATAATAACTCTTTTTTTTTTTTTTTTAGGGTCTTGCTCTAGCCAAGGCTGACCTGGAATTCACTCTGTAGTCTCAGGGTGACTTCGAACTCATGGTGATCCTCCTACCTCTGCTGCCCGAATGCTGTGATTAAAGGCATGCACCACCACACCTGGCTTAATATTAACTCTTAATATCAATGGACTCAATGCCCCAACCAAAAGACACAGGCTTGTAGACTGGATTAAAAGGCAGGATCCTTCTGTTTGTTGCCTCCAAGAACCTCACTTCTCCATAAAATACAGACACAATCTTAGGGTGAAAAGATTAGAAACAGTATTTCAAGCAAATGGGCCTAGGAAACAAGCAGATGTTGGCATCTGACAGGATATATTTAGGAAATTAGGAAAGATAAAGAAGCACACTTCATATTAATTAAATGAACAATTCAACAGAAAGACATTATAATTCAATATAATTTTTTTTTGAGGTAGGGTCTCACTCTAGCACAGGCTGACCTGGAATTCACTATGTAATCTCAGGGTGGCCTCAACCTCATGGCAATCCTCCTACCTCTGCCTCCCGAATGATGGCATTAAAGGCATGCACCACCACACCCAGCTAAGACATTACAATTCTAAACATATACACATCTAACATTGGGGCTCCCAATTTCATCATACAAACACTGCTAGACTTAAGGTCACAGATAACAGTATGTACCATTGTAGTGGGTGACTTCAATACCCCACTATCTTAAATTGACAGGTCAACCCGTTAAAAAAAAAAAAATTGAGAAGCATCTGGATTAAATGATATTGTAGAACAAATAGACCTAAAAAGGTATCTACAGAACAATCCATCCAAATGCTGCAGAATACACATTCTTTTCAGCAGCATGTGGAACATTCTCTTTTGGACCCAAAGCAAATCTTAAAGTACAGGAAAATTGAAATAATTTCTTGCACTCTATCTGATCACAATGGGATTAATCAGCAAGATAAACTATAGAGTATACACAAAAATCATGGAAACTAAATAGTACACTACTAAATGAGTGGGTCACTGAAGAAATCAAGTAGGAAAACAAAAAATTCATAGACTCTTGGGCCTGGAGGGATGGCTTGGTGGTTAAGGCATTTGCCTGCAAAGTCAAAGGATCTAGGTTTGATTCCCCAGGACCCACGTTGGCCAGATGCACAAGGGGGCGCACCACGTCAATTCGTTTGCGGTGAGGCCCTGGTACACCCACTAATTCTCTTTCTCTTTCTCTGTCAAATAAATAAATAAGTAAAAATAAAACACTAAAATATTTCATAGAGGGCTGGAGGGAAAGCTTAACAGTTAAGGCATTTGTCTGCAAAGCCAAAGAACCCAGTTTTGATTCCCCAGGACCCATGTAAGCCAGATGCACAAGGGGGCGCACATGTCTGGAGTTTGTTTGTGGTAGCTAGAGCCCTGTCATGCCCATTCTTTCTCTCCCTCTCTTTCTCCCTCTTTCTCTGTCAAATAAATAAATAAATAAAAATAAAATATTAAAAAAATTCATAGACTCAAATGGTGAAGATAGCAAAACATATCAAAACCTATGGGACACAATGAAGGCAGTCCTAAGAGGGAAACTTATAGCTTTAAGTGCCTATATCAAGAAATTAGCCGGGCATGCTGGCATATGCCTTTAATCCCATCACTTGGGAGGCAGAGGTAGGAGGATTGCTGTGAGTTCGAGGCCACCCTAAAAACTACATAGTGAATTCCAGATCATCCTGGGCTAGAGTGAGACCCTACCTCAAAAAAAAGAAAGAAAGAGAGAGAGAAAGAAAGAAATTGGAGGGCTGAGCCTGCCATGATGACACACGTCTTTATTTATTTATTTAGGTTTATTGCTGCTCAATTCACAATAGCTGGGAAATGGAACCAGCCTAGATGCCCCTCAACTGATGAGTGGACAATGAAGATGTGGCACATTTACACAATGGAGTTCTATTCAGCAGTAAAGAAAAATGAAGTTATGAAATTTTCAGGAAAATGGATGGATATGGAAAGGATCATGCTTAGTGAGGTAACCCAGGCCCAGAAAGTCAAACATCACATGTTCTCTCTCATATGTGGATCCTACCTACAAATGATTGGATTTCTATGTGAGTATGAAGAAAACACAGTAGGAGCTGGGTGTGGTGGTGCATGCCTTTAATCCCAGCACTCGGGAGGCAGAGGTAGGAGGATCTCTGAGAGTTCGAGGCCACCCTGAGACTACATAGTGAATTCCAGGTCAGCCTGAGCCAGAGTGAGACCCTACCTCGAAAAACCAAAAAAAAAATAGAAAACACAGTAGGAGAAGCCAGTAAGCTAGAAAGAAGAGATAAAGGAAATAGAAAGGAGGGGGACTTAATAGGATGATATTGTATACATGTAAGTAGAAGAACAGATTAATGGGGGCGAAAAGGCCTAAGTGAAGCCAGGGGAAGAGATTGAGTAAAGGAAAGCTGAAGGGAGGGTTAATCAAAATCTAAGAGGATATAAATAATTTATATGGAAACCTACTCTTTTGGACAATGTAACACTCAGGAGCTATAGATAGATTGTTATTAGAAAGTTTTCAGGGCTGGGCGTGGTGGCGCACGCCTTTAATCCCAGCACTCGGGAGGCAGAGGTAGGAGGATTGCCGGGAGTTCAAGGCCACCCTGAGACTCCATAGTGAATTCCAGGTCAGCCTGGGCTAGAGTGTGACCCTATCTCGAAAAAAAAAAAAAAAAAAAGTTTTCAGTGCCAGGGATGGGATACCTTCCAGTGAGCTATTGGCCAGGGATGCCCCTGATGTCCCCAAAACATTACAGGCCATTGCCCATGCCCTTAGTTTCCCACCAGGAATAGATGGTAAGACCCTATTGCTGAAGACACTACATACTTGGGCTGCAAGGTCACTGAAAAACCCTGCTGGAACTGAGTTGAAAACCTCATCCATGTAGATCAGCTAACAGAATCCTGGAAAAAGCCATGCTGCATGCAGTTCAATAGGAGAGGTAGAAGTCCCTCATGAAGATACTTAACAGTGGACACTGCAAGTCTTATATTTGGCCAGCCAGGCCAAATGAGCCAACAGGTGCTATAGTGGCATGTCTGTTATGGGGGAAACCAACTGCCCTCTAATTGGACTGGAGGCCTGCTCCATAGGAGGGAATATATCCATGATACTGAAAAACTACAACAGGGTTAGTCATGAGCCCTAGGGGTGTAACATCTGCTGCTGTCTGGCTAAATGTATATACTATGCTTATCAAACTGCCCAGTAAGCACTTCTCTTAATGTTCATACCCATATATTAATGCTACTCTCACTTTTGATTAGAGCAGCTTCTCTTTTCAGATGGCAGTGGCCTTGGGATGACTCAGAAGGCACCACAGTGCTGAGAAGTGACAGAGGAGTGTTCAGCACTGAAATATCTCTATCACACCTTCCAAGGCTCAGGGTCCATTGTAGAAGAGGTTGTGGAATGAATGTAAGAGCCAAAGGAAGGGTAAGACTCCTTACAATGTGCTCCTCCAGACACAAAATAGCCTGGATATCCATGACCTCACAGTGCCTGAGAGCATCATAATAGGAGGAAAAGATGATGACATCAAAATGAAAGTCTAATTGAAAGTGGAAGGGGATATGATGGAGAGTGGAGTTTCAAAGGGGAAAGCGGGGGAGGGAGGGAATTACCATAATATATTGTTAACAATTATGAAAAATTTCAATAAAAAATGTTAAATCAATTAGAAAAAAAAAAAGACTACACCAGCTGGGTGTGGTGGCACATGCCTTTAATCCCAACACTAGGGAGGCAGTGGTAGGAGGATCACCATGATTTCAAAGCCACCCAGAGGTTACATAGTGAATTCCAGGTCAGCCTGAACTACAGTGAAACCTTCCCTGAAAAAACAAAACTATACTAAACAAAAAACCTATGTCAGGGTAGGTCATAAGTCCTAAGGGAATAATGCCTGCTATTATCTGGCTAAATGCATCTATTATGCTCACCCAACTGCCCTGTAAGCATTCAGCCTGGGCTAGAGTGAGACCCTACACCTAAGAACCAAAAAAAAAAAAAAAAAGTTACCATAAAGGCTGGGTGTGACGGCCTGAAACTACGATGTGAATTCCAGGTCATCCTGGGTTAGAGCGAGACCCTACCTCAGGAAAAAAAAAAAAAAAGTCACCATAGTGCTGAGAATAAATGACAGTAGAGTATTCAGCACTGAGACATCTCTATCACACCTTTCAAGGCTCAGAGTCCATTGCAGAAGTGGTGGCAGAAAGAATGTAAGAGCTGGGCTGTAGAGATGGCTTAACAGTTAAGGCACTTGCCTATGAAGCCTAAGGACCGAAGTTCAATTCTCCATGACCCACATAAGCCAGATGTGCAAGGTGACACATGAGTCTGAGGTTCATTTGCAGCAGCTAGAGGCCCTGATGCACACATTCTTTCTTTCTCTGTTTTTTTTTCTCTCTCTCTGCCTCTTTCTCAAAATAAAAATAAAAATAAAAATAAAAATAAAAATAAAAATAAAAATAAAAATAAAGAAGTGCTTACAGTGCACTCATCCAGACACAAAATGGTAGCCTGGAATCCATGACCTCACAGTGCCTGGCACTACCTACATCATAAATAGGATGAAAAGATGATGACATCAAAATAAAAGAGATATGTATTGAGAGGGGGAGGGGATATGATTGAAGAAAGATTTTTGAGGAGGGAAGTGGGTTGGGGGGAATTATCATGGTTAATTGTCTATGATTTTAGAAACTATCAATAAAAAGATTTTTAAAAACCTAGTATCTGGTAAAGAGAAAAGAGGACTGAGGAGATGGCCTCCAGCCACTGTACTTGTACTCCAGATGTGTGTGCCACCTAGTGTGTACGTGCGACCTTGTGAGCGCGTGTCACCTTGTGTGTCTGGCTTACATGAGACCTGGAGAGTCAAACATGAGTTCTTAGACTTGCCACTAAGCCATCTCTCCAGCCTCCTTTATGTTTTTAAAATTCTGATTCTAGGGTTGTAGGTGTAGCTCAGTGGTAGAGCCCTTGTCAAGCATGCTCAGGGCCCTAGACTCAACATTGCAAAAATAATAACAGCAATATGAAGAATGAATTATAATTCTAAGTAGCATTATGAGTTGGATGATGTGGTTTGCCAGTAAGCCCAACACACTCATGAAGCTGTGGCAAGAGAATTGCTACAAGTTCAAGGCCAACCTGGATTACATAGTAAGTTTTAGACAGTTTGGGCTAAAAATACAAAACGGGGGCTGGAGAGATGATTTAGCATTTAAGCCACTTGCCTAAAAATCCAAAGGACCCCGGTTTGATTCCCCAGGACCCACAAAAGCGAGATACATAAGGTGGCCCATGCATCTGGAGTTTGTTTGTTGTGGCTGGAGGTCCTGGTGTGCCCATTCTCTTCCTCTGTCTGTCTGTCTGTCTCTCTCTCAAATAAATAAATAACAGGGTAGGCTGGGTACGGTGACACATGCTTTTAATCCCAGCACTTGGGAGGCAGAGGTAGGAGGATCATTGTGAGTTCACAGCTACCCTGAGACTACTGAGTGAATTCCAGGTCAGTCTGGGCTAGAACAGGACCCTACTTTAAAAAAAAAAAACAAAAAACAGGGTGGGAGAGATGCTTCAGTGGCTAAGGTGCTTGCCTACAAAGCCAAAGGACCCAGGTTCAATTTTCCAATACCCATGTGAGCCATATGGACAGGGTAGAATATGCATTTGTTCATTTGTAGTGGCTGGAGGGCACTGGTACACCCATTCTTCCTCTCTCTCTCAATCTCTTTTTCTTTCTTTGCCTTTTTTGTTGTTGTTTGTTTTTGTGGTAGGGTTTCACTCTAGCTCAGCGATCCTCCTACCTCTGCCTCCCAAGTGCTGGGACTAAAGGTATGCACCACCACACCCAGTTTTCTTTCTCTTTTTCTATCTGTTGTTTCTCTTTCTCCTCTCCCATATAACAAATAAATAAAATATATCCATAAAAATGAATTGCTGAGTAACATTATGGCCAGCAGTACAGCTAAGCCTGGAATTGCCCAGCTGAATTCACAGATAGGCAAGAAACAACCAGATGAGGAGGAAATATCTTGCAAGTCATCCACATCAGCAGAGGAAAGACTTTGAAAGGATGTCTCTCCAAAGTTGGATGCTAGTTGGGTATCTTAAATGGACCTTCACTTTGAAATGTTTTAAATTCATGGACTACAGTTACATCTATTTCAAGGTGGTCCCTTGTTCAGTACAAGCACAACTCACTATGTAGCTGAGGCAGCCCTTGAACTCTTGATACTCTTGCTTCCATCTTCTAAGTACTGGGGTGACAGACATGCACTACCACACCTGGATACACATAAATTTGGGTGTTTTGTTGCATATGTGTGTGTGATACACATACATGTTCATTCATATGAGTGTGACGCATGTGTGTTTGTGTGGAGGCCAGAAGTTGAAACCAGGTGTGTGGCCCTCCATTGTTCTCCCTTTATTTTACTGAGACAGGGTCTCTCACTTGAGTCCAGAGCTCATTGATTCAGCTAGTCTAGCTAGTCAGCTTTCCCTGGGGATCTCTGTCTCCACCATTGGGGATCTGGGGGTGAGGGGAGATAGTCTCAGCATTTATGCCATACCCAGCAGTTAGGCCATACCCAGCATTTTACAGGAGTGCTGGGATCCCAACTTAGTTCTCTTGCTTGTGCATCCAGCACTTTAAACATGAACCCATCTCCCCAACCCCTCTGCAACCCAAGGCTGTACCACTGAGCTAAACCTTCAGTACAAGCGTAAATTTCAATCCAAACATTCCTGGTGTTGGGAGACATTTAATATAATCCACTTGGGCTACAGAGATGGTTCCATGGTTATAAGGGCTTGCTTGCAAAGCCTGACAGCCCAGGTTCAATTCTTCAGTACCCATTTGGCAGATGTATAAAATGGCATATGAATCTGGAGTTCACGTGGCAAGAGACCCTTAGTGTGACCATTCTCTACCTCTCTCTGCATGCAAATAAATAAAAATACAAACTCCAAAGCTGGCTGTAGTGGTGCATGCCTTTAATCCCAATACTCAGGAGGCAGAGGTAGGATTCCAAGTCAGTCTGGGATAGAGCAAGACCTTATCTCAAAAAAAAACATCATGGGGGGCTGGAGAGATGGCTTAGCGGTTAAGGCGCTTGCCTGCAAAGCCAGAGGACCTAGGTTCTATTCCCCAGGACCCACATAAGCCAGATGCACAAGGTGGTGCACGTGTCTGGAGCTCATTTGTAGCAGCTAGAGGCCCTCGCCATCCATTCTCTCTCTAACTGACTCTCTGTCTCTCTCAAATAAATAAATAAAAACAAAATATTTAAAAAAAAAAAAAAACATCATGGGCTGGAGAGATGGCTTAGTGGTTAAGCACTTGCCTGTGAAGCCTAAGGACCCCGGTTCAAGGCTCGATTCCCCAGGGCCCACGTTAGCCAGATGCACAAGGGGGCGCACACATCTGGAATTCGTCTGCAGTGGCTGGAGGCCCTGGTGCACCCATTCTCTCTCTTTCTCTCTCTCTCTCTCTCCCTCTTTCTCTGTCTGTTGTTTTCAAATAAATAAATAAAAATAAACCAAAATAAATTTTAAAAAAACATCATTTTTTTTCTTGACACAATGAAATTTGAAAAAAAATGGTTGAGCTTGGAACAGATCATTCTCAGTGAACACACCCAATCACAAAAAGGTAATCATTGCATGGTCTCACTCATCTGTGGCTCCTAACCTGAATCTTCCCAAGATGCTGACATACCTAATAAACATCTCAAGGACTGGACAATAGGGAGGGTAAGGGTGGGGGGGGACACACAACTGGACCCAAATGACAATGGTACCATAAAAATCTATATCCTGAAAGATAGACTAAAAGGTTGAACCTCCATCATTAGAGGGAACACCTGAATCAAGGGTGCTGGAGAGAGTATGATAAAGACTAACCTTAATTTTCTGTTTCTCTCTCTCTTCTCTCTTTCTCTTTTATATTACTTACCTTTTTCCTCCTTCTTTTCTCTTGGCACTGGCCTGTAACTCCCAGTACCAGTATGCGGTTAACATCCATAATGAGCTGTTGATCAGTGAGAACTACAAGGTTTCCCAAAAGAAGACAGATTTCTGCCAGAGTACTTGATGACCCACTAAAAGTTAAAGGTAAGATCCTACTGCCGAAGACACCATATGCTGTTAGTATGGAACATACAGTGACCTGACTGGAATGGAAGAGAGTCAGTCCCCAGACAGTTAGCTCGTCTGGTGCCAGAAGGTGCTATCTGAGTGACTGGGGGAAAATGGCCAACATCTGTCCAAGCAACTTGTGATCTAAGCTACTCAGCAGCAAACAACCTGATGTGATGCTCACACAAGTACAATAATGGCACACAGCCATGGTGGGCAACCAATTGCTCTTGAATTGGCTAACGGATCCACTCAGTGGAACTGAACCCATAGCTGGAACTGGGAAACAAGTCAGAGCCGTATCCAAAAAACAAGCCCATTCTCCAATATCAAGCTCCCACCAATCATGGGCTACAAGAAGGTCCACACCTATTAAATTCTCTCTAAAATAATAATGGTTATCCCATTTATCTGGTGCTGACTTCATTCCCCATTGCTTCTCTTTTTCAAATGGATGCAGAACCTGAGGAGAAAATCAGCCCATCTCACCTCACCAGGGCCCCAGCTGAAACCACAGAGTAATTGGGGAAATGAGCAAGAGTGCTGCTTTCTTGGTGAACCTGGTACCAGCACAAGGGTGAAGGAGATAGATGCAGAGAACAGTCAACTCCTACCAAACTAGAGATCCAGAGACACAGAGGCTCTCAAGACCTCATCACTGAAGTAGACTTAAAATGATCTCAACATGGCTCAGGGAATTTCATGGAAGAGGGGTCAGAAAGATTGTTAGAGCCACAAGTTTGGACATTGTGCCTTACCCATAACTGATGGCTAACCCCACAATGAACGACCCACAATCTCCAATGAGAAGGGTCCCTTCAGAGCGGGGAGGACAGGGAGGAGGCTAATGATGGTACCAACATGGCTGTATACACACTGTGTATATAATTAATATAAAAAATATTTTCAGGCTGGAGAGATGGCTTAGCGGTTAAACGCTTGCCTGTGAAGCCTAAGGACCCCGGTTGGAGGCTCGGTTCCCCAGGTCCCACGTTAGCCAGATGCACAAGGGGGTGCACGTGTCTGGAGTTCATTTGCAGTGGCTGGAAGTCCTGGTGCGCCCATTCTCTCCCTCTCCCTCTATCTGTCTTTCTCTCTGTGTCTGTCGCTCTCAAATAAATAAATAAAAAATGAACAAAAAATATTTTAAAAAATAATAAAAATATTTTCTTTTTTTGAGTTTTAAAAAATTTTATTTTATTTTATTTTTTCTCAATTTTTTTAAATTTTAAATTTTTATTAACATTTTCCATGATTATAAAAAAAATCCCATGGTAATTCCCTCCCTCCCCCCCCCCTGTAAAAAATATTTTCTTGGGCTGGGGAGATGGCTTAGTGGTTAAGCACTCGCCTGTGAAGCCTAAGGACCCTGGTTCGAGGCTCGATTCCCCAAGACCCACGTTAGCCAGATGCACAAGGGGGCGCACGCATCTGGAGTTCATTTGCAGTGGCTGGAAGCCCTGGCACGCCCATTCTTTCTCTCTCTCTCTCTTTCTCTCTCTTTCGCTCTCAAGTAAATACAAATAAAAATAAAAATATTTTCTTGCCAGGCATGGTGGCGCAGGCCTTCAATCCCAGCACTCAGGAGGCAAAGGTAGGAGGATTGCTGTGAATTTGAGGCCACCCTGAGATTACATAGTGAATTCCAGGTCAGACTGGGCTACAGGGAAGCCCTACCTCCAATAAAACTAATAATAATAATAATAATAATAATAATAATAATATAGGGCTGGAGAGATGGCTTAGTGGTTAAGTGCTTGCCTGTGAAGCCTAAGGACCCCGGTTCGAGGCTCAATTCCCCAGGACCCACGTTAGCCAGATGCACAAGGGGGCGCACGCATCTGGAGTTTGTTTGCAGTGACTGGAGGCCCTGGTGCTCTCTCTCTCTGTCTCTGTCTCTGCCTCTTTCTCCCTCTGTCTGTAGCTCTCAAATAAAAATTAAAAAAAAATAATAATATAATCCGCAGGTCCATGAACATAAAATTTTCTTTAAAGAGCCAGGTAGTAAGGATGTGACTACATGATCTTTATAGCAATAACAGCTTGGCCATAGCACATGGAAAGGAACACAGTGAGCTTGTGTCCCATGAATACCTGATTTTTGGACACAGAAATTAAGCATGCACATGATTTTTTTTCTGTCTTGTCTTAAAAAAAAAAAAAAAAAAGACACGGGATCTTTCCACGTAACATAGGCTGGCCTAGAACTCTTGATCCTCCTTGTGTGAACCTCTCAAGTGTTGGGATGAAAGGCATGTTGCCACCATACCTGCCCACTGCTTTTATTTATTTTGTTTTGTTTTGTTGTTTGTTTGTTTTCAAGCAGAGAGAGATGAACAGTGAAAATAGGCATGCCAGGGCCTTCTGCCACTGCAAATGGGCTCCAGATGAATGCGCCACTTTGTGCATCTGGTTTTATTTGGGTCCAGGGGAATCAAACTCTGGTCATTAAGACTTTGAAGACAAGCACCTTAGCTGCTGAGCCATCTCTTCACCCCTGCTTTTTGCTTTTTTTTTTTCTTTTGTGGTTTTTTGAGGTAGTGTTTTTCTGTAACCCAAACAGGCCTGGAATTCACTATGTATGTAGTCTCAGGCTGGCCTTGAGCTTATGGTGATCCTCCTACCTCTACTTCCCAAGTGCTGGGATTAAGGCATGCACCACCACACCTGACATTCCTTTTTTTAATTTTTTATTATTCTATTACAGAGAGAAAAAGAGGCACAGAGAGAGAGAGAGAGAGAGAGAGAGAGAGAGAGAGAATGGGCATGCCAGGGCATCCAGCCACCGCAGATGAACTCCAGACATGTGCGCCCCCTTGTGCGTCTGGCTAACATGGGTCCTGGGGAATTGAGCCTTGAATCAGGCTCCTTAGGCTTCACAGGCAAGCACTTAACCGCTAAACCATCTATCCAGCCCAACATTCCTTTTTTTTTTTCTTAGAGAGATTTTTTATTTATTAGAAACAGACAGAGGGAAAGAGAGAGTTATGTCAGTATGAAGATAGAAATGGCCACACTGCATGTCTGAACTCACCAAACATGATGTAGTACTGTGATTTTCCATTCATGGTCTTCTGATCCAGGTCTGCAGGGAAGAGCTTGATGTATCCTCCACCGCAGTCCATCTTCTGCTCATGTTTCACCGTGTACTGAATAACTAGGGTCTTCCCTTTGTTGCTGAATGGCTTAAAGCGTGCAGAGATGGCATAGAACCGGCTGTTCTGGGTGGTCTGCAGGCCTTTCAAGAGAAAGTACTTGTGAGGAATTAGGAATACTGCTACACTCAATAACATGTCGATGCTAAACACACTTCTCTCTCCACCCTTTTTTGGCTAAATGCATATATTATGCTTACCAAACTGCCTGGTAAGCACTTCTCCTAATGTTCATACCCATATATTAATGCTACTCTCACTTTTAGAGAAGCTTCTCTTTTCAGATGGTGGTGACCACTGGGATGACTCAAAAGGCACCATAGTGCTGAGAAGTAGGGACAGTGGAGTGTTCAGCACTGACATATCTCTATCATAGCTTTCAAGGCTCAGCATTCATTGCAGAAGAGTTGGCAGAAAGAATGTAAGAGTCAGAGGAAGGGTAGGACTGCTTACCATGCAATCTTCTAGACACAAAATGGCCTGGATAACCATGACCTCACAGTACATGGTAATACCTACACAAGACACTCATAATAGGAGGAAAAGGTGATGACATCAAAATAAAAGAGACTTTCCAGGTGTGTTGGTGAATGCCTTTAATCCCAGCACTCAGGAGGCAGAGGAAGGGGAGAATTGCCATGAGCTCAAGGCCACCTGAGACTACATAATGAATTCTAGGTCATCCTGAGCTAGAGTGAGACCCTACTTCAAAAACAAAACCAAAAAATAAATAAGTGATTTGTGAAGGGGAACATGAGGGAGGGGAGAAAATTATCATTATTTATTGCCTATAAGTATGGAAATTATCAATACAAGCATGTGGCTTTCTCTTTTTTATTTTTTTGTTTATTTTTATTTGAGAGTGACAGAGAGAAAGAGAGAGAGAGACAGACAGAATAGGCATGCCAGGGCCTCCAGCCACTGCAATGAACTCCAGACACATGTGCCCCCTTGTGCATCTGGCTTATGAGGGTCCTGGGGAATTGAGCCTTGAACTGGCGTCCTTAGGCTTCACAGGCAAGCTTTTAACCACTAAGCCATCTCTTCAGCCCTCTCTTTTCTTTTGAAGCAGGGGCTCAGGCTAGTCTAGGCTAGCTTTGAATTCAGTGATTCTCCTACTGTGACTTTCTCTTTTTATGCTTTATTTTTTCTGTTAGGAATGGAACCTAAGCTCTCATTCATGCTAGAAAAGTGTTCTACCATTGAGCTATGCCCTCAGATCCTCAGACTATCTTTTTTTTTTCCTGAGGTATGGTCTCACTCTAGCCCAAGCTGACCTGGAACTCACTCTCTAGTACCAGGCTGGCCTCGAACTCACAGCAATCCTCCTACCTCTGCCTTCTGAGTGCTGAGATTAAAGGCATGTGCCACTATGCCTGGCTTCAGACTATCTTTTTTTTTTAATTGAAAATATTTTATAATCAGTTCTCTAGAATCCTAGTCATCTAAATACATGAAAAAAATATTTGGTAGAACACTTCAGTATTTTTTTTTTTTTTTTTGGATTTTTCGAGGTAGGGTCTCACTCTGGTCCAGGCTGACCTGGAATTAACTGTCATCTCAGGGTGGTCTTGAACTCATGGCAATCCTCCTACCTCTGCCTCCCGAGTGCTGGGATTAAAGGTGTGTACCACCACACCCAGCCACTTCAGTATTTTTTTTTTTGTTTTTCGAGGTAGGGTCTCACTCTGGTCCAGGCTGACCTGGAATTCACTCTGTCATCTCAGGATGGCCTTGAACTCACGGTGATCCTCCTACCTCTGCCACCACGCCCGGCATCACTTCAGTATTTTTAAACAATGAAAATAAAGATTTCACTAGAGGATGGTAAAAGTATTTTACAAATATAAATTCAGGCTTCCTCACATTTTCCAGAGCAGCTACACAGTAAAAATATATCAAGAAATATGACAGTAATACCTCAAATACAAGGTTCCAAAGTCCAACAGTCACATTGAGATTTACCAAAACTAACTGCAAATCACAGTAACAGTAAGGCACTGAAGCCTATTTCATTTGATGCCTCAGCTAACTCTTCAAGATGCAAAAAAGGAAGAACTGATTTTGACATGGCCTGGGCTGTCTCCTGGGAATTATTATTCCTATATGGAGTTGTGTTGCCCCAGGACAAAAGCACCATGCCACCAACTTCTGCTGGCACTTTGCAGAGAAAAACAGCAGCTCCTAATGTAGTCCACCCTTTCCAGTTTTTATTCCCTCAGACTATCTTTGAGCTAATGTTTTTATGAGACAAAGTCTCTGCCAAGTAGCTATGGGTAGCCTCAAACTCCCAGAAATCCTCATGTGTCAACTGCCCTCCCTGCTCCAACCAGCACTGAGATTACAGGTATGAGACAGTAGCCCAGCATTTATTTCTGTTTTCTTTTCTTTTTTTTTTTTTTTTTTTTTTTTTTGGTTTTTCGAGGTAGGGTCTCACTCTAGCCCAGGCTGACCTGGAATTCACTATGGAGTCTCAGGGTGGCCTCGAACTCATGGTGATCCTCCTACCCATGCCTTCCGAGGGCTGGGATTAAAGGCGTGCGCCACCACACCCGGCTTGGCATTTATTTTTTAAAGACAGGATCTCATGTATCCTAAGCTGACTTTAAACTCCCTACATAGCTGGGGATGACCCTGAACTCCTGATACTACTGTCTCCACTTCTCAAGTGTTGGGATGGAAGGCATGCATAAAAGTCTAAGCTCAATAACTGAATCTTTTCTATGTATATAGGTGTGTACGAGCCATGGTGCATGTGTGATCAGAGAACAACCTCTCAAGAGGGTCAGTTTTCACCTTCCACCTTGTTTGTGACAGGAACTTTGTTCTTTGCTATTGTGAATGCCAGACTAGCTAGTCTGCAAGCCTGACACTCTCCTGACTCCACTCATCCTTGCCACAGCACTGGACCACAAACTACTTGTGTTCCACTTCATATGGATTCCTGAGCTCTGACCAGCAGCAAGCCCCCACTCAGCCACCTACCCAGTCTTTTTTTTTGCAGACAGGGTTTCCTAGGTAGCCCAGCCAATTTGACTAGTGACTAGCCAGTTTGATTAGTGATTCTCCCGCCTCAATTCCCAGTGCTTGGATCACAAGCATGCCTCACCATGCACAACTCGGTTTACTTTAATTTTTCTTTTGAGTTAGGGTCTTGCTAAGTAGCCCTGGCTGGTGTGAAACTTGCTATGTAGACCAGGCTGGTCTTGAGCAAACAGTGATCATCCTGCCTTTGCCTCTTGAGAGCTGGGTGCACCATGCCTGCTCTGGATTAAAAATAAACAAACAAAAAACCCAGCCTGTCATAGTGGCTCATGCACTTGGGTGGGTGGAGGAGGACTCACATGGTGAGTTCAAGGCCAACCTAGGCTAGATTGAGACCTTACTAAATTAAAATATAATAATAATAATAATTATATATATATATATATATATATATATATATATATATATATATATATATATGACACCAAAACAAACAAACAAAAGGCATACTTTTAATCCCAGCACTCAGGAAGGAGGCAGAGATGTAGAATTGCTGTGAGTTTGAGGGGATAGAGAGTGAGTTCCAGGTCAGCCTGGGCTACAGTAAGACTCTACCTCAAAAAGAGGTGGAGGGGAAGGGGAAGAGAGGGAGGAAGAAAAGGAGAGGGGGAAGGGGAGGGGAGGAGAAGAAACAAAAGGAAAAATAAGAGAATATATTTTATAGTCTTTTTAGATTTTCTTATTTTTTTAAATTTATTCGAGAGAGAAAGAGACGGGGGAAGGGGTAGGGAGGGAGGAAGGGGGAGGGGAAGAATATGGGCGTGCCAGCGTTTCCAGCTGCTGCAAACAAATGCCAGGCGCGCACGTGGCTAATGTGGGTATGTACTGAGAAATTCAACCTGGGTCCTTAGGCTTCGCAGGCAATGACCTTAACTGCTAACCCGTTTCTCCACCCCACTTTTCTTTCTTTTTTCTTGTTTTGGTTTTCTTTCAATTTTCTAATCTTTCTGTCCCTAGACAGGAGGATCAGGAGTTCAGGGCCTCTGCTGCATAATCAAATTTGAAAATAGGCTGGGCTACACGACATCTTGTCTCAAAAACCCAAAACCAAATCAAAACCCAAAGAAAGGAAGATTCTGTCTGTGCCTTGGTGACCCGAGAAATAGATGGAGTTCTATATGTGTTAATATCTGGCTCAATTTTCTCCTGATTCTACACTAACCTTTGTCTTTCTCTTTATGACCATAAAACTTTCCCGATGAGAGTCTAAAATGCCCAAATTTGGAGTCATTGGTGGACTGCACCCATCGGTTTCTCCAGCGCTCTGTGGAGGAAACAGACGGGTTAGAGCTGGAAAGTTCAAGGTATCAGAGGGAGGCTGGGGGACAAAGGCTTGCCTCACAAGCCGACCCCACCACCACCGCGGGCGTCGCCCCTTCACCTCCGTCTAGAAACTCTTCCTGGAAGTAAACAGTGGCTAGCGCCACCCTCAGCAAGCAGACAGCCCAGAGCGAGGCGCGAGCGGCAGCCATGGGGGCGTGCGCGGCGCTCCGTCTGGAGACCGCCCCTTAACTCCTAGCGCACTGTCTGGCAAGCGGGATCGTCCAGAAACTACAGCTCCCGTCACGCCTAGCGATTGTGACCTGGCGCGGTGCACCCCGGGCGAGCCCCGGAACTACCGCTCCCATGACGCTTCGAGATTGTGACTTGCGGCGCAATCGCCTGTGGGAGATGTAGTCTCCCTCTCTGCTAGCGCGGTTGCTCGGGGCAACGGCGCGGGGTCGCCTGGGTACTGGATCCGTGTCGTGGCGGTGAAACCTGGACAAAGTGCGCAGAGATCGGTGGGGTAGGCTAGGCGGCGATGGGATGGGCTGTCGCGAGGGACTGCTGGGGAGACCTGACTGGAGTCTGGGTTGCTGGGTTGGACCCGCGTCTCAGCCTGTTTCCCCATCCGAGGAGCGCTGGAGCGGGAACCAGTGCGAAGTGCTACAATGCGGAGACAAGCTCGATAGTCTGAGGGGCCTTATGGTTAAATGTTAAGTTTCTTTGCTTTTGGGAGTTTTCTTCTTTGTTCGTTTTTGAGACAAAGTCTAGCAATGGCTTCAAATTTCCTGTAGCTGAGACTAGCCTTGAATTCCTTATCTTACTACCTCCGCCAAGTGCGGGGATGGTAGCATGACATCATGTTAGTTTTATGCATGCTGTTTGGTGTTTGTTCCGTCATCAGAATTATTATTCATCACCATTATTATTTTTACTGTTATTATTGAATAAAATTCTACTCTGCACGAGCCATACTTACCATTTATTCCCTTTTAGTGTGTTTTTTAAAAATATACTTTATTTATTTCAGAAAGAGGTAGAGTGTGCGAGAGAGACACAATGGGCGCGCCAGGGCCCCCAGCCACTGCAGACAAACTCCAGATGCATGCGTACCCTTGTGCATTTGGTTTACATGAGTCCTGGAGAATCGAACTGGGACCCTTTGGCTTTGCAGGCAAGCACCTTAACCGCTAAGCCATCTCTCCAGCCCCCTTTTTGTGGTTTTTTTTTTTTTTGAAACTTTTTTTTTGTTTTATGTTTATTTATTTATTTGAAAGCGACAGACAGAGAAGGGGGGGGATGGGCACGCCAAGGCCTCCATCCACTGCAAACGAACTCCAGATGCATGAGCCCCCTTGTGCATCTGGCTAACGTGGGTCCTGGGGAATATGAGAGTCTTGTATAGGTAGTGCTAGGCACTGCGAAGTCATGGATAAACAGGTTATTTTGTATCTGGAAGAGTGCATTGTAAGGAGTCCTACTCTTCTTTTTTTTATTTTTTTTTAAAATTTTTATTTATTTATTTGAGAGCGACAGACACAGAGAGAAAGACAGATAGGGGGAGAGAGAGAGAATGGGCGCGCCAGGGCTTCCAGCCTCTGCAAACGAACTCCAGAGGCGTGCGCCCCCTTGTGCATCTGGCTAACGTGGGACCTGAGGAACCGAGCCTCGAACCGGGGTCCTTAGGCTTCACAGGCAAGCGCTTAACCGCTAAGCCATCTCTCCAGCCCAAGTCCTACCCTTCTTTCTGCCACCTCTTCCACAATGGACCCTGAGCCTTAGAAGGTGTGATAGAGATGTGTCAATGCTGAGCAGTCCTCTGTCACTTCTTCTCAGCACTGTGGTGCCTTGTGAGTCATCTCAGAGGTCACAACCATCTGAAAAGAGAAGCTTCTCTAACCAAAAATGAGAGTAGCATTAATATATGGGTCTGAACATTAAGAAAAGTGCCTATGGGGCAGTTTGGTGAGCATAATATATGTATTTAGCCAGATACCAGTAAGCATTACATCCCTAGGGCTCATGACTTCCCCTGTTACGGGTTTTCATTATTAGGTATGTACTCCTTCCCTGGAGCAAGCCTCCAGTCCAATTAAAAAGTGGTTGGTTTCCCCCATTGGCTCATTTGGCTTGGCTGGCCAAACTTAAGGCTTGCAGTGTCCACTGTTGCTTATTTCCACTGATGACTTCTTTCTCTCCCATGGCGCTGCACGCAGTGTAGCGTTTTCTACCTTTCTGTCAGCTGGTCAAAAGGGAGGAGGTTATCAGCTCAGCTTCAGCAGGATTTCTCAGTGACCTTGCAGCCCAAGTATGTGGTGTCTTCAGCAATAGGTCTTACCATCTATTCTTCATGGAAAACCAAAAGCCTCCGCAATGGTCTGTAATATTTTGGGGGGTATCAAGGACCTCCCTGGCCAATAGTTCATTGGAAGATATCCTATCCCTGGCACTGAAGATTTTTTTCTAGTTACAAACTGTGGCTTCTGGATGTGCCATTGTCTAAAAAGGTAGGTTTCCGTATGACTTATTTATACCCTCTTAATAGGTTTTTCGAGGTAGGGTCTCACTTTATCCCAGGCTTACCTGGAATTCACTATATAGTCAGTCTCAGGGTGGCCTCAAACTCACAGCAATCCTCTTACCACTGCTCCCTGAGTGCTGGGATTAAAGGTACCACCAATGTCCTCTTTACTCCGTCTCTTCCCCTGACCTTCCTTACCTTTCTACCCCCAGTAATCCGTTCTTCTGCTTACATATATGCAATACCATTCCCTTAAGTCCTTCCCTCTCCTACCTTCCTTATAGCCCCTTTCTAGCTTACTGGCCTCTGCTACCAAGTTTTATTCCAATTTGCATACAAGTCTCAACATTAGTAGCTAAGATCCACATATGAGAGAGAACATGTGGCACTTGGCTTTCTGGGCCCGTGTTACCTCACTAAGTATAATCCTTGGTAGATGCATCCATTTCCCTGTAAATTTCATTTTTCTTTACTGCAGAATGGAACTTCATTGTATAAATGTACCATATCTTCATTATCCACTCATCAATTGAGGGACATCTAGGCTGGTTCCATTTCCTAGCTACTGTGAATACAGTGGCAATAAACATGGATGTGCAAGTATCTCTAAGGTAGTGAGATGGGTCCTTAGGATATATGCCTGGGAGCGGTATAGCTGAGTCATATGGTAAATCTATTTTTAGCTGTCTCAGGAACCTCCACACTGATTTCCACAATGGCTGTACCAGATTATATTCCCACCAACAGTGTAGAAGGGTTCCTCTTTTTCTGTATCTTCACCAGCATTTATTGTTCTTTGTTTTCTTGATGATAGCCGTTCTGACAGAAGTGAGATGGAATCTCAAAAAATTTTTTTACATTAAAAAAAAATTTTATTTTATTAATTTACTTGACAGAAAGAGGGAGAGAGAGAGAGAGAGAGAGAGAGAGAGAGAGAGAGGGAGGGAGAATGGGTGTGCCAGGGCCTCCAGCTTCTGCAAATGAACTCCTGATGCTTCCCCCCCCTTGTGCATCTGGCTAACGTGGGTCCTGGGGAATCAAACCTGGGTCCTTTGACTTTGCGGGCAAACACATTAATCACTAAGTATCCCTCCAGCCCTCAAAGTAGTTTTAATTTGCATTTCTCTGATAGCTAAGGATGTAGAACATTTTTTAGATATTTATATGCCAGTTTTATTTCTTCTTTTGAGAACTCTCCATTTAGTTCCTTAGCCCATTTTAAAATATTTTATTGGGCTGGAGAGATGGTTTAGCAATTAAGCACTTGCCTGTGAAGCCTAAGGACCCTGGTTCGAGGCTCGATTCTCCAGAACTCACGTTAGCCAGATGCACAAGGAAGCGCATGTGTCTGGAGTTCGTTTGCAATGGCTGTAGGCCCTGGTGTACCCATTCTCTCTCCCTCTCTCTATCTGCCTCTTTCTCTGTCACTCTCAAATAAATAAGTAAAAATAACAAAATATTTTAAAAAATATTTTATTATTTTTATTTGTTTATTTGAGAGCTAGAGAGGAAGAGGCAGACAGAGGCAGAGAGAGAGAGAGAGAAAATGAGGGTGCTGTGCCAGAGCATCTGGCCATTGCAAACAAGTTCCAGACGCTTAGACCATCTTTTGCATTTGGCTTATGTGGGTCCTGGTGAATTGAACCTAGGTCCTTTGGCTTTGCAGGCAAGTGCCTTAATTGCTAAGCCATCTCTCTAACCCCATAGCCCACTTTTTAATTGGGTGGTTTGATTTTTTTTTTTTTTTTCAAGGTAGGGCTCACTGTAGCTCAGGCTGACCTGGAATTCACTATGTAGTCTCAGGGTGGCCTCGAACTCATAGTGACCTCCTACCTCTGCCTCCCAAGTGCTGGAATTAAAGGCATGCACCATCACATCTGGAAAGTTGTTTGATTTCTTATTATTTCATTTTTTGAGTTCTTTGTAAATCCTGGATATTAGTTTTCTGTCAGATATATAGCTGGCAAAGATTTTCTCCCATTTTGTAGGTTGCCTCTTTGCTCTATTCACAGTGTCCTTTGATGTAAAAGAGCTTTGTAGCTGGGTGTGGTGGCACACACCCTTAATCCCAATGTTTGAAAGGCAGGGGAAGGAGGATGGCTGTGAGTTTGAGCCCCCCCTGAGACTATTTAATGAATTCCAGGTCAGCCTGGGCTACAGTGAGACTCTACAAAGAAAAAAAAAGTCTTGTAATTTTTTAAGGTCCCAATGGTTAATTAGTGGTTTTATTTCCTGAGCAATTGGGGTGATATTCAGAAAGTCGTTGCCTATGCCAGTATGTTGAAGGGTTTCTTCTACTTTTTCCTGTAGCATTTTCAGAGTTTTAAGTGTGATATTAATGTCTTGGATCCATTTGGACTTAATTCTGGTGCATGGAGAAAGATAAGGATCTATTTTCATCCTTCTATGTATACATATCCAATTTTCCCAGCACCATTTGCTGAAGAGGTTGTCTTTCCTCCAATGAGTATTTTTGGCATTTTTGTCAAAGATCAGGTGGCTGTAGCTACCTGGACTTACATCTGGGTCCTCTATATTCTGTTCCATTGATCTACATGTCTGCTTTTGTACCAGTACCATACTGTTCTTGTTGCTATGGCTCTGTAGTATAGGTTAAAATCAGGTATGTTGCTCAAAATTGTTTTGGATATTTGAGGGTTTTTTGTGCTTCTTAGTGAATTTTTATTTTTTTTTAATTGTTTATTTATTTATTTGAGAGCAACAGACAGAGAGAGAAAGAGGCAAACAGACAGAGAGAGAGAATGGGCGTGCCAGGGCCTCCAGCCACTGCAAACGAACTCCAGATGCGTTGCGCCCCCTTGTGCATCTGGCTAACGTGGGTCCTGGGTAGTTGAGCCTCGAACCGGGGTCCTTAGGCTTCACAGGCAAGCACTTAACCGCTAAGCCATCTCTCTAGCCCTTCTTAGTGAATTTTAGGATTGTTTTTTCTATTTCTGTGAGGAAAGCCACTGGAATTTTAAAAAATTGTATTTATTTATTTGAGAGAGAAAGAGGGAGGGGAAAGGAGGGAGGGAGGGAGAGAGAGAGATTGAGAGAGGGAGAGAATGTGTGTTCCAGGGTCTCCAGATGCTGCTAACAAACTCCAGATGCATGTGCCAACTTGGGTATCTGGCTTATGTGGGTCCTGGGAATCAAACCAAGGTCCTTTGGCTTTGCAGGCAAGTACCTTAACCACTAAGCCATCTCTCCAGCCTGCCATTGGAATTTTGATGGGGATTTCATTAAATGTGTAGATTGCTTTTGGTAAGATTGCCATTTTCACAATATTGATTCTTCCAGTCTAAGAACATTGGATGTCTTCCCATTTCCTACTGTCTTCTACAATTTCTTTCTTGAGTATTTTGAGTTTTCATTGTAGAGATCCTTCACTTCCTTGGTTAGGTTATCCAAGGAGATAGATGTAGATGTAGATGTAGATGTAGATGTAGATGTAGATGTAGATGTAGATGTAGATATAGATATAGATATATGTGTCTGTGTGTGTATGTATGTATGTATGTATGTATGCATGCATGCATGCAATTGTAAATGGGAGTGATGCCATGATTTCATCCTCAACATGTTTATTGTTAGTATATAGAAAGGCTGTTGATTTCTGTGTATTTATTTTGTATCCTGCTACATTGCTAAAGTTGTTTATCGGCTCTAACAGTTTGCTGATAGAGTCTTTAGGGTCTTTATGTATAGAATCATATCATCTGCAAATAATGATAATTTGATCTCTTCTTTTCCAGTTTGTGTCCCTATTATGTGTGCCTCTTGCCTTATTGCTATAGCTAAGACTTCCAGTACTATAGTAAATGAAAGTGGGGACAGTGGACACCTTTGTCTTGTTCCTGATTTTAGTGGAAAATCTTCAAGGTTTTCCCTATTTAGTATTATGTTGGCTGTAGGTTTATAATAAGTAGACTTTGTTATGTTAAATATGTTCCTTCTGTTCCCAGTTTCTGTAGGACTTTTACCATGAAGGGATTTTAGATTTTGTCAAATGCCTTTTCTGCATCTATTGTGATGATCATGCGACTTTTGTCTTTTAGTCCATTTATATGGTGTATTACATTTATTGGTTTGCATGTGTTGAACCATCCCTGCATCTCTGGGATAAAGCCTACTTGGTCGGGGTGAATGATCTTTTTTTTAAAATATATTTTATTTATTTATTTATTAAAATTATTTTATTTTGGACTAGAGAGATGGCTTAGCGGTTAAGTGCTTGCCTGTGAAGCCTAAGGACCCCGGTTTGAGGCTTGATTCCTCAGGACTCATGTTAGCCAGACGCACAAGGGGGTGCATGCATCTGGAGTTTGTTTGCAGTGGCTGGAGGCCCTGGTGCGTCCATTCTCTCCCTCTCTCTCTCTCTCTGTCTCTTTCTCTGTCTGTCGCTCTCAAATAAATAAAAATAAACAAAAATATTTTAAGAAAATATTTTATTTTTATTTATTTATTTGATAGAGGAAGTGAGAGAGAGAGAGAGAATAGGCACGTCAGGGCCTCCAGCCACTGCAAATGAATTCCAGGTGTGTGCACCTCCTTGTGCATCTGGCTAACGTGGGTCCTGGCGAATCGAACCTGGGTCCTTGGGCTTTGCAGGCAAATGCCTTAACTGCTAAATCATCCCTCCAGCCCTGTTTTGTTTTGTTTTTTTTTTTTCGATATTTTATTTTTAGTGAATGATCTTTTTGATGTATTCTTCTTTTGTTTTATTTATTTATTTATTTATTTATTTATTTATTTATTTATTTGAGAGCAACAGACAGAGGCAAAGAGAGAGAGAAAAAAACAAAAAAAAGAGCCGGGCATGGTGGCACACGCCTTTTTTTTTTTTAATTTTTTATTTATTTATTTGAGAGTGACAGACACAGAGAGAAAGACAGATAGAGGGAGAGACAGAGAATGGGCGCGCCAGGGCCTCCAGCCTCTGCAAACAAGCTCCAGACGCGTGCGCCCCCTTGTGCATCTGGCTAACGTGGGACCTGGGGAACCGAGCCTCGAACCGGGGTCCTTAGGCTTCACAGGCAAGCGCTTAACCGCTAAGCCATCTCTCCAGCCCGGCACACGCCTTTAATCCCAGCACTTGGGAGGCAGAGGTAGGAGGATCGCCAAGAGTTCGAGGCCACCCTGAGACTACAGAGTGAATTCCAGGTCAGCCTGAGCTAGAGTGAGACCCTGCCTCGAAAAACCAAAAAAAAAAAAAAAGAGAGAGAGAGAGAGAGAGAGAGAGGATTATGTAGGTTCTGGGGAATCGAGCCTCGAGCTGGGGTCCTTAGGCTTCAGGCAAGCGCTCAACCGCTAAGCCATCTCTCCAGCCCCAACATATTCTTGCATTTTGTTAGCCAATATTTTGTTTAGAAATTTGCATCTATGTTCATGAGGTAGGTTGGTTCGTTCCTTCCTTCCTTCCTTCCTTCCTCCCTCCCTCCCTCCCTCCCTCCCTCCCTCCCTCCCTCCCTCTCTTCCTTCCTTCCTTCTTTCTTTCTTTTTGTTCTGTCTTTGTCTGGTATGGGGCTTATGCTGGCTTTATAGAAGGAGTTTGGTAGTATTCCTTCCTTTTCTATTTTATGGAAAAGTTTGAGAGGCATTGGTGTTAGTTCTTCCATGAAGGTCTGGTAAAATTCACCAATGAATCCATTTGGGCCTGGAATTTTTTAGTTGGGATTTTTTGCTTGGAACTCCATACTTGTTATAGGTCTATTTAAGTGGTTAATCTCATCTTGATTTAATTTTGATAGATCACATAAATCAAGGAAATGACTTATTTCATATTTTCAAACTTAGTGGAATATCTGTTCTTAAAGTATGTCCTTTTGGTTTTCTGAATTTCTTTGGTGTATATAGTAATAGTGTCTTTTTCATTTCTAATTTTATTAATATGTGTTTCTTCCCTCTATCTTTTGGTCATATTTGCTAAGGGTTTACCAATCTTGCTTATCCTTATGAAGAACCAACTTCTTGTTTCATTGATTCCTTATTTTGTTTGTTTATTTTCTATTTCATTAATTTCTGTCCTAATTTTTATTATTTCTTCCCATCTACTGATTTTTGGTTTGCTTTGTTCTTCTTTTTACAAGGTCTTAAGCATTAAGTTGTTTACTTGTGACATTTCTAATTTCTTAAATTTTTTTGTTTATTTTTATTTATTTGAGAGCGACAGAGAGAGAGAGAGAAAGAGGCAGGGAGCAAGAGAGAGAATGGGCACACCAGGGCTTCCAGCTACAGCAAATGAACTCCAGACGCGTGCACCCCCTTGTGCATCTGGCTAACGTGGGTCCTGGGGAATAGAATCTTGAACCGGGGTCCTTAGGCTTCACAGGCAAGCGCTTAACTGCTAAGCCATCTCTCCAGCCCCATTTCTAATTCTTTTTTTTTTTTTAATTTTATTTATTTATTTATTTTGAGAGCGACAGACACAGAGAGAAAGACAGATAGAGGGAGAGAGAGAGAATGGGCGCGCCAGGGCTTCCAGCCTCTGAAAACGAACTCCAGATGCGTGCGCCCCCTTGTGCATCTGGCTAACGTGGGACCTGGGGAACAGAGCCTGGAACCAGGGTCCTTAGGCTTCACAGGCAAGCGCTTAACCGCTAAGCCACCTCTCCAGCCCACCATTTCTAATTCTTAATGTACTTACTTAAAGCTAAAAATTTCCCTATTAAGACTGCCTTCATTGTGTCCCAAAGGTTTTGGTATGCTGTGTTCTCATTATCACTTGATTCTTTGAATTTTTTGATTTCCTTTTTGATTTCTTCATTGACCCATTCATCATGTAGTATTATATTGTTTAGCTCCCATTATCCTGTGTATACTGTTCAGCTTTTCTTTTTCGTTGTTGATTTGTAGTTTAATCCAATTGTGATCAGATAGAGTACAAGGAATTATTTCAATTTTCTTGCATTTGTTAAGGTTTGCTTTGCATCCTAATATCTGGTCTGTTGTAGAGAATGTTCTATGTGCTGCTGAAAAGAACATGTATTCTGCAGTATCTGAATAAAATGTTCTGTAGATATCTGTTAGGTCCATTTGTTCTGTGACCTCATTGAATCCAGATGCTTCTCTGTTTATTTTTTGCCAGGATGACCTGTCAATTGATGAGAGTGGGGTATTGAAGTCACCCACTACAACCATGTTTGGTATTATCTCTGACCTTAATTTTAATAGTGTTTGTTTGATGAAATTAGGAGCACCCCTGTTAGGCACATTTATGTTTAGAATTGTCATGTCTTCCTGTTGAATTTTTCCTTTAATCAATATAACTTGACCTTCTTTATTTTTCCTAACTAATGTTGGTTTGAAGTCTACCCTGTCGGATATTAGGATAGTGACCTATCCTATTAGGATAGGCCCATTTGCTTGAAATACCATTTTCCATCTTTTCACCCAAGAATATATCAATCAAATCTAACACATAACCTGCTCTGACATGGAAGGTGAGATTAGCACTTCCAGTGCAGGCCTATGTACCTGGCTTTGTGTAAGCAGGCCCTGCTACCTTTTGGGTGGCTTCCTGTCTCACCAATGCTGAGTGCCCACCTCAATCCGTCTGTGTTGTGCTGTGGATCTGGTGGTCTCATTGGCTATGCTGGATGCCCTGTGGAGGGGGGCTGAATGAGTTGTTTGGTGGTTTGTGGCACTGGCAGTTGGGGGAAGGGAGGCTGTGCAGGATGCCTGGACTTGTACCAGAGCTGCTCAGTTGGTCCTTTTTGTGTTCTCCTTCAGCAGCTGCTCAGCTGGTCTCTGCTGTTGTCCCCTTCAGGTTCCCTTGACTTTGCAAGGAGGCTGATGTAAATGGAAAATCCCTTCATCTAGTTTTTGCTCCTGTAGCTGTGCGCCAGCTGGGGTAGATGGGCCACTGGGGCCTCAGTGGGATTCTGGCCAGTTTCCTGCTTGCTAGAAGATCTGAGTCTCTCCTGCTTCTCTGCTTTGGTTGTTAATAACTTATACACCTTCACTCTTTGGCAGAAGGGTATATTTTGCTATTTTTCTGCTTATTTCCCTCCCTAGGCTACTTTGGCACAGCTGCTATGCTGCCTTCTTATCTGGAAATCAATTTTAATTTTCTTTTCTTTCTTTCATTCATTCATTCATTCTTTCTTTCTTTCTTTTCTTTTTTTTTTTTTTTGAGCTCAAGCTCACCTGGAATTCACTCTGTAATAGTCTCAGGGTGGCCTTGAACTCATGGCAATCTTCCTACCTCTGCCTCCCGAGTACACCACCATGCCTGGCAATTTTAATTTTCTTAATGACTAGTGAGGTTGAACATTTTTTCTTTTGCTTACTAGTGACTATTTATAACTGACTTACTTCTTGGAGGCCCCACCTCTCAACCTCAATTTCTTTTTTTTTTTTTAAAGTATTTTATTTATTTATCTGCATTCAGAGAGATACAGACAGAGAGACAGAGTATGGGCTAGTCACTGCAAACAAACTCCAAGTGCATGCACCACTTTGGGCATCTGGATTGTGTGGGTACTGGGAAATCAAACCTAGGTTGTTAGGCTTTGCAAGCAAGTGTCTTAACTGCTGAGCCATTTCTCCAGCCCCTTATTTCCACTTATTTTTGAGGAATCTCAATAATGATTTACATAATGGTTATAATAGTTTGCACTCCCACCAGTAGTGAACAAGAGTTCCTCTTTGCCCTCACCCTCACCAGCATTTGTTGTCCATTTTCTTGATGAGAGCCATTCTGACTTCAACCTCAATTTCAACTTGAGCTTAGTATGTGGCAAAGTATATTCAAACTATAACAGGAAGTGTGATCTGTAGTCACACAGGAGCCCTGGAATGCACAATGTTTACATCAGGAAATCTTAACATGATATTATATCTTTTGATTTTTTTCCCCCCTAGAATGGCTTCTACAAGAAAATCCAGCCATCCCACGCACAATATTTTTGATTTTAGTGATATCTTCTTAGAAGATTCAAAGATTCAAGAGATCAGAAACTTGCAAGTCAGAAGTCATGCCCAAGGAGTACCTGATCAAAGCAGATTTCTAAAAAGAAACCAAACTATGGATAATAAATACTTGACCTCCAAAGTAGATTGTGTCCCAGCGAGGCTGAGCTCTTGTGGGGCCCCCACCACTACCTCGAAGATCAGGGCCAGTGCTGCACTTATGAAGCTGGCCCAGATTGAAACTAAGATCAAGAATCGGAAGAAGGCATGCACAACTCTGTCTGACACTGAGTCTGACTCACAGACCATGGATGAGAATCTTCTAGAGGGAACAAATAGAATAGCCGTTCACAGTACAGCTGTCTGCTCTTCACAGCACACCCACAGAACTTTCCTGAAACAAGCTCGCGAAATCCCCATCACCAAGAGCAATATGGCAAGCGGGAAAGTCAGTAGGTTTCTAAAGAAGAAGGAGCCACCAGTTGAAAATGCATCCCCAGATACACACATTGAGAAAGTAAACAATGTTCAAACACCAAGACAGAAGGAACCTGCTAGAAAATTTGATTTTGATTTTCCAGACAGTGATGAAGAGGAAATGAAAGAGTTGCTAGGAAGCTTGCTGGAATCTTCTAGAGAAAAAGAAAAGTTTATGAATCAAGAGTTAGTCAGCACTAAGGTCAGCAAGAGGGAATGTGGAAAAACATTTTCAGTAAACTTTTCATTTGTTGATTTAAATTTACTTATATATTTTTGTTTTTTTCTTATTTTTTTATTTGTTTGTTTGGTTTTTTTGAGGTAGGGTCTCGCTCTAGTCCAGGCTGATCTGGAGCTCATTCTGTAGTCTCAGGGTGGCCTCAAACTTATGATGATCCTCTGCCTCTCAAGTGATGGGATCAAAGGTGTGCACCACCACGCCCAGTACATTCTTTTGTTTGTTTGTTTGTTTTTGTTGTTTTCAAGGTTGGGTCTTACTCTAGCCCAGGCTGACCTGGAATTCACTATGTAGTCTCAGGGTGGCCTTGAATTCATGGTGATTCTCCTACCTCTGCCCGCCTCTCCCCCCCACCCCCAGTGCTGGGATTAAAGGCATGTGCTACCATGCCCAGCTTCATTTATTTAAAAAAAAAATTGGGGGTTAGCTGGAGAGATGGCTTAGCAGTTAAGGCACTTGCCTGCAAAGCCAAACGACCCAGGTTTGATTCCCCAGGATCCACATAAGCCAGAGGCACAAGGTAGCCTATGCTTCTGGAGTTCATTTGCCATGGCTAGAAGCCCTGGTGTGCCTATTTTCTCTCTGTCAAATAAATAATTTTTATTACTATTATTTTTTTATTATTTATTTATTTATTTGAGAGCGACAGACACAGAGAGAAAGACAGATAGAGGGAGAGACAGAGAATGGGCGCGCCAGGGCTTCCCGCTTCTGCAAATGAACTCCAGACGCGTGCGCCCCCTTGTGCATCTGGCTAACGTGGGACCTGGGGAACCGAGCCTCGAACCGGGGTCCTTAGGCTTCACAGGCAAGCGCTTAACCGCTAAGCCATCTCTCCAGCCCTTGTTTTTGTTTTTTGAGGTAGGGTTTTATTCTAGCCCAGGCTGACCTGGAATTCACTCTATTCTCAGGGTGGCCTCGAACTCATAGTGATCCTCCTACCTCTGCCTCCCAAGTGCTAGGATTAAAGGCATGCACCACCATGCCTGGCTTTTATTTTTATTTATTTATTTATTTATTGAGGTAGGGTCACACTCTAGCCCATGTTGCTCTGGAGTTCATTATGTAATCTCAGGCTGACCTCAAACTCAGTGATCCTCCTACCCCTGCTTCCCAAGTGCTAGGATTAAAGGCATATGTCACCATGCCTGGCAAAAAATGTTTCTTGAGCTTTGTGACTCTGCCTCTCAATGTCTTAGGTTTGTTCTTAGTACAGACACATGCACTACTGTGTATCAGTCTTTAAGTGCTTTTGGGGGAATTGAACCTAGGCAAATGTCTTTGCAAGCAAGGGCCTTTAGCTGCTGAGCTATCTTCCCAGCCCAGTGGTTGACATCTTTATCACATGCCACTCACTAGCTGCACTCTGTGGACTAATAATTATTGATGTTTTAAGTTTGGTAATTTCATGTCTTATATTTTCACCAAGGTAGGATGAGATACCAACTCAGCCGAGAGTCCTTTCTGTCCTTAGTGTGGAACTTTCCAGCTCAGAGCCTTCTCAGCGGACACTGTGCTTGTTGGCCTCACAGACAGCACCCAGGACCCGTCATAGCACTCGCTCAAGAGCTTGTTCACCACAGGACACGGTATCCTGCGCATCCTCACTTTACATCTCAGACAACTTTTCGAAATCAGTGTCTTCTAAGATGGGGTGCATCAGGCTGGCATCCTCCCAGAGCAAGAATGAGGTGGGGCCTTCGGGGGAACCTGTCTCAGAAGTTGCTGATGACAGCCTAGATGGTAATTTTTGCAAAGACATCACTCTGGTTGGGGAGGGCCCACCACTTCCAGGTCTTCAGCCTGGTGGTCAAGGGCATTGCTGTGGGCACTATGTGAGTCAATAGTGAGCCACATCGTGCCACCAGCATTCCAGCTTTTGCCAGTTGAGTAGCCAAGTCAATTTAAAACCTTCCTCTGGAGTCTTAGTCACAGAAAGCTGTTGAATCAGTATTTCTAAGACTGGGGGGCTGAAATACATTTTAATTCTTATTTTATTTTATTTTATTTTTTGGGTTTTTTTTGTTTTTTGTTTTGAGGTAGGCTCTCATTCTAGCCCAGGCTGACCTGGAATTCACTATGTAGTCTCAGAGTGGCCTTGAACTCATGGTAATCCTCCTAACTCCACCTCCTGAGTGCTGGGATTAAAGGCCTGTGCCACCATGCTTTGCTCTTTATTTTTATTATTTATTTATTTTAATTTTTTGGTAGGGTCTCATTTTAGCCCAGGATGACCTGGAATTCATTTGTAGTTTCAGAGTGGACTCAAGCTCATGTTGATACTTCTACCTCAGCCTCCCGAGGACTGGGATTAAAGGCCTGTGCTATCATGCCTGGCTTTTTTTGTCTCTCTTTTTTTTTTCTGTCTTTCTTTTGGTAGGGCATTTTTTGTTTTGTTTTTTGGTAGGGCATTTTTAATTAATGTTTTTGTTTTTTCAAGGTAGGGTTTCACTCTAGTCCAGGCTGACCTGGAACTCACTCTGTAGTCCCAACCTGGCCTTGAACTCATGGTTATTCTCCTACCTCTGCCTCTAGAGTGCTGGAATTAAAGGTGTGTGCCACCATGCCCAACTAGGAAGCCACTTACTGAGTTATTTATTTGTAAGGAGAGAGGAGAGACAAAATGAGAGAATGAATGTTCCAGGACCTCTAGTCAGTGTAAAAGAACACTTTGTGTGTTGGCTTTATGTGGGTACTAGGGAATTGAACCTGAGTCTTTTGATTCTGTAGGCAATTGCCTTAATCACTGAACCATCTCCCCAGCCTCTGGAAGCAAATTTTTATTTATTTAAAAAACTTTTAAAAGGGAAGAGAAAGGAAGGGAGGAGGATACTTAAGAGGTTGATATTGTATATATGTAATTACAATGATTGTAATGGGGAGGTAATATGATGGAGAATGGAATTTCAAATGGGAAAGTGTGGGGGTGGGGAGAGAGGGAATTACCATGGGATATATTTTGTAATCATGGAAAATGTTAATAAAAATTAAAAAATAAAAAAAAACTTTTAGGGCTGGAGAGATGACTTAGCAGTTAAGCGCTTGCCTGTGAAGCCTAAGGACCCCGGTTCGAAGCTTGATTCCCCAGGACCCACATAAGCCAGATGCACAAGGTGGCACATGCATCTGGAGTTCATTTGCAGTGGCTGGAGGCCCTGGTGTGCCCATTCTCTCCCTCCCTCTCTCGCTGTCTCTGTCAGTCTCAAATAAATAAGAATAAAAACAAAAATTAAAGAAAACTTTTATTTTAACATTTTAATTTAATTGATTTTTATTTATTTGAGAGAGAGAGAGAGAGAATGAGAATGGGCATGCGAGTGCCTCCAACTGCTGCAAACAAACTCCAGATGCATGTGCCATCTTCGCAGCTGGCTTATGTGGACCCTGGGGAATCAAACCTTGGTCTTTTGGCTTTGAAGACAACCTCATTAATCTTTACGCCATATTCCAGCCCTTAAATATTTTCTTATTATTTGAGAGAGAGAAAGTGATTGGGCATGCCAGGGCCTCCAGTTGCAAACAAACTCCAGACTCATGTGCCACTTTGTGCATCTGGCGTACATGGGTCCTGGGGAATTGAACTTGGGTCCTTTGGATTTGCAGGCAAGCACCTTAACTGCTAAGCCATCTCTGCAGCCCTACTGTTTGGTTTTTAAAGGTAAGGTCTTGCTCTGGTACAGGTTGACCTGGAATTCACTATGTAATCTCAGGGTGACTTCACATTTAAGGCAATCCTCCTACTTCTACCTCCTGAGTCTTGGGATTAAAGGTGTACACCACCACACCCAGTCTCTGGTAGCAACTTTTAACTAGACGGAAGGGAACATTTGAAACATGTCTTTATTTTTATTTTTTATTTTGGTTTTTCAAGGTAGGGTTTAACTCTAGTCCAGATTGACCTGGAACTCACTCTGTAGTCTCAGGGTGGCCTCAAACTCACTGTGCTGCCTCCTAAATGCTGGGATTAAAGGCATGAACTACCATGCCTGGCTTTTTTATTTTCTTATTTTTGAGAGAGAAACAGAGAGAGAGAAAGAGTCAGAAAGAGAAAGAATGGGCATGCCAGGGCCTTTCAGTCACTATGAATGAACTCTAGATGTGTGCACCCCCTTGTGCGCATGTGTGTCTGGCTATGTGGGACCTGGAGATTCCAACATGTGTTCTTAGGCTTCACAGGCTAGTGCCTTAACCAGTAAGCTATCTCTCCAGCACTGGAGCATGTCTTTAATCCCAGCACTCTGGAGGCAGAGGTATGGGAATCACTGTGAGTTTAAGACCAGCCTGAGACTACATAGTGAATTCCATGTCAGTCTGGGCTAGAGTGAGACTTGTGGTGGTTTGATTCAAGTGTCCCTCATAAACATGTGTTCTGAATGCTAGGTCCCCAGCTGGTGGCAATTTAGGAATTGTAGTCTCCTGGAGATGATGCATTGTTGGGGGCAGGCTTATTTGTGGTATAGCCAGCTTCCCCTTGCCTGTGTTTGGTACACTCTCCTGCTGTTGTCCACCTGATGTTGGCCAGGGGGTGATGTCCACCCTCTGCTCATGCCATCATTTTCCCTGTCACCATGGAGTTTACCCTCAAGTCTGTAAGCCAAAATAAACCCTTTCCTCCTACAAGCTGCTCCTCTTGGTCAAGTTCTTTGTGTAGCAACATGAAGCTGACTGCAACAGAGACTCTACCTTGAAAAACCAAACAACACAAAAAAGCCAGTGTGGTGGCACATACCTTCAATCCCAGCACTTGGGAGGCAGAGGTAGGAGGATCATCATGAGTTCCAGGCCACCCTGAGACTACAGAGTGAATTCCAGGTCAGCCTGAGCTAGAGTGAGACCCTACCTTGAAAAACAAACAAACAAAATATTTATTTGAAACCAGATGAGAGAGCCAGGGCCTCCTACTGCTGCAAAAGAACTCCCACTGCATGTAGCACTTTGTGTGCCTGGCTTTATATGATACTGGGGGATCAATCCCAGGCCAGTCTAGGTCGGCAGGCTCTGTGAGTGCCTTTAACCACTGAGCCATTTCTCCAGACCTTGTTCATTTTCTTTGAGATGGGGTCTCACTATGTAGCCAAGGCTGTGCTCATGTCAGTCCTCTTACCTTCCCAGAGTGCTGGTGACAGGTCATGTCATGACAGAGAATGATGACAGGTATGCACCATCCCACCCAGTGTGAGCTCACTTTTAATGTTTTTTGCTGTTATTTTCTGTCCATGCATCACTCCTTCACTTCCTAGGCTGATGGGAGCACAGTGAGTGGTCTGGCTTCCCTCCTGCCCTCTGAATCCTCAGTCCTTGTCCAGATACAGCCCTGGGGAGCCAGTAGGGATGCTAACTAAAGGCCTGGGGTGGACATCCTGGCCTCTCCCCATAGGAACTGTCTAATGTCTGGACTTATGTTTCCTCATCATCAAGTCCTAGGACTTGAGGTGTTAGTGGCTCTGTACATGGGAAATGTCCCTGCTGGTGTTGTCTCACTGGATGGCATAGGAAGGGTCATTTGTGGTAACAGTACTGTCAACCAGCACCGACACTGTCCCTAAGTGCTTGACCTAGCATGACTCTAAGCTGAGAGGCTTTATCCCTTAAAGCATTATCACATGCAGGTCTTTGTATCTCTGCTTCAGAAGATAAGTGCAGGTTGGAAAAGCACAGATGAGTGTTACACCCTGTGTCTGCAGTGGAGTGGAATCACCTGGGTCAGGTAGAAGTTTGGTGTGTGTGTGTTTGCATGTATGCACACAGTGCTGGAGATGTACCCAGGGCCTTGTACATGTAAGATGAATGCTGTATCACTAAGCCACATCCTAGCCCTATCTGCATGTCTTTCTGAACATTCACAGAAAAGCTAAAGACTAAACACTACCATGCTTATTTTTTTTTAATATTTTTTTGTTTATTTTATTTATTTATTTATTTGAGAGCGACAGACATAGAGAGAAAGACAGATAGAGGGAGAGAGAGAGAGAATGGGCGCGCCAGGGCTTCCAGCCACTGCAAATGAACTCCAGACGCGTGCGCCCCCTTGTGCATCTGGCTAACGTGGGACCTGGGGAACCGAGCCTTGAACCGGGGTCCTTAGGCTTCACAGGCAAGCGCTTAACCGCTAAGCCATCTCTCCAGCCCAACCATGCTTATTTTTTAATTACAGATTTTAGAGTTAATGTTTTGTCCCTTGATGATCTGGTTCCAGCTATCACTGAGAAAGACATGGAACAGAAAGTAAGTATAATGCAGTAGCAAGAGGTCCTGGCATGCCCATTCTCTCACTCCTCTCTCCTCTCTCTCCATCTGTCTTCTTCTCTATTTCAAGTAAATAAAAATATTTGAGTTGGGCGTGGTGGTGGACACCTTTAATCACAGCACTAAGGTGGCAGAGGTAGGAGGATCGCTGTTAGTTCAAGGTCACTCCATAGTGAATTCCAGGTCAGCCCGGACCAGAGTGAGACCCTACCTCGAAAAATCAATACACACACACACACACACACACACACACACACACACACATATACATTTAATTCTTTTGTTGTTGTTTTTCGAGGTAGGGTCTCACTCTAGCTCAGGCTGACCTGAAATTCACTCTCAGGGTGGCCTCAAACTTACAGCAATCCTCCTACCTCTGCCTCCCAAAGTGCTGGGATTAAAGGCGTGTGCCACCACACCCAGCTATATTTAAATTTTTTCTTGTTTCTCTGAGATGAAGAAGGAGGCCTGAGGCCCCTGGCTCCATCCCCAACACCAAAAATAAAAATAATACGCAAAGGGCTAAAAAAATGGCTTAGCAGTTAAGGCACTTGCCTATGAAGCCTTAAGACCCAGGTTTGGCTCTCCAGGTCCCATGTAAGCCAGATGCACAAAGTGCCGTAAGCATCTGGAGTTCTGTTGCAGTGTGCTGGAGGCCCTGGCACACCAGTTATTTTTATTTTTTTATTTTTTTGCTTATTTTTATTTATTTGGGAGCAACAGAGAAAGAGGCAGAGAGAGAGAGAGAGAGAATGGACACGCCAGGGCCTTCAGCCACTGCAAATGAACTCCAGATGTGTGTGCCCCCTTGTGCATCTGGCTAACGTGGGTCCTGGGGAATCAAGGCTTGCACCGGGGTCCTTAGGCTTCACAGGCAAGTGCTTAACTGCTAAGCCATCTCTCCAGCCCCTACGCCAGTTCTTTTTCTCTCTTGCTCTTGCTCTCTCATATAAAAAAATGGCCAGTGTGTTGGGCTTGACTCAATTATAATAAGTTTGGGCTGGAGAGATGGCTTAGCGGTTAAGGCGTTTGCCTCCAAAGCCAAAGAACCCAGGTTTGATTCCCAAGGACCCATGTAAGCCAGATGTACAAGTTAGCGCATGCACCTGGAGTTCATTTGCAGGGCTAGAGGCCCTGGTATGCCCATTCTCTCTTGTTTCTCTGCCTGTTTCTTTCTTTCTCCCTTAATAAATAAATATTTTTTAAAATTCTAAAATAATAATAATAATGTTTAAAAAGAGGAGCTGGGCATAGTGCTACACGCCTTTAATCCCAGCACTCAGGAGGCAGAGGTAGGAGGATGGCCGTGAGTTTGAGGCCACCTGCAATGACATACTGAATTTCAGGTCAGCTTGAGTTAGAGTGAGACCCAACCTCAAAGAACCAAGAAAATAAAAAAGAGGGGTAGGTGGTACTCTAGTCACTGCCCAACTTGCTGCCCTCTTGAAGTGCTCATTATTCCTCTAAAAATAAAGCAAGAAGAATTTTACTGACTGAGCTATCTCCCAGTACTCCCATAAACCAGACACACAAAGTAGCGTATGCGTATGGAGTTTGAAGTGTCAGGAGGTCCTGGTGTGCCTATTCTCCCTCCTCCCCCCAACGTATATATGTATTTGGTTTTTCAAAGCAGGGTCTCGCTCTAACCCAGGCTGACCAGGAATTCACTGTTGTAGTCTCAGGGTGGCCTCGAACTCATAGCAATTCTACCTCTGCCTCCCTAGTGCTGGGATTAAAGGTGTACATCACCACGCTCAGCAAACAAGAATATTTTTTTAAACATTTTATGTATCTCTTTATTTATTTGAGACAGAAGGGGATAGAGAGTGAGAAATAGGCATGCCAGGGCCTCTAGCCACTGCAAATAAATTCCAGATGCATGCGTCACCTTGTGCATCTGGCTTACATGGGACATGGAAAATCGAACCTGGGTTCTTAGCCTTTGCAAGCAAACACCTTAACCACTAAGCCACCCCTCCATCCCCAAATAAAAATATTTTAAAAAATAAATAAGAGGGCTGGAGGGATGGCTTAGCAGCTAAGCACTTGCCTGTGAATCCTGAGGACCCCAGTTGAGTCTCAATTTCCCAGGACCCATGTTAGCCAGATGCACAAGGGGCCGCATGTGTCTGGAGTTCATTTGCAGTGGCTGGAGGCCCTGGCATGCACATTCTCTCTATCTGCCTCTTTCTCTCTCTGTCGCTCTCAAATAAATAAATAAAAATAGAAATAAATAAGAAAGATTGCTGTGAGTTTGAGGCCAGGTTAAGCTACGCAATGAGTTCCAAGGCAGCGTGGGCTATAGAGTTAGATCCTGTATCAACCCCTGCTCCTTCATCTCCCTTAGAAAAAGGAAAGAAGGGCTGGAGAGATGGTGCAGTTGTTACGGCACTTGCCTGCAATGCTTAACAACCTGGATTCAATTCCTGAGTACCCACTTAAAGCCAAATGCACAAAGTGGTGCACATGTGCGACTTGGTGCACTAGCATCACCTTGTGTGTCTGACTTATGTGGGTCCTGTGGAATTGAACCTAGCTCCTCAGGCTTTGCAGGCAAGTGCCTTAACTGCTAAGCCATCTCTCCAGGCGCATTACAGTATTTTGTGGACTAAGCACTGGGGTGCTAGGGCCGCAGCCACTGTAATCAAACTCCAGACACTTGCGCCCCCTTGTGCATCTGGGCATGTGTGACCTGTGCTTGCCTCACCTCTGACTAAGATGGGATCTGGAGAGTCAAACATGGGTCCTTCGGCTTTGCAAACAAACGCCTGAACTGCTGAGCCATCTCTCTAGCCCTGAAAATATTTTTTTTTATTTACTTGCAAGCAGAGAGGGAAAGAGACAGAGTATGGGCATGGCAGGGCCTCTCACACTACAAAGGAACTCCAGACACATGTGTCACTTTGTGCATCTGGATTTATGTGGGTGCTGGGAATCAAATCTGGGTCCTTTGGCTTTGCAGGTAAGCACATTAACCTCTATGCCATTTCGCCATTCCTGATATATATATATGTATGTATGTATATGTATATGTATGTGTATATGTATATGTATATGCATATATATTGGTTTTTTGAGGTAGGGTCTCACTCTAGGTCAGGCTGACCTGGAATTCACTATATAGTCTCAGGGTGGCTTCAAACTCACGGCCATCCTCCTACCTCTGCCTCCTGTGTGTTGGGATTAAAGGTGTGCCTGGCCTCTCTTGTATTTTTGACAGAGTGTTTCACTACGTAGCCCAGGCTGGCTTAGTTCTTGTGATCTTTCTGTTTCAGTCTCCTGAGTGGTGGGACCACAGGTTCAAGCCACTGTGTCTGGCTAGAATGTGGCATTTTTAGCTTTTCAATTTTTCAACCCGCCCCACTTCCTTTTGCTGTTCTTCCTTTTAGGAAGAAGATGCTGGAAGGAAAGGACTATCAGGCAAAAGCTTCCCAGCCAAGTCACCAGCCAGGTTGGAGGCACAGAAACCTTCCCCACCTAGGAACTCCGCATTTCAGGGCAAATCAACATCACTAGTTGGGGACAAGAGCCTCACTACCCCAAGTGAGGTCTCAGAACACCTGAGTGCCAGCTCAGCCTCTGCCAGCCAGCCACACAGTGTGTCCAGCATGGACTCAGCTGAGGTTCCCATGATGCACACAGCCATCCCTACTTACTCTGAGGACTTTAAACACTCATTAACTCCCATGACATCTGAGTCAACTACTTCTTCCTTTGAGTCTCTAGACAGGACACTGGATGCTTTGTCCCAGTTTAGTCTGAAGACAGACCTCCTCAAGCCGTCCCTGTCTAGGACAAAGAGGGGTCAGGACATCACAAGAATCATCATGAAGGAGACTGCTGTACAGACCCTGGACCCTACTTTTGCATACCAGTGGAGTACTGGTAAGTCTGGTGGTCATGGGAACCAGGGTAGCCCAGACAGGCATTAGGGAACACATGGAAGAGAACAGGGTTCCAGATGAACCAGTGGGGAAATGTTGGCACCCTGTTTTCTCTTTCCTGGATGCAAAGCAGTAGTCCTGGGTGTTTCCAACATCTTCTCAGCTTTGAAACATGCAGGAAAATTCCAGAATGCAAGATTAAGGCCTCATTTCTCAATGCAGCAAGGAAAGTTTGGAGGCAGTTAAGGTTGCCACCACTGGTGGGCAGAGGGTGGCTCACCCTAGGAATATATGTAGCCACAGAAGTCAATGGGCACCCGGATCTAGGTAGATGAGGGAAAAGGAGAGGTATACATGGGACTGTCTCAGATGAACCACCTGCACACAGGTCAGCACTGGCTGCAGACTCCAGCCATACACAGGAGTACCAAGGACTGCCCTGTTTAGGTCACCTTAATCCATCTCGGTGTCTGCCCTGTGGAGTCCACGAATGGTTACATGCTCCCTGACTTCTCTTCAGCCTTATTCTGTCCTTCCTGTCCTGTCAGTAGTTTAGGGTGTCCTGATGAGATCTCAGAGATCTCTTATCATACTTGGTGAGACCTTTCACCTATTTTTTTCCATTCTGAACTTTAGCCAGGTCCTTCCTTCCCAATGTGCTTCTGGGCCCTTTTACTGCTTAGACAGCTGCACACAGGAAGGCTGTGTTTGTTTACAGGAGCTGTGGTTTACACTGCATGACTTGTTTTGATTTGGGGGCTCAACCATACATAACCCCATACCAGCCAGGAGGGACCCTTGGATGTTTTTCAAAGAGTAACAATCAGATTGGCTACTTTTTATTTATCTGTTTTTTTTTATTTTTTTTTAAATCATTTTTTAAAAATTTATTTATTTGAGAGCGACAGACACAGAGAGAAAGACAGATAGAGAGAGAGAGAGAGAGAATGGGCGCGCCAGGGCCTCCAGCCTCTGCAAACGAACTCCAGACTCATGCGCCCCCTTGTGCATCTGGCTAACGTGGGACCTGGGGAACCGAGCCTCGAACCGGGGTCCTTAAGCTTCACAGGCAAGCGCTTAACCACTAAGCCATCTCTCCAGCCCTTTTTTGTTTATTTTTATTTATTTATTTGAGAGTGACAGACAGAGAGAAAAAGAGGCAGAGAGAGAGAGAGAGAGAGAGAGAGAGAGAGAGGAGAGAGAGAGAGAGAATGGGTGCACCAGGGCTTCCAGCCATTACAAACAAACTCCAGACACATGCGTCCCCTTGTGCATTTGGCTAACGTGGGTTCTGGGTAACTGAGCCTTGAATCGGGGTCCTTAGGCTTCACAGGCAAGTGCTTAACTGCTATGCCATCTCTTCAGCCCTTATTTTAGTTTTTTAAGGTAGGGTTTTGCTGTAGCCCAGCTGACCTAGAATTCATTATGTAGTCTCAGGGTGGCCTTGAACTCACAGTGATCCTCCTGTCTCAAAGATACTGAGAGAGAGAGAGAGAGAGAGAGAGAGAGAGAGAGAATAGGTGCACCAGGGCCTCTTGCCACTGCCAAAAAATCCAGATGCATGCACTACCTTGTGCATCTGGCTTATGTGGGTACTAGAGAATAGAACTTAGGTCCTTAGGCTTCACAGGCAAGCGCCTTAGATGCTAAGCCATCTCTGCAACCCTTTTTATTTTTTATTTATTTTTTTATTTTGGTTTTTCGATGTAGGATCTCACTGTAGCTCAGGCTGAGCAATTCCAATTCACTATGTATTCTCAGGGTAGCCTCGAACTCATGGCAATCCTCCTACCTCTGTTTCCCAAGTGCTGGGATTAAAGGTGTGCACCACCATGCCCAGCTCCTACTTTTTTTTTTTTTTTTGAGATGGGGGTCTTACTATAACTTACTGTAACCCAGACTGACCCCCAACTCGTGAGCTTAAGTGATCCTCCTGCCTTAGTCTCCTAAGTAGCAGGGACCCCAGGCAGAACTTGGACTCTGGCATTGTACAGTATTTCAAACCTAGGGTCAGACCTTTGTTTGTCGTGTTTCAGCTGATGCTCCATATTGTGTTATACTGTTGTCAATATAAAGTGATGCTTCATGAACATCTGTTGGTGGCATTTTCCAGGACAAGGCCTGGCACTGAGAGAATAAAGGCGGCCTTCAGTAATGGCTTGTTAGAGGCCAGGATGTGTCCAGTCAGAAGGCAGCACATCTTAGAAGCAGCTGTTTCAACAAGTCATGGTGTCTGGCTGAGCCAGGAAAACTTACCAGAAAAGTGGAGACAGCTTTTGGACAAATTTGAATGAGGTTAGGGAAAAAAAAAAGCAAAGCCATATATGGTGGTGCACACTTCTAATGTCAGCAATCTAGAGGCAGAGGTTGGAGAATAGCTGTGAGTTCAAGGCCAGCCTGGGACTACAGAGTGAGTTCCAGATAAACCTGGGAGAGAGTGAGACCCTACCTGAAAACAAACAAACAAACGAGATTTTAGCCAGGTGTGGTGGCATGCCTTTAATCCCAGCACTTGGAAGGCAGAGTTAGGAGGATCGCCATGAGTTCAAGGCTACCCTGAGACTGCATAGTGAATTCCAGATCAGCCTGGGCTACAGCAAGAGCCTATCTCAAAACAAACAAACAAAACTGATTTAAAAAAACAAAAAAGCAAGCAGTGTGTGGCTGTGTACACCTGTGGTCCCAGGTACTTGGGAGGCTGAGGCAGAAGGATCAGTCTAACCCAGGAGTTGCAGGCCCACCTGGGCAATTTAGAGGGACCTCATCTTAAGCCAACCAACCAGCATGTGGTTTATTTCTATTGTAGTCTCTTGTCCCTTCCCTGCCTCACTACCCTCTCTTTGTTCTGGAGACAGCTGGTGGAGTGGCGACTATGGGGCCTGCCCTGGGAGGCACCTATGTGGACCCGGTGCCCATTGCCAGTCATTTCATCAGTGCAGATGCCATAGAAGGTAACACCTTGGCTCTGGTACTCTTACCGGGAAGTAGGCCTATTTTCCCTACATACTCATGTTCACTCTTAGAGGTATGGTACCCTTTTAATGCTGGCTTCAAGGATTCCATTGGGGAATTATTGTTACCAGTTGAGGTTGAACCTTCTGTCAGACTCTTCCGAAGGAACACCAAAGATGAACTAAACAGAAAGGTCAAAAGTAATATAGAACCAGGCATGGTGGTGCACACCTTTAATACCAGCATTTGGGAGGCTGAGGTAGAAGGATCACCATGAGTTCAAGACCACTCTAAAACTACATAGTGAATTGCAGGGCAGCCTAGGCTAGAGCAAGATCCTACCTTGAAAAACCAAAATAAATAAATAAAAATAAGTAACTCAGTGGCTGGAGAGATGGCTAGTGATTAAAGGCACTACCCATGTAAAGCCAGATGCACAAAGTGGTGCAAGAGGCCCTAGCACACCCATTCTTCTTTCTCTCTTAAATATATAAATACATATAAAAAGAAACTAAAGGAGGCAGAGGTAGGAGGACTATTGTGAGCTCAAGGCCACCCTGAGACTATATAGGGAATTCCAGGTCAGCCTGGGCTAGAGTGAGACCCTCCCTCAAAAAAAAAAAAGTAACTCAGGCTGGACATGGTGGTGCGTACCTTTAATGCCTGCACTTGGGAGGCAGTGGTAGGAGTGACATGAGTTCAAGGCCAACCTGAGACTATCAGTCTGGATGAGAGCAAGACCCCACTTCGAAAAAACAAAAAAAAGGGGGGGGGGCTAGAGAGATGGCTTAGCAATTAAGCACTTGCCTGTGAAGCCTAAGGATCCCAGTTTGAGGCTTGGTTCCCCAGTACCTACGTAAACCAGATGCACAAGGTGAAGCATGTGTCTGGAGTTCATTTGCAATAGCTGGAAGCCCTGGTGCACCCATTCTCACACTCTCTCTTTCTTTGCCTCTTTTCCTGTTGCTCTCAAATAAATAAATAAAAATAAACAACAACAAAAAACAAAAATCTCAGGGGCCAGGTTTGGTGACACAAGCCTTTAATCCCAGCATTCAGGAGGCTGAGATAGGAAGATATCTGTGAGTTCAGGACCAGACCCAGGCTACAAAATAAGTTATAGGTTAGCCTGGACTAGAGTAAGATCCTACTTCAAAAGAAAAAATGTACTTCTCTAGGGCTGGCGGTGCAGTTCAATGATAGAACACCTGCTGAGCATGTGCCAGGCCTCCGATGTGTGTGGAACATGCAAGCCCCTTAAAATTCTTCACCTAAAAGCCTTTACATCCTTTTAAAATACATTTTGAATGCCTCTCTTGAGCTTTTTTTGCCCATACCTAGTTTTTCTCCCCACAAGGCCCCAACTCCTGCTGGTAGATGTGACTTTTCTTCCTGGTCTGGTGGTATAGGATGCTCTGTGCTACTGGGACAGCTTTATTTTATTTTATTTTTTTTAATTTTCTTGGGCTGGAGAGATGGCTTAGTGATTAAGTTACTTGCCTGCAAAGCCTAAATACCTGAATTTGATTCCCCAGTACCCACGGAAAGCCAGATTCACAAAATGGTGCATGGTTCTGGAATTTGTTGGCAGTGGCTAGAGGTCCTGTCTCTTTGAAAAATAAATAGATAAAAGTAGGTTGAAAAGCTTTAGTTTTTTTTTTTTTTTCTTTCTTTATTTATTTGAGAGAGACAGAGAGAATGGCTGCACCAGGATCTCCAGCCACTGCAAACAAACTCCAGATGCCTGCGCCACCTTGTGCATCTGGCTTTACATGGGTCCTGGGGAATCGAACCTGGGTTCTTTGGCTTTGCAGGCAAATGCCTTAACCACTAAACCATCCCTCCAGCCCTGGGACAACCTTTAGACCAGAACTGTTCAGGGTTGTGCTCCCTGGCCACTTTATTGGTCAGATCTTGCCACATTCCCTAGGGAGCTGCCCGGTGCTCCTGGGTCATCTGACCTCTACTCCCACTTTTTTTTTTTTTACCTCATTCTCATGAGAGCTAAGATTAAAGGTTGAAGCCACCCTGCCTTGCTAACATTGAGCATTTTGTTTTGTTTTATTTTTATATATTTTTATTTGTTTATTTAGAGTCAGAGAGAGAGAAAGAGGCAGACAGAGTAAATGTGCATGCTAGGGCCTTCAGCCACTGCAAACAAACTCCAGATGCATGAGCCACTTTGTGCATCTGGCTTACATGGATACTGGGGAATTGAACCTGGGTCCGTAGGTTTTGTAGGCAACTGCCTTAACTGCTAAGCCATCCTTCCAGCCCTTGTTTTGTTTTTTTGAGGTAGGTTTCACTTTAGCCCAGGCTGACCTGGAACTCACTGTGTAGTCTCAGACTGGCCTCAAACTCACAGCAATCTTTCCACCCATCTCCTGAGTGCTGAAATTAAAGGTGTACGCCACCATGACTGGATTCAGCTTTTTTTTTTTTTTTTTTTTTTTTTTTTTAGACAAGCCCAATATGGCTGTTTGTTTTTTTTTTAATGTGAGAGAGAATTAATGTGCCAGGGCCTCCAGCCACTGCAGCCAAACTCCAGAAGTGTGTGCCACCTTGTGCGTATGTGCAATCTTGCGTACTTGCATCATCTTGTGCGTCTGGCTTACGTGGGATATGGGAAGTTGAATATGGATCCTTAGGCTTTGCAGGCAAACACTTTAACTGCTAATCCATCTCTCCAGCCCCCAAAATGCTTTTTTTTTTGGTTTTTCGAGGTAGGGTCTCACTCTGGCTCAGGCTGACCTGGAATTCACTATGTAATCTGTAGTCTCAGGGTGGCCTCGAACTCTCAGTGATCCTCCTACCTCTGCCTCCCAAGTGCTGGGATTAAAGGTATGCACCACCATGCCCGGCTCCCAAAATGTTTTTTTTTTTTAATGTTTTATTTATCTAGTAGAAAGAAGCAGAGAGAGAAAGAGAGATTGGGCATTCCAGGGCCTCCAGCTGCTTGAAAGGAACACCAGACGCACTCGTCACCATGTGCATCTGGCTTACGTGGGTCCTGGGGAATCGAACTGAGGTCCTTTGGCTTTGCAGGCAAACACCTTAAGCGCTAAGCCATTTCCCCAGCCCCAAAATGCTTTTTTTTAAAAAAATTATTTATTTATTTGAGAAGGAGCAGGGGAGAGAGAATAGGTGCACCAGGGCTTTTAATCATTGCAAACAAACTCCAGATGCAAGCAGCCCCTTGTGCATCTGTCTTATGTCGGTCCTCAGGAATTGAACCTGGGTCCTTTGTTTTGCAGGCAAGTGCCTTAACTGCTAAGCAATCTCTTCTGCTCACCCCTGAAATGCTTTAGATGGGGCATTAATGGTGTAATCCCAGCTGCCTATAGTGTCAGCTGCTTGGGAAGCTGAGGCAAGAGGATTATGAGCCCAGGAATTTACAGTGAGACCCTGTCTCTTAAAAAGTAAATTTGAGTATGTTTGTGTGCGGTCTCACTATGTTGCTTCTGTTGATCTGGAACTCCAGATCCTCCTACCTGATGGTGAAAGGCATATAACACTCACACAGAACTAAAGATTTTTGTTGACCTATTCTTAGGTGCTAATATATAATAGTTGTATATAGTTACTGACGTTTGTTTAAAGAATGGAGACAGGAAGAGCCAGCGTGACCTTTACTACCCTGCCTGGAGCACAGACCCACCAGAAAGCAGTCCAGCATTGCTGAGCTGTAGTCTGCAGGAGGTGGGGACTATGGGAGGCCAAGAGGCTGTGGGAGGCAGGGCTTTAGAACCTGTGGGAGTACTGAGGAACTGCGGTGGGTACAGCCCTGACAGCCTATAGCCCAGCCATGTTGGCGCTTAACGACATGCTGAAGCAGCAGCTGAGCCTGACCCAACAGTCCATCGAGGCCACTCGCCACCTGCACATCTCTCTCCTGCAGTCCCTGGACAGGGATGCGTTCCACTACCACACCCTGGAGGAAGCCAAAGAGGTGACCACAAGGCATAGTCTTCCGGAGGGTGGTGCTAAAGGGAAGGGGGGGGGGAGGGTGGCACCTCAGAGATGCCCAAGGGCTGTTGGGCCTGCAGGGACAGCAACTCTGGGACCTCACCCAAGGTTGTAGGTGGCAGGGATATGGGGAACTATGGCCCCTTCCAGACTTTTGGACCAAGCCCACTGCGTATCACCTTCCCTCCCCTTTTGTTTCATGATCTAAATATATGTTTATTGTAAAGATAACCCTGTTAGACATGTAACAGTCCATGATCACCAACTGAATTATCTTTTTCAGATTTTCCCTGAACAAAATCTGAGCCATATTATTACATTTAAAGAACAGCATCATTTTATGCAGTTGTGCACTTTTCCCCTCATTTTATTATGTACTTATTTATTATTATTATTATTGGTTTTTTGAGGTAGGGTCTCACTCTGGTCCAGGCTATCCTGGAATTCTCTATGTAATCTCAGGGTAGCCTCAAACTCACTGTGATCCTCCTACCTCAGCCTCACAAGTGCTGGAATTAAAGGTGTGCACCACCACACCTGGCCCCTCATTTTATATATTAATATTTTACTATGTGTTTCTGAAAAAGTCCTTTAAAATACAACCAGACTGCTACAAAAAACTAATTTGGGAGCCTGGGGAGATGGCTTAGCTGCTAAAAGCATTTGCTTGCAAAGCCTGCCAGTGCTGGTTCAATTCCCCAGCCACCCACATAAGGCTGGACACATTGAATTGCAGTGGACAAACAGATATACACACATAAAACAAGAAACTAAATTTTGGGAGATCTAATTTTTTTTTTTCTTTGATGTAGGGTCTCATTCTAGCTCAGGCTGACCTGGAATTCACTATGTAGTCTCAGGGTGGCCTCAAACTCATGGCAATCCTATCTCTGCCTCCTGAGTGCTGGGATTAAAGGTGTGCACCACCATTCCCAGCTGTTTTTTGTTTTTTCAAGGTAGAGTTTCACTCTAGCTCAGGCTGACCTGGAATTCACCATGTAGTCTCAGGCTCGCCTTGAAGTCATAGTGGTCCTTCTACCTTTGCCTCTTGAATGCTGGGACTAATGGCATGTGCCACCATACCCAGCTGAGAACTAATGTTTGCATTTTCTGGGCCTCCTGGGGTGGGATGAAGTCATTTCTTCAGGGTGTCTAATGCTGATGCTAGCTGGGACCCACTCAATTTGCTCAACCCAACCTAAGCCTGCCAGGGTCCAGTGGCCTCACAGTTGTACTGAGGTGACCTGTCCTTCACCTTATAGTACATTAAGTGCCACAGGCCTGCACCACTGACCATGGAGGCCGCTCTGCAAGAGGTGAAGGAAGAGCTTTGAGTACCAGCTGATCAGGACCCACACTTCCAGGTGACATTACATAATTTATGGGCAGGTGAGGTTGAAGGGCCTGGTATGTCCCTGGGCAAATTCCAGCTCAGTAACTGACTGAATACCTTGATTCTTCCAGACCCCGTCTATATAGTGGATTTCTGTGAGGAAAATGACTGGCAGCTGCAAGGACCTGTCTCAGGACTGTAGAAGTGGAACTCACAGCAGGATGGAGGCTACTGGCAAGTCCAAGGGAGACAGTGGAAGCCAGGAGCTCACAATGAACCAGGCTGTCAACATGGAAGATTCCATGCTAGCACAGGAGACAGTCCAAGTGGCCCAAGCACCACTCCCCTAACACACTGTCTCCTTACTCAGCCTGCATACATTTCTGACCTACACACTCAGAGGCGACAATCTTTTTTTTTTTTTTTAAAAAAGGGCTTTATTTGAAGGCAAAACAGTAAAACCCACAAGAAATTGTTAACAGCACACATGTGTTTATCTTGAATCAGACACATCTGAACAAGACACAGATATGGGAAATCTAGAACAAAATTGAGTATTTTGTCACATGGGGTTGAAAAATTGTATAGAGGACTTTGCATTTTAGTGAAGAGAACATTTCAAAAGAGTCTGTACAAATAATGGCACTGCACCAAGCTGCCCCTGGCCCCAGGAGTGGCCAATCCACTGCAGCTACAGCAGAGGCGGCACCCCTCCTGGCCTTACCTCTTGGTGGGGGTGGGCTAAGGGTATGCAAATAAAATGCCAGCTGGGTGGGTGGCCCCCACACTCAGTCTGAATGGGCCGCAATCCAGTGCTGGTGTTGGGTTGGTTCCCCTAGATGAAAACCACAAGCAGAGGTTTTAAGTGGAGGGATACTTGAGATGTCATTCTCTGACCTGAGGATTCCTTAGACCAGTGTCCACAGAAACTTTACCCAGGTCATAACAATAGTATCTGAGGAAGTGTCAACCGTACAACTACAACACCTGAAATAAGGAGTCAGCACACTTCAGAGATGGCGGGTTTCAAATGACTTCACAGGGATCAGCTCAGACTGATACTCCTTTCTCTAAAGCAAAACCAGTGGAGCTGAAAGGAAAACCCTGTTGCATCCTGCAACTTAAAGAGGTTTTGCTTTTCCTTACGGTGTGCACAGAGATGGCACCTGGCATTGGATTCATCACTGCACCGCTAGCAATGGTCTGGGTATCTGAGTGCACGGCTGCAAGAGTCCTGGTTCTTAGAGGTGGCTCAGATCTGACCCAGGGATTGTGTGATACCAACACCGTTGGGTAGGAGGCACACTCGTTCAGAGCTGAAGGGTCTTGGTTTTGCTTCGCAGTAAGGGGACCTGCCAAGGATGTGGTAGCTGTGGCACCTCTTCCTGGGCATGCGCAAAGCCGAGCCCCTCCCAGGTCAGATAGCGTGGCACTCCTGTAGGCTGTGCCGTTGTCAGTCTTCTTTCTCTTCCTTTCGCGCCCCAAACGTGGAGACTGTGTGAGAACCAGGCTGTCACTATGATCCTCCGTGGCCAAGAAGCCAGGAAGGTCCCGCTAGCTGGCGCTACCTGCCCAGGCTGCTACTTACACTCATCCCTGGCCTTCATGCGTGCGATGAAGGAGTAGCTCTTGTTCCGGCGGTAGTTCTCATAGGGGTCATCCAGAGCCACGCCTACGCCCTTGTACTGGTCCCACTTGTCACGGACATCCCCACCCTTGATGGGGTCCTGGATGCCCTGCTCTTTTGCTCCCAGGCCCCCAGAGCCACTCCAGCCTTCAAAGGAAGGAGTGCATGGTTATGGCTATATAGGCGGTATAACCATGTTTCCAGCTCAGCAGGAAAGTTCCCCAGGAAGTCAAAACCCATTCATAGCAAGTAGTTATACACATGACATGAACCCAGCACGACTGATCATCCCTCCGGGGCGGCACCAGGGCAGAGAACACTTACCCATCTTTACCAGCATCTGATGGCCTTTGTTCTCTTCTCCCAGCCTTGAGTCAGGGATGGGAGGTGCTGAATTAGAACCCAGGCCCGCTGCCGTGCTAGAATGAAGAGTCATGTTTTAAAAACAGACACATTCTTACAACAGCTCCCAGAAGGTGGCTTGAGTAAATGCCTTGCACTGTGATTTCAGGTAGCTACTGTTTTATTCTGTCATCACCTTGGAAAGGGTCTCTCTCGTGATGCCCCCAACCCACCCCCGCCTGGGCTTTCTAATGCTTTTTCCAACCCCCAGCATGTTGTCTTCACCCCTGGCCTATGGTGGTCACAGTGCAGTCTTACGGTGGGGTGGGGCTCCGGGACCTCGATCGACGCCTCCTTCCTGGGGAATAAGACTTGGACCGAGACCTTGACCTGGACCGAGAGCGGCTTCGGGAGGACCGGGACTGGCTGCGGCTCCTGTGGGCAGGGGACAGGTGGGTTAGAGGTGGTAGGACGCAGGTGCAGGGCTCCTGCACACTTGAACAGATGGTGGCCTACCTGGATCTGGAACGTGAAGAGGAGCGGGAATGGGAGCGGGAGCGAGACCTGGAGGAGGAGCGTGAAGACTTGGAAGAGCGTGAAGTGGAGCGTGAGGAGGAACGACCTCGGCTCTTCGATCTGCTTCGGGATCTAGATGGGCCACCACTATGGGGAAGAAGTGGTTAGATGGGTAAAGTGGAAGGCAGAGGGACAGCTGATTGAAGCCTCGACCCCATCCCCTGCATCAGGTTACCTGTTCCTCTTCTCCTGGCCCTTGCGCCTACGGGCCCTCATTTTGGCTCGGAAGAACTCATAGAGGCCGTTCTGCTCCCAGCCCTCACTGCAAGACACACGGATGTTCCCATTAGACATGCAGGGACTCTTGAATGCACATGACAGGTACTTCCACTACACACATACTCTGCACGTTATTTAAATTTCACCAGCTTAGCTGGGCTGCTAGCCCTTTTCTTATGGTGACTACAAGGTCTTTCCCAGGCCCATGACATCCTCATTGGAGTAATCTTGACACCAGCTAAGCCAGATGTACTTGGGTAACTTATTCTGACATCATGACTGGACATCCTTCCTAAAGGGCCACCATACATCTCTGCCAGTGATTTACCAGTTCCCTCAGGATGGACATGGTTACCTTAAAGGCTGCTACATAGTGCCAGGATGTGGTTGGGTGGCATCAGGCCCTGCATTTCATCCCCATCACCAGTTCCTTACCTGGCTGCAGCCTGTTAGGTCTCCCCCAAATTACACAGGGATGGGGGAGGTGGGCCAGGAAGGGATGCAAGGCCATTGGTCTTGGACTTAGGGTTCCTGCTGTACCTGTTCCTTGGCCTGTCATGGGAGGGAGGGCTATAGAAGGCCTCTACAGCAGCCAGCAGCCTCTCACTGGGTGGCATGGGGGGTGGGAGGCGGATGTCTTTGGGATCCAAAGGCTTGTACTCATGGTCTTCCAGCTGCAGGAGAATATGGCTGTTGCCCACATACAAACAAAACCCTTCCAGGCCACCCAGGGCAATGGGGAATGAAACACCAGTGAAATAAGTGGTCACAGGGCTTGCCCCACCACTGAGCCCTTTGCTCTTGTCTTTGTTCCCTCCCACAAAGGACTAAGCCTATGTTCCTGGGAGTTGTCACCTTCACAAGTGGGGCCATCAGCCCAGCAGGAAGATCAAAGTAGGGCACATTGGGAACCAGGCTGGGGTCATCGTGGTTGATATGAGGGGGGCCCTGCCGCCGCATGTGGGGAGGCTGCCCATTGAAGCCATGAGGGGGAGGCCCAAAGTCAGGATGCTGGGGCCCAGCCCAGGGCGGGTGCTCATTGATCCCTGGGTGAGGCATACGGTGGCCAGGGTGGTGGTGAGGGGGTCCCATCTCTGCAAGAGAAAACAGATTTCAGGTTTGCTGAACACTGCAAGTTGGGAAGCACTGGCCCATCAGGGTCTCGCATAACTAGTACCCACAACACAGGAATGAGACAAGGGTAAGGCCCACCTGAGGGGACTCAAATGGCCTCTCCAGAAGAAACTGAAAGGGCAACTATCAAACTGCCAAAGAAGCATCACCAGCTAAACTCTTCCAAACCCACATTCTGAAGACCTCACCACACAACTTAAGCAGGGGATTGTATACTGGGAGCAGGATCCTCTTCACAAGACTTAAGTCAAAACAGGAGGTTTGGTGGACCCCAACAGAACATGCCTATGGTCTCTACCAGCAGGACCACAGAAGGATGTCTGCCTAAGACCCAGGGTTGCAGGCCTCCAGAGCTGAGGGAAACACTATGTCTGTGGCTTTTCTGTGCAGCCTGGGTGTTGCAGCAGCTGTTACAAGGAGACATGGGCCTCAAATATGCAGAGACCCATAAATAAACAGAGACAAGAACCGAAATGGTATTCAAAATGCAGACCAACAAACTAAAGGATCTTTTAGTCCAGAGCCCTTGGACCCTTAGGTCCCCACCTACAGATCGGCAGCTGGTGCCTGGCTCCTGGCATGTGTGTGTGCAGGGTTTGAGTGCAGGGTTTAAAGTCAACCGGACAGCTGGCCTGGCTCATGGGAGGTCCTCAAGCCAGAGTGGGGAGGATGGTAAGTAGTGGTCCATCCATGCCTGCCTTTCCCCCTACCCTGAGAGCCAGGGATGGGTTCCTTGGTTACCCCACAGCGCTCTCTCTGCCTGTTATTTCCACTGGAGGCATCAGATGGCACAGCAGGCACACAGTGGCAAGTTAGCTGGTACCTTCTGCCTCCAGAGCAGAGAGGCAGGCCTGGGATGCCTTACTGGGCCACATTCAGTGATGGCCTCCACGTACCTGCTGGGAAGTCCCCCTGTGGGTAGTCGAAACGGTGAGGGTAAGGTGGCCGCTCAAAAGGGTGGCGTGGGGGAAAGTCATCCTGCATGAAGCGGGGTGGGAAGCGGTTGAAGTTGTGGGGGTGAGGCGGCTGGTTGAACTGTGGATGCTGCTGGTGAGGTGGGAAAGGCCCACGGAAGTGGGGTGGCCGCTGCATGCGGAAGGGTGGCTCGCGCTGGGCACCGCCCCAGGGTGGTGGCTCATGCTGGTTGTTCCAGGGTCCCTCAAACTGGCCACTCCAGTTGGGGTCAGGCTGGTTGTTCCAGGGTGCGTCACGCTGGCCGTTCCAGCCAGGATCCCCACGCTGCTCACCCCACATGCCTTCATGGCTGTTGTTCCAGGGTGGGCAGTGGGGCGGCCCGCCCTGGTGGTGTGGGTATGGGGGCTGTTCTGGGGGCTACAAGGCAAAGCACAGAAATGACACTGGGCAGGACCTGAGTTATAGCCAACCTGCCAGGCAACCATCCTATCCCAGCCCGTTATGTAGTGTAAAATGACCAGACCCTCTCAAATACGCATGCAACCCCATGGTCAAGGCTGCTACTGGACACTGGGTTACTGCGCTTGCAGGCAGGATCAAATGTTCCCTCCTCCTTGCCCTCAGAAGGAGGGATCAGGGGTGTGATCATCTCAGAACTGTGTTCCAGTGTCCCTAGGAAAACGTACCCCACTGCCTCAGTCCCATACCCTTTTCCAGGCCATCTCAGGACCAGCTGAAGAGCTTGCCCTCATTTCCTTGTTCTACACCCATACAATAGCTGTTTGTATCACTTAAAGTGGACATGGCCAAATCTGGCTCAGGAGACATGACAAGAATGTGCACAGGTAAGGCCAACAGGGCCCCTGGGCCAGACAGGTATGCTGTGCAGGCCTCACCACCAGGCTGGTGGGGTACCCTTATCCTCTGTCTTCCAAGAAAGCCCAACTGCCAATAACAGGAATGATTTCTAAATGTGCAAGATACCATGCAGGCAGGCCCTACTAACCTTGAGTTCCTTGCTTTTGAGTGGGAGGTTTTTATAAACAGGGCTTTGATAAAAGGCTCAGGACAACATGGAATTTAATCTTCCTGCCTCAGTCTACTACGGGCTGGGATTCTAAGCATGCTGTATTTCAAATAGGTCTAACTCCCCATTCTTTTTCTTTGTGGTTTTGGGGATGGAATCTGGGGCCTTGCACATGCCAGACAATCTGCTCAAGTAGCACCTGTCCTTATCCTCCAGCTGTGTGGTGGACTCACTGACCTAGGAAGAAGCTCCAGTGTGTTCACAGATCTGAACCTGTGTAGGTGAAGGGCCTGTTTCCCCACCTCTAACATGAGAGCTGTTTCCTCAGAGACACCCACAATGTGCCCACCCCACAGGCTCAAAGTCAGCACTGAAAATGTCAATCTTGTCAAGTCCTAAATCTGAGACTTAGAGCCCACTACTCACAAAAAGCCCAGAGCTGAATCCCTATCACCCTTCTGTGTTCCCCAGGGACATCGAATGGTAAGGAAGGCCATGTCACAAGACAACCAGCCCCACTCCTGGGGAAAAGGTATGGACTGTATCATAAGGTTCCATCTAACTGCACCTAAAAAGCTGTGGCATGTTCTTGTTCACCTTACATGACTCCTGCCTTGTCTAGAGGTTTCCTATCCTGAGTCACCCAGTCAGAGTCCTAGGATCTCACCCCAGGAAATGCTACTATCTACAAAGTTCTAAAGACATTAGACACTCTACCCTAGCCAAACTCTTGCTCTCCACAGATTTCAAGAAGTACCTGCTGCTGGCCCCAAGGGGCAACAGGGTGCGGCTGGTCAAACCATGGGGGCTTGTTAGGTGGGATCTGCTCGTGCGGTCCTGGACCCCGGGGACCACCACCAGCGGGATCCTGGACCCCTCCTGTGGTGTCATACTCGGAAGAACCAGGCATCTGGATGGGGGGCTTGTTGTCATCTAAACCCAGTTGAGAGATAGTGATAGTTAGAGGTGGTCACTGGCCTGCAGAAACCACATGGGCAAGCCTAGGCTGGGGCTCTGGGCTCATGCTTCTCACCCCAGTGGGAAGTACTACCACCACTACTCTCCAGGGAAGGGACAAGACAGGGTAGTCTCACAATGCATAACAGTTCTCTGCAATATACATGGCTATTCTGGCTGTCTTAATTTTAGTTTGCTGAAAATTTTATCAAGGTTTTTGTTTTTCTTCTTTTGGTTTTCCAAGGTAGGGTCTATAGCCAAGGCTGACGTACATCATACATGTGAATCTACAGGCCAGGAAAATGACAGGTATCCTTCCTCTATTGCTCATCTGCCTTACTTCCTTGAGATGGAGTCTCTCTGAAACAGAAGCTACTATATTTGCAAGCCAGCAATTCTTCACTTTCTACCCCCCACAAGACTGGGGTTACAGGCATATGTGGAAATTCTCAGCTGTTTACATGGATGCTGGTGAATCAAACTCAGGTAGTCTCAGGTCCCCATGCTTGTGTGGCAAGTTCTCTCAACTACTGAGTCTTTTCCCAAACCTCTGAAACTATTCTGATAGTCTTGTTCTGTAGTCAAGCCTGGTCTGGAATTTGAGATCCTCTTACCTGTGTCCCAGTGCCGGGATGACAGGCACATGCCACTACACACAGCTCATTTTAGATTATGATTTCTACACTTTTGTTCAGAAATGACCATACCATATGTGTGTATATATGTATATACATGCATGTGAGGAATCATCTACATGTATGTGATACACATATATGTATATATGGGACATATAATATTCACCAAACATACACATGCATACACATATACACCTATTTAGAGGTGGGGCTGAAATCAGGGTCTTGTGTGTGTGTTAAGTATAGGACCTTCTGCTGAACCCCAATGTTGAACTGCACCTTTAATCCTGCTTGGTCTGTGGTCAGCTTGCATTAATTGCTAATCTGCTCTTCCTATTCTTGGGACAGCTCAGACTAGCTGCAAGACTGCTAGAGGTAGTGGCCTGGCCTAAGCTAATGAGCAAATTAAAACCTGGCCCCAGCAGCAGGTATGAAGCTACATAGTTGACCATGCTCAGGAGCGGCAAAGGGAGCCTCATACCTGGCTGAGTCGTGGGTGGGATGGCTGGGGTTGGTGCTGGGGCCGGGGGAGGAGCAGGGGGAGGTGGCGTGGCCTTCACTTCTGTTTCCATTTGTGGCATCTGAATCTGCTGCTGCTGCTGCTGCTGCTGTTGCTGCTGCTGGGCCAGGCTGTTGACAAACTCTTCATGCTGTGTCTTGAGGCTCTGGATCTGCTGCTGAAAGGCCAGCTGCACAGGCTGCACCACTGAGGAGTACTCATTGATGAGAGTTGCCTGGCAGAGAGAGGAACACCTGCCACTCAAGACACCAGCTTGGGCCTTGTCACCTTCTCAAATATGAAGCCAAAGCACAGGTGCCTAGAGCAGACAGGCTGCTGACAAAGCAATCAGCATGGCTATGACAGCCACAGGGTGTGTGGGGTCAAACCAAAGATCTGATAAGGAGAGCATCACTGAGGGCAGTTTTAAACTTCCTTGGAATGGGCACATGCAACTCTGGCCACAGAGGACTAGGACTTCCTGTGTGGCACTGAGAAAGCTATAATCCCTGAGTCTCAAATTCCTCTCCGGCAGGATGGGACAATAGTCCCTACTGGTTCTGTGATGCCTTCAGGGTGATGCACACAGGCAGGGCTGTGGCTCAGGCAGGCAGGCAGCACTCACCTGATACTGACCAAGCCCCAGGGCTGGGCTCTGCAGCTGTTGAATGATTGAGTCATCAAAGTAACCATTCTTCTCCCAGAGCTGCAGGAGCTGGATGTAGAAAGGAGAGGAGAAGTCAGGCAGAGCCCATTCTCTCTGGCCCAGCCCAAACCCTCCCCAGTAACTCCACGAACCCTGGCGATCTTCTGTTGCTTGTCCTCCTCCACAGCCAGGAAGCTGGTGCAATAGATGGGCACCACCACCTTCTGCAGTGCGGCCAGCAACTCTCGTGCCTGCTTGCGCTGGCTGTGAGGGAGAGACCTTCCGCGCATCAGGGCCCTGGGGCGGGACCCAGCCACGCGCCCGTTACCATGGCAGCTCCAGCCACAGCACCCTCTGCCTTCTGGGGAAATGGGCCCACAGCCCGGCAGAGCAATGGCTGGGTGCCCTGCAAGACTAGTGTGAGGGTGTGATCTTGAGGGATGGATGAAGGGTAGAGAACTCAGTCCAGGGTTGTTTATAGAGTGAGGAGACTTTCCTCACTTGTTTTGATGTCAAATAAGCCTTCCTACCTTTCCATCCCAGGTAGTATGAGGACAGAAAGATAAAGTCCGGCAAATCCCCAGGTATGTGCAAAGGGTAAAATGGGGTAGAGGTGGGGGTGTCAGGGACTTGCTGTGCTGAAAGGAACTTCAGCCTGGACCACCCTCTCAAGACTGTGTGCCCTTTTGCCAGCTATACATCTGATAGAGGATTAATATCTAGGACGTACAAAGAACTCAAAAACTTAAATAAGAAATCAAATAAGCCAATTAAAAAATGGGCTATGGAACTAAATAGAGAGTTCTCAAAAGAAGAAATACAGATGGCATATAAGATCTAAAAAAATGTTCTACGTCCCTAGTCATCATGGAAATACAGATTAAAATTACGTTGAGAGCTGGAGAGAGATGGCTTAGCGGTTACGCGCTTGCCTGTGAAGCCTAAGGACCCTGGTTCAAGGCTCGGTTCCCCAGGTCCCACGTTAGCCAGATGCAGAAGGGGGCACACGCATCTGGAGTTTGTTTGCAGAGGCTAGATGCCCCGGCGCGCCCATTCTCTCTCTGCCTCTTCCTCTCTCTGTGGCTGTTAAATAAATAAAAAAAGATAAAAAACAACAAAATAATAAAACTACATTGAGATTCTATCTCATTCCTGTCAGATTGGCTACCATCATGAAAACAAATGACCATAAATGCTGGCGAGGATGTGGAGAAAGAGGAACCCCTCTACACTGCTGGTGGGAATGCAATCTGGTCCAGTCATTGTAGAAATCAGTGTGGAGGTTCCTGAGACAGCTAAAAGTAGATCTACCATCCAGCTATAGCACTCCTAGACATAAATCCTAAGGACTCATCTCATTACCTTAGAGATACTTGCTCAACCATGTTTATTGCTGCTCTATTCACAATAGCTGGGAAATGGAACCAGCCTAGAAGTCCCTCAACTGATGAGTGGATAACGAAGATATGGCACATTTACACAATGGAGTTCTATTTAGCAGTAAAGAAAACTGAAGTTATGAAATTTGCAGGAAAATGGATGGATCCAGAAAGGATTATATTAAGTAAGGTAACCCAGGCCCACAAAGCCAAGCGTTGCATGTTCTCTCTCATATGTGGATGCTAGCTACAAATGATCAGACTTCCATGTGAGTAGAAAGAAAACTCAGTAGCAAAGGTCAGTAAACTAGAAAAGAAATATAAAGGGAAGAGGATGGTATTGTGTGTGTGTGTGTGTGTATATATACATATACATATACATATACATATACATATATGTAGAAGAATAGATTAATGGGGGTGAAAAGGCCCAAAGTGAGGTCAGGGGAAGAGACTGAGTAAAGGAAAGGTGGTAGGAGGGATAATCAAAATCTAAGAGGATATAAATAAATCATATGGAACACTCAGGAGCCATAGATTGTTGCTAGAAAATTTTCAGTTCCAGGGATGGGATACCTTCCAGTGAGTTGTTGGCCAGGGAGGTCCCTAATGCCCCCAAAACATTATAGGCCATTGCCGAGACCCTTGGTTTCCCACCAGGAATAGATGGTAAGACCCTACTGCTGAAGACTCCACATAAACTTGAGCTGCAAGGCCACTGAGAAATCCTGCTGATAACCGCCTCCATGTAGACCAGCTGATAAAGCTGGAAGAAATGATTCTGCATGGAGTTCAATGGGAGAAAGAGAAATCACCAGTGAAGATACTTAACAGTGGACACTGCAAGCCTTGTATTTGATCAGCCAGGCCAAATGAGCCAAAGGGTGCAATAATGGCACATCTGACATGGTGGAAACCAACTGCCTTCTAAATGGACTGGAGGGCCACTCCATGGGAGGGAATACATCCCTGATACTGAAACTTAAAACAGGGATAGTCATGAGCCCTAGGGGTGTTAACATCTGCTGCTGCCTGGCTAAATGTATACACTATGCTTATCAAACTGCCCAGTAAGCACTTCTCTTAATGTTCATATCCTTATATTAATGCTACTCTCACTTTTGGTAGAGAATCTTCTCTTTTCAGAAGGCAGTGACCTTGGGACAATTCAGATGGTATCAAAGTGCTGGAAAGAAGTGACTGAAGTGCTCAGTACTGTAATATCTCTATCACACCTTCTAAGGTCCAGGGTTTATTGTGGAAGAGGTGGTGGAAAGAATGTAAGAGCCAAAGGAAGGGTAGGACTCCTTACAATGTGCTTCTCCAGACACAAAATGGCCTGATTATCCATGACCTCACAGTGCCTGACACTACCTACACAAGACCCTCATAAGAGGAGGAAAATATCAGGTCATCAAAATAAAAGAGACTGATAGAGAGGGGGAGGGCATATGATGAAGACTGGAGTTTCAAAGGGGAAAGGGGGGGGGGTATTACCATGGGATATTTTTTATAATCATGGAAGTTGTTAATTAAAATTTGGAAAAAAAAAAAAGTGTGCGCGCCCTGCCCCTCATAGCCAAAGTACAACTGCACGGGGCATAAACCACCTATGAAGTGCTGTGATTGGCTCAAGGGTAGGAAGAAGTTTGTCTGGCACATCCAAGGCCCTGGTTTCTACACCTAGAACTTTTAATGCCAGTACTCTGGAGGCAGAGGTAGAAGGAGCACTGTGATTTTGAGGCCACTCTGAGACTACATAGTGAATTTCAGGTCAGCTTGGGCTAGTGCAAGACCCTACCATGAAAAATAAGACAATACCAAATAAATAAGTAAATAAATAAATGAATGAGGAATGGTTGGAAAGATGGCTCAGAAGTTAACAGTGTTTGCTTGCAAAGCCTACTGGCCTGGGTTCAATTCCCTAGCACCCAGGTAAAGCCAGATAGATGCACAGTGGCACATGTGTCTAGAGTTCATTTACAGCCGCAAGAGGCCCTGGCACACCCATTCTTTCCTTTGTTCAAAAAAGAAAGGAGCTGGGAGATGGCTCAGTGGTTAAAGGTACTTGCTTATGCAAAGCCTGCCACACAGCCTGGGCTTGATCCTCCAATACCCACGTAAAGCCAGATGCACTAAGTGCACACACATCTGGACTTCATAAGCAGTGACAAGAGGCCCTCTTATCTTATCTCTGCTTGCAAATAAATATTTAAAAAAAAAAAAGAGCTCTTCCTTGTGGCACCATGAGAACCGCCAGAGCCTGGGGCCCGTGCAGCCTGGAGCTCAGTGTCCAGGCCCGCTGTGGAAGCGGCATCAATGTGGGACAGCTGGAGAGTAGAGCGACATCCCAACATGTGGTTGGACTCGACTGTGGTGGATCGACAGACAGCAGAGGATTAGAACCAGAGCACCTTAGGCATCCTTCATGAGGTATTGAGAACTGAAGCATTCCAGTTGGTGTCAGCTCAGCCTAGGAGGTGGTTACTTTCCCCAAAGGATGCAAAGAACAGCAGCTGCCACCAGCCATTCTGAAAACTTCTAGTACACTCACTTTTGGTATTTGGCTGTTTACTGACAGCCAAGAGATGTCTTGACAACTACTACCACAGGCACACTGGGTATCATTCATTAACCTGCCTACCAGAAGGTTTTTTAATATCTTTTAAATAATGAACTGCTCACAAAATTGTTTGGCATTGTACTTGGAAGAGTGGGCTCTTTAAGCCAAAAAGCTATTCAAAAAAAGTAACTTTGTACAGTTACTTTAACTAGAACTATAAAAGCATGGTCTTTGGCTAAAAAAAGAAAGAAGAAAAGAAAGGAAAGGGCACATATCTTTAATCCCAGCAGAGGTAGGAAGACTGCTGTGAGTTCAAAGCCATCCTAAGACTACATAGTGAGTTCAAGGTTAGCTTGGGCTAGAGTGAGAACCTACCTCGAAAAATCAAGGGCTGGGGAAATGGCTTAGTGGTTAAGGTGTTTTCCTGCGAAGCCTAAGGACCCTAGTTCGATTCCCCAGGACCCAAATTAGCCAGATTCACAAGGAGGTACATGCTTCTAGAGTTCGTTTGCAGTGGCTAGGTGTGCACATTCTCTTTCTCTTTCAAATAAATAAATAAGCAAGAAAGCAAACAAGCAAACAAGACAGCCAGGTGTGGTAGTGTACACCTTTAATCCCAGCACCCAGAAGGCAGAGATAGAGGAGGATCACCATGAGTTAGAGGCCACCCTGAGAATACAGAGTGAATTCCAGGTAGCCTTGGCTAGAATGAGACCCTACCTTGAAAAACCAAAATAAACAAATTAAATTAAAAAAAAACCCCACAAACTAAATAAGAAAAGCAAATGGCCCAGGGAGGTACCTGTAGAATGACCCATGTGCTGACCCCAAGAAAAAAAGGGGAGATGGGTGGCCAGCAGCTGGAGGCCAAGGTTGGGGAGGGTGGTACAGGCAGGAGCCCTGTGTGAGCAGCACTGGACTTTGAAAGTGGATAAGGAAGGGTTACCAGGGAAGAAGAGAAAGGCCATCCACACAGAGATGCTTGGTACTCAGAAAGACAGAAGTGGAGAGTGCAACAAGCTGCATTTCTCAGCAGAAGATAAGTCAGGGGTGAGGCAGGGAAGGGCTATATGTGCTAGAGATAGGGAGAAAGGGACCCAGGGAGAAAAGCCAGGTCAGGCTCACCAGTTTGTACTGGTCTCACAGGAGCCACGCAAACCTACTCAAGTCTTCCCTGGCAGCACAGTCAGAGGCTAGCAGGGAGGCCAGTACTGTCAGCTGTACCACTAAACCCTAACCTCATCCCAGGGCTTCACAGAAGTTGGAGCCACAGAGACATGAGGATGCCCAAGACTAATGGGACAGAGGGTTAGCAGAAGTGGCCCCCTCAGAGCCCAGGGAATGTGTCAAGGTGGAAAGGAGTCTCCACAGCAGAGCAGTCAAATAGCTGTGCATGGGGTGGGCCAGTGAGAGGGCCCAGCAGCAGAGATGGCTGAGGGGGAGTAAGAGGTGGTGGTGTCGCCCAAGGCCTGCCTTGCCCTGGAGGGGTGGGAGCAGTGGGGACAGTGGCCCAGTGTATGGGAACCATGAGGGGGGCTGGAGCCACATACTCACCAGTGGTGCAGCACATCATTGATCAGGTAGATGAGGTGCAACCGCAGCTCGAAGTGTGCCCCGTCAGCTGTGATGCGGTTGCGCAGGTGGCCAGCCATCAGCTCGCAGTGTGGTGGAGACTTGGCATTGCTGAACATCCAGTTCTTCCCGGCCTGGAACATCCAGCCCGGGGTAAGTGGGCCAGCCTAGGTCAGCATGCACACCATGGAGGATACTCCACCCACCCTTGTGCTCACTGAGATGGCATCTTTGGTGCAGGTGTCAATAATGGGTTGTAGCAGGTTGTCAAACTCGGTCATATCCAGCTGTGTCTCCTCTAACAGTTTCTGCATCTGCTGTTCCACTGCATGTGCTACAGCCGCTGTCACCTGTTCCTGGGAGGTCAAGAGGGACAGAGAGGGTGTGAGGAGACCTGACCCAGAAGAGTCCTGACTCACTCAGCACAGGTGTCTGCCCTCAACACATGCCATAATAGCCTGACCATGGTCCTACTTAGAGGGGTCCCCACGGCTACAGATGTCCAAAGAACACATGCAGTGACTTCACTGGCATGAAAAGCACCCACAGAGCTGGGGCCAGGGAAATAGCAGCGGAGAGCACAGGCCCTTGCTAATGAATCAGCCTTCATGACAGCTGGCTACCGTGTTGCAATGGTCCCTGGAGGGACATACCTGTCGCAGGGCCAGCAGATGCTGCTCCTGCTGCTGCAGGTTCCACTGGCTCTGCTGGATGAGCTCGTCCACAGATGGGGCACCCTGGGCTGGTGGGATGGGTGCTCCAGGGGCTAGTGGAGGCTGTGATAGTGGGGGCAGAGCTGCAGTTGGCTCCAGTTCTGGGGCTTGCTGCTTGCAGATGACTAGGTGAGGAGAGACAGAGCCTGTGAGCATGTGGCAAGTCCAAAGGTCCCCTCAGCTATGGAGGGCCTAGTACACCTATACCAGGTATGTCATGCCATCCCATGTCGGCCAGCCACCCTCCCTACCACTGGGTCCAGCTCTCCATCCACCATCCACCTCACGGGACAGCCCCAGGCCTTACCTACACTCTCATCCACACTTCCCACTGCTGCATTTGATCTTTATGTGGAGAACCATGGAACTGTCACTTCCCTGCTCTGTCATCTAGTCCTCATTCAATGTCCCTAACGCGCAGGCTGAGGCTGAATCCACCCACTTTCCCATCTCATCCAGGACTGCTGAGTCGATGCAGAACACAGGCATGACTACTGATGGAGATGTGACACCTCTCCCAAGGGCATCTTTGACCTGTGCCACTGTGCCTTAGTTTCTCCTTTCACTTTCAAGACATGTGATGCTCTGAAGGGCAGGGCAGCACACCCCTGACACCTGTCCCATTTCCTTTTGGTAACTCTTCAAATCTGTACCCCTTGAGAATGGAAACCTTCTGAATCCAGGACCTCTCCAGCTTGAGCCATCAGTAATACTCCCACTCTGCCAGATGGCCAGGTTTCTGACAGATGAGAATGTAGGGGATATGGCTAGTCTACTGGAACTCCCAAGGCCACCCCAAGAAGAACCTACCACTGGACAATGTCAAAGAGGGGAGGGTGAGATGAAAGGTGACACATGTTTCCAGGGTCTATAAGCAGCATCTGGTTACTACTGCTTAGCTCTTAGCTCACTGCACGAGACAGGCCTTGCTGGAGCTCTGGATCCCATCCTAGTTCATCTCTCAGTCTCTGCTTCCAAGGGAGCCAGTGCAAGTCTACACTCTAGTTCAACTGATCATGTGGTCAGGGTTTTCTAAAGTCCATGCAAAGTTACTGCACTTCTCACTTCCAATTCCAGATGCCCACTCTGCACCTTGGGCTGTTTCCAAGACTGGCACAGCAATCTACCTGGATAGAGACATGCCCTCAAACTAGCCAGCCAGCCACTAGACCACACACCTTGATGTCACTGCTCACAGCTCTGCTCTCACCTGCATCATCTGTGGAACATAACATGCCACGTCTTTCCCCTTATACATGGTGGGCAGTGCTTCTGCCTAGCATGGAGTGACAAATCTGGGAATGGCAAGTGAGCATTTGGACACTCTCAGCAATGCAACACTGCGCTGCTTATACTTTTTTTTTTGTTTCTTTTCTTTTTTGGGGGAGGGTGGTTGAGGTAGAGTTTCACTCCACTCCAGGCTGACCTGAAATTCACGGTATCACCTTAGGGTGGCCTTGAACTCACAGCAATCCTTCTACCTCTGCCTCCCAAGTGCTGGGATTAAGGCATGCACCACCATGCCTGGTTCACTTTTATTGTACTTCACAAAAAGTACAGGCCCACAAAAATTTTGTTTGTTTTTGTGTGTGTATATATGCATGTGCATTCACATGCCAAGGCCTCTTGCCACTTTTACCCCCCTATTTTTGAGGTAGGGTGTTACTCTAGCCCAGGCTGACCTGGAATTCACTATGTAGCTTCAGGGTGGCCTCAAACTCATGGTGATCCTTCTACTTCTACCTTCAGAGTATTGGGATTAAAGGTTGCTCCACCATGTGAAGTTTTTGCCACTTTTTTGCACTGGGCTTACACAGGTGGCATGGGAATCGAACCTGAGACACTGACTTTGTAAGCAAGTGTTTTTAACCAATGAATCATCTTCCCAGCCCCTCCATGGAAATTTTAAACAACAAAACTAAACACTGGTTCTTCATCATAGAGCTTGCCAAATACCATTCTAGAACAATCCTGCTGCTTACTGCTGGGGTGACCTGCAGCCCTTCCTGAGCTCCCTAAGCTTCCAGGTTATGTTTGCAGTTTCTCTGGAAGTGGCTCTCTTACTCTGTACCCTCCCTTTTGGCCAAGCCTGAATCCCTTCCCCAGAACTCAGAGCCCCTCACTACTCCTCACATGCCTTTGTGTGTGTGTGTGGGGGGGGGAGGGGAGAATGAACTGACACACCAGGGCCTCCAGCCACCACAATCAAACTCCAAGCACAAATGGCCCCTCGTGTGCATATGTGACCTTGCGCATGTCACCTTGCACATCTGGCTTAAGTGAGATCTGGAGAGTTGAACATGGGTCCTTAGGATTCACAGGAAGGTACCTTAACCATAAAGCTGTCTCTCCAGCCTGAAAGCTATCTCTTTTCACCTGGCTAACTCTGCCATGCTCTGTACATTCCAGCTGAGATGCTATTACCTCCTATTCTCAGTCTGCCCCTGCCACAGGCATTCTCCTTTCCATAAATCTACATGGTCCCAATGTGTGACCCACCAGGTAGGCATGGTCTTCCTGATCAGCTCCTGTTCACAGTTACTTCCACTAAGGCACTGTCCAAGACCAGAGTGTGTTGTAAGTGCTTGACCCATCAAGGTCTGTTCTATCTCAGGGGGTTCTGGCTCACTGACTACCACTTTCCTATGTCGATGCCACAAGTATTTACTGACTCTTAGAGCAACTAATGCAGAGGCTGAGGCTTGCCACTGGACATGAAAGATGTGGGTCCTACCCTTGGGACACTTGCAATCTGCTCACTCGTTATCCATTATTCAAAGACCAGCTTTTTCCAGTGTAGTGGTTTATGTTGATAAAACCAGCACTTGAGAGGTGGAGGCAGGAGGATTGCTGTGAGCTGGACAACAGCTTGAGGTACAGTTTTAGGCCAGCCTGGGCTACATTGTGAGATACTATCTCAAAACAACAAAAACAGCTGTTTCCTAACACCATCTTACAGAGTGATGCCCAACTAAGTCAGCAACAATAAACATATGGCAAAACCCACAAAACAATGCAATCTGTGCATTTGAAAGGCACAGAAACTCTGCTGGAATTACAGGGAGTTCACAGAGGGGCGGGAACAGCTCCTGCCCCAGGTATGGTTCTCTGTTTTCAGCCCTGAAGTACACTGAAGGAGTTCGATTGCGGATCCCAGGTGAATGGATAACCTCATTCTCCATGACACAAGAACCCAGCAGCCGATCTTGGTGCCAAGCTCTAGGAATAGAAGGCAAGGCAAAGACCCAGCTGCCCCTCTTCACAGAAAAAAAGGATTATGAGACCCCCAAATAAAGCGGGTTATGGCCGAGCACATAAGGGGACTTACGCTGCTGCTGCTCCAGCGCCAGCTTGCACTTGTAGTAACTGTAGAACTCGCCTCCGAATAGAAACGAGAATTTCGGGTTGTCCTTCTGCTTCTCCATCGTCATCTTCTCAAACTCCGGCCCGTTACGGGCCACGAACTGAGCGAGCTTGTCGATGACATTTCGAAGCTCCTGATCTGCAGGACAGAGAAAAGGCCACGCGGGGCGTCAGCGAAGACCGCTCAAACCTGGGGAGCCAGGAGCTCCAACCTCCTGTTCGTCTAGCAGAGATCCTTAGGGGTGGGTCCCACCGAAGCGGCTCTGGTACGGGTCCCGATAGGGACCACACGCTCGCCTAGAAAGCGGGGACCCGCAGGAGAGGCCGAGACGGAGCCGCGAGGCCGCGCCCTGCCCCCTCTCTCAGGCCTCGCGACTCCCAGCGGCGCAGCAGACCGACAGGGATTTCCGGGGAGAGGCCGAGGGTCTTCGCTCTCGGCTGGGCCTCACCGTCAGGCGGCAGCGGAATCTCCATGGCTGCGGCCGCGGGGAACGTCCTCCAGAGCCGCACGGTCGCCCACCAGCGCGGTCCGCGGAACTCGGCCGGAAGTGGCGCGAAGGAGCAGTTCACCACGGCCTCGAGGGCAGCTTCGGCTCTCCACTTACGGCAGTCGCTGGGAAACCTCGGAAGTGATGACGAGAGGAAGGCGGGAATCAGCCGCGCGACGACCTATGCGTGGGAGGGGCTAGCGACGCGCATGCGCGGGCGGGTCGCCGTGCTGCTGCGAGTTGGGTTGCGTAGAGTGGCCCGAGCCGCAGAGGAAACCCGGCTGTTTTACTGGCTGTCTTCCCCGCACGTTGGAGTCTGGGGACTTCCTGCCTGGGTCAGGGGTTCCGTTCCCTCCCATCAGGTGCGTTGAGGAGACTGAGTGAGGTTCGGGGTGAATATCTTCCTGCCCTATCCAGGAGGGGAAAGAGAAATTGCCCGGCGCTGGGCTTGGGAAATTAGAACTGACCATTCCCTGCTCGCTTCCTTCTGTTGGGCTCTTGGCTCAGGTAACAACTTTGAGGTTGGGGGGGTCTTCTTCCCCTTTCTCTTAAGTGTAGCGTCATCGTAAAAGTTGCAACGATTTTGCTTCTAAAATTATGATGGTAGTTCATGCTCAGTTGTAAGGAACTGTAATCAGAAGCAAAGATAGAGCAGCGTGAAGGGTGGCAGTCTCCTTTATTGTTTTATTTAGTTTGTTTGGCTTTTTCTTTTTTTGAGATAGGATCTGTAAGGAAAGTGTAAGAGAAAAGCGAAAGACAACACCAGACTTGATCTCTACAGACTGTTTATTGAGAGAAACCCCGAGGGGTCAGCAGCCTTCCCGCGGAATGAAAGTTAAAGCACTGGGCCAGGCTGGGGTGTAAGCTCCTAAGAAGGATCCTAAGAAAAACAGACTGTGCCAGCGCAGGTCCAAGGGAAGTAGATAAGGAAGTGTAGTTATTTGTGTCCTTGCTCAGAGTAAGCCTTTTAGCCAAATTGTGTAGGGAAGACAACCCACCAGACGTTTCTGTTCCCTCAAGGTTTTCTGAGGTAAGGGAAGTTTATCAATCAGGAGTAGCCTGCATGTCTCTGTGACTTCTTTATTGCCTGCTAGTTTTAGGGAGAGTTATTAACTCTAGCTCCCTCTAGTATTAGGGAAGGCTGTTAACCCTTCAGAGTCTCGCTCTAGGCCAGGCTGACCTGGAATTCACTGTGTAATCTCAGGGTGGCCTCGAACTCACAGCATTCCTACCTCTGTCTCCCAAGTGCTGGTATTAAAGGCCTGCGCCAGCACGCCCTGCTCGTGTTAGGTTTTTTGAGACAGGATCACATGTAGCCCACACTGGCCTCGAACTCCTCCTGATCCTATGTGTCCACCTCCCAAATGCTGGGCAGACAAGTGTGTGCCCTCATGGCCGATTTATTTATTTATTGTTTTTATTTTTAAATTTATTTGAGAGGGAGAAAGAAGCAGAGTGAGAGAGGGGGAGGCACACCAGGGCCTCCAGCCACTGTAAACAAACCCCAGATGCATGTTCCACCCCCCTGCCCTTGTGCATCTGGCTTACGTGGATCCTCTGGCTTTGCAGGCAAGTACCTTAACCGCTAAGCCATCTCTCCAGCCCTATTTATTGTTTTTGTAAACACACACACACAGCTCCACGTGGTGGTGCACACCTTTAATCCTAGCACTCAAGAGGCAGGCAGAGGTAGGGGGATTGCTATGAGTTCAAGGCCACCCTGAGACTACATAGTGAATTCCAGGTCAGCCTGGGCTAGAGTGAAACCCTACCTTAGAAAACCAAAAAAAAAACAAAAAAAAAAAAAAAACATTTGATTTTACTTATTTGACACAAACACAGAGGCAGGTAGAGAGAATGGGTGCACCAGGGCCTCTAGCCACTGCAAACGAAATCCAGATGCATGTACCACTTTGTGCATCTGGCTTTACGTGGGTACAAGGGAGTGAAACCTGGCTCCTTTGGCTTTACAGGCAAGCGACTTAACCGCTGAGCCATCTCAACAGTCCCCCCCACTTAAAAGTTTTTATTTTATTTATTTGAGACAGAGAGAGGGAGGAGAGAGAGAGAGAGAATGGGCATGCCAGGGCCTTTAGCCACCACAAACAAACTCTAGATGCATGTGCCACCTTGTGCATCTGGCTTATGTGGAACCTGGAGAGTCGAACTTGGGTCCTTAGGCTTTGCAGGCAAGTGCCTTAACTGTTAAACTTTCTCTCCAGCCCCTTGTTTTGTTTTTTTTAAGGTGAAGTCTCACTCTAGTCCAGGCTGACCTGAAATTCACTATGTAATCTCAGGGTGACTTCAAAATTACTGCAATCCTCCTACCACTGTCTCCCAAGTGCTGGGATTAAAGGCAGGCACTACCATGTTCAGCCAGATTTTTTTTTTTTAGTTTCTTTTTGAGATGGTCTTGCTATGTAGCCTTGACAAATCCGGTATTCTGTTGTCCAAGATATCCACGAACTCGTAGCAATCCTCTACCTCCTGAGTGCTAGGATTATAGGCCCTATGCCATCACAGCTGGTTTAGATGTCCCCTTCGATATGACCCTGTTGATTTGACATTACCGTTGTTAGCACTTGGTTTATTATAGTATTGGGAGTAGGCAGGAGTTTGGAACTTTAGAAAGGAAAGCTTTTCATCAACAGGAATTTCTGTGCAGTTGGTCACTGACTATGGTTAAAAATAAACTAGTGGGGCTGGAGAGATGTCTTAATGGTTAAGGAACTTACCTGCAAAGCCTAAGGACTCATGTTCAACTCTCCAGGTCCCACGTAAGCGAGATGCTCATGGTGACACAAGCACACAAGGTTGCACATGTGCATAAGGTGGTGCATGCGTCTGGAGTTGGTTGCAGTGGATGGAGGTCTTGGTGTGCCAATTCTCTCCCCCTCTCTGGCACTCTCCTCAAAACACAAACAACAAAAATATGATAGGCTGGTTGTGTAGGCATAAGCCTTTAATTCCAGCACTCAGGAGGCAGAGGTAGGAGGAGCACCATGAGTTCAAGGGCAGCCTGGGACTACAGAGTGAGTTCCACATCAGCCTGGGCTAGGGTGAGACCCTATCTCAAAAAAAAAAAAAAAACAACAACAACAAGATGGACTGGAGAGATGGCTTAGTAGTTAAGGGCACTTGCTTGCTTGCAAAGCCTGATGGCCAGGGTTCGACTTCCCAGATGCCCAAAGTGCCACTTGCATCTAGAGTTCATTTCAATAGCAAGAGACCCCGGTGTGCCCATTCTCTCTCTTTTTGCAAATAAATAAAAACTTAGAGAGAATACCAGTGGTAAGGCTGGAGAGATGGCTTAATGGCTGCAAACCTTAAGGACCCAGGTTCGATTTCCCCAGGACCCATGTAAACCAGATGCACAGGGTGGTGCATGTGTATGGAGTTAAATATTTAAAAAAAAAAATTGGTGAGCTGGGCATGGTAGTGCATGCCTTTAATCCTAGCACTTGGGAGGCAGCGGTAGGAGGATTGCTGTGAGTTTGATGCCAGCCTGAGAGACAACATAGTGAATTCCAGGTCAGCCTGGGCTAGAGCAAGACCTTACCTCGAAGGAAAAAAAAAAAAGACAGTGGTTATAACATGCACTTAGTTATTTTTACCCAGCTAGCACCTACACCCTGGATTTAAGCTCTGCTTGCACCCTGCTAGCTTCTCAAGTGCAAATGTCTCCTATGGGACCTTCTGCAAAGTGGTGCTTATATGGGCAAAGTAGGGCATCTGCTCATCTGCTTTCCCTAAGTCACACAGTACAAGGATGTGCCAGCGTTTCCTGCGCACAAGGGGCAAAAAAGAGGCTTAGCACAAGTTCCTCACCCAGGGTCACATTATCTTTATTCCACCTTAATCTTCAACTACGGCTAAAGAGATCTTAAGGCTGAGCAGGGCAGCTGGGTCTCTCCTTGTCAGCCCACCATGTCCCTGCAAGTTGCCCTGTGACTTTCCTCTGGCCTTCCTGGTCCTTTGCCTATGGAAATGTTCCAGCCTTAGCTGCCTTATCCAAGGACTGAGGTGTTTTTGCAGTTAACTGGTTGCATTTCTAGTATAGTCAGACTCATTCTTCTTCTGCTTATTTCTCTGAGCGTGGCCTGACTTCTGCAGTTTATGAATGATAGGTACTAGCACTTCACCTGTGCTTTAACCTAATGGTGGAGACCAAGTATAGCAATGTGACCATCTACTTGGCCAACAGCTCTTGCACTCCTGACTACCAAGGCTCCATTTGTGGCTCAGGACTCAGTCAGATTTTGACTGATTTTCGTGCTTCATTAGACATTTTTCCTAGATCTACACCCAGAATATAAGAGAAGGAAAGGTGCAATTTAGTTTTCATAAGGACACACAGGAAGTTGGAGGAAGTGAAAAGCTTTTGAAGGTCAGCGAGTGAGCCCTCACTGTACAAGGGCCCTGTGGTGGTTTATTGTCAACTTTAATCACCTGGGAAAAGGCATGCCTGTGGGAGATTATCTTGATTAGGTTGATTGAAGTGGGAAGACTCAATTTAACTGTTCTGGACTGAATAGCAAGCAAGCTGGGGGCTCGGCGTGGTGGCCCATGCCTTTAATCCCAGTATTTGGGAGGCAGAGGTAGGAGGATCCCTGGAGCGTTCAAGTTCACCCTAAGTACATAGTGAATTCCAGGTAAGCCTGAGCTAGCCTGAGACCCTACCTCAAAAAACAAAGAAAAAAAAACCCAAACAAACAAACAAAAAAAGCAAGCTGGGGACTGGAGAGATGGCTTAGCAGTTTAGACATTTGCCTGCAAAGCCAAAGGACCCCGGTTCAATTCTTCAGTACCTACATAAGCTAGATGCACAGGTGGTGCGTATATCTGGAGTTAGTGTGTAGTGGCTGAAGGCCCTGGCACACCCACTCTCTAATAAATAAATAATAAAATAAATTTTAAAAAGCAAGCTGGAGCCAGATATGGTGGCTCATGCCTTTAATGCTCACACTCAGGAGACAGAGGTAGGAGGATTGCCATGAATTTGAGGATGGCCAGCCTGTACTAGATTGAGACTCTATCTGGGTGGGGTAGGGGTGGAGAAGAAAGGTGGCTGAGCACCACACACCACAAACATGGTGTAACCAGGTGCTTCCTACTCCTGTCACCATGCTTTCCTTGCTGTGATAGACTGTAACCTAAAACAGCCAAAATAAATCATTCTTCCCTTAAACTAACTTTTTAGTGTTTTTTTTTTTTTTAATTTTATTTTTTTAGAGAAAGAGGCAGAGAGAGAGAGAATGAATAGGCAGGTGCATCAGGGCCACTACAAACGAACTCCAGATGCAGGCACAACCACTTGCATCTGGCTTATGTGAGTACTGGGAATTGAACCTGATTCCTTAACTAAGCCATCTCTTTTTAAACTAATTTTTGTCAGGTATTTTGTCCCCACAATGAAAAAGGTAACTAATATACGACCCCTATGAGGCTAGGGACTCTCAGCCCAAATAATGTTACATGCTACAGGGGTCATGGTATATACTTAGAGTTAAATCCAGAAAATTCACTTGGAGGTTGGGAACTTTGAGGCCATTGAGTATACGAGTAACCTTCCACTAAACAGAAAGACCTCAAGGAACCAGTGCCAGCAAAGCCACCTACCCAGGAAGGGACACTGTTGTGAAGGGATGTCCCCTTTGCAGATATGCAAGAAAAGAGGTCTTGGGGATTCCATCTACATTTTTCCCTCCTACCTGGAAGTTCCTGCCTATTTTCTTTCCTAGAATGGGCATTCACCATTGAGGATTTTGACCCCCTAACCCTGAAGAAGAAAAATAATCATCCTTTTCTGTAATACTCTATGGCTATGATGTGTTTGTGTGTGTGTGTGTGTGTGTGTGTGTGTGTGTATGTGTGTGTGTGTATTTTTTGGAGGTAGGGTCTTGCTGTAGCCTAGGCTGACCTGAATTTCATTATATAGTCTCAGAATGGCCTCGAACTCTCAGCAGTCTTCCTACCTCTGCCTTTCAAGTGTTGGGATTAAAGGCATGTGCCACCACACCCAGCTTGATACAGTATGTCTTGAATGATAGGATTTTGTGGCATATTAAATGGCATCATGAATGTGAACTCCAGCTTACTATTAGGTCAGTAAGGGTGTAAGACAAAAAGCCCATGGGCTGGTAATTTAGCTTAGTTGGTGGAGTACTTGCCTAGTGTGCACAAGGGCCTAGGCTCCATTTCCAGCACTGCATAATCTTGAGATTGTGGCACACACCTAATGTCCTGGCAATCAGAAGGTAAAAAGGCAGGAGGATCAGAAGTTCAAGGCCAGGGGCTGGAGAGATGGCTTAATGGTTAAGGTGCTTGCCTGCAAAGCCAAAGGACCACAGTTTGATTCTCCAGGACCCACATAAGCCAACAAGAGGGCACATGCATCTGAAGTTCATTTGCAGCAGCTGAAGGCCCTGGTGCACCCATTCTCTCATTCTCTTTCTCTTCCTCTCTCAAATAAATAAAATATTTTTTTAAAAAAGAAAGAAGTTCAAGGCCATCCTCAGCTATATAAGGAGTTTAGTTGTTGTTGTTTGTTTGTTTTAAAAGAAAATATGTTTCATTTTTATTAATTTTTTTTTCGAGGTAGGGTCTCACTCTAGCCCAGTGTGACCTGGAATTCACTATGTAGTCTCAGGGTGGCCTCGAACTCATGATAGTGCTCCGCCTACCTCTGCCTCCAAAGTGCTGGGATTATATTAAAGGTGTGCGCCACCACAGCCGGCTTCATTTTTATTTATTTATTTATTTATTTTTTAAAAGTTACTTATTTGCAGCTAGGCATGGTGGCACACACCTTTAATCCCAGCACTCAGGAGGCAGAGGTAGGAGGATCATGGTGAGACTACATAGTGAATTCCAGGTCAACTTGGGCTAGAACGAAACCCTACCTTGAAGCCCCCCCCCAAAAAAAAAAAGTTATTTATTTGCAAGCAGAGAGATATTGAGAGAAGACAAATTGACAGAGAGAGAATGGGTGCTCCAGGGCCTTTAGCTACTACAAACGAGCTGCAGATGCATGTGCCCCTTGTGCAGCTAGTTTATGTGGGTACTGGGGCTTCACAGGCAAGCAAATCAGGCATGTTAGCAAAGGGCTATAAACCCAACACTTGGAAGGTGGAGGCAGGTCGAGTTCAAGGTCATTCTTGGCTACGTGGTCAGTTGGAGTCCAGCCTGGGCTACATGAGAGGTACATAGTATCTAACACCTGTGATCTCAGAATTTAGGAGGCTCAGACAGGAAGATTACCTTGAGTTCCAGGATAGCCTGAACAAGATCCTTTTATTTCGTAAAACACAAGGAGTGTGGGTGCTAGAAAGGTGGCTCAATGATTTTAAGGTGCTTGTTTGCAAAGTCTGCTGGCCCTAGTTTAATTACCCAGAGCCACCCACCAAAGCCAGATGCAAAAAGTAGCACAAATGTCTGTTTTTTTGTTTGCAGTGGCAAGAGATGCTGGCTGGCAAACGCATGTGCAAATGACTTCTTTTTTCTTTTTCTTTTTTTTGTTCATTTTTTATTTATTTATTTGAGAGCTACAGACACAGAGAGAAAGACAGATAGCGGGAGAGACAGAGAATGGGCGTGCCAGGGCTTCCAGCCACTGCAAACGAACTCCAGACGCGTGCGCCCCCTTGTGCATCTGGCTAACGTGGGACCTGGGGAACCGAGCCTCGAACTGGGGTCCTTAGGCTTCACAGGCAAGCGCTTAACCGCTAAGCCATCTCTCCAGCCCTTTTTTTTTTTTTTTAAGTAAGAGCAGGCTGGGGAAATGGCCTCCTATTCAGTTCTGTAGTGCCTACATAAAGCTCTAAAGAGGTACATGTGTCTGGAGTTTGTTTGCAGTGGCAAGAGGCCCTGATGCGCCCAATTTCAAGGGTACACACACACTCTCTCTCTAAATCTCCTTGCAAATGAATATATCTATCTCACTATATATAAATTTTTAAAAGAAGTCTGTGCTGATACACATTCGTCCCATATAGAGCCTTCAGCATGTGTAGCAAGAGGATCATTAATGGTGCCAAGCAGATAAGACACCATGCTCTTAGACTTCCCTGAACCATAAGCTAAATAAATATTTTTTTAAAAAAAAATAGGGTCTTACTCCAAATAATTCTCTCTCTCTCTCTCTCTCTCTCTCTCTCTCTCTTTTTTTTTTTTTTTTAGGTAGGGTCCCACTCTAGCCTAGACTTACCTGGAATTCAATACATAGTCTTCAGGGTGGCCTTGAATTCATGACGATCCTCCTACCTTTGCCTCCTGAGTGCTGGGTGTGGTGGCGCACGCCTTTAATCCATCCCAGCCCTCGGGAGGCAGAGATTCAAGTTTGAGTTTGAGGCTATCCTGAGACTACATAGTAAATTCCATATCAGCCTGAGCTAGAGTGAGACCCTACCTCCAAAAACACCAAAAAAAAAAAAAAAAAAAAATCCCTTGATGATACCAAGTGATTTGTTCTAGCAATAGAAAACAGACTAAGGAAGCAAAATAGAAGGTGTTTAAAACTACATGCACATATATTGTGAGTTTTATTCTCAGTTGAAAACTTGGACTACATTGTTCACTGTGAATTGCAGCCCCAGAATAGTAAACTCCATTCCACCAGGAATTATGATGGAAACAATCCCTGTCACAGAATACTATAGCCCTATAGATGGACCCAAGGGAGAATATTTAGGAACACATGATGCTATGGGATATTACTTCTCACAGATCCAGATATAGAAATATGTACAATATGCCAGAATTTTTTTTTTCCCCTCAAGGTAGGGTCTCACTCTAGCCCAGGGTTCCCTGGAATTCACTATGTAGTCTCAGGTTGGCTTTGAACTCTCAGCAGTTCTCCTACCTCTGCCTCCCATATGCTGGGATTAAAGGCGTGTGCCACTATGCCTGGCAGGTTTTTTTTTTTTTTTTTTTTTTTTTTTTTTTTTTTTTTTTTTTTTTTTAGGTAGGCTCTCATTATAGCCTGAAATTCAGTATGTAGTCTCACTGGCCTCAAACCCACAGCGATCCTCCTACTTCTGCCTCCAGAGTGCTGGGATTAAAAGTGTACACCACCAAGCCTAACCTTTTTTTTTAATTTACTTTTCTTTTGCAACATTCATAATTATACACAATAACCCATGGTAATTCCCTCCCACCCCCGACTTTCCCCTTTGAAACTTCACTCTCCCTCAAATCCATTTCCCCTCTCAATCAGTCTCTTTCTTACTTTGATGTCATCATCTTTCTTTCATATTATGATGTTCTTATGTAGGTAGTGTTGGGTACTGCAAGGTCATGGATATCCAGGACACTTTGTGTCTGGAGGGGTGCTTTGTAAGAAGTCCTACCCTTCCTTTGGCTCTTACATTCTTTCCGCAATGGACCCTGAGCCTTGGAAGGTGTGATAGAGATGTTTCAGTGCTGAAGACTCCTCTGTCAGTTCTTCTCAGCACCAAAGTGCCTTCTGAGTCATCCCAAGGTCACTGGCATCTGAAAAGAGAAGCTTTCTAGCAAAAAGTGAGAGTAACATTAATATATGAGTGTGAATACTAAGAGATGTGGTTACTGGGCAGTTTGGTGAGCATAGTATATACATTTAGCCATATACCAGAAGACATTACATCCCTAGGGTTCATGACTTCCCCTGTTACAGGTTTTAAGTATCAAGCATGTATTCCCTCCTGTAGAGTAGGCCTCTAGTCCAGTTAGAGAGCAGTTGGCTTCCCCCATAACAGACATGCCACTATTGCACCTGTTGGCTCATTTGGTCTGGCTGGCTAAAGTTAAGGCTTGCAGTGTCCACTGTTGAGTATCTTCACTGGTGATTTCTCTCCCCTTGATCTGCATGCAATGTAGCTTTTTCTCCCTTTCTGTTGGCTGGTCTACATGGAGGTTTTCAGCTCAGCTCCAGCAGTATTTCTCAGTGACCTTGCATCCCTGTGGTGTCTTCAGGAATAAGGTCTTACAATCTATTCCTGGTGGGAAACCAAGAGCCTTGAAAATGGACTGTAATGTTTTGGGGGCATCAGCAACCACCCTTGCCACCAACTCACTGGAAGGTATCCCTCCCTGGCATTGAAAATTTTTAGTAACAATCTATGGCTTCTGAATGTTCCATTGTTCAAAAAAGTAGGTTTCTATATGATTTATTTATATCCTCTTAGATTTTGATTAGCCCTCCCTCAACCTTTCCCTTACTTCAATCTGTTTCTCTTACCTCACTTAGGCCTTTCTACCTCCATTTATCTGTTCTTCTACTTACATAAATATAATACCAACCTATTAAGTTCCCCTCGTCCCTCCCTTTCTATTCCCTTTATATCCCCTTTCTAGCTTACTTGCCTCTGCTACTGATTTTGTCTGTTTGGGGTTCTGTAGGCTTCCTGTATCTGTCTTGACATCACTTCCCTACTTGGGAAGTTTTCTTCTATGACTTTGTCGAAAATAACTGTTATTTCATGAATTGCATCTCCTACTTTATATACCCTAAATTTTCATGTTTGATCTCTTCATAGTGTGCCGAATGTCTTGAAATCCCCATTCATGTCTTAATATTAGTTTGTCCTTCTCTTTGTTGGACTGTATTAGATCTGCTACCTGGTCTTCTAGTTTAGATATTCTGTCCTCTCCTGGTCCATTATACTGGTGAGACTTTCTACAGAGTTTTCTATTTGTCTTACTCTCTTTTTCATCTCTAGTGTTTCTGATTGGCATTTTTTCATTATTTTTATTTCCTTATTCATGTTTTGTATTGATTTACTTACTTAAGTTGGTTTCCTGTGTTCTCTTGGGATTCCTTCAGGAATTAGTTTCTTCTTTGATTCCTTGGATGTCTTTGAGTATAGACATCATCATTTTTTTTTGAAATCTTAGGCATTTCATCTAAAACAGTCTTACTGGAGGTCATTTCTGATGGATTTATAATTTTTGGTGGGATTGTATTGTCTTGATTTTTTTTGTGTGTTTCTTGTGTAGACTTTTGCATCTTGAGTTGATTTGATGCTTAGGTTTTCTAATTATCTGCAGTGTTCTTAGCTGTCTAAATCTGACCATATCTATATATATATCTTCAGTGTAGGAGTTTCAGGTGTCAGGTATATCTTATACTCCAAGATAAACACCAGAAGTGACCCTAGGTATTGAGCTTGCCTGTTATTCAAGTGTTGTTGTAGACTGGGTGATGCAAATTCTAACGTTCAGCTAAGCAATATAGACATTCATTCAAAACCAGCACAGAGTATTTATATGTGGGGATTAAACTAAATAGATAATCTAGTAAAGCCAAATTCCGTAAGGGTGTGTGTTGCCCCACAACCATAATCCTGTCAACTAGGAAGTTGTGATTTCTAGTCCGAAACTGGTTCCAAGTTAGCCTTGGGGCCTGTCAGTTCCTGCCCCCAATAGAGACTTAAGAAAAAGACAAAGGCCCTAAAAATCAGGAAACATCAAAGACAACAGTGGTCAACACCAAAATACAGCTTATTTGAGAAGGGTAAACTGAGAATATATCATTCAAATGTTATACATAACCTTTCCTGATGTGGAAAGAGAGATTAGCACTTCTAGTGCAGGTCTACGTGTCTAGCTTTGTATAAGGAGGCCCTGTTACCTTTTGGGATGGCTTCCAATCTCACCAATGCTGAGTGCCCACCTCAATCCCTTTTGGTACTGGGCAGCTGGAATGAGTTCTCTGGACATTCACGGCCTGACGGTTGGGGGGTGGGAGGCTTTGCAGGGTGCCCAGAGTTGTACCAGAGCTGTTCAGCTGGTCCTGTTTGTGATCTCCTTCATCAGCTGCTCAGCTGGCCCCTGCTGTCTTCTCCTTCAGGTTTCTTGACTTTGCGAGGAGGCTGATGTGAGTGGAAAATCCCCTCACCTTGTTTCTGCTCCTGCAGCTCTGTGCTGCGGCCTTGGAGGCTCATGGATCGGGGCTGCTGGCTCATTGGTGGGATTCTGGCCAGTTTCCTCCTTTCTGGAAGATCTTGGTCTGTCCTGTTTTTCTGTCGTGGTTGATAATAACTTACATACGTTCACTTTTCAGTAGAAGAGTGTATTTTGCTCTGTTTCTGTTTATTTCTCCCCTTTGGCAGCTTTGGTATGGCTAGTATGCTGCCATCTTACCCCTGAAAAAGAAAAGTTTTTTCAAAAAGTTTTTTTTTTAATTAACAACTTCCATAATTATAGACAATATCCCATGGTAACAACCTCCTCCCCCAACTTGCCTCTTTGAAACTCCATTCTCCATCATAGCTCCTCCTCCTCTCAATCAGTCTCTTTTATTTTGATGTCATGATCTTTTCCCCCTATTTATGATGGTGTTATGTAGGTGGTATCAGGCACTGTGAGGTCACTGATATCCAGGTCATTTTGTTTCTGGAGGAGCATGTTGTAAGGAATCCTACCCTTCCTTTGGCTCTTACATTCTTTCTGCCACCTCTTCCGCAATAGATCCTGAGCTTTGGAAGGTGTGATAGAGATATTGCAGCGCTATAGCTAACCATTCCTGTCACTTCTTCCCAGCACCATGATGCCTTCTGAGTCATCCCAAGGTCATTGCCATGTGAAAAGGGAAAGTTCTCTACCAAAAGTGAGAGTAGCATTAATATATAGGTATGAACATTAAGAGAAGTGCTTACTGGGCAGTTTGATATGCATAGTATATAGATTTAGCCAGCCAGCAGGAGGTGTTACACCTCTAGGGCTCATGACTCCCCCTGTTTTAGGTTTTCAGTATGAGATGTATTCCCTCCCATGGAGCAGGCCTCCAGTCCAATTAGAGGGCAGTTGGTTTTCACTATGACAGATGTGCCACTATTACACCTGTTAGGCTCATTTAGCCTAGCTGGCCAAATATAAGGCTTGCAGTGTCCACTGTTGCGTATCTTTATTGGTGATTTCTCTCTCTCCCATTGAATTGCATGCAGAATGGCTTCTTCCAGCTTTCTGTCAGCTGGTCTACATGAAGGAGGTTATCAGCTCAGTTCCAGCAGGATTTCTCAGTGGCCTTGCAGCTCAAATATGTGGAGTCTTTAGCAGTAGGGTGGGAAACCAAGGGCTTGACAATGGCCTGTAATGTTTTGGGGTTATCAGGGACTTCCCTGGCCAACAACTCACTGGAAGGTATCCTGTCTCTGGCACTGAAAATTTTCAAGTAGCAATCTATGGCTCCTGAGTGTTCCATTGTCCAAAAAAGGAAGTTTCCATATGATTTATTTTTATCCTCTTATATTTTGATTCACCCTCCCTCCACCTTTTTCTTTTAAAGACATGTTCTCTTGTAGCCCAGGCTGTTCTTAAACTTTCTATGTAGTTGAGGAGCTCCTGATCCTCCTACCTCAACCTCACCAGTGTTTGAATAATAGGCATACAGTACCACACTTGGCATAATGTCAGTTTTGAAAAGAAAAATATATGTATGTGTGCTGGAGAGATGGCTTAGCAGTTAAGTGCTTGTCTGTAAAGCCTAAGGACCTTGGTTTGAGGCTTGATTCCTCAGGAACCACTTAGCCAGATGCACAAGGGGGCACACGTGTCTCGAGTTGGTTTGCAATGGCTGTAGGCCCTGGTATGCCCATTCTCTTTTTCTCTGTTTGCCTCTTTGTCTGTCACTCTCAAATAAAAATTAAAATTAAGAAATATATATACATATATACGCGCGCGCGCGCGCACACACACACACACACACACACACACACACACCCCCATCCGCTCCAGAGCTGTCTCTTGGGCATCTTTCTAGAAATAAAGCACTATTCACAGCCCATGTATATATTTTGTAAGTTGCTTAATGTAGAGGAGTCTACCTAATTCTTTTAAACATCTGCATATAGATTTGCTTTTACAGCTGTTTCAAATTTGAAGAGCTATGTAGGCAGTAAGTTGTTACTACTGGGTTCCAGGTACAATGGCACAACCTTGTGATCCCAGCACTTATGATGCCGAAGCAGGAGGTTTATGAATTCAAAGTCAGCCTATACTGCATAGCAAGACATTGAAAACAACAAAAAGGGCTGAAAAGATGGCTCAGTGGGTAAAAGTGCCTGTGCTATGTAAGTATGATGACCCGAGTTCAGATCTCCAGCACCTAAGTAAAAGCCAGGTGTGTGGGTGTGTGCCTTTAATCATAGCTGGGGAGGCAGAGATGGGATGATCCTTGGTGCTTGTTAGCTAGCTAGTCTAGCTTGAACAGACAGCCAGCACACATGTAAAAGAAAAAATGGGTACCTGAAGAAACTTCAGTCCAGACTGCCAAAGCCACCGTGACCTCTCCTACAGTAACTGAAGCCATAGCAGAGGAGCGCAGAGATGGTTCTGCCCTAACTTGGGATGAGTGGTAGGGTCAGGTTTAGGGGTGCTGCAGAGGACCTTAGTGAGGAGCAAGAACCATTCCTTGGGAATGACTTGTCTATGTTACCAGCATTTTGATCACACAGGAGGTGTCACTGATAGGAAGGGACTAGGATGGGTGTGCTGGCCCATGTCTATCATCCTAGCCCTTCAGAACCAGAGGCAGGATTGAATTTGAGGCTAGTTTGTGAAAGGCTTGACCAATGTGAGGAACCAGATTAGTAAAGCTAGTTCAGGTTTATTGGCACAGCTCTCAGGTGAGGTTCACTGGTCCCAAGATGTGAGGCCAGGGAAGTTGCATCCGGGACCTAAGGTGTAGGCTTTTTAAAAATTTTTATTTTATTTTATTTTATTGTGTGTGTGTGTATGTGGTTTTTTGAGGTAGGGTCTCACTGTAGGCGAGGCTGACCTGGAATTCACTATGGAGTCTCAGGATGGCCTCCCAGGCATCCTCCTATGCCCACCTTGCAGGTGCTGGGTTTAAAGGCATATGCCGCCATGCCCGGCTAGGTGTAGGTCTTTTAGAGGGAAGGGTCGGGAGAGATGATGTGTTAGCTACAACCAAGAGCAAGCTGAGGAAAGTAACTATTTCAACAATGGGGGAAGCAGAGGTCTCCTTATAAGGTTTCAACTAGGGAGAGGGCCAGCCGTTGGCTGGCAGGGGAGTCTTGAAACTGCTGGTCCTGGTTATGCCCAGGAATGTGGGTGATAAGGTTATTGGAGGGCATGGCCATCATGTTAATTCCTTCGTTCTGTGCACAGCCCCACCTAACAGTTTGGACTACAGGGTGGACCCTGCCTTTAATCCCATCACTTGGGGGGCTGAGGTAGGAGGATCACTCTGAGTTGGAGGCTAACCTGAGATGACAGTGAATTCCATCCAGGTCAGCCTGGCCTACAGTGAGACCCTACTTGAAGGAAAAAAACATACATGCATACATTTTTTTTTTTTTTAAGGTACGGTCTCATTCTGGCTCAGGCTGACCTGGAATTAACTTTGTAGTCTCAGGGTGGCCTTGAACTCATGGTGATCCTACTACTTCTGCCTCCCGAGTGCTAGGATTAAAGGCATGTGCCACCACACCTGGCTTATACATGTTTTTTAGGATTATACGTTGTTTTCTCCAAGCTACTATTAATTTATTTATTAGATAGAGAAAAAGGAGCATGGGTGCACTAGGGCCTTTTACTGCTGCAGACTAACTCCAGACACATGCTACATTTTATGCATCTGGCTTTATTGTAGGTATTGGGGAATTGAACCTGGGCCATCAGGCTTCATAAGAAAGCACTTTTAACCACAAAGCAATCTTTCCAGTCCTATAGGTTGTTTTATTTTTTAAAAAAAATAGATTGACTGTATGTATCAATAATCAAAGACATTTTATATTCATTGGTGGCACAATCTCATAGACACACACACTTGTTTTCTTGAGTCTGGTTTATTTTGCTTTATGATTTCCAGTTCCATATGTGTTCCTGCAAATGTCATAATTTCATCCTCTCTGTGGCTCTTTACATCACATTTTCTCGATCCATTCACCTGTTAATGATCACCTAGGCTGGTCGTAAAACTTAGCTCTTATGAACAATACTATGGTAAACATAGGTATGCAGTATCTCTGTTGTGTGCTGACTTGGGTTCCTTCAGGTACATACCCTGGAATAGTACAAGTGGATCATATGGTGGTTGTACTTTTGGCTATTTATTTATTTATTTTTTTCATTTTTATTGTTTTGGTTTTTTGAGGTAGGGTTTCACTCTAGCCCAGGCTGACCTGGAATTCACTAAGGAGTCTCAGAGTGGCCTCGAACTCACAGTGATCCTCCTACCTCTGCCTCCCAAGTGCTGGGATTAAAGGCGTGCGCCACCACGCCCGGCTACTTTTGGCTATTTAAAGGAACCTCCATAGTGACTGCAATAAAAATAATCTGCATTCTGACCAAAAGTGTATACGTGTGCATCTTCAACAAGCATTTATTCATCTTGTCTTTTTTTGTTTATTTTTGTTTTCTGAGGTAGGGTCTTACTCTAGCTCAGGCTGACCTGGATTCACTATGTAGTCTCAGGCTGGCCTCGAACTCAGTGATCCAGGCGTGTGCCACCATGCCCGCCTTTTTTTTGGAGGTAGGGTTTCACTCTAGTCCTGGCTGACATGGAATTCACTATGTGGTCTCAGGGTGGCCTTGAACTCACAGTGATCCTTTTCTTTCTGCCTCTCAAATGTTGGGACTAAAGCCGCCATGCCGGGCCCTTTTATTTTCTTGATGGTAGACATTCTAAGTGGGGTGAGGTGGAAATCTCACTTTTGTTAAATGTCTATTTTTTTTTTTTAATAAAAATGAGGGCTGGAGATATGGCTTAGCAGTTAGGCATTTGCCTGCAAAGCCAAAGGACTCAGGTTCAATTCTCCAGGGTCCACATTAGCCAGATGCATAAGGGAGGGGGTACACGTGCCTGGAGTTCATTTACAGTGGCTAGAGGCTCTGGCATGCCTATTCTCCCTGTCTACCTCTTCCTCTGTCAAATCAACAAATAAATAAAAATTAAAAATTTTAAAAATAAGTAAATAAAAATGAAATAAAAAAATTAAGGGTAGGCCAGATATAGTGGACCACCATGAGTTTGAGTCTACCCTGAGACTACATAATGAATTCCAGGCCAGCCTGGACTAGAGCAAGACTATACCTGGAGTTTAAAAAAAAAAAAAAAGTGGTGATGTAGCTTGGGGGGTAGAATGCTTGCCTAGCATGTTGTAGGCCCTGGAGATTCTCAAGAGACATTCCCTGTTAAATCAGGTCCCTGGAGACTACCATTTGGTTTTGGTAAATGCCAACCATGAATAAATATAGTTATCCCCTACAGAACAGTCCAACATGGAAGTCTTAGAATCGGGTGGCAATGGAAAAAAACAAGTGAGCAACTTTAGGTCCTTCATAATTTAATGTTTTAAATTTGTAAGGTTGCAAAGCTTTAAGGTGTTCCCGTCTGTTCATGAAGAGCCTGTTACATGGTGTAGACCAGATAGATGCACAGTGGAATTGTGAAATGTCGCGTGCTTCCTTGCTTGAACACATTTAGCTTTTTTCCTCTATCAAAGGGGTTGGATATTTCCTTAGGACAAATCATTTAAAATAAGGTGCATAAGGCCTGGTATGGTGGTGGACACCTTTAAACCCAGCACCTGGGAGGTTGAGGTAGGAGGTGAGATCAAGACCAGCCTGGAGCAACAGAGTGAGAGACCCTACCTTGGGGGAGAAGAAAAAAAAAAAAAAGCAAAATAAAACAAGGTACTTAAGTTCCACCCTGTAAATTGGTGGGACAGCACACATACCTATAACTTCTGTGATCAGGCAGCTGAGGCAAAATTGCTTAAAGTTTGAAGTAAACCTAGGCTACACAGTGAGGTCCTATCAAAAAATGAAAAAGCAAGCTTCAAAACATTTAGAAAACTCACACCTGAGTGTTCTAATAGTGAACAAACTATTCAGAACTGACTTATAGGGAATAGAGAGATGGCTCCGTGGTTAAAAGTTCTTGCTTATAGTCTGATGGCCCAGGTTCCATCCCCCAACACCCACATAAAGCTAGATGTACAAAGTGGCACATGTAGAGTCTGCAGCAGTAGGAAACCCTGGCATGTCCATATTCTTATCTGTCTCTTTCAAATATTTAAAAATACCAACTCTGAAGCCTCAGTTTCCTCTTCTATAAAATGAAGGGTTTAGGCCAGACATGGTGGTGCATGCCTTTTAATTCCAGCACTCGGGAGGATCACTGTGAGTTCAAGGCTACCCTGAGACTACATAGTGAATTCCAGTCAGCCTGGGCTAGAGTTCTGAGATCCTATCTTGAAAAACCAAAAAATAAAAAAAAAAAAAAAGACGATGATGACATCAGTCAACATCAGGCTTACAGCCAGACCACATTAAGAAGGCGTAGCTGAAATTCTTCAGTAGAAACAGCAACAGAGAGGCAGGTGGGTAAGGGGGCTAGAGTTGGCAATGTAAACATGAAAGTACTATAGGCCACTGTGATCTTGAGTAGGCCAAGGTCAACTGTGAACCTGTTTTTGTCTTTCAGTCTAACAATTTGGTTTAATGTGATTGTCTCATCTATTTCAGTGTACATGCTTACTATAATTTATGTACAGAATTAAATAGACAATTTATTAATTTATAAGTCATAAGAAAACCAAGACAGTCATTTCTCCTTACCAGCAGTTCTTGCATTGGAAAAGAAAAACATGGTAATATACAAACCTCAACATCATCATAAATCCATAATTCATTTTGGAGTTGAGTCACATATCCAGCAGTCAACCACTGTCATTCAGGCAGCTGTCTCTGCAGTAGTAAGTTACTATCTGTTGTTCTTGCCCAGTGAGAAACATCCAGCCCCAGATTGCACAGCCTTCACCAAAGGCAAGGTCCTCACACAGACAACATACCAGAACGGCTTCTTTCCTCATAGCACTTGCCTCAACATATTTATAAAGCAAATAAACCTGAGACAGATAGACACTCTCCCAAGGCCAGGGCTGCATAAAGTCTCAGGCAAGCCAGAGAAAAAGCTGACAAAATTCAACCTCTTAAATACAAAATCCCAATTAGTCAACAGCAAAAAAGAACCAAAACTAGGAGTCAAGGGCTGGGCATGGTGCACTGGTCATTCCAGTGGTCAGGAGGATCAGAAGTTCAAAATCATCCTCAGCTACACAGTGAGTTTGAGATCAGCCTGGGTTAAGTCAAATGAAGCCAGTGGCACCCCTCTTGAGGATAGTCCCTTTAGAATGCCAGAAAACCAAAATAGCACATGGGTGTCGTATCATTTACCAGATGTGGCAAAACCCGAGCTTCTCATTTAGTTTTCAGATACAGTCTAGATACATTGCATAGGCTGGCCTTTAATTCCTGGGCTATACTGATCCATCTGCCTCAGTCTCCCAAGTAGTTGGGAGCACAGGTGTGTGTCACTAGGCTAGGTGCCTCCCCCAACTCCCTCATTTTTTTTCAAGGTAGGGTCTCTAGCCTAGGCTGACTTGAAATTCACTAGTAGTCTCAGGGTGGCCTTGAACTCATAGTGATCCTCTTACCTCTGCCTCCCAAGTGCTGGGATTAAAGGTATATACCACCATGCCTGGCCCAATATTTTCTTGCTTTGTTTTTCTGATTGTCTTGCTATATAGACCAGGCCCTTGAACTCATGGCCATCTAACTGTCTCTGATTCTTGGTATGTATCACCAGGCTGGGCACTTTTTTTTTTAAAAAGATAAGTTCTTGTTTAGCTCAGGTTGGCCTCAAACTCATGTAGCCAAGGATAACATTGAACGCCTGATCCACCACCACATCTGGTTTCTGTGATAATAAGGATGGAGCCCAGGGCTTCATGCATGCTAGGCAAGACTCTTATCAACTGAGTCACATTCCCGGCCCCCTAAATTAGGAGTTGGATTTGGCAAACAAGGCCCAGCTTGATGCTCCCCTACATGAGTTAGACCCTGATGCAAATGTGATGTAGACTCACGTCAGGGAAGTGAGGTGCCATATGGTCTCGAGGAAACATGGGACTTCATCTCTAGCCACTCCAACAGCTGAGACTGTAGCTTTGGGAAATTTCAACTCTCCCTGCTGTAACCAAGATTTCTGGGGCAGGCTTTACCAGTAGGAATCTCAACAGTAGGAAAAAACAAATGATTTCTGATCCATCAACTAGACCTGCTATGTTGCCTGGTAAGGACCCAGGCACAAAAACTCACACAGAACTACAAAATAGTCCCTAGAAAAATGCAAGTGTTCAGAAAATCAAGATTGTGTATCCACCAGATAGATGGCCTTCCACATTGTCCCAGAAGTGTAGAGAAATGTCCAAAAGGACACCACTGATTTCCTACAGATATTCCTGTCCTGAATAGCATGCAGGCCAGGCCTTGTCCTGCTCTGCTAGGGAATACACATCAATTTCCCTACCCTCTGCATTAAGGCAGATGCCAGCTCCCACTTGCATGGAGTTCAGTGCTAACTGCAAATCTTCCCACACTGCAGCAAGTGCCAGCAGCTAAAAGGGGCTATGGAGGCTGCCTGGGAGGATTCCAGGGCTATCTTAGTGGCTAAGACATTTGGTGTCACTCTCCCAGGTTCCTTGCCCATGTGATATCCATCTCAACCCTATGCATGTTTGGTCTGTAGAATTAAAGCTGGAGGCTTGTCATTCTCAAGCCACCATACTGCCATCCTCTCCTAGACCTTCAAAAGGCAACACAGAGATTGGCTTCCAGGTCTGTGGCCACAGCAATCCCATTTCTGCAGAGGGGCTTCAAAGCCTCCAGAAAGCCGGACAAGGACTCTGAAGTGCATTGCTTGGAGACAACCTTGTACACAAATGCAAGTGTGCCATGAGCTCTGTGGGTGGAATCTCAGCCCTCTAGTGGCAGGCTCCAGGTAGAAGCATGTGTGGTCTCAGTTTCATGTGCCCTCTGTCCAAAGCCTGTGGATGTCCATGCTGTGGTTACATCCTGCATCCATGGGAACCAAGGACTCTGGGGTGGCCAGTCACAGGTTGTCTTGTCAGCTGGTTTATACATTCACTGGTTTCCAGAACATTCTGATACTGCTGGGCATTGAAAACAGGCACAAGGTGCCTGGCCTGGGACACTACACCTCATGATGGTTCAAGGTGTAGGCATTTGGGTGGCTCTGACGGTTGTACTGGAAATGGTCTGTGAGGAGGATGTTACTGGTGTACTGAAAGTCATTGTACTGGGGAAAGAGGATGCCATTGTGGGGCTTCTCCAGAGGCTTCCGCAGATGCTCCCTGCTGGTCAGGTCTGCTGCTGTGACTGGGAGGAGGTGCTTCCGGGCCTGCTGGTTTGCGTCATACTTGGTCTGCACAGAGAGAGACAGCAATATGTAGGGACAAGCGCATGTAGTACCAGTACTTAGGCTGCTGAGGAAGGAGGATTTTGCTGCAAGATTTTTCTGGGCTACATGAGATACTGTCTAAAAAAACAAAACCCTTCCGGGAATGGTGGCACATGCCTTTAATTCCAGCACTCAGGAGGCATAGGTAGGAGGATCGCTGTTTGAGCCCAGCCTGAGACAGCATAGTTAATTCCAGGTCATCCTGGGCTAGAGCAAGACCCTACCTCAAAAACACAAAAAGGGCTGAAGAGATGGCTTAATGGTTAAGGTACTTGCCAGCAAAGCCAAAGGGCCAAGGTTTGATTCCCCAGGACCCATGTAAGCATCTGGAGTTTGTTGGCAGTGGCTGGAGGCCCTGGCATGCCCATTGTGTCTCTTTCAAATAAATAAAAAATAAAATATTTTAAAAAATAAAGATAAAAACCCGAAATATCATAAAAGCCAGGAATAGGGGCTGGAAAGATGGTTCAGCAGTTAGGGGTGCTTGCTTGTGAAATATAACAACTTGGGCTTGATTCTCCAGAACCCATGTACAGCCAGATGCACAAAGTGGCACATGCATTTGAAGTTCATCTGCTGTGGACAAAGGCCCTGGTGTGCCCATTTTTCTCTCTCTCCTTGCAATAAGTAAATAAAGTATTTTTAAATTTTTTTTTTATTTATCTGAGAAAGAGGGAGAGAGAGAATGGGTACACCAGGGCTTTTAGCCACTACAAACTCCTGATGCACACACCACACAGTACATCTGGCTTATGTGTGTACTGGGGAATTGAACCTGAGTCCTCAGGCAAGCACTTTAACTGCTAAGCCATCTCTCCAGCCCAAAATAGTTTTTTTAAAAAGCTAAGTATAGCCAGGTGTGGTGGTGCATGCCTTTAATCCCAGCACTTGGGAGGCAGAGTTAGGAGGATCGCTGTGAGTTTGAGGCCAGCCTGGGACTACCAAGTGAATTCCAGGTCAGCCTGGACTAGAATGAAACCCTACCTTGAAAAAACAGAACCAAAAAAAAAAAAAAGCTAAGTAAAAGCCGCTGTGGTGGTGCCTGCCTTTAATCCCAGGATTCAGGAGGCCGAGATAGGAGGATCCCTGTGAGTTTGAGGCCAGCCTGGGACTACAGAGTGAATTCCAGGTCAGCCTGGGTTTAGAGCAAGAACCTACCTCGACAAAGAAAAAAGAAAAAGCCAGGTATAGTGATGTTCACTTATGATCCCAATATTGGAGACTGAGGCAAGAGGATCATAAGTTCTAAGGACAACCTGGACTACAGAGTAACTTGAGGTCTCAAAAAGCAAAAATCGCCAGGTGTGGTGGCACATGCCTTTAACGCCTTTAATCCCAGCACTCGGGAGGCAAAGGTAGGAGGATCGCAGTGAGTTCGAGGCCAGCCTGAGGCCCTACCTCGAAAAATAAATAAATAAATAAATAAAGTGAAGAGGCTGGAGAGATGGCTCAGTCAGTAAAGTGCTTGTCTCAAAAGCATAAGGACCTGACTTTGATCCCCAGAACCCATGTTAAAATGTCAGGCTTGGTGGCATATGCTTGTAATCTCAGGGCTAGATAGGTGGAGACTGGAGATTCCTGAGGCTCAATGGCTAGTCTGAATTGGTAAAGCTCAGGACAATGAAAGACCCCCCAAAAGGTGGACAGCATTCCTGAGGACGTCACTTGAGGTTATCTTTTGGACTGCACATGTACACCTGCACGCACATGCATTAAGAAATCCCTGCTACACACCCCTGCACCCATGATATTCTTCCCAAGTGCATCAAGCCAAGTTCTCAAACACTATGAGCCAAAATAGCCTCCCTGCCTTAGGCTGGTTCCCATCAGGCATCTGGTTTCAGTGATGAGCAAGCTAATACGATAGGGCTGTGACCAGTTTGTAGCTCCCCTTGCAGTGACCCTGCCCAAACTCACCTTGTTGTATAGGAAGACCCCCAGGATGGCTGTCATCATACCTAGCACGTTGGTGCTGGTGACAGGGTTGCGCAGCATGATGAGGGACACTGTGATGACCATGATCCTCTTGGTGGCATTGGCCACTGAGTAGCTCAGGGGACTGATGAGATTGAGGATGCTGAAGGCAATGACATTCTGAGCAAAGTTACAGAAGCCACTGACAGCCAGCAGTAAGAGGGTCCAGGGCCACTGAGAGATGTAGGCCTGTAGAGAGGGGGAGGCAAGGACATACATCAGGGATTGGACCTGGTCCTACTTCCCCAACTGTCTGGCAGAGGTGGGGGTGAGATACATAGCAAGCCTAGACATGTGGTCATGAGGGACTTTATACACACAACCTCTGATCCTCATGACATTATGCACACACAGTAATCACATAGTCTCTAGTCAAGTAATTAGGACTCAGGCAAAACCAGGTGCCCCAAGGGCTAAGAATCTAGCTAGAACCAAGACTATTTTGCCCCTCGATGGTGAACAACTAGGAGGTCCAGGGTTAGCAGAGTAACAACCTGCTTGCTGGGAAGGTAATCCTTAATGTGCAAAGAATTGGTAACAGGAGAGCAATGTTTGCCCCATTGCTGTGAGCCTCCAGAAAAATCACTTGACCTCTCAGGTCTCCATTTCTTCTTTTATACTACAGGGTAGGAGGGACTGATCCTCACTCAACTCAGACCACACAACACTGTTGCTTGAGGTGTTTTCACATAGGGTCTCACTCTAATCCAGGCTGACCTGGCACTCACTCTGTAGTCCCAGGCTGGCCCCAAACTCACAGTGATTCTCCTACCTCTGCCTCTCAAGTGCTGGGATTAAAGGTGTGCACCACCATGCCCGGCTTGTTTTTTATTTTTTGTTTTTTCGAGGTAGGGTCTCACTGTAGCTCAGGCTGACCTGGAATTCACTATGTAGTCTCAGGGTGGCCTCAAACTCATGGCAATCCTCCTGCGTGCACCACCACGCCTGGCTCTTGTTTGTTTTTTTTGAGGCAGAGTCTTACTGTAGCCCAAACTGATCTAGAAATCACTCTGTAGCCCAGCGATCCTTCTACCACAGCTTCTTGAGTGCTGGGGTGACAAGTATGAGCCATCATGCCCAGCAAGAACTATTGTTCTGAAAGTGTGTTACGATAATTTGAAGCTGATATTGTGGCTCACACCTGTTATCTAGTCATGAGTCTGAGGTAGGGGGAGTGCCATGAGTTTGAGGCTAGTCTGGGCTACAAAAGTGAACTTCAGACTGCTGGGCTACAGTAAGACTCTGCCTCAAACCCCTCCCCACCACACACATAAAAAAAGAAAAAAGCTTGGTATACAGGTATAATTTTATGGCAAATCATGTGCTCAGCATTGTGTGGCTTTGGGTTCCAGCCCAGTACCAAAACACCAAACCAAAATAACAAACAAGCTGGAGGAGAGGGGGTGACAGAACCCAGGACAGGGTAGCAGAAGTGGCCAACAACCTGGCTGGGAAGCTGTAGAGGTACCAAGTATCTATCAAGGCTAGGTGCCAGAAGGCCTTGGGCTGCCTACCAGCCCCCAGCCCTCAGACTATCCTTACCAGTTCTTCAGGATGGGAACCAAGAGGCAGCCACAGCTTGCAGAACCCTGGAGACAAGTGCCACCTATACCTGGCACCAGGGTATTCTCTTCATCATCAGTGATCCTTGAAGCAAGGTTTGGGCAAAACCCAAAGCTGCTCAGAGACACTGCTGTCTATGGGCCAATTCCCAGGCCACATTGCAGTGGCTTTAAAACCCAGCTGGCTCCTCCCAAGGCAACATGGTTAGTGGCTGTGTAAGATGCAGCTGGGGCCACTGTGAGGCAGCTGTCAGATCTGTCTCCATAATCATCTTGGGGAGGAAAGGACACACAGTCCCCCCACAAAGGAGAGGAAGATGAAAATACATAAAGGTCACAACTAAGTGTCAACCAAATCAAGATCGGAATCTCCATACTGGATGAGGTGGCACATGTCTGTGATTTCAGCTCACAGGCGGTAGAGGCAGGAGGATTATGAATTCAAGGCTAGCCTGGCTTACCTAAATAGCAAGATCCTGCCCTACTCCCACCCCCTCTGCTGCAAAAAAAAAAAAAAAAAAGGACTGGAAGGATAGCTCAGTCCATAAAGTACTAGCCATACAAGTGTGAGGACCAGAGTTTGAATCCCCAGGACCCACATAAATTCTGGGCAGGTGTGATGGCTGCCTGCAATCCCAAATATGTATAGGGGAAGGAAGTTTTGAAAGGGACCCCTCAGGGCAAGCTGGCTAGGTAGATTATCGGAAAGGTCCAGCTTTAATGAGACCCTATCTTAGTATAACGTATACAGTGATCAAGGAAGATACCCTCCATGTCAACCTCTGCCTCCCAACACCTACACAAACATGCAAAAAAAGAAAATCATGAAGAGAAAATAATCTCCACCTAGAAGCTATAAATTCTGTGGCTTTATTGGGGACAAGCTAGATGGAGTCTTCCAGCGCCCATAAACAAGAGTGTGCAGCACACGGCCTCTGGAGCTGACATGTTCCCAGGAGCCCTACCCTGGAATGACCCATAAGGACTTCCAAGGGCTTTTCTAGTCTCCACAGATACCTATCTCCCAGAACCACCTCCCCCCCCCCCCAAAAAAAAAAAAACAACTAGGTAAGGTCTCGTTTTAGCCCAGGCTGACTTGGAATTCACTATGTAGTCTCAAGCTGCTGGCCTCAAACTCACAGCTATCTGCTATCCTACCTCAGCCTCCCAAGTCCTGGGATTAAAGGTATGCACCCCCATGCCAGGTCAAATTTATTTTTTTTAATTATTTATTTATTTGAGAGCAACAGACACAGAGAGAAAGACAGATAGAGGGAGAGAGAGAGAGAATGGGCACGCCAGGGCTTCCAACCTCTGCAAACGAACTCCAGACACGTGCGCCCCCTTGTGCATCTGGCTAACGTGGGACCTGGGGAACCGAGCCTCGAACCGGGGTCCTTAGGCTTCACAGGCAAGCGCTTAACCGCTAAGCCATCTCTCCAGCCCTCAAATTTATTTTTAATTTATTTTTATTATTATTTTGTTTGCTTGCTTGTTTTTCAAGGTAGGGTCTCACTCTAGCTCAGGCTGACCTGAAATTTACTATGTAGTTTCACAGTGGCCTTGAACTCATGGCAGTCATCCTATCTCTGCCTTCTGAGTGCTGGGATGAAAAGCTGGGATTAAAATTGTGCACTACCACGCCTGGCTCTTGTTTTTATCTTTTGAGATAGAGTCTCCCTCTAGTCCAGGCTGACCTAGAATTCACTATGTACTTTCAGGCTGGCTTTGAACTCAAAGCAATCCTCCTACCTTGGTCTCCAAAACAGTGGGATTAAAGGCGTGTGCCACCATGCCAGGCCAGGCCACAAATATTTTTTGACCTTTTTTTTTGAGGCAGAGTCTCATTCTAGCCCAAGCTGACCTAGAATTCACTATGTAGTCTCAGGGTAGCCTTGAACTCACAGCAATCCTCCTACCTCTGCCTCCCAAGTACTGGGATTAAAGGCTTGCACCACCATATCCAGCTTGACTCTTTTCTTTTTCATATATTTTAGCATAGACCTGAGCCACACAACTACCACAACTGGGATCCCCAACAGCTCCATCCTGACAAAACTGTTCTAAGCTTCTCTTCTACACTCATCTTGCCTTCTTAAACCTGGCAACCCTCTCTTATCATAGTTGTGACAGTTTGTCCTCAGGAGGCTGTTGCACAATAAACAATATCTTGTAACACATAGCTCCTAAGCCAGGCTTTGCTTCTTCTCAGCACAAGACCTTTGTCATTCAGCTGCATTATAAGAGACAAGCTGGTAGTTTTTCACTGCTGAGTAATATTTCACTACAGGAATGTGCTGTTTCTCCATACATTTACCTGTTCCAGGGTTGTTCCTAGTTTTTAGCAATTGTGAAATCATTTGCAATAAGTATACATTTAACATACAGGTCCATAAAAAAAACTCACTATGTAGTTCTGGGGTCTCAATCTCATAATCCTCCTGCATCACTCTTCTGAGTTCTGGGATGACAAGCATGTGTCCCCACACCTGACACTGGATAACATCTATTAATTGCTTATGGTGGAAGGAGCAAGAACGTGAGACCACTCTTTGAGTGAGTTTGTTCTTCCAATTCTAGAATTTCCATTTGAGTTTTCAATCTATACTTCTTTTTGCTTTTTGTTCAAGAGAGTATGCCATTAGTTCTTTTTTTTTTTTTTTTTAGTATTTTTTTAAAATTTATGAGGGAGCTACAGAGAGAGGGAGAGAAAGTGAGTAAATATGAGTACACCAGGGCCTGTTGCCACTGCAAACAAACTCCAGATGCATGCACCACTTTGTGCATCTGGCTCTGTGTGGGTATTGCGGGGGTATTAAACTCAGGTCTGGAAGCTTTGCAAGGGAGTGTTTTTAACCATTTGGCCATCTCCTGAGCCTTGCCATTGCTTCTTGAAACATGACTGTAATCAATTTAAGGTCTGATAATGCCCCCACCTATGCCCTCTCAAGGCTGCACCTGTGGAGTGCCTTTTCCCATGTGATTCAGAACTTTCCTTAGTTGCTCAGTAAGTCTGGAATGTGTTCTGGACATGTGGTATATTAGCAAACTCTAGGCCTGCTGGCAATTGGAGTGTATACCTTTAATCCCATTACCTGCAAGGCAAGGGTAGGAGAACTGCCGTAAGTTTGAGGCTAAACTGGGCTATAGAGTGCATTCCAGGTCTATCTGGGCTAAAGGGAGACCCTGCCTTAACAAAGAATAAAAAACCAATGCTGGTATATCAAGAGGCCAGCATAGTTGGATACAGGCTTCAAACTCAGCAGGTGCTGGAAGTTTGGTTCCTGGCAGCTCTGTGACCAGACTTCCAGTGTCTGCATACCAGGTGTTCATTATTTAGCAGTTTATGTGGTGCAGAGCAGTATTCTCTTCCAGAGCTCCGTCTGTTTTAAAGCTCAGTACTCACAGATGCTCTTCTGGGAAATTCTCAGGACCTGTATGTGTATGTGCGCACATGTGTGCATGTGCACGTGTGCAGTCATAGGTGTGGAGGTCACAGGACAACTTTGGATGTCAGTCCTCCTTGACTTGAGGTGGGATCTATAATTGTTCACCACTTACTTCCAGGCAATTCTCCTGTCTCTCCTCCCTTCGTGCTTTAGGCACATGGGGATTACAGGAAGCCCTCTCCAGCTTCTGGCTTTTACATGGGTTCTTGGGATCAGAATGCATCAGGTACTTCCGTTGGTATGGCAAACCTTTATCCACTCAGCCATCTCCCCAGCCCCTTCTAGGAGTTTTGTTTAGTTTGTTTTTCTAGACAGTGTCTCATGTATTCTAGGCTGGCCTTGAACTGTGGGTCACAGAATAATCTTTTTATTTATTTATTTGTTGGGGGGACAGATAAAGAGAGAAATAATGTATACACTAGGGCATCTAGCCACTACAAACTCCAGACATGCACCACCTTGTTCTTCTGGCTTATGTGGATACTGGGGAGTTGAACCTGGGTCTTTAGGCTTTGCAGGCAAATGCCTTAACCACTAAGCCATCGCTCTAGTCCAAGAGAATAATCCTGAACTTCTGATCCTCCTGCCTGTCTTTGCCTCCCAAATGCTGGAATGACAGTTTATTGAGAGAAACAGTGAGAGGCAGCAGCCTTCCTGTGGGATGAAGGCTGAAGCATTGAGCTAGGCTGTTGTAAGCGTGTAAGGAGGTTCCTAAGAAAAATAGACTGGACCAGTTGCAGGTCCAAGGAAGTAGATGAGGAACTGTAGTTATTTGTGTCTTTGCTCAGAATAAGCTTTTTTAGCAAAATTGTCTAGGGAGGATATCCCACCAGACGGTTTCTGTTCCCTCAAGGTTTTCTGAGCTAAAGTTTATCAAAAATGGGAGTAGATCCCAGCACTTGGGAGGCAGAGGTAGGAGGATCATCATGAGTTTGAGAACCCCAAGAATACAGTGAATTCCAGGTCAGCCTGGGCTACAGTAAGATCTTATCTCGAAAAACAAAACAAAAAATGGGAGTAGTTGGGCCTGTCAAGACTGCATGCTTCTGAGGCTTCTTTATTGCCTGCTATTCTTAGGGATAGATATTAACTCTTTAGTTCCTTCTAGTTTTCAGGGAAGGCTATTAACACTTCATTTAGTGTAGCTGAATTGGTGAGCTCCAGGTTCAGTGAGAGACCCTCTCAAATAATAAAATGGAGAATGACAGAGAAAGACACCCAACATTGACCTCTGGACTTCAAATGCATATATGTCTAACACCTGAACACACATGTGTGCTCACACACATATGAACACATACATAAATATAAACATACAAAAAAAGGCGAAAAGGCCTGGGGAAATGGCTCAGCTGTTAAAGATGCTTATGGCAAAGCCTGCCAGCCCAGGCTCAATTCCCCAGTACCCACATAAAGCCAGATGTATGTGTCTGGAGTTTGTAATGACAAGAGGCCCTGGTGTACCCATGTTCATTCTCTCTCAAATATTTTTTTTTTCAAGGTAGGGTCTCACTGTAGGCCAGGCTGACCTGGAATTCACTATGTACTCTCAGGCTGGCTTTGAACTCATGAAGATCCTCCTACCCCCCCCCCCCCCACCGAGTGCTGGGATTAAAGGAGTGTACCACCACGCCCAGCCAAATATTTTTTTTTCTTTTTTTTTTTTTTTGAGGTAGGGTCTCATTCTGGCTCAGGCTGACCTGGAATTCACTATGTAGTCTCAGGGTGGCCTCGAACTCTTGGCAATCCTCCTACCTCTGCCTCCCGAGTTCTGGGATTAAAGGCGTGCGCCACCACACCTGGCTCCCAAATAAATAATTTTTAAAGGGGAGGGATTTATTTTGACTCCCAGTCACAGAGGCACATCCTGGGAACTGATAGTTGACCTCATTAGCCAGGAAGCAGAATCAAATGGAGAGAGGAAAAGGCATGGATGCAAAGTTCCCAGGACATGTCCCTAGCAACCTCATTCCCTTCCATTAAGTCTCACTTCCTCTAGGTCCCACCACTGTCCAGCAGTTCCTGCCAGGTAGCAGGTCCTTGGAGGACATTCAACATCTGAACAGTAGCTGAGGCAAGGTAGTAAGAGTAAAGTGGAAAAACAAAATACAATATAGGCCTAGAGGTGATTCAGCAGTTAAGTTACTTAAAAAAAATTCTATGTGCTTATTTGCAAGAGAAAGAGAATGGGAACACCAGGGCTTCTTGTCATTGCAAAAGAACTCCAGATGCATGTGTCACATTATCTATCTTGCTTTACGTGGCTACTGGGGAAGTGAATCTAGGCAAGGAGGCTTTGCAAGCAAGTGTTTCTTCCCACATGCATCCCTGTCATTGCCATCCACCATGATGTGATATGGCTGGGGTTCTGGCTAGACTGCCCAGTACCATCTGGACCTTTACCCTCCAAAACTGTGAACTACATAATCCTCTTTTATAAGTCAGGTACTTTGTTACAGAAACAGAAAATAGAGGGACACAGATGCCAAAAGACTGCCCCAAAGTGGGGGTTGGGGAGATGACTCAGTGGATGAAGCACTTGCAGTCAAGAGTGAGTACCTGAGTTCAGATCCCCAGAACCCATGTAAAGCTGGATGCTGTAATGAGTGATTCCAATATGCCTAGGACAAGAAAGGAGGTAGAGACAAGAGAATCTCCCAGAAGCTCATGGGCCAGCCAACTTGGCAAATGCAGTGGTCATTTTGACCCTGCCTCAAACATGGTAGAAGGCAAGGGTCCAAGGCACATTATGGCACATGCTTGCACTAGAAGTCACTCCTGCCACAAACAAAAGAATACCCCACAGTGAACGTGGGACCACCACCTGCCGACAAAGCACCCATTTAGAAAACTAGTTGAGAAGTAACATATTCACAGTGGTTTAACTCACCAAGTCACTGCTGATGAGGAAGGCTGAGAGGTCCACCAGCACCCATGTGGGGATCATGAAGAAGACTGCATGGCAGCCCAGGATGTTCAGCAGCCGTAGGTGGTGGATCCGGGAATCTCGCAACACCTGAGGGACAGAGCCTTACTAAAGCAGATGGAAATGGCAAGGCAGGGAGGACCTAGGTTTCCAGGTCCCCAAAGCAGTGACTAGATATAAAGCCCAACATCTGATCTTGAGCATCAGGCCTGCAAGAGCATTCATGATGCGCTATATACCCTGTGCCGACAAGCAGTGCCATAATCTGTGGTAAGGGACAGAAAAGAAACAATCAAACAAAACCAAGGGCTGGGGAGATGGCTTAGTGGTTAAGGTGCTTGCTTGCAAAGCCAAAGAATCCCAGTATGATACCCCAGGACCCACATAAGCCAGATGCATAAGCTGGTCTGGAGTTCATTTGCAGTGACTGGAGACCATTCTGCCCCCCACCCCGTGTCTTTTTTATCTCAAAAAATTAAATAAATAATAAAAAAAAAATCTTAAGAGGAAGCCAAGTGTGGTGGTGCATGCCTTTAATGCCTCAAGAGGCAGAGGTGGGAGGATCGCCATGTGTTCGAGGCCACCCTGAGACTACACAGTGAATTCCAGGTCAGCCTGACCTAAAGCGAAACCCTACATCGGAAACTCAAAAACCAAAACAAAAACCAGAAACACTTGATCTTATTTCCTTAAGACAGTCTCCCATCCAAGTACTAACCAAGCTGGACCCTGTTTAGCTTCCAAGATTGGGCACATTCAGGATTGTATGGCCATAGACCCCTGAGACAGTCTCTTACTAAACTGAAGTTCTCTGTTTTTTGGTTAGACTGTTCGACCAAATAGCCTCAGAGACCTTCCTCTTTCTGTTCCCTCAGTACTGGTTTACAGATCTGCATGGGCATGCCTGGCTTTTTTTCTCCCAAAAAGTATTTTATTTTTATTTATTTATTTGAGAGAGAGAGAAAGTGAGAATGGACATGCCAAGACCTCTAGCCACTGCAAACAAACTCCAGACGTATGCACTACCTTGTGCATCTGGCTTACGTGGGTCCTGGGGAATTGAACTTGGGTCCTTTGGCTTTGCAGGCAAGTGCCTTAACTGCTAAGCGATCTTCTCAGACCATGCCTCGCTTTTCACACTGTTGCTGGGAATGAACTCATGTCCACAGCCCCAATCTCACCACTATCAGTATGAACTGATAAAGCCTTTCAGAACACCAGCAGGTAGTGAAGAACAAAAGTAGCTCGTGCCCTTGGACTCAGGAACTCCAAGCTTGTGTAGAAGAAATGCCCTGAGTGTTAGTACCACATTCCACACAACGATGCTCATCATTGCATCATTCATAATGCAGAGTAGGATCTGGCTTGCATTTCCAGCATGAGCACTATGTGCCACAATAGAGTGACCTTGGAAGCAGGACAGGAGTGAGTGAAAAGCAGAACTTCTGCTGTGGGAAAACCATTCTATCACAGCAAAAAACAATGCTAAAAGGTTATGTGTAATATAACTACAAGTCTAAGAAATGTGCAGGAAAAAACTGACAGCTATCTTGGTTGGGGTTATGCTTGCCCAAGGCCCTGAAAAAAGAAAAACATGACAGTTTAGCAGAGCAGCTATTACTAAGGCTTATTCCTGAAGTGTGCTGTGTGGTTTGTGGCTTTAGGCTTGTGCTTCTCTCTCTCTGCTTGGACCTGTGAAGGCAGGCCAGTTTCTTCTGCCATTTATGGAACTTCCCCTGGATCTGTAGGCTTCAATAAATCCCTTCCTCCATAACTGTGCTTGGTCTGGAAGTTCATTTCAGCAAACCTGAAGCTGTCTGCTACAGAGACAGAGAAAAAAAGGGCGAACCAGGACCACTAGCCACTGCAAACGAACTCCAGAAGTATGCATCCCTTGTGCATCTGGCTTACATGGGTCCTGGGGAAATTGAACCAGGGTTCTTAGGCTTCATAGTCAAACACCTTAACCACTAAGCCATTTCCCCAACCCAGATCTCAGATGTTTTATGTTGAGTTTGCAATAGCAAAACATTACCTAGCTGGGTATAGTATTGCACATCTACAATTCAGCACCTGAGAGATGGAGACAAGAGACTTTTAAATTTGAGGCCATCCTGGGTGCACAGGGAGATCTTATCCCAAAAAACAAACAAACAAAAGGTCAGGTAAGATGACAAGTACCTGTCATTCCCAAATTTGGGTAATGGAGCAGGAAGATCAAGAGTTCAGAGAAAGGCTGGAGAGATGGCTCAGCAGTTAAGGCACTTATCTGCAAAGACTAATGGTGACCTAAGTTCAATTCCCCAGTACTCACATAAAGCTAGATACACAAACATGCATCTGGTGTCCATTTGCAGCAGTCAGAGGCTGTGGTACACCCATTCTCTTAGTAGTTCATGGCTGCACATGCCTTGAATTCCAGCACTCAAGAGGCCACACTAAGACTATATAGTGAATTCCAGATCAGCCTGGGCTAGAGTGCGACCCTACCTGGAAAAAGAAAAAGAAGCCAGGCATGGTGTTGCATGCCTTTAATCCCAGCACTTGGGAGGCAGAGATAGGAGGACCACCCCTTGAGTTCAAGGCCACTTTGAGACTGCATAGTGAATTCCAAGTCAGCCTGAGCTAGAGTGAAACCCTACCTTGAAAAAGCAAAGCAAACAGAAAGAGTTCAAAAGTCATTCTCAAGTTATACAGGGAGTTTAAGGGCAACCTGGGATGAGACCTTGTTTCAAATAACCACATCAACAAAAACATAAGATTAATAGTTTTGTTCATTTAGAGTAAGATTAATAGTTTATCTTTTTAAAAAATATTTATTTTTATTTATTTGACAGAGAAAGAGAGTGAGAATGGGCACACGAGGTCCTCCAGTCCCTGCAAACAAACTCCAGACTTGTGCACCCCCTTGTGCATCTGTCTGATGTGGGTCCTGGGGAATTGAACCTGGGTCCTTTGGCTTTGCTGGCAAATGCCTTAACTGCTAAGCCATCCCTTCAGCCCAGTTTATTTTATCTTTAATAAAATGAGAAAGAAACTCAGCAGAAGAAGGGGCACAGCAGTTTTTGTTTGTTTTGGCTAACACCAAAGAAATTGCTCCTCAGTCAGTTTCCCGAAAGCCACCAATAAGCCACAGGTGCACATGTGACATGGTGTGTATTGGGGCTGGTCCCACATACCTTTTTGGAGAAGATGTTCTGAAGCGAGAAACAGAGTGTGGCAGCCAGGGCACTGATAAGCCCCCACATGTCAAATGACATCTCAGTGACGGTGGCCAGCAAAACACCACTGATGATGGGGACAAGGGACAAGTACACCTGCAGGAAGAGGGCAGAGGGAGAGACTCAGGCTAGCTGAAGCAGGGCGGACCACCACCAGTCCCAGAGGAAAACATGACTGTTTCCTGCCCCTCACTTGAGGGACACCATCTTCCACGTTGGAAAATGCTGTTTGCCCTAGACATGTGGTGCACATCTGTCATCTCAGCACTCAGGAGAGGAGACAGGAGGATCACCAAAGTCTGAGGGCAGCCTAAGTCACAGACAGACCTGTGTAAAAACACCAAAAGAAGGGCTAGGGAGATGACACAATGGATAAAGTGTTTGCCATGCAAACATGAGTTTGTATCCCTAGAACCCTTGTGAAGCCCAATACTATAGCATGAGTGCCTGTACTCTTAGCAAGAAGGGAAGCTGAGACAGGAAAACCTCCCAGAAGATCCTGGGCCAGCTAGTTTGGAGGATGTGGCAGTGATTAAGAGATACTGCCTCAAGGTGGAAGGCAAGGACCAACACCCAAAGTTGTTCTCTGACCTCCACATGTGTGCTGTGGCACACACATTTGTGCACTCACACACATCATACACAAAAGTCTTGCTTCCTAATGAAAATAAAGTAGTTTTTAAAAATGGGCTGGAGGGATGGCTTAGAGGTTAAATCATTTTCCTGCAAAGCCAAAGGTCCCAGGTTAGTCAGATGCACAAGGGGGCACATGTGTCTGGAGTGTGTTTGCAGTGGCTGGAGGCCCTGGCGCACCCATTCTCTCTCTCTCCCCCTTTGTCAAATAAATAAACAAAAATAAGATATTTTAAAAGTCCTGCTTCCTGTAAGAAGAGTCTTAGGGCTAAAGAGATGGGTGGAGCATATGTGGCAGTCCTACCCAACATAGTCACCCCATTATGAGACTCTGTTCCAGGTCATAGCCCATAGGACCTAATCTCACAGATGTGCCCACCTGCTGACCATGTAACAAGGTTACCAAGCCTGTCCCCCTCTGCCAACACAGTGAGCCCTGGCAGGGACACACTACCTCCTGCCTCTGTGACTTCCCCACCCACAAAACTCAGTTTTCCCATCATTCACCAAAAGAACTGCCCCAATCAACTCCTGGGCTGTGTGTTCCTTTGGCCACTGCCAGAGTGTCTTTGGCAAAGCACTATTCACCAATTATAACTGTCCATTAAATCATGAGGTCCCAGTTGGGGTGGTGGTACACACCTTTAATCCCAGCACTCAGGAGGCAGAGGTAGGAGGATAACCAAGAGTTCAAGGCCACCCTGAGACTACATAGTTAATTCCAGGTTAGCCTGAACCAGAGTGAGACCCTACCTTGAAAAACAAAAAAAGTCATTAGGTCCCAAACCCTAAGGAATGCTGTCTGAGGGGACTAGCAGACAACTATAATAGGATTTCCAGCGTCCTAATGTGGAATTTCAGGTGGATCTGTAGCTCAACTTCCAGCATGTACCACCTGTCCAGCTCAGCCAACTTGAGCTACAAAGAACACACCACTGGGGGTGAACTTCAAGTCAGTGTATCCGCAACAGGAGAGTTACATTAGAGGAAAATCGGTCCTCTAGGCTTCCCAGGAGAGGGAGGACTACCTGGTTAGCACAGCCTTCACTTATCCCAGCAGATGACACAGTACTGAGAGTCATAGAACAGGTCCCCAAAAGTCTCTCCTACAGAGCCATAAACGACCTCTTAAAATAGAATACATAGCTAATTTTGGCTGCTTCCATGGTCTTAAACACCCAGTAAGAGAATATTAACTAAAATATTACAATATAAACAAAGATTCAGAGTAATAGGCACTCCTGTTTGATGCTGACTACTAAGCTCTAATATTAACTCATGCCTCTGTCTGGCCTTTAAATCAAAGATCCAGAAATTGTCCTCACTGCTTGTTTACCTGATAGTTATTGATCTGTACTAGTCCAATCTCTTCTTGATACATCTTATTAAAAGAAGGTATATCACTAAAAACAAATCTCAGAGCCCAGCCTTAAAGTATATTTGGGATAAATCTGGAGTCCAGCCCTAAGATGTAAAAACAATTTAGAGTTCTGACTGTTTGTACTTGCTAATGGTGGTGCTGGTTGTTTAATGGTGTACTTGCTTAAATTTATGGAGGTAAGCCAGATTCTCCTGCCATTGATAGTGCTCCCTTAAAATTTGTAACACAAAGGTACCCGCAAACCCTTAGAAAATTAATCCAATACCCATTAACCAAAAATATATATATTCATCACACTAGAGTTAAGACAATGTCCTAAATGGATTGTAACAGTTAGCAGGTCACCAGGTCACCCATTCCTGATGTGACTCTCCTGTTGCAGATACACTGACTTGAAGTCCACCCCTGGTGGTGTGTTTGAGGTTCTCCTCAAAGTCGAGCTCTAGAGAACACCTGTCCCTGACAAGAAGATTACAGCCCTGCTCTAGTCACTCTGACTAGTGTACACATGGCAGAAGCTTGAGGAATTCAACGTCGGAGACCGTGAAAAATAAACATAATGTCCACCAGTCCTACTGGTGTTTGCTGTGTCTGGTTAGAAAAATTATCTGCTTCTTAGCCAGGTGTGGTGGCACACACCTTTCATCCCAGCACTTGGGAGGCAGAGGTAGGAGAATCACTGTGAGTTCAAGGCCACCCTGAGCCTCATAGTGAATTCCAGGTCAGCCTGGCCCAGAGTGAGACCCTACCTTGAAAAGCCAAAATAATTAATTAATTAATTTAATAAAGAAAAATTATCTGCTTCTTATAGAAATACGTGCCCTACTACATGCTGTAAATCAGAGGTAGTCAGACACATAGTAAGGATCCTAATTCCTTCCATTTGCTGGCTCCCTCCTGATGCTCTTCATGGTCCTTCTGTTTGGCCCTTACACTCCCAATATAAAATGTCTAAATACTACCTCCAGAGATACCAAAGGGTTCTGCTCACTGGCCTAGTTGGACCTCTGCTATTTGTGGTGGGGCCTTATACTCAGAACTCAGTATTTAGCCCTCAGCCATAGTCAAGGATTTGAAAGTTCCTAAAAGAAGTGGGGGAATGAAATAGCTAAGATAATGCCATCCTGCCCTAACTAGGCCCTGATTCCATTTATTGGAAAATAAAAAAGCTGAGCTAACATTTATCTGCTAGGGTACCTTTCAGTTGTAAACTCCCAAACTCCCCAGGAGGGCATGGTAAACACTCTCAGGGCTTCCCATTATCCCCAGTGTGGCCTGGGTGTTTAAACTCAAGATAACTGCAGGATAGGGAATGGAATGCATGCAATTCCAAAGGCACCCTGACCTATATCTGGCACCAGTGTCCTTGTGATTTTTATGGTCTTTTGCCTTTAAAAATGCTCTAACTCTGAGCTTCCACACTGAGAGCATTTTCTGGCATGAGCCCCTCTCAGTCACCAGCTTAATAAAAAGGACTCTCAATTGGCAAAAAAAAAAAAAAAAGAAAGAAAGGAAGAAAGAAAGAAAGAGAAGAGGAGAGAAGAAGAGAAAAGGAAAGGAAAAAGAAAAGAGAAAAAAAGAACACACCACAAGGCAGAGGAGCTGGAAATATGGCTCAGTTATTAGAGTACTTGCCCAGCATACATAAAGCCTTGCGTTTGAACTGTAGTACTGCAAAAAGCAGGTGTGGTGGTGTACATTTGTCCTCCCAGCACTTGGGAGATAAAGATAGGAAGATCAGGAATTCAAGGTCAACTTGGCTATAGAGCAAGTTTGAGGCAACGTGGGCTACATGAGACCTTATCTCAAAAAAATAAATTGGCCAGGAGTGGTGGTGCATGCCTTTAATCCCAACACTCAGAAGGCAGAGGTAGTGGGATCGCCATGAGTTTGAGACCACCCTGAGACTACTTAGTTAATTCCAGGTCAGCCTGATCCAGAGTGAGACCCTACCTTGAACCCCCACTCCCGGGAAAAATAAATAAATTGGGGTTGGAGAGATGGCTTAGCATCTAAAGGCACTTGCCTGCAAAGCTTAACAACCTAGGTGTCATTCCTTAGTACCCATGTAAAGACCAGATGCACAAGGTGGCACCTAAGTCTAGAGTTTGCAGTGGCTAGAGGTACTGGCATGACCATTCTCTCTCAAATAAATAAATAAATAAATAAATATGGGGGACTGGAGAAATGGCTCAGCATTTAAAGGCACTTGCTTACATAGCCTGATGGCCCAGGTTTGAGTCCCAGTATCCATGTAAAGCCATATACACAAAGAAGCACATGTGTATGGAGTTATTTGCAATGGCAGGAAGCCCTGGTGTGCCCATTCTCCCTAGCCCCTCGTGAATACAAGTATTTTTTTTTAATTCAATAAAATAAAATGGGATAGACAAATGGCTCAATTGTTAAAGGCATTTGCTTGCAAAAGTCAGCCAGCTTAGGTTCAATTCCTCAGCCACCCACATAAATCCAGACAGGCATGCATTTATAGTGGCAAAAGACCCTGGCATGTCCATACACACACACAGTAAGTTTTAAAAATTTAATAAACAAGGCAGAGAGGCTGGGGTGGTGGCACTTATCTGTCATCCAACCCTCAGGAGGTTGAAACAGGAGGATTGAGAGTTCCAGGTCAGCCTGGGCTGTAAAGGGAGACTTTGTCTCAAAAAAATCAAATTAGGCTGGGGAGATAGTTCAGTGGTTAAAGGTATGCGCTACCACATCTGGCTTAATATTTAATTTTTATTTACTTATTGGAGAAAGGGACAGAAAGAGAGATTAGGCATGCCAGGGCCTCTAGCCAACAAACTCCCGATGCATGCACCACCTTGTACATCTGGCTTATGTGGGTCCTAGGGACTTGAGCCTGGGTCCTTTGGCTTTACAGGCAAGAACCCTAACTTTTACACCATCTCTTCAGCCCTTTATTTTTATTTATTTCCTTGTGAGGGAGAAATAGATAGATAGATAGATAGATAGATAGATAGATAGATAGATAGATAGATAGATACATACATACATACATACATACATACATACATAGAGAATGGATGAGCCAGAGCCTCTAGCCACTGCAAATAAACTCGAGACAAATGTGTCACCTTGTGCATTTGGCTTTATGTGGGTATTGGGGACTGGAACCCAGGTCCTTAAGCTTTGTTCCTTAACCAATGAGCCATCTCTCTCTCTAGCCCATAAATAAATATTTTTAAAAAATCAATCTAAACCGAGGCAAACATTTTAGAAAGGGGTGATGTCCCCAAGCTCCTGTCTGTAGCCTTCATGTATGGGACTCTGCCCCGACTGAAGTCCCGCTTCTTCCCTGGAAAGCAAGAATGCCTAAGACTTGCCTTATCTGTCTTACAGGTCAGGTAGGTCCCTGCCACATCATTAGTTTGCTTGCCTGAAGAGCCCAACCCCCAGGTCCTGCACACTGTGAGATTCTAGGAATCTTGCCCAAGCCAGATACAATGTCCCAAATGACAAGGAAACCTGATAAACATAAGGTGCTATTGGGTGACACACCTGGACACCTCCTGGGCAACTCTGACCCCCAAAGGCCAGTTTCCCCTAACACTATCCTGGGGAAGGAGAGCTGCAGAGCACACACAGGAATTCCTGAGATAAAGACAGGCAGGAGGACAAAACCCAGTCAGAAACAGCCCACTTTCTACCAGCCAATCTAGGGCATGGCTGCTCTGAGAGCTCCTGGGAGCACCACAGTGTCTCAGGTATGAGTTGGATTTCAGCTGCAACAGGAGTCCTACTGCCTGTCACTCAGGGAAGCCATACTTCTCTCACTCCATGCTAGGGAATACCCTGGCCTGCCTTTCAAAAGAACTTTCCTTATACAGCCCAAGTTCTGCATGATGTATGCCTTCCACACCCAGAAAAAAAAAAAAAGGTTCATTTTAGCTTTTTTTTTTTTTTTTAAGAAAAATCTGAAATTGAACTAGACATTCTTGAGCACTCTTGGCTTTTTTTTTTAAATAAATCACTTTTTTTTTAAATTTTTCTTTATTTATTTGAGAGCGACAGACACAGAGAGAAAGACAGATAGAGGGAGAGAGAGAGAGAGAATGGGCGCGCCAGGGCTTCCAGCCCCTGCAAACAAACTCCAGACGCGTGCGCCCCCTTGTGCATCTGGCTAACGTGGGACCTGGGGAACCGAGCCTTGAACCGGGGTCCTTAGGCTTCACAGGCAAGCGCCTAACCGCTAAGCCATCTCTCCAGCCCACTCTTGGCTTTTTTAAAAATTTTGTTTATGTGAGATGGAGGGGGGGAAGGAGAGAGGGAATGGGTGCACCAGAGCATTTAACCACTACTAACAAACTCCAGAACCATGTGCCACCTTGTGCATCTGGCTTGCATGGGTCCTGGGGAATGAAACCTGGGTCCTTTGACTTTGCAGCGCATGCCTTATCAGTTAAGCTATCCCTTCAGCTCGGCTTTTTTTTTTTTTTTTTTTTTTGCACGTATATGTGGTGTGGTGTGTTGTGTTGTGCCTGTGTGTGGCAGCCAGAGGTCAATGTAAGGTATGGACTTCCTCAACTGCTCACTTTATTCTTTGAGACAGGGTCTCTAAACTTGGAGCTCACTAATTTGACTAGATTAGCTAGGCAGCAAGCCCTAGGGATCTTCCTATCTCCTCCTCCCCAGTGCTGGGATTTCAGATAAGCAACACCACACCTGGCTTTTATGTGGGCGCTAGGGATCATAACTCAGGTCCCCATGCTTGTTCAGCAAGCACTATACCCCACACAGCCATCTCCCTGGCCTCTATTATTGGCTTCTATGGCAAAGGCCCCCACACTATAGTCCAGGCTGGTCTGGAACGCATACTCTCTTGCCTCAGCCTCCCAAGTGCTGGAATGACAGGGGTGATTCTGGCTGTTTAATTTCTAAGAGTTTGCTGGATCTTGGGAACACTGAATTCCTTGAACCAGTAAGCATCACACATAGATTCCGAAAAACTAATTCCTGACCAGTTTTCTCAAGAAATGAGAACCTGTCAAAGACCCCATTTAATCCATTTCTAAGGCACACTGCAGGTGACTTGCCAAGATGGGACCACGAAAACTTCTTCCAGCAATCACAGTGATGAGGTCGAAAAGAAAGGAACACTGGACCCAAGAGGGATGTGGCCTCCTGATGGCACACAAAAAATATCACTGACGGAAACCTAGTCCTCCCCCCACCACACACACACTGCTGCCTACAGGGCGATCTCGGGACATGTGCAATAAGAAAACCACTGGAGGCGTCTACCCTCACTTCCTTATTTGACAGGAAGCCAGCGGCACACGGCAGAGGCAGACCACGTCACCAGCTGGGCAACTACTGGGAATCCCGTCTTGTCCAGGGCTCCCGCCCCAGTTACCTTGGTGCTTTGTTTTTCCTTCATGATGATCCGGGACAGGAGAACCACCCAGATGGGCATGGTGGCCTTGACTGAAAAGAAAGGGAAGGGCACTCAGGGGGCTGTCCCAGGGGCCTGTACGGTCCCACTGCAGCCCCTCCCCCCCTTTTTTTCTTTTTGGGGTCCGCCCCCCTTAGCTTCCTTCTCAGCCCCTTTCTAATCAGAGATTCAGGCCATCGGGCTGCGTCCAGGCCAGCACATTCCTAACCATGCCCCAAAGCCGCGGGCGGTGCACCTTGGCAGCCGCCCCCCGGCAGGTCACCGCACCTACCCGTGTGCGCGTAGGACACAGGCACCTTCCAGATACTGACGTGCGCCGACACAGACGCAAAGTACTTGCCAAAGGCGAGTGGCAGCACGTAGCGCGGGTAGAAGCGCGGAGGCAGCAGCGGGCCGGACGACGGATGCGGACCGGGCCCCGGACCCGCGACAGGCGGCGCGGGAGGCACACGCCAGGCGCGCAGCAGCGGCGGGAGCCCTGCGCACAGCGCCAGGATGTGGCACAACGACACAGTCACCGGGAAAGGGAAGGCGCTCAGGATCACCTTGTTGACCACGTTGCCGCCCGCGCTCAGGGCGTACCATAGCAGGCACAGAGCTGCCACTCGCGCGCCCTCGCGCGCCCCGCCGCCCGCAGCGCTCGAGCCGCCGGCGCCCGCGCCGGTACCCACGGCCACGGCCGCCGCCATCCCGTCCAGCGGCCGCCCCTTCCCGCCCGTCGAGCGCCGGACGCGGGCCGGGGGCGGGGCAGGGTGCACGGGCCGGCGCCGCCTCCCATTCGCCACCCCTGTTGTGCGTCATCGCCGCGCGCCGGCCGACCTGCCAGCCGTCACGTCAGGAGCATAGGCTCCGCTCCGGTGGGGGAGGGGCCGGACCCGGAAGAGCAGCGAGCGGACCTGGGCCTGAGCTGGTGCCAGCTGGTCCCCGGCGTTAGGTTCGCGACCCCAGTGGGACAGACGAGGGCAGTGCTAGAGTCCTGCGGATCGGAGTCCGTAAATGTACTATGAAGGTGTCGGACCAAGCCTCCAGGCCTCGACCACCCGATACCTGAAGGGCCAAGTGGCAGCAGACATCAAGTATCAGAAAGTCTTTCTGAGGAGAAACAAAGAGGATTGTGGGGACAGATTTCTACTTCAAGGCGGGAGCGGGCACCCGTGAACACCCCCCACCCGCCCCAAGCGCTCTCTGTGAATCGCTGCTACAAGTGGGCGTGGGCCCCCTGAGTGCTAGAAACGTGGTGCGGTAGCTGTTGCTGGATACGACAGAGCGGAGCCCAGAGAAGTGACTTGTCTTAGGTACCCGATAACTTGGCAGTCTGGCCAGTGCTGCCTCCTCGGCCACCCTTCTCCAGAGCCTCTGAGGAAGGTGGTGCTGGGTGGTGGCTGAAACCCACGTAGGGGAAAATAGGACTTTTCAGCAACAAGAGCCTATGCCATAAAACCATGTGTTTACAAGTTCTTTTGGGAGAAGAGGTGTTAACTTTACCTTCTAAAGAATCCCTTAAAATTTTTTTTTCGTGTGTGGGGGAGGGGGGTAGGGAGGGAATTACCATGGGATATTTTTTTATAATCATGGAAAATGCTACTAAAATTAAAAAAAAAATTAAAAACAAAAAATTTTCCACATAATGTTCCCAGGCTAGCCTCGAACTCAAGGTGTTCCTCCTACCTCTGTATGCCCAGCTTTTAATAGCATTTTCTTCTTTTCTTTTTTTTTTTTTTTTTTGGTTTTTCGAGGTAGGGTTTCACTCTAGCTCAGGTTCTCCTGGAATTCACTATGTAGTCTCAGGGTGGTCTTGAACTCACGGTGATCCTCCTACCTCTGCCTCCCAAGTGCTGGGATTAAAGGTGTGTGCCAACACGCCCAGCTTTTAATAGCATTTTTAATTGGCAGCTTAAAAAGTGCCCAACCAACTAGATTCTCTTAATGTTGGGGGTGTCACTGCAGCTCATCTTTGTGCTCTCACAGGAAATAAATTTTTGTACTATGAGGCCTACTTAAGAGGTCCCTGGAGAGCCCAAGAAGTAGCCAGTCCCTAAGCCCAGGTCTGAGAAAAGGAGCTGGTGGGTGTGAGCCTTTGTAAGCAGAAGTGGCCAGAGTGAAAACAGTCTCGATGTAATTAGGAAAGTAGCTACAATTACTTCACAGTTCAGCACTGTCAGATGGTCCCATTGACAAGGTTTTTCTTGGCTTTGAAACTTTCGCATCCTTTCATTACTCATGCTGTGCTTAGGCCACACAACTAGGGATGACAGGTCCAGAGAATCAACCTTAACCTATCCTCAAAGCCACATCACCTACTACCCTTGAATGGGGGAGGGAAGTGTCCTACACCAAACCTTTGTTAGAAATCCCTGCTGGCACAGGACAGGAGGGAGTGAGGGATAGGGGGCCATGATTGGCCATTTTGTGGTTTCGTTTTCTTTCCATTCACTACCATTCACTGGAGGCTTCATCCAGACCTTCCTGGGAAAAAAAACAAAAAGCTTTTGAGCATTGTACTTGGTTTGGGGGGGGGGGGGGAAGCAGTTCTTCTAATGGTAAACAAGCAGAATTTTATCCAGAAATCCCTGCTGGCTCTGAAACTGGGCTTCTTGGTTGACTGGAGCATGTTCTGGACTCTTTGCCCCTCTTAAGGCTATTTCCTCACTTGTAAAATTAAGTAGATGTGAATAAGATGACCTACACTGAGTGAAAAAGAAAAAAAACAAAACAACTAGAAAGCCAGTCTTAGCTTATGGTGTTAGAAAAAGAGGGGTGATAACTGAAAATTAATCACCTTATAATCAAGGCATAAATATTTTTCAGCCCTAAGTAAGTCCTGAGGCAGTCCCAGGCTGAAGCCAGACACAGCTGCTCATGTAGGCATGCCAGGTTAAGAAGCAGTTTGGGGGCTAGGGGTAAGGGATAAACCAAAAATCTCCTAGGTAGAGGGCTTTTCTCTGGGACAGATGAGGTCTGGATGGAATAGGGTAACATTCTTTGATGTGGTCCTGCAGATTATTACCCCACACTACTAAATGAACGAAAGGCAGAGGTGCCATTCAATGCTAGAAAGAACTTCCAGCAAGACAAGGCATGGCTGGACCTTTGCCTGATTGGTTGGTGTGGGTTCTAGGACTTACTGGCTAAACAGAATTTGACTAGAAACGTCCAAGTCAGGAATGATTCTCAAGCTGATTTGTGCAAATGATTTTTTATTTCCACATTTATATCACAAGGTGTCCACTTATTGGACCAAATAGCAAAGTTGCTCCCTTCTGCATCCTCAGAACGCAGAAGTCTAGGTACTGTACATTCACTAAGGCTCCTTGTTTTTGCAAATCGCGTTTATGACAAATAACCATAAGGCAAACGAATCTAAAGGAATGGTTATGAGTGTTTCCAGCAAACAGACACTCTCCCCTCTCACCCAGTGGTACAGCTCACACACCAGTAGCACCCGCAGTTACTTTGTGATTGTGGGTGGGGGAGGGCTCTAGAAAGGTGAACTTTTCTAGAGATGTGCAAAAAAAAAAAAAAAATACTGGGAGGGAAGTTATTTGGCTGGTGGTCAGATGAAAATAAATGAGAAAACTAAAATTTTTGCAGCATTTCTTTAACAACTGGGGTTTAATTGAAACCAAATAAAAATGGATGCTGATGGAGTGTGGGTGAGGCTGGCTGGCCAACTGGCTCACCCGCCTGATGCTCAGGGCTCATCAAAGTCGAGAAATTTCCAGTGTATGATGGAATGAAAACACTGGTTCAGCAGAGGCTGGGTGGGTGCAGCCTGCGCCTCAGAGACGCCAGGTGGGTGAAAGCAGGAGATGCAGAGATGAGATACGCGTCTGTCACTGTGTTAAGGTAACCTCTCCCATGGGGTTCCTGTGCCTGCCTGCCTGCCGCTGAGGTCTTAGCGTTCAGTGCTGAAGAGCTCCTCACCTCTCTTGGGGTGGGGACTAGCGCTTTTTATAGCTGGTTTGCTATACTTCTGAACTCACTTGGTCATCCTGACTTCTGTGCGGCCTTTCTTTTGCATTTTGTTAGTAAACTGGTAGCAGCATTTCACAAAAGGAGAGTGTGGAAGAATAGTGTGGAGTCTGCCCTCCCACCTCTCTCCTGCTTAGGCCTGGCCATCTGGGGCACCCTGGCCACCCAATGGCCCTGGCTCCTGCAAGGTGGGAATGCACTTCGTGGCCGCCCGCCAGGAGGTTAGTCCAAGCAGACATAAGGCAGAATGTTCAACCGCCCGTCATCGCTGTGCGGGTCGAGCGATATGCACTGTGTCCAGTCATACCAGTTACCCTGTGTGTCCTGACACCCGTTCACCCCTGGCCACTGATGGGCCTGGATTCTGTTGAGATCGTCCTGTGTTACCTCCCGGCTCAGCCCCGGGAGGTCAGCAGGCGGTGCGAGGGGTAGCAGCACATGTGGCTGTCGGACCCCACGTCGGCTGCTCTCCTCCTGCTTTAGGTACTCAGCCATGAAATGGTGAGCGCCTGGGGTCTGCGCACCCGAGGACGACAGCAGGCTGCTCTGGCGGCTCAGGTAGGACTGGATGATCTCATTCCGTGACAACTCCTTCCAGTTCGTCTGCTCAAAGGGGTTCTGGAGGTTGGCCTTTGCCTCCTGCTGTTCAAGCTCTGTCCTGAGCGGCTGCTCTGTGGGTACAGGACTGTCAGCCTGCACTGGCTCTTTCTGGGTCAAAGGTTTGATCTGTCTGGTCATGGGGTCAAAGGTGAGCTTCCGTTCTTTTAACCGGACAGGCTTGATGCCCACCTCGGCCACCTGTCCATCCAAGTTCACCGTGTAGTCACGAGGTCGGTACCTCTTTTTCTTTTTGCTGTCTGAGCCGCCAGAGGAGGCAGCATCACTGTCCGCCTTGGAGGAGTCTGGGGAGAAGCCGGTGCGGGCCGGGAGGGGCTCAGCTTGAGGAAGCCCAGCCCTGCAGCCTTGCCCCACCAGCCGTTGGTGGCCCTCAGGTTGCTCAGGCCAGCGTACAGGGCTTTCATCCCTGGGCAGCAGCTCCAGCCGCCGCACAGGGGGTGTGGACGGCTGGGCCAGGGGGAGTGGGGATGGCACCTGTGTAGCATCAAGTGACTGGGGCCGTGGAGAGGGGCTGGGCAAAGATCCCTTGGGTGCATATGGGCTCTGCTGGCGGGCAAAGGAGCCCTCATGTCGTGAGTTCCGGGGGCTGAAAGAGCAGCGTGGGGGTCCCCTGGGGTGGGGAGGGCCTGGTGGTTCATCCCCCCTGTCCAATGGCTGCAAATATGAGGTCTTGGCCTGAAGGCAGGGGCCCATGGGCTGGCCCAGACCTGGGGAGCTGGGGTGTGGCCGCACTGCATTGATGGGAACCTTACAGCTATGCTTGTCATTCTCACTGTGCTCCAGACGGCTGCCCTCAAGGCCCAGGTGACCACTGCCATCCAGGGGACTGGGAAAGCTCTCCGGGCTCCCACTGATCCCGTTGGTGGGGTGGGGGGATGAGTTGGGGAGTAGGGGATCAGGGCTAGCTTTGGAAACCTTGGGAGGTGGCCCAGGATGGCCCAGGTCACGCTGGTCCCCACGACGCTTGCGGCTGCTCAACCTGTCCAGCCGTGGTCCTGGCAGCCGCTGGATGTCATTGCGGTTCTTCAGGTCATGGATGGTTTTGGTTGCACTGGCTGCTCCCATCTCCGGCCGACAGTTGTGTGCACCCCCGTTGGCAGAGCCTGTGGCTCCCGCCAGGGCCCGCAACGCAGCTTCATTCTGGTGGGCAGGCTCAATGAGCTTCTGCCAACTCCGTAGCAGTCTCTTGGCCCGCTTGGCAAGTTCCTCGTTCTTGGTTTTCTTGCGGACGTCGTTGATGAGTTTCCCAAGTCGAGTCTCCTACAACCAGAGAAAGTGACATGCTTATAGAACAAGGGAGCTGAGCCAGACAGAGTAGGAGGCACCCTTTGTACCCTGTCCCTCAAACTGTCAGCTTCCCCTGACAGTGACATCTGCTTCTTTGTGAGAGAGTGAATCTCAGACCTGGGGCCCCAGCAGTTTTCTCAGAAAGAGGTACCTCAGGCTTCTGAACACTTGAAAGTTTTGTACTACCAAGGCCTCTCTGCTAGCATGTCTGGGTGAGCATATTTCATGGCTACAACACAGATGACCTGGTCCCCAGAGGGGCAAGCTGGTACCACTCACCTAACTCTCTCCCCCAGAACACATCCCCAGATGCCCATGATATGTTCAGGGTGTGGTGAAGGGGCTCTCACCTCTAATGCCTCTTTGGTAATGGGGTATCTCTCCAAGCTGGAGATAACTTCCAACACTGCCACCATGTTCCGGATCTGCAGAATAAAAGACACATGTCAGGCCAGGCACTGCACTCTCCCCTCTAAGGCCAGGCAACCCAGGCATGGGCAACCAAGCACCACCAAAGCTCACCCTTCACAGACTCCTGTTTGCTCAACACTTACCACATGCCCTCTCTTCCAGGGCTCAGAAAACCTGTGTGCATTCATCCACCCAAGATGCTTACAAAAAGGGACTGATCATGATACATGAGACCAGCTCAGCTCTATGGACTTACCAAATAAAAAACCACAAAGCTCCAAAGGAAAGGTGAGTACACAGTAAACCTGATAGATAAATCTGTTGGCCCTCCCAAGGACTACAAAGACATCTGAAGACACCCATACAAAGAGAAGAAAGTCACAAACTGGAAGTACTTAAATCACAAGGCTGGAAAGTGGTGCCTCGGAAACAGACTGCCAGGCAGCAATACAGCCACAAGGGCCCAAGTAAGGGCCAGTGCCATCAACAGATACTGTGCAGAACAGAAGGCAAATCAAATCCAGAGATATGTGCCCAGTGGACAAAGATGGTATGGAACATAACCAAGTATTGCCACTAGGAACCACTGGAAGCATCAACTTACTACGAGGCCAACCTTGCCCTTAAGCACTTTCCATACACTACTAACTGGTTTAATCTCAACAGGACCATGAGACAGGCACCATTCTCATCCTGCAGAGAAAAGTCTCTAATGATTAACAGTGACTGTATACTCCAGGAACACAACAGGAAGCAGTGTGGGTCATGGTGGTCAAATGTACTATCACAGCTATCCATTAGAATGAAAAGAACAAAAATTAGTAAGAGGGCTAGAGAGATGGCTTAGTGGTTAAGGTGCATGCCTGTGAAACCAAAGGACCTAGGTTCAATTCCCCAGGACCCACATAAGCCAGATGCACAAGGTGACACATGCATATGGAGCTCATTTGTAGTGGCTGGAGGCCCTCACGCACCCATTCATTCTCTCTCTCTCTCTCTCCCTCCTTGCTCCCCCCCCCCAACAAATAAAAAGTTTATTTGGGTGTGGTGGTACACACCTTTAATGCTAGCACTTGGGAGACAGAAATAGATCACCATGAGTTCAAGGCTACCCTGAGACTACATAGTGTGAGTTTCACAGGAGAAGTACAAACCAGCCCCCTGCATCAAGGAATGTTGAATGCAGCAGCTCGAAGCCACAGGAATGCACACCTCATGAAAGTCCAGTGTTTTTGTATAAAGCCAAAACTGTAGCTTCTGTAGGGGCTGTGAGAGCACCTGTGCTAATGGAATAGAATGCTGTTTCTGAGGATCTCAAAAGATTGTCTGTCCTAGAAGGGCACTGGCTTCATCAAAATGAAGAGCACTGTCAGGATAACAGGCTGCCAAAACCTAGCTGGTGGGTAGATCTGCAGATGAAGGAGCTCTTGCAGGTGCCCAGGCTACTGGACAGGCTGACCACAGCTCAAACAAGCCCTCTCTGCACCTCATCACCATGGGGCGCATCTCTCTCTCTCTCTCTCTCTCTCTCTCACACACACACACACACACACACACACACACAAATCAGGCTATGGCTTTCTTCTGTGCCTTTTCTTCCTGCATGGCACAAATGCCCAACATCAAATAGCTCTCTGCATTTGGCATGGCTGTGTCTCCAGCAAGGGGAGATCCCTGCTTCAATAATGGGGAATCTTAAGTCTTTTCCTCCACTTGCCATTACAAATGAGGATAAAATTGGCACCCATGTACACCAATTCTGGGTTGCTACACAGGCAGGGGTAGAAGCAGTGGCTGCAGGCAAAGGGAAGATGATCACCTAGGCCCCACCAGGACCCAGGGCAGGAGGAACCTTGCAGGACTGTGGTCTCTTGCTGCTGCTTCAACCTCGGTGACTTAATAAGCAGTATGTTGTGTGTTCATTATAGAGTAGGGCGAAGATCCATTTCTTGCTCCTTCCTCAAGAGGAACTTGATTCCTGTCTGTAGGACTTGCTTGTGGGCTGTCACCTAAACATCACCCCCAGCTTTTGGAGTTCATGACATCTCTGAGCTACTGGCCCTCCATCTTCAGTGCTAGCAACAAGGTTGAGTTCTGACCTTATTGCAGCTCTCTGATCTACCTAGGAACCTAGAGTGTTCCTGTCTTCAATCTGTACCTGGTTATGAGTCCAGGAGGTAAACTGCCTGCAGGCCAGATGCACCCCCACCTTTTCCAACCTGCTTATTTCCAGCTGAAAGCAGTGGTTGTAGTTACTTTCTTATTGCTGGGACAAACACCCGATCAGAAGCAGCAGCTTATGGTTTGGAAAAAAGGGTTTATTTCAGGCTTACAGATTCCAGAGAGGCTTCATCATGGAAGAAGCTGGCTCATTTCATCATACATCCATAGCAGAAAGACAACAGTACCAGCAAGCAGGAGCTGATTCTAAAAACATACTTTGTAGGGCTGGACTCCATCCACCCCCAGTGACACACTTCCTCCAATAGGGATCTGCCTGCTGGAGAGTAAGTAGAAAGCTTAATCAAAAATACCTGAGGCTATGGGACCATTTATGGTCAAACCACCACAGTAGTCATCATGTCACTCTCGCCAGTTCAGTGCTTCCTTGGGTGAAGTTATAGAGAACTCAGCAATGATAGTAGCCCCCAACTGCCTAACTGAGCTCTAAGCCATCCCTCATTGGCAAACAAAGGCCTCTGTCTTACAATGCTGGGGCTAGAACTATAAATACATCTAAATAAAAACCTTAAAAAACCTACCCCAATGCACCAGGGGTTAGGTGTCCTGGCTTGGAGACACAATCTATCAAAATACTCACCTTTGGCATGTAAAGGCTGAGATCCCTTACCAAAGACTGGGCAGCAAAGCACTCACTCCCAAAGGGACAGAAAAAGCCAGTGCTCTGTGGCTCTGGGATTCCAGCTCCAATGGGGCTCCTGGGTTTGCCACATGGCCTCCTGTCCACCCCAGTGACCTCACCTTGATATATTTAGAGTCTTGGGTTCCCACAGCACAGAACACTGCCCAGGCCCAAATGGCTACACAGAGTGTCCTTGTCCTTGGGCAGATGCCATTCTGCTCTCAGATGGAAGAAGGCATCTGTCTAGGAAGGGACAGGGGAGTTGAGGGCAATAGGTAAAGATCTTACTGAGCATCCCCTGGCTCCAGGTTACCCATTAGAGGGGCAGAGAAGTTTTGGCCTTCCAGAAAGCCCTGTGAAAAATGCTGTGTGTATCCTCCTACAGGCCCTCCTGGTAAGGAAAGGCAAGTTTCCCAGTGGGGTACTATCTGCAGCCAGCACACCACAGGGGCAGTGGGCAGGAAAGGCCATACCTCCACTGTAGAAAGAGGAAAAGAGCTAGAGAAAGAAGTCATCAGCAGGGAGACAGCTCCCAACTCCAAAGTGGCTTGGACACAGCCTGTCATCCATTACTTTTTGCTACAATTAGAGCTGATCTGCAGACCACCTGTCTGTGCCCCATTTCTGGGTCATTCCTTGTATCCACCTGCATAGAAACCCTCATCTGGCCATGTGTAGGCATTCTGCCTCTACCCTAAAGGACAGCTTTTAGGGCAGATCTGAAGTTTGCTTGGGGCTCATTTGTAGGCCTAAGGGCCACTTACCGCCTCCTGATGTCAGGAACAGTCGGGCCCTTTCTCCCTTTGGTATTCATTACTAGTCCAAACACATTCTCAATCTCCCTGCCAAATGGCTTTCCCATTAGAAGGATTTAGAATTTACTGGCTAGAAGAGGCAGCCTCACTTCTTCACCAGGTGGCCTGGATGGATACAGATCAATTTGTATTTCTCAACCATCAGTATGGCCAAGAGTTCTCTCCCTTTCCCCAATCGTGACTCTGCCTCTGCCCACTCATTTCCATTACTGTGGCCTCTTTATAGAAGTAGTATTTGCCTGGCCCTAGTGACTGCATAGCATGGTGGCACCTGCCTTGTGCAGTGATGATTATGCCAGAGAGGAAAAGCACCTCAAGGTGGGCCAGCAAGAAGCACGTGCCATCCTCACTGTACCCACAACAAGGGTAGCAAATGAAATGAGTCTAGTGAAAGCAGTCAAGTGATAGGGGCTCGTCCTTAAAGGAGATAGTGGAACCTCCAGTTTCTGTCTCCCATTCTCCCTCTTCTTCCGACTGCCACGAAAAGGGTGTGTTACAACCCCAATGAACTACCTTGACTTAGGTCTAAACTAAACACGATTCCAAATGACCATGGACTGTAAGCTAAAATAAGATTTCTTTCCTTTTCAAGTAATTATATCAGGCATTTTATTATAGTAATGAAAAGCTAGCACAACATTTAAGGGATACCTCAGGGGCACATGCTTGTGGGAGACCTACACCACAAGAACCAGGGGCTCAGAAATGCTAGTATTCATTTTCAGACTGGGTTGATGCACACCCCTGCCATGCCACTTGTAGCCATACTCCTGAGATGTGAGGAAGGGCAGCAGGCTGGGCAGAGGATGCCAGTCTGACACAGCCAAGAGCACGAAAGACAAGGTGGCAGCAGCTCCTCAGAAGCAATGACCTTGTTCCCTCATATTATTTTATTTGCCACAAATAAAAAGGTGAGAAAGCATCCTTAATTGCTCACATTTGGCAGACAGGTGCAGGAAGCACATGCATACCTGCCGGGACATTCAGGACTCCAGGCTGTGCAGTGGCACCTGTGTTGGGAATGGATGGCTGGGACTAGCAGGAACCTCCTAACTGCACTAAGGCTACATAGCCCCTTCCATCTGCTGAGACCCCAGGATAGCCTACAAAACCCCACAGGCTGACCAACAGAGCCAAATAGAGATGCATACTCAGTGGAGATACAAAAGCCCCCAACTACAAAAGAGCTCAATGGGAGGCAGGTTTTACTCCCCCACTACAAGGGGTCCACATAGTCCAAAGCTTGGGTGGGCACTTCAGTAACTCTTCTAGGTGATGAGAGGCTTGGCATACTTGAGGATGGAGCCTGGCTCAGCCATTGCCAGGTTCTTGACATTTCCTGGTCAATAGAGAAGCTAAAGATTCCCTGGTTTCTGAGATGAGATCAGCATCCCCTGCCCTGTGTGGGTGGGCCTGAGGGGACTAAAAACACTATGATGTGGTGCATGAGGCCAGAAGCCAGTTAGGGGCACTGCCCAGAGGGGAACCTAGTCCCATAGAGGTAAGCCAACAACAACATGGCCAGTACTGCATGCCTGCTCAGCCCAGCCCAGCCCAGCCTGCCAACTTTGTTCCACCATCCTCTGGCCACAGCAGAGCAGTAGGATGTTCTGTACACAAGCAAAAACCAGAAAAAGAGAAGGCTAGCTGGTGGCAGCACACCCTGGAACACAGTCATACCTCTTGTCCTCTCTACAAGCAAAAATTGTATTCACAAACTCTCCTCTAGCAAAACATGCAGTTATTTTTACTGATTTTAGTTTTTTTTCTAAATTTATTTATATGCAATCAGAGAGAGAGAGAGAGAGAGAGAGAGAGAGAGAGGGAGAGAGAGAGAGAGAGAAACACAGAGAGAAAGAGAGAGAATGGGCACACCAGGGCTTCTAGCCACTGCAAATAAACTCCAAATGCATGTGACCTTTGTGCATCTGGCTTACGGGGGCCTGGGGAACCGGACCTGGGTCCTTTGGCTTCGGAGGCAAACACCTTAACTGCTAAGCTATCTCTCTAGCCCTGGAGTCATTTTTAAATCAACCCCAGAGAAGAAACTAACTAGGAATCACAGATTGAGTCCAAAGTTTCTCCTGTGAACAGGATAGTGGGATCCTCTGAGCCCAAAGATGGGGCATTAAGTGAGTGGAACCACCACATGCAGCCAGGCCTACTTCAGAAGTATTTGAGGTACAAAACTCCCAGGGCCTGAGAAATGGCTGTCGCAGAATGGCTGTTCATGGGGGATTTCCAGCCCCAATCTAAAACAAGGAACTGAGAAACAAAGTTGTAAAGTCTGAGTATCTCCTCAGCTCACCACTTATTCCCACCGCTTGTACCCAAATCCTCCATGCCTTGGGATGAAGCTATGATGTGACTGTGGGGGCAATTGGAACACCTTTTCAGGGTTTGGCAGAAAGGGAGCCAGCCTTAGCAAGCAAGGCCAACTAGCATAATCACATTAGATTTCTCCAGGAGTCAAACTTAGATCCTTTTCATCCAAATAGTTCCACTTAACTGTTAAAGAAACTGAGTCCAGGGAAGTCACATGGACCACACAATCAGAAGGCAGACGAGTTTGGCTTTCCACTAGCCCAACCCAGGCTCTACTCACCACGTAAGGTCTAACGAGGTAGAGTCAAGGTATACCAAGAGTGTTGGCACCCTGCTTATGTACTTCTCCCAAATCTGCTACAACTCCAGATGGTCTCCTAAAGACAATGGCCACAATGATGGCCCTGGCAGAGTCCCAACAAAGTGTGGCCTCTTAAGACTGAGAGGGTCTTCCACAACCCCCATTTCACCACCTGGCCACTCCTCTGACAGTCCCTGGACTACACCTGTGCAGTACAGTTAAGACTCACCTAGAACAGTCTGGGTCAGTAGCCCCAAGTGAGGCCTCAGTAGCAAAATCCCTGAAAAGCCAACATGGATCTTGCCATGGTTTGCTTCCTCCGCCCCCAAATGCAGAATGGTATAGGCAATTTACAAAGGCCACGGAGCTAAAAAAAAAAAAAACAAAAAACACTCTGGATCTGTTTAACAGCAAACAAGCTAGCTTTCCACACAACAGCAAGGCAGATGACGCCCAGAAGCAGGCAGGCTGCAAGCCTTCAGTGTGCTATGCCTACTCTCCACTGAGTCACTTGGGATACACACAGCAGGTACTGCTAGTGTGCAATCTGTGCTTTGGGCCCAGACACACCTCTTTCAGCCACAAGACCTGCTGAGGTTAGCTGTCTCTACCTCAATTTGGTGCAGCTAGGCACAGACAAGGGCTCAGAGTTTTCCATTTCCCTCATCCACAGGAATGTCTGGCCAAAGAGCCTCCTCCCCAGTGGGAGTCTCAAACCCACAGGAGCCAGGCTTCCAAGTCACAGCTTCTCATTGCAGCAGGAGCCCCTCAGCAACCACCACCATTTGCAAAGGATTTCCCCATAGGCAAGGCCCACATGCTTTCAGCTATGGTGTGTCCTGTCAACTGTCCACTTGGCGCTACCTGTCCTGTAGAGCACTGACAGGTAGAGCTTATCATCGCATCAAATGACACAATGGCCCAACAGACAGGAAACCTAGTCCAGGTGCAAGCAGCTTGGCAGGAACTGCCATGAGCATGAACAGTCAACCATGTGCCACACAAACTGCCCTTCCTTCTCCCACTTTAGGTCTCTGAAGCTTTTCCTGACTAAACAGGACAAACATATGCTCTCCAGACTCTGGATCAGGTCCACAATATTAAGTGGTCTTGTAATCTGGCCCTAAGTGCACATAAGCTACAAAATGTCATCTGTAAGATGGCCCACTGCTGCTACATCCAGACAACTGGCAAGATTGGGAGTTAAGCACAGCTATTTCTGCCATCAATGTTCAAAAGGTCTCAGTGACCCAGGACTCTTCACACCCAGCTTCTCTCATTTAATAAAAGCTGGTAAAAATGCCAGCTTTAGAAGACTGGAAATGATCTAATGCCCACCGAGGCGAGGGAAACACACAGTGCTGGGTCCACACCTCCTGCAGAAGGAAGGGATCCTGAACAAGAGCAAGCCAACTTTGCAGAAACTGCTAGCAAACAAGCTCCTAGAGACAGCTAAGTGCAAGCAGCATCTGTGCTACTCCTGCCAGAGCAAACTATGGCTGGGTAGGCAAGCAAATAGTAGGGGAACCACCTAGCCTCCAGCACTGCCCATTGCACACAAAGCCAAGACCAGGTACCTCCACAGGCCTGGGGAAACTATGAGACAACACTGAAGGTTATGAAGGGCATGTTGAGCTCTAGCTGGGCCACTGTGCTCACAGGAACCAGGCTAGACAAGCCCATACCCTGGCAACTAGGGCAGCTGTGTGATATGTGTTTGGCCTCTGTGGTACCAGTAAGGCACTTGGAGGCCCACGAAGAGGATGATCTGCCTATCCGGACTGCTATAGGACTCTGGGAACCAGGACAGTCTTAAATTCCCTATGATGGTCATCAAGTGGCATCTGAGCAATGCCTGCAGCAGGGATTCCACCAATGCCAGGCTCTCAGGTCTGGAGAGTAAGCATTACAGTCGGTCACCAGACATGGGTACAGATGGCTAGTCAAGACAGAAACAACAGGGAAGACCCACTATCGAAGTCCTCAATGGGCTAAGGGCAAGAGGACTGGGGCATGCCCCTAGTGAGAGGTGGTTCAAGCCCACACTTCAGGTAGCCATGCTTACAATGAAGATGAGGAAGCCCCTGGCAGGTATTAAGAGATCGGTGTGCTACAGATATGTAAATGGCACATCATCTGATGGCTTCACTTTTCTGGGCACTTCCACACCATTTGTAGGGACAAAAGACCCTGACACAACCACCCAACCACATACACATATGCAAATTAATTTTAAAAAACCCAGAAACATCTAGGGCTGAGGAAGGAGGGTGTCCCTTCAGTCCTGACCACCAGGCGAATGACTGCATTTCCATCCTATAGCTCCTGGGTTCTGTGGCGACAGATGGAAGACAGTGGGCAGGCATTCCCATCACAGAGACACCAGGAGAGAGCCTCATGCTATGGCCTACTAGTCATTCCAGGCCAGCAGCAACATGAATGTGCAAAACACATGTATACCTGAAAACTGTTCATCAGCCACTAACAGTATACCACACAAATGAAGTATGACCCAACACTGCCAGTAAATGGTGAGTCCCAGGAGGGTCCAAGGAAAGCCAGGAGCAAATTAAGTGCTTTCTATTGAACCCAAAGCTCAGGAGCAGGTATAATTTCTCAATGGTGGCAGTGTCAAGGGCCTGGGGTGGGGGGTTGAAAATAACTAAGAACACACAGAATGGCTCTGGGGATCCTACCTCCCCTTGGCCTGGATGGGATTACTTAGATGCACTTGATTTATTAAAATCCATTCAACTAGGGGGTTGGAGAGATGGCTTAATGGTTAAGGCGTTGGACTGCAAAGCCAAAGGATCCTGGTTCAACTCTCCAAGACCCACATAAGCCCGATGCACAAGAGGGCGCATGCATCTGGAGTTCATTTGCAGGGGCTGGAAGGCCTGGCCAATATTCATTCATATTTTCTCTCTCTCTCTCTTTCTCTCAAATAAATAAATTTAAAAATCCATTCAACTAAAGTTGGGGTGGTTGCACACCCTTTGATCCCAGTACTTGGCAGGCTGAGGTAAGAGTTTAGCAATGAGTTCAGGGCCAGCCTGAGGCTACAGAGTGAGTTCCAGGTCAGCCTGGTCTAGATTGAAACCCTTTCTTAAAAAAATGAAAAAACAAAATCAGGGCTGGAGAGATGGCTCAGGGGTTAAAGGTGCTATTTCCAAAGCCTGATGGCCTGGGTACCCCATGTAAAGCAAGATGCACAAAGTGTTGTGTGCATCTGGAATTTGTTTGCAGTGGTAAGAGGCTCTGGTACATCCATACCCTCTTTTCCACATTCAGGTCTTTCTTATTAATTTTTATTTTACTTTTTGTTTTTGTTGAGGTAGGGTCTCACTTTAGTCCAGGCTGACCTGGAATTTGCTATATAGTCTCAGGCTGGCCTCTCAAGTGCTGGAATTAAAGGTATGCAGCACCACATCCAGCCCATATTGAGTCTTTCTGTATACTCCTTTCTGTCTCTTTCTCAAATAAGTAAAAAAAAATTAAAAATATGTTTTATTTATTTGACTGAAAAGAGGCGGGGGGGGGGGTAATATGGAGGCACCAGGGCCTACAGCCACTGCAAATGAACTCCAGACGCATAGGCCCCCTTGTGTATCAGGCTTATGTGGGTCCTACAGAATTGAACCAGAATCCTTTGGCTTTGCAGGCAAATACCTTAATTACTAAGTCTTCTCTCCAGCACCTTTTAAAAAATGTTTTTATTTGGGCTGGAGAGATTCTCTCTCATTCATAAATAAATAAGAGTGAAGTACTTCCCAGACAAGCATAAAGACTTGATTTCAGATCCCAGAACTTACATAAAGTCAGACATAGTAGTACATCTGTAATCCTAGCGCTTCCACAGTGAGATATGGAAGGTAGACAAGAAAAATTCCCACAAACTCACAGGCCAGGTAGCATGGTGTACACATGAACTAACACAAGTCTCTAGAAAGACTGAACGTGAAGACCAATGCCCAAGGTTGTTCTCTGAACTCCACACACAAGGCATGCCACATGCACTCACACACAAAAATATGTACACAGAGTCGAAGAGATGGCTTAGCGGTTAAGCATTTGCCTGTGAGGCCTTGGTGCACCCATTCTCTCTCTCTCTCTGCTTCTTTTTCTGTTGCTCTCAAATAAACAAAAATAAAAAAATATGCACACACACACATCATTTGCAAATATTTATTTTAAATATTTTATTTTTCTTTGAGAGAAATAGGCAGGGAGAGAGGAAAAAAATGGGAATGCCAGGGCCTCCAGCTGCTACAAATGAATTCCAGATACATGTGTTCCCTTGTGCATCTGTCTTACATGGGTTCTGGGGAATTGAACCTGGGTCCTTTGGCTTTGCAGGCAAGCACCTTCATCACTAAGACATTTCTCTAGCCCTTTTTTTGAGGGGTGGGGAAGACAGAGAATGGGCATACCAGGGCCTCCAGCCAGTGTAAATAAACTCCAGGCACATGTGCCACCTTGTGCATCTGACTAATGTAGGAATCAAACCTGGGTCCTTAAGCTTTGCGGGCAAACACCTTAACCACTAAGCCATCTCTCCAGCCACCCAGTTTTTGGTTTTTTTTTCAAGGTAGGGTCCCACTCTAGCCCAGGCTGACCTGGAATTAACTATGTAGTCTCAGGGTGGCCTCGAACTCACAGCGATCCTCCTACCTCTGCTCCCGAGTGCTGGGATTAAAGGCGTTGCGCCACCATGCCTGGCTACACCCAGTTTTTTTTGAGAGAGGAAATATTCTCACTTTTGGTTAGAGAAGTTTCTTTTAAAATTGTGGTGACCCCTGGGATGACTCAGAGGCACCATAGTGCTGAGAAGAAGTGATGGAGGAGTGCTCAACACCGAGACATCACAAAGGGGAAGGTGTATGGAGGAATTACCATGGTTTACTGCATATAATTATGAAAGTTGTCAATAAAAAAGTAAAAAAAAAAAATTAAAAACGAGTTTCCCAAGGAATGCCTTCCAGTGAGTTGTTGACCAGGGAGGTGCATGGTGTCCCTAAAATACTACAGGCCATTGCTGAGGCTCTTGGTTTCCTACTAGGAATAGATGTAAGACCCTGTTGCTGAAGATTCCACATGCTTGGGCTGCAAGGTCACTGAGAAATCTTGCTGGAGCTGCGCTGAAAACCTCCTCCCTGTAGACCAACTGACTAAAAGCAGAAAAAAGCTACAATGATTTCAGCTCTACAGGAGAGAGAAGTTACCAGTGGGGATATGCAACAATGGACACTGCAAGCCTTAAGTTTGGCCAGCCAGGCCAAATGAGCCAACAGGTGCAATAGTGGCATTTCTGTTATAGGGGAAACCAACTGCTCTCTAATTGGACTAGAGGCCCACTCCATGGGAGGGAATACATGCCTGGAACTGAAAGCCTATGACAGGGATGTCATGCACTCTAGGGGTGTAACGCCTGCTGGTGTCTAGCTAAATGCATATATTATGCTCACCAAACTACCTGGTAAGTACTTCTCTTAATGTTCATCCCATATATTACTGCTACTCTCAATTTTGGTTAGAAAAGTTTCTCTTTTGGGGTGGCAGGGACCTCTGGGATGACTCAAAAGGCTCCACAGGGCTGAGAAGTGACAGAGGAATTCTCAGCACTAAAGCATCTCTATCACACCTTCCAAGGCTCAGGAAGAGGTGGTGGAAAAGGAAGGATAGGACTCCTTACAATGTACTCTTCCAGACACAAAATGGCCTGGATATCTATGACCTCACAGTGCCTGGCACTACTTACACAAGACCTTCATAATAGGATGAAAAGATGATGTCATCAAAAAAAAAAAAAAGATTAATCCCAGCACTCAAGAGGCAGAGGGAGGAGAACTGCTATTCAAGGCCACCCTGAGACTACATAGTGAATTCTGGGTCAGCTTGGGCTAGAGTGAGACCCTACCATGAAAAACCAAATAAAAAAATAAATAAAAAGAGAGACTGATTTGAGAGGGAGAGGGGATATGATGGAGAGTCGAGCTGTGAAGTGGAAAGTTGTGGGGGGATTATCACGGTTTATTGTCTATAATTATGGCAGTTGTGAACAGTAAAACTTAAGAATTAAAAAAAGCCAGGTGTGGTGGCAGACACCTTTAATCCCAGCATTTGGGAGGCAAAGGTAGGAGGATCACCATGAGTTCAAGGCCAGCCTGGGACTACATAGTGAATTCCAGGTACCCTGAACTAGAGCAAGACCCTACCTTGCATAAATAAATAAATTCAAAAATATAGAGCCAGGCGTGGTGGCACACATTTTTAATCCCAGCACTTGGGAGGCAGAGGTAAGAGGATCACCATAAGTTCAAGGCCACCCTGTGACTGTATAGTGAATTCCAGGTCAGTCTGGGTTAGAGTGAGACCCCACCTTGAACCCCCCAAATATATATATATATACACACACACATACATACATACATACATACATACATACATACATACATACAGAAGAATGGTCAGATAGATGGGTGAATGAGGATCCTTGTTACTGTCTTCAGCTGCTGGGTATCATACTTCAGTACTACAAACATCTTGAGGGGCCTCCCTCAGTGGCAAGTCAGTGTCTAAAGAACCAAAATGCTTTGTCCTATTTCCAACTGTTAAGCCTGGAAAGCCAAGGGACATAAATAATAAATTCTCCATGTCCTCACACACTTCTGTATGTGAAAATCTCAAGGTGGGCTATGGAGGAACTGAATGGGCCATTTCTCTCATTTGACTGAGGTCCTGGTCAGTGGAGGCACAGGGTCTGATTCTCTTTCACCAAATGTGTTTGCTCAGCAAGCCAAGAAGTGGCCCTGGAAGTTACCACAACCACAAAAATTTTCTCCCATGTACCTTCTTGGCAAATGTTTCACTATTCCAGAGGGTTACATAAGGAGGGAGAAAGAAAGCCATGGGAGTATACCAATGTGCAAACCAAATATCACAACCACTGTGGTAACTCCCTGACAGGAAAATCTCAAGGTAGTGCCACTGCTTGGGAGAGCAGTAGGGGCCTGTGGCATCCAATGAGACTGGACTAGGCCACTTAGCATCAAGAGTCAATGAACTAACTCCCTGCTGGGGCTCAGGCAGCCTCAGGTGGATCCTGTAAAGGCCGACCACTAACAAAGACAAGGCCAAAGACCATACCAATACTAGGCTCCAGCCCAGAACCATCTGCATTCCCTCCAGGGTCAGGGCAGCAAAATCGGCTCCAAAGGCCAGGAGCCACCATGATAAATGTTGGAGGACAGAGCCCAGTGTTAACACTTATGATCCCTGTCATCAAAATGTCCCAGGCAAAACACATTGCAATGATTCTGGAACAGCTCCTGAATAGAGTGGGGAGCCAACTGCACCCTCACATGGGGTGCCATCTCTGTCCTACAGCAGACTGCAACAACAGACAGCTGTAAATGCTGCATTCTTTCCATTTCACCTGCATTAAGAACATGTCTAATAGTCAACAGCACTGTCCACATGCACCATTCCTAGCCTGGGCTGGCCATGCCACCACTACCACAGCTGATACTGGAATGCAGATCTTCAAGAGTCTCCCACATTTTTCCTTAAGAACTGTTTCCCAGGGCTTCAACTTTGCTCCAAATGTCCAAATATTTTTCTGGCAGCTGATACTGTCTTAAGTATTTTCAATTATCAGCTGCCCACACAGGCCATAGCCCATATTACAAAGGAAAAAGAAAGCAAATTCAGTGTTCTCTGCACAACACTCTTGAGAGCTGAGCCCTCCTGTTTGGCAGAGCTGTTACCTGGAGTGCCAAAACTGTTCTCTTGTCCTTGTTATGTGTCCCAAAAACCATCCAGAGGAAGAGAGAGGATCCAGTGGCCAAGAAGCCCTGCTACTCATACTACTGCCCTGGACTCAGGCAGAGATCACCCATGAGTTTTCCTTACAGAAAGACATAAAAATAAGGATGGTACCACCAGATCTAAGTTACAGACAGATGTGTGCCAATGTCACTGAAGGGACTATCCCTGCAAGGACAAGACAATACAGAATGGAGATTTCCTATTCCCAAAGGAAGAGGGTAGCAAGACCTACAGTGAGTCTTGTCCCTCCTTCGTTCTTGGCAAAGTGAGCCCTTGTATGGGGTTCTATGGCTTGCCATCACTTCCTGTGTGCCCAGTTTCCTTACCTATGACCCTCATGTGTGGCACTTTATACTGTAGCACCAAACCTGCAACTAGCCATGCTACAGACTGATCCAAAGCTTGTCCACATCAAACCTTACAAGAGTACAGCAAACCTGTGTGCCCTGTATCACATCCCTTGCATTTGAAGCAGCTGCCCTACCATACCACAAAATTCAGAGAGTAATCCAATCCACCTCCACAGTCATGGTCCCGAGCCCATCCTCCAGACACAGCCAAAGTGACAGTGGCACCTGGACATCTCTCTGGGTCCTTGGGGTACTTTCAGACTGTCTGTACAGTATGGAAGCCATAGCCCAGATGATGGTCCCAGCTGTACTCTCTTGTTCCTGAGCCCAGTGCTACAACCAACAACCAGGATCTCTTTCACAGGTGGCAGCCACACAAAGAGGCGGGCTCCTGCTGTCTCTCTTACCCAATCACAAGAGGTATGGATGACAATTCCTAGGGCTCTCCAGCAGTACCTCCTGGAGGCAAGCAGCTGGCTCACTACTGCAGTTTCCCACAGTTCTTCCCAAACAGGGAACATTAAAGCTTAGACTCAAAACCAACCAACATCACAGTCAAACCTCAGTGACATTAGGTCCTAGCACTGTACCCCACATCAGCCAATCTGCTTCTCCTGTCCTGCCTCATTGCACCACTGTGCACCACCCAATGTTACTCCAGTTGTCCTCCCCTCCCCCCCATACTATGCCCCCTATCACCATGTAAATATTTCTCAAGGCTGCAAACTGCTTCCATGGCACTTCCAAACTTAAGTTTCTCACAGCCCAAAGAAAGCTCAAACACAAACTGTTGGTTCAGACTATACATGGGTGCTGGGGACACAATACCCTTGTCCTGCCTTCCCAAATGGAGTCATCAACCTCGTTAACCTATAGGATTTGCTGCCATGTCCTATCCAGCCCTGACTCAGGGTCTGAACACTGTTCCTCTGCTCCTTAGCAATAAAACTCATAGCATTTGTTACAGTAGAAGTCATGTCCACAATTTTCCTTCATCTGTACACCCTCATTTGGTCACTCAAACACAACTAAGAACAGTCTCTGACAGCGCTCTAGTTTTCCTCCTTGCCATTCTGGCACAGGGTCACAGACCCTGGGCCACTGGCAACAAACCAGGACATCAGGATTTGGCTTCCAAACCTGGTACACCAAGCATACTGTGCTGTGCCCACTGGCTACAATAAAGCTTAGGAAAACCATGAGAGAATGTGCTATGGCCAGCAAATCAAATAGGAGTCTACCAGTGGCTGAGAAATAAGATAATTTTTGCTGAGTAGAAATTCAACAGCTGTAAGAAATAAAATCAAGACTTCCAGGTAAGATGGTAGCCTAGTAGACATGCCAAAGCAGCCTAAGGGGGAAAACAGCAAAATACACTCCCCTACCAAAAAAAAATGAAGGCGTATAAAGAATTATTAGCCAGATGTGGTGGCGCATGCCTTTAATTCCAGCACTCAGGAGGCAGAGGTAAGAGGATCACGGTGAGTTTGAGGCAACCCTGAGACTTCATGGCGAATTCCACGTGAGCCTGGACCAGAGTGAGACCCTACCTCAAAAAAAAAAAAAAAAAAAAAAAAAAGAATTATTAACCACAGCAGAGAAGCAGTGGAGACCACAGCTTCTAGCACACAAGACACCAGCCAGAATCCCAACCAGTGCCAGTGGCTCTGGTCCAAGTGTCCACCCAACCCAGCACAGGGATGCAAAAGCAGAAGCCAGGTGAAAGGAATTCCACTCACATCAGCCTCCTCACAAAGTCAAGAAACCTGAAGAGAGAAAAAGACAGCAGGCACCAGTTGAGTAGCTGCTGAAGGACAACACAACCAGGACCAGTTAAGCAGCTCTGGAACAACTTCAGGCACCCCACACAGCCTCGATTCCCCCATCTGCCAGTACGCTGAACCACTGGAGAACTCATCCACCTCAGCCACACAGCATCTGGCACAGCTGATTAGAACACCAGATCCACCAACCCAAACAGTCTGAGTCCATAGCACAACAGACAGGAACTGAGAAAAGTGTCTCTTTTTAGGTGGTGGTGACCTCTGGGATGATTCAAAAGGCACCATAGTGCTGAGAAGTGACAAAAGTGTTTTTGTCAGTACTAAGACAGCTCTATCACACCATCCAAGGCTCAGGGTACACTGCAGAAGAGGTAGCAGAAAGAATTTAAAAGCCTTCAATGCCGGGGATGGGATACCTTCCAGTAAGTTGTTGGCCAGGGAGGTCTCTGATGCCCCCCCCAAACATTACAGGCCATTCTTGCTGAAGACTCCACATACATGGGCTGCAAGGTCACGGAGAAACCTTGCTGGAGCTGAGCAGAAAACAGCCATGCTGCATGAAGTTCAATGGGGGAGACAGAAATCACCAGTGAAAATACCCGACAGTGGATGCTGCAAGCTTTATATTTGGCAAGCCAGGCCAAATAACCCAATGGGTGCAATAGCAGCATGTCTGTTATGGGGGAAACCAATCACCTTCTAATTTGACTGGAGGCCTGCTGCATGGGAGGGAATACATCCCTGATACTGAAAACCTACAACAGGAGTAGTCATGAGCCCTAAGGGCATAACGTCTGCTGCTGTCTAGCTAAAAGTATGCCCACCAAACTGCCCAGCAAGCACTTTTCTTAATGTTCATAATAACCATATATTAATGCTACTCTCACTTTTGGCTAGAGAAGCTTGTCTTTTCAGATGGCAGTGACCTTGGGATGACTCAGGAGGCACCATGGTAGAAGAAGCGACAGGAGTGCTCAGCACTGCAATATCTCTATCACACCTTCCAAGGCTCAGGGTCCAATGCGGAAGAGGCGGCAAAAAGAATGTAAGAGCCAAAGGAAGGGTAGGACTCCTTACAACATGCTCCTGCAGACACAAAATGGCCTGGATATCTATGACCTCACAGTGCCTAACATTACCTTCAGAAGACCATCATAATAGGAAGAAAAGATGATGACATCAAAATAAAAGAGACTGATTGGGGGGGGGGGGATATGATGGAGAGTGGAGTTTCAAAGGGGAAAGTGTGGGGGGGGGATTACCATGGGATATTGTTTATAATTATGGAAGTTGTCAATAAAAAAAAAAGAATTTAAGAGCCAAAGGATGCATAGGATTGCTTATAATGCATTCTTCCAGACACAAAATGGCCTGGGTATCCGTGACCTCCCAGTGTCTGGTACTACCCACACAAGACCTTCATAACAGGAGGAAAAAATAATGACATTAAAAAAGAGAGAGACTAATTGAAAGGTAAAAGGATATGATGGAGAGTAGATTTGTGAAGGGATAAGTGGGAAAGTGGAGGGAATTATCTTGGTTGTCTATAATTATGGAAGTTATCAATAAAAAATTTTTAAAGGAGGGGCTGGAGAGATGGCTTAGTGGTTAAGGCATTTGCCTGCAAAGCCAAAGGACCTCGGTTCAATTCCCCAGGTAAGCCAGATGCACAAGGTGACACATGCGTCTGGAATATATTTGCATGTCTAGAGGGCCCTCCTCCCTCTGCCTCCCTCTTTCCCTTACTCATTCTCTCAAATAAATAAGTAAACTTAAAAAAGGACCCATGTAAGCCAGATGCACAAAGGGGCACATGTACCTGGAATTCATCTGCAGTGGCTGGAGGCCCTAGCGCACCCATTCTCCATCTCTGCCTCTTTCTCTCTCAAATAAATAAATAAACAAATAATTTTTAAAACTTTTTAAAAAGATATCACATTGTGCCCTATAAGTATATAATTAGAGGGTTAAGTAGATGGCTTAATGGTTAAGGCACTTGCCTGTGAAGCCTAAGGACACAGTTCCGATTCTCCAGTATTCACATAAGCCAAATGGACAAGGTGGCACATGAGCCTGGAATTTGTAAGCCCATTCTCTATCTGCCTCTGCACCCCCCCCCCAAAGTAAGAAAATAACTAAAATAAAACATACCAGGCGCTGTGGCAAATGCCTTTAATCCCAGCACTTGGGAGGCAGAGGTAGGAAGATCGCCATGAATTCAAGGCCACCCTCAGACTACACAGTGAATTCCAGATCAGCCTGGGCTAAAGCAAGAGCATAACTTAAAGTATATATACTGATCAATTTCTTTTTGAAAAATCCTAGTAGCACAATCCAGATGCAAATTACAATAAAGCAACTATAGGCCTGAAGCAGAAATGATTAGTATCTCCCTTAGAACAGCAAAAACTCAGCCCACTAAATTTTTTGGCACGCAGAGCTCTTCTCAGATATGAGGCAGTTATGCCACAAAACTCAAGTAATATAAATCAATTGTATACTTTTTTAAAGAAAGAGATAAAGAGAAGACAGAGAATGGGCACATCAGGGCCTCTCACCACTGCAAACGAACTCTAGATGCATGTACTTTGTACTCCCTTGTGCATTTGGCTTACATGGGTACTGGGGACTCAAACCTGGGTTCTTTAGCTTTGCAGGCAAACGCCTTAACCATTAAGCCATCTCTCCAGCCCATAGTTTGTAGATTAATAAAAATAAGAAAAACAGCTGGGCACCTTTGATCCCAGCTCTACAGAGAGGATGAGGTAAGAGGATTGCTGTGAGTTTGAGAACAGCCTAGGACTACAAAGTGAGATTTTGTATGGCAAAGGACACTGAATAAAGCAAAGAGGCAAACTATAAAATGGTAAAAAAATCTTTGCCAGCTACACATCTGATAGAGGATTAGTATCTACGATATACAAAGAACTGGAGGAGCACGCTGTAAAAAATTAAATAAGAAATCAAACACCCCAGTTAAAATTATGGGCTATGGAACTAAATAGGGACTTCTCAAAAGAAGAAATACATATGGCATATAAACATCCCCCCCCCCAAAAAAGGTCTACATCCCTAGTCATTAGGGAAATGCAGATTAAAACTACATTGAGATTTCATCTCATTCCTGTCAGATTAGCTGCCATCATGAAAACAAATGACCATAAATGCTGGCAAGGATGCGGAAAAAGAGAAACCCTGATACACTGTTGGTGGGAATGCAATCTGGTTCAGCCATTGTGGAAATCAGTGTGGAGGTTCCTAAATCAGCTAAAAATAGCTCTACCATATGACCCAGCTCTAGCACTTCTAGGCATATATCCTAAGGACTCATTTTACTACCTTAGAGATACTTGCTCAACCATATTTATTGCTGCTCTATTCACAATAGCTGGGAAAAGGAACCAGCCTAGAAGTCCCTCAACTGATGAGTGGATAACGAAGATATGGCACATTTACACAATGGAGTTCTATTTAGCGGTAAAGAAAACTGAAGTTATGAAATTTGCAGGAAAATGGATGGATCCAGAAAGGATTATATTAAGTAAGATAACCCAGGCTCAGAAAGCCAAACGTCGCATGTTCTCCCTCATATGTAGATCCTAGTTATAGGTGATTGGACTTCTGTGTGAGTAGGAAGAAAACTCAGTAGCAGAGGCCAGTAAGCTAGAAAGGAGATATAAAGGGAAGAGAAAGGAAGGGAGGAGGGTACTTAATAGGATGGTATTGTGTATATGTAAGTAGAAGAACAGATTAATGGGGATGAAAAGGCTTAATAGGATGGCACTGTGTATATGTAAGTAGAAGAACAGATTAATCGGGGTGAAAAGGCTTAAGTGAGGTCAGAGGAAGACATTAAATAAAGGAAAGGTAGAGGGAGGGCTAATCAAAACCTAAGAGGATATAAATAAGTCATTTGGAAACTTATTTTTTTTTTTTGGACAAAGGAACACTCACGAGCCATAGACTGTTACTAGAAAATTTTCAGTGCCAGGGATGGGATACCTTCCAATAAGTTGTTGGCCAGGGAGATCCCTGATACCCCCAAAACATTACAGGCCTTTGCCAAGGCCCTTGATTTCCCACCAGGAATAGATGGTAAGACCCTATTGCTCCACAAACTTGGGCTGCAAGTTCACTGAGGAAACCTGCTGGAACTGAGTTGAAAACCTCCTCCATGTAGCCAGCTTACAGAAAGCTGGAAGAAACTATTCTGCATGCAGTTCAATGGGAGAGAGAGAGAACACTAGTGAAGATACTCAAAAGTGGACACTGTAAGTCTTATATTTTGCCAGTCGGGCCAGGTGAGCCAAAGGGTACAATAGTGGCATATCTGTCATGGTGGAAACCAGCTGCCCTCTAATTGGACTGGAGGCCTGCTCCATGGGAGGGAATACATTACATCCCTGATACTGAAAACTTAAAACAGACATAGTCATGAGCTCTAGGGTTGTACCATTTGCTGCTGTCTGGCTAAATGTATGTACTATGCTTATCAAACTGCCCAGTAAGCACTTCTCTTAATGTTCACACCCATATATTAATGCTGCTTTCACTTTTGGCAGAGAACATTCTCTTTTCTCATGGCAGTGACCTTGGGATGACTCAGAAGGCATCATGGCGCTGGGAAGAAGTAACAGGAATGGTTAGTGCTGCAATATCTCTATCACACCTTTCAAGGCTCAGGGTCCAGTGCAAAAGAGATGGCAGAAAGAATGTAAGGGCCAAAGGAAGGATGGGACTCCATACAACGTGCTCCTCCAGACACAAAATGGCCTGGATATCCATGACCCCACAGTGCCTGACACTAACTACACAAGACCATTATAATAGAATAATAAAATATCATGAAACCAAAAAAAAAAAAAGTGAGAGAGACTGATTGAGAGGGGAGGGGATATGATGAAGAATGGAGTTTCAAAGGGAAAGTGGGGGGAGGGAGGGCATTGCCATGGAATATTGTTTACAACCATGGAAGTTGTTAATAAAAATAAATTAATTTAAAAATAAATAAATAAAGTAAGAAAATCGGCTGGGCATGGTGGCACACACCTTTGATCCCAGCACTAGAGAGGCTGACGTAGGAGGATTGTTGAGTTTGAGACTAGCCTGGGACTACAAAGTGAGTTCCAAGTCAGCATGGACTAAAGTGAGATCCTACCTTGAAAAATAAGTCAATAAATAATTTTATAAAACTTTTTGTAACAAAAGAAGATGGGCATGGTGGTGCATGCCTTTAATCCCAGCACTAGGAAGGAAGAGGTAGGAGGATCACTGGAGTTCAAGGCCACCCTGAGACTACATAGTACATTCCAGGCCAGCCTGGGCTAGAGTGAGACACTACCTTGAGAAACCAAAAATAGGAGGAGGAGGAGGAGAGAGGAAGAGGAGGGAAGAAGGAGGGGGAAAAGGGAAGAGAAGGGGAGAATAGGAAAGAGGTAGGAAGGGGTAGGGAGAAGGAAGAGGAAGGAGGAAGGAGGAGGGAGGGAGGAGGAAAAAGGAAGAAGGCTGGAGAGATGGCTCAAAAGTTAAGGCGCTTGCCTGTGAAGCCTAAGGACACAGGTTCAAATCTCCAGGACCTACGTAAAGCCAGATGCACAAGGTGGCATGTGCGTCTGGAGTTGATTCACAGTGGCTAGAGGTCTTGCCGTGCCCATTCTCTCACTCTATTTGCTCTCCCCCAAATAATAAATAAAAATTATTTTTTTAAATAAAAGGAGAATCAAATCAGAAGCTGGAAAGATGGCTCAGCAGTTAAAGGCATTTGCATCTGGAGTTCATTCTGGCACATTCATACTTATCTCTCTTTCCTTGCAAATAAATAATTTATTTTAAAAAATAAATTCAAAAGCCAGGCATGGTGGTATATGCCTTTAATCCCAGCACTTGGGAGGCAGAGGTAGGAGGATCACCTTCAGTTCAAGGGTAACCTGAGAATACACAGTGATATCCAGGTCAACATGGATTAGAGTGAGACCCTACCTTGAAAACAAAACAGAACAACTACTACCAAAAAAAAAATAAATAAATAAAATAAAAACACCAGGGAACAAGATGGGAGTGGTGGCACATGCCTTTAATCCTAGAACCTGGGAGGCAGAGGTAGGAGGATTACCATGTGTCAAGGCCACTCTGAGACTACAGAGTGAATTACAGGTCAGCCTGAGCTAGAGTGAGACCCTACCTCGAAAAATTTAAAAAAAAAAGAAAGAAAGAAACCAAACTATAAATGCTACTCTAAATTCTTTATTTAAATATTTTATTTATTTTGTTGGGAGGGGTACACAGAATGGGCATGTCAGAGCCTCTAGCCACTTGTGGTAGTTTGAATGGATGGTCCCCAATATATTCAGTGTTTTATTAGTTTGTAGTTTCCATCTGCAGCCTGCTGGCTGGAGGCAGTATCACTGGGCAGATCTTAAGGTGCAGTGATGGGTTTGAGATTTCAATCTAAAGATATGCAAAGTGTGCCTAACTGCCGTTCCTGAAATGGGCTGTGGTGTGCTGTGTGGCTTTTGGCTTATGCTTCTCTCTCTCTGCTTGAACATTTGAAAGCAGGCCAACTTTTTCTGCCATTATGGAACTTCCCCTGGGTCTGTTAAGCTTCAATAAATCCCTTCTTCCATAACTGTGCCTGGTCTGGAAGTTCATCTCAGCGAACCTGAAACTGTCTGCTACAAAAGTTGACCCTGAGACTGGGATGAGATAAACCTGACCATGTGGATGTTGGTCTTTTGGAATTTTTGTTTTGGAAGAATGGGAATGGACTTGATGCTTGCAACCAAAGATGCCTTCTGGAGTGATAGATAAGCCAAGTTTTATGGACTATTCTGATGAGAGTTTGAGAATGCTAAGTGCAGACAGTATTTAACGTTGAGGCTTAGCTTATAAACTTTCTAAAGGGAAGGAAATACTGCAAAGGACTTTGTTGGAACTGGGCTACTGGCATAAGGTCTGGCTGTATCCTGATGCCCAGGCCCAGAGAGTTTGATCAAGATTAAATTTGTAATAAACTGAAATGCTTGGCTAAATATATTGGACTGAAGCCGGGTGTGGTGGTGCACACCTTTAATCCCAGCACTTGGGAGACAGAGGTAGGAGGATTGCCATGAGTTCAGGGCCACCCTGAGACTCCATAGTGAATTCCAGGTCAGCCTGGGCTAGAGTGAGACCCTACCTCAAAAAACAAAAACAAAAGATACTGGCTGAGAGATTTAAACTTTTAAGCAGGAAAACCGCAAGTAAGTCAAAATTACAGGCACTGAGACTGGTTTTAGGTTACTGAGGCTGCTATTGTCAAACACATTAGCAATCTTAAGGGAGATGAACCAACTGCTTTACATTAAAACAATGGAAAGGATGCCTAAGGCAAGATTATCATAGAAATACAAACTCTTTTGGAAAAAGTTGACTGGAGAAGGAATGTGCTTTTCAAAGTTATGATTTATTTTGTCCCTGAATTAAGAATATGGCTGTGTCCTACACACCTGGTATTGGCTTCAGAAGCATGAAAAATGCAAGGAATGGTCATGAGTTGCACACAGTTCCAGGAGCCGCTGCTGAGATGTAGATTCAGGCAGGGCCTAATGCCCTGATAGATTGAAAGAGCCTTTGGAAGATGGACCATGGTTTGGATGAAGACCTGAAGTTATTTTAGATATACAAGAACTATGCAAGGGCTACCATAGAGCACACTATAGGCTTAGGAAGGAAGTGTTCCCTAGCTACTCTGTCCAGCTGGAGGGGTGGAATTAGAATATCTGGTTATATCTGAGCTTGAACTGCAGAAGTTTGATGTTTGTTTGATGGTAGTTGAGTTTGCATTGTTTTCATCTCTCCTTGCTATGCATTATACCAGTTGAAAATGTTTACTCTGTGCCTGTATATGTTGGAAGTATTTAACTTGTTTGATTTTATAGGACTTACTATCTTTTATTTATTTATTTATTTATTTATTTATTTATTTATTTGAGAGCGACAGACACACAGAGAGAGAAAGACAGATAGAGGGAGAGAGAGAGAGAATGCGTGCGCCAGGGCTTCCAGCCTCTGCAAACGAACTCCAGACGCGTGCACCCCCTTGTGCATCTGGCTAACGTGGGACCTGGGGAACCGAGCCTCGAACCAGGGTCTTTAGGCTTCACAAGCAAGTGCTTAACCGCTAAGCCATCTCTCCAGCCCAGGACTTACTATCTTAAATTGGTCAAGCATGTGAGGACCATTAAAATTGAACTGAGTACAATTTACAACGTGTGAAGGGGCAGAATATGGTAGTTAGAATAGATGGCCCCCACTATATTCAGTGTTTTATTAGTTTGTAGTTTGCATCTGCAGCCACCTGGCTGGAGGCAATGTCACTGGGCAGATCTTATGGGTTGGAGATTTCAATCTAAAGATATGCAAAGTGTGCCTAACTGAAGTTCCTGAAGTGTGCTGTGCTGTGTGGCTTTTGGCTTTTAAGCGGGTGCTTCTCTCTGTTTGGACCTGTGAAAGCAGGCCAGCTTTCTCTGCCATTATGGAACTTCCCCTGGATCTGCAAAGCTTCAATAAATCCCTTCCTTCCTAACTGTGCCCGGTCTGGAAGTTCATCTCAGCGAACCTGAAGCTGTCTGCTACACCAGTGCAAAAGAATTCCATACACATACACTAACTACCTTGTAGATCTGGCTTACTAGGGAATCAAATCTAGGTCCTTAGGCTTCATAGGCAAATGCCTTAACCACTGGGCAATCTCTCCAGTTCCCCACTCTATGATTCCTTGAGCAGGATATGAGTGATGGTGCCTACTTCCCCATATGGGATGGAAGTGAGGAGGTGACTAAATAACCTGTGTTAAACATCTGGCATATGTTATGGCTCAATATCTGAGCAACCCCCTCCACCCTGTTCCCTTCCCCTTCCCACTTTTCTCTAGTGGTCATTGACTGTCTAGCATTGGGGTGGGGGGGTCTGAGACAGGGTTTTGCTATGTAACTCAGGCTGGCCTCCAATTCTCTGTCCTCCTGCCTCAACTTCCTGGATGCTAGGATCACAGATGGGTACTACCTTCTTGCCCTGTGTGAGCTCCCTTCAAACTGCTCCAAGACTTCTTTGGGACCTCCTGTAGGGGTGGGGAGCAGTCCTCAAGCCCTACTTCCAGAGCCTCTTGCTGCTAGTAGAAACAGGACAGCAGAATGTCCCAGGGGGTCAGAACCACAGGCACCTATAGACTGGGGGTTAGGAGAACGGAAGGAAAGGAATACTGGAAGGGAGTCAGGCAGAGATTTTATATGTGGTAAAGGTGATGGAGGGCAGTCACTTGGCTGTCTCTCAGGAAGGTGGGGTATCACAATAAAAGGAAGATGTGGGCAAGCAGGGCTGTAGTTCTCATCCCCTCTGAGAATCTCACTGACCTCCAACTCCCTATGTCCTGGCCCGACAGTGCCTGCTCAAATCCCCTCTACCTATGAGACTGTGCTGAAAGAGCTATTCTCTTCTACACTGTGGAGTTCAGCTTTAGGGAGGGGCAGCATTACTGAGGAATCTCAGAACTGCCGAGACAGTAGTGCAGTCTGCCAAGAGTGGGACCCTACTTACACAGAAGTCTCCTCCCCACCGAAGGGCACAAACTCAAGCTGGGCATGGTAGTGCACGCCTTTAATCCCAGCACTTGGGAGGCAGAGGTAGGAGAATTGCCATGAGTTTGAGGCCACCCTGAGCTCCAGTAAGACCCTACATGGGGTGGGAGGGAAGCCTTTCACAGAAGCAAATTCGACCCCTTTCTATCCTGCCACTTGGGATCAGGAAGACCAGAAGTCAATAGCTCCTTCTTTGGCAGCTGTGGTGTGCCCTCTCCAGATGCCCCTTGAGTCTCATTCTCATGTGTCCTTTAACACGTTAACAGCCCCCTTCCTACCTTCTACCACATATCTCTGCATTACCTTAATTTCTGCTTTCCGCTTTCTGTGGCTCAGGGTTCCTACAAACTGAAAGAGGGGGCAGTGGATGCCACTTCTAAACATGGATCTGGCCTCAGAATGCATGTCTACCCAGAACTGCCCTGAGCAGTGGGATACAGGGAAACCTGGCCACCTCCTTTAGTTAAGCTCAGCAACCCTTCAGAATCCTCCAATTGTGTATTGCTCACGCATCTGAACAAAAGCTCTGGCATACTCACCATCCCCCAGAAACTTCCTTCTAAGCCCTTATCAGCTCCCCAACACTATCTTCTTGTGACTCTCACACTAGCCCCACAAGCATGAGTTGAACCTTTTGGGGTCCTCCCCTGACTCCAATAGCAATTCCTACAGCAAAAATGGCAGACCATGAAGCTATAAGACACAGTGAAAAGGAACAGTAGGCTCTCAGCCTCAAATTACATTTATTATGTAATTTTTTTCACGTAGCTCTACAAATGATCACATTTTACAAGTAGCAAACTAAGGGTCTGAGAGGTCACCTAATCTGGCAGAGGTTATGCAACAGAGATTAAGGTTTATGAAATTTGGCTCCAAAGCTTCTCATTTGCAAACGGCTGCCCTCTCTGTTCCCTTTCTCAACAGACACATAGCCTAGCAGTGGCCCTAAAGGCACTGCTGGCCTCATGGGCAGGCAGATGCCTGATTAAAAACACTTCAAACAGCACTGGTGTTTGGGTGTGGCTGTGATTGTGAAAGGGAGGCTCAGGTGTTCTGGGGCTTCCCCAAAGGGAGACAGTCTTTCAGGAGACTAAGGAGTAAGTGGGAGTCCACAGGTTGGTCTAGGGCGGTGAGCCATTGGGGGGAGAAAGGAGGGAGATGAGAATAAGCAGCAAAGAGCATTGGGCCAAATTAAGGACAGAGCTTCTGCTCAACGACAGTTTTGCTTTTTTCTTTCCCTTTTCCCCTTTTTCTCTTTAAAAAAAAATTTTTTTTTATGGAAGCTGGGTGTAGTGGCACACACCTTTAATCTCAGCATTTAGAAGGCAGAAGTAGGAGGATCACCACAAGCTCAAGGCCACCCTGAGACTACACAGTCAATTCCAAGTCAGCCTGGGCTAGAGAGAGCCTTATCTCAAACTCCCACCCTCCCCCAAATTATTTATTTTTGAGAGGGGAGAAGGGAAGAGAATGGCATGCCAGACACACGTGCCACCATGCATCTGGCTTATGTGGGTACTGGGAAATCAAACCTGAGTCCTTAAGCTTCTCAGTCAAGCACCTTAACCACTAAGCCACCTCTCCAGCCCCCTTTCTTTTTGATTTCTTCCCTCCCCTCCCCTCTTCTTTTCTCTTCTTTTTTTTTTTTAAATTTTTATTTATTTATTTATTTGAGAGCAACAGACACAGAGAGAAAGACAGATAGAGGGAGAGAGAGAGAATGGGCGCACCAGGGCTTCCAGCCTCTGCAAACGAACTCCAGATGCGTGCGCCCCCTTGTGCATCTGGCTAACGTGGGACCTGGGGAACTGAGCCTTGAACCAGGGTCCTTAGGCTTCATAGGCAAGCACTTAACCGCTAAGCCATCTCTCCAGCCCTTCTTTTCTCTTCTATAGCTCCTCTGGCTGCCTGATGGAGCTGGCCAAAAAGGTCAGGAGACAGCTCAGCAAGCCTTAGCCAGTGTGAGATGGTAAGGGGCAGGAAGGAATGTGATGGTATATATGTGAGATGTGGGATGGCTACTGCCAACATAGCTGGGAGACACCAGGAAGCACACTCCTGCAACTGTGCTCACTAGGTGAGGCTCTAAAGCCCAGGCTGCCAGTGAATCACCAGATTTCAGTTGTTCTGACAGAACAGTGTATCAGTGACAAGAGAATAAAAGAATGTGATGCAAAGCCAGGCATGGTGGCGCACACCTTTAATCCCAGCACTCGGGAGGCAGAGGTAGGAGGATCGCTGTGAGTTCAAGGCCACCCTGAGACTCCATAGTGAATTCCAGTCAGCCTGGGCTACAGTGAGACCCTACCTTGAAAAATCAAAACAACAAGAACAAAAAAAAAATGTGATGCTAACTGGAAGATACTACTGTCCACAAAGATGATATCAAAACAGGAGCTTCATTCCTTATCACTGCCACCTTGAGAGTTCAGAGGCAGATAGGCTTCCTCAAACCCAGTACTCCACTTGGAACCTGAAGAAATACCCAAATGTCCTCTCCTTACCATGAATGAACAGAACCCACATATCTCTACCCTCACCCCACTTGCCACATGCCATTCTTCCCCTACCCAGAATCCTCCGCATTTCCAGGCCCTTTCCAGGCTCAACACAAAAGCAACAATTCACTTCTGGGCACGGACCACAGGACTAAAAGCAGGGAACCAGACAGACATGCACACCTCCATTCACGTAAGCACTATTCACAACAGCTAACCCAAGTGTCTGTCCACCAAGAGATAAAAGAACAAAAAGTGGTCTATCCAAAACAATGAACATTATCATTCAGCTTAAAAAAGAACAGAAGCCAGACTTGGTGGTACACACATTTAAGCCCAGCACTTGGGAGGCAGAGATAGGAGGATCACCATGAGTTTGAGGCCACCCTGAGACTACACAGTGAATTCCAGGACAGCCTGAGCTACAGTGAGACCCTACCTCAAAAAAAAAAATAATGATGATGATGATGATGATGATGAAGAAGAAGACGAAGATAGCTGGGTATGATGGCTCACACCTTTAATCCAAGCATTTAGGAGGTAGACGTAGGTAGATGACTATGATGTGAGTTCAAGGCCAGCCTGAGACTACATAGTGAATTCCAGGGCCTGTCTGGCCTAGAACGAGATCCTACCAAGAGGAAGAGAGAGAGAGAAAGAAAGAGAGAGAGAGAGAGAGAGAGAGAGAGAGAGAGAGAGAGAGAGAGAGAAAGAAAGAAAGAAAGAAAGAAAGAAAGAAAGAAAGAAAGAAAGAAAGAGGAGGGGGAGGAGGAGGAGGAGGAAGGAAGGAAGGAAGGAAGGAAGGAAGGAAGGAAGGAAGGAAGGAAGGAAGGAAGGAAGGAAGGAAGGAAGGAAGCAAGCAAGCAGGCAGGCAGGCAAGCAAGCTGTACATGGTGGCATTCGCATTTAATCCTAGCACTTGGGAGGCTGAGATAGGAGAATAGATGGGAGTTCAAGACCAGTCTGGAGCTAGAGTGAGACCCTACCTTGGAAAAATACATACATGACACTATGACTGCACTTACATGAGACACATGGAGGGGTCTCTGTATAGAAACACAAGTAGCATGGTGGGCAGAGAACCAGGCTTGGCAGGAAAGAAGGAGTGTGATGGTTAAGTCTGGTTGTCAATTTGACAAGATTTGGAATCACCATGGAAACAAGTCTCTGGTCATGTCTGTGAGGGATAGCCTAGTTTAGGTTAGGTAACATGGAAGGATCCATATTGGATTCCTGGACTGTATAAACAGGAGAAGCTAGCTGAGGATTCAGCATTTGTTGCTCTGTTCCATTTCCTCATTGCTGGACTACTGTCAATGCCATACCTTCAATAATGGACTATAACATGGAACTGTAATTCGAAATAAATCTTTCTTCTCTTTAATTTTGTCAGGTATTTTGTCTTAGCAACAAGAAGGTAACTAATACAAGAGGGAGTGTATAATAGGCACAGAGTTTTGACTTTACAAAATAAAAAAGAAAGAGTTGGACTGGTGGTGATGACAGCCACATCTCATGTCATGACCATATTTACTACTACTGAAGTATACACTTAAAAATGCTTCAGAAGGAGGCTGGGGGAAATGACTCTATGGATAAAGTGCTTATATCATGCCAAACTTGAGAACCAGAGTTCAGATCCCCAACAGATCCTCTAAGTGCTACAAGGCATGGTGACCCACCTGTACTCCCAGCATATGGAAAGTAGAAATAGAGGATCCACAGGGCAAGCTAGCTAGCTACATTAGCCAAAACAGTGAACTAAGCAAGTGCTTAAGTAAGAGATGCTGCCTCAGTAAATAATGCAATCAAGCAAGACACCCAGTGTCCATGCACATGAGCATGCATGCACACAAAATGCACAAACACATACACCACACATGCAAAAAATGTTTAAAGGTATGGGGCATGGTGGTGCACACCTTTAATACCAACACTCGAGAGGCAGAGGTAGGATCAGAGTTCAAGGCCACTCTGAGACTACATGGGGGGGTATCCTACCTCAGCGGAGTAGGGGGGAAGCTGGGCATGGTGGCACATGCCTTTAATTCCAGTACTCCAGAGGCAGAGGTAGGAGAATGGTCCTGAGTTCGAGGCCACCCTGAAAATACATAGTGAATTCCAGGTCAGCCTGGACAAGAGCAAGACCTACTTAAAAAAAAAAAAAAAAAAGTAGGATGGAAAGGCTAGGCTCTGAGCCAACACAGAACCATTTGTCCTGAGCAGTCACCTCTCTTGATGACTTACTTTCTTTTTTTTCTTTTACTTTTCTGAGGTAGGGTCTCGCTCTAGCACAGACTACCCTAGAATTCACTATGTAGTTTCAGGCTGGCCTTGAACTCATGGCTACCCTACTATCTCTGCCTCCTGAGTGCTGGATTAAAGACGTGTGCCACTACACCTGGCTTGATGATGCCACAGCTCTCTGCTGAGAACAAACAAATGGTCACTCATATGAGTCCGGATCTGGAGAAGGGAAATCATGAAAATTGTAGTTCTCTACTACTGTTCAACCAGGAGCCTATGTGAGCTGCAGAAGCTCTGGGACAGTGGACCTCACTCGGTGCCAGTAGCAATCTCCCCACCCACATCCGGTAGGGCACTGACACTGGCTAACTCAATCAGTATCTGGAGGACATGGGCAGGTACTCTTCCCAGGCCCTTAGGCTCATCTCAGCAGGTCTGGAGCTACATTACCTCCATCTTAAGGTGCCAGCCTAAACCTGACCTTGGCTACTTTAGTAAAGCAGTAGGGGAGTTGAAGCCTTTCTGGCCAAGTGATGCTGATAGGGCTCCAAGCTTGCAGCTGCATAATATAAGCACAAGCTCGGAGCAGAGCTGTGAAGTAGGTTAGCAACCTTGCATGTGACACCCAAGCAAGTTTCCCCTGTAATTTTGTCACTGAACAATCCACCACCCAGCATTTTCAATGCCTGATAGGCTGTCATACTGCAGCACAGACTCCTTGAAATGCACCAGAGAATTTTCACAAAGCATTCTCCTATCAAGAAATCTCTGGGCGGGCTGGAGAGATGGCTTAGCAATTAAGCGCTTGCCTGTGAAGCCTAATGACCTCGGTTCAAGGCTCGATTCCCCAGGACCCATGTTAGCCAGCTGCACAAGGAGGTACATGCATCTGTAGTTCATGTGCAGTGGCTGGAGGCCCTGGCACACCCATTCTCTGTCTCTCTCTCTACCTCTTTCTCTGTCTGTTGCTCTCAAATAAATAAATAATAAACAAAAAATTATTTAAAACAAAAGAAATCTCTGGGAGCCAGGTGTGGTGGCACATGCCTTTAACCCCAGCACTTGGGAGGCAAAGGTAGAAGGATCATTGTGAGTTAGAGGCTACCCTGAGACCGCATAGTGAGTTCCAGGTCAGCCTGAGCTAGAGTGAGACTCATACTTTGGAATTCCCTCCCCCTCAAAAAAAGAAATCTCTGGGAAGCCAGGTGTGGTGGCATATGCCAATTAATCCCAATCCCAGCATTCAGGAGGCAGAAGAATCACAGTGAGTTTGAGGCTACCCTGAACTACTAATGAATTCCAGGTCTGCCTGAGCTAGAGCAAGAGCCTGCATTAAAAAAAAAAAAAAAAAAGCACTGGATGATATGTAAATTACATCTCCATAAAGACAACTGTGGTAAATGGGGATACAGGATCAAAAAACCATGAGAGGAAAGCTTTTGTTTGTTTTTGGTGCTGGGGATGGAACCAGGTCCTAGCACATACATGACAGGCAAATACCACTGAGTGCCATCTTCCATCACCTAGGTATGATTTTCAACACAGAGAACCCAGCAATGTAGTACACATCTTTAATCACAGCGCGGGGATGACTGAATCAGAATGGTCATCATCAGTTCAAAGCCAGGGTGGGCCACAGTGTGTGTTCTAAGTCAGCCTAGGTTATAATGAGACTCTCCCTGACCCCAACTCAAAGGGGGGGGGGAGTTATTGGGGCTAGGAGATGGCTCTTAATTGCAAAGCCTGTTGGCCAGAGTTCAATTCCTAAGCCACCCCCATATGCAGGATACGAAAAGTAGCCTAAGTGTCTGGTATTCACTGCAGCAGCAAGAGACCCTGGCACACCCACACAAACCACTCAGAGTTTGGGATACCAGCATGGTGGGCAGAACTTTAATGAGGTCACAGAAGTCCTCAGATTGAGATGAGGGTTGAAAACCAGGCATGGTGGCACATGCCTTTAATCTCAGCACTAGGGAGACAGAAATAGAAAGATCACTGTGAGTTTGAGGCCACCCTGAGACTACATAGTGAATTCCAGGTCAGTCTGAACTACAGTGAGACCCTATCTCAAAAAGCCAATTTAAAAAAAAGAGAGAGGGCTGGAGGGTTGGTTTAGCAGTTAAGGTGTTTGCCTGCAAAGCCAAAGGACCCAGGTTCAATTCCCCAGGACCCATGTTAGCCAGCTGCACAAGGTGGCACATGTGTCTGAAGGCCCTGACATGCCCATTCTCTTTCTCCCTCCCTCCCTCTTTCTGTCAAACAAACAAAAATAAAAGGAAAGAAGCTGGACGTGGTGGCGCATGCCTTTAATCCCAGTACTGGGGAGGCAGAAGTAGGAGGATCGCCCTGAGTTTGAGAGCACCTGAGACTACATAGTGAATTCCAGATCAGCCTGGGCCAGAGTGAGATCCTACCTTGAAAAACCAAAATCAAAAATTAAAAAAAAAAAAAATAGAGAGAGGGAGAAATAGATAGATAGGGATGAGAGTTGAAGGTTACATGTTAGACCCTTGAAAAGGAGAAACAATCATAAGACACAGGACAGACAGAGGGAGCCAGGTGCCTGCTTTGGGAGGGGGAAACCATAATAAATACAATTGACCTTTGCTGGTTTGCATTTTGCCCATAGTAACTGGCATCCATCTGAACTCTGGGGAGGGGCACACAGAGTGGGTTAGGCTGCACCTCCTGCCCCATACCCACATACACCAAAAATTAAGGCAAGGAGAACTTCAGATGAAAAGTGGTAGAACAACGACATGATGATACAGGAAAGAGGAAAAGGTGCAAAGCAGAGAAGACACAGAGGAAGAAGAGCTTGGTTCAGATGCAAGAATATTGGGAGGTTCATCCTACAAAGGAAAACACCTGGAAACAAGCAGCTGCTGACTACATATCCCTATTGTCCCAAAGCAATTTTCTCTCCATGGAGCTCCATGAAGTTCCGTGTGGCAAGTGTGGATATCTAAGCATGGAAAACCTGTCATCCACATAGATTGGCTTTTTTCCTTACTTTCTCATTCCAAACTCAGACTTGCCAAGGGCCAATAATTAGATCACTAGCACACCAGGCAACGAAAGCTGACCTGCACAAACCTAAGGCTTTACCACTCCTGAAGCAGATCAGAATCCACTTGCCAGGGCCCACATTGGGGTGGGTAAGGACAAGCACTGGGCATGGTGAATGGCAGGAGGTGCCACCATCACTTAAGCCACACAAGACTGATCAGTAAAAGAGGTCAACACCGACTTCCAGTTAAGATGGCGGCATAGGTACCACGCCAAAGCAGCCTAGGGGAGGAAAAGACCAAAAACAACTCGGCAAAATACACACTTTTACTAAAAAGTGAGGTGTAAAGGAAATTGAAGCGGCAGCGGAGAAGTAGGAGAGATCCAGAGCATCTAGAGCCCGCACAGGCCGGCAAAAGCGGCCCCAGCAGCTCTGCCAACAGCGGTGGTGGCAGCGCAGCAGAAAGCTGCCAGACTCGGCTCCAGCCGCAGGAAAAGCCAGGTGCGGGGATTTTCCACTCACACCAGAGCTCTCCGCAACTCAGGAAATGTGAACGGAGAGCGGCAATGAGCAATGGAGGAGCAGACCACGAGGTAGAAGAACACGTGGAACAGCGAGAGAACCGGAGCAGCTGCGTCTCCCTCCCCTCCCCCACCGCCTGAGCCCAGCTCCAGCAAACAGAGCAGCGGTCCCAGAACGACCACACCAACTTGAGCCAACAGGGGGACCCAAGCAGGAGCAGAGTTTGGCAGCAACATCAGTGGCACCGGTAACAGTGGCCCCAGCAGCAGCAGACCCAAGATCCCACAGCAGCAGCTTCAGTGGCAGCAGTGGCAGTGGACCCAAGAGCACCAGCTTCAGCAGCAACAGTGGCTCCAGCAGTTGCAGCTACAGCAGAGGCAGCAGCAGCAGTGGGCCCAGCAGTAGCTTCAGCAGCAGCAGTTCCAACAGCAGCGGTGGTGATCTGCAGGGCCACACTTGCCAGACTCGATTTGCCATGCAGGAAAAGCCAGTGCCCAGCTCCAAAAATCAGAACAGCAGAACAACAACCCAGGCAGCAACTTGACAGACCAAAATCATCCAAGGTAACTGGGATTGCACCAGGGAAGGGTGTTACTTGGTCACAAGCAGACTTGGATCCCTCAAACGACCAGAAATCTTTTTTTTTTAAATTTATTTTTATTTATTTATTTGAGAGTGACAGACACAGAGAGAAAGACAGGGAGAGGGAGAGAGAGAGAATGAGCGCGCCAGGGCATCCAGCCTCTGCAAACGAACTCCAGACGCGTGCGCCCCTTGTGCATCTGGCTAACGTGGGACCTGGGGAACCGAGCCTCGAACCAGGGTCCTTAGGCTTAACAGGAAAGCACTTAACTGCTACGCCATCTCTCCAGCCCCAGACCAGAAATCTTAACCTCTTTGTTGACAGAGGATCTGGTTGTAATAATAACTATTCTGGCATACATACTTGGGGCTGTTTTTGATTGAATGTATACAGTGTTTAGTTAAATTTTAGAATTTACCTGTTAAATTTTAGAATTTACCTGTATTTTATTCCACTCAGCCTGCTTGAATACTCCGATAGCAGGGAAACTCAACCCCTAGGAACACCTTTGTAGATACTCTGAGAGTCTTAAGAGCCGCACCTAATACCTTAAGCTCCTACCCTGAAAATATATAACATCAAATCAATTGATACAGCTAAGAATACCCAGCTAGCTAGAAAATCCAAGCTTTAACTTAATCCAAAATGCAAAAATATATACATTATAACACAAGAAACATTAAAAAGCAAGACGATATAAATCCACCTAAAAGTATTAAGGCATCAGAAATGTCCTCCAGTGAGAACGAGTTAGAGGAAATAACTAAGAAAGAGTTCAAAAGAATGATTGTAAATATGTTCAAAGAGGTCAAAGAACAAATCAAAGGAATCAAAGAAGAAATCAAAGGAATCAAAGAAGACACAGGACAGCAATTTAATGAAATAAAGAAGGCAATACAAGACATAAATAAGGCAATAGAAATAATAAAGAAAAACTAGCAATGAAGAACACAGTTAATGAAATAAAAAAACTGTAGAAAATCTCACTAGTAGGATGGATGAGGGAGAGGACAGAATATCTAAGCTAGAAGACCAGGTGGCAGATCTAATACAGTCCAACAAAGAAAAGACAAACTTATAGAAAAGAATGAGTGAGAATTTCAATGTATTCGGGACATTATGAAAAGACCAAATATAAGAATTCAAGGCATACTAGAAGGAGAAGAATTCCACTCAAAAGGCATAGTAGGCATCTTCAACAAAATCACAGAAGAAAATTTCCCCCAAATTGGGAAAGAGGTGCCAATGCAGATACAGGAAGCCTTTAGAACCCAAGCCAGACAAACCTGGAAAGAACCTCTCCTCGCCATATTATAATCAAACTTCCAAACACACACCAAAGAAAAAATATTGAAAGCAGTTAGAGAGAAAAATCAAGTTACCGACAAAAGCAAACCCATCAGGATTACGGCAGATTATTCAACACAAACTTTTAAAGCCAGAAGGGCTTGGAGTGATGTATTCCAAGTTCTGAAAGATAATAACTGTCAACCAAGGTTACTTTATCCTGCAAAGCTATCCATCCAAATAGAAGGAGAAATGAAGATATTCCATGACAAAACCAGTTTAAAGGAGTATTTGAAGACAAAAACAGCTCTACAGAAAATACTTGATAGGATCCTCCATGCTGAAAAAAAGGAAAAGCACACATATAAGAAACCTGGAAAAAACAAGCAATACTCAAATACTAGTTAACACAAGAAAGCAAAGGTAGAACCGGAACCACACACACACAAAAAAGGCAAACATAAATACACACCTTTCAATAATATCTCTTAATATCAACGGCCTCAATGCCCCAACGAAAAGACATAGGTTTGCAGACTGGGTTAAAAAGCAGGATCCTACAATTTGTTGTCTCCAAGAAACTCACCTTTCTACAAAGGATAGACATTGTCTTAGGGTGAAAGGTTGGAAAACGGTGTTTCAAGCAAACAGGCCTAGAAAATAAGCAGGGGTTGCTCTCCTAATATCTGAATAGGTAGAGTTTAGTCCAATGTTAGTCAAGAAAGATAAGGAAGGTCACTTTATATTGATTAAGGGCACACTCCAACAGGAGGATATTACAATCCTAATTCATCAAACAAACACTATTAGAACTAAGGTCACAGATAACACCAAACACAGTGGTGGTGGGTGACTTTAACACCCCACTCTCATCAATTGACAGGTCATCCCGGGAAAAAATAAACAGAGAGGCATCTGGACTAAATGAGGTCATAGAAGGAATGGACCTAACAGATATATACAGGACATTTCATCCAAATGCTGCAGAATATACATTCTTTTCAGCAGCACATGGATCATTCTCTAAAACAGACCATATATTAGGACACAAAGCAAATCTTAACAAATTCAGGAAAATTGAAATAATTCCTTGCATTCTATCTGACCACAATGGAATTAAACTACAAATCAGTAGCAAGAAAGGCTACAGAGCATACACAAAATCATGGAAACTGAACAATACACTACCAAACGATGAATGGGTCAATGAAGAAATAAAGAAGGAAATCAAAAAATTTATGGAGTCAAACGATAATGAGAACACAATATATCAAAATCTGTGGAACACAATGAAGGCAGTTCTAAGAGGTAAATTTATAGCCTTAAGTGCCTATATTAAGAAATTAGAAAGGTCGCAAGTAAAGGACCTAATGCTTCACCTTAAAGCTTTGGAAAAGAAGAACAAGGCAAACCAAAAATCAGTAGATGGGAAGAAATAATAAAGATTAGGGCAGAAATTAATGAAATAGAAACAAAAAAAAAAAATCCAAAGAATTAATGAAACAAAGAGTTGGTTCTTTGAAAGGATAAACAAGATTGATAAACCCTTAGCAAATCTGACCAAAAGAAAGAGAGAAGAGACACAAATTAATAAAATCAGAGATGAACAAGTTAACATCACAACCGATTCCAGAGAAATTAAAAAAATCATAGGGACATACTATAAAAGCATATACTCCACAAAGTATGAAAATCTGAAAGAAAACGATGATTTCCTTGATTTATATGACCTACCTAAATTTAATCAAAATGGGATTAATCACATAAATAGACCTATAACAAACATGGAGATCCAAACAGTTATCAATTACCTCCCTACTAAAAAAAGCCCAGGCCAAGATGGATTCACTGCTGAATTTTACCAGACCTTTAAGGAAGAGGTAACACCATTCCTTCTTAAGCTTTTCCAGGAAATAGAAAAAGAAGGAATTCTACCAAACTCCTTCTATGAGGCCAGTATCACCCTGATACCAAAACCAGGCAAAGATATAACAAAAACAGAAAATTACAGACCAATCTCCCTCATGAACATAGATGCAAAAATTCTTAACAAAATATTGGCAAACAGAATACAACAGTATATCAAAAATATCATTCACCCTGACCAAGTAGGCTTTATCCCAGAGATGCAGGAATGGTTCAACATACGCAAATCTATAAATGTAATACATTATATAAACGGGTTGAAGGACAAAAATCACATGATCACCTCATTAGACACAGATAAAGCATTTGACAAAATCCAACATCCCTTCATGATAAAAGTCCTACAGAGAATGGGAATAGAAGGAACATATCTCAATATAATAAAGGCTATTTATGACAAGCCTACAGCCCACATATTACTAATTGGGGAAAAACTGTAAGCTTTTCCCCTAAAATCAGGAACAAGACAAGGGTGTCCACTGTCCCCACTTTTATTTAATATAGTTTTGGAAGTCTTAGCCATAGCAATAAGGCAAGAGACACACATAAAAGGGATACAAATTGGAAAGGAAGAAATCAAGTTATCATTATTTGCAGATGACATGATTCTATACATAAAGGACCCTAAAGACTCTACTAGCAAACTGTCAGAGCTGATAAAAACCTACAGCCATGCAGCAGGATACAAAATAAATACACAGAAGTCAGCAGCCTTCATATATGCTAACAACAAACACACAGAGGATGAAATCAGAGAATCACTCCCATTCACAATTGCATCAAAAAAATAAAGTACCTTGGAATAAACCTAACCAAGGAAGTAAAGAATCTCTACAATGAGAACTTTAAAAAACTCATGCGAGAAATTGCAGAAGACACTAGAGAGTGCAGAAACATCCCTTGTTCCTGGACTGGAAGAATCAATATTGTGAAAATGGCAATCTTACCTAAAGCAATCTATATATTTTAATGCAATCCCTATCAAAATTCCAAAGACATTCTTCATGGAAATAGAAAAAACAATCCAAAAACTCATTTGGAATCACAAAAAACCTCCAATATCTAAAATATCAAATACTGAGCAATAAAAATAAGGCTGGTGGTACCACCATACCTGATTTCAACCTATACTACAGAGCCATAGTAACAAAAATAGCATGGTACTGGCACAAAAACAGACATGCAGATCAGTGGAACAGAACAGAGGACCCAGATGTAAGCCCAAGTAGCTATAGCCACCTGATATTCGATAAAAATGCCAAAAGTATTCATTGGAGAAAAGACAGCCTCTTCAGCAAATGGTGTTGGGAAAACTAGATATATATCTGCAGAAGGATAAAAATATTCTTCTCTCTCACCATGCACAAGAATTAAGTCCAAATGGATTAAAGACCTTAACATCAGACCTGAAACTCTAAAACTGCTAGAGGAAAAAGTAAGGGAAACCCTTCAACATATTGGTCTTGGCAAAGACTTTCTGAATACAACCCCAATTGCTCAGGCAATAAAAACCACAGATTAATCACTGGGACCTCATGAAATTACAAAGATTTTGCACTGCAAAGGACACAGTGAATAAAACAAAGAGGCAACCTACAGAATGGGAAAAAATCTTCGCCAGCTATATATCTGATAGAGGATTAATTTCTAGGATATACAAAGAACTCAAAAAGTTTAATAATAAGGACCAACAAGCCAATCAAAAAATGGGCTATGGAGCTAAATAGAGCATTCTCAAAGGAAGAAATACGAATGGCATATAAGCATCTAAAAATATGTTCTACGTCACTAGTCATCAGGGAAATGCAGATTAAAACTACATTGAGATTCCATCTCACTCCTGTCAGATTGGCCACCATCATGAAAACAAATGATCATAAATGTTGGCTGGGATGTGGAAAAAGAGGAACCCTTCTACACTGCTGGTGGGAATGCAATCTGGTCCAGCCATTGTGGAAATCAGTGTGGAGGTTCCTAAAACAGCTAAAGATTGATCTACCATATGACCCAGCTATAGCACTCCTAGGCAATATCCAAAGGACTCATCTCATTTCCTTAGAAGTACATGCTCAACCATGTTTATTGATGCTCAATTTATACTAGCTCGGAAATGGAACCAGCCTAGATGTCCCTCAACTGATGAGTGGATAATGAAGATGTGGCACATTTATACAATGGAGTTCTACTCAGCGGTAAAGAAAAATGGAGTTATGAAATTTGCAGACAAATGGATGGACCTGGAAAGGATTATACTAAGTGAGGTAACCCAGGCCTAGAAAGTCAAGCACCACATGTTCTCTCTCATATGTGGATCCTAGCTACAGATGATTGGGCTTTTGCATGAGAATGAAAATACTTAGTAGCAGAGGCCTGTAAGTTAAAAAGGAGACATAAAGGGGAGAGAAAGGAAGGGAGGAGGGTACTTAATAGGTTGATGTTGTATATATGTAAGTACAATGATGGAGATGGGGAGGTAATATGATGGAGAATGGAATTTCAAAGGGGACAAGTATCATGGGGGAGGGAGGGAATTACCATGGGATATTTTTTTATAATCATGGAAAATGTTAATAAAAATTTAAAAAAATATATTTTTGAGGGGCTAGAGAGGTGGCTTAGCAGTTAAGGCACTTGCCTATAAAGCCGAAGTATCCAGGTCCAATTCCCCAGCACCCATGTAAACCATATGCACAAGGGAACACGTGTGTTTGGAGTTCATTTATACTGGCTGGAGGCCCTGGAACACCCATTCTGTCTGTCTCTCTGTCTGTCTGTCTCTTTCTCTCTCCCTCTCCCTATTTCCCACCCCCCCCCCCTCTCTCTCTCACTCTGAGAGCAAGCAAGAGAGAAGCAGAGAGAGTATATTCCAGGCCTTCCTGCTATGGCAAACAAACTCCAGACCCATGTGCCACTTTTATTTTTGTTGTTTGTGTTTTCGAGGTATGGTTTTACTCTCATCCAGGCTCACCTGAAATTCATTATGTGGTCTCAGGGAGGCCTTGAACTCAGGGTGCAATCCTCCTACCTCTGCCTACTGAGTGCTGGGGTTAAAGGCGTGTGTCATCACACCCGGCCTAGGTGCCACTTTGTGCATCTGGCTTTACATGGGTACTGGAGAATGGAACTCAGGTTGTCAGACCTTGCAAGTAAACACTTTTAATCACTGTGCCATCATCTCTCCAGCCTTTCAATAAATGATTTAAGGAAAAAAAAAAATAGAGGTCAGCACCATCAGCATAAAGCAGCCTACAGATGCACTAGGAGTTAAGTTTCTTTTTCTGGGGAACAGAGACAAATAAAAAGCAACAGGCATGCTGAAGCCCAGAACAATTCCTTATGGCCCAGTAGTGAAGTTAATCCACCTAGACAGAGGAAGAAACCTGGGAAACAGAGCTGCGGTGCTTCCCAGGGATGGGGAGGCCCTGCTCTCCAGCATCAGAAAGGTTCCTGGGTTGTGTTTTGACACTGTTGTTTCCAGGTGAACACACAAATACACCTGGGAATTCAATGGTATCTCTAGGGGAAATAAAAACATACTGTGTGTGATAGCCAGGCATGATGGCACACATCTAGGTTCACTGTGAGTTCAAGGCCAGCCTGGGATAGTGAAACCCTATATCTACAACAAACACACACATTATAAAACACACTGTGTTTGTTCTGAAGACCAAGCCATAAAAGCAGACAGAACCTACCCCACAGTACCCTTTCTCAAAGGGCTTGCATACATGCTGGAGAAGACCATGTGGCTGCACTGAGATATGAAGACAGGGCCAAGAGAAGTAGCCACCTCAGTCCCAGAGGTCCAGAGCAAACTGGGGACAGTAAGTGTCAAGCACACACTACCACCCCATGTCCACTCAGCTAAACTAGTTTCACTGTGGAACAACAGGGAGCACTAAAGCATGGCCAAAGGGACACTACAATCCAGGAAATCATTTCAGAAGCCACCTGGCAAGGTATCAATACTAACCTATGCCCAGAGCTTGCAACCTGAGGCCTAGCCAACAGGCCAAGAGATGGCATGCTCCTGGTGGGCAGGGCTCCAACTTGAGCCAACTCTCTGCCTGCAAACATAACAAAGCCGTGCTCTTTTGTGGTGTGGTGCCCTTCTCCATCCCAGCCCCCAAAGGGGTTGTGACACAGGCGGCACATGCTGCAGCCACTTTCCACCAAGTCCCCTCTAAGTGTTCATGAAGACACTCAAGCATCTTGGGAAACAGTGTGAAGACCCAAATGATATACACGTAAAGGAGATGAATTTCATAACACTTCCTAGTTATTTTAGTCCATTTACTGCTCTCTAGGTTACTGAGGTTCCTTCTGACAAGTGCATCCCTGTATGGAAGAATGGTGTGCAATGGAGTAAGCTCTTCCCATGCTAGGGTTTGCAGCCAGCCACTAGTGGGAGTATTTACACCAAGGACATAAGGCAGACATTCTCACAGAGTTTGACTTTAGGAGCTCTGGACCAGGAGTCTATGAGCTCCTAGGCAAAAGCCATAACACCATTTGCAAATGCTGTTTTGTTTTTACTTTAAAATTATGTATTGTTTATGGACATGAAATTCACATTAACAGAAACACAAAATGAACAGAACCACATAACATTTTCTTGGAGCCCAGTGTCCCACTCTTCTGTTTATATATAGGCCTTGGCCAATTTTGTGTTACAAAGGTAACTTGTGACAGAGATCCCAAAGACATATGACCTGTAAAGCTGAAATATTTATTACCTGTCCGTTTACAGAAGAAGTCTGCTAACTTCTGGGGTTTAGATATAAGGAAGTGGTGAACCTCCTCTATGTTGACTAGCTGTCAGAATGCTGAAAAGAGCTGTGTTATATACAGCCTTTTGGGAGACAAAAGTCATCAACAGTGTTAAGTAGCAATGGATACTGTGAGCCTTAAGGCTCGCCAGCCAGACCAAATGTGTCAACTGGTCCAATAGTGGCATGTCTGTAGTGAGGGAAAACGACAACTCTAATTGGACTGGAGGCCCACTCCACAGGAGGGAATACATGACTGGAACTTAAAACCTAATAAGAAGCCTATGGGGGGGGGGGGCTGGAGAGATGGCTTAGCGGTTAGGTGCTTGCCTGTGAAGCCTAAGGACCCTGGTTTGAGGCTCGGTTCCCCAGGTCCCACCTCAGCCAGATGCACAAGGGGTGCACATGTCTGGAGTTCGTTTGCAGAGGCTGGAAGCCCTGGTGCGCCCATTCTCTCTCTCCCTCTATCTGTCTTTCTCTCTGTGTCTGTCGCTCTCAAATTAAAATTAAAAAAAAAAAAAAGAAGCCTATGGGGCTAGAGAGATGGCTTAGTGGTTAAGGTGCTTGACTTTGAAGCCCTTATAAGGACTCAGGTTAGATTCCCCAGTGCCTATGTAAACCAGGTGCACATGGGGTGCATATGTCTGGAGTATGTTTGCAGTGACTATACAACCTGATAAGCCCATTCTATCTGCCTCTTTCTCTCTCAAACAAATAAATAAAAATAAAATATTAGGCCAGCATGATGGTGCATGCCTTTAATCCCAGCACTTGGGAGGCAGAGAAAGGAGTATCACCATGAGATCAAGGCCACCTAAAAATACATAGTGAATTCCAAGTCAGCCTGAGCTAGAGTGAAATCCTACCTCAAAACAACAACAACAATAATAATAATATATATTTTTTTTAATAATATATATATTTTAAATCCTATGGCCAGGGAGGTTGTAAGCCCTAAGGGTGAAACAACTGCTGTTATCTGGCTAAACACATGTTATGCCCACCAAACTGCCTTCTATGCACCTTTTGTATGTTTATGCCAATCTATTAATGCTCTCACTTGTGGTTAGAAAATCTTCTCTTTTCAGATTGTGATGACCACTGGGACTGACTCAAAAGTCACCATAATGGTGCACGTGGTGGCACGTACCTTTAATGCCAGTATTTGGGAGGTGGAGGTAGGAGAATCTATGAGAATTCAAGGCCACCCTTAGCATACACAGTGAATTCCAGGTCAGCCTGAGCTAGAGTGAACCCCTACCTCGAAAAACCCAAAGTCACCATAGTGCTGAGAATTAGTGACACTGGAGTATTCAGCACAGAGACATCTCTATCACACCCTCCAAGACTCAGGAGTCCATTGCAGAAGAGGTGGCTGAAATATAAGAACCAAAGGAAGGGTAGGAATGCTTAGAATGCTGTCTTCTAAGCATAACATGGCCTTGATATTCATAACCCCACAATGCCTGACACTACCTATACAAGACCTTGAGAGCAGAAGGAAAAAAATGATGACTTCAAAATAGAAGAGAGACTAATTGGAAAAAAGGGATTAAGTGGAAGGTGAATTTGGGAGGGTGAAAATAGAAGTGGTAAGTGGGAATTATCATGATTTATTGTCTATTCTTATGGAAACTGTCAATAAAATGTTTTAAAGGGGGGACTAGAGAGATGGCTTAGTGGTTAAGGTGCATGCCTGTGAAGCCTAAGGACCCAGATTTGATTCTCCAGGTCTCATGTAAGCCAGATGCACATGGTGGCACATGTATCTGGAGTTCATTTGCAATGGCTAGAAGCCCTGGCATAACCATTCTCTCTCTCTCTCATAAATAAATAAATAAATATTTAACAAAAAAAAAATTTAAGCACTGGGCTGGAAAGATGGCTTAGTGGTTAAGGCATTTGCCTGCAAAGCCTAATGACTGGGGTATGATTCTCAGTACCCACACAAAGCCAGATGTACAAGGTAGTGCATGCATCTGGAATTTGTTGCAGCCTCTCTCACAAACAAATAAATACATTTGTAATATTTTATTTATTGGCAGGAGGGAAATGGGCACACCAGGGCCACTAGCCACTGCAAACAAACTCTGCCTTTTGTATCTGGCTTACACGGGATCTAAGGAATCAAACCTGAGTCCTTAGCCTTCACAGGCACCTTAACTGCTAAGCAATCTCTCCAGCCCATAAATAAATTTTTTAAAAGTTTTTTTTTTAAGTTAAATGATGGAAAAATTCTAACCATGTAGGCTAAACTTAAAAGCCATGCCATTTCCATATGCTACACAGGAGCAGCAGGAACAACTAGAAAATCCTCACATGCAGGAAATGGTGGTGCACACCTTTAATACCAGTACTCTGAAGGCAGAAGCAAGAGGACTGCCATGAGTTCAAGACCAGTCTGGGACTACAGAATGAATTCCAAGGTAAGCCTTGCTACAGTGAAACCCTACCCTTGAAAAAACAAAACAACAACAAAAAAAGCCAGATGTGGTGGCACATGCCTTTAATCCCAGCACTTGGGAGGCAGAGGGAGGAGGATCACCATGAGTTCAAGGCCAGCCTTGACTACAATAAGACTCTGCACCTCAAAAGGCAAATTAAAAAATCCTTACAGTAAATGAAAATCATCACCTAAGGCCTGGGCAGATGGCTCACTGATTGCTGTACAAGCCTGAGGACATGAGTTCAATACCCTCCACAGCACTGATATAAAAGGCTGGGCATGGTATGCATACCTGTACCCTCAGCATGGGATTGTGTGTGTGGGGGGGGAACGACACAGAGACCGAAAGCTACAGCTCCCTAGTCAACAGTTTAACTGAAAAACGGGGAGATCCAGGTTTCAGGCAACTTTGCCCCAAGGAAATAAGGCAGAAATAAGGCAGAAAAACAAGAGAACACCTAACATCTTCCTCTGATCTCTTCACATATGTACACAGGGCATACACATCTGCACACATACCTGCATATACCACACAGACATACTATACATACTACTATACATAAACCAAAAAAACTATCCAGCTGGGTCTGGTGATGCATGCTTTTAGTCCCAGGACTTGGGAGGCAGAAGTAAAACTTCCAAGAAGAAAACTGCCATGAGTTCAAGGCCAGCCTGAGACTACATAGTGAATTCCAGGTCAGCCTGGGCTACAGCAAGACCCTACTTTGAAGAAAAAAAAAAAAAAAAACTATCCAGGGCTGGGCAGGAGAGATGGCTCAGTGGGTTAAAAAGCATTTTCTTATAAAGCCTAAATGACCTGAGTTCAATTCCCCAATACCCATATAAAGCCAGATGGATGCACAAAGTGGCACAAGCATCTCGAGTTTGTTTGCAGCAGGCTAGGCCACCCACATCCTGCTCTCACCAACCTCATGAGACTATAAAGGCTGCAAACCTAATCTTACCCATACACATGGTTCAGTCAAACATTAAAGTAGATTTAGCTGAGTGTGGTGGCACACACCTCTAAATCCAGCACCCAGGAGGCAGAGGTAGGAGGACCACTGTGAGTTCGAGGCCACCCTGGGACTACATAGTGAATTCCAGGTCAGCCTGACCTAGAGTAAAACCCTAATTGAGAAGAAAAAAAAAAAAAATTCAACTAGAGAGAAAGACAACTAACTATTTTCACTATGTCACACCTCAGGAGTTGAAACCCCTGTCCAGGCAGCAATAGAACACACAGGGGAGTAAAATATCCCAATCTGGATTGCAGAAACTGGTTCTGAAGCTGGTCAAGAGAAGGTATGGGAGGCAGGGGACTGGATGCACTAGAAACCTCAAGGTCTGGCATGATGGAATTAAAAGAGCTAAGAGTGGTTTTAGGGTGGCTCAGAGTGGTAGACCAGTCCATAGCCAAACATGCTGAGAGCAGGAGTGGAAGTGGGATCCCTAGACATGGGGGCACAGGGAGCAGTGCTGGACAGCCAGGACCCCAAGAGCACCTGGGGAGAGCTTTGAAGGCTGGGTAAGTACCTTAACCATAACAGTAAAGCCAAAGTGCTTGGAGGAAATTAGGCACCTTAGGAGGAAGTGTGGACAGAAGGGGAAGGTCAACACAGATAAAAAGGAGGAGGCACTGATTGCTATAGGGCTGTGTCATTCCTACCTCAGGCACAGAGGACAGTGTAGTACACAAAGCCACTGGAGTGGCCATCACAGCAAGCACCCTGGTACCCACAAGATAGCTCACCTGACAAAGTGGATGATACCACTTCTCATTCCCCATTTGGTGGGGTCCATGCTCAAAGGATAGAAACAAGGAGTATCAATACTACCTGTGCCTCCAGCTCCTTAGAGTGAGGTCTTCCACAGTACCATGTGTATGTAAGCACAACCTGGCACATGCACCATGGCTGGGGATACCCCAACCCCCACCTGAAACAGTAGGCCCACCCTCTTGGACCTGTCAATCACAGCTGCCTGGATCATCTACTCTTTTTTTTGTCTGTACTGCAGACACTGCTTCTTCTGGACACTTCCTGTGACACTGTCACATTTTTTAAAAATAAATTTATTTTTAATTATTTATTTGGGGAGGAATGGAAGGAGGGAGAAAGAGGCAGGTAAGAGAGAGTATGGACACATCGGGCCTCCAGCCACTACAAATGAACTCCAGATGCATGCGCCACCTTGTACATCTGGCTTACACAGGTACTGGGAAACAGAACCTGCATCCTTAAGCTTCAAAGGCAAGTGTCTTAACTGCTAAGCCATCTTTCCAGCCTCCTACTGTCACTTTTTTTTTTTTAAATCACAATTCTTTTTTTTTTTTAATTTTATTTATTTATTTTAGAGCGTCAGACACAGAGAGAAAGACAGATAGAGGGAGAGAGAGAGAATGGGCACGCCAAGGCTTCCAGCCTCTGCAAACGAACTCCAGACGCGTGCGCCCCCTTTGTGCATCTGGCTAACGTGGGACCTGGGGAACCGAGCCTCGAACCGGGGTCCTTAGGCTTCATAGGCAAGCGCTTAACCGCTAAGCCATCTCTCCAGCCCCTACTGTCACTTTTTTATAGGGCCCTTCTTCAACACATGGAGGAAGCAAGTATGCGCACATGTGCACACACACACACATAGCAGAGGACAGCTGTCCCTGTCACAGCCAGGTTGTCAATATCCAACAAAAGGAGTAGTCACTAACCTCACATGCTTGCCCAGGGCACCTCAGAAACCCAGAGAAGTAAAGCATTACTTGAGCCTACCCCTCTTGGTTAACCTAAGGGAAAGAACCTGGTAACCAGGTCAGTCAGGGAAGGAGACAGATGAGAAAATGGGCAGACTCAAGCAGGCCTCTAGTTCCTAGTCCAGGGTCCTTAAATCCACATAAGCTGCAGCTCTCGCCTGAGGCCCCTGTGCCTACAAGGAGGCTTAGGGGTTCAGGCCTGAATATCAGCTCTGTGGCTTTGTGCACTTAACTCAGGCCCTAAGGGAGATTATTATCAGGACAAAGGGAAAAACCCAGGAAAGACTCAGCCCACAATGAGAACCAAAGCTGAGACCCACCAGCAGTTGTACCAAGCTAACAGCAAGGCACCCAAGGGTGACAACAGGCAAATTCAGAGTCTACAATTCAACTGGAATGGGCAACACATAGACCTCCCACTATGCAAACCACCCATTACCTACTCCAGACCTTGTATTTCAGCTGCTGCAATTTGGCATTCTGGGTTCAACTCGTCCAGGCCCAGTACTTGATTCCTTGATGGTGACATGACATTGGAGAAATGAATAAATGGTACACCAAGGATGGGGTATCAGCCCCATGGTCCCTTAAACTGTTAACAGGTCCCTGGTGTCTCCTTGGGGACACCCCTTCTATTCTGGTTCTATTTGCTTGACCAGTTTCAGAGGTAAACGGATCAACACACTCTGCTGATTCAACCAGCACTCAGGAATGCACCAGGGAAGACTCCCTAGGACTTACAGGAGAGTGAAGACAAGAGTCAGAAGAGAGGCATTCCTAAAGTTGCTGTGGTCAAGAGAAGACAGCCAGGTCCCCCACATGAGAACAGGCCTATTGGGTTCCCAGTAACATGCTGATTGCCTACTGGGACTGAAGGGGCTACATAATTAGTTAAGGATATACACTAACTGAATGCTGGAGAAAATGGTATGAATCAATGAACTCCAAGGTTAATTAATTGTGTACTGTGGAGAGACTCATGGATAAACCACTTGCCACACAACTATGAATATCTCAGTCCAGATCCCCAGAACCTTCAAAAGCTTCTGTAATCCCAGCACACCTACAGTGAAAAGGGAGGCAGTGACCCTCTGGAAGGTCTGGGGTCAGCTAGCCTGGGTAAAGTATTGGTGAACAAAGCCGGGCATGGTAGTACACGCCTTTAATCCAGGCACTCAGGAGGCAGAGGTGGAAGGACTACCGTGAATTCGAGGCCAACCTGAGACTACATAGTGAATTCCAACAAGAGGTGAACAATGAGAGGCACTGCCTCAAATGAGGTCTCTGGAGTTCCAATTCCGCCACTCCAGCTTGGCTACTCACAGTCCTGGAAAACTTTATCCAAGGCGGGCACTTCTCCTTGGCAGCCATCTTATGGTCCTGGAATCTCCACTGGGTCTCCACTGCAACCCATTCATCCTCATGGCTCCGTGGGGTCTCCATGCAAAACCTGCTTCACACTGCCCATGGCTGTTTCCAAAACACAGGACCGCATTGCAAACTCAATGATACTCTTTTCTCTGCATTTCTTATACTCCATAATACCAGCTAGGGTGCTAATTTGTTAATCCAGTGGGGAATAAAGCAGACTTTGAAGAACAGGACACTCCTTCAGCATGCAGAACCCTTCAAAAGAGTCTACATTCTTCCTGTTGACCCAGTGCAGGTCAACTGGCGCAATCTCAAAGGTTGTAATCTCTCATATAACTGCAGCTGAGCAGGCAGAAGTTTGGGCCCAAAGATTACATTTTTTCTGTGTCATATCCCTCAGCTCACACCAGTCCATTTCTATGCAATGCAACTCTACACAACTTCTCAGGACACGGCCATAACAGCAAGCCTCTCACACAAACTGCTTCTAGCCTAGTCCAGACAAAGCTCATTTTTACCCACATAAGCAAACCTCACAGTCCACAGTTCTTATCACATTCAGGTCTTGTAACTCTGACCGAATAATCCATCAAGCTGTACTTACTGCACTGCAAGATGTCTCTTAGATCAAGGTTTTAAATTCATCCACATCCAGATACCTTCCAATGAATTGTTGGCCAAGGAGGTCCCTGATACCTCCAAAACATTATAGGCCATTGCTGAGACCCTTGGTTTCCCACCAGGAATAGATGGTATAAGACCCTACTGCTGAAGACTCCACATGCTTGGCCTGCAAGGCCACTGAGAAATCCTGCTGGAACTGAGCTGATAACCTCCTCCATGTAGACCAGCTGACAGAAAGCTGGAAGAAGCCATTCTACACGTAGTTCAATGGGAGAAAGAGATATCACCAGTGAAGATACTCAACAGTGGATACTGCAAGCCTTATATTTGGCCAGCCAGGCCAAATAAGCCAATGGGTGCAATAGTGGCATGTCTGTCATGGTAGAAACCAACTGCCCTCTAATTGGACTGGAGGCCTGCTCCATGGAGGGAACGCATCTCTGATACTGAAAACTTAAAACAGGGGTAGTCATGAGCCCTAGGGGTGTAACGTCTGCTGATGTCTGGATAAATGTATATACTGTGCTTATCAAACCGCCCAGTAAGCACTTCTCTTAATATTCATACCCTTATATTAATGCTACTCTCACTTTTGGTAGAGCATCTTCTCTTTTCAGATGGCAGTGCCCTTGGGATGACTCAGAAGTTATCATGGTGCTGGAAAGAAGTGACTGTAGTACTGAGTAATATCTTGCTCACATCTTCCAAGGCTCAGGGTCTAATGCAAAAGAGGTGGCGAAAAGAATGTAAGAGCCAAAGGAAGGGTAGGATTCCTTACAACGTGCTCCCTCCAGACATAAAATGGCCTTGATATTCATGATCTCATAGTGCCTGACACTACCTATCCAAGACCATCATAAGAGTAAGAAAAGATCATGACATCAAACTAAAAGAGACTGATTGAGATGAGGAAGGGATATGATGGAGAATGGACTTTCAAAGGGAAAAGTAGTGGGAGGGAGGGTGTTACCATGGGATGGTTTTTATAATCGTGGAAGATGTTAATAAAAAAAATAGATAAAAATAAATAAATAAATAAATTCATCCACATTCCTCTTGAAAATCACCTACGAAAGGTGATTTTGTGGCCAAAGCCACACAGTCAGGTGTCTAACAGCAACCCCACTCCTAGTACCAACATTTTTGTTGCAGTCAGGTTTGCATTGCTGGTAGAAATCACCCAACCAAGAGCAGCTTGTGGGGGTGGGGAGGTTTACTTAGGCTTACAGACTCAAGGGGAAGCTCCATGATGGCAGGAGAAAACAATGGCATGAGCAGAGGGTGGACATCACCCACTGGCCAACATAAGGTGAACATGCTATAATACCCCTAAGTCCACCCCCAATAATACACTGCCTCCAAGAGGCATTAATTCCAAAATCTCTATCAACTGGGAACCTAGCATTCAGAACACCTAAGTATATTGGGGGACACCTGAATCAAACCACCACACTGTTCTTATCTGATAGACCAAAACTGAGAAGGCAGATTGCCAGCTGGTGCCTAGGCACCATGATGTTCATGAAAAGCAGGTCAAAGTGGGCATATTTTACTGTAAGTAGTTTGGCCAGAGGAAGGGTAGGTCCTGGCTTTAAGCACAGCTTAGCCATTCATTGCCATGGTGACTACGGCTCACCCTAGGTAAAGAGGATGTGGCCCCCCAAACCTTGGCTGGGTCAGTGACCTAATGATTGTGGTGGGAAAAAAACAAGCCTTCCAAAGGTGTAAGAATCCAATCCCCCCAGCCAAAAAGTTACATGGTTATGGAGTTCTCAATGGCTTGTATTGTGTGTGTGTGTCCCATCATCAGGTCAATGGCCCAGCTCAGACTGTGATGACTTCATCCTTGCCCCTCACACAAGACCCCATAAAAGGTAGCTATCTAGACAGCCCAATGTGATATGTGGATAGGGATAGCAAAGTATACTAACCACACTAAAGGTACAAGTAGGGCACTAGGCCACCCAGTCTGGAGGACTGCCAGGCTATTACCTACTATGTCCTAAGTGTGGGTCACTTGCACCCAAGCCCTCTCAGAAACTCACCAACTGCAGATGTTCGTGACAGAGCCTCCAATCAAAGTCAGGGGCAGCTACTGCCAAACAGCAACACAATCACATAGCACAGTAGTAGCCCGGGTCTCTGCAGCAGCTACAAGGAGTATGACTTAGAGAACACATTCTACTTCCTGGCCACACCAAAGTAAAACCCTCTCAACTCTTCCTCTACCAGTTTAGGAGAAAGCACAAAATATTTTAGGGAAAGCTCAAATGTCCCTAAAAGTATGAACTGTGGCAAAATCTGAAACTTTCTGAGTTTCATGACATGACATAGAAACTTTCAAATTTTGATAGCCAGGTGTGTGGTACATGCTTGCAATTCCAGCACTTGGGATGCAGTAGCAAGATAATCAGGAAGTCAAGGTCATCCTCAGCTACATGGTGAGTGATAGGCCAGCCCAAAAGCCCTGAATTTTAGATCACTTCATATTTTAAGCTTTCCTCTCTCCCTCATTAAGAATGCTCAGCCAGTTAAGTCTATGCAAATAATGCAAACACCAAAAAACCCTCCCAAGTCTGAAACATTTCTACTCCCAAGCATGTTCAATAAGGGATACTCATTCTGTATAACCTTCCTCCCAGCTTGGCACAGACACATTCCTCAGGTGACTCTGTGATAAAGACCGAAACCAAGAAAATAGAATGCATGTGTAAAGTGTACCCAACTGCCTGTTCATACATTCACTATCCTCTTGCAGATGACATGGCAAGCAGCCAGCAGGTAGGCCAAGTTCTAGTCCCAGCCTGATCCTATCTAGCTGATTTCCATCAAGCCTCAGTTTCCATACCAGTGTCTGCCTCACAGGATTATTATTCACAAGCTTTGAATATACTGAAAGCTGCCATCACGTAGGACTTGCTCAATTACAGTGATGGCCAGTTCCAGACCAGCCCTTCTCCCAGTCAGATCAACAAACCCTGCTTTTGTTTGTTTGTTTGTTTATTGTTTGAGGTAGCCTCTTACTCTAGCTCATACTGACCTGGAATTCACTATATAGTCTCAAACTCTCTGTCATTCTACTTCTGCCTCTCGAGTGCTCGGGTTAAAGGTGTACACCACCACGCCTGGCTAAGCCCTGGGGTTTTGACATGCTGCAAAATCCAGTCACTAGGAAACAACCCATGCCCCTCTATGGAGGAGCCTGCAACATTTTGGAAAACATGGTCAAAAAGACCCTCTAGCTGGGTGTGGCAGTGCACACCTTTAATCCTAGCACTTGGGAGGTAGAGGTAGGATTGCTGTGAGATTGAGGACACCCTGAGACTATACAGTGAATGCAGGTCACCCTGGGCTAGAGTGAGACCCTATGTTGAAAAACTTTCAAAAAAAACAAGACCCTATAAAGCCGGGCATGGTGGTGCATGCCTTTAGTCCCAGCACTCAGGAGGCAGAGGTAGGAAGATCGCCATGAGTTCAAGGCCACCCTTGAGACAAGAGTGAGTTTCAGGTCAGCTTGACAAAAAAAAAAAAGAAAGAAAAAAGAAAACATGAAAAAGACCTGCTAGTGACAGGAATATTTTGTTATTGCTTTGGTATGTGTGGTGTGTATGAATGTGTTACCAGTGCATGTATATATGCTTGTATGGAGACTAGAGGTCAACATCAAATGCCTTCTTCAATCATTCTCCACCTTACTTTTTTTTTTCTTCATATTTTATTTTTATATATTTATTAGAGACAGAGTAAATGGGCATGCCAGGGCCTCTAGCCACTGCAAACTCCAGATGTAATCACCAACATGTGCATCTGGCTTATGTGGGTTCTGGAGAATTGAACCTGGGTCCTTAAGCTTCACAGGCAAGCACCTTAACCACTAAGTCATTACTCCAGCCCAATACCTTCTTTTTTTTTTTTTGAGACATGGGCTCTCACTATCCAAAAGCTCACCAATTCAGCTAGACTAGCTACCACACAAGCTCTCAGGATCCTCCTGTCTTCTCACAAGTCCTGGGACTACAGGAACAAACCACTACACACAGCTTTTTAAAACATTACACCTGGCTTTTCCATTAAGTGTTGGAGATCTGACCTCAGATCCTCATACCTACACAGCAAGCACTTTACCTGCTGAGCCATCTCCCCAGTCCCAGCAATAGGGCGTTTTAAATGATGAATGGTTCCTGAGAGAGACCATCTTGATTTAACAAGGGAAGATTTACAAAAGGAGCTGCAGGAACAAGGGGCTCCCAAGCAGAGGCACTGTAAAGGTTGACTCCTAGGTGTTATACATACTGGTGAGATCATCTGTCAGATTTAAGTAGATGCTCTCCTGATAACAATACAGAACTTCACTGTAAAGCTACACACACCTAGCTTAGAGAGCAAATGCCCTTGAATTTTCCCAAAAACAGTTAACACAGAGCACAAACCAAGATCCAAAAAGTTTCTGAAAATAAAAAAGGGTCCCTGGGCTGGAGGAATGGCTTAGTGGTTAAGGAGTTTGCCTACAAACCCAAAGGACCCAGGTTTGATTCCCCAGGACCCACGTTAGCGAGATGCACAAGGGGCACACACATCTGGAGTTTGTCTGCAGTGGCTGGAGGCCCTGGCGCACCCATTCTCTCTCTCTGTCACTCTCAAATAAATAAATAAAAATAAACAACAACAAAAAAGGGTTCTTGCAGGCTGGAGAGGTGGCTTAGTGGGCTTAGTGGTTAAGGTACTTGCCTGTAAAGCCAAAGGACCCAGGTTCAATTCCCCCAGGACCCACAAAAGCCAGATGCACAAGGTGGCACACGTGTCTGGAGTTTGTCTGCAGCAGTTAGAGGCCCTGGCATGCCCATTCTCTTTCTCTCACTCATAATAAAAATAAACCTAAAAGAAAGTTCTCACGCTCAAAAATAGACCCTGGGATTAGAAGTAAAGGGGGAAAGACTACAGGAAGGGAAGGGAATACAAAAGAAATGCAAAGCAACATTTATCAGGGGCTGGAGAGACAGCTTAGTGGTTAAGGTGCTTGCCTTCTATAAGCATAAGGACCCAGACTGGGTTCTCTGGTAGCCTCATAAGACAGATGCACCAGGTTGGTAGCACCTGTATCTGGAGTTCATTTGCAGTGTCTAGAAGTCCTTGCATGCCCACTGTTCACGTGTGGCACCTTATGCACATGTGTGACCTTGCAAGCTTACATCCTTTTGTGTCTCTGGCTTACGTGGGCCCTGAGAGTCCAACATGGGTCCTTAGGCTTCCCAGGCAAGCGCCTTAACCACTAAGCCATCTCTCCAACCCAGTAAAACATGTATTTTTAAACCACTTATCAAACCAGGCATGGTGGCACACACCTTTAATCCCAGCACTTGGGAGGCAGAGGCAGGAGGATTGCTGTGAGTTTGGGTCAGCCCGAGACTGCATAGTGAATTCCAGGTCAGCCTGAGCTAAAGTGAGACCCTACCCTGATAAACCAAAATATATATATATATATCAGTAGCCAGGTGTGGTGGCACACACCTTTAATCCCAGCACTTGGGAGGCAGACTACATAGTGAATTCCAGGTCAGCGTGGATTACAGTGAGACCCAACCTCAAAAAACAAACAAAAAAAAAACCCCACTTACCAGGACTGGGGAGATAGTTCAACAGTTGAAAGTACCTGCTTGTAAATACAGCTTGCCAGCCTGGGGTTCAATTCCTCAGTACCCACATAAAGCCAGATGCACAAAATGGTATATGCATATGTACCCTGGAATACCCATATTCTTTTCACTCAGTCTTTCTCCCACCACACATATAAATACCAAAATCTTAACATAAAAAAATCTACTTTTCAGGAAGGCCAAATCTCTGAAGATATAGCAGAGTTCAGCTTTCAGACTGTACACAGCTGCAGATGACATGGGCCAGGCAAAAAGCCACCAGTTTCTGGGATACCTTAACACTGGACTGAAATTCTACAGCTTGATTCCCTATGTCTGTCCAGTACCCAGCACACATATAGTTTAAGTGCTCAGTAAACATGGCCTGCCTTACAGCCACTGTCATCAGCACACAGGACATTGTGCTTGGCTCTGAATTCAGAGGAACCTTCTAGTAGCCCCTGAGACTTCTCAGCAGTCACCTACCTCAATGTATAAATTCAGAAAATGAATGAAGTGCCAGAAGCTCAGAAGCCTTTAACCCCATATCTGGCAGGCCTTGTGCTGAGTTCCCCGAGGACCTAGGCACATTACCTGATGGGAGCTTGTTCATTAACAACCCCAGAAAGAACCTTAGGGATGACCATATAGAGTCCACGGGCCAAGAGGGAAGGCCCACCTCATCTGTGGTTCTGGACTTCTAAGCCAGCTCTGACAATAATCTAAGCTGGCCCTAAACACAGCCAGGCTTTCCTCCCAGGATTCCCACCTTCCTTGCCCTAGGTATGCACAGGAAAGATATCCAGAGGGCTCAAAAGCACTTCAAATATGGCAAACCCTTGGACTTGCTTTGTGGTTCACAGCCTGTGGTCCCAGTTACCTGAGAGGCTAAGGCAGGGGGCTTGCTAAATCTCAGGAGTTAAAGCCAACCTGAGCAACACAACAAGATGCCACCTGACAGAAAAGAAATCATCACCAAAATCAAAACAAGAGCCAGACGTGGTGAAGTACGTCTTTAATCCCAGCACTCAGGAGGCAGAGGTAGTAGGATCGCCGTGAGTTTGAGGACACCCTGAGACTACATAGTGAATTCCAGGTCAGCCTGAGCTATAGTGAGACCCTATCTCAGGGAAAAAAAAAATCAAGAGGAGAGCTTGATGGCTCAGTGGTTAAAGGTGCTTGCTGACAAATGTTCTGGGTTCAATTCCCCAGTACCCATGTAAAGCCAGATATGCAAAGTGGCACATGCACCTGGAGTTTGTTTGAAGTAGCAAGAGGTACTGAAGTACCCATTCTCTTTCATCCTCTGTTAGCAAATAAATATTTTTCAAATTTTATTTATTTATCCATTTTGAGTGTGAGAGAGAGGCAGAGAGAGAGAGAAAGAAAATGGGCACACCAGGGCATCTAGCCATTGCAAACAAACTCCAGATGCATGTGACCCCTTGTGCATCTGGCCGACGTGAGTACTTGGGAATCAAACCTGGGTCCTTAGGTTCCTCAGGCAAACATCTTAACTGCTAAGCCATCTCTCCAGCCCAGCAAATAAATATTTTTAAATTTAATATTATTTACTTGGGGGAAGGAAGGGAAAGAGAAAGGACCTCTAGCCTCTGCAAATGAACTCCAGATGCATGCACCACCTTGTGCATCTGGCTTAAATGAGTACTGGGGAATCGAACCTGGGTCTTTAGTTTCACAGGCTAACACCTTAACCACTAAGACATCTCTAGTCCTGCAAGTAATATTTTTTAAAAATCCAAACATAATAAATTGCAAACCCAGCCCAAGTAAGTGTAAGCTACCCAGGCCCTTCTCATTTTTCAGGCTGAAGGCTCTCAGACAGATCTTTTTTTATTATTATTATTTTTTATTTATTTATTTGAGAGTGACAGACACAGAGAGAAAGACAGATAGAGGGACAGAGAGAGAGAATGGGCTCGCCAGAGCTTCCAGCCTCTGCAAACAAACTCCAGACGCGTGCACCCCCTTGTGCATCTGGCTAACGTGGGACCTGGGGAACCGAGCCTCGAACCGGGGTCCTTAGGCTTAACAGGCAAGTGCTTAACCGCTAAGCCATCTCTCCAGCCCTCTCAGACAGATCTTGATGTGTACACACCCCATCCCATGGCCCAGGGAGCAAACATATTAGTAACCTGCCAACTATTCCTTCAACTCTCCTCTCAAGCCAGAAACAAACCAAATGCTGACTGCCTGAACCTGCCTATGAAACACTTCCTTTTAGACTACTCCAGAAGGCCAGTTGTGCTTTTAGAATTCTGAGGATCTTCAAGTAAGGCACAGGAACACCTGCTCTATTTAGACTGAAGATCTGTCTGGGCATGGTGGCATATGCCTTTAATCCCAGCACTTGAAAGGCTGAAGTAGGATCACTGTGAGTTTGAGACCAACCTGGGCTAGAATGAGTTTCAGGTCAGCCTGGACTAGAGTGAGATTGTGAGACTTAAAAAAAAAAAAAAAAAAAGACACCTCAATCATTCACATATACTCTCTACTGGGCTCCAACAAGCTCCAGTCCCTTTAGACAGGGACAGTGAGAAGCCTCAAGTCTCACTAACACCATAAATACTTGCTAGAAAGGGCTAGTGAACCCTCTCAGCTTTACCACATTTCCATGAACCATAGGTCTTACTGACAGAAATTTCCAACTGTATGGACTGTTAGACCCAAGACTCTCTGGAGAACACTTCCAGGAAATGCAGCCCATTTCATAGGTGGGGAAAGGCATACACAGATGAACACGTGTGCCCTGAGAGGGAAAGAAGCATTTGGAAAGGATGCTCTCGGAGTTTGGCCATCAGCATGGCCACCTTGCAAACACACTGCCTGATTGCTACCTGCTAAACCACAAACTCAGCTGCCCATTCTGACAACCAGCTACCAGGGCCCAAAAGGGACCAGGCTAATTCAAGGCAAACCACCCACAGGAATAAAAAGGACAAGCAACCAACTTCAGAAGGTACGCCACGGAGGAGTATGTAGGAGACCCACACTCTCCTGGAGATCAGGCTGAAATAAAGTAGAACTCCAAGGAAGTGTTTGCCCTGAGCTTGGCACCTTGAGATGTCTATGCACACAGCACATCCTACGCCAGGAACCAAGGAGACTGTGGGCCCTTTTGATTTATTTATTTATTTTCCCTGAGGTAGCCCAGACAGACCTGGAATTCACTCTATAGGCCCTTTTTTCATTTTTGTATGTAAGACTTAAGTCCTCTCCCACAGGCTGGTGTTGGGAGTCTTCCAGGCTCCTAGAACCTCCAGCTCTGAGGAAACTCCCTATTGACACAAAGTAAAGTTCCCTTTCTTTTAGGGAGAAAGTCATAAACAAGGACTTACATCTGACTCCCAAGCAACACTTGTTAAGAGCTCTGCTGCTCTTCTCTGACAACTGGGCCACAGCATTGAAAGCAAAGACAGGAACGTCATGGAGCCCAGCAGCCAGCACATTCAGGTTTTGTGTCCTCTAGAATACCAGAGAGTAAAAATCTACTGTCTCATTCTGGAGTTTACACTATTTCTCTGTTCAGCATGACTACTGTCAAAACATATATTTTTTTTCTTTTTTGGTTGTTTGAGATAGGGTCTCACTCTAGACCGGGATGACCTAGAATTCACTATGTAGTCTCAGGCTGGTCTCAAACTCACAGCAATCCTCCTACCTCTGCCTCCTGAGTGCTAGGATTAAAGGCATGTGCCACCCCACCACATAGGATTGCTATGAGTTCAAAGAAGCCTGGAACTACTGAGTGAGTTCCAGGTCAGCCTGCAATAGAGTGAGACCCTACCTCGAAAAAATTAAAAAGTGCTGCCACCCTGAAGCAGAAAATAAAGCATGAGCTTAAGACTTGGAAAATTCCATGCCAGTCAGCAACTGCTGCATGGTGGTACAGCCCAGGACTCTGTCCCAGCACAGAGACCTCGCAATGCTCATAAGACAACTTGTCCAGTGTCACCATCCAGTTAGATCTGTCCACAGGTAAATCTAACACAACTTCAACCTCAAGCCAGCTCCCATGGTCAGTAAACGCTCAGTTCATGAAATCCCTGGGCTTTACTGACAATGAGCAGTGTGGGAAAGGTGCTCCATACCACTGTGAAAACTCCCCATATATTTTCAATAATGCCTCACTCCCACCTCATGTCTCATCTTCCAACTGCAACATGTGTGTATAGGGCCAAAAGCATGATCTGTGACAACTCTGGGTAAGTCCCTAAACTTTATTAAGTCAGTACAAAACAAAAGCATCTCCTCTCTCCTGGACACAGTACACACATGCTTACTGTTAAAAGAAAGAACATGCCATTACAATGCTACACTAATGTGAAGTGGACATCTCTGCTTAGAAGTCAATTATCTAAGATAGTTCACACAATACAGCTTGCATAGATATTCCAAACAAATCAACCCAAGAAACTATTCTATAACAGTTCGTGTTAGCCTCTGCTACTGTTCTGAATCTGAATCTGGGTCTAAGAGCATTTCTAGGATCATGTGACAGGTCCTAGCCCACTCTACATATGAGGAGTCTGCAGGGCCTCAGAGAAGAGTGGAAAATGATGCTTGGGGTGTGTGCCTCTGTGTAGCCTAAACACCTGCAAAACTGAGAAACAAAGTGGCTCCTGAGGAAAGGACTTGCTCTCAGTGGGAGCCTTCTCTGAACACAGGGCCACTCACCTGCCTTTAGTAAGCCCTGGCTTGGGCTGCCACTTAGCTTTTCAAGGTGCTGCAATGCCCCTCCACTATCATGGCCAAACCAACTCTTGAAAAGCCAAACCTTCGCCAGGCATGGTGGCACACGCCTTTAATCCCAGAATTTGGGAGGCAAAGGTAGGAGGATCACCATGAGTACAAGGCCACCTAGACTACATAGTGAGTTCTAGGTCAGCCTGAACTAGAATGAAATCCTACCTCAAAAAAAAAAAAAAAGCCATCCAGCCAGCCAAACCTTTAACCATAATGTGACACTCACACTCCCCATGTTTCAAGCCACCTGTGATCTTCTCACTATTCAGTGCTACATTAGAACATTCCACAGCTAACCTTTAGGGCACAGAGCAGATGCAGAGTTTCTTGAGAAAATGTAGGGTCAGAGGTAGCTCCTGAGTCACATGTCCAAGAAGGCTTGTTGGGTTCAGAGTAGAACCAGCCTGGAGGAAAAAGTGTGCAGAATGCTTCTGCTCTAGGGAAGAGGACAAGAGTGAGACATTTACACAGAGGCTACATCTGTCAGGAAGAAAGGTTCAGCCGGACTTTCCCAAAACAATGAGTGTTCCATGCCAATGGCAGCCATGTCACCAGCCAAGGGAGGTATGCTTAGGGGACTCAGTATAACTTCTGTGAAGAATTCAGACATGGATACCACACAAGACCAAGTTGGAACAATCAAGGATATACTGTACATCAGAGAGACTGTTAACACTGGGCCGGCCTAATAACTACCAAGTATAGGGCTTCCACAGCTCTGAAAAACTGGTACTTGCCTTTTGAAAGGAGTAGCAGATTTACTGTCTTGACAGAACAGGCAGATTTGACTGGCCTACTATTGCAGTCATCTATATCCTCCTAAAGCAAGAAGGTAGGGCAGAACCAGTTCTCTTTAGTTGAGGGGCAGGCCACTTAGACATCCTTCCCTGACTTTACATACACTGTGGACAGAGTTAGTTGCCTGGCACTGATATTTCAAGCAACTGCTAAGTTTGTGAACCATAACTGCATGCCCATAAAGGTAAGTATTACACAGTTCTCTTGTCACTTCTCTCAGAAGAGGTTTAATTTTAGTGCTGACTCTTCAACTCTGTCCCCGTTTTTAATTTTTTTCCAAGAGCATCTTAAATATGTGTCAATTATCCAATGGTAGAGTTTATAACTGGGCAGGGCAAAGGAGAGCTGTGTGTTAGCATGCTGCTCTCACCTGGACCTAGAGCAATTCCAGAGAAACTGCAGGTACACAGACAGCTTGGGGTCTCATAACACCTAGACCAGAATGAGGATAATGCACCTAGCTGAGCTCTGCCAGGTTTCCACAAAGCCAGCTTGTCATATCCAGTCATTGATGGTCATTAGTAAGCTGCATTTAGGGAGCACTTTCCTCACTAGGAGTCAAAGGGATAAATTTCCTCGACTCCATCCACCACACTAGGGTTATAAAGTCTCTACGTACATCTATCACTTGAGCCACCCACACCACGATTAAGCCATATGAAATGTGAACTCCATGTCATGTAACCCAACCAAGAGCCAAAATGAGTGTAACACTTGGGCCCAACCTAAGACTCAGGAAAGCAAAGTTTGTTGTCCCTCTTTTCCCTTTTTCACTACAAGAAAGAACACTTTAGGCTAAAGCCTTACACAACACTGGGACCCTTACTTCACCTAATCTACAAAAGAAGTGTATGATTCAAGAAATTACACTTGGGGCTGGCGGGATGGCTTAGCGGTTGGGGCATGTGCCTGCAAACTCTAAGGCCCCAGGCTTGATTCCCCAGTACCCACGTAAGCCAGATGCACAAGGGGACATACGTGTCTGGAATTCTTTTGCAATGGCGAAGGAAGGAAGGAAGGGGGGAAGGAATAAATAAATAAGTTACACTCTGGGATAAGGAAAACTGCAAAAGCCAAAGCTACTTTTTCATGTCATATAAGTTCATTCCTTAGTATTTCAGTCATGGAAATGCAGCAGCATCAGCTGCTGGGGGAGGGAGAATAAAGACCTTCTAGAAGGTTTATATAGTCTGTGCCTATTCTAACCCCAAAGTCACAACAATGTCTATCACATTTATAAAATTACTGTCAAGTCAATCTTAATGGAGCCTGCAGCCCAAAGAATTACTTAAGATCCCACAAGCAGAGCCTTACAAAGATCAAGGGCCTCTCAATTTCTCCCGAGACTGTACAACTTAAAATGAATTATTCTGAAAATACCAGAACACAGCGCACTACTAAGAGTGATTAACCAAGCTCAAGAAAAGGAACAGCAAAAGCTCCCCCACTGAGGGAGACAAAGTAACCTGACCAAGCCAAAGACCATTTTTTCTCCCATCCCCAGCATATTAAAAAGCCATCTCAATGGCCACTTCCTGGTCTCCCAGCAAACACTTGTTTCCTACCTGGAAGCCACTGCATCTTCCTATGGCCCTGCTCCTACAACAGGGACGCCCACCCACCCCCCGCCCAGCTGCCAACAAAACCTTGGAGAAAAAAGAACAGGTGTTCCCCTACAGTCACAGAGGAAAGGGGTGGTGTCTCTACTCACAGAAGCCTCAACAGAGAGATATCAGAAAATGTGACCCCCTCGAAGATAATTGTGACAGCCAAGGTCTCCAAAGTACCAAGCTAAGATCCCCCCACTCTCAGGTGGGGGAAAGGATGGAAGCTAGGCTGGATAGTGGGTGAATGGGAAAGAGAACAATCGTCCCCAATTCGCTATCTAAAAGGCTCTGGCTTTAATGATCACTTAGGCCAAGAAGAACGACAGGAAGGATCCCACTCTCTAGAAGATAGTTCTTAGGCAAGGACCCCAGAAGCAATTTGGCTAAAGTATGTGCGGTCTCCTGGTGGAGTGGAGGGCTTAGAGCCCTCTCCAGGGATCCCAGGTAGCGGGCTAGAAGAGGTAGAGCAGCTGGGGGTTCCCTCCGAGCCTGGGGTGATTTCAACAGAGAAGAGGCAAAAGGGCTTCGTTCATCGTCCAGCAATGCAGGAAGCTAGGAAACGCGGGCTCCCCGAGTCATACCCAGGACACCAGTTGCTTCCCAGCCTTCCCCGCTCCCTTCCCCCCCCCCACCGGGAGGGCTTCCCGGGGGTCTCTGGTCCCCAGGGTGGAGCAACACTGGTGAGGCCCGGGAGGAGCAGCGAGGGGCGCTAAGCTGGAGCAGGAGAGGAGGACAAGCTCTGAACTCAGTCCCCTGTCTGCTCCCTCCGCCCAGGCCGCACGGAAGCCTCGGCCTCACGTACCCGACGTCGCCGGGGCAAGCCCGCCCTGGGCCTGGGAGACTGGCAGCCGAGATGGCAGCGGCCTTTGGGGAAAGGTGAAGACCAGGAGAGTCCCTTGGAACCTTGGCAAGCGGCGGGCACCAGGGAAGGGGAGGGTCCCCGGGCCCACGCGGCCTCGGTCCTGGCTCGTGCGACGGATACTTACGTTGCTCTGGGAGTCGATGGCCTGCAGCAGCCGGTCCCTGATCTGCTGCGGAGACGCTGGAGCCGCTGTCATTGCCTGAGCGAGGCGGGGGGAGGCGGCCGGGCCGGCGGGCGGGCGGGCTGAAGCAGGGGGGACGGGGGTCACTCACTAGCCCGCCTCCAGGAGAGGAGCCGCATGTTCCCCGCGGCGCCAGAGGAGGTAGGGGCGCGCGGGGTAGCGGAGAGGGGAGCGGGGACCCGGAGCTAGGAGCCCGGGCCGCCGCCGCCACCGAAGGAGGAGGAGGAGGAGCCCACGGAGCCGCCGCCACCGCTGCCGCCGCCTCGAGAACCAAACTCCAGTGAGCTGCCCCCGCGCGGAGCACTCTGGGTAACCCGCGCCGCACGCAGCGTCGGCGCCACGCTGAGGAGGTTGGGAGATGGGGCGGGCGAAGACGCCAGGTCTGGGCGGGGCCGCTCCCGTGTCCCGCCCCTAATTTCCGCGCACGCGCACGCGCACGCAGGCGCCCTCGTCCAGTCGTTCAGCCCCGCCCCCCGCAGCCGAGCTAGGGGAGCTGTGAGAGGTAGTTGGGCGGGGCAATGGCTGCCTGGGGGCCACGCCCCTACCTGAACAGTGGGGCGCTCTGACGAAAACGTCGCGCGTGCGGTCGGGCCTCTCCAGGCGACCCCCTTTAGGCTGAGAATAGGGGAAACCCCTCCCTCGAGAAGAGGGCGTCCCCCTCTGCGGTACTTGACAGAAGGTTTTGAGATCGCTGCGGGAGATTGAAGCGGCCGAGGTTTCCTTGCGTGGAGAGCGACCCAGAGTCTCCGTGGCAGTTAAGGGCCCAGGCGTCAGCGCCGTGATCTGCGCGCCTAGCGGGTGCACCTCCTCGGCAGAGGGCGCGGGTCCGCGTCTGCGGGCTCTTGCGCGGTCCAGTTCGCGAATGGAGGAGAAAGCACAGCGCCTGTAACCGGAGCCGCCACCCTAACTTGCGAAGCCGAAAAGCCCTGGAGCTTGCAAACCTGCGTGTGCACTGCGGCTTCTTCATCTGCTCACGCGATCGTGGGCTCGCGGGGCGGACTGTGCCATGGCCGGACGTGGAACAAAAGCAGAGTCTCCACCTCTCGCGCCCTCAGCTATCGCCGACACCCCCAACGGACTGAACCTACCCTCCCACCCTCTTTACAAGCCTGGCTGCAGAGACCGTCCACCCCACTTTGCATTACAGATACTGGTAAACTGAAAAACCCTCATTCACCGCTCCAAACGTGGGTCAGAAGAGGAAAGCAAAGGTCAAAGCCAGAGGGCTAATGCTAAGTATAAGGGCCTGATCCTCTTGTACCTCTGTTCCTAGGGAGCGCGGATATGAGAATGGGCGGAACATCAGCCGGGGAATTACTACTACCTCAATCTCGGGAGAGATAGCTTCCTTTCGGTGTTGTCACAGAAAGAACCGAAATTTACAACAGGCGACCGCCGATGGGAACCACCTGAGCTCCTCGGAGCTGCGTTAGTATTGCATTTATCATGCTTCTACAAACTATTTTTGGGGAAGAAGAAAAAGTTTGCTTCTTACCCCTATTTGAGGTTGCTTGCTTCTGCACATGTAAAAAGTTTACATCAAACTTGTTAACACAGGGGTTGGAGAGATGGCTTAGCGGTTAAGCGCTTGCCTGTGAAGCCTAAGGACCCCGGTTCGAGGCTCGGTTCCCCAGGTCCCACGTTAGCCAGATGCACAAGGGGGCGCACGCGTCTGGAGTTCGTTTGCAGTGGCTGGAAGCCCTGGCGCGCCCATTCTCTCTCTCTTCCTCTATCTGTCTTTCTCTCTGTGTCTGTCGCTCTCAAATAAATAAATAAATAAAAATAAAAATAAAAAAAACTTGTTAACACAGCTGGAGAGATGGCTTACCTGTAAAGCCTAATAACACAGGTTCGATTCCCCAGTATCCACATAAACCAGATGCACAAGGTGGTGCATGCATCTGGAGTTCGTTTGCAGTGGCTGGAGGTCCTGGTGCACCCATTAGCTGTGTGTGTGTGTGTGTGTGTGTTTCCCTCTCTCCTCTCAAAATATATAAATAGGCCTGGCATGGTGGTGCACGCCTTTAATCCCAGCACTTGGGATTAAAGAGTAGAAGGATCACTGTGAGTTCGAGGCCACCCTGAGACTACATAGTGAATTCCACGTCAGCCTGAGCTAGAGTGAGACCCTGCCTCGAAAAACCGGAAAAAAAAATAGACAAAATATTAAAAAAAAAACAAACTTGGGAGTCCCGTGTGGTGGTGCATGGCTTTAATCCCAGCACTTGGGAGGCGGAGGTGGGAGGATCGCTGTGAGTTTTCATAGTGAATTCCAGGTCAGCCTAGGCTAGAGTAAGACCCTACCAAGGGAAAAATAAAATAAAGGTAGGGCTGGAGAGACGGATTAATGGTTAAGGCACTTGCCTACAAAGCCAAAGGACCTAGGTTCAATTCCCCAAGACCCACGTAAACCACATGCACAAGGTGGCACATACATCTGAGGTTCGTTTGCAGTAGCCAGAAGTCCTGGCATGCTTGTACTCTCTTTCGCTAGCTCTGTCTCTGCTTTTCTCTCAAATAAAAATGAAATATTAAAAAAAAACTTGTAAACACAGCAAAATACTGTAATTTGCTGGGCTGGGTGGTGATGCATCCCAGCACTTGGGAAGCAGAGGTAGTAGGATTGCAGTGAGTTCTAGGCCAGCCTGGACTACAGCAAGACCCTGCCTGGGGGGGAGGGGGCAGAGTGGGGCTGGAATGATGATTTAGCAGTCAAGGCACTTGCCTAGGAAGCCTAAGGACCTCGGTTCAATTCACCTGAACCTACATAAACCAGCAACGTGGTACATGTGTCTGGAGTTTTTTTGCAGAGGCTAGAGTGCCCTGGCATTCTCTACCTGTCTCTCTCAAATATTTTTTTTTTAATTTTTCAAAAGGAAAAGAGGACCTGGAGAAATGGCTTAGCGGATAAAGCACTTGCCTGTGAAGCCTAAGGACCCAAATTTGATTCCTCAGAACCCATGTAAACCAGATGCACAAGGTGGTGCATGCATCTGGAGTTTGAAGTGGCTGGAGGCCCTGACGTGCCCATTCTCTATCTGCCTCTTTTTCTCTCTTTCTGTTGCTCTCAAATAAATAAATAAAAATAAGAAAAAAGAAATGAGCCAGGCGTGGTGGCCCATGCCTTTAATCCCAGCACTTGGGAGGCAGAGGTAGGAGCATCGCCATGAGTTCAAGGCCACCCTGAGACTAATAGTGAATTCCCAGTCAGCCTGGGCTAGAGCAAGTTAAATTTAAAAGGAAGTGAAATGAAGCCAGAATTGTGGCACACACTTGTAATACTAGCACCTGGAAAGTGAAGGTAGGAGGATATGGAGTTCATTTGCAATGGCAGGAGGCCCTGGTGCACCCAACTCATTCTCAGTCTCTCTCTCTCTCTCTCTCTGAAATGTGTCCGTGTGTGTGTGTGTGTGTGTGTGTGTGTGTGTGTGTGTGTGTATGGTGAGGTAAGGTCTCACTCTAGCCCAGGCTGACCTGGAATTGGCTCTATAATCTCAGGTGGCTTAACACTGAAACATCTCTATCACACTTTCAGGGACCATTGAGGAAGAAGTGGCAGAAAGAATGTAAGAGCCAAAGGAAGAGTAGGAATCCTTACAATGCAATTTTCCAGACACAAAATGATCTGGATACCCATGACCTCACAGTGCCTGGCACTACCTACAGAAGACCAGTATAATTGAAGGACCCAGATAAGCCAGATGCAGAAGGTGGCACACCCATCTGGAGTTCCTTTACATCAACTGGAGGCCCTGACACACCCATTCTCTCTCTCAAACAAAAATAAATATTTTTTTGAAAAGAATGATGGAGAGGGGTAGGGGATACGATGAAGAGTAGAGTGGTGAAGGAGAAAGTGGGGGGAAGGGAATTATCATGGTTTAATGTCTATAATTACAGAAGTTGATAATAAAAAGAAAAGAAAGCTGAGCACCAGCATCCATCAGTGATTCCTAATACCATATGCAATGTGACCAGCTGTTACATGCTCCTACCACCAGTTAGGCTGTAACCTTGAACGTATGGAAAAATAAACCCTTAAATTGCTTTTGTAAGGTAGGTTTTATTTTTGAGCAGGTGTTTTTGTTATAGCAGTGAGAAAGGTAATAATACAGGGAGTGTTTAAGAAACTGAGTCCCACCATACCCCCCCAAGCACTGTAGAAGCAGAATATTAAAGTAAACTAGTTGTGTAGTAATATGAGTACGTGGTGGTTTGATTCAGGTGTCCCCCCCATAAACTTATGTGTTCTGAATGCTAGGTTCCCAGCTGATGGAGATTTGGGAATTAACGCCTCCTGGAGGCAGTGTATTATTGGGGGCGTGCTTATGGGTATTATAGCCAGTTCCTCCTTGCCAGTGTTTAGCACACTCTCCTGTTCCTGTTGGTTGCCATATGTGGGGCAGGGGGTGATGTCCACCCTCTGCTCATGCCATCATTTTCCCCTGCCATTATAGAGCTTCCCCTCAAACCTGGAAATCAAAATAAACCTCTTTTTCCCACAAACTGTTCTTGGGTGATTTCTACCAGCAATGTGAACCTGACTGCAACACAGCGTATAAAACATAAGGCTGCCATGCATGTGGAACATGTCTGTCATCCCAGGATTCATGAGATGGAAGCAGGATCAGGCTTAGCTGTATGAGACCCTGGATCAAAAAAGGTGGTGGTAGGTAATATGATGGAGAATGGAATTTCAAAGGGGAAAGTGGGGAGGGGAGAGGGAGGGAATCACCATGGGATATTTTTTTATAATCATGGAAAATGTCAATAAAAATTTAAAAATAAAATAAAGTAAAAAGGAGGTGGGGAGCCAGGTGTGATGGCGCACGCCTTAAATCCCAACACATGGGAGGCAGAGGTAGGAGGATCACCGTAAGTTTGAGGCCAGCCTGAGACTACATAGTGAGTTCCAGGTCAGCCTGAGCTAGAGTGAGACCCTTCAAAAAAAAAAAAAGAAAAGAAAAAAAAAAGGAGGGGGGACTGGGGAAATGGCTTAGCAGTTATGGCATTTGCCTGGGAAGCATAAGGACCCAGGTTCGATTCCCCAGGACCCATGTTAGCCAGATGCCCATTCCCTCTTTGTCTCTTTCTGTCTCAAGGTGGGGGGCTGGGGAGATGGCTTAGCAGTTAAGGCACTTGCCTGCAAAGCGTAAGAGCCCATGTTAGACTCTCCAGGTCCCACTTAAGCCAGATGCACAAGGTGACACAAATATGCAAGGTCACACAAGCACACAAGTGGGACACACATCTGGAGATTACAATGGCTGGAGGCCCTGGTGCACCAATTCTCTCACTCTCGCCCTCATTCTCTCTCTCAACAACAACAACAAAAAAGCCAGTCTGTTGGGCTTGCCTCAAAAAAAGATGGCAGTAACCAGCAACATCTTGTTTTCTGGTACTAGGTCACTTCTGAACATGCTTCATTCTTGACATGGTTCTTCAAGACTCATTTGCTCACCTTGAAGGTTGAATGAGGTGACATCTGTGTCATACAGCCAAACCATGTGAGCATGTCTCTCTCCTGCCACTGCAAAGAGCCTAACCTCTCACCATCAAAATGAAATGGAGGGCTGGAGAGATGGCTTAGCGATTAAGGCATTTGCCTGCAAAGTCAAAGGACCCAGGTTCAATTCCCCAGGACCCATGCAAGGCAGCTGCACAAGGGGTGCATGTGTCTGGAGTTTGTTTGCAGTGCCTGGAGGCCCTGGCACGCCCATTCTCTCTCTCTCTGTCTCTTTCTCTCTGTCTTTTTCTGACTCTCTAATAACCTCAAAAAACGAGAAAAAAAAAATGCAATGGAAGAGGAAGGTAGCAGCAGTGAGGGCAAGGACTTTACTGGTGTCATCATTGGGGTGTCTTATGACTACAAAGGGCAACCCAGGGCACCATTGGAGACTTAGACAGCTTCTCACATCACCAAGGACATGATGCTGTTGCCCTATCCAAAGACCCCAGGAAAAAAGACTTCCACCATCAAGAAGTGTACCATGCCTTTGGAAGGTTAGCAGCCTTCTCTGGGCAACAGCTATGACAACTTCCTAAGTCTCCCTGACCACTCTTAGCATAGGAGGGGTATTTGAAGGATCAGAGCACACAGGACTGAGGAGGCATATTCTGGATGGGGAAGACTTTCTTCAGCAACCATCTTGTGGGGCTAAATCAGTTTCCTTTTAATACTCTACCTCAAATAAGATGGCCTACGTGCTCTCTAAACAGGTTGCTGTCTATTTAGAGGTAGGAATGAGATAGCTGTTGTGGTTGAAAAATAAAAATAAAATGGAAGAAACTGTCTGGGAAAAAAAAATGACGGGGCTAGGTGTGGTGTAGTATACCTTTATTCCTAGCACTTGGGAAGCAGAAGGTAGGAGGATCTCTGTGACAGCAAGTTCCAGGTCAGCCTAGGCTAGTTAGTGTGAGACCCTGCCTCAAAAAAGGGGGAAAAAATGAAAGAAAAAAAAGGCTAGTTTGCCATTGTGATAGTGTTATGGACTGGAAGGGGCCTGTGGGTGCAGAAGTACAACAAGCATAAGCCAGGTGTGGTGGCTCATACCTCTAATCCCAGCAATAGGGAGGCAGAGAAAGGAGGATCCCTGTGAGTTTAAGGCCAATCTGGAGCTACAGTGAGTTCAAGGTCATCCTGGGCTGCAATGAGACCCTACCTCAAAAAAACAATTGTGTGTGTGTGTGTGTGTGTGTGTGTGTGTGTGTGTCTGTGTGTCTGTGTGTACACACACGTGCAGGTAATTGTCTAACCCCTTTTAATTCTCTCTAAATAATGGTTATCCCATTTAACCGGTGCTAACTTCACTTTCCAGTGGAAAATCTGCTTCTCTTTTTCAGATGGGAACTGAACCTGAGGAGATAAACAACCCAGCACACTCCATCCCAGCCCTAGCTGAAACCACAGAGGATTTGGGGAAATGAGCAAGAATGCTGCTTTCTTAGTTAAGCTGATATCAGCACAAGGGTGATGGAGAAAGGTACTGAGGACTCTCAACACCTACCAAAACAGAGATTCAGATGCTCCTAAGTGCCCATCCCTGAAGAAGACTTAAAATGCTCTGAACATGGCTTAGGGAATTTTGCGGAAAGGGGGGCGGAAAGATTGTTAGAGCCACAGTTGGAACATTTTGCACAGACATTGCCTCTCCTCCCACCTCCACATATGGCCCACAATCTCCATGGGGTGACCTGCATCCCCAACAAGGAAGGAGGCCTCTTCAGAAAAGGGGCAGGGCGCCGGGCATGGTGGTGTACGCCTTTAATTCCAGCACTCTGGAGGAAGAGGTAGGAGCATCTCTGTAAGTTTGAGGCCACATTGAGACTACATAGTGAATTCCAGGTCAGCCTGGGCCGGAGTGAGACTCTACCTCTAAAAACCAAAAAGAAAGAAAAGGGGCAGGGAGGAAGGAAAGCATGGTACCAACATGTGATTTTTACATACAAAATATGTCCATGTCTAATAACAAAAAATAATAAAGAGTGAGTAAAAAATATATTATAGGGATGGAGTTTAAGGTGCTTGCCTGCAAAGCCAAAGGACCCAGTTTGATTCCCCAGTATCCACATAAAGCCAGATGCACAAGGTGGCACATGTGTCTGGCTAGAGGCCCTGGTGTGCCCATTCTCTTTATATGCCTCTTTCTCTCCTCAAATAAATTTGGGGGGAAAAATAGGCAGGTGTGGTGGCACATACCTTTAATCCAACCACTTGGGGGGGGGCGGGGCAAGGTAGGAGAATCACCATGAGTTCCAGGCCAGCTGGAGACTACATAGTGAATTCCAGATCAGCCTGGGCTAGAGTGAAACCCTACCTTGAACCCCCCCACCAAAGAAAACCAAAATAAAAATAATAAATTAGGGCTGGAGAGATTGATTAGTGGTTAAGGCACTTGCCTGCAAAGCTAAAGGACCCAGGTTCAATTCCCCAGGACCCCACGTAAGTCAGATACACAAGGTGGCACATGTGTTTGGAGTTTGTTTATAGTGGCTAGAGGTCCTGGTGTGTTCCCTCTTTCTCTCTCCCTCTGTGTGTGTGTGTGTGTGTATCTTTCTCTCTCTCCCTCTTTCTCTCAAATAAATAAAAAATTTTAAAATACACTATATAGCCAAGCGTGGCACACACCTTTGATTCCAGCACATAGGAGGCAGAGGTGGGAGGATCACCCTGAGACTACATAATGAATTATAGGTCAGCCTGGGCTAGAGTGAGACCCTACCTCAAAAAACAACATATATATATTTATGGTGAATTTCAGGTCAGCCTTGGCTATATTGAGACCCAACCTCCAAAACCCTCCAATACCTCCACCAAAAACAAAAAGTAATGGGCCAGCATGATGGCACACACTCTTATCATAATCCCAGCACTCCTCAGGAGGCAGAGGTAGGAGGAATGGCAGTGAGTTTGAGGCCAACCTGAGACAACAGTGAATTCCAAGTCAGCCTGGGCTAGAGGGAGACCCTACCTCAAAATAACAAACAAAACTGGGCTAGAGAGATGGCTTAAAGGTTAAGGCACTTGCCTACAAAGCCAAAGGAACCAGGTTTGATTCCCCAAGACTCATGTAAGCCAGATGCACAAGATGGCGCATGAGTCTGGAGTTCATTTGAGGGGCTGGAGGTCCTGGCGCAGCTACTCACTATCTATCTGCCTCTTTCCCTTACTAAATAATAAATAAATAAATAATGGGCTGGGAAGATGGGTCAGCTTTTAAAGTACTTGCTTGAAAGCCTGTAGCCTAGGTTCAATTGTGGTGTTTGTAGTGAGCAGTAAGAGACTCTGGCACACCCATACAATATACACACATATGCAAATAAACAATGCTTTGAAAGAAAGTAACAACAGGGAGTAATGTCTACTGAATACTTACTGTATAAAACTCTTTGGACTTGTGTCATCACCCACCTTGACTCCAGGCTGGGTCTGTGACTTGCTTTAGCCAAGAGAATGCAGCAGAAGCCACACTCTGTCCAGTCTGGGCACAGTTTGAAGAAGGATTGGCAACCACCATATGCCTCAGCCTATCCTAGAAATCTCCCCTGCATCATATCAACTGAAAATATATGTGTACACTTTAAAGATCTCAGCAGTACTGTTCATAATAGCTACAAAGTGCAAACAGCTCAAATGTCACCAGCACATGAATAAACAGGCACATATACACAGAGGACTATGACTCAGCCATGAAAAGGAATGGATCACTAGCATATACTACAAAGTGGATGAACACATAATATTGAGTGAAAGAAGCTAGACATGAAGGACCATAGTGTATGATTACATTTTTAGCTTTTGTCTTTTTATTATTGAGGTAAGATTTCATTGTAGCTCAGGCTGACCTGGAACTCACTCTGTAGTCCCAGGCTGACTTTGAACTCATGGCGATATGCCTACGTCTCCCTTCTGAGTGCTAGGATTATTTGCATGAGCCACCAGGCCTGGCCTAAATTCCATTTTTTTTTTCCCAGGTAAGGGTCTTTCTCTAGCCTGGGCTTACCTGGCACTCACTGTGACTAATGAAGTCAGAGACTAGCCTTGAACTCACAGCAACCCTCCTATTTTGGCCTCCTGAGGGCTAGAATTAAAGGCATGCACTGACTCTAGAGACTTCTATAGTCTCCCCCGCTACTCTCTGGGGAAAAAAAGAGTAGGCTTGCACCCCCGCCCATCACTCAAATTTGCATATTCCCCATTTACTCAAGGTGCTCTCACTCTTGTTTGGAGAATCTGCTTTATTTTACAGATGGTAGAGAAAACAGAGGAGAACCAAGATCCATTGATAAGACAAGAAGTTAGCAGACTGCCCACCATGGGATATGCCACCACTACCACATCTGCCATGAACCAGAAATTGCAGGGGAAGTGACGACGTGAGCACTGTTCATACTGCTAGGCTGACAACCAGTCCCAGGTGGATGGTGACAAACATGTGGTCTATCAAAACAGAAATGCTAGCTAAGCATGATGGTGCATGCTTTTAATCCTAGCACATGGGAGGCAGAGATAGGAGGATTGTCAAGAGTTCAAGGCCACCCGGAGACTACTACATAGTGAATTCCAGGTCAGCCTGGGCTAGAATGAGACCCTGCCTCAAAAATAAAATAAAAAAGCAGAAATCCAGACTACAGAGAGTTCAAGACTAAATTAGACTTCCAACAGGCCTGCTGTGATTCAGGGAACATTGCAGAAACAGGGGCCAGCAGCCTGGGAGGTAGGCACCTGAGGAAGCTGGAGAAGGGAAGGAATCCCTTCCCCCATTTAGCCTTCTAATCTCCAGACAACTCTGCTATGCTGTTAAGAGGCATGACACTGGGGTACTTTTATAGCAGCAAGGAGAACCTGATATAGTTCCTTGCTGTGTGGTAGGTCTCTTCCAATGTTCATGTGAGAACAATGGCCCCTCAGTCTTGGAGACTTTAGGGCAGTAGGTACCTGGGAGGGCAAGATGACACTGGAGTCCTGGCTCAGCTCTCCCACATGGTTCCTGGGTGCCGGATGAGTCCCAGCTCTTAGGCTCAGATCTGCCCCAGATCCCAGGTTTAGACATCATCAGGACTTGGGATCTCTACCACATGGTTTCCATTTCCAAAAGATAACATCAGGGTAGGCTCACCCCTTCATGGACAGGACGGAACTTGGATCAAGGCAGGGGATTGGATCAAGGCAGAGGATTCAGTAAGAAACCCAGAGACATCATAGGAACAGAACCTGCATCCTTGAGGACCAATGCAATGGGGAAGGTGATGGAAAGGACATTCCAAAGAAATGAAATTCCAATCCACTTCTGTGGTCTGCAGCAACCAGTCAGGAGCCCCTCCCTATGTTAGAGGGAGTTTGCTGTCCATAAATTCTTACTTCCTCTTTGTTACACCTGTCTGAAGGAGAAAAATCTACCTGGTTAGCTGCCAGTATCATTGTAGTGCTCAATGGAAAACAAATCCTCCAATCTTCTTCTCTAAGGTCAGCACTGATTGAGACTAAGACAGACTCTGGAGAGAAGCAACCATGACTGCCCAGCACTTTCCTTGGCTTTCTGATGGCTGGAGGAATGCCAGTACTGAGGAACTCCTTGGCAGATCTTTCTTTCCCTCTCTTGCACCACTGCACTTGCCCCCGCTGGCAGGCAATTCTGTCCTAGCCAGCCATCAGTGATGTTTTTCCAAAGACTGTGTGGCTGCTCCTTTTTGCCCCAAACTCTTGTTTTTATTAAATGTCTATGCCTTTCCTTAGACCCTTGCTCGCTCTTTCTTTTTTCTTCTTTTAGGTAGTATCTCCCTCTAGCCCAGGCTGACCTGGACTTCACCATGGAGTTTCAGACTAGCCTCAAACCCACTGCGATCCTCCTATCTCTCTGCCTCCTGAGTGCTGGGATTAAAGGCATGTAACCACCACACCTGGCTCCCTTTCTTTTTAGAAGTATTTTATTTGGGGGCTGGAGAAGTGTAGGTACTCACCTACAAACCCAAAGGATCCAGGTTCAATTCCCCAAGACCCACATAAGCCAGATGTACAAGGTGGCACATGCTTCTGGAGTTCATTAGCAGTGGCTGAATGCCCTGGCATGCCCATTCTCTCTCTCTCTCTCATATAAATAAAATTTAAAAAAGAAGTATCTTATTTGGGCGGGACAAATGGCTTATAGGTTAAGGCACTTGCCTGTGCAAGCCTAAGGACCCAGGTTCGATCCCCCAGTACCCACATAAGCCAGATGCACAAGGTGGTATGTGTGTCTGGAATTTGTTTGCAGTGGCTTGGAGGCCCTGGCACACCCATTTTTTTTCCTCTCTCTCTCTCTCAAAAAAATATTTTTAAAAATTATTTTTTTGAGAGAGAGAAAGAGGCAGATAAAGAGAATGGGCATACCAGGGTCTCTAGCCACTACAAAGGAACTCCAGATGTATGCACCACCTTGTGTATCTAGCTTCATATGGGTACTGGGGAATCAAACTCTGGTCCTTAGGCTTTGCAAGCATGTACCTTAACTGCTGAGCCATCTCTCCAGCTCCAGGATAATATTTGTTTGTGAGTAAGTTTGAGAACTGCCTGAGACTACAGAGTGCCAGGTCAGCCTGGGCTAGAGTGAGACCCTACCTCGAAAAAAAAAAAATTGTGCCGGTGTGGTGATTTGATTCAGGTGTCTCCTGTAAACTTAGGTGTTCTGAATGCTAGGTTCCCAGCTGATGGAGATTTGAGAAGGAACACCTTCTGGGGCAATGTATTGTTGGGGGCGGGCTTATGGGTGTTATAACCAGTTTTCCCATGCCAGTGTTTGGTATACTCTCCTGTTGCTGTTGTCCACCTTATGAGAGCCAGGGGATGATGTTCACCCTTTGTTTTTTTTTTTTGTCATTGTTTTTCCTAACATCATGGAGCTTCCCCCTTGAGGCTATAAGCCAAAATAACCCTTTTTTTTTTTTCCCACAAGCTGCTCTTGGTTGGGTGATTTCTACCAGCAATGCAGACCTGACTGCAACAATAAAGTGGTACCGAGGAGTGGAATTGCTGCTAGACACCTGACTGTGTGGCTTTGGCCTTTTGGAGCTGATTTTCAAGAGGAATGTGGAAGGATTTGAAACCTTGTCCCAAGAGACGCCTTGCAGTGCTGTAAGTACAGCTTGATGGACTATTCTGGTGAGAGTAGGAAGACCTGAATGCAGTAAGAACTATGGACTGTGAGGTTTGGCTAATGCGGGTGAGAAAGAGGTTTGCTTGGATTAGGCTAGCAGTTTGTGTGAGGTTTGCTGTTATGTCCATGTCCTGAGAAGTTGTGCAGGGTTGCTTTGTGTAGAAATGAACTGGTGTGAGCAGAGGGATATGGCACAGAAAGAAAAATCTTTGGGTGAACTGCTGCCCATTCAGCTGCAATCGAGAGATTACAACCTTTGAGATTGGGCCAACTGACCTGCACTGGGGCAACAGCAGGAATGTAGACTCTTTTGAAGGGGCCTGAGTGCTCAAGGAGTATCCTGTTCTTCAAAGTCTGCTTTATTCCCCCCTGGATTAACAAATTGCCACCCTACCTGGGATTGTGGAGTATAATATATGCAGGAAAGAGAGGGTCATTGAGTTTGCAACACGGTCTTGTGTTTTGGAAATGGCCATGGGCAGTGTGAAGCAGGTTCACCGGTCGCCTGCATGGGGACCCCGTGGGGCCATGAGGATGAACTGTGGATTGCCATGGAGACCCCCATGAAGATGCCAGGACCATGAGATGGTTGCTAAGGAAAGCTACCAGCCCAAGATGAAGTTTTCCAGGACTGTGAGTGACCTAGCTGGAGGGGCAGAATTGGAATACTAGAGACTTGTCACTGCCTAGAGTTGTTAGACTTGAAGCTACAGAATTTGATGTTTGCCCTGGTTGTTTTAAATTTTGTATTGACTGAATATTCTTTGCTATGCCTGATGCCATCTTTTGTGGTATGAGTGTTTATTCTGTGCCATTATGGGTTTTTTGAGGTTATTTTTTGGTATTATGGCTCAGTTAAAAGATCTTGGACTATGGGGATGTATGAACATCATTGGAATTGATAAAAAAAAGTATGAGAACTTTTAAAGTTGGATGAATGCACTGTATTTTACATCATGTATAGTTATCAGTTTATAGGGGCCTGGGGCGGAATGTGGTGGTTTGATTCAGGTGTCCCCCATAAACTTAGGCGTTCTGAATGCTAGGTTCCCAGCTGATGGAGATTTGAGAATTAATGCCTTTTGGGCAGTGTATTGTTGGGGCGGGCTTATAGATGATATAGCCACTTTCCCCTTGCCAGTGTTTGGCACACTCTCCTGTTGCTGATGTCCACCTTATGTTGGCCAGGGGGTGATGTCTACCTTCTGCTCATGCCATCATTTTCCCTGCCATCATGGGACATCCCCCTCAAGCCTATAAACCAAAATAAACCTCTTTTTTTCCCACAAGCTCCTCTTGGTTGGGTGATTTCTATCATTAATGCAAACCTGACTGCAACAGCCAGCCATGGTGGTGCGTGCCGTTAGTCCGAGCGCTTGGGAGGCAGACGTAGGAGTATCACCATGAGTTCGAGGCCACCCTGAGACTACAGAGTGAATTCAAGGGCAGCCTGGGCTAGAGCAAGGAAACCAAAAAAGTGATGGAGAGATGGCTTAATGATTCAAGTGCTTGCCTACAAAGTCAAAGGATCTAGGTTTAATTCTTTAGGACCCACATAAGCCTATGCATCTGGAGTTTTTTTCCAGTGGCTGGGGACTCTGGTGCGCCCATTCTCTCTGCCTTTCTCCCTCTCGCAAATAAATAAAAATATAATATTTTAAAAACAAAAGTGTATATATATGTAATATATAAATAAAAATAAAAAAATTCTGTTGAGTTGCAAGCAGAGGGGAATAGGAGAATCAGTGCACCAGGGCCACTTGCCACTGCAAAGGAACTCCAGATGCATGTACCACTTTGTGAATCTGGCTTTATGTGGGTACTGGGGAGTCAAATGCAGGCCATCAGGCTTTGCAAGCAAGAGTGTTTGACTGCTGAGGCATCTCTCCAGTGCCTCTAACTTATTTATTTTGGGTTTTTTGGACATAGGGTCTCACTCACGCCCAGGCTGAACTCAAACTCATATACATCTGTCTGTTATCCCAAAGCACCTGAAGCATAGAGAGGCAGAGTCAGAATCTTAAACATTCCCAGGTTAGCTAGTCTGACCTTCCCAGTGACAAACAAGTAGAAGGGGAGAACCAACATCCCCAGCTGTACTCCGACCTCCACACTTGCATGCATGTGCATGTGCGTGTGTGTGTGCACACGCGCACACACACACTTAAAAGCCAAACAGCAATCTACAGCCATCTCATCTTGAATACATCCCAAACAGCAATGACTTCAGGAGTACTTGCCCCATACCAGGCAGATTACAATTCAGCTGTATATTGTGGCTTTGTTACTTGCTGTCCCCATGCCACACCACAACACACTCTGACAGGGTCCAGACCTTGCTCTAGCCCAGGCTGCCCTTGAATTCAACTCTGTAGTCTCAGGGTGGCCTCGAACTCATGGTGATACTCCAACGTCTGCCTCCCAAGTGCTGAGACTAAAGGCATCCACCACCATGCCTGGCTGTTGCAGTCAGGTTTGCATTAATGATAGAAATCACCCAACCAAGACACCCTATATTATCTGTCCTCCTTCCCTTTCCTTCTCTGTAGCCTTTAAAGGTGTGTGCCACCACACCCGGATCCAGCTGTATTTATGTATATATATATATATTTGGGCTGGAGGGATGGCTTAGCAGTTAGGGAATTTGCCTGCAAAGCCAAAGGACCCTGGTTCGACTCCCCAGGACCCACGTTAGCCAGATGCACAAGGGGGCACATGCATCTGGAGTTCATTTGCAGTGGCTGGAGGCCCTGGCACACCCATTCTCTCTCTTTCAAATGAATAAATAAAAATAAAATATTCAAATATTTATTTATTATTTGAATGAGAGAGACAGAATGCGAATGGGTGTGCCAGGACCTCTAGCTACTGCAAACAAATTACAGACACATGTGCCACCTTCTGCATCCTTAGGCTTTGCAGGTTGTTGTTGTTGTTTTTTGTTTTTTGAGTCAGAGTGTCACTCTAGAAAAGGCTGACCTGGAACTTACTCTGTAGCCCAGGGTTGTTCTCCAATTCATAGTGATCATCTACTTCAGCCTCCCATGTGTTGGGATTAAAGGCTTAAACCACCAAGCCCAGCCCTCCCCCCCTTTTTTTAAGCTTTTATTTTTATTTATCTGAGACAGAGAGAGGCGGGGAGAGAGAGAGAATGGGTGTGCCAGGATCTCTAGCCACTGCAAATGAACTTCAGTCCCATGTACATCTGGCTTATGTGGGACCTGGAGAATAGAACTTGGGTCCTTAGGCTATGCAGGCATCTTAACCACTAATCCATCTCTCCAACTCAGCCCATTTTTTGAAAGTTATATTGATTTATTTGTGAGAGTGAGAGAGGGAAAGCAGAGAGAGAGAAAAAGAGAGAGAAAGACAATGGGCACACTAGGGCCTCCAGCTACTGTAAACAAACTCGAGACACATGTGCCACCTTGTGCATCTGGCTTACATTGGTCCTGGGGAATTGAACCAGGGCCCTTTGGCTTTGTAGACAAACACCTAAACTGCTAAGCCATCTCTCCAGCACCCCCCCTCCCATTTTTACTTGAGACAGAGAGTGGGAAAGGGAGAGAGAATAAACAAAAAAAAATTTATTTGAAAGAAAGAGTATGGGCACACAAGGATCTCTTGCTGCTGCAAATGAACTCAGACTCATGTGCTACTTTGTGCATGTAGCTTGACATGGGTACTGGGGAAATGAACCTGGGCCTGCAGCCTTTGCAAGCAAATGTCTTTAATCACTGAGCTATCAACCCCGCCACCTTTTCTTTGTTGTTTTTTTGTTTTCAAGGCAGGGTCTTGCATTAGCCCAGGCTGACCTGAAATTAGTCTCAGGCTAGCCTTGAACTCACAGTGAGACTCCTACCTCAGCATCTGGAGTGCTGGGTTTAAAGGCATGTGCTGCCACCATGCCCAGGTTTTATTTGTTTGTTTGTGTTTTGAGGTTCAGTCTAACTTGGAATTTACTATGCAGTCTCAGGGTAGCCTCGAACTCACGTCGATCCACTGACCTCTGCCACCATGCCCAGCTTTTTTTTTTTTTTAATTTATTTATTAGAGACAAAGGGAGACAGAGAATGGGCATGCCAGGGCCTCTAGCCACTATAAAAAAACTCCAGATGCATACGCCACCACGTGCATCTGGCTTATGTGGAACCCGAAGAATCAAACCTGGGTCCTTAGGCTTCACAGGCAAGTGCCTTAACCACGAACCCATCTTTCTAGCATCTTTTTGAGATAAGGTTTCATTATGTAGACCAAGCTGGTTTTAAGTTAACAGCATTTCCTATCTCATCCTCCAAAGTCTGGGGATCATAGGACTAGACCACCATGCTCAACACCTCCCTACTTTCTACTGGAGAAACACACAAGGTAGGAATTTCCAATTTTCTATAGATCTTTTCTCCTGGAGGAATTCTTGACATTAGCAAACATCACCAGGAACTCAGGTGCCAAAGACAGGAAGTGAGCCAGAGCTTGTCCTCGTCATAATGACAAAAGGAAGTGATAAGGGCTAGGAGATGGCTTAGCGCAGTTAAGGCATTTTTGCCTGTAAAGCCAAAGGACCTTGGTTTGATTCCCAGGGCCCATGTAAGCCAGATGCACAAGAGCGCATGCGTCTGGACTTTGTTGGCAGTGGCTAGAGGCCCTGGCGTGCCCATTCACTCTCTCCCTCTCTCTCAAATAAATAAATGAACAAAAATAAAGTAAAAAAAATTAAAAATATTAAAGTAAAAAATATTCTTTAAAAAAGGGAAGTGGTAAAAACAGGTCCCTGGTGGAGTTCACATCTGGCTTGTCTTTAAACTTCCCCTTTTAAAATATTTGAGAGAGAGAAAAAGAGAAGCAGACAGAGAAAGAGAGAATGTGTATGTTAGGGCCTCTAAGCACTGAAAACAAACTATAGACATATGTGCCTCCTTGTGCATCTGGCTTACATGGATACTGGGGAATTGAACCTGGGTCCTTAGGCTTTCTAGGCAAGCATCTTAACCACTAAGCCATCTTCTCAGCCCTTGTTTTGTCTTTAAAGCATGTCTTTTGCTTTATAAGCAAGCAAATGCCTTTAGCCACTGAGCCATCTCCCTAGCCTGTCTTTTGCATTATAAACATATATCGCTCATCTTTCATCACAAGAAGACTATTGGAGACTTGTCAAATACTTCATAAACTCAAATCTGGTTAAGGAGATAATCAGACAGTTGGAATAAAAGAAGAATGCCTCCCTAATGACATCTTGGTGGCTATACAAACCCACTTTTGAGTAGAGGCCAGCTCAATATCAAACACACTGCTGTCCTGCTGCACCAGGGCTCAGGAGAACAACTGAAATCTTCCCTCGCTATCCAGAAAACAAAACTGGGCTTCAATTGTTAGTCACATCACATGAACACAGCCAGTAAGATTGTCCGAAAATTTAAAAACCATGTTTGAATAGGGGCTGTGGCTCAGTAGGGTGCTGGCCTAGCATGCATAAAGCCCTGGGTTCTATCCCCAGTACCATATAAACTGGGCATTATGGTACATGCCTATGATTCCAGCAATCAGGATATGGAGGCAGGAGGATCAGAAGTTCAAGGTCATTGTAGGCTACAAAGGGAGTTCTAATCCAACTTGTGCTACAGTTGACCTTGTCATCAACTGAAGATGGTAAGATAGTTAATCATGGTATGTGTCCTCAACATGATACATTTTCAGCTTTTTTCTTTTTAAAATATTTTATTTATTAAAGAGAAAGAAAGAGGGGGAGAGAGAATGAATAGGCGCTTTCAAAGTATGCTACCAACAACACTCAGTAAAAGCACAGTCATTTTATTTAACAAAGGGCTTGAAAACAAAGCACACTACTTCCTAACACCCTACCCACCCCTGCCAACTCCTCCAGGTCCTCTGCCCCAAAGCTCTAACACCTCAGCAGTTCAGTTCTGCCCTTACTAAGCTTAGTGTCTAAACAGGAAGATAGGTGTCCCTAGGACAGCAGACATGTCGACAAGTGGCTGAGTGAACTGTGTCAGGCAAATGAAAAATTTGAAAACAGGGCTCCCAAGATTGGCCCAAAAAGGTTCCAAACTAGCCCTGAGGTGCTGATCCCCAGATATAAATGAACTTTGAAGGATGATTAAAAGTTCAAAGCTAGTCTATATGTGCTAAGCAAAAAGAGTTATCAGAATTCCACCATGAAAAATCTAAAAACAGATGCTTGTGAAAGCTGGGCAGAAGGGGATACCAATACAATGGAACAATCTGTATATATTCATTTTTTCTAGGGCATGTCAGTTTTCACAGCCTCTTACAGAAAACGTTCTGAAACCCAATGCACAGACATTCCAGTTCCTAGAGTGAAGCAGCACCATCTCTGAACACAGTGGTGTGGCAGGAAACCAGAACATCTTGGTGAAGTTTTCAGCCCACCACGAGCTCAGGTTTTCCAGGAAGGTTCCTGGTTTTCTGGTCATAAACGTTCCTGAAATCATCAGGATTGGAGAAGTGGAGCCTCAACATCTGGAAAGGTGAGTTCTGGTTTCCATGTGTGGAGCTCAAGAGCCAAACAGCCTGGAAAAGTCAGAGGACAAAATGGCTATGAGACAGGAAGTGGTTACTCGAAAAACACTGCCAAGTATGGTGGTTGAGGCAGGATTAAAAAAGTTAAAAGCTAGCCTGAGTTACATAGTAAATTTGAGGCCAGCCTGAACTACAAACAATACTCCCAAGGAACGGCTCCATTGATAAAGTGCTTGCATTGCAAGCATGAGGGCATGAGTTTGATTACTAGAAGCCATGTAAAAAACTAGGCATGGCGGTAAACACCTGTCATCTATCCAGCACTTGGGCAGTGGAAGGAGGATCAGAAGCTAGAGGCCATCCTGGGCTATATGACACCTTCTCTTAAAAATAAAACAAGCAAGTAGGTGTAGTGGTACATGCCTTTAATGGCAGCAGCACTTGGGCAGCAAAGGTGGAGGACCACTGTGAGTTCAAGGCCGCCATGAGCCTAAATAGTGAATTCCAGGTCAGCTTGGGATAGAGCAAGATCTTACCTCAAAACAACAACAAAAAGTCAGGCATGGTGGTGCATACCTTTAATTTCAGCACTCCAGAGGCAGAGGTAGAAGGATCACTGTGAATTCAAGGCCAGCCTGGGCTAGAGAAATACCCTGCCTTGGGAGGAGAAAAAAAAAAAAAGCAAAGCTAGGTGTGGTGGTGCACACTTTTAATCCCAGCACTTGGGAGGCAGAAGTAGGAGGATCACCATGAGTATGAAGCCACTTTGAGATTACACAGTGAATTCCAGGTCAGCCTGGGCTAGCGTGAAATCCTACCTTGAAAAACAAAACACAACAAATACTCCCCAAAAGACAAAAGCACAAATAGCAAACAAAAAAGTAACTGCTGGGCTGAAGGGAGATGATTTTAGCGGCTAAGGCACTTGCATGCTAAGCCAAGGACCCAGATTTGATTCCCCAGGACCCCCGTAGACCAGATGCACAGGGTGGTGCATGTGTCTGGAGTTCATTTGCAGTGGCTGGAGGCCCTGGTGCGCCCATTCTCTCTCTCTCTCTCAAATAATAAATGAGTAATTAAAAAAAAAAATAACTGCTGTCACTTGTGGTGGCATTCACCTGTAATCCCAGTAGGCAGGAAGACTGCAGAAATCATTTCTGTTTACTCTGGCAAGGAGGCTGGGGTGTTGACCTTGGGAGTACAAATTAAGCAAAGCAGAGGGCCGTAAAGAGACAGAGCCTCTGGCTCAAGGCAGATGCCAGGCCAGCTGGTACCCATGCTGCAGCCAGCCTAGCCGGGTCTCCAGTGTTCTCACTCTCTTGGAGAGTTCTTGTCTGGAAGCAGGGGTAAGCCAAAGGTGCAGAGTGAGAGGAGAGAATGACCTCTGGGTGGGACACAGTGTAGGTGTTGCTGGGGGTGGGAACTCACATGATCATGCAGAACATCATGAAGACGTTCCACAGGGCGATGAAAATGCGGAAGTACCTGAGGCTCAGTAAGAACTCCCGGATATTGTCACCTGCGGTGAGAAAACACTTGACTGTATGATCCCAGCTTCAGTAACACACACAGCTCCCCACTGTCAGCACTCAACAAATGCCTGACCCTACCAAGCTCAGAAGCCTCTGATTGGCTTGGGAAGGGCACATGACCCAAGTCTATCCAATGAAGGTCTTGCTCTGGGGCTTTTGGCCCAATTACTAGGGAATGACACAAATTTCTCATTGAAGTTGCTAGATTGAATTATGAGTTTGGTGCTCTACCGCAGGGATCACAAAATCATGGCCTACAGCAAAACCTGCCACCTGTCTTCTTTGTTTAGTTGGTTCCTGAGACAATCTCTCACTATATAGCCTAGGCTGACCTGTAACTCTCCATCCTTTTGTCTCAGCCTCCCACGTGCTAGGATGTCAGGCAAGTGCTATAATACCCAAGCTACCTTTTTTTTTTTTTTTTTTTTTTAGTTTTTCGAGGTAGGGTCTCACTCTGGCCCAGGCTGACCAGGAATTCACTATGTAGTCTCAGGGTGGCCTTGAATTCACAGCGATCCTCCTACCTCTGCCTCCCAAGTGCTGGGATTAAAGATACGCCACCACAGCCGGCTCCCAAGACACCTTTTTAAAAATATATATTATTACTTATTTATTTGGTAAAGAAAAAAAAAAAATGGGCATGCCAGGGTTTCTTGCCACTGCAACTGAACTCCAGATATACTCAAGCACTTTTAACTATTGAGCCATCTCTATAGCCCTCACCTGTCTTGTTTTTTGTCACTTAAAAATATATATTTTATTTATCTATATATTTATGAGAAAAAAAACAGAGAATGAGAAAGAGGCAGACAGAATGGGCACACCAGGACTTCTGGCCACTGTCAACTAACTCCAGACACATGTGCTACCTTGTGCATCTGGCTTTATGTGGGTACTGGAGAATTGAATCTGGGTCCTTTGGCTTTACTGATATGTGACTTAACCACTAAGCCATCTCTTCAGCCTAATATATTTTTTATTTTATTACTGTTATTATCATTCATATATATATATATATATACATATACATATATATATATATATATATACACATATATACATATATATATATATATTTTTTTTTTTTTTTGGTTTTTCGAGGTAGGGTCTTGCTCTAGCCCAGGCTGACCTAGAATTCACTATGTAGTTTCAGGGTGGCCTCGAACTCACAGTGATCCTCCTACCTCTGCCTCCTGAATGCTGGGATTAAAGGTGTGCACCACCATGCCCGGCTTATATTTTTTATTTTTATTTATTTGAAGCATGTGCGTGCAACAGAGAAAGAGAGGGAGAGAGAATATGAATGAATGAATGAATGAATATGGGTACTTCCGAGCCTCCAGTCACTGCAAATGAACTCCAAATGCAAGTAACACCTTGTACATCTGGCTTACATGGGTCCTGGGGAATCAAACCTGAGTCCTTTGGCTTTACAGACAAGCGCCTTAACAGTTAAAGCCATCTCTCCAGGCCAGCAATTACTTTTTTGTTTGTTATTTGTGTTTATTTTTCCTTTTTTATGTGGGGGGGGGAGTTGCTTTGTATTTTGAGATAGTGTCGCACTCTAGCCCAGGCTGACCTGGAATTCACTATATAGTCTCAGCCTTGCACTCAGCAATCCTCCTACCTCAGTCCTCCGAGAGCTGGGATAAAGGTGTGTGCCACCTCACCCAGCTTGAACTGTCTTGCAAACCTTTGTTCCTTGGCAGTGTTCCATAATGGCACCTGTCACATCACCTTGGCTGTGATGCTACTGCCTAAAAGGGTCTCCTTTCCACCATCTCCCAAGCAGGACCTGCGATACCACCAATGTTCCATTCCATGATATATACCATCGTCACCTGAGACTTGTCTTTTATCATCAGTTTCTTGTTTAGGAGCTTCTGAACCATGCCCGGTAAGTCTCACAAAGCAAGGACTACATGTCCTGTTCCCCACTTGGTCAAAGCAGCCAACAGAGTGGCTAGCAATGCATTAGGTACTCCATCAATGTCAAATGGCATGGTGTGGTGGCACACATCTGTCATCTCAGCACTTCAAAACTAGAGGTAGGAAGCTGGGCATGGTGGTGCATGCCTTTAATCCCAGCACTTGGGAGGCAGAGGTAGGAGGATCGCTGTGTGTTCAAGGCCACCCTGAGACTACATAGTGAGTTCCAGACCAGCCTGGGCTAGAGTGAGACCCTACCTCAAAAACAAACAAATTTTTTAAAAAAAGGAAGATCAGGAGTTCAAGGCCTACCTCAGCTACATAGCAAGTTCAAGACCAGCTGAGACTATATGAGACCATGTCTCAAAAAGCAAAAATCAGGGCTGGAGGGATGGCTTAGCAGCTAAGGTGTTTGCCTGCAAAGCAAAAGGACCCAGGTTCTATTCCCCAGGACCCACGTTAGCCAGATGTACAAGGGGTGCACACATCTGGAGTTCGTTTGCAGTGGCTGGAGGCCCTGGTGCACCCATTCATTCTCTCTCTCTCTCTCTCTCTCCCTTTCTCTGTCAAATAAATAACATTAAACATTAAAAAAAAAAAAAAAAAGCAAAAATCAGGGCTGCAGAGATGGCTCAGCACATAATGTATTTACTTAACTGAAAAGCCTAAGGACCCAGGTTTGATTCCCTAGTACCCACATATAGCCAGATGCACAAGGTGGCTCATGAACCTAGAGTTCATTTGCAGTGGCTAGAGGCCCTGGTGCACCCATTCTCTCTCTCTTTCTGCCTCTTTCTTCCTCTCAAATAAATAGATGATTGATTGATAGATAAGGTAGCTAGATGTAGTGGCTCATGCCTTTAATCCCAGTGCTTGGGAGGCTGAAGTAGGACTGCCAAGAATTCAAGACCACCCTGAGACTACATACTGTCATTCTGGGCTACAGCGAGACCCTATCTTGAAAAAACAACAAAAAAAATCAAGGCTGGACATGGTGGTGTGTGCCTTTAATCCCAGCACTCCAGAGGCAGAGGTAGGAGGACTGCTGAGAGTTCTAGGCCAGCTTGTTACTGCAGAGTGAGTTCCAGGTCAGCGTGAGCTAGAGTAAGAACCTTACCTCAAAAAAAGTGGGGGGGGGGGGGTTAGATGGCTCAACGGTTTGGGAGCTTGCCATCAAAACCTAACGATCTGAGTGCTACTCCTCAGTACCCAGATAAAGCCAGATGTACAAAGGGGTGCAAGCATCTGGAGTTTGTTTGCAGTGGCTAGAGGCCCTGGAGTGTCCATTTTCTCTCAGGGCTTGCAAACAAAAATATTTTAAAAAATCAAAACCAAAAGTCTGGCATGGAGGTTCATGCCTTTAATCTTAGTACTGGGAAGGCAGAGATAGGAGGATCACCATGAGTTGGAGGCCACCCAGAGACTACATAGTGAATTCCAGGTCAGCCTGGGTAGAGCAAGACCATACCTCGAACACCCCAAAAAAGAGGGGGATGGAGGGATGGCTTAGCTGTTAAGGCGTTTGCCTGCAAAGCCAAAGGATCCAGGTTAGGTTCTCCAGAACCCACGTTAGCAAGATGCACAAAGGGGTGCATGCGTCTGGAGTTCATCTGCAGTGGCTGGAGGCCCTGGTGTGCCCACATGCCCATTCTCTCTCTCTCTGCTCCTCTTTCTCAGTCAAATAAATAAAACAATCAAAACCAAGAAAAGTGGGATAGGCCAGGTGAGAAATACGTTTCCCTCTGACGTGCACTGTGCAATTCTAGCGTCCAGAAGATATGCCTTACCTGTGCTGGGTTCCCTTGACTCCTCCCCAAAGCCCTGCGTGTCTTTCTTTTTCCTACAAAGCAGAGCAAGCAATGTCCACTTTCCATGGGATATAAATACAGTTCATTCCCCGGACCCTGACGGCTCAAAAGGCCGTAGTAATGCTTCAGAAGTTGTGACCTCCCGCGGTCCAACGACTCTCTCTAGGACGTGACCTTCCTAGTTGGTTCCGTCAGCAACCAATTAAGTGAACAGAATGTGGTCCAAGGATATCAAGAATTCACAGAAGGGCTGTTTCTTGGGAAGAGCCTAGGCTCTCTAAGGACACGAGCAGTGCGCCCGAAAGGACTTAAAAGTCTCTGGGTGGAGCTGAGTGTCAAAAGCAGAAACACAGGGTGGGGGGCGCGGCCAGAGGCGTGGGGCGGGGGCCCGGGGAGGCCGGGGCCCGAGGGCGCGGGGCGAGCGGGGGCCCGAGGGCGCGGGGCGAGCGGGGGCCCGAGGGCGCGGGGCGAGCGGGGGCCCGAGGGCGCGGGGCGAGCGGGGGCCCGAGGGCGCGGGGCGAGCGGGGGCCCGAGGGCGCGGGGCGAGCGGGGGCCCGAGGGCGCGGGGCGAGCGGGGCCCGAGGGCGCGGGGCGAGCGGGGGCCCGAGGGCGCGGGGCGAGCGGGGGCCCGAGGGCGCGGGGCGAGCGGGGGGCCCGAGGGCGCGGGGCGAGCGGGGGCCCGAGGGCGCGGGGCGAGCGGGGCCCGAGGGCGCGGGGCGAGCGGGGCCCGAGGGCGCGGGGCGAGCGGGGCCCGAGGGCGCGGGGCGAGCGGGGCCCGAGGGCGCGGGGCGAGCGGGGACCCGAGGGCGCGGGGCGAGCGGGGACCCGAGGGCGCGGGGCGAGCGGGGACCGAGGGCGCGGGGCGAGCGGGGACCGAGGGCGCGGGGCGAGCGGGGCCCGAGGGCGAGGGGCGAGCGGGGGCCGAGGGCGCGGGGCGAGCGGGGGCCGAGGGCGCGGGGCGAGCCGCAGGCGGACGCGGCCTACTCACAGTTTAAAGTTGAGCACAGCCCCGGCGTTCATCAGGAGCGTCCTGTGAGGGGACAGTTACGTTCACTAAGACCACCCCGCCCCGTCTAGCTTTTACCCGCAACTGCCACCGCTAATTACCCGAACAGCAGGATGTCCCCGATCATCCTTACGGCCGAAGGATCCGTCAGACCCGGAAGCGGAAGTCGCCGGAGAGGCGGGAAAAGAAACGCCGATGGGCCAGTCCTGAAACCACACAGTGGCGGGCCAATCGAAAGGCCAGGGCTTGCAGACCCTCCGCAGGCCCCTCCCCTTTGGGAGAGCTTGTCCTTCCCCGCCTCCCCGGCGTCCTCGCAGCGGTGCCCGCTCTGGGCATCTGGAGGAAGAGCCCGGTGCCGCGTGACGTCACCTAAAGGCGGCGCTGACCGGTTTAGGCTAAATGAGGTCCGCGCTTGCCGTGCATGCGCAGTGTCTTCCCAGCGGATTAACGCAAAAAGGGCTTCCTCAAGGACAGGTTCCTGGAGCAATAGGCTCCAGGGACAGAGGGGCTGACACAGGGGTGTTCCACTTGGGTCCCACGAAGGTCGAGGAAATCTATAGAGGGGGGGGCTATCAAGTGGTCTGCACGGACCTCGGAGTTTTGACTTGAGGGTGCTGACCGATTGGATCCTATGGGACATCAGGGTGTAGGCTAGGGTACACAGAAGATGAGGGTCCTGACTGATGGAAGTCTCCTGGCGAGTAGCAGTCCTAGCCGAACGGACCCGAAAGGACTCAATGGTCTTTACTGAGGACGTTCTATCTTGACGGATAAGGGCGTCATGAAGAGTAGGGGGTCTGACCCCTAAGGGATATATAGGATGGTCTTAGCTGGGGACCACCTAGGACAGGCGGGTCTCATAGGGAAGAGGCCTCCTGCCTGACCCCTGAGTTTTAGGGGAGGATCACCGAGGATGATCAGAGTGATGTGATGGGGGACTTAGGGGGAGGGGAGTAGGAGTCGTGACGTGGCTCCACAAAAGACATAGGTCTTAAGCCCTACGGGGACAAGCATCTTGTCTGGAGCGAGGCAGGCCCGCCGAGTGGGGCCCCGCACCCCACCTCGTTCCGCTGATGGGGTCGTGGTGACCCCTAAGTTCCGGGCCTGGGACACTCGACTGCAGCTCGGGACTAGGTTTTCCAACACCCGCCGGGGAGAAGACGTCGCCCCTCCTACCTTGGGGGGCTGGGCCGGGGGCGGCGCCTGGCGTGCGGGGGCGGACCCAAGGCGGAGGGGGCCGGTGTTGGGGCTGCGGGGCGGCGGGACGCGCGGGACCGGGGCCTGGGGTGGCACCCGCGGCGCCATGGAGCTGCTGTCTGCGCTGAGCCTGGGCGAGCTGGCGCTCAGTTTCTCCCGGGTACCGCTTTTCCCTGTCTTTGACCTGAGCTACTTCATTGTCTCCATTATCTACCTCAAATATGAGCCAGGTGAGCCGCGGGGCTGGTGGGCAACAACTCGGTGGGCTCAGGAGAGGGGTTGCTCACGTCTGAGCGACGGGGGCGGGCAAGGGGGTAACACTAACAGCAGGGCTGGACTGGGAGAAGAGGCAGAGGTTAATATCGTTGGGTGCGCCCACGCGCGCGCGGGCGAGTAGGGAAGCCCCCGGGATGGAAGAGAGCTGTAAATACAGTGGGAGGGAAGGAGAGGAGTGATCTTGCTCGCGGGTGGAGGAACAGGTGTCGGGGTGGGGAGAAGGTCAGGGGTCCTATTGGAGCAGGACTGTATGAACTTGGGCAAGAGGCGTAGATTGTGGGGAAGGTTGTAAACAGGGGTCTGCACTGCTTCTGGGATCAGATGTCCTGGACGTCATCCGCTACCGTGACCTCCCTTCATGCCCTTGGCAGGCTGAGCTGGAGCAACTGCTTAGTGTCTATATAAGGTCTGGCCATGCTGGGGGCTGAGATCAGGTTTCGGGGAAAAATGACACCCGTGTCCCCTCCAAACTGCATCATCCACTCCCGTCCCTTTACCTTTGCTGGGACAAAGCTGTTGCTCCCATTGGAACCCTGCCAGCAACCCTGTCCTGGGATCCTTGGGGTCAGCCTTGGCTCCAGAGTTACAGGAGGGATAAATTCTGTTTCTCTGTTTTTGATTTTGTTTTTGTTTTTCGAGGTTAGGGTCTTACTCTAGCTTAGGATCAGGGTGGCCTCCAACTAACAGTGACCCTTCTATCTCTCTCTCCCTCCTAAGTGCCAGGATAAATGTGTGCTCCACCACACCTGGACACCTCGCTGTCTTTTTTGTTGTTGTTTTGTTTTTAAGTCCAGGCTGACCTGGAATTCACTATGTAATCTCAAGGTGGCCTCGAACTCACGGTGATCCTATTTCCTCTGCCTCCCAGTGCTGGGATTATAGGCGTGTGCCATCACACCCAGTTTGTGCTACATTTTACATCAGGTGGGTGCTGGGGACTCAAGCTGGGGTAGATAGGTTTTCAAGCAAGCACTTTTAACTGCTCAGCCATTCCCCTAGCACCACATGGTCCATAATCAAATGTATCTTGTTCATGTCTTGGCATTTTAATTATTTTAGTAAATCAGCAAACTTAAGGGGCAGTAGAATTTTCCTTTAGAGAAAGCTCAATTGCCATGAAACTGCCACACTTTCTTAGGTGGATATGTAAATTATCTGGATATTACAGAATGAAACTAGCCTTTTTTTCTCAGATGCTAAAAATAGCTCCATTATTTTTCAACTTAAAAAAAAAAGCTGAGCCAAGTGGGGTGGTGCATGTCTTTAAACCCAGCACTTGGGAGGTCCAGCTAGAAAGAATGCTGTGAGTTCGAGGACACCCTGAGAGTACATAATGAATTCTAGGTCAGCCTGGGCCAGAGCGAGACCCTACCTACTCGGAAAAAAAAAAAAAAAATCGAAAACAAAAAAACCTAAGCTGAAGTCTGGGAGTGGTGGCACATGCCTTTAATCCCAGCCCTCTGGAGGCCGAGGTAGGAGGATTGCTGTGAGTTCAAGGCCACCCTGAGACTACAGAGTGAGTGAATTCCAGGTCAGCCTGAGCTAGATAGAGTGAGACTCTACCTCGTGGGGGTTGGGGGGACCCAAGCTGAAAAGCATATAGTAAAAAATCATTACAGTTAACTTCATAGCAGACATGATTCAAGAGCTTTATTGAAGCCAGGCGTGGTGGTGGCATGTGTGGCGCACGCCATTAATCTCAGCACTAGGGAGGCAAAGGTAGGAGGATCCCTGTGAGGTCAAGGCCACCCTGAGACTACATAGTGAATTCCAGACTAGAGTGAGATCCTACATCGAAAAACAAACAAACAAAAAAATCTTTATTATATGATTTTGTGCATGTGTAATTACAGGCATAAATGTTTCTTCTTATGCAAACAGGATCATGTGTTACATACTTGTCAAGCACTTTTACTTAGCCACTCTTGCCAGTTCCTGAGTGATTGCAGAATCCTGGACACCTTCCGCAATTCACCACTGAGGCAGCAGGAGCCCTGTGGACATGCATGAAGCACATGGGTGTCCAGAGGAATGAAGTTCTGAGCTGGCTATGAGCCACAGAGAAGGCCTGGGTTTATTTTTTATTTTCAGAACAAGGCTTCACTCTGTAGGCTAGACTGGCCTCGACTGACAGACTTGTACCACCAAGTCCATTGGGGTCTGAATATTTCTGTATGAGTCTCACAAGCCTGCTCTGAAAGTGCCAGAGCCTGAGCATTCCAAAAAGTTGAGGTTTGATGCTTTTTAGAACCTTGGCAGGTTCTCAACCAGGGCTGTACTTTAAACACTCCTGGGGGCTTTTATTTTCCCCCAAAGGTAGGGTGTCACTGTAGATCAGGCTGACGTGGAATTCACTATGTAGTCTCAGGGTGGCCTCAAACTCATGACCATCCCCCTACTTCTGCCCCCCACTGCTGGGATTAAAATTGTGTGCCACCATGTTCAGCATTTGGGAGGTGGAGGTAGTAAGTCCACCATGAATTTGAACAACAACAAAACAAAACAGAAAGAAAATAGTCTGGTGTAATCTGAGCACTTGGGAGGCTGAAGCAGGATGATAACCATGGATTCAAGGCCAGCTTGGGCTACAATGCGAGTTCAAAGTCAGTGGGGTAGGATTGAGGCAACTGGGAAGATGGCTCAGCAATTAAAGGTGCTTGCTTGCAAAGCCTGATGGCCCAGGTTTAATGCACCTACAGAAGTGGCCTATGCTTCTGGAGTTCATTTGCAGTGGTAAGAGTTCCTGGTGCACATATATACATATGCACACACAAAGAAATAAAATCCAAAACAAAACAAAATTCTCACTTTCAAGTCAGCTTGGACTAGAGTGAGACACTGTAAAAAAAAACAAACAAGCAAGCAACAACAACAAAAAAAAAAAGAAAAGAAAAAAAGAAAAACCAGGGAGGGTGCTCAGTGCGCACATCTGATAATCAGGGTTTGGATTCCTAGAATCCCCGTAAAGCTGGCTGTCAGTGCCATATATCTGCAATAACCATCTGTGGCAGTGGGAAGCAGGTTCAGGAGAATCCTGAAGCTCACCAGGCAGCTAGTCTGGTTAGAAGTGAGAGAGACCAGAGGATGGCCCTCTGACACACACAAAATGTAAGGGCATTTGTGAGAAGTTAATTCATTTGGGAGATTTTGGGGGAATGTGTTACTGGGACACTGGCATTTTTGGGTCATGCCCACACACCTGCCAATTATAGAATGTGGCTAAGCAAGATCCCCCGGGAATTCATGTAAACATGCTGGTGCTCTAGATGGGCCAACTAAGTGGTAGTGCTGCTTATTAAACTTGGAGCTGGGCTGGAGAGATGGCTTAGTGGTTAAGGCAAAACCAAAGGACCCAGGTTTAATTCCCCAGGACCCATGTAAGCCAGAAGCACAAGGTGGTGCATGCATCTGGAGTTCATTTGCTATGTTTAGAGGCCCTGGTGTACCCATTCTCTCTCACTCTGTCAAGTAAATAAATAAAGCATGTTTTAAAATGGAACTTCACCTTCACACCTGCCAAGGCTCAGGGAACATTGTGGAAGAGAGGGCAAAAGAATGTAAGAGTCAGAGGATGAGGAGGAAAATGCCAGATGTACAAGGTGGCACATGTGTCTGGAGTTCATTTGCAGTGCCTAGAGGCCCTGGCAGACCCGTTCTCTTTCTCTGTCAAATAAATAAATAAATAATGTTTTTTAAAAATTATTTATTTATTTATGTATTTTAGAGCAACAGACAGAGAAAGAGGCAAAGAAAGAGAGAAAGAGAATGGGCACACCAGGGCCTTCAGCCACTGGAAACAAACTCCAGATGCATATGCCACCTTGTGTATCTGCCTATGTGGGTTGTGGGGAATTGAGCATCAAACTGGGGTCCTTAAGCTTCACAGGCAAGCGCTTCACCACTAAGCCATCTCTCCAGCCCCATAAAACATGTTTTTAAGAAGTTAAAAATAGGCCAGGTGTGGTGGTGCATGCCTTTAATCCTAGCACTCAGGAGGGAGAAGTAGGAGGATGACTGTGAGTTTGAGGCCACACTGAGACTACATAGTGAATTCCAGGTCAGCCTGAGCTGGAGTGAGACTCTACCTTGAAAAAACTAAAACAAAACCAAACAACAACAACAACAAAATAGGGCTGGAGCAGGGCATGGTGGCGCACACCTTTAATTCCAGCACTCAGGAGGCAGAGGTAGGAGGATCGCCAAGAGTTCAAGGCCACCCTGAGACTACATAGTGAATTCCAGGTCAGCCTGGACTAGAGCGAAACCCTATGTTGAAAAACAAAAAACAAAACAAAAGGGCTGGAGAGATGGCTTAGCAGTTAATACAACTGACTGTAAAGCCTAAGGGCCCATGCTCCACTCAACTCTCTGCATCTCACCTAAACCAAATGCACAAGGTGACACAAGCACGCAAGGTTGCAATGCGCACAAGGCGGTGCACGCACCTGGAGTTTGACTGCAGTGGCTGGAGGCCCTGGCGTGCCAATTCTCTCTCATAAAAAAAATTACAAAAACAGTTAAAAATAAATAATTAAATATCCTTTGTCATCTAGTGTGATGGCACTCCAGCATCTGGGAGGCTGAGGCAGGAGAATAGCAAGTTCAAGGCTAGTCTGGGCCACATAGTATGACCCTGTCTCAAAAAACCTAAACCTGCCAAGTGTGGTGATGTACACCTTTTTTTTTCTTTTGAAAAAATATTTATTTATTTATTTGAGAGAGAGAAAGAGGCAGGGAGAGGGAGAGGGAGGGAGAGAATGGGTGCACCAGGGCCTCTAACCACTGCAAACTAACTCCAGATACTTGTGCCCCCTAGTGCATCTGGCTTACGTGGGTCCTGGAGAATTGAACTGGGATCTTTTGGCTTTGCAGGTCAACACCTTAACTGATAATCCATCTCTCCAACCTGTGATGCACACCTTTAATCCCAGCCCTTAGAAGGCAGATGTAGAAGGGTTGCCATGAGTTCAAGGCCAGTCTGAGACTACATAGTGAATTCCAGGTCAGCGTGGGCTATAGCAAGACTGTACTTTGAAAACAACAACAACAGAATGCTACGTGAGAGCCTGGTCCATCATCCTGCATGTAGACTTTAATCATCTCTGATGATTTAGAAGGTGTCATGCATTTGAATGCTGTGTGCATACTTGTGACACTGTATTGTTTGTGGCATCAGGACAAGAAAAAATGTTCACTTTCAGTGAGACAGTGTTCCCACTGAGTATTTTCAGTCTCAGGTTGGTTAACTCTGGATACAGAAACCCAGGTATGGGGACCATTCAATTTTTTTTAAATATTTTATTTTTATTTCAGAGAGAGAGATATACAGATATAGGCAGGTAGACAGAGAGAATGGGCGCGCCAGGGCTTCCAGCCACTGCAAACGAACTCCAGATGCGTGCGCCCCCTTGTGCATCTGGTTAACGTGGGTCCTGGGGAATCAAGCCTCGAACTGGGGTCCTTAGGCTTCACAGGCAAGCGCTTAACCGCTAAGCCATCTCTCCAGCCCCCATTCATTTTTTTTGTTGTTGTTTTGTTTTTCAAGGTAGGGTCTCACTCTAGCCCAGCTGACCTGGAATTCACTATGAAGTCTCAGGGTGGCCTCGAACTCACAGTGATTCTCCTACCTCTGCCTCCTGAGTGCTGGGATTAAAGGCATGCGCCACCACACCTGGCTTGACCATCCAATTTTTTGAGTTACCCTGCTAGGAACCATTTCTCTACACCAAGGTTTCTCAACTTTCACAGGCCAGGGTGTTGCTGCTCTCTACATTTTGAGCTATCTCAGCATTACTACCCTCCACCCATTCAGTGCCAGCAGCACTGCCTAACTCCCACCAGACAGGGTCATTGTCAAGGTAGGGAGGCATGCAGAGTCTCCCTTAGCTGAGAACTTTGTTCTGGATCTGAATCCTGAAACCTAGCATTGCAGGCCCAAGCAAGCTAGAATATTGTGCACAGCTAGAACCAACCCTCATCTCTGCCTGATTGTGGCTGGAACCAGCAAAGCTATTTTGCAAAAGAAGCTGGAAAGATGGATTTTTTGTGTGTGCAGGGGGGTGTCACTGTAGCTCAGGCCAACCAAGAACTCACTCTGTAGTCACAGGCTGGCCTTGAACTCACAGTGATCCTCCTACTTTTGCCTCTTCACTGCTGGGATTAAAGGTGTGCACCACCATGCCTGGCTTATAAATGTGCATTTTGCAGTTTTGTACGTTTCTGCTCAGTCATTCCCCTTCCTCCTCTTTTTGCTTCTTCTTCTTCTTCTTTTTTTTTTTCCAAGGTAGGGTCTCAGGCTGACCTGGAATTCACTATGTAGTCTCAGGGTGGCCTTGAACATGGCAATCCTCCTATCTCTGTCTCCCAAGTGCTGGGATTAAAGGTGTGCACCACCATTCCCAGATCCCTTCTTTTTGCTTTTGTGATAGAATCTCATTAGGTAGCCCAGGCTGGCCTAAAACTAGCAACAATCCTCCTCCTTCAGTACTGGTGTTAGAGACATGTGCTTCCACCTCAGCTGTTGTTGCTCCTCCTCCTAGTTCTCTTCTACTATTATGTTATTTATTTATTTATTTATTTGCAAGCAGAGAGATGCATGCACCATTTTGTATATCTGGCTTTATGTGGGTACTAGGGAATCAAACCTGAGTCGTTAAGCTTTGTAGGCAGTTGCCTTAACTAGTGACCCATCTTTCCAGCCCCTCTTATACTTTTCAAGGTAGGGTCTCGCTCTTCTACTATTTATAGGAAAAAATTAACTTTTCATTGGGATAACAGAAGATGACAGGCATGTTCCATAACCAGTTTATGCAGTGCTAGAGGTGGAATCCAGGGTTTCTTGCATACTAGACAAGCACTCTACCAGCTAAGGCACATCTCCACCTCCAGTTAATTGTCTCTCTCTCTATCTCTTTCTCTCTCTCTTCCTCTCTCTTTAAAGAGCAGTTTTGGGCCCCCAACAAAATTAAGCAGAAAAGTACACAGTTTTGATGCTGGAGGTGTGGCTCTCAGATACCAGTGTTAGTCTAGCATGTGCCAGTCCTAGTTTATATACAGCTTCCGTGTGCTTCCCTGCCATGAATCTCCCTCACTAGAGGGAAACATTTTCACTGTCATTGCATCATCGTCATTATTTTGCTGTGCTGGGACAGAACCCAGGCCTCATATGTACTGAACAGGCATTCTAACTTGAGCCACACCCCAGCCCCTCACTGGGCATTCTAGAGACCCTGGGCCACTAAGTCACACCATAGCTCCATGGTACAGGGCTTTTAAGACTGAGCCAGAAAACTTCCACCCTCAGGTGTTTTCCATTTCATTTCATTCCGGGGACTATCTCTGGCATAATTGATATGCTTAACTAAGCAGGTTTCATCCTCATTGGTACCCTCTGATTCCACTTTTTTTAGAATTATTCTTTTTTTTAAATTTTTTATTTGTTTATTTGAGAGTGACAGACACAGAGAGAAAGACAGAGGGAGGGAGAGAGAGAGAATGGGTGCACCAGGGCTTCCAGCCTCTGCAAACGAACTCCGGACTCATGCGCCCCCTTGTGCATCTGGCTAACGTGGGACCTGGGGAACCGAGTCTCGAACCGGGGTCCTTAGGCTTCACAGGCATGTGCTTAACCGCTAAGCCGTCTCTCCAGCCCATGATTCCACTTTTTTTTTTTTTTTTGGTTTTTCGAGGTAGGGTCTCACTCTGGTCCAGGCTGACCTGGAATTAACTCTGTAGTCTCAGGGTGGCCTTGAACTCACGGCGATCCTCCTACCTCTGCCTCCCGAGTGCTGGGATTAAAGGCGTGCGCCACCACGCCCGGCTGATTCCACTTTTTGATAGAACCAAGGTGAATCAACTTGCCGAGGCTTACCTAAGACAAGCACCAAAAATCCAGTGTGGCTAGGCATGGTGGCACACACCTTTAATCCCAGCACTCTGGAGGCAGAGGTAGGAGGATCGCTGTGAGTTTGAGGTCACCCTGAGACTACATAGTGGATTTCAGCTCAGCCGAGGCTACAGCAAGACCCTTCCTTGAAAAACCAAAGAGTCCAGAACTAAGTAAGCTGAGACATGAGGGTCTTCAAGTTCAAGACTAGTTTACAATAAAGAGTGAGACTGTCTCTAACCCCAAAAGATCATATAGCCTGTTGACATTGAATTTTTTATTTATTTATTTATTTATTTTTGTTTCTCTAGGTAGGGTCTTGCTGTACTTATTTTGTTTCTCATTGTCAAAGATTAGGGAACAATCTTAATACCCTTCCATATTTTTAATTTTTTTTTTTTTTTTTTTTTTTTTTTGGTTTCTCAAGGTAGGGTCTCACTCTGGTCCAGGCTGACCTGGAATTAACTCTGTAGTCTCAAAGTGGCCTTGAACTCATGGCGATCCTTCTACCTCTGCCACCACCACGCCTGGCAACATTGAATTCTTATATCTTGGTGGGGGGTTATGCTCATCCCTCTGTCTTTTGACAGGGGAAGAAATTGAGGCTGGAATATGAGGGACAGATATTTGTTCAAGATCACATCACAGGGAGTGGCAGAGTCAGAACTTGGGCACATGACTTTGAAACCAGGACATTCTTACAGAACAGAGCCAGGAGTCAGCTTGTCACAGCAACTCTCACTGAAATCCCAGCCCCCACCCCAGTTCTGTTCCTGGGATGATCCCAAAGGGCACAAGAAAGACCCTGGAGAGGACTCAACCTCTGGAAGATATTTTTAGATACACAAGTATCCATTTCTGCTAAACATGAGGGTTTCAGCAGGACTCGCCAGTTGCTTGTGAGGATTAATCCTCATCAGGAGGCTGTGATTTAAATAGATGCCCAGGACAGTGGGGGTGGGGGAGGAAAGCCCTGTTTCATAGCCAAGGACCTTGCTTCTCTCCTCATCTCTTCCCTTCCCTCCTTTTTTTTTCTTTTCTTTCTTTCTCTATCATTTTTTCTCTCCTTTCTTCTTTTTTGTTTGTTTGAAACAGGGTCTTACTCTAGTCCTGGCTGATCTGAACTCACTCTCTAGCCCAGGCTAGCCTCCAACTCACAGAGATCCTTCTACCTTAGCCTCCTGAGTGCTGTGATTAAAGATGTACACTACCACACTTGGACCTTCCTTTCTTTTGATAGGAACTCACTCTACATCCCAAATAGTCTTGAAACTCATTAGGTAACCCTGGCTCATCTTAAACCTGTAGCAATCCTCCTGCATCAGCCTCTTGATTATTAGGATTACAAGTGTAAGCCACCACACCTGGCTAGAACCCTGGTTCTTGTTGAGATAGTTTGTTGAAGCAGGGTCTTGTTATGTAGCCCACGCTGGCCTGGAACTCACAATTCTCTTGTCGCCTGAGTGCTGAGATGGCAGGCATGCACCATCGCACTTGAAGATTCTTGTTGAGATTTGGGACAGCATAGAGGGTAAGAAGAAGATGCATTCCGGGGACGAGGGCTAGAGCTCAGTTAGAGTGCATAGCATGCACAAAGCCCTGGGTTTAATCCCCAACACCACATAAAACTGCCATGGTGGTATGCACCTGTCATCCTAGGACTTGAAGGAGGAGACAGGAGGATCAGAAGCTCAAGATCATTCTCAGCTGCATAGTGAGTTTGAGGCCAGACTGGGCTGCATGGGCTGGGGAGATGCTCAGCAGGTAAGAACATGTTGTGATTACCTTCTCATTGCTAAAATAAAGCATTTGACCAGAAGTTGATGGGAGAAAAGTTGTTTATTTTGGCCTACAGTCTCAAGGGGAAGCTTCATGATGGCAGGGGAAAGCATGGCACAAGTAGAGTGTAGACCTCACCTCCTGGCTAACATCAGAAGGACAACAGGAGCAGGAAAGTGAGCCTAGTTCTGTTGGGGGTGGGGGAGGGGCTGGCTATAATACCCCAAGCCCATCCCCAGTAACATACCAACTCCAGCAAGTCTCCACCTCCAAAATTACCATCAGCTGGGGACCAAGCATTCAGAACACATTAGTTTATGGGGGACACCTGATTCAAACCACCACAGCATGCAAGTATGTACACTGAAAGATTTTGATTTGGCCTTAGTTCTATCCCCCAGTGCCCACATAAACTGTCAGGCATGGCTATACATGCCTGTCTTACAAGTACTGTGGGGAGCAGAGACCTGAGAATCACTGGGGCTTACAGAAAAAGGCATCTTCATGTTCAGAAAGTCTTCATCTCAAGGACGTGTGTGGATAGTGACAGAGGAAGATACTCCAATGTTCTTCCTGGCATCCACATGTTTGTGCACAGGGCACATGAATGAGCCTGTATTCATGCATACACCATATACACTACACATAACACATGACAAAAAATTATAATCCTAATGAATTTGTCTTTGCCTTTTCTTGTCATTCTTTCCTAAACAGTTCAATCAAGCATCTATGTATGTAGCAGTCTTCCTGTATTGGTCTACAAGGCTGTTTAGGAGTTTAAAGCACACTGGAAGGCTGCTAATGCAGCTCACATGTAGTGGGTGCCTAGAGTGCATGAGCTGTAGATTCCATCCCCAGGATGGCTCAACAGATACAAACAAAACAAAAAAGATACAAGAGCAAGTATTCAGATTATGTGCAAATATTGTGTCATTTTGTCTGTGAAACTTGAGAATCCTGGGCATTTTGTTTCTGGGAGAGGTGATTTTGGAGCCACTCCCCTAAGGGTGCTGACCAATGACTATAGCTAAGTTTCAGGATATACCTTCCCTGAAATAGGAGCCCCCATCTCGTCAGTAGTTACCTGGTTCCCCTCCCCCAACCCCTGGCAGCCACTGATCTGCTTCCTGTCTATAGATTTGCCTGTGGTGGATATTTCATGTCAGTGAAACCATGCACGTCATGGACCATGGACTTTCTCCTGGTTTCTGTTACTTAGCTTCATGTTCCCAAGGTCCATCTATATGTTAGTGTGAATCAGAGCTTCATTCTTCCTTGGGCTAAATAATACCTTGTTGCAGAAAGGACCACATTTTGTTTGTCCTGCATTGATGGTAATTTGGGTGGATTGTCTTCCAGGACCTCATGGGGGGTTCTTGCAGAAAGGATATTGAGGTACTCTGCCACCACCCAAGAAGGAGCTAACAGCAGAACTGATTTTCTTTTTTTTGTTTTTTTTTTTTTTGTTTTTCAAGGTAGGGTCTTACTCTGGTCCAGGCTGACCTGGAATTAACTCTGTAGTCTCAGGGTGGCCTTGAACTCATGGCGATCCTCCTACCTCTGCCTCCCAAGTGCTGGGATTAAAGGCGTGCGCCACCACGCCCGGCTCTAATTTTCTTTTTTTAAAAATCTATTTTGAAAGTAAACTTTATATTTACATTTATTTATTTATTTGACAGAGAAAGAGAGAGAGAGAGAATGGGCATGCCAGGACCTCCAGCCACTGCACATGAATCCAGACATGTGTGCCCCCTTGTGCATCTGGCTAATGTGAGTCCTGGGGAGTTGAACCTGGGTCCTTTGGCTTTGCAAGCAAATGCCTTAACTGCTAAGCCATCCTTCCAGCCCTAGAGCCAATTTTCTGTTCTTGGATACCCCCACTGCATCCATCAGAGAAGGGCAGGCAGAGCAGAATGCAGGAGGCTGGAGAGCATCTTTCCTGCTTGACATCTTTGAGGGAGACTATTGCTTTTTATTTTATTACATTTTAATTAATTAATTAATTAATTTGCAGGGAGGGAGGGAGAGAAAGAGAGAATGAGGACGGGTATACCAGGGCCTTCGGCCATTGCAAATGAACTCCAGGTGCATGCACCACTGTGCATCTGTCTGTACATGGGTCCTGGGGAATCAAACCTGGGTTGTTAGGCTTTGCAGGCAAGTGCCTTAACTGTTGAGCCATCTCTCCATTCCCTTGATATTCTTTTTTTCTGAGACAAGGTCCTACTACGTATCCCAGGCTGGTGTGAAACTCATAATCTTCCTGCCTCAGCCTCCCAAATGCTGGAATCACAGACATGCACTGATGTATCCAACTTAAATTCATTTGTTGAACATATTCTTAGTACACAACAGTATCTTTGTTTAGGCAGCTCCAACAGGTCATTTACAGGGGCCAGAGAAGTGGCTCAGTTGGTCAAGTGCTTGTTGCATAGCACAAGCCTGAGGACCTGAGTTCTGTCTCCAATGCCCATTTAAATACCAGTTGTTGGAGTATTTGGGCAGAGGCAGGAAATCCCCAGGGTTTACTGGTTAGCTAGATCAGTGAGCTCTAAGTTCTGTGAGAGAGTCTGTCTCAAAGAATAAGGTGGAGCTGGGCATGGTGGTACACGCCTTTATCCCAGCCTGGACTAGAGTAAGACCCTACCAAAAAACAAAAACAAACAAAAAAAAGAATAACATGGAGAGTAATTGAGGAAGAAACATCCAACAATGATGATGTCTGGCCTGTTGGCCTGTTATCCTCTTAACACTGAATTGAATGCCAAAATCAACAATAGTGTACCAAACACAGCACATGACTCAGGAGAGCCAGGAAGCCTTCCTGGAAGAGGTGGCACTTGTGTTCGGTCATTTCTGCTGTTGTGTAGCTTCCATGCTGCCAGCTTAAAATGGCTTCACTAGCTTTTTCCACCATGGACCACTGGTACAGATTTACATACAAGGACCTCCACTTCCTATGCTTTCTTGCTAGTGGAAACACCTACCTGGTGGCTTCCCTGTGCCTTAGGGCCTTCCCCCAGCAAAACAGGTGTAGAGCACACCCCAGCTTTTACCTGCTCCTTGCCCACCTGGGGCTGAACAAAGCTCTTAACAGCAAAGGAACATTCTCCACGGGTACAAGGAAGTAGAGCTCAGCAAGGGAAATACAAGCCTCATTTATTTTATTATTGTATTTTATTGGTGTGTGTATAGTATGTGGCATGTGCAAATGTGCGCAGATATGGCACCCTGTGTGCAGGCATGTGAAGGCCAGAGGAGGACATTGAACATCCTTTATTGCTCTTCTGTGTACCTTCCCTTAGACAGTATCTCTCACTGAACCTGGAGCTTCCCATTTTTTGGTTAGACTGGCTGACCAGGGAGCCCCAGAGATCCTTCTATCTCCTTCCTCCCCTAAGGAGCACCAGTGATCCTTCTATTTCTTTCCTCTCAGCACTGAGGTTACAGGCATACCTGACCACGTTCAGCTTTTTTTTTTTTTTTTTCCGAGGTAGGGTCTCACTCTAGCCCAGGCTGACCTGGAATTCACCATGTGGTCTCAGGGTAGCCTAGAACTCACAGCGATCCTCCTATTTCTGCCTCCTGAGTGCTGGGATTAAAGCTGTGCACCACCATACCTGGCTCCACCCTCCGCTTTTTTTTTGTTTTGTTTTGAGGTGGGGTCTCACTCTAGCCCAGTCTGACCTGGAACTCAGTATGGAGTCCTAGGGTGGGTCAAACTCAAGGCGATCCTCCTACCTCTGCCTCCAGAGTGCTGGGATTAAAGGCATGCACCACCACGCCCAGCTGCTCAGTTTTTTATATGGATACAACTCAGGTTTCATGTTTAAGCAGCATGCATTCTTCCTGCTGAGCCAACTCCCCTGCTCCTATCTTTTTTTTTTTTTTTTTTTGAGTTAGGGTCCTGTTCTAGCTCAGGATGACCTGGAATTCTCTCTGTAGTGTCAGGGTGGCCTCGAGACTCATGGCAATCCTCTGCCTCCCAAGTTCTGGGATTAAAGGCATGTGCCACTATGCCCGGCCTTCTATTTATTTTTTATGATTTTATTTTACTATTGTTTTGTTGATCAGATCAGTAGTAGTGTGCTAAACTCACAGCCAATCCATTTTTTAAAATGGGTGTTTGAACCAAGCGTGGTGTCGTACATTAGTCAGCCCAGCACTTGGTGAGGTATAAAGAGGAGGATCAGGGGTTAAAGGTTATCCTCTATTACACAGTGAATTTCAAGGCCAGCCTGGGATGCATGAGACCTTATATCAGAAATCAAAACAAAACAAAAAAATAGGTGGTGTAGAATTTGATGTGGTGGTGCACAACTGTAATCACAGGTACTAGGGAGGCTGAGGCAAAAGGATCACAGTTCAAGGCCAGAAATAGTTGAAGTGGTAAATAACACATAGAATAAAAAAAGATGGACGGGGAGATGTTCAGATAGTAAAGTGCTTGCTTTGCAAGCATGAGGACCTGAGTACAATTGTCAGCATTTGTGTAAAAACCAGACATGGTGACATGTACCTTTAATCCTAGGATTGGGGATATAGAGACTGGAGGATTCCCTAGGGCTTGCTGGCTACCTACTGTAACATAATTGGTGAGCTCCTTGTTCAGTGAGAGACCTTGCCTCAAAAAATAAGGTAGAAGCCGGACATGGTGGCATACACCTTTAATCCTAGCACTGGGGAGGCAGAGGTAGGTGGATAAGGTGGATCGCTGTGAGTTCAAGGCCACCCTGAGACTAATAGTGAATTCCAGGTCAGCCTGGACTAGAGCAAGATCCTACCTTGAAAAACCAATATAAATAAATAAATGAATAAATGAATAAAATAAAAAATAAAGGTGGAGGGGCTGGAGGAATGATTCAGCCGCTAAAGATGCTTGCTTACAAAGCTCTCCAGGCTTGATTCAATTCCCTAACCGCTCACATAAAGTTGGTTGGGCATTTGCTTACAGCAGTAACAGACCTTGCCATACCCATGCATACACATGTGCATCCACATGAGCAAATAAATAAAATTGATGGAGATGGCGGCCGGGTGTGGTGGAGCATGCCTTTAATCGTAGCACTCAGGAGGCAGAGGTAGGAGGATTGCATCTTGAGACCACATAGTGAATTCCAGGTCAGCCTGAGCTAGAGTGAAACCCTACCTTGGAAAAAAAAAAAAAAAAAAAGATGGAGAGTCTTGCTAAAGGTGCTCTGGGGAACCATTGTTGCTTCCTCCCGGAGCTAGTGGATAGAATCCAACTTCCCTCTGCATTTTGTCCGTGTAGCCTTAGGCACATGCACACTCTCTCTGGGGTGCATGAAAGCTTTGAGAAGCGCATCCAAATTAGAGTGGGCTCAGTGGTAACAGTTCAGGGGGTCATACCCCAAGGCCCCCGGTGCTGTCCCAGTGCCTAATGCGCATGCGCAAGGACCTGGGTTTCTATCCACAGTTCCTATGGGCATGAACGGGATGTGGATCAGATTCATAGCATGGAAAAAGAAAGCAGCCAGGTCAGAATAGCCTGCCTAGAAGACATGAGGGCGTAGCATGTTCTAGGCACTCTGCTGACCAGGGCGGACATTTCTGTGTCTCTCAGGAGCAGTGGAGCTGTCCCGGCGCCACCCGGTGGCGTCCTGGCTGTGTGCCATGCTTCACTGCTTTGGGAGTTACATCCTGGCTGACCTACTCCTCGGGGAGCCGATCATTGATTACTTCAGCAACAACTCCAGTGTCCTGCTGGCCTCAGCCGTATGGTGAGCAATGCCAGGCATGGGAAAACAGAGCCTGGTGTCAGGGAAGGACCCCAGTACTAGGGCGGTGGAGAATTGAAGGAAGAAGCCTCCCCAATTATGCTGTCCTCCTTGCCAGCCTCTGTCCTGAGTCCAGTCTGGGGGGAGGGCAGTGTTTGGAGACAGCCTTGCCTCCCTGATCCCCATGGTCTATTCCTCCTTCCCCTAATACTGGGTCTTCTGTTCCCCAAAGGTACTTGATTTTCTTCTGTCCCCTGGATCTTTTCTACAAGTGTGTCTGTTTCCTGCCAGTAAAACTAGTCTTCGTAGCCATGAAGGAGGTGGTGAGGGTCCGCAAGATTGCTGTGGGCATCCATCATGCCCATCACCACTACCACCATGGGTGGTTTGTCATGATTGCCACCGGCTGGGTCAAAGGTAAATGGGACAATGACAAGGAGGATGCAAACTCATTGAAGTTAGCTGGGCATGTTTGTATAACCTGTCATCCCAGCACTCAAGGGTAGAGACAGAAAGTTAGGAGTTCTGGGCCATCATAGTTGTGTAGCAAAAAAAAAGATAAAAATTAAATTAAAAAAAATTCTCTACCTGAGAGCCCCTATTAGAAAGTAATTTTGAGCTACCCATTTGGCACACCCATTGTCCCAGCGTAAGAGTGATAAGCCTAAGTGGGGTGTCCAAATCAAGTGTGATGTCACATACCTGCTATCCCAGCACCTAGGAGGTAGAGGCAGGAGATCCAGGAGTTCAAGGCCAGCCTAGCTACATAGCAAGTTCTAGACTAAACCTTATTATGGAAATAAACCAATACCAAATATGTGTATAACCAATTCCTAGTCCATAGCTCTTGTGTCATAGTTCATTTGAGCTTTAGCAGCCCCTTTTAGGAGAGATAGGCTTTGTATCTTTTTGCTGAGGAAAATGAAATGACTTTACCTTTTTTTAAAAAAAAATTTAGTCAGGCATGGTGGTTCATGCCTTCAATCCCAGCACTCAGGAGGCAGAGGTAGGAGGATCACTGTGAGTTCAAGGCCACCTTGAAACTACATAGTGAAATCCAGGTCAGTCTGAGCTAGAGTGAGACCCTACCTCGGAAAAACAAAAACAATTTTTGTTGTTTTTTTGAGTCAGGATTTCACTCTAGCTCAGGCTGACCTAGAATTTACTCTGTATTCTCAGGGTGGCCTCGAGCTCATGGCGATCCTCCTACCTCTACCTCCCAAGTGCTGGGATTAAAGGCATACACCACCATGCCCAGGTCCTTTTTTATTATTTATTTATTTATGAGAGAAAATGGATGCTCCAGGACCTCTAGCCACTGTGAATGAACTCTAGACACATGTGCCACCTGATGCATCTGGCTTTTCACAGGTCTTGGGAATCAAACCTGGGTCCTTAGGCGTTGCAGGCAAGTGCCTTAACTGCTGAGCCACCTCTCCAGCCCCCCCCCCCAAATTGTAATAATAATTTAAGAGTCAGTTCACCAGGAGGATATAGCAACTATAAACATATATGCACCTTAAAAACATTGCACAAAAATACATAAAACAAAAATTGGGGCTGGAGAGATTGCTCAGTGGTTAAAGCACCATTCTTTCTAAATATAAGTAATTTTTTTTTTAAACTGGCAGAAAGCTGGGCTAGAGAGATGGCTTAGCAGTTAAGATGCTTGTCTTTTATTTATTTGAGAGAGAAAGAGGAAGAGAGAGAGAGAGAATGGGCATGCCAGAGTCTCCAGCCACTGCATACAAACTGCAGACTCATTTGTCTCCTTGTGCATCTGGCTTATGTGGGTCCTGAGGAATTGAACTGGGGTCCTTTGTTGTTGCAGGCAAATGCCTTAACTGCTAAGCCATCTTCCTCAGCCCTGCTTTTTTTTTTTTTTTTTTTTTTTTTGAGATAGGGTCTCATTCTAACTCAGGATGACTTGGAATTTACTATGTAGTCTCAGGGTGGCCTTGAACTTACAGTGATCCTCCTACCTTTGCCTCCAAGTGCTGGAACCACCACACCTGGCTCAAAGTATCTTGACATTGCCATATGCTTCCTTGAGGGCAGAGTCTTGAAGAAGAGAGAAGCTGGGGTTGGGCCTGGTGTTTCTGAAGCCTCACTCACAGCTGAGGATCTTGCATTGGGACATCAGACAGACAATCCTCCTGGACAAACAGTAACAAAATCCTCAGACAATCCTTAGTGTCAGACCCACCTTGTAGGTGGCAACATGTCTGATTTCTTCCCACAGGTATTACTTTGATTGTACCATGTGGACCTCATCAAGACACTGTTCTCTTTGAGCCTCAGTTTCCCTACTTTCAACTGATCATACATCTCTAGGCTCAGTATTCCCTAATGAGGTTTCTAGGATTAGATCAGATGTTTCCTTGGGATTTCAAGCAGAGACAGGGAAACATCAGGGTAGCAGGCTGGCTTAGCAGTGCCCTGTCCTGCAGGCTCTGGTGTTGCCCTCCTGTCCAACTTTGAGCAGCTTCTTCGAGGGGTCTGGAAGCCAGAGACCAATGAGATCCTGCATATGTCCTTGTGAGTATCTCTCCTGCTCCCCCCCCTGTCCTTCTTTGTGTGTGCAAATGCCTGGATATCTTAGAGAGGCCCTGACCCCCAAGCTGCCTTTCCTAAGCATCTAGTGATTGCTTTTTATCCTTTTGGCTAAGATCAAGTACAGAAGCATCTAGTGGCTATGGCTGGGGAAGCCCAAAACAGAGAGTAACATCTGTGCCTGGAAAGTGGGGATAGGGAGAGCTCAGAGAAGAGGTGGTATTTGATTTAGGTTTTGAAGAGTGAATAGAAGTTTTCCAGCTGGGCATGGTGGTGCATGCCTTTAATCCCAGCACTCTGGAGGCAGAGGTAGGAGGATCACCGTATGTTCAAGGCCAACCTGAGACTACATAGTGAATTCCAGGTCAGCCTGGACTAGAGTGAAACCTTACCTTGATAAACAAAACAAAACAAAAAAAATGTTTTCCAGCTAAAAAGGAGTTTCTGGCCAGAGGTCCGCCTCTGCCAACTCTCAGGTCAGAAAAGTACAAAGATTTTCCAGGCCCAGAGGGTCAGGGAGGACAGCAAGTGGGGAGTAAGGGATATGGAACATGGACTTACAGAGCATAAGAGTGTGGAGGGTGGGTGGGCAGTATGGCTGGGCTAAATGAGGAACAGTGGACAGAGTCAGACAACAGCTTTTCTGACTTGTGCAGAATCACACACAGCACTGAATCCAGTGTACTTTAAAAGGACCACACAGTTTTAAGCCAGTTAGGGTTTAATCCAGTCTGTAATGGAGCACTCAACTCATGAACAGAAGACCACATTAAATAACTTAGTTACAAACCAATGAAAATACCTCCCATTTCATCCACTAGAAAATATAGCACTGTCTGTGCTGGGCATGGTAGTACATGCCTGCCATCCCAGCGCTCAGGAGGCTGGAACAGGAGCCTGTGCTACATGATACCCTACCTCAAACTCTCAATAAGAGTAGCAGAGTCTCATGTCATCCTTGTGAGAAATTGATTTCTGCCCTGAAGTCATGGATGGGATCCCAGTGTCATTACTGCTTGCTTAAGTTGGCCAAGGTGGCTTCCTGTTTCAGATGTCTCCACTTCAGCAACTGAGAGGGGTCTCAGGGATCCATGCACAGAAATCACACTGCTCTTATGCTCAGTGGGTGCTTTGAAATTGTTAGGTGAAAAGCACCATGAACCACAGACATAAGAGACAGAAGTCATTGGTCTGATTTCTCTACAAGGAAGAAAGGGAATGTTAAGATAAACTTTTTTTATTGTTTTTGTTTTTTTGAGGTAGGGTCTCACTCTAGCTCAGGCTGACCTGGAATTCACTATGTTCTGTCAGGGTGGCCTCGATTTCACGGCAATCCTCCCAACTCTGCTTCCCAAGTGCTGGGATTAAAGGTGTGTGCCACTATGCCCAGCCAAGAGAAGCTTTTTTAAAACATTATTTTATTTATTTGAGAGAGAGGTAGAAAGATGGGGGCGGGGAGGGAGAGAATGGGCATGCCGGGGCCTTTAGCTACTGTAAAAGAACTCCAGATGCATCTGTTACCTTGTGAATCTGGCTTTACGTGGGTCCTGGGGAATCAAACCTGGGTCCTTTGGCTTCACAGGCAAATGACTTAACTGCTAAGCCATCTCTTCAGCCCTGTTAAGAGAAACTTTTATAAGCCAGAGACAATGGTGCATGCCTGTTGTGCCAGCACCAGGGAGGCTGAGGTGGGAGGATCAGGGACTTCAAGGCCAGTCTGAACTATATGAGACAACCTGGTCTCAAAAGACGAGGAAAGAGCCGGGTGTGGTGGCACACACCTTTAACCCCAGCATTTGGGAGGCAGAGGTAGGAGGATTGCCATGAGTTGGAGGCCAGCCTAGGGCTACGGAGCAAGTACCAGGTCAGCCTGGGCTAGAGTAAGACCCTTCTAAAACAACGACAACAAAAACAAAATGAACAAACAAACAACAACAACAAAAGAAAACCAAAAAAGGGCTGAGAAGATGGCTCAGTGAGTAAAGTGCCTGTCTCACAAGTAATTAGTTCAGTCCCTGGAACCCATGTAAATGCCAGATGTGATGGCATGTGCTTGGAGTCCCAGTACTGGCAAGGTGGAGATAGGAAGGCCACTGAGCCTTGCTAGCCAGTGAGTCTAGCCTAGTCAGTGACTTCCAAGCCAACAAGAGACACTGTCTCGAAAAGAGGTAGATGGCACCTGAGGAATGACACCTGAGGTTGTCCTCTGGCCTCCTCATGCACACTCACATATGTGCACTTGCATCTACACACACATGAACACACACACCCGTGCATAAAACAAGAAAGAGAAATCATTGTGTTGCCACTTTCTAGGTGTTTGTGGAGACCCCAAGATGACCTTGTGTCTCACTGATGGCTTTAGGACTCTCAACTCAGCTGGGCTGTGATATCAGGGTTGTGGTCTAATCTGGCAGAAGAATTCACATTAAAATCAGCATAGGAGCTGGTCTTGGTGGCTCCCAGTTGTGATCCAAGCACTTGGGCGGCTGAGGTCTTAGAAAGATCATGCCTGTGAGGTCAGTTTGGGCTCCCATAGTGAGACTTTGTCTGACAAACGAAAGAAAAAAGCCAGGCGCGGTGGTGCACGCCTTTAACCCTAGCACTTAGGAGGCAGGGCTAGGAGGATCGCCATGAATTCAAGGCCATCCTGAGATTACATAATGAATTCCAGGTCAGCCTGGGCTAGAGTGAGACCCTACCTTGAAAGAAAAAAAAAAAAAGAAGAAGAACAGAAAAGAAAAGAGAAGAGAAACAGCAGAGGAAAATGGTACAGGAACAAGAATCTGGTAGATGCTAGGCATGACCTTCTAGTTGTTCCCAGGAGTCACAAGGCCATTGTTAATTGTCCCAGTAATTCCACCACTTGGGAGGATAAGACAGGAGGATCAAGAGTTCAAGATCGTCTTCAGCTATATAGCAAGACCTTGTCTCAAAAAAATTAAAAAAAAACAAACTCACAGAAGTGCTGCCAACCTAGAGGCTCCCTCAGGCCCTAGCTTCCACATGCCTGTTTAACTACCTGCAGGGCAACCTTAGCCTCTGGTCCTTACAGAGGAGGACAGATGTCATGTAGCTCAACACCCTCTGGCAAAGACATGGGGATATGGGCTCATGAGAGCAAGTGGCTTCTGGGGGAGGGGAAGATATTTGCTTCTGTGATGTAACTACTGGTAAGTTGCCTGTGCTTCCATAAACAAGCCTGATTAAGTGTACTGGGTCACTGGAAGAAAAAGACACAAAAGTAGAAGGGGGACTGTCTGGGGGAGGGGGGCCAATGGAGGGGAGGACAAGAGAGGGTAGTAGGGGATTAATATGATCAAAGTACATTATATATATTTATTAAAAATCATAGTGAAGCCCATTATATATAATTAATGTACATGCTAGTAAATTTGTTTTAAAGTACACACCAAGAAATAGTCAGAACTCAGGGCTTCAAGGATTTGGAGGGTCTGTTACAGCTGTGACAAAACACCTGACAGAAAAGGAAAGTGTTTATTCTGACTCACAGTTAGAGGTTACAGTCTATCCTGACAAGGAAGATGTGGCAGGAACTTGAGGCACATTCATTCTACAGTCAGGAAGCAGAGAAAGATGAGTGCTAGTGCTCAGCTCGCTTCTCCAACCCAACACACCCATGGAATAGTGCCTCCCACAATTAGGGGGATTCTTTCCAATCTCAACCTAATCTAGAAAATCCATGCCCAGAAGTGTTTCCATGGTGATTTTAAATCCTTCAGGTTGACAATTGAAATTAACCATCATGGAGGGTTAACCCACCAGGGCACACACCTTACTTCATTCCTACCTCACTCAAGAGACATTCCTCACTCACTCAAGAGACACTGGTGTGGGAGCTGGAGCCAAGGCAGAAGGATGTCTTTCAGGGGGAGGGACAACTACCTGAGCTATGTGAAAGTTCATGCTGATGGTGCTGCTTCCTCCAGCCCCACCAAGGCCAGCCTCTACGGATCTATCCTGTTCACGCTGCAGCAGACCCGCTGGCTCCCAGTGTCCAAGGCCAGCCTCATCTTCATCTTCACCATGTTCATGGTGTCCTGCAAGGTGAGCTGTCCTTTGCCCCCTGACCTTCACCACCTTGTACATCCTGGGAGCAGGATGGGGAACATGCGGGGCATTCAGGAGAAGCTCATCTGGAGTAGGTGGGACGAGGGCCCGCCAAGGGTGGCCTGGTGGATGAGAGTGAGGACAAGAGCGTAGTGCCCAGCATGAGCAGTGGTGGAGAGCTCCTAGAGCTTGAAGCATGGAGGCCAGAGGGACCAGAAACTGGGCGCCATGGCTGAGCTGGATCAGGATGAGTTTTGGTATAACTGGTAAGGAGAGGTCTTTAGGTCCATCCAACCCTCCTCCCACCCAAGTGAGAGACTGCCACCAGATAGCTCCCCAAAGCATGGAAGGCCCCAAGTCAGGGCCGTTTAATTACTGGGACAGGACCACAGGACCATTGATATAGAGTGAGCTCAGCCAGGCATGGTGGTGCATGTCTGTGATCACTGCATCAGGAGATAAAGGCAGGAGAATTGCCAGTTTGAGGCCAGCCTGGGCAACATAATGAGACCCTATCTCAAAAGACAAAAGGCAGGAGGCTTAGTCAGCAAAGTGTTTGCTGTGCAAGTTTGAGGACATGATTTCAGATACTCAGCACCAGGGTAAATGCCAGGTATGTGTAGTGACCCACCTATAATCTCAGCATTCTGGAGGCAGAGACAGGATCCCCATGGAAACTGGCTAGCTATACAACCAAACCAGCAAGCTCTAGGCTCATGTGAAAGACTCTGGCTCAGTAAAGGTGTAAGTTCCATCAAGGAATACCCCCAACACCAATGCCTGGCTCCATATGCATGCATGCACATTGCACTTGCACCCACAGATGTGTGCCCACACATACAAACACACACACACCCATACAACAGCAAAGCAAAATGAAGAAGTCAGGTGTGGTATACACCAGTGAATCCCAGCACTTGGGAGGTAGAGGCAAGAAGATCAGGAGTTCAAGGCCAGCCTTGGCTACACAGATACTTCCAGGTCAGCCTGGGCTACAGAAGATCCTGTCTCAAACAAACAAACAAACAAAAGGGCTAGAGAGATGGTTCAGCAGTTAAAGGCACATGCTTGCAAAGCCTGACAGCTTGGGTTCAACTTCCCAGTACCCATGTAAACCCAGAAGCACCAAGTGGTGCATGTGTCTAGAGTTGGTTTGCAGTGGCAGGAGGCCCTGGCATACCTATTCTCTTTCTCCCCGCAAATAAATAAAAAATTGAATAAAAAGAGATGGAAGGAGAGGAGGGATGGAAGTAGGTAGGAAGGGAGGGAAAGGAAGGAAAGAAAAACAGAAAAATAGATGCATTATGGTTCTGGAGGCTGGAAGTCCAAGATCAGAGAACCAGCAGGATTGGGATACTCTGAGGGTCTTCTCAGTTTCAGATGGTCATCATCCTCACTGTGTCCTCCTCACATGATGGAAGGAGTTGTTAGTTCTCTCAGGTCTATTTACTTATTTTGGCTTTGCTTAGCAGTACTGGAGTTGAGTCCAAGGCCCTGAGCATGCTAGATAACCACTCAGCCAGAGAACCATATCCCCAGCCCTTTTAGTACTTTTGTTTTATTTTGAGACAGGATCTTACTCAGTTGCTCAGGCTGGCTTTGAACTTATTTTGTATCCCAGGTCTGCCTAAAATTTCCATCCTTCTAAGTCAGCACCCATTGTAGCTGGGATTACAGGTTTGTAGCATCATGCCTAGCTCTTCCCTCCCTCCCTTTTTTCTTTCCTCCTTCTTATTATTTTTTTTTTTTTCCTTTTGGAAGAGTCTCACTGTGTAGCTCAGGCTGTGCTCAAACACCTGGTCCTCCTGCCTCAGGCTCCAGAATGCTGGGATAGTTCAATAGTTGTGTGTCAATATACCCACAAAAGACTGGCCCCTCCTACTTTTCGTTTTTGCAGCACAGGGCTTTGTGCATGGTAGGCCAGTGTTCTACTATTGAGCCATGCCCCAGCCCCCCATTGGCCTCTTTCATAAGCACATTCATGCCATTCCCAAGGGCTGCACCTTTATGACCCCCAAAGGCCTCACCTAATCAAGGGGAATAGATGACCACCTGTCCCAGCATGATGAGTACTGAATATCTTGCCTCCCCTCCACTCCCCCCCACCAGACACCAGGATAGTTGATCATTCACCTGGGAGTGTGAGTAGCTTGAGACTAGGGCTAGCAGCTCACATTCGCCATACTGACTTCCTTTTTTCTCTTCTTTCTCTCTCCTTGCTTTGCTTTTTTTTTTTTTTTTTTTTTTTTTTTTGTCTTTGTGTCTCAATTCCTCACTGTCTCCATGCATGCCCCAGGTGTTCCTGACAGCCACCCACTCCCATAGCTCTCCATTTGATGTCCTGGAGGGCTATGCCTGTCCTGTGCTGTTTGGAACAGCCTGGGGAGGAGACCATCACCATAACAACCACGGGGCACCCCATGGTGGTGGGCCAGGCACCCAGCAGTGTGCTCTGTCCCCCAAGTCCAAGGAGGAGCTGAGTGAGGGCTCCAGGAAGAAGAAGACCAAGAAAGCGGATTAGGGGTGGGCAGGGAACCCATGGAGCACCAAGGATAGGATAAGGACTCAGGGTCCTCAGAATTTAGTGGCAGCCTGTGTTCAGAATTCTCCTCTGTGGCCTTTAACTTCCCCATGTGCAAAATGGGGCCATCTATCCACTCTAGGGTTGATGTAGGAGTTAAATGAAATACAAGGGTGGAGGATTTTGTTAGGAATGGACAGTCCCTCTCTTTCTGTCTGCCAGGCCCCTCACAGCTTTGGGGGGAGGGACACACAGAATACTGGCAGTGCCTCCTGTCAGAAACTCTGGCGGTTATAGTCTCAGTTCTAATTCTTTATTCTCTGAAATTGTATCTTGCCAAAAGAATTTAAAGCCATGTTGATATTTGTTTATTTCATGGACAATTTTCAAAGTACCTCCTGCAAGTGAAGTGTTGTGATCCCAGTCAATTCTTGCCCAGGATCATCAGTGGCTAGAACCTCCCCCCATGCTCCCAACTGTCTGAGTCCTGGTGGGTGTCCTTGGTCAGTATGCTTCCCTTCTCTGAGGCTCATGTTTTCTATCTGTATTGTGGAGACCTTGGATCTTTCCCTATGTGGAAAGGCTGAAGTGAAGGAAGATGTGAACAAGCGTTCTAGGCAGCCTACACCTATGAGGGGAGACTAGGGCCATTGTACATGGACAATTGCAGAGGGCTTTGTATTTTAGGTCACTTATGTTCCTGATCAGAGAGTCTTGTAAGTTACCTGGCTCAAAAAAGGCCCTCAGTAGAGTAGTTTAGAGAATTCAGAGGGTGAGTTTTGGCTTCCAGTTGCAACCACACCAAAGAAATGCAGCTAGTTACATAGTCATGGTGTGTCTAAGATCCAGTGATTTCCAAGCACTCATAGGTATGATCTGGAAGAATAAAGCCACCCTCATCCCTGAGCAATATCGCTCATTCAGTCATTCAACAAATACATTGATGCCTGCTTTTGGCCCACTCTTCTGCTGTTTCTGGAGTGGGCCAAGAGCTTGTGTGGAGCAAAGGAGAGGTGAAGCCAAAGCCTCCAGGACATCTGAGAGGGGCAAATGGTGTGGGCATGGCAGCCTCAGGTTTGCTTGGGGCTCAGATTAAGTTATGGTTCCACATGTTACCCATTTATGAGAATGTGCCTTGTTCCAGTAATGTCCTGAGGTGAGGTGGGTCCTCAGGCTGTAAGCACCCCCAGTTTCATCTTTGTGCATGTCCATCAAAGCTCAGCGTGAGGGGCCAGCCAATAAATCAGGTGTGAGTGAACCATCATGGCTTGTCTGATTCATTCTCCAGCTGTAAGATCCAGGGCAGAGTGGATTTGGTCCTTAGGGATGCTTGGTATGCCAGGGGGTGGTGCTTATGGCAGCCCTCAAAGGGCAGACAGTGGCAGTGGGTATGTGATGTGTGGAATTTGGGGTCAAGATATGAGTTTTCAGAGAAGGGGAGATAACTTATTGGGTAAGGTGTTTAACAATAAGCATAATGACCTGAGTTCTATCCCAGAGCTAATGTCAATGGTGGCACACACCTTTAACCCCAGTCCTGGGGAGGCAGAGACAATTAGAGTTTGTAGTTCTCTGGCCCAGTAATTAGCTTAATCAATGAGCTCCAGGCCAATAGGAGACATTGTCTTAAAAAAAAAAAAAGTGGACATAAGCTGGGCATGAGGGCACACATCTTTAGTCCCAGCCCTAGGAGGCTGAGGTAGGAGCCTGAGCTAGAGTGAGACTGCCTCAAAAGAGAGGGGGAGGGACAGGCCAGTTGTGGTGTTGCATGCCTTTTATACCAACATTTGGGAGGCAGAGGGAGGAGGATTGAGGACACCCTGAGACTACATAGTGAATTCCAGGTCAGCCTGAGCTAGTGAAACCCTACCTCGAAAAACAAAATAAAGAGAGGGAGAGAGAAAGAAAATGGATAGTGTTCTTGAGGAGCGACACTAAATGTTTTTCAGCCTGCACAAACACATGTGTACACACATGTACGTACGTGCACACCACATCCATACACATGCAAAATAAAAAGATCTCAATTTTCAGGGATAGGTGGGAGGGCTTACGTTTGGCATCCTGGCACTTGGGAAGCTGAGGCCAAAGGATCAGGAGTTTTAGGTCAGACTGGGCTACAATGTGAAACCCAACCTCAAAAAGAAGAAAGAAAGAGAGAGAAGTAACAGATTAAGAGAAAATATTTGAAAATCATGTCTAGTATAATCCATATCTATACTATATGCAGAATTCTCAGAAGTCAATAATAATGTCATTGTCAAGTTTGCCATCTCAACACTGAGCCAGTGGACAGAGAAGGATCAAAAGCACAAGGTCATCCTCAGCTACATAGTGAGCTTGAGGCCAGCCTGAGCTACTGAGACCCTGCTTTAATAATTAAAAATAAAAAGAATAGCTAAATGTACAAAGACTGGTTGTACTAAGTACTGGGGAGGAGGTGGAGCAACTGTTTTGCTTTACACTCCTGGAAATGTCAAGCTGTGAAGTCACCTAAGATGGCAGTTTGGTAGTTTCTTGGAAACAATATCCATGTGACCTAACCATTCCTAGATATCTGCCCAAGGCATGTCCACATGGCCCAGAACATGAACTCATTGCAGACTGAATTGTAATAACTGTATTTCTTTTCTCATAACTGTGACCAAATTCCTGACAAAACCAGCTTAAAGGCTGGAGAGATGGCTTAACAGTTAAGGTGCTTGCCTGTGAAGCCGAAAGACCCAGGTTCGAAGGACCCTAGATGCACAGGTGGCACATGCACCTGAAGGTTGTTTGCTGCATCTGGAGGCCCTGGCATGAACATTCTCTCTCTCCAATAAATAAATAAACAAAAAACAAGCAGCTTAAGGAAGAGAGAATCTATTTTGGCTCACAGTTTGAGGATACCACCTACCATCCACCATGGCCAGAAGGCAGAATCTATTTGAGCTCATAGTTTGAGGATACTGTCTACCATCCGCCGTAGCAGGAAGGCATGGCAACAGGAGCAGGAGGCAGCTAGTCACATTGCAACCATAGTCATGAAGCAGAGAGAGAAGACTGCTGGTGCTCAGCTTCCATTCTTATTTTCATATAGTCCAGGACCCCAGCCCATGGAGTAGTGCTGCCTACAGTTAGTGTTCATCTTGTAGACCTGTTCAGATATCTGTTTCAGTGGTGATTCTAAATCCCATCAAGTTGACAAGATTAATAGTAACAGAAAGAAAAGGAGAGAGGGAGAAAGGAAGCAAAGAAAAAAAGAAGGGAAGGAAAACAAAAGACTGGCTGGGGAAGTAGCTCAGTGTGTAAGAGGGCCTGAGAAGGCCTGATTTACCCTGAGTTTGGTTCCCTAGCATGCATGTAAACTCCTGGATGTGATCCTGTCCTAGCAGGGAGGTAGACCATGGAATCCTTGGAACTATCTGGTCAATCAGTCCAGCAGGAAAAACAACAGCTCTTGGTTCAAGGAAAGAAGTGGATGAAATTTAGAGGAGGACACCTGAAGTTTTCCTCTGGTCTCCATACACAGGTGCATATACCACAAAATATCACCCCCCACCCCTGCACACACACACAAGGAAAGAGAATTACTTGCTATTATTACTTAATACCCAGTGATCCTTGCACGCTCATGTTTATCATAGCATTATCACAGTATGCTAAAATGCAGAGGTAAGATGCGACTCCATACAGTCCTTCACACAAAGTGGGGCCTGGAGTCAGAATTATGAAAGCCAGTCTGTGAAACTGCAGAGGACTTCGGCTTCTGCTCCTGGGGCAGCTGGTGGGTATTAGCTTGCTGCCTTCCAGCCTGAATGTGCTGGGATCTCATTTTCTGATGGAACAAACTGGACACAAATAGCTTCTTAGCATATTCTGGGCAGGGAGAATGCAAACCACTGGCTGGCCATCACCTGGAGTGATTGGTAGGGCAGGATGACCTAGTTCCCTGTATAGGTGTGGGAACTTTCAGGGTTGAATCTAAGTCTAAGTTAATTTTAGTTGTAGGATCAGCTTTGGTAGTATCTATTGAGAAAAAGTTTCTTTTCACCCTTTAAAAATTATGGTGAGGTGCCGGGTGTGGTAGTGCATGCCTTTAATCCCAGCACTTGGGAGGCAGAGGTAGGAGGATCGCCGGGAGTTCGAAGCCACCCTGAGACTACATAGTGAATTCCAGGTCAGCTTGAGCCAGAGTGAGACCCTATCTCAGAAAAACAAAAATAAAAAAAAAATTATGGTGAGGCCTGGCGATGTGGTTCTGTTTTATAGATTGCCTATCTAGTATGCATGAAGCCCAAGGTTCAACTCCCAGCACCACATAAACCAGGTATGGTGGTACATTCCTATAATCCCAGCAGTCAGGAGATACAGATAGGATTACCAGGAATTCAAGGTTACCCATGGCTACATAGCATGTTTGAGGTCAGCCGGGGCTATGTAAGAACCTTACTCAAAATGGCAAAATAGAAATGGGGCCTGGAGAGATAGCTTAGTGGCTAAGGTACTTGCCTGGAAAGCCAAAGGACACAGGTTCGATTCCCCAATACCTACATAAAGCCAGATATACAAGGTGGCACATGTGTCTGGAGTTTGTTTGCAGTGGCTAGAGGCCCTGGCACATCCCTAGAATGCCCACTCTCAAATAAATAATTAAGTAAAATATTTTAAAAATAGAATTGGGGGCATGTCTATGGATTAGATCCCTGCCTAGAATACTCAGTGAGGGGCTAGGCGTGTGTCTCAGCAGTAGTGCCCAGCCTAGAATCCCCAGTGAGGGCCTGAGGCAGTAACAGAGGAACTGTGTAGCATGGATGCCTTGGGTTCCATCCCAGTCCCATAATAAAGAAAAGGAAAATCAAATATACACTGTAAAATTACTATCTTAATCATTTTTTTGTTTTTTAGTTTTTTAAATTTATTTGCAAGGAGAGAGAGAGAGAGAGAGAGGGATTGAAGAGAAACAGAGAAAGAGAATAGGCACTCCAGGGCCTCTAGCCACTACAAACAAATTCCAGATGCATGCACCACACTTGCTTTACATGGGTATTGGGGAATTGAAACTGGGTCCTTAGGCTTTGCTGGCAAGTGTTTTAACCACTGAGCCATCTCTCCATCCTTTTTTAAAAATTGTTATTTACCGGGAGGCAGAGGTAGGAGGATCGCTGTGAGTTCGAGGCCACCCTGAGACTCCATAGTGAATTCCAGGTCAGCCTGGGCTAGAGTGAGACCTTACCTCGAAAAAAAAAAAATTGTTATTTATTGGGCTGGAGAGATGGCTTAGCGGTTAAGCTTGCCTATGAAGCCTAAGGACCCCAGTTTGAGGCTCGATTTCCCCAGGACCCATGTAAGCCAGATGCACAAGGGGGCGCATGCATATGGAGTTCGTTTGCAGTGGCTGGAGGCCCTGGCATGCCTATTCTCACTCTCTCTCTGCCTCTTTCTCTGTCTGTCGCTCTCAAATAAATAAAAATAAACAAAAAAATGAAATAAAAATCTTTAAAAAATTGTTATTTATTTATTTACTGCAAACGAACTCCAGACGCATGTGCCCCCTTTTGCATCTGGCTAATGTGGGTCCTAGGGAATCGTACCAGGGTCCTTAGGCTTCACAGGCAAGCACTTAACCACTAAACCAACTCTCTAGCCCTTTCCATCCCTTTTTAAGTAAAAAAAAAAAAAAATTAAGATGGGCGTGGTGGTGCACACCTTTAATCTCAGCACTTGGGAGGCAGAAGTAGGAGGATCGCCATGAGTTCGAGGCCACCCTAAGACTACATAATGAATTTCGGGTCAGCTGGGCTAGAGTGAGACCCTACCTCGAAATAACCAAACAAAAAAAATGTAATCCATGATGATCCTCCTACCTTTGCCCCCTAAGTGTTGGGATTAAAGGCATGTGCCATCACACTTGGCAATAAAAAAAAATTTTTTTTAAGGTGTGGTGGCGCATGCCTTTAATTCCAGCACTTGGCAGAGATAGAAAGATCCCTATGAGTTCAAGGCCAGCCTGAGACAATATAGTGAAATCCCGGTAAACCTGGGCTAGAGTGAGACCCTACCTCAAAAAAAAAACCCATTTCTTTTAACCCATAAACTTAGATTCATCACTGTACAGCCATCACCTCTTTCATACCCAGAATTTTTCTTTGACAGAGCTGAGACGGAACCTCAAGAATGCTTGGCTAGAGCTCTACCTTCATGCCCTGTCTCAGCCTTCTGAACTCTTTGCATGACACAAAGCTGACCTCTGTATCATTCGTCATTAATTTTCTGTTCTCCCCTCCCCCAGCACCTGACACCTACCATTCTATGATCTGTCTCTAAATTTGATGTATCTAGGGATCTTGGAGGGTCAACACGAAGTGTTACTTTGTGATTAAATGTTTATTTCCCTTGACCCAATGTCCTTCGAGCTCACCTGAGTTGTACATGTCCCTTCCCTTTTCTTTTTTGCTCTTCTGTGTTTTTTGCTTTGTGTGTGTGCACACATGCACGTGCTTGTGTCAGCGCCTCTTTGCCACTGCAAACAAGTGCCATTCTGGCCTTACATGTGTGGCTGTGGAATTGAACCTGGGCCAGTAGGTTTTGCAAGCCAGAGCCTTTAATCCTTGAGCCATCTCCTCGGCCCTTTTAGATTTTCTTTTCTTTTTTAAAAAATATTTAAAAAAATATGTAATTAATTAATTTATTTATTTGACAGAAAAGGAGGAGAGAGAGAGAGAGACAATGGGCACACCAGGGCCTCCAGCCACTGCAAACGAACTTCAGACATGTGTGTCCCTTGTGCATCTGGCTAATGTGAGTCCTGGGGAATCGAACCTGGGTCTTTTGGCTTTGCAGGAAAACACCTTAACTGCTAAGCCTTCCCTCCAGCCCCGATTTTCTTGAATAAGTCTCATGTATCATAGGCTGGCCTTCAAGTAGTCCTGCCTGTGGCTCCTGAGTGCTGGACTCACTGGCTTGCACGCTATGCTGGGCTCTCTGATTGTCTTTGCAAGGGGCATTTGTGGAAGGAGTTTGACACAAAGCTCAGCACAGAGCAGGAGTTATTAGCTGAAACACCTTCTGATCCTACTTTCGTTCTTTTCCCAGGACACCATCAAACAGTTACTACAGACATGGGCGGTTATAATTGCTTTGACAGTGTTCTTTTTTGTTGGCATCTGCCTACAGGCAACTGGGAAAAACCCCAGCTCAATTAGTGAAGGAAATGAACATGTAATTGAGCCCCTAGAAGCCAGCAGAGAGGTCAAAGAAAAGGTTGAACATAGGATTTTGGCAGGCCCTGAGCATGAGTACTGGTTTTGCTACTGTGATCCTGAGTGAACTCCTTCTAGGGGAAAGAAAATATTAAATTAGGTGATGGCTAAACACAGACCAAATCTGCTCCCATGGTGGGGGCGTGGCTCAGTCATGGAACACTTACTGAGCATGGTGAGAGAGGGCCTTTCTCCAGGGCCTGCTGAAAATGCTGAAACCCCAGTTCTGTCCCAGCATCTGCAAAGCAGGTACAAGCCCCTGTCTTTACTGCTGCAAATGATAAGTAAATAATAATAAATAAATATTAGGTCTGGTCTAACTCTTCAAATAAAGTTTTATTGGCACACAGCCCATGACAATTTGTTTGAACAACTTCTATAGCTGCTCTTTATGGTACAATAGTAGTGTTGAGAAACTTCAACATCCTGCACACCTGAATATATAAACTCTCTTATCCTTTGCAGGAGAACTTTGAATTTTTTAAATTTTTATTTATTTATTTATTTATTTATTTATTTGAGAAAGGAGAGAGGCAGAGAAAGAGAGAGTGGGCATGCCCAAGCCCATGCTTCTAGCCACTGTAAACAAACTCCAGACATGTGCACTACCTTATGCATCTGGCTTTATGTGTGTACTGGGGAATCATACCCAAGGCAAGTACCTTAGCTGCTGATCCATCTCTCCAGCTTAACAATTGTTTTTTCTGGTGTTGGAGATGGAACTCAGGACCTCATGCTTGCTCAGGAAGTGCTCTACTGCTGAGTTCCAATTTTCATCTATCTGATGATCATTTTCGCATTATGTATGTGTGGTTTGTTTCCATGTATGTGTGGACACATGTATGTATGGATGCACATGTGTGTGCATGTGTATGAAGGTCAGCAGTTGATATCAGGTGTCTTCCTCAGTCACCCCACTTCTTTTTCCTTTTTTGTTTCAAGGTAGGGTCTCACTCTAGCTCAGGCTGACCTGGAATTCACTATATAGTCTCAAGGTGGCCTCGAACTCATGGCAATCTTCCTACTTCTGCCTCCCGACTGCTGGGATTAAAGGTGTGTGCTACATGCCAGGCTTTTTTTTCCTTTTTATTTTGTTGTGTTTTGGGATTTTTTCCACCTTTTTTTTTTTTTTTTGAGACAGAGGTTCTTATTTAATCAAGAGGATGAGAGAGTCTGAGCAGTGAAAGTGAGGTACTTTATCTTTGATCTTGCAAGGTTGCACACAGCTAGAACAAAACCAAAAATGGCTGCTAGGTTCCCTAGCAGTCAGCTTTATGTTGCTGCGATGAACCTCCAGACCAGACTGTTATGGGAGTAAGGGAATTTATTTGAAGCTTACATATCCAGGGGAAGTTCCATAATGGTGAAAGAAGTCGGGCCACTTTCACAGGTCCACGAAGAGAGAATAACCAACATCAATACAAGCAAGCCCACTCCAGGAACCCCACCCAAGCAGAGCTCAAGCACTCTGCATACCTTTTGATTGGAAATTCCAGATCCACCCACAGACACATCTTAGGTAGGGCTGGATCCTAGAATCTACCCACAGTGACACCTCTGCCTACCAGGCAGCTGGAAATCCAAGAAGCTTTAATAAAACTGATTCTGCTGGGGACATCCATTCAAACTACCATACCTCCTGAGCACGGATGGTAACTTTTATAATCCTTTTTTTTTTTAAATTTTTATTTATTTATTTATTTGAGAGCGACAGACACAGAGAGAAAGACAGATAGAGGGAGAGAGAGAGAATGGGCGCGCCAGGGATTCCAGCCTCTGCAAACGAACTCCAGACGCGTGCGCCCCCTTGTGCATCTGGCTAACGTGGGACCTGGGGAACCGAGCCTCGAACCGGGGTCCTTAGGCTTCACAGGCAAGCGCTTGACCGCTAAGCCATCTCTCCAGCCCTTATAATCCTTGAACATGGGTTCTTTCTCCCTTTTTCCCATTGGCTGGGTATTGGGAAGGTATAACCTTTGTGGTGTTCTGATGTAACCCCCTCCCTGAGTTTCTTTAGCTTATTTTCTTTAGTTGACCCTGGGTTTTTGTCTAATCTTGCAGCTTTAATATCTACAGATTCTAAAGTAAACCAGACATGCACTGAGTCTAGTAGCAGCCTGTTTGTAAATTCCCAGTGTGGGTAAAGGAATCTAAATGGCAGGGGCTGTGCCTGTGGTTTGTTAAGCCTGTAAACCCAAGTCTTGTGTGAGCTGTTTATTTTGAAAATGGGCCATCACCATAGTCTTTTTTTTCTTACATGGTCCAGTCCTATCTTATGGGTACTGGAGAATTGAACCAGGTTGTTAGGCTTTGTATTGTACCAAGTGCCTTAACCACCAAGCAATCTCTTCAGCTCCTTTATTTCTTTTTTTATTAATTTACTTTGGTATGGGTATAATATGCATGTGTACACGTGCATGTGGTTTGTGCATGTGTGTGTGTGCAGTTTTGTGCAGCCCATGTGCGCTTGTGTGGAATCCAGAGGAAGATGTCTGGTGTCCTCCTCTGTTGCTCTTCTGCCTTATTTCTGCTGTGAGTTTTGAGAGCAAAGGACCCTTTCTGGGTTCAGGTGGGCTTAACTTGGGTGTTAGAGATCCAGACAACCAACAGTCACTAAAATGCCCCCAAACTAGTGACTCTCAGTTTCTTTGTCTCCCCATCATCTCATAAAACTGGGAACAAGGACAGAAGGGGGGCATGCAGAGGTTATGTGAGCAAGATTTACTGAAGAGAGGCTGGAGAGATGGCTTGCTGGTTAAAGGCACTTGATTGCAAAACCTGACAGCCCAGGTTTGATTCCCCAGCCCCCATGTAAATAAAGCCAGATGCAGAAAGTGGTGCGTGTATCTGGAGTTCAGTTGCAGTGGCAGGAGGCTCTGGCACTCTCATTCTCTCTCTCTCTCTCTCCCTCTTTCTTTCTTGCAAATAAATTAATAAAATATTTAAAAAAAAAGATTTTCTGTGGGGTTGGAGGGAATTGCCATGGGACTTTTTTTTATAATCATGGAAAATGTTAATAAAAATTTAAAAATTAAAAAAAAAAAGATTTTCTGGAGATAGAACAAAGCTCTGATGGAGAAGGGAAGGGGAGTCAAAAAGGGTTGCCAGTCAGTTCTTTGGACTTTAGCAGCTTAGAAGATCAATGGCCTCAGAATCTGGGGGATCTCCAGGATTGTGGGTATGGGAGGGGCCTCCAGGAATGTGGGTATGGGAGGATAAGATGACACTGGGGCCCTGGCTCCCAGGCGTCAACCCCCCCCCCCACCAACAGTTCCTGATTCCCCATGACAGTAGGGCCTGGCTCTGCCCCCACTTTCCAAATGGACTAAGGTGGGGAATCCAACAGCAAGCCCAGCAGCAGCAGGATCCAATAACAGCATCTACATGCCTAAAGACACAGGACCCAGGAGGGAAGGGGAGAAACATTCCAAAGTCATAAAAACCAATCTCTGGGGCTGGAGAGATTGCTTAGTGGTTAAGGCGCTTGCCTACAAAGCCTAAGAACTCATATTCAAATCTCCATGTCCCATGTAAGCCAGAAACACAGTCACATAACTGCGCAATGTGCCTGAAGACCCTGGTGTGCTCATTCTCTCTCTCTCTCTCTCTCTCTCTCTCTCTCTCTCTCTCTCACTTTATCAATCTCTCAAAATAAATAAATAATAATAAAAAAATCTCATTATGAGGGACAGTCAAGACCCTTTCCCTATGTTGAAGGGAGATTTTCTTCCAATAAACTCTCATTTCTGCCTTGTTAAACCTGTTTTCCTGTCTTAACTTTTTTTTTTTTTTTTTTTTTTGAGGTAGGGTCTTGCTCTAGGCCAGACTGACTTGGAATTCACTATGTAGTCCCAGGCAGGTCTAACTGACTGCAATCCTCCTACCTCAGCCTCCTGTGCTGGGATCAAAGATATGCACATTCACGCTTAGACCAATTCTTTTTTGGTTTTTTATTTTGTTTGGGAAAGTGGTGTGTGTGTTGTTGCTGTAAGGTGATAAAGAAACAGAACCTAGGCTGAGAGATGACTCAGTGTTTATTTGCTTTTATGGAAAGCCTAATGACCTGGGTTTGACTCCCTAGTCCCCATGTAAATTCAGCTGCACAAGGTGGCACATGAACCTGCAATGGCTTGAGACCCTGGTGCACCCATCTTCTCTCTCTGCTTGCAAATGGATAAAATAAAACTATTTTAAAAATCCTCAGCAGGACATTACCTAATATACACTTGAGTCTCTTATACAGGGTGACACTCAAATACTGATCGATTAATTTGAACTTGTTAAGTAAAGTCTGTGTAAGTAGAAGAACAATTACTGGAGATGGAATTGCCTAAGCAAGGTCAGGGGAAGAGATTGAGTAAAGGAAGGGTTGGGGAAGGGTTAAGAAAAATTCAGAATATTGTGAATCCGGACCCAAACGGCAATGGTACCATAAAATTCTACTTCCTAAAAGACAGAATATTGTGAATAAGCCATATGATTAACCTACTTTTTTTGGATAATGGCACACCCAAAAAATTTCAGTTCCAGGGATGGGATACCTTCCAGTGAGTTGCTGGCCAGAGAGGTCCCTGATGCCCCCAATACATTACAGGCTATTACTGAGCTGAAAACCTCCTTCCTGTAGAACAGCTGACAGAGAGCTGGAAAAAGCTGCACTGCATAGAGTTCTATGGAAGACAGACACTCTGTGTGGTGAAAACAGTAGACACTGCAAACCTCAAGTTTGGCCAGCCAGGTCAAATGACCAAATGGGTGCAATAGTGGCATGTCTGATATGGGGAAAACCAACTGCTCTCTGATTGTACTAGAGGTCTGCTCTATGGGAGGGAATACATGCCTGGTACTGAAAACCTAATCAAAAGCCTATGGTGGGGGAGGTCATGAGCCTTAGGAGTATAATGCTTGCTGGCATCTGACTAAATGCATATATTATATCCAGCAAACTTCCCAGTAAGCACTTTATTTAATGTTCATACCCATATATTAATGCTACTTTCACTTTTGGTTAGAGAAGCTTCTTTTTTCAGATGGTGGTAACCACTGGGATGATCCAAAAGGCACCATAGTGCCAAGAAGATGTGACGGAGGAATATTCAGCACTGAAACATCTTTATCACACCTTCCAAGGCTCAGGGTCCATTGTGGAAGAAGTGTCAGAAAGAATGTAAGAGCCAAAGGAAGGGTGGGACTACTTACAATGCAATTGTCCAGACAGAAATTGGCCTCGATATCCATGACCTTGCAGTGCTTAGTACTATCTTCACAAGACCTTCATAATAGGAGGAAAAGATGATGACATTAAAATAAAAGAGAGACTAATGGAAAGAGGGAGGGGATATGATGGAGAATGGATTTATAATATCAATATGTTTGGATCAAGTCCAAGTGATGACTTCTATGAAAATTAGGCAATGGACATGTCCAGATCATGATAGGTATGCATAAATACATCTGGTGGTCTCTGATTGGTGAAGCAGGAAGGTATGATTGCTTATGTTCAAGGAGAGTCCACCAAAATCCTAACAAACTTGTGGGCACAGGAAATGGGGCCAACAAAATGTTCTAGAATACTCACAGGAAGCGCTTTAAAATTTTTTAAATTATTTATTTGCAAACAGAAAAAGTGAGGAGAGAAAGAGACAGAGAATGGGCATACCAGGGCTTCTAGCTGCATGAGGTCCAGATGCATGCACTACATTGTGCATCTGGCTTTACTTGGATAATGGGGAATCAAACCCAGGTGGTTAGACTTTACACTCAAGCACCTTAACTGCTGAGTCATCTCTCCAGCCCTGGAAGCACTGTTTGAATTTGTTTATTTGTTTATTTGAAGCAGAGAGTGAGAGGGAAAAAAATATGGGTGGGCTAGGGCTTTAGCCACTGCAAACAATCTCCAGGCACATGTGCCACCTTGTGCATCTGGCTTTGTGTGGGTTGGATACTGGGGAATTGAACCTGGGTCCTTTGGTTTTGCAGGCAAGAGGCTTAACCACTAAGCTATCTCTCCAGTCTGCACTTTTTTTTCCCTCATGAAAACACATTAGAAACAGTGTAGATGTTCATCATGGTGCAATCATTTGATAGAATATTATAGAGCTGTGAAAGGGAATGAGACTCATTGGAGCAAACCTCAAACACCAGTTGAATGTCAAAACTCAGCTGTAGGCCTGGAAGGATGGCCTAATGACGCGGATTCAATTCCCAAGTACCACATAAAGGTATATGTGATGTAGGTGGAGTTCCTTTGCAGTGGCTAGAGGCCCTGGCCTACCCCTTCTCTCTGTTTCTCTCTGCTTGCAAATGGATAAATTAAAAAAAAATATTTTTTAAACCTAGCTGTAGCTGGGTGTGGTGGCGCATGCCTTTAATCCCAGCACTTGGGAGGCAGAGGTAGGAGGATCACCAGGAGTTCAAGGCCATCCTGAGACTACATAGTGAATTCCAGGTCAGCCTGGGCTAGAGTGAGACCCTACTTCAGAAAACAGCAACAACAACAAAAAACCTAGCTGTATTAGAATACTTACAGTATGGTTTTGCCTAAAAACCCAAAACAGGGCTGGAGATATGCACAAGGTGGCACATGTGTCTGGAGGTTGTTTGCAGTGGCTAAAGGCCCTGGCCCACCCATATTCTCTCTCTCTCTGTGCTTCTTTCTCTCTCTTTCAAATAAACAAATGAAAAAATTTAAACAATGCTTCCAGGGCTGGAGAAATGACTCAGCAGTTAAGGTGCTTACCTGCAAAGTCTAACCACCTGGGTTTGATTCCCCACTATCCAAGTAAAGCCAGATTCACAATGTAGTGCATGCATTTGGAGGTCATTTATAGCAGCTAGAAGCCCTAGTATGCCCATTTTCTCTTTTAAAGCCTAAGGACCCATGTTCGATCTCTCTCCAGATTCCACATAAGCCGGATGCACAAAGGTGACACAAGTGCAAGATTTCATGTGCACACTAGGTGGCAGAAGCAACTGGAGTTTGATTACAGTGATTAAGGCCTGGCATGCCAATTCTCTCTCTCTCTTGCACTCTCTCTCAAAAAACCAAAAAAACCAAAAAAACAGAACATATGATGTATATAATACATCCAATACCCAGTCCATTGCTACTAGCAACAAAATGCTTTGGAATCCATGTTTTTTTGTTTGTTTGTTTGTTTTTTTTTTTTTTTTTGCTTTTGTAAATCATCTCATAAACCAAAAGAATGGCAAAGCCAAGAAGCAGGCTAATTGCTGTTTTGGGGGGAAATGAGGGAGACATGGGCCACTCAATGACAAGAAGACATTCAAGAAATGATCATTAGACTTCTGGGTAAGATGGTGGCATAGTAGCCACGCCAAAGCAGCCTCGGGAGGGAAATAAGCATAAAAGAGCAAAATACACTCTTCTACCAAAAAGTGGAGGTGTATAAGTTATTATCAGCCACAGCAGAGACCCAGAGCTTCCAGCAAGCAGGAAAACAGCCAGAATCCCATCAAGGCCCCTGTGGCCCTGATCTGTGAGCCCACCTAGCCCAGAGCTTCAGGAGCAGAGCCAGGTGACGGGATTTTCCGCTCATATCGGCCTCATCCCAAAGTCAAGAAACCTGAAGCAGAAGATAGCAGGGACCAGCTGAGCAGCTGCTGAGGCAGATCACAAACAGGACCAGCTGAACAGATCAGTACAACTGCAGGCACCCTGCACAGCCTCCTATTCCCCCAACTGCAAACCACCTGAGAACTCATCCCCTGGCCACATGGCATGCAGCACAGCCAATCAGAACACCAGATCTAGCTACTCAAGCAGCCTAACAGAGTCCACAGTACAAAAGAGAGGGATCGAGGTGGGCACTCAGCCTTGGTGAGACTGGAAGCCACCCAAAAGGTAACAGGGCCTGCTTACACAAAGCCAGGTACATAGGCCTGCACTGGAAGTGCTAATCTCACCTTCCATGTCAGAGCAGGTTGTGTGTTAGATTTGATTGATATATTCTTGGTTGGCTTTACCATTCTCAAATAAGCTGTATTTTCATGTTGACTATTATTGCATTTGACATTTCTTGATTTTTAGGGCCACTGTCTTTTTCTCTGTCACTCTTGTGGGCAGGAGCTGAATGGCCCGAGGCTGACCTGGAACCCATTTCAGACCAGAACTCTCAGCCTCTCAGTTGACAGGATTAAAGGGTGTGGGGCAACACACACCTTTAGGGACTTTGGCTTTATTATGTTTGTTTTAATCCCCACTCTTGCATAAATACTCTGTGCTACTTTTGATGTCTATATTGCTCAGTTGAATTTTAGTATTTGCCAATAAATTGCTTCACGCAGCCAACTGGAACACTTGCAAGGCAGGCAAATTCAACACTTAGGGTCACTTCTGCTGTTCCTCTGGGAACAATATGAGCCACACCTGGCACCTAAACTCCTACACTGGACGGATATAAAGTCAGATTTACACATTTAAGAATACTGCAGATAATGAGAACCCAAGCATCAAATTAACTCAAGATGCAAAAATCGGGCTGGAGAGGTGGCTCAGGGGTTAGGGCACTTGCCTGCAAAGCCAAAAGACCCTGGTTCAATTCCCCAGGACCCACATAAGCCAGATGCACAAGGAGGTGCATGCAGCTAGAGTTCATTTGCAGTGGCTGGAGGCCCTAGTGTGCCCATTCTCTCTCTCTCTCTCTCTCTCTCTCTCTCTCTCTCTCTCTCTCTCTGACCCCCCTCAAATAAATAAAAAATAAATGTTTTTTTAAAAAAAAGATGCAAAAATCTCTACATTATAATACAAGAAGCTCAAAAAAATCAAGATAATACAATTCCACCAAAAATTATGAATCCATCAGAAATGACCTCAATGGGACTGATTTAGATGAAAGCCCCAACAAAGTTTTTTTTTTCTTTTTCGTTTTTTCTTTTTTTTGGTTTTTCGAGCCCAGGCTGACCTTGAATTCACTATGTAATCTCAGGGTGGCCTTGGATTCCCAGTGACCCACCTACCTCTGCCTCCCAAGTGCTGGGATTAAAGGTGTGCACAACCATGCCTAGCCCAACAAAGATTCTTTTTTTTAAAAAAAGATTCTATTTTCAAAGAAATCAAAGAAGAAGTCAAAGGAATTGAAGAAAACAAACTTCTGAAAGAATCCCAAGTGAATACAGGATACCAACTTATTAAAAAAGGAGGTCAATACATGACATAAGGAAATAGAAATAATAAAAAAATATGAATCAGAAGTACTAGAAATAGAAAACTCTGTAGAGCCATCAGGGAAATACAAATTACAACTACTTTGAGATTCCATCTCACTTCTGTTAGAATGGCTATTATTGAGAAATCAAATAACAATAAATTCTGGCTAGAATGCAAAAAAGAGGAACCCTTCTACACTGTTGGTGGGAATGTAATCTGGTATACCCACTGTGGGAATCAGTGTGGAGGTTCCTGAGATAGCTAAAAACAGATTTACCCTATGACCCAGCTATAGCACTCCAAGGCATATATCCTAAGGACTCATTGCAGTTCCTTAGAGATACTTGCTCAACCATGTTTATTGCCACTCTATTCACAATAGCTAGGAAATGGAACCAGCCTAGATGTCCCTCAACTGATGAGTGGATAATGAAGATGTGGTACATTTATACAGTGGGGTTTACTCAGTGGTAAAAAAAAAAAAATGAAATTATGAAAATTTCAGGGAAATAGATAGACTTGGAAAGAATTATACTTAGGTAACCCAGGCCCAGAAAGCCAAGTTCTACATGTTCTCTCTCATATGTGGATCCTAGCTACAAATGTTTGGACTTGTGTATGAATTGGAATAAAGCTTGGTAGCAGAGGTGAGTAAGCTAGAAAGGGGCTACAAGGGAGGGAGGAGAAGGAAGGATTTAAAGAAATGGTATTTTATATATGTAAGTAAAAGAACAGATTACTGGAGGTGGAAAGGCCTAAGTGAGGTTAGGAGAAGAGATTGAGTAAAGGAAGGGTAGGAGGAGGGTTAATCAAAATCTAAGAGGATATGAATAATTCATATGGAAACCTACATTTTTGGACAATAGTATAATAGTATATATATATTTAAAATATACATATAATAGTGCATCCAGAAACCATAGAGTGTTACTAGAAAATTTTCAGAGTTGTTGGCCAGGGAGGTCCCTTATGCCCCCCAAACCTTACAGGCTATTACCAAGGCTCTTTTTTTTCCACCAGGAATAGATGGTAAGATGCTATTGCTGATGACTCCATATACTTGGGCTTCAAGGTCACTGAGAAATCTTGTTGGGACTGAGCTGAAAACCTCCTCCATGTAGATCAGCTGACAGAAAGCTGGAAATAACTAATCTGATTGCAGCTCCATGGGAGAAAGAGAAGTCACCAGTGGAGATAAACAACAGTGGATACTCGGCCACCTAGGCCAAAAGAGCCAATAGGTGCAATAGTGGCATGTCTGTTATGGGGGAAACCAAATGCTCTCTACTTGGAATTGAGGCCAACTTTATGAGAGGGAATACATGCCTGATACTGAAAACCTATGACAGGGAAATTCATGAGCCTTAGGGTTGTAACACCTGCTGGTGTCTGGCTAAATGCACATATTATGCTCACCCAACTGCCTGGTAAGCCCTTCTCTTAATGTTCATAACCATAAATATATATTAATGCTACTCTCACTTTTTTTAAAAAAAATTTTATTTATTTATTTTAGAGCGACAGACACAGAGAGAAAGACAGAGGGAGAGAGAGAGAATGGGTGCGCCAGGGCTTCCATCCTCTGCAAACGAACTCCAGACTTGTGCGCCCCCTTGTGCATCTGGCTAATGTGGGACCTGGGGAACCGAGCCTCGAACTGGGGTCCTTAGGCTTCACAGGCAAGCGCTTAACCGCTAAGCCATCTCTCCAACCCTACTCTCAGTTTTAATTAGAGAAGCTTCTCTTTTCAGATGGCGGTGACCTATGGGATGACTCAAAAGGCACCATAGTGCTGAGAAGATGTGACAGGACTGTTCAGCACTGAAACATCTCTATCACACCTTCCAACGTTCAGGGCCCATTGCAGAAGAGGTGGCAGAAAGAATGTAAGAGCCAAAGGATGGATAGGGGTCCTTAGAGTGCAATTTTACAGACACAAAATGGCCTGGATATCCATAACCTCTCAGTGCCTGGCATTACCTACACAAGACCATTATAACAGGAGGAAAAGACATCAAAATGAAAGAGAGACTGGGCTGGGCATGGTGGCACATACCTTTAATCCCAGCACTCAGGAGGCAGAGGTAGGAGGTTCGTTGTAAGTTTGAGGCCAGCCTGAGACTACATAGTGAATTCCAAGTCTGTCTGGGCTAAAGTAAGATCCTACAAACTAAATGGAGAGACTGATTTAGAAGAGGAGAGGATATGATGGAGAGTGGGGTTGTGAAAGGGAAAGTGAGGGGGGAGGGGATTATCATGGTTTATTGTTTATAATTATGGAAGTTGTCAATAATGAAAATAAAGAAAGAAGGGGCTGGAGAGATGGCTTAGCAGTTAATGTGTTTGACTGCAAAGCAATAGAATTCTGGTTCAATTCTCCAGAACTCACATAAGCCAGATGCACAAGTGGGCACATCTGGAGTTCATTTGTAGTGGCTGGAGGCCCTGGTTTGCCTATTTTCTCTTTCTCTCAAATAAATTTATATATATATATATAAAGAAAACTCTGTAGAAAGTCTCACCACTAGAATGGATCAAGGAGAGGACTGAATATCTAAACTAGAAGACCAGATGGCAGATCTAATACAGTCCCACAAAGAGAAAGATAAACTAATAGGAAGGCATAAGTGGAAATTCTGAAGACATTTGGGACACTATGAAGAGATCAAACATAATAATTTAGCATATAGTAGAAGAAAAATTTTACTCCAAAGGCATAGCAGGTAGTTTCAAAAAGTCATAGAAGAAAGCTTTCTCTGTGTAGGGAAAGTGATGCCAATGCAGATACAAGACTCCTTTAGAGTGTCAAACAGACAAAATCAGAAAAAAACCTCTCCTTGCCATATTATAATTAAACTATAAAACACACAAACCAAAGAACATATATTGAAAGCAGTTAGAGAGAAAAATCAAGTCACATACAAAGGCAAACCCATCAGGATTACAGCAGATTACTCAACACAAACTTTAAAATCCAGAAGGGTTTGGAATGATGAAATCCAAGTTCTGAAAGTAAACAACAGTCATCCAAGATTACTTTATCCAGCAAAGCTATCCATCCAAATCGATGGAGAAGTAAAGACATTCCACAATGAAAACAGGCTAAAGGAATATATGAACACTAAGCCAGCTCTATAGAAAAACATACTTGAAGGGATCATTCATTCTGAATAGAAAGAAAAGCACATACATAAGGAAATGGGAAAAAAAACCATATTTAAATAATAGTCAATACAAGAGGGTATAATGCCTGCTGGTGGTTGGCTAAATGCATGCATTATGGATGCTCACCAAATTGCCCAGTAAGCGCTTCTCTTAATGTTCATCATGCTCATATTTTAATGCTGCTCTTACTTTTGCATTACAGAATTTTCTCTTTTCAGATCATGGTGACCTCTGGGATGACAGGAGTGTTCATCACTGAAACATCCCTATTACACCCTCAAAGGCTCAGGGTCCATTGAGAATGAGGAGGAAGAAAGAATGTAAGAGCCAAAGGAAGGGTAGGACTCTTACAGTGCACTCTTCCAGACACAAAATGGTCTGGATATCTGTGACTTCGTAGTCTGGTACTACTTACACAAGTCCATCATACCAGTGTAATGGAAAAGAAGCTGAAAGCTGGACTGATACACTAAGTCACTATAAGAGTTAACTGCTGAGGAGCTGAACTTACCTCTGTCAGTAGCTGAAGGAATCATAAAGAAAGAACTGTCTAGGGGGGACTCAGAGGGACGAAAAGAGGGAAGGACAGTTTAGACTAAAATAGAGTAAAACAGAGCTCATGGTTAGGATGACCCCACTACATGACACATATGCATGTTGATTCATAGGTATGCTTTGAAAAGTTGTTTTGGGGCTGGGTGTGGTGGTGCACGCCTTTAATCCCAGCACTCAGTAGGCAGAGGTAGGAGGATCACTGTGAGTTCAAGGCCACCCTGAGACTCCAGAGTGAATTCCAGGTCAGCCTGAGCTAGAGTGAAACCCTACCTCAAAACACACACACACAGAGAGAGAGGGGGGGGGGGAGTTGTTTTGAAGCATACAGACTGCACAAGCTGACACATCCTGCTTCTGTAAACCAGCTGCCTGCTTGCTCACTCACCCCTCCCCTCAGCTATGAACATTATAAAATGAGAGTAAAATCTCAGTTAAACACTGAAATTACTTTGGGGAGCGATCCCAACTTCAGTCCCCAGGAAATTAACTCCTCTACTTTCACTCATGCTGGTGTTGGAGTGATCTGTTCAGAAAAAGATCTGCAACAATAGGAGGAAAAGATGATGGCATCAAAATAAAAGACTAACAAGGGGGAAGGGGATATGATGAAGAGTAGATTTGTGAAGGGGAAAGTGGAGGGAATTATCTTGGTTTATTGTCTATAATTATGGAAGCTGTCAATAAAAATATTTTTTTATTTTGAAAAATAAAATAAAAATGCTGACATTAAAAAAAGCAAGAAAATGAAATGATCATTAGGTGATTCTTTTTTGAGATGCTGGGAATCCAACTCATGGGATCACCCAGGGCCACACAGATGCTAGGTACATGTTTTGCCACTGAGCTATGTCCTCAGACTGTGGCAATATCATGGAGTGTGCCCCATAAATTAGGTTGCACAGGCTGCTGCCCACCTAGGCACTATTGCCTATTGTTCCTAGGGCCATAATGACATTATGACAGAATGTTAGACAACTAAGCATGAAAGGAAACGATGCCATCTGGAGATGCACTAAGCCAGCAGCACAGTGGTGCATGCCTATGACCTCACCTTTCAGGAGGCTGAGGCAGAAGGATTGCAGATTTGAACACAGTAAGACCTTGTCTCCAACTACCCCTTGCCCCCAATAAACAAAGAAAATAAAAGGAAAAAGAGCCCCTAAACGTGAGATGGATGAAGAAGCTTCTACAGGAGCAGCAACCTGGCATTTTACTTTAAACATTTTTCTTTTCTTCTTTTTTGGATTTTCAAGGTAGAGTCTCATTCTACTCTGGGCTGTCTCAGGGTGGCCTTGAATTCATATATATACATTTGACAGAGAAAGAGGGAAAGAGAGAGAGAGAGAATGGGCATGGCAGGGCCTCTACCCACTGCAAACGAACTCCAGATGCGTGCACCCCCTTGTGCATCTGGCTAATGTGGGTACTGGGGAATTGAACCTGGGTCCTTTGGCTTTGCAGGCAAGTGCTTTAACCACTAAGCCATCTTTCCATTCTTAAATAAAATATTTGCAAGGGCTGAAGAGATGGCTTAGAGGTTAAGGTGTTTGCCTGCAAAGCCAAAGGACCCCAGTTTGAATCCCCAGGACCCACATAAGCCAGATGTATAAAGGTGGCACATGTGTCTGGAGTTCCATTTGCAGGGGCTGGAGGTGCTGCCATGACTATTCTCTATCTCTCTATCTGCCTCTTTTTCTCTCTCATGCCTCTTTCTCTCTCTTATTTTATTTACTTGACGGACAGAAAGAGGCAGATAGAGAAAGAGGGAAGGATAGAGAGAGAAAGAGGGAAAGAATGGGTGTGCTAGGGCCTCTAGCCACTGCAAAGGAACTCCAGACATTTGCACAATGAACTCCAGGTGCATGTGCCACCTTGTGCATCTGGTTTATATGGGTCCTGGGGAGTCAAACCTGGGTCCTTTGGTTTCACAGACAAGTGCCTTAACCTCTAAGTCATCTCTCCAGCCCAATCCTGAAAAATTTTAATAAACACATAAACCAGTAAGACAGTAATTGATTGTCATCATTAAATATGATCCCTGTCCATAGTTACACATGATGTATTTTTGTTTTCAGTCCTAGGGATTGAATTTAGGGCCTGACCACACGTACTAGGCAAAGGTCCTTTCTTCATTCCTTCTTCCTTCCCCCTTTTCCTTCCTCCCCATCCTTCCTTTTTTGTTTAATTTTTAGAAAATATTTTATTCTATTTCATTTGCAAGCAGAATAAGACAGAAGAGACAGACAGACAGACAGACAGACAGACAGACACACACACACACACACACACACACACAGAGAATGGGCATACCAGGGCCTCTACCTGCTGCAAATGAATTCTAGACGCATGTGCCACTTTGTGTGTGTGTTTCACCTGGGACTAGGGAATTGAACCCAGGTCATTAGGCTTTGCAGGCAGGTAGGTACCTTAACCACTGAGCAATCTCTCCAGCCCTTATTTTTGTTTTGTTTGTTTTTGGAGGTAGGTATTACTCTATCCCAGGCTGACCTGGAATTCATTATGCAGTCTTGGAGTGGCCTCAAACTCACGGTGATCCTCTACCTCTGCCTGCTGGGATTAAAGGTGTGCACCACCATGTCCAGCCCTAATTTGCCACTGCTTCTTCTTTTTCTTTTTTTTTTTTCTGAGGCAGGGTCCCCCTCTAGCCCAGGCTGACCTAGAACTTACTCTGTAGCCCAGGCTGGTCTCAAAATCATGGTGACCCTCCTCCCTCAGCCTCCTGAGTGATGGGATCAAAGTTGTGTGCCATCATGCTCAGCCTCCTTCCTTATTTTAAAGTTTTTTATTTTATTATTTATTTATCTATTTTGGTTTTTTCAAAGCAGGGTTTTACTCTAGCTCAGGCTGACCTGGAATTCACTATGTCACCCAGGGTGGCCTCAAACTCATGGTGATTCTCCTGCCTCTGCCTCCTGAGTGCTGGGATTAAAGGCGTGTGCCATCATGCCTGGCTCTTTGATTTTTTTGAGGTAGGGTCTTACTGTAGCCCAGGCTGATCTGGAATTCACTGCATAGTCTCAGGGTGGCCTCAAACTCATGCCAATCCTCCAACCTCTGTCTCTAGAGAGCTAGGATTAGGTAAAAACTACCAGGCCCAGCTAAATTTTTATGTTATTTTTGAAAATTTATTTCTTTGTGTGTGTGTGTGTGTGTGTGTGTGTGTGTGTGTGTGTGTGGTGTCATGCTGGGGTATAATGCCTATCTGGCTTATGTGGGTGGCTTGGAATTGAACCTGGGCCTCAGGTTTTGCAAGAAAGATTTTTTAACTGTTGAGCCATCTCCCCAGCCTCATTCTTTTTGGGGGTTGTATGTAGCCTAGGATGGCCTTTAATTCACAATGTAGTTGATAATGACCTTGGTCTGAAACTTCTGCCCCTGTACACATGAAACTCCTTTAGTTATCTTACATGCCTGTTTGGTGGCTCCCCATTACCTACAATGAAAAAGTGAGACTTGGGGACTTCTGGTTAAGATGGTGGCGTAGGTACCACACCAAAGCAGTCTAGGGGGGAAAAAGACCAAAAAAATTCAGCAAAATACACACTTTAACTAAAATGTGAGGTGTATAGGAAATCAAAATGGCAGAGGAGAAGTAGAAGAGATCCAGAGCCTGCACAGGCCGGCAAAAGTGGCCCTGGCAGCGCACCAGAAAGCCGCCAGACTCGGCTCCAGCCACAGGAAAAGCCAGGTGCGGGAGCTTCCCCTCACACCGCGCTTTCTGCAACTCAGGACACGTGAAGGAAGAGCGGCAGCAAGCAGCGGAGGAGCAGACCGCGAGGTAGAAGAACATGTGGAGCAGTGAGAGAACCAGAGCAGCTGTGGCTCCCTCCCCTCCCCCACTGCCTGAGCCCAGCTCCAGCGAACAGAAGAGCGTCCCAGGACCGGCCACGCCAACTTGAGCCAACAGCGGGACCCAAGCAGGAGCAGAGTCCGGCAGCAACATCAGTGGCTCCGGCACCAGCAGCAGTGGCAGACCCAGCAGCAGCAGCTTCAGAGGCAGCAGTCGCAGATCCAGCAGCAACAGTGGAGGATCCAGCAGTGGCAGCTAAAGCAGCAGCAGCAGCAGTGGACCCAGCAGAGGTGAGAGACCCAGCAGCAGCAGCTTTAGCAGCAGTGGCAACAGATCTAGCAGCAGCAGCTTCAGGAGCAACAGTGGCAGTTCCATCAGCAGGGGTGCCGATATGCAGGGCCACACTTGCCAGGCTCGGTTTGCCCAACAGGAAAAGCCAGTGCCCAGCTCCAGAAATCAGAACAGCAGCTCAACAATCCAGCCAGCAACTTGACTGAGACCAAAATCATGCAAGGTAACTGGATTTGCACCAGGGAAGGGTCTCACTTGGTCACAAACTGACTTGGATCCCTCAACAGACCAGAAATCTGTTTGTTATAACTACTCTTGCATAAATACTTCGTGCTGTTTTTAATTGAATGTGTACAGTGTTTAGTTAAATCTACCTGTATTTTGTTCCACTCAGCCTACTTGAATACTCCCATAGGGAAACTCAACCTCTAGGAACACCTTTGTAGATACTCTGAGAGTCTTAAGAGCCACACCTAACACCTTTAGCTCCTACCCTGAAAATATATAACATCAAATCAATTGACACAGCTAAGAATACCCAGCTAGCTAGAAAATCCAAGCATTAACTTAATCCAAGATGCAAAAATATATATATTATAACACAAGAAACACTAAAAAGCACGACAATATAAATCCACCTAAAAGTATTAATGCATCAGAAAAAACCTCCAGTGAGAACGAGTTAGAGGAAATGCCTGAGAAAGATTTCAAAAGAAAGACTGTAAACGTGTTCAAAGAAGTCAAAGAACAAATCAAAGGAATCAAAGAGGAAATCAAAGAAGATGCAGGACACCAATTTAATGAAATAAAGAAGGCAATATAAGACATAAATAAGGAAATAAAAATAAAGAAAAACCAATGAAAATTGCTAGCAATGAAGAACACAGTTAATGAAATAAAAAACTCTGTAGAAAATCTCACCAGTAGAATAGATGAAGGAGAGGACAGAATATCTAAGCTAGAAGACCAGGTGGCAGATCTAATACAGTCCAACAAAGAGAAAAACAAACTTATAGAAAAGTATGAGTGGGAATTTCAAGATATTCGGGACACTATGAAAAGATCAAATATTAGAATTCAGGGCATAGTAGAAGGAGAAGAATTCCACTCCAAAGGCATAGTAGGCATCTTCAACAAAATCATAGAAGAAAAATTCCCCCAAATTGGGAAAGAGGTGCCAATGCAGATACAGGAAGCCTTTAGAACCCCAGCCAGAAAAAACCTGGAAAGAACCTCTCCTCTCCATATTATAATCAAACTACCAAACACACAAACCAAGGAAAAAATATTGAAAACAGTTAGAAAAATCAAGTTACCTACAAAAGCAAGCCCATTAGGATACAGCAGATTACTCAACACAAACTTTAAAAGCCAGAAGGGCTTGGAGTGATGTATTCCAAGATCTGAAAGATAACAACTGTCAACCAAGGTTACTTTATCCTGCAAAGTTATCCATTCAAATAGACGGAGAAATAAGGACATTCCATGACAAAAGCAGGTTAAAGGAGTATTTGAAGACAAAACCAGCTCTACAGAAAATACTTGATAGGATCCTCCATGCGGAAAAAAAAGGAAAAGCACACATATAAGAAACCTGGAAAAAACAAGCAATACTCAAATACTAGTTAACACAAGAAAGCAAAGGTAGAACTGGAACCACACACACAAAAAAGGCAAACATAAATACACACCTTTCAATAGTATCTCTTAATATCAACGGCCTCAATGCCCCAACGAAAAGACATAGGTTTGCAGACTGGGTTAAAAAGCAGGATCCTACAATTTGTTGTCTCCAAGAAACTCACCTTTCTACAAAGGATAGACATTATCTTAGGGTGAAAGGTTGGAAAACGGTGTTTCAAGCAAATGGGCCTAGAAAACAAGCAGGGGTTGCTATCCTAATATCTGTCAAGGTAGACTTCAGTTCAACGTTGGTCAAGAAAGATAAAGAAGGTCACTTTATATTGATTAAGGGCACATTCCAACAGGAGGACATTACAATCCTAAACATATATGCACCTAACATGGTGGCTCCCAAATTCATCAAACAAACACTATTAGAACTAAGGTCACAGATAACACCAAACACAGTGGTGGTAGGTGACTTTAACACCCCACTCTCATCAATTGACAGGTCATCCCGGGAAAAAATAAACAGAGAGGCATCTGGACTAAATGAGGTCATAGAAGGAATGGACCTAACAGATATATACAGGACATTTCATCCAAAGGCTGCAGAATATTCATTCTTTTCAGCAGCACATGGAACATTCTCTAAAATAGATCATATATTAGGACACCAAGCAAATCTTAACACATTCAAGAAAATTGAAATAATTCCTTGCATTCTATCTGACCACAATGGAATTAAACTACAAATCAGTAGCAAGAAAGTCTATAGAGAATACACAAAATCATGGAAACTAAACAATACAGTACTAAATGATGAATTGGTCAATGAAGAAATCAAGAAGGAAATCAAAAAATTTATAGAGTCAAATGATAATGAGAACACAACATACCAAAATCTCTGGGACACAATGAAGGCAGTTCTAAGAGGTAAAATTTTAGCCTTATGTGCCTATATTAAGAAATTAGAGACTTCCGGTTAAGATGGCGACGTAGGTACCACACCAAAGCAGCCTAGGGGGGGAAAAGACCAGAAAAAAACTCAGCAAAATACACACTTTTACTAAAAAGTGAGGTGTATAGGAAATTGAAGCAGCAGCAGAGAAGTAGAAGAGTTATAGAGCATCCAGAGCCCTCACAGGCGGGAAAAGCGGCTCCTGCTGCTCGGCCAACCGCCGCGGCCACGGCGCAGCAGAAAGCCGCCAGACTTGGCTCGAGCCACAGGAAAAGCCAGGTACGGGATTTTCCCCTCACACCGCACTCTCCGCAACTTGGGAAACGTGAGGGGAGAGCGGCAGCGCGCAACGGAGGAGCAGACCGCAAGGTAGAAGAACACGTGGAGCCGTGAGAGAACTGGAGCAGCTGCAGCTTCCTCCCCTCATCCACCGCCTGAGCCCAGCTCCGGCGAACAGAGCTGCGGCCTGGGACCCGGCCACACCAACTTGGGCTGACAACGGGACCCAAGCAGGAGCAGAGTTCGGCAGCAACATCAGTGGCTCCAGCACTGGTAACAGCGGCCCCAGCAGCACCAGCAGACCCAGGAGTGGCAGCAGCGGCAGACTCGGCAACAGCAGCTTCAGGGGGAGCAGCAGCAGTGGACACAGCAGCAGCAGCTTCAGCAGCAGTGGTGGCTCCAGCAGTGGCAGCTACAGCAGCACCAGAGGCAGCAGCAGCGGCTCAGTTTGCCCCGTAGGAAAAGCAAGTGCCCAGCTCCAGAAATCAGAACAGCAGCCCGACAACCCAGGCAGCAACTTGACTGAGACCAAAATCACCCAAGGTAACTGGGATTGCACCAGGGAAGGGTCTCACTTGGTCACAAGCTGACTTGGACCCCTCAACAGACCAGAAATCTAAACCTCTTTGTTGATAGAGGATCTGGTCATTATAATAACTACTCTTGCATACATACTCGGGGCTGTTTTTGATTGAATGTGTACAGTGTTTAGTTAAATTTTAGAATCTACCTGTATTTTATTCCACTCAGCCTGCTTGAATACTCCTATAGCAGGGAAACTCAACCCCTAAGAACATCTTTGTAGATACTCTGAGAGTCTTATGAGCCACACCTAACACCTTAAGGTCCTAACCTGAAAATATATTACATCAAATCAATTGATACAGCTAAGAATACACAGCTAGCTAGAAAATCCAAGCATTAACTTAATCCAACATGCAAAAATATATACATTATAACACAAGAAACACTAAACAGCAAGACGATATAAATCCACCTAAAAGTATTAATGCATCAGAAATGTCCTCCAGTGAGAAAGAGTTAGAGGAAATGCCTGAGAAAGAGTTCAAAAGAATAATTATAAATATGTTCAAGGAGGTCAAAGAACACATGAAAACAATCAAAGAAGAAATCAAAGAGGAAATCAAAGGAATCAAAGAAGAGGCAGGACACCAATTTAATGAAATAAAGAAGGCAATACAAGACATAAATAGGGAAATAGAAATAATAAAGAAAAACCAGTCAGAATTACTAGCAATGAAGAACACAGTTAATGAAATAAAAAAACTCTGTAGAAAATCTCACCAGTAGGATGGATGAGGGAGAGGACAGAATATCTAAGCTAGAAGACCAGGTGGCAGACCTAATGCAGTCCAACAAAGAGAAAGACAAACTTATAGAAAAGTATGAGTGGGAATTTCAAGATATTCGGGACACTATGAAAAGATCCAATATAAGAATTCAGGGCATAGTAGAAGGAGAAGAACTCCACTCCAGAGGCATAGTAGGCATCTTCAACAAAATCATAGAGGAAAATTTCCCCCAAATTGGGAAAGAGGTGCCAATACAGATACAGGAAGCCTTTAGAACCCCAGCCAGACAAAACCCAGAAAGAACCTCTCCTCGCCATATTATAATCAAACTTCCAAAAAACACACCAAAGAAAAAATATTGAAAGCAGTTAGAGAGAAAAATCAAGTTACCTACAAAAGCAAGCACATCAGGATTACAGCAGATTATTCAACACAAACTTTTAAACCCAGAAGGGCTTGGAGTGATATATTCCAAGTTCTGAAAGATAACAATTGTCAACCAAGGTTACTTTATCCTGCAAAGTTATGCATTCTAATAGATGGAGAAATAAGGACATTCCATGACAAAAGCAGGTTCAAGGAGTATTTGAAGACAAAAACCAGCTCTACAGAAAATACTTGATAGAATCCTCCATGCTGAACAAAAGGAAAAGCACACATATAAGGAACCTAGAAAAAACAAGCTATACTCAAATACCAGTTAACAGAAGAGAGCACAGGTAGAACCAGAAACACACACACACACACACAAAAATGGCAAACATAAATACACACCTTTCAATAATATCTCTTAATATCAATGGCCTCAATGCCCCAACGAAAAGACATAGATTTGCAGACTGGGTTAAAAAGCAGGATCCTACAATTTGTTGTCTCCAAGAAACTCAGCTTTCTACAAAGGATAGACATTATCTTAGGGTGGAAGGTTGGAAGACGGTGTTTCAAGCCAATGGGCCTAGAAAACAAGCAGGGGTTGCTATCCTAATATCAGACAGGGTAGACTTTAGTCCGACGTTAGTCAAGAAAGATAAGGAAGGTCACTTTATATTGATTAAGGGCACACTCCAACAGGAGGACATTACAATCCTAAACATATATGCACCTAACATCGGGGCTCCCAAATTCGTCAAACAAACACTATTAGAACTAAGGTCACAGGTAACACCAAACACAGTGGTGGTAGGTGACTTTAACACCCCACTCTCATCAATTGACAGGTCATCCAGGGAAAGAATAAACAGAGAGGCATCTGGACTAAATGAGGTCATAGAAGGAATGGACCTAACAGATATATACAGGACATTTCATCCAAAGGCTGCAGAATATTCATTCTTTTCAGCAGCACATGGAACATTCTCTAAAATAGACCATATATTAGGACACAAAGCAAATCTTAACAAATTCAGGAAAATTGAAATATTCCATGCATTCTATCTGACCACAATGGAATTAAACTACAAATCAGTAGCAAGAAAGGCTATAGAGAATACACAAAATCATGGAAACTAAACAATAAACTACTAAATGATGAGTGGGTCAATGAAGAAATCAAGAAGGAAATCAAAAAATTTATAGAATCAAATGATAATGAGAACACAACATATCAAAATCTCTGGGACACAATGAAGGCAGTTCTAAGAGGTAAATTTATAGCCTTAAGTGCCTATATTAAGAAATTAGAAAGGTCGCAAGTAAACGACCTAATGCTTCGCCTTAAAGCCTTGGAAAAAGAAAAACAAGGCAAACCAAAAATCAGTAGATGGGAAGAAATAGTAAAGATTAGGGCAGAAATTAATGAAATAGAAACAAAAAGAACAATCCAAAGAATTAATGAAACAAAGAGTTGGTTCTTTGAAAGGATAAAGAAGATTGATAAACCCTTAGCAAATCTGACCAAAAGAAAGAGAGAAGAGACACAAACTAATAAAGTCAGAGATGTACAAGGTAACATCACAACAGATTCCAGAGAAATTCAAAAAATCATAGGGACATACTATAAAAGCATATACTCCACAAAGTATGAAAATCTGAAAGAAATGGATGATTTCCTTGATCTATATCACCTAAATTAAATCAAAATGAGATTAATCACTTAAATAGACCTATAACAAACATGGAGATCCGAACAGTTATCAATAATCTTTCAACTAAAAGAAGCCCAGGCCCGGATGGATTCACTGCTGAATTTTACCAGACTTTTAAGGAAGAGCTAACACCATTGCTTCTTAAGCTTTTCCAGGAAATAGAAAAAGAAGGAATTCTACCAAACTCCTTTTATGAGGCCAGCATCACTCTGATACCAAAACCAGGCAAAGATAGAACAAAAAAAGAAAATTACAGACCAATCTCCCTCATGAACATAGATGCAAAAATTCTCAACAAAATATTGGCAAACAGAATACAAGAGTATATCAAAAAGATCATTCACCCTGACCAAGTAGGCTTTATCCCAGAGATGCAGGGATGGTTCAACATATGCAAATCTATAAATGTAATACATTACATAAATGGGTTGAAGGACAAAAGTCACATGATCATCTCATTAGACGCAGAGAAAGCATTTGACAAAATCCAACATCCCTTTATGATAAAAGTCCTACAGAGACTGGGAATAGAAGGAACATATCTCAATATAATAAAAGCTATTTATAACAAGCCTACATCAACATATTACTAAATGGGGAAAAACTGGAAGTTTTTCCACTAAAATCAGGAACAAGACAAGGGTGTCCACTGTCCCCACTTCTATTTAATATAGTTTTGGAAGTCTTAGCCATAGCAATAAGGCAAGAGACACACATAAAATGGATACAAATTGGAAAGGAAGAAATCAAGTTATCATTATTTGCAGATGACATGATTCTATACATAAAGGACCCTAAAGACTCTACTAGCAAGCTGTTAGAGCTGATCAAAACCTACAGCAATGTAGCAGGATACAAAATAAATACACAGAAATCAGTAGCCTTCATATATGCTACCAACAAACACACAGAGGATGAAATCAGAGAATCACTCCCATTCACAATTGCATCAAAAAAAATAAAGTACCTTGGAATAAACCTAACCAAGGAAGTAAAGAATCTATACAATGAGAACTTTAAAACACTCAAGCGAGAAATTGCAGAAGATACTAGAAAGTGGAGAAACATCCCTAATTACTGTATTGAAAGAATCAATATCGTGAAAATGGCAATCTTACCTAAAGCAATCTACACATTTAATGCAATCCCTATCAAAATTACAAAGGCTTTCTTCATGGAAATAGAAAAAACAACCCAAAAATTCATTTGGAATCACAAAAAACCTCGAATATCTAAAATAATACTGAGCAACAAAAATGAGGCTGGTGGTATCACCATACCTGATTTTAACCTATACTACAGAGCCATAGTAACAAAAACAGCATGGTACTGGCACAAAAACAGACATGTAGATCAGTGGAACAGAATAGAGGACCCAGATGTAAGCCCAAGTAGCTATAGCCACCTGATATTCGATAAAAATGCCAAAAATACTCATTGGAGAAGAGACAGCCTCTTCAGCAAATGGTGTTTTGAAAACTGGATATATATCTGCAGAAGGATGAAAATAGATTCTTCTCTCTCGCCATGCACAAGAATTAAGTCCAAATGGATTAAAGACCTTAACATCAGACCGGAAACTTTGAAACTGCTAGAGGAAAAAGTAGGGGAAACCCTTCAATATATTGGTCTTGGCAAAGATTTTCTGAATACAACCCCAATTGCTCAGGCAATAAAACCACAGATTAACCACTGGGACCTAATGAAATTACAAAGATTTTGCACCGCAAAGGACACAGTGAAAAAAGCAAAGAGGCAACCTACAGAATGGGAAAAAATCTTCGCCAGCTATATATCTGATAGAGGATTAATATCTAGGATATACAAAGAACTCAAAAAGTTAAGTAATAAGGAATCAAACAAGCCAATCAAAAAATGGGCTATGGAGCTAAATAGAGCATTCTCAAAGGAAGAAATACGAATGGCATATAAGCATCTAAAAAAATGTTCTACGTCACTAGTCATCTGGGAAATGCAGATTAAAACTACATTGAGATTCCATCTCACTCCTGTCAGATTGGCCACCATCATGAAAACAAATGATCATAAATGTTGGCGGGGATGTGGAAAAAAAGGAACCCTTCTGCACTGCTGGTGGGAATGCAATCTGGTCCAGCCATTGTGGAAAACAGTGTGGAGGTTCCTAAAACAGCTATAGATTGATCTACCATATGACCCAGCTATAGCACTCCTAGGCATATATCCAAAGGAGTTATCTCATTTCCTTAGAAGTACATGCTCAACCATGTTTATTGCTGCTCAATTTATAATAGCTGGGAAATGGAATCAGCCTATATGTCCCTCAACAGATGAGTGGATAATGAAGATGTGGCACATTTATACAGTGGAGTTCTACTCAGCGGTAAAGAAAAATGACGTTATGAAATTTGCAGAAAAATGGATGGACCTGGAAAGTATTATACTAAGTGAGGTAACCCAGGTCCAGAAAGCCAAGCACCACATGTTCTCTCTCATATGTGGATCCTAGCTACAGATGACTGGGCTTCTGTGTGAGAATGAAAATACTTAGTAGCAGAGGCCAGTAACTTGAAAAGGAGACATAAACGGTAGAGAAAGGAAGGGGGGAGGATACTTAATAGGTTGATATTGTATATATGTAATTACAATGATTGTAATGGGGAGGTAATATGATGGAGAATGGAATTTCAAATGCGAAAGTGTGGCGGTGGGGTGGGAGGGAATTACCATGGGATATATTTTATAATCATGGAAAATGTTAATAAAAATTAAAAAAAAAGAAAAAGAAAAAGGGTCCCTGGATGATGGAAAACAGACACTTTCATTTCACCTTTATACTGTGAGCAGGAAATAAAATTCTGTCATATTTAAAAAAAAAAAAGAAATTAGAAAATTGCAAGTAAACAACCTAATGCTTTACCTTAAAGCCTTGGTAAAAGAAGAACAAGGAGTTCCGATTAAGATGGCGGCGTAGGTATCACGCCAAAGTAGCCTAGGGGGAAAAAAGACTAAAAAAACTCAGCAAAATACACGCTTTTACTAAAAAGTGAGGTGTATAGGAAATTGAGGCAGCAGCGGAGAAGTAGAAGAGTTATAGAGCATCCAGAGCCCGCACAGGCGGGAAAAGCGTCTCCAGCGGCTCAGGCAGCTCGGCCAAACGCCGCAGCCGCAGCGCAGCAGAAAACCGCCAGACCAGCTCGAGCCGCAGGAGAAGCCAGGTGCGGGATTTTCCCCTCACACTGCGCTCTCCGCAACTCGGGAAACGTGAGGGGAGAGCGGCAGCGAGCAGGGGACGAGAAGACCGCGAGGTAGAACACGTGGAGCAGCGAGACAACCAGAGCAGCCGCGGCTCCCTCCCCTTCCCCACTGCCTGAGCCCAGCTCCAGCGAACAGAGCAGCGGCCCGGGACCCAGCCACGCCAACTTGGGCTGACAGCGGGACCCAAGCAGGAGCAGAGTTCGGCAGCAACTTCAGTGGCTCCAGCACCAGTACCAGCGGCCCCAGCAGCAGCGGACCCAGGAGCGGCAGCGGCGGCAGATCCCGCAGCAGCAGCTTCGGGGGGAGCAGCGGCGGTGGTCACGGCAGCAGCAGCTTCAGCAGTGGTGGTGGCTCCGGTGGTGGCAGCTATGGGAGCAGCAGAGGCAGCAGCAGTGGCTCGGTTTGCCCCGTAGGAAAAGCAAGTGCCCAGCTCCAGAAATCAGAACAGCAGCCCGACGACCCAGGCAGCAACTTGACTGAGACCAAAATCACCCAAGGTAACTGAGATTGCACCGGGGAAGGGTCTCACTTGATCACAAGCTGACTTGGATCCCTCAACAGACCAGAAATCTAAACCTCTTTGTTGATAGAAGATCTGGTCACTATAATGACTACTCTTGCATACATACTCAGGGCTGTTTTTGACTGAATGTGTACAGTGTTTAGTTAAATTTTAGAATCTACCTGTATTTTATTCCACTCAGCCTGCTTGAATACTCCTATAGCAGGGAATCTCAACCCCTAAGAACATCTTTATAGATACTCTGAGAGTCGTAAGAGCCACACCTAATACCTTAAGGTCCTACCCTGAAAATATATTACATCAAATCAATTGATACTAGCTAGAAAATCCAAGCATTAACTTAATCCAAGATGCAAAAATATATACATTATAACACGAGAAACACTAAAAAGCAAGATGATATAAATCCACCTAAAAGTATTAATGCATCAGAAATGTCCTCCAGAGAGAAAGAGTTAGAGGAAATGCCTGAGAAAGAGTTCAAAAGAATAATTATAAATATGTTCAAAGAGGTCAAAGAACACATGAAAACAATCAAGGAAGAAATCAAAGAGGAAATCAAAGGAATCAAAGAAGAGGCAGGACACCAATTTAATGAAATAAAGAAGGCAATACAAGACATAAATAGGGAAATAGAAATAATGAAGAAAAACCAGTCAGAATTACTAGCAATGAAGAACACAGTTAATGAAATAAAAAACTCTGTAGAAAATCTCACCAGTAGGATGGATGAGGGAGAGGACAGAATATCTAAGCTAGAAGACCAGGTGGCAGACCTAATGCAGTCCAACAAAGAGAAAGACAAACTTATAGAAAAGTATGAGTGGGAATTTCAAGATATTTGGGACACTATGAAAAGATCCAATATAAGAATTCAGGGCATAGTAGAAGGAGAAGAACTCTACTCCGGAGGCATAGTAGGCATCTTCAACAAAATCATAGAGGAAAATTTCCCCCAAATTGGGAAAGAGGTGCCAATACAGATACAGGAAGCCTTTAGAACCCCAGCCAGACAAAACCCAGAAAGAACCTCCCCTCGCCATATTATAATCAAACTTCCAAACACACAAACCAAAGAAAAATTATTGAAAGCAGTTAGAGAGAAATATCAAGTTACCTACAAAAGCAAGCCCATCAGGATTACAGCAGATTATTCAACACAAACTTTTAAAGCCAGAAGGGCTTGGAGTGATATATTCCAAGTTCTGAAAGATAACAACTGTCAACCAAGTTACTCTATCCTGCAAAGTTATCCATTCAAATAGATGGAGAAATAAAGACATTCCATTACAAAAGGAGGTTAAAGGAGTATTTGAAGACAAAACCAGCTCTACAGAAAATACTTGATAGAATCCTCCATGCTGAACAAAAGGAAAAGCACACATATAAGGAACCTAGAAAAAACAAGCTATACTCAAATACCAGTTAACAGAAGAGAGCACAGGTAGAACCAGTAACACACACACACACACACAAAAATGGCAAACATAAATACACACCTTTCAATAATATCTCTTAATATCAACGATCTCAATGCTCCAACGAAAAGACATAGATTTTCAGACTGGGTTAAAAAGCAGGAGCCTACAATTTGTTGTCTCCAAGAAATTCACCTTTCTACAAAGGATAGACATTATCTTTGGGTGAAAGGTTGGAAGACGGTGTTTCAAGCAAATGGGCCTAGAAAACAAGCAGGGGTTGCTATCCTAATATCAGACAGGGTAGACTTTAGTCCGACGTTAGTCAAGAAAGATAAGGAAGGTCACTTTATATTGATTAAGGGCACACTCCAACAGGAGGACATTACAATCCTAAACATATATGCACCTAACATCGGGGCTCCCAAATTCGTCAAACAAACACTATTAGAACTAAGGTCACAGATAACACCAAACACAGTGGTGGTGGGTGACTTTAACACCCCACTGTCATCAATTGACAGGTCATCCAGGGAAAGAATAAACAGAGAGGCATCTGGACTAAATGAGGTCATAGAAGGAATGGACCTAACAGATATATACAGGACATTTCATCCAAAGGCTGCAGAATATACATTCTTTTCAGCAGCACATGGAACATTCTCTAAAATAGACCATATATTAGGACATAAAGCAAATCTTAACAAATTCAGGAAAATTGAAATAATTCCTTGCATTCTATCTGACCACAATGGAATTAAACTACAAATCAGTAGCAAGAAAGTCTATAGAGTATACACAAAATCATGGAAACTAAACAATAAACTACTAAATGATGAGTGGGTCAATGAAGAAATCAAAAAGGAAATCAAAAAATTTATAGAGTCAAATGATAATGAGAACACAACATACCAAAATTTCTGGGATGCAATGAAGGCAGTTCTAAGAGGTAAATTTATAGCCTTAAGTGCCTATATTAAGAAATTAGAAAGGTCGCAAGTAAACGACCTAATGCTTCGCCTTAAAGCCTTGGAAAAAGAAGAACAAGGCAAACCAAAAATTAGTAGACGGGAAGAAATAATAAAGATTAGGGCAGAAAATAATGAAATAGAAACAAAAAGAACAATCCAAAGAAGTAATGAAACAAATAGTTGGTTCTTTGAAAGGATAAACAAGATTGATAAACCCTTAGCAAATCTGACCAAAAGAAAGAGAGAAGAGACACAAATTAGTAAAATCAGAGATGAACAAGGCAACATCACAACAGATTCCAGAGAAATTCAAAAAATCATAGGGACATAGTACAAAAGCATATACTCCACAAAGTATGAAAATCTGAAAGAAATGGATGATTTCCTTGATCTATATGACCTACCTAAATTAAATCAAAATGAGATTAATCACTTAAATAGACCTATAACAAACATGGAGATCCGAACAGTTATCAATAATCTCCCAACTAAAAAAAGCCCAGGCCCGGATGGATTCACTGCTGAATTTTACCAGACTTTTAAGGAAGAGCTAACACCATTGCTTCTTAAGCTTTTCCAGGAAATAGAAAAAGAAGGAATTCTACCAAACTCCTTCTATGAGGCCAGCATCACCCTGATACCAAAACCAGGCAAAGATAGAACAAAAAAAGAAAATTACAGACCAATCTCCCTCATGAACATAGATGCAAAAATTCTCAACAAAATATTGGCAAACAGAATACAAGAGTATATCAAAAAGATCATTCACCCTGACCAAGTAGGCTTTATCCCAGAGATGCAGGGATGGTTCAACATACGCAAATCTATAAATGTAATACATTACATAAACGGGTTGAAGGACAAAAATCACATGATCATCTCATTAGATGCAGAGAAAGCATTTGACAAAATCCAACATCCCTTCATGATAAAAGTCCTACAGAGACTGGGAATAGAAGGAACATATCTCAATATAATAAAGGCTATTTATGACAAGCCTACAGCCAACATATTACTAAATGGGGAAAAACTGGAAGCTTTTCCACTAAAATCAGGAACAAGACAAGGGTGTCCACTGTCCCCACTTCTATTTAATATAGTTTTGGAAGTCTTAGCCATAGCAATAAGGCAAGAGACACACATAAAAGGGATACAAATTGGAAAGGAAGAAATCAAGTTATCATTATTTGCAGATGACATGATTCTATACATAAAGGACCCTAAAGACTCTACTAGCAAGCTGTTAGAGCTGATCAAAACCTACAGCAATGTAGCAGGATACAAAATAAATACACAGAAATCAGTAGCCTTCATATATGCTAACAACAAACACACAGAGGATGAAATCAGAGAATCACTCCCATTCACAATTGCATCAAAAAAAATAAAGTACCTTGGAATAAACCTAACCAAGGAAGTAAAGAATCTATACAATGAGAACTTTAAAACACTCAAGCGAGAAATTGCAGAAGACACTAGAAAGTGGAGAAACATCCCTTGTTCCTGGATTGGAAGAATCAATATTGTGAAAATGGCAATCTTACCTAAAGCAATCTACACATTTAATGCAATCCCTATCAAAATTCCAAAGGCTTTCTTCATGGAAATAGAAAAAACAATCCAAAAATTCATTTGGAATCACAAAAAACCTCAAATATCTAAAATAATACTGAGCAACAAAAAAGAGGCTGGTGGTATCACCATACCTGATTTTAACCTATACTACAGAGCCATAGTAACAAAAACAGCATGGTACTGGCACAAAAACAGACATGTAGATCAGTGGAACAGAATAGAGGACCCAGATGTAAGCCCAAGTAGCTATAGCCACCTGATATTCGATAAAAATGCCAAAAATACTCATTGGAGAAGAGACAGCCTCTTCAGCAAATGGTGTTTTGAAAACTGGATAAATATCTGCAGAAGGATGAAAATAGATTCTTCTCTCTCGCCATGCACAAGAATTAAGTCCAAATGGATTAAAGACCTTAACATCAGACCGGAAACTTTGAAACTGCTAGAGGAAAAAGTAGGGGAAACCCTTCAACATATTGGTCTTGGCAAAGACTTTCTGAATACAACCCCAATTGCTCAGGCAATAAAACCACAGATTAATCACTGGGACCTAATGAAATTACAAAGATTTTGCACCGCAAAGGACACAGTGAAAAAAGCAAAGAGGCAACCTACAGAATGGGAAAAAATCTTCGCCAGCTATATATCTGATAGAGGATTAATAACTAGGATATACAAAGAACTCAAAAAGTTAAATAATAAGGAATCAAACAAGCCAATCAAAAAATGGGCTATGGAGCTAAATAGAGAGTTCTCAAAGGAAGAAATACGAATGGCATATAAGCATCTAAAAAAATGTTCTACGTCACTAGTCATCAGGGAAATGCAGATTAAAACCACATTGAGATTCCATCTCACTCCTGTCAGATTGGCCACCATCATGAAAACAAATGATCATAAATGTTGGCGGGGATGTGGAAAAAAAGGAACCCTTCTTCACTGCTGGTGGGAATGCAATCTGGTCCAGCCATTGTGGAAAACAGTGTGGAGGTTCCTAAAACAGCTAGAGATTGATTTACCATATGATCCAGCTATCGCGCTCCTAGGCATATATCCAAAGGACTCATCTCATTTCCTTAGAAGTACATGCTCAACCATGTTTATTGCTGCTCAATTTATAATAGCTGGGAAATGGAACCAGCCTAGATGTCCCTCAACAGATGAGTGGATAATGAAGATGTGGTACATTTATACAATGGAGTTCCACTCAGCGGTAAAGAAAAATGAAGCTATGAAATTTGCAGAAAAATGGATGGACCTGGATAGTATTATACTAAGTCAGGTAACCCAGGCCCAGAAAGCCAAGCGCCACATGTTCTCTCTCATATGTGGATCCTAGCTACAGATGACTGGGCTTCTGCGTGAGAATGAAAATACTTAGTAGCAGAGGCCAGTAAGTTGAAAAAGAGACATAAAGGGTGGAGAAAGGAAGGGAGGAGGATACTTAATAGGTTGATATTGTATATATGTAATTACAATGATTGTAATGGGGAGGTAATATGATGGAGAATGGAATTTCAAACGGGAAAGTGTGGGGGTGGGGAGGGAGGGAATTACCATGGGATATATTTTATAATCATGAAAAATGTTAATAAAAATTAAAAAAAAAAAGAAGAACAAGGAAAAAAAGAGTAGATGGGAAGAAATAATAAAGATTAGGGCAGAAATTAAGAAATAGAAACAACAACAACAACAAAAAACAATCCAAAGAATTAATGAAACAAAAGTTGGTTCTTTGAAAGGATAAACAAGATTGATAAACCCTTAGCAAATCTGACCAAAAGAAAGAGAGAAGAGACACAAACTAATAAAATCAGAGATGAACAAGGTAACATCACAACAGATTCCAGAGAAATTCAAAAAATCATAGGGACATACTATAAAAGCATATACTCCACAAAGTATGAAAATCTGACAGAAATAGATGCTTTCCTTGATTTATATGACCTACCTAAATTAAATCAACATGAGATTAATCACTTAAATAGACCTATAACAAACATGGAGATCCAAACAGTTATCAATAATCTCCCAACTAAAAAAAGCCCAGGCCCAGATGGATTCACTGCTGAATTTTACCAGACCTTTAAAGAAGAGCTAGCACCATTCCTTCTTAAGCTTTTCCAGGAAATAGAAAAAGAAGGAATTCTACCAAACTCCTTTTATGAGGCCAGCATCACCCTGATACCAGAACCAGGCAAAGATAGAACAAAAAAAGAAAATTACAGACCAATCTCCCTCATGAACATAGATGCAAAAATTCTCAACAAAATATTGGCAAACAGAATACAAGAGTATATCAAAAAGATCATTCACCCTGACCAAGTAGGCTTTATCCCAGAGATGCAGGGATGGTTCAACATACGCAAATCTACATATGTAATACATTACATAAATGGGTTGAAGGACAAAAATCACATGATCATCTCATTAGATGCAGAGAAAGCATTTGACAAAATCCAACATCCCTTCATGATAAAAGTCCTACAGAGACTGGGAATAGAAGGAACATATCTCAATATAATAAAGGCTATTTATGACAAGCCTACAGCCAACATATTACTAAATGGGGAAAAACTGGAAGCTTTTCCACTAAAATCAGGAACAAGACAAGGGTGTCCACTGTCCCCACTTCTATTTAATATAGTTTTGGAAGTCTTAGCCATAGCAATAAGGCAAGAGACACACATAAAAGGGATACAAATTGGAAAGGAAGGAATCAAGTTATCATTATTTGCAGATGATATGATTCTATACATAAAGGACCCTAAAGACTCTACTAGCAAGCTGTTAGAGCTGATCAAAACCTACAGCCATGTAGCAGGATACAAAGTAAATACACAGGAATCAGTAGCCTTCATATATGCTAACAACAAACACACAGAGGATGAAATCAGAGAATCACTCCCATTCACAATTGCATCAAAAAAAATAAAGTACCTTGGAATAAACCTAACCAAGGAAGTAAAGAATCTATACAATGAGAACTTTAAAACACTCAAGCGAGAAATTGCAGAAGACACTAGAAAGTGGAGAAACATCCCTTGTTCCTGGATTGGAAGAATCAATATCGTGAAAATGGCAATCTTACCTAAAGCAATCTACACATTTAATGCAATCCCTATCAAAATTCCAAAGGCTTTCTTCATGGAAATAGAAAAAACAATCCAAAAATTCATTTGGAATCACAAAAAACCTCAAATATCTAAAATAATACTGAGCAACAAAAAAGAGGCTGGTGGTATCACCATACCTGATTTTAACCTATACTACAGAGCCATAGTAACAAAAACAGCATGGTACTGGCACAAAAACAGACATGTAGATCAGTGGAACAGAATAGAGGACCCAGATGTAAGCCCAAGTAGCTATAGCCACCTGATATTCGATAAAATGCCAAAAATACTCATTGGAGAAGAGACAGCCTCTTCAGCAAATGGTGTTGGGAAAACTGGATAAATATCTGCAGAAGGATGAAAATAGATTCTTCTCTCTCGCCATGCACAAGAATTAAGTCCAAATGATTAAAGACCCTTAACATCAGACCGGAAACTCTGAAACTGCTAGAGGAAAAAGTAGGGGAAACCCTTCAACATAGTGGTCTTGGCAAAGACTTTCTGAATACAACCCCAATTGCTCAGGCAATAAAACCACAGATTAATCACTGGGACCTAATGAAATTACAAAGATTTTGCACCGCAAAGGACACAGTGAAAAAAGCAAAGAGGCAACCTACAGAATGGGAAAAAATCTTCGCCAGCTATATATCTGATAGAGGATTAATAACTAGGATATACAAAGAACTCAAAAAGTTAAATAATAAGGAATCAAACAAGCCAATCAAAAAATGGGCTATGGAGCTGAATAGAGAGTTCTCAAAGGAAGAAATACGAATGGCATATAAGCATCTAAAAAATGTTCTACGTCACTAGTCATCAGGGAAATGCAGATTAAAACCACATTGAGATTCCATCTCACTCCTGTCAGATTGGCCACCATCATGAAAACAAATGATCATAAATGTTGGCGGGGATGTGGAAAAAAAGGAACCCTTCTTCACTGCTGGTGGGAATGCAATCTGGTCCAGCCATTGTGGAAAACAGTGTGGAGGTTCCTAAAACAGCTAGAGATTGATTTACCATATGATCCAGCTATCGCGCTCCTAGGCATATATCCAAAGGACTCATCTCATTTCCTTAGAAGTACAGTGCTCGAGCCATGTTTATTGCTGCTCAATTTATAATAGCTGGGAAATGGAACCAGCCTAGATGTCCCTCAACAGATGAGTGGATAATGAAGATGTGGTACATTTATACAATGGAGTTCCACTCAGCGGTAAAGAAAAATGAAGCTATGAAATTTGCAGAAAAATGGATGGACCTGGATAGTATTATACTAAGTCAGGTAACCCAGGCCCAGAAAGCCAAGCGCCACATGTTCTCTCTCATATGTGGATCCTAGCTACAGATGACTGGGCTTCTGCGTGAGAATGAAAATACTTAGTAGCAGAGGCCAGTAAGTTGAAAAAGAGACATAAAGGGTGGAGAAAGGAAGGGAGGAGGATACTTAATAGGTTGATATTGTATATATGTAATTACAATGATTGTAATGGGGAGGTAATATGATGGAGAATGGAATTTCAAACGGGAAAGTGTGGGGGTGGGGAGGGAGGGAATTACCATGGGATATATTTTATAATCATGAAAAATGTTAATAAAAATTAAAAAAAAAAAGAAGAACAAGGAAAAAAAGACTAGATGGGAAGAAATAATAAAGATTAGGGCAGAAATTAAGAAATAGAAACAACAACAACAACAAAAAACAATCCAAAGAATTAATGAAACAAAAGTTGGTTCTTTGAAAGGATAAACAAGATTGATAAACCCTTAGCAAATCTGACCAAAAGAAAGAGAGAAGAGACACAAACTAATAAAATCAGAGATGAACAAGGTAACATCACAACAGATTCCAGAGAAATTCAAAAAATCATAGGGACATACTATAAAAGCATATACTCCACAAAGTATGAAAATCTGACAGAAATAGATGCTTTCCTTGATTTATATGACCTACCTAAATTAAATCAACATGAGATTAATCACTTAAATAGACCTATAACAAACATGGAGATCCAAACAGTTATCAATAATCTCCCAACTAAAAAAAGCCCAGGCCCAGATGGATTCACTGCTGAATTTTACCAGACCTTTAAAGAAGAGCTAGCACCATTCCTTCTTAAGCTTTTCCAGGAAATAGAAAAAGAAGGAATTCTACCAAACTCCTTTTATGAGGCCAGCATCACCCTGATACCAGAACCAGGCAAAGATAGAACAAAAAAAGAAAATTACAGACCAATCTCCCTCATGAACATAGATGCAAAAATTCTCAACAAAATATTGGCAAACAGAATACAAGAGTATATCAAAAAGATCATTCATCCTGACCAAGTAGGCTTTATCCCAAAGATGCAGGGATGGTTCAATATATGCATATCTACATATGTAATACATTATATAAATGGGTTGAAGGACAAAAATCACATGATCATCTCATTAGATGCAGAGAAAGCATTTGACAAAATCCAACATCCCTTCATGATAAAAGTCCTACAGAGACTGGGAATAGAAGGAACATATCTCAATATAATAAAAGCTATTTATAACAAGCCTACAGCCAACATATGACTAAATGGGGAAAAACTGGAAGTTTTTCCACTAAAATCAGGAACAAGACAAGGGTGTCCACTGTCCCCACTTTTATTTAATATAGTTTTGGAAGTCTTAGCCATAGCAATAAGGCAAGAGACACACATAAAAGGGATATAAATTGGAAAGGAAGGGATCAAGTTATCATTATTTGCAGATGATATGATTCTATACATAAAGGACCCTAAAGACTCTACTAGCAAGCTGTTAGAGCTGATCAAAACCTACAGCCATGTAGCAGGATACAAAGTAAATACACAGGGACCAGTAACCTTCATATATGCTAACAACACACACACAGAGGATGTAATCATAGAATCACTCCCATTCACAATTGCATCAAAAAAAAAATAAATAAAGTACCTTGGAATAAACCTAACCAAGGAAGTAAACAATCTCTACAAAAAAAAATAAATCAATTAAAAAAAAAAAGAATCTCTACAATGAGAACTTTAAAGTACTCAAGCGAGAAATTGAAGAATACTCTAGATAGTGGAGAAACATCCTTTGTTCCTGGATTGGAAGAATCAATATTGTGAAAATGGCAATCTCACCAAAAGCAATCTACACATTTAATGCCATCCCTATCAAAATTCCAAAAGGATTGTTCATGGAAATAGAAAAAAACAATTCAAAAATTCATTTGAAATCACAAAAATCCTCAAATATCTAAAATAATACTGAGCAACAAAAATAAGGCTGGTGGTATCACCATACCTGATTTTAACCTATACTACAGAGCCATAGTAACAAAAACAGTGTGGTACTGGCACAAAAACAGATATGTAGATCAGTGGAACAGAATAGAGGACCCAGATGTAAGCCCAAGTAGCTGTAGACACCTGATATTATGAAATGCCAAAAATACTCATTGGAGAAAAGACAGCCTCTTCAGCAAATGGTGTTGGGAAAACTGGATATATGTCTGCAGAAGGATTAAAATAGATTCTTCTCTCTCGCCATGCACAAGAATTAAGTCCAAATGATTAAAGACCCTAACATCAGACCTGAAACTCTGAAACTGCTAGGAAAAAGTAGGGGAAACCCTTCAACATAGCGGTCTTGGCAAAGACTTTCTGAATGCAACCCCAATTGCTCAGGCAATAAAACCACAGATTAATCACTGGGACCTCATGGAATTACAAAGATTTTGCACTGCAAAGGACACAGTGAAAAAAGCAAAGAAGCAACCTACAGAATGGGAAAAAATCTTCGCCAGCTATATATCTGATAGAGGATTAATATCTAGGATATACAAAGAACTCAAAAAGTTAAATAATAAGGAATCAAACAAGCCAATCAAAAAATGGGCTATGGAGCTGGATAGAGCATTCTCAAAGGAAGAAATACGAATGGCATATAAGCATCTAAAAAATGTTCTACGTCACTAGTCATCAGGGAAATGCAGATTAAAACTACATTGAGATTCCATCTCACTCCTGTCAGATTGGCCACCATCATGAAAACAAATGATCATAAATGTTGGTGGGGATGTGGAAAAAGAGAAACCCTTCTACACTGCTGGTGGGAATGCAATCTGGTCCAGCCATTGTGGAAATCAGTGTGGAGGTTCCTAAAACAGCTATAGATTGATCTACCATATGACCCAGCTATAGCACTCCTAGGCATATATCTGAAGGAATCATCTCATTTCCTTAGAAGTATGTGCTCGAGCATGTTTATTGCTGCTCAATTTATAATAGCTGGGAAATGGAACCAGCCTAGATGTCCCTCAACTGATGAGTGGATAATGAAGATGTGGCACATTTATACAATGGAGTTCTACTCAGCGGCAAAGAAAAATAAAGTTATGAAATATGCAGAAAAATGGATGGATCTGGAAAGGATTATACTAAGTGAGGTATCCCAGGCCCAGAAAGCCAAGCACCACATGTTCTCCGTCATATGTGGATCCTAGCTACAGATGATTGGGCTTCTGCATGAGAAGGAAAATACTTAGTAGCAGAGGCCAGTAAGTTAAAAAGGAGATATAAAGGGAAGAGATAGGAAGGGAGGAGGGTACCTAATAGATTGATATTGTATATATGTAAGTACAGTGATTGAGATGGGGAGGTAATATGATGGAGAATGGAATTTCAAAGGGGAAAGTGTGGAGGGGGGAGGGAGGGAGGGAATTACCATGGGATATTTTTTATAATCATGGAAAATGTTAATAAAAGTTAAAAAAAAATATTTTTTTTTAAAAATGTGAGACTTGGACCTCTACTTCCTCCCCTTGAGACCACTCTCACTTCAAGCAGGGGCTACTCATTCTATGCTGCAGTTCGTATGCTTGCCGCCAGATGGCACTGCTTCCTCACTCATGCCTAGCCCAGGAGGAGGCTTCAGGGTTTAAATCTGTTCATCAGTATCTCTCAGTCAGGATTTCTCCTCTGCAAGGTGGAAATGATGACATCACCAATCATTTGGGATGTGGTGGTGCATGCCTGTCATACAGCCTGGGCTAGAGCGAGGTCAGTCTGAGACTGAGATGAATTCCAGGTCAGCTTGAGCTAGAGCAAAACTCTACCTCAAAAAAAGAAAACAAAAACAAAGAACAAAGGAAAGGAATAAACAAATAAAAAGTGACTCTTGGGGGCTGGATAGAAGGCTTAGCGGTTAAGCACTTGCCTGCGAACCCTAAGGATCCCAGTTCGAGGTTCGCTTCCCCAGGACCCACATAAGTCAGATGCACAAGGTAACAAACACATGCATCTGGAGTTCGTTTGCAGTGGCTGGAGGCCCTGGTGCGCCCATTCCCTCTCTCTCTGCCTCTTTCTCTGTCTGTCTGTCGTTCTCAAATAAATAAATATAAATAAACAAAAAAAAAATTTAAGTAACTTTTCTTGTTGCCTTACTTCCCCTGAGGAAGGAGTCTGTGTTCATTCATCTCACAGATCTCACAGAAAGGCAAAAGAGACCGGAGCAATAATTCAGTTCATATGGCAAGCCAGTGAGTTTTGGGGGTCACTTGCAGGAGCCTGGGTGACTCAGAGGTAGCTGCATCACTGAGAAGCCCATGCAACATGGGTGACAACTAGTAAAAGCTGTTCCCTGGGGCATCCAGCGCAACTGGCAGCAGCTCAGAGACCTCCGCCACTACTTCCCTCCTGCCTTCTATGGTTCTTAGTCTCCTCGGTCTTGTAAGTTTCTTGTAAACTTCAGGAGTCTTTGCCTTAAGCTACTCCTCAACTCTTCACTCCACAATGTTATGTTTCTTTTTCTCTTAAAAAATTTTTTTTGGGGGGCTGGAGAGATGGCTTAGCGGTTAAGCGCTTGCCTGTGAAGCCTGAGGACCCCAGTTCAAGGCTCGATTCTCCAGGACCCAAGTTAGCCAGATGCACAAGGGGACGCATGCGCCTGGAGTTCGGTTTGCAGTGGCTGGAAGCCCTGGCGCGCCCATTCTCTCTCTCTATCTGCCTCTTTCTTTCTCTCTGTGTCGCTCTCAAATAAGTAAAAATAAACAAAAAAATTAAAAAAAAATTTGGGGGGGGGGCGCTGGAGAGATGGCTTAGCAGTTAAGCGCTTGCCTGTGAAGCTTAAGAAGCTTAAGGACCCCGGCTGGAGGCTCGATTCCCCAGGATCCATGTTAGCCAGATGCATAAGGGGGCACATGCATCTGGAGTCTGTTTGCAGTGGCTGGAGGCCCTGGTGCGCCCATTCTCTCTCTCTCTCTCTCTCTCTCTCCCTCTTTCTGTCTTTTGCTCTCAAATTAATAAATAAAAATAAAAATAATTAATATTTTTTATTTGCAAGCAGAAATATGGAGATAGAAATAGATAGATAGATAGATAGATGATAGATAGGTAGGTAGGTAGGTAGATAGATAGATAGATAGATGATTGATAGGTTGAGTTTGGGCCCATCAGGGCCTCTTGCCACTGCAAACAAATTCCAGATGCATGTGCCACATTGAGAAGCTGGCTTATGTGGGCCCTGAGGAATTAAACCCAAGTTGTTAGCCTTTGCAGTTAGGCCCTAACTGCTGAGCCATCACTCCAGTCCCACAATGGTATGTTTCTATGGGATGTGGAATGATAGTTATACAATAGCTTTGTACTTAGTTGTTATATTGTATTATATAGAAAATCATGCCAAGAAAAATCTCTAGATGTTAGTGCAGATGAATTTTGTTTTAGAATATTTAAATTTTGTGGTTGATGAGATGCACAGATGCTAAGCCCATGGATGTGGAGAGCTGACTATACTTTGTGTCTCTCAAAGGCACAGACTAACAAAACTTATTAATCATATCACCACAATTCAAAACCCTTACCAAGAATTCTTTAATATCCACAGATTTCAAATTAGCCAACAGTTGAATTTTGGAACCACGCTTCTGTAAACTTGACTCTTATGAGAATATGGTACCATTGCTGAGGGTGAAGCCCAGTGGTTGAGGTCCTGCATACATGAGACCAGAGTTCTGTCCCTGTCCTGCTGAGCACACGCAAGTCCCAGGTTCCATCTCAGTGTGTGTCAAGAAAAAATAAGACATTAAATAAATAAATAGTATACAGTAACTTTATTACTAGTGACAGAACAAGTGCTTTTGACAAGGGGGCAGGAGTGGAGAGATTCTGCTCCCCAAGGGGTACCTGGCAATTTGGAGATACATTTTTGGTTGTCACCATGAGTGCTCTTGCGTTTAGTGGGTAGAGGCCAGATACACTGCTCCATCTCCTGAAAGGCAAAGGAAGGCAAAGGATAATCACTCACAGCCCCAAATGCCATCAAGGCCGCGGCCACAAAACCCTGACTAAGCAACCCCTCCTTTTAAGGACTCTCCCACTCCTTGGGAGTTCTGATCTTTCCTGCTCTTCTCCTTAATTGCTTCCCCCCATACAAATAAAATTTCTCTTTTCTAAAAATTAACAAAATCACTCATTTAGACACTTAGACTTCATTACTACCCACTGGCATGCTGTGAGCTGGACTGACCACTGGCTGCCATTTGTTGTGAGAACTAACAGTAATGAATCATGGCCAACATCTGCAGGTTCATTTTATGTGTATGTGTGTATGTATATATGTATGTATGTATGTATGTATGTATGTATGTATGTATATGTGTACACATGTCAGGGTATCTTGTTGCTGCAAACAGATACTTGTCTGGCTTTATGTGTGTGGCTAGGGAATTGAACTCCTGGACAGAAGGCTTTGCAAGCAAGCACCTTTAACCACTGAGAAATTTCCCCAGCTCAGCCCCTGTGAGTTCATTTTTTATGCATGTGTTTGTGTGTGTGCATGAGGCATGCATATGTATAGGGACTAGAAAATAACCTTAGGTGTTTTCTCATGAATACTGTCCATCTATTTTGATACAGGGTTTCTCTTTGGCTTGGACGTCACCAATTACACTAGACTGGCTGGCCAATGATTCTCTGCCTCTTCAGCATTGGGATTATAGGTACACACTACCACACTCAACATTTTTAATATTTTTTCAAAATACTTTATTTGCAAGGGGAGAGAGAGAGGGAGAGCAAGTGCGAGCATGCCAGAGCCTCCAGCCTCTGCAAATGAACTCCAGATGCATGTGCCACCATGTGCATCTATCTGCTTTATGTGGTATGGTGGTTTGGTTTAGGTGTCCCCCATAAACTTAGGTGATCTGAATGCTAGGTCCCCGACCAATGGAGATTTAGGAATTAGGCAGTGTATTGTTGGGGCAGGCTTATGGGTGTTATAGCCAGTGTCCCCTTGCTGGTGTTTGGCACACTCTTGCTGTTGTCCACCTTATGTTGGCCAGGGGGTGATGTCCACCTTCTGCTCATGCCAATGTTTGCCCCTGACATGGAACTTCCCCTCGAGTCTGTAAGCCAAAATAAACTTTTTTTCCCCTCAAAAGCTGCTCTTGGTCGGGTGATTTCTGCCAGCAATGTAAAACTGACTGCAATAGTAATGTTGGTGCCAAGGAGTGGTGTCATTTGCTGCTGCCATATTACTGTGGCTTCGGCCTTTTGGAAATGATTTTCAAGAGGAATGTGGAAGGATTTGAAACCTTGGCCTAAGAGACACCTTGCAGTGCCTTAAGTACAGCTTGATGGGCCATTCTGGTCAGAGTTGAAAGACCTGAGTGCAGTAAGAACTATGGAGTGTGAGGTTTGGCTTATGAAGGCAAGAAAGAGCTTTGCTTGACTGGGCAAGAAGCAGTTTGTGTGAGAAGCTTGCTGTTATGCCCATGTCCTGAGAAGTTGTGCAGGGTTGCTTTGCGTAGAAATGGACTGGTATGTGCAGAGGGATATGACACAGAAAGAAATTTTGGGTTGAAGTTGTGCCCATTCAGCTGCAATTGTATGAGAGATTACAGCCATTGAGATTGGGTCAGCTGACCTGCATTGAGACAATAAAAAAATGCAGTCCTTTGAAGGGCACTGAATGCTGAAGGAGTGTCCTGTTCTTCAAGGTCTATTTTATCCCCCCCCCCCAGATGAACAAATTGGCACCCTACCTGGTATTATAGAGTATAAGAAATGATGGAAAGAGAGGATCATTGAATTTGCAACACAGTTCTGTGTTTTGCAAATGGCCATGGGCAGTGTGAAGCAGGTTTGCTGGATGCATGGAGACCTGATGGAGCCATGAGGATGAATCATGGGTTACAGTGGAGATGCTGGGACCACGAGATGGCTGCCAAGGAGAGCTGCTGGTCCCGATGAAGTTTTCCAGGACTGAAAGTAGCCTAGCTGGTGGGGTAGGATTGAAACTCTAGAGACTTTTTCCTGGTTAGAATTATCAGACTTGGAGATTTGTCACTGATTAGAGTTGTTGGACTTGGAGCTACAGAGTTTGATGTTTTCTCTGTTAAAATCTTGTACTGGTTGAATAATTCTTTGCTATGCCTAATGTCATATATTTTTTTTGTGTACACATTTAGTTTTATTGTAACAAAGCAACTGGTACACTTAACGTTTAAAACTGAGCAGTATCTTTCCTTTCCAGTGAAAACAAAGAAAATTTAAAAATAAAACAAAATTACAATAGAGAATGTCAATTCCAAATAAATCCTACAGGTTCTGCTGATTCTCCCATAGAGTGTCAGGGCTCAAGTCATCATTAGGACAGAATTTTATTTTAAAAGTGTCATCTTAAACTGCAAGGATGTCCATTAAACATCACAATTAAACATGCCAAAGGAGAAGCCATGTTGTCAAATTGCCCACTTAGCCCACCCAGACATCTCAAACCCACCCTTTGCTGACCTTCTATACCCCATTTTTTTTAAAGATTTTTTTCTTTTTATTAAACAAGAGAAAGTAGACAGGTACATGTTGGTAAATGCTAACTGTCTGTATTCACATAGAGACACAGTGTAATCTCTGAGCCCAGTATACAGAGAAAGGAGGAAAGAAGCTAGAATCTATGCACTACTACACAGGGCCAGCACCCTCCAGCTTCTGTCAGAGTGAAGGGAGCAGAAGGTTTTTCTTTTTTTCCCACAGAGCACGGTGGTGGTGTTAATCCATACAGTTCTTGTTTAGACAGGAAGGGATAAAAATGATTTTAGAACAATTTTTTTTTAAAAAAGATTATTTTCCTGTTGTATTCTGATCAGGGTAATTTCCCCCCAAAATAAGATGAGAACCATGATGTTGAGAAGAAGAGACCTCAAAAATAGGGCTACTGAGCATGAGAGGTTGTGGGGAGAAAAGACTGCAACTTGCTCCCAGGGACTGGAGAAAATTTAAAAAATAAAAAATAAAAATAAAAGGTTGGAATCCATCAGTGTTCTTTTCTATTAGTCATCTTCTCCTTCATCCTCCTCTCCTTCTTCCCCTTCATCATCATCTTCATCTTCTTCACCTTCATCCTCATCCCCTTCTTCATCAATATCTTCCAATCCTTCTTCTTCTTCTTCTTCATCATCATCATCTTCCCTCTCTCCTTCTTCATCATCCATATCAGGAACCAAGTAGTACTGCAAGGGATTTGGCCAAATATCATCTTTGCTGACCTCTCCTAACTCATCTGCACCTGCATCAGAATGGTCTGTAAACCAGGTAAAGAAGCTCTCTGGCTCTTCGTGCTGCCTCTTCCTACTGGCTTTATTCTGTGTCTGACTTGAGCGTTTCGTCAAATCCTTTCCAGATTTCCATTTGATTTCAGTGGACTTTGAAGATGGATCACCACTCTCATTCAGATGAAATTCTTTGGAGAGGACTTTATTTTCAAAGTAAGGATTTTCATCAAAATAAAAATCTATTCTGTAACCTGATTTTATATCTTCAAATTCTGTCACCTCAACTCTGGTCAGGTAATGCAGCGCCTCTTCATCTTCCTCCCCAAGCAGTGCAGACACTTGTGGATGGTTGACAAATGTTGTTACCCAAAAATTTGGGATTTTGGCGATCAATTCTGACCTCTTCTGACAAAATGGTTGGCGAAGTTTGTTATATTTCTGTTCTACTTTCAAAATTTCCTCACTGGCTTGTTCATTAAGTCTGTCTATTTCATTTTGTACTTCATCAATATATTCAATTGCTTCTTGCTGTTCTTTTTCTCCCTTCTGCAAGCCGGGCGAGGCCGACGAGTCGGCCGGCTTCAGCGCAGAGGCGGGTCTGGGCTTCTTGGGTTGAGGCAGGAGTGGAGATTGGCGTTTCGGGGCCATGCCACGAAGAACTAAACCGGCCCGGGAGCCTGCGGAGCGCAGCGGCGGGGGAAAGCCGGGCGAAGGGAGTCCAATGTCATATTTTGCAGTGAGTATTTATTCTGTACCATTATGGTTTTTTCTGGGGGGGGATTTTTGGTATTATGGCTCAGTTAAAAGACCTTGGCCTATGAGAATGTTTGAACATCATTAGGATTGATAAAAGCTATGGGTACTTTTAAAGATGTATTGAATGCATTGCATTTTACATCATGTATGGTTATCAGTTTATGGGGGACAAGGGTGAAATGTGGTGGTTTGATTCAGGTGTCCCCCATAAACTTAGATGCTCTGATTGCTAGGTTCCCAGCTGATTGAAAGTTGGGAATTAACACCTCTTGGAGACAGTGTATTGTTTGGGGTGTACTTATGGGTATTATAGCCAGTGTTCCATTGCCAGTGTTTGGTACACTCTCCTGTTGCTATTGCCCACTTTATGTTGACCAGAGGGTGATTTCCACCCTTTGCTCATGCCACCGTTTTCCTTGAGTCTGTAAGCCAAAATAAACCTTTTTTCCCCCCAAAAGCTGCTTTTGGTCAGGTGATTTCTGCCAGCAATGTGAACCTGACTGCTACACGTGGGTTCTGGGGAATCAAACCTGGGTCATTAGCCTTTGCAGGCAAGCATGTGAATTGCTGAGCCATCTCTGCAGACCTTAATATTTTTATTTATTTACTTATTGGATAAAGAGAGAAAGGACAGGAAAAGAGAGAAATGCCAGGGCCTCTTACCACTGCAAACAAACTCCAGATGCATTTGCCACTTTGTGCACCTGGCTTTATGTGTATTGGGGACATACTGGGGAAATCAAACCCAGGCCATCAGGCTTTACAAACAAATGCTTTTAACTGCTGAGTCCCCCAACATTTTTAGATGGGTTCTGAGAATTGAACTCAGGTCCTCATACTTATGAGGCAAACATGTTACCCACTGAGCTATCTCCTCAGCCCCTTGTATGTTCTTTTATGACCTGGGCATGGTGCTAGGCTTGCTCTGTGTAAATGCATTTCATTCCATTACCAATCCAGGAGGAAGCTAAAGAGATGAGTCCTCTCATTTCTCCCTGGGCCTCATTTTCATCATGTCTGCCTGTTGGCAATATCCTTTCAGTTACCAACTGCTCAGCCTTATGTACATCCCAATACATGGCATGTGCAGTGGTGAGCTGTGGTATCCTGGTGCACAATGGTTAACTGCCATACCTGGCTGAGTGCCCAGCTAAGCCTGTGCCTGACAGCCAAACAATTTCTTTCATTATCCCAGTTGCTGGGAGAATGGGGCGGAGAAAAAACAGAAAGTATCTAGGACAAAAGCCACTAGGGCTGCCAGAGGCTTGTCTTCCTGGTGGCTGTAATCCCAGAAAACTTGCTTTTCCAACTCACTTCCTCTGAAGGCTTTTGAATTGGTCCTTGCACCACAAGTTAGAGCCAGAGGGAAGCCCAAGTCCCCAGGGAAAGCCAGAAGGCAAGCCCTGCCCAGAGCCCCTGTTCTCAAGATCTCTTGGCTTTGTGGAGGTGTCTGCATTCACACACGCTGTTTGCAGAGCAATTCCCATGTGTGCAGCATGCTGGCCTTGGCAGTCGAGGTTCTTGCACCAGTGCAACTGACTTTCTTGAGGGAGAGACAGTGAACAAGTAGAAATGTGTCTGCCGATGGTGAGTTCCATACAGAGAATTAAAGCAGGGTGGATGGCACTGGAAGGGACTGAAGGGTCATTAAGTAAGAGACAGTCAGAGAGCCTCTCAGAGGAAGTCTTTAAGCTGCAATGGGAAAGAATGAAAGCTGGAGACTTGGTTTACGATGTGCGAAGGCCTTGAGGCTAAAATTTTGGTACACGAGGGTGGTTACTGGTCCTCTTCTGCTCTCCTCCTCCATGTTCTTCTTTCTTCTCCTCCTCTTCCTCCCCCTCCTCATTTTCCTCCTCCTCTTTTTGTCTCCTCCTTTTCTTTCTGGGTTTCTGAGACAGGGTCTCATGTAGTCCAGGCTGGTCCTGAACTTGCTTTGTAGTCAAAAATAACACTGAAGCTGGGCATGGTGGCACATGCCTTTAATCCCAGCACTCGGGAGGCAGAGGTAGGAGGATTGCAGTGAGTTTGAGGCCAACCTGAGACTACATAGTGAATTCCAGGTGAGCCTGGGGCCAGAGTGAGACCCTACCTCGAAAAACAAAACAAAACAAAACAAAAGTATAACACTGAATTCCTGATCCTCCTGCTTCCACCTGCCAAGTGCTGGGGTTACAGGCAATTACTATGTCTGGGCTTATGCAGCGCTGAGGATAGACCGGGGCTTCCTGTATGCAGGTGAGCACTGGACCACTGAACTTCCCCAGACCTCCTGGAGATACCTTTGAGTTTGGAGAGTGCTTTCCACCTCTAGTGGATGGAGCCAGGGCTGGACAGGACAGCTCCCACTACAGTGATTTAGTCTCAAATGTGATGTAGAAATTGAGCAAGCCTAGGCTACAGAATACAAAACCCCTGGGCGAATGTCAAGGGTAACAAATGATCCTGTGAGCTCCAGGAAGCAGTAGTCAGGGAAAATGAAAATGTATGGGAGAAAGCCAGGCATGGTGGTGCACGCCTTTAATCCCAGCACTTGGGAGGCAGAGGTAGGAGGATTGTCATGAGTTCAAGGCCACCCTGAGACTGCATAGTGAATTCCAGGTCAGCCTGGGCTAGAGTGAGACCCTACCTTGAAAAACCAAAAAAATAAATAAAATAAAATAAAATAAAAAAAAACGTGTGGGAGAGTGAGCCAGTCTAGGGGCCTGGTGACCATCAAGGAAATGGAGAAAGGAACAGAAATGGGCATGGGGGGTGTGCAAGTTCCAGATCAGGAGACTCATAAGAGAGCTCTAGAAGAAGGCACAGAGCCACATGCAGCCTAGAGGTAGGTAATCAGGGTTGTTTCTACCAGAGGACATGATGGCATATGGGAAGGATTGGTTTGCTGGATTTAAGGTCCTTGGAGAAGGGTCCATCAGTGTATCCCCAACTGATCCTTATGGGCTAGTGAGAAAATTCTTATTTGGAATCAATTTCCTCATCTGTAAAATGACAACAGCCAGTTCTACGTATTGGACATTCTGTGTGTGTGTGTCTGTGGGGGAAGGGTGGGGGCTGAGGTATGGTTTCACTCTAGCCCAGGCTGACCTGGATGGAAATCACTATGTTGTCTCAGGGTGGCCTTGAACTCACGGTGATCCTCTTACTTCTGCCTCCTGAGTGCTGGGATTAAAGGTGTGTGCCACCATGCCCAGCTAAATTTAGTCTTTTGAGGCAGGGTATCCCTCTAGTCCAGGCTAACCTAGAACTAATGGCTATCTTCCTCCTCCTATTATGAGGATCTTGGAAATTTAAGGCCTGAGTCACCAGCCACCTGCACGTCAATTTTTTTTTTTTTTTCTGTCACTTCTGCAATGAACCCTGAGCCTTGGAGGGTGTGACAGAGATGCTTAAGTGCTGAACTTTCCTCTTTACTTCTTCTCAGCACTATGGTGACTTTTGAGTTATCCCAGTGGTCACCACCATCTGGAAGGAGAAGCTTCTCTAAAAAAAAGTGACAGTAGCATTAATATATGGATGTGAAGTGCTTACAGGGAAGTTTGGTGAGCATAATGTGCATTTAGCAAGACAAGAGGTGTGACACTCCTAAAGCTCATGACCTCTCCCACCTTAGGCTTTTAAAAATATATATTTATTTTTATATTTTATCATATATATATTTTTTTTGAGAGAGAGAGTGAGAAAGAGATAGAAAATGGGCACACCAGGGCCTTTCAGCTGCTGTGAAAGACACCAGATTTATGTGCCCCCTTATGTGGGCATATGTGGCATTACATGCTGGCATCACATGTCTGGCTATATGTGGGATTTGGAGGATTCAAACAGGAGTTCTTAGGCTTTGCAGGCAAGCGCCTTAACCGCTCAGCCATCTCTCCAGCCCCTTTTTAAATTATTTATTTATTTATTTATTAGAGACAGAGAGGACAGAGAAAGAGGAAGAGGAAGAGAATGGCCACCAGCCACTGCAGACGAACTCCAGACACATATGCCACTTGTGCATCTGGCTTAAGTGGGACCTGGAGAATCGAACCAAGGTCCTTAGGCTTCACAGCCAAGCACCTTAACTGTTAAGCCATTTCTCCATCCCACCACAGGCTTTTGGTAAGTTTTTAATACCAGGCATGTATTTCCTCCCATAGAGTGGGCCTCCAGTCCAATTAGAGAGAAGTTGGTTTCCCCTGTAACAGTCAGTATTGCATCCCTTTGGTCATTTGGCCTGGCTGGCTAAACTTGAGGCTTGCAGTGTCCACTGTTTTCACTGCTGATGACTCGTGTCTCCCATTTGGGCTGCATGCAGTACAGCTTTTTCCAGCTTTCTGTCAGTTGGTCTACAGGGAGGAGGCTTTCAGGTCAACCCCAGCTTGATTTCTCAGTGATCTTGCAGCCCAGGCATGTGGACTCTTCAGCAACAGGGTTTTACCATCTATTTCTGGTGGGAAACCAGGAGCCTTGACAATAGCCTGTAATGTTTTGGGGGCGTTAGGGACCTCTCTGGCCAACAACTCACTGTAAGGTATCCCATCCCTGGCACTGAAAATTTTCTAGTAACAGTCTATGGCTTCTTGGGTGTGCCATTGGCCAAAATAGTAGGTTTTCATATGGCTTATTCACAATATCTTGAATTTCTATTATCCCTGCCCCAACCCTTCTTTTACTCAATTTCTTCCCCTGACTTCACTTAGTAATCTGTTTACTTACATATATACAATATCATCCCCTTAAGTCCTCCTCTCTCCTCTCTCCCTTTTTAAAAAATTTCGTTAAATTAATTATTTATTTGAGAGAGAGAGAAAGAGGGAGGGAGGGAGGGAGATAGAGAGAGAGAGAGGGAGAATGGGTGCATCAGAACCTCCAGCCACTGCAAACAAACTCCAGATGCATGCGCCCCCTTGTGCATCTAGCTTACGTGGTTCTGGGGAATCAAACCGAGGTCCTTTGGCTTTGCAGGCAAACACCCTAAGCACCAAGGTATTTCTCCAGCCCTGCTACCAATTTTATTATTTATTTGAAAGAGAGAGGGGGGGGGGCAGGCAGACAGATAGAGAGAGAATGGGTGCTCCAGGGCATCCAGCCACTGCAAACGAACTCCACACGCGTGCGCCCCCTTGTGCTAACCTGGGTCCTGGGGAATTGGTCCTTAGGTTCACAGGCAAGCACTTAACCGCTAAGCCATCTCTCCAGCCCCCTGCTACCGATTTTTAAGTCCAACACACCCACAATTCTAAACATTTATAGCTAGGATCCACATATGAAAGTGAACATGTGATGTTTGGCTTTCTGGCATGGGTTACCTCACCTAGTAGAATCCTTTCCATTTCCCTGCAAATTTCTTTTTTCTTCACTGCTGAATAGAACTCCATTGTATAAATGTGCCACATCTTTATTATCCACTCATTAGTTGAGGGACGACTAGGCTGGTTCCATTTGTTTTTGTTGTTGTTGTTTACTTGTTTATTTGAGAGCGTCAGACACACACACACACACACACACACACAGAGAGAGAGAGAGAGAGAGAGAGAGAGAGAGAGAGAGAGAGAGAGAGAGAGAGAGAGGGAGGGAGGGAGGGAGGGAGGGAGGGAATGTGTGTGCCAGGGCTTCCACAGCCACTGTACACGAACTCCAGATGCTTGTGCCACCTTGTGTACCTGGCTAACGTGGGTCCTGGGGAATCGAGCCTCCAACTGGTGTCTTTAGGCTTCACAGGCAAGCGCTTAACCACTAAGCCATCTCTCCAGCCCTGTTTTTTATTTTTATTTTTCCAAGGTAGGTTGTCACTGTAGCCCAGGCTGACCTGGAATTCGCTGTATCAACTCATGGTGTCCTCCAACTCAGGGTGGTCCTCCTACCTCTGCCTCCCATGTGCTGGGATTAAAGGAGTGCGCCACCATGCCCAGCCATAGCTACTGTGAATAGAGTGGCAGTAAACATGGTTGAGCAACTATCTCTAAGGTAGTGGGACAAGTCCTTAGGGTATATGCCTTGGAGTGCTATAGGTGGGTCATATGGTAAATCTATTTTTAGCTGTCTCAGGAACCTCCACACTTACTTCCACAATGGCTGGACCAGACTACATCCCCCCAGCAGTGTAGAAGAGCTCCCCTTTCTCCACACCATCACCAATATTTATTGTAAATTGTTTTCTTGATGTTAGCCATTTTGACAAGAATGAGATGGAGTCTCAAAGTAGTTTTAATTTCCATTTCCCTGATGGTTAAGGATGTAGAACATTTTTTAGATGTTTATATGCCATCTTTACTTCTTCTTTTTTTGGATTTTCAAGGTAGGGTCTCACTGTAGCCCAGGCTGACCTGGAATTCACTATGGAGTCTCAGGGTGGCCTCAAACTCACGGTGATCCTCCTACCTCTGCCTCCTGAGTGCTGCAATTAAAGGCATGCGCCACCACACCGGGCTTGTTTACTTCTTCTTTTGAGAACTCTCTAGTTCCCTAGCCCATTTCTTTTGAGGCAAGCCCAAAGACCGGCTTTTTTTTTTTTTTTTTTTTTTTTAATGTGAGAGAGCGAGAAAGAGATAGAGAGAGAAAATGAATTGGCACACCTGAGCCTCAGCCATTGCAATCAAACTCCAGATGTGTGAGCCCCCTTGTGTGCATGTGTGACCTTGCACCTTTGCATCACTGCATCTGGCTTACATGGGACCTGGAGAGTTGAACACGAGTCCTTAGGCTTCATAGGCAAGCACCTTGACTGCTAAGCCATCTCTCTAGCCCACATAGCCCATTTCTCAATTGGGTTGTTTGATTTCTTATTATTTAGTTTTCTGAGCTCTTTGTATATCATATATATATATTTTTTCTTTTTTTTTTTGAGGTAGGGTTTCATTCTAGCCCAGGCTGACCTGCTATTCCCTATATAGTCTCAGGGTTGCCTTGAACTCATGGCGATCCTCCTACCTCTGCCTCCTGAGTGCCGAGATTAAAGGTATGTGCCATCATACCTAGCTTGTATATCCTAGATATTAATCCTCTGTCAGATGTATAGCTGGCAAAGATTTTCTCCCATTCTGTAGGTTGTCTCTTTGTTTTATTCACAGTGTCCTTTGCTGTACAAAAGCTTTGAAATTTCATTAGATCCCAGTGGTTGATTAGTAGTTTTATTTCCTGAGCAACTAAGGTAGGTTATATTCAGAAAGTAATTGTCTATGCCAATATATTGAAGGGTTTCCCCTGTTTTTCCCTCTAGAAGTCTCAGAGTTTCAGGTCTGATAGTAAGATCTTTGATTTATTTGGACTTGATTCTTGAGCATGGAGATAGATAGGATTTATTTCCATCTTTCTACATAAAGGTACCCAGTTCCCCCAGCACCATATGCTAAAGAGGTTGTCTTTTCTTCAATGAATATTTCTGGCATTTTTGTCAAAAAATCAGATGGCTGTAGCTGCCTAGATTTACATCTGGGTCCTTGTGGAGAGCTGCGATGTGCCGCGCCCTAAAGATGGCGTCGGCTTCCGCCTTCTGCTAGCCCGATAGCAAGCGCTCTCTGGGATAAACAAGTCCTTATTTGGCTGAGGCTGCTGAACTAATTCTGCTTCCTTAATCGTGGACCTATCTGCATGGGCCACGTGGCTCACTAGGGTTGGCTAGCGCAGGACTACTTAGCTTGTGGGTGGGCTCCCCCTGGGGTCAGAAGATTGTTCAAGGTTCCTGAATAAACTGCTTAAAGAAGAGCTCTCCAGTCGCGTCATTCTTGCTGGTCGAGGTGGTCGTGACAGGTCCTCTACTCTGTTCCATTGGTCTATGTGTCTTTGTGCCAGTACCATGCTGTTTTTATTACTATAGCTTTGTAATATAGCTTAAAATTAGGTATAGTGATATCAACAGCCTTATTTTTGTTGCTTCAAATTGTTTTGGCTTTTCAGGATTTTTTTGTGCTTCCAAATGAATATGAAGATTTTTTTCCCCATTTTTATGAAGAATACCAGTGGAATTAAAAAATTATTTTTTGCTTTTATTTTTATTTATTTGAGAGGTACAGACACAGAGAGAAAGAGGGAGAGAGAGAAGGAGAGAGAGAAAGATATATATATATATAGAGAGAGAATGGGCATGCTAGGGTCTCCAGCCACTGCAAATGAACTCCAGATGTGTGCACCCTCTTGTGCATCTGGCTAATGTGGGTCCTGGGGAATGGAGCCTCGAACCAGGGTCCTTAGGCTTCACAGGCAAGCACTTAACCCCTAAGCCATCTCTGCAGCCCACCAGTGGAAATTTAATGGGAATTGTATTAAATGTGTAGATTGCTTTTGGTGAGATTGACATTTTCACAATATTGGTTCTTCCAATCCAAGAATATGGGATGTCTTTCCATTTCCTAGTGTCTTCTGCAATTTCTCTCTTGAGTGTTTTAAAGTTTTCATGGTAGAAATCCTTTACTTCCTCAGTTAGTTATTATTTTTTTGAGACCATTGTGAATGGGAATGATTCCATCTTCCACATGTTTGTTGTTACTATATAGGAATGCTACTGATTCCTGTGCATTTTGTATCCTGCTACATTGCTAAAAGTGTTCATCAGCTCTAACAATTTGCTGGTAGAGTCTTTAGGGTCCTTTATGTATAGAATCATATCATTGCAAATAATGATAATTTGATCTCTTCCTTTCCAATGAGTGCTTCTTGTCTTATTGCTATAGCTAAGACTTTTAGTACTATATCAAATAAAAGTGGGGATAGTGGACACCCTTGCCATATTCCTGATTTTAGTGGAAAAGCTTCAAGTTTTCCCCCATTTAGTATGGTGTTGGCTGTAGGTTTGTCATAAATAGTCTTTATTATGTTGAGATATATTCCTTCTATTCCCAGTTTCTGTAGGACTTTTACCATGAAGGGATGTTGGATTTTGTCAAATGCCTTTTCTGTATCTGTTGAGATGATCATGTGATTTTTGTCCTTTAGCCCATTTATAATATAAAGTGTATTAGATTTATTGATTTGTATATGTTGAACTATCCCTGCATCTCTGGGATAAAATTAACTTAGTCATGGTGAATGAGCTTTTTGATATAGATATATTCTTGTATTCTGTTTGCCAATTTTTAATTTATTTTTTAAATTTATTTTTATTTATTTCAGAATGACAGACAGAGAGAGAAAGAGGCAAAGAAAGAGAGAGAGAGAGAGACAGAGACAGAGACAGAGACAGAGAGACAGAGAGAATGGGCATGCCAGGGCCTCCAGCCACTGCAAACGAACTCCAGATGCGTGCTCCACCTTGTGCATCTGGCTTACGTGGGTCTTGGGGAATGGAGCCTTGAACTGGGGTCCTTAGTCTTTATAGGCAAGTACTTAACCACTAAGCCATCTCTCCAGTCCCTATTTTATTTTATTTTATTTTTTGAGGTAGGGTTTCACTCTAGCTCAGGCTGACCTGGAATTCAGTAGTTTCAAGGTGGTCTTGAACTCATGGCAATAATCCTACCTCTGTCTCCTGTGTGCTGGGATGAAAGGTGTGCACCATGACTCCCAGTTCTGTTTGCCAATATTTTGTTGAGAATTTTTGCATTTATGTTCATGAGGGAGATTGGTCTGTAATTTTCTTTTTCTTTCTTCCCTTCCTTCCTTCCTTCCTTCCTTCCTTCCTTCCTTCCTTCCTTCCTTCCTTTCTTTCTTTCTTTCTTTCTTTTTTTTTTTGGCTCTGTCTTTGCCTGGTTTTGGTATCAGGGTGACGCTGGCTTTCCAGAAGGAGTTCAGAAGTATCCTTCCTTTAATATTTTATGGAAAAGTTTGAGAAGCTTGGTGTTTGTTTTTCCATGATAGTCTGACAAAATTCCCCAGTGAATCTATCTGGGCCTGAACTTGTTTTAGTTGGGAGACTTCTTCTTTTTTTTTTTTTTTAATAACTGTTCAGATCTCCATACTTGCTATAGGTCTATTTACATGGTCTATCTCATCTTGATTTAACTTTTGCAGGTCATATATATCTAGGAAATCATCCATTTCTTTCAGATATTCAAACTTAGAGGAGTCTATGTTCTTAAAATATGTCCTTATGTTTTTCTGAATTTCATTGATATCTGTTGTAATTGTGCCATTTTTGTCTCTAATTTTATTAATCTATGTCTCTTTTCTCTTTCTTCTGGTCAGATTTGCTAAGGGTTTATCAATATTATTTATCCTTTCAAAGAACCAACTGTTTCATTGATTCTTTAGGTTTTTTTGGTTTCTATTTCATTAATTTCTGTCCTAATCTTTATTAGTTCTTCCCATCTACTGATTTTTGGTTTGCTTTGTTCTTCATTTTTCAAGGCCTTAAGGTGAAACATTAACTTGTTTACTTGTGACCTTTCTCATTTTTTCCCCTCATTCCTTATTATGTGCACTTAGAGCTATAAATTTTCCTCTTAGGACTGACTTCATTGGGTCCCAAAGGTTTTGGAATGTTGTGTTCTCATCATTTCACTCTATGAATGTTTTGATTTCCTTTTTGATTTCTTCAATAACCCATTCATCATTCAGTAGTGTACTGTTTAGTCTCCATGATTTATTTATTTATTTATTTATTTATTTATTTATTTATTTGAGAGCGACAGAGAGAGAGAGAGAAAGAGGCCAATAGATAGATAAAGAATGGACACACCAGGGTCTCTAGCCACTGCAAAGGACCTCCACATGTGTGCGCCCCTTGTGCATCTGGCTAACGTGGGTCCTGGGGAATCAAGCCTTGAACTGGGGTCCTTAGGCTTGATAGGCAAGCGCTTAACCGCTAAGCCATCTCTCCAGTCTACATGATTTTGTGTATGTTCTATAGTCTTTCTTTTTTTTCCTCAATTTTCATTAACATTTTCCATGATTATAAAAAGTATCCCATGGTAATAACCCCCCCCCACTTTCCTCTTCGAAATTCCATTCTCCATCATATCCCCTCCCCATCTCACTCAGTCTCTCTTTTATTTTGATGTCATAGTCTTTCCCTCCTCTTATGATGGTCTTGTGTAGGTAGTGTCAGGCACTATGAGGTCATGGATATCCAGGCCATTTTATGTCTGGAGGGAGCACGTTGTAAGGAGTCCTACCCTTCCTTTGGCTCTTACATTCTTTCCGCCACCTCTTCTGCATTAGACCTTGAGCCTTTGAAGGTGGGATCGAGATGTTAGTCAGTACTCCAGTCACTTCTTCCCAGCACTATGATACCTTCTGAGTCATCCCAAGGTCACTGCCATCTCAAAAGAGAAGATTCTCTACCCAAAGTGAGAGTGGCATTATTATAAGGGTATAAATATTAAGAGAAGTGCTTACTGGGCAGTTTGATAAGCATAGCATATACATTTTTCCAGACATCAGCAGATGTTCACCCCTAGGGCTCACGACTACCTGTGTTTTAAGTTTTCAGTATCAAGGATGTGTTTCCCCCCATGGAGCGGGCGTCCAGTCCAATTGGTTTCCACCATGACAGACGTGCCACTATTGCACCTGTTGGATCATTTGGGCTGGCTGGCCAATTATAAGGTTTGCAGTATCCACTGTTTAGTATCTTCACTGGTTGTATCTCTTTCTCCCATTGAACTACATGTAGAATGGCTTCTTCCAGCTTTCTGTCAGCTGGTCTACATGGAGGAGGTTATCAGCTCATTTCCAGCAGGATTTCTCAGTGGCCTTGCAGCCCAAGTATGTGGAGTCTTCAGCAATAGGGTCTTGCCATCTATTCCTGGTGGGAAACCAAGGGCCTTGGCAATGGCCTATAATGTTTGGGGGCATCAGGGACCTCCCTGGCCAACAACTTACTGGAGGTATCCCATCCCTGGCACTGAAAATTTTCTAACAATGATCTATGGCTCCTGAGTGTTCCATTGTCTGAAACCGGAGGATTCCATATGATTTATTTGCATCCTCTTAGATTTTGATTAGCCCTCCCTCCACCTTTCCTTTACTCAATCTCTTCCCCTGACCTCACTTTGGGCCTTTCCACTCCAATTAATCTATTCTTCTACTTACATATATACAATACCAACCTATTCAGTACCCTCCTCCCTTCCTTTCTCTTTCCTTTATATCTCCTTTTTAACTTACTGGCCTCTGACTGAGCTTTTTCCTTCTCACACACAAGCCCAATCATCTGTAGCTAGGATTCACATATGAGGGAGAACCTGTGGCACGTGGCTTTCTGGGCCTGGGTTATCTCACTTAGTATAATCCTTTTCAGATCCATCCATTTTCCTGAAATTTTCATAACTTCATTTTTCTTTACTGTTGAGTAGAACTCCATTGTATAAATGTGCCACATCTTCATTATCCACTCATCAGTTGAGGGACATCTAGGCTGGTTCCATTTCCCAGCTATTATGAATTGAGCAGCAATAAACATGGTTGAGCATGTACTTCTAAGGAAATGGGATGATTCCTTCGGATATATGCCTAGGAGTGTTATAGCTGGGTCATATGGTAGATCAATTTTTAGCTGTCTTAGGAACCTCCACACTGATTTCCACAATGGCTGGACCAGATTGCATTCCCACCAACAGTGTAGAAGAGTTCCTCTTTTCCACATCCCCACCAGCATTTATGATCATTTGTTTTCATGATGGTAGCCAATATGAGAGGAGTGAGATGGAATTTCAATGTAGTTTTAATCTGCATTTCCCTGATGACTATTTATGTAGAACATTTTTTTAGATGCTTATATACCATCCGTATTTCTTCTTTTGAGAACTCTCTATTTAGCTCCATAGCCCTTATTTTTTTCACTCTAACCCATCCTCCAGCTGCCATTATTGCTTCACTCTTGCCCAAACCAGAAACCGGTCCATAGCCCATTTTTAAAAAAATTTTATTTATTTATTTGAGAGCGATAGACACAGAGAGAAAGACAGATAGAGGGAGAGAGAGAGAATGGGCACGCCAGGGCTTCCAGCCTCTGCAAACGAACTCCAGACTTGTGCGCCCCCTTGTGCATCTGGCTAACGTGGGACCTGGGGAACCGAGCCTGGAATCGGGGTCCTTAGGCTTCACAGGCAAGCGCTTAACCGCTAAGCCATCTCTCCAGCCCCATAGCCCTTTTTTTTTTTTAAATTTTATTTATTTATTTATTTGAGAGAGACAGGCACAGAGAGAAAGACAGATAGAGGGAGAGAGAGAGAATGGGCGCGCCAGGGCTTCCAGCCTCTGCAAACGAACTCCAGACGCGTGCTCCCTCTTGTGCATCTGGCTAACGTGGGACCTGGGGAACCGAGCCTCGAACCGGGGTCCTTAGGCTTCACAGGCAAGCGCTTAACCGCTAAGCCATCTCTCCAGCCCCCATAGCCCATTTTTTAATTGGCTTGTTTGACTTCTTATTATTTAACTTTTTGAGTTCTTTGTATATCCTAGATATTAATCCTCTATCAGACATATAGCTGGCAAAGATTTTTTTCCCATTCTGTAGGTTGCCTCTTTGCTTTATTCACAGTGTCCTTTGCAGTACAAAATCTTTGTAATTTCATGAGGTCCCAGTGTTTAATCTGTGGTTTTATTTCCTGAGCAATTGGGATTATATTCAGAAAGTCTTTGACAAGACCAATATGTTGAAGGGTTTCCCCTACTTTTTCCTTTAGCAATTTCAGAGTTTCAGGTCTGATGTTAAGGTCTTTAGTCCATTTGGATTTAATTCTTGTGCATGGAGAGAAAGAGGAATCTATTTTTATCCTTCTACAGATACATATCCAGTTTTCCCAGCACCATTTGCTGAAGAGGCTGTCTTTTCTCCAATGAGTATTTTTGGCATATTTGTTGAATATCAGGTGGCTATAGCTCTACAGTCTTTCTTGTTGTTGATTTGTAATTTAATCCCGTTGTGATCAAATAGAGTACAAGGAATTATTTCAATTTTTCTATATTTGTTAAGATTTGCTTTGTGTCCTAATATATTGTCTATTTTACAGAATGTTCTGTGTGCTGCTGAGAAAATGTGTATTTATCAGCATTTAGAGGGAATGTTCTGTGGATATCTTTTAGGACCATTTGTTCTATGACATCAGATGTCTTTTTGTTTATTTTTTTGCTGGGATGACCTGTCAATTGATGAGAGTGGAGTATTGAAGTCATCTATTGCAATTATGCTTGGTGTTATCTGTGACCTTAAGTCTAATAACTTTTGATGAAATTGGGAGGCCCCATGTTAGGTGCATATATGTTTAGAATTGTAATGCCTTTTTACTGAAGTTTTCCTTTAATAATATAAAGTGACCTTTTTAAAAAAAAAAATCTTTCCTCACTAATGTTGGTTTGAAGTCTATCCTGTCAGATATTAGGATAGCTACATCTGCTTGTTTCCTAGGCCCATTTGCTTGAAATACTGTTTTCTATCCTCTTACCCTAAGACAATGTCTGTCTTTTATAGAGAAGTGAGTTTCTTGGAGGCAACAAACATAAGAATTCTGCATTTTAGCCGGGCGTGGTGGCACATGCCTTTAATCCCAGCACTCGGGAGGCAGAGGTAGGAGGATTGCCATGAGTTCGAGGCCACCCTGAGACTCCATAGTGAATTCCAGGTCAGCCTGGGCTAGAGTGAGACCCTACCTCGAAAAAGCAAAAAAAAAAAAAAAAAAGAATTCTAATCCAGTGTGCGAGCCTGTGTCACTTAAAAAATTTTTAATTCAATTTAATTATTTATTGCAAGGAGAGAGAGAGAGGAGACAGAGAGAGAATGGGAGTGTCAGGGCCTCCAGCCACTGCCGCATGTGCTCCTGTGTGCATCTGGCTTATGTGGGCACTGGGGAATTGAACCTGGGTCCTTTGGCTTTGCAGGCAAGTGCCTTAATCACCAAGCAATCTCTCCAGCCCACCTGTGTATTTTGATTGGGGCATTGAGGCCATTGATATCAAGAGTTATTATTGAAAGGTGTGTATTTTATTCTCACCATTCTTGTTTTGTAGTTCTTCCTTTTTCCCCCTTTACTCTCTTGTATTAACTGTTATTTGAGTATGTTTTATATTTTTCCTGTTTCCTCATGTGTATGCTTTCCTTTATCCTCAGCATGGAAGATCCAGTCAAGTATTTTTGGTGGAGCTGCCTTAATTGTCAGATAGTCCTTTAGTCTGTTTTTTGTTGTGAAATTCTTCATTTCTCCGTCAATTTGGATGGACAGCTTTGCTGAATAAAGTATTCTTGGTTGGCAGTTTTTATTTTTCAGAACTTGGAATACATCATTCTAAGCCCTTTTGGCTTTTAAAGTTTGTGTTAAGAAATCTGCTGTTGAAAAGCTGAGCATGGGGCTGGAGAGATGGCTTAGTGGTTAAGTGCTTGCCCTTGAAGCCTAAGGACCCTGGTTCGAGACTTGGTTCCCCAGGACCCACGTTAGCCAGATGCACAAGGGGTGCACACATCTGGAGTTCGTTTGCAGTAGCTGGAAGCCCTGGCATGCCTGTTCTCAATCTCTCTCTCTCTGTCTCTTTCTCTCTCTCTCTGTCACTCTCAAATAAATAAATAAATAATGAACAAAAAAATTAAAAAAAAAAAAGCTGGGCGTGGTGGTGCACGCTTTTAATTCCAGCACTTGGGAGGTAGGAGGATCACTGCCACCCTGAGACTACAGAGACTACAGGTCAGCCTGGACCGGAATGAGACCCTAGCTCGAAAAAAAAAGAAATCTGATGTTATTCTGATAGGCTTGCCTTTATAATTGACTTGCTTTTTCTCTTCAACTGCTTTCCATATATTTTCTTTGGTTTGTGTGTTTGGTAGTTTAATTATAATATGGCGAGGAGAGGTTCTTTCCAGGTTTTGTCTGGTTGGTGTTGTAAAGGATTCCCATATCTGAATTGGCATCTCTTTCCCAATTTGGGGGAAATTTTCTTATTTGATTTTGTTGAAAATGCCTACTATGCCTTTGGAGTGAAATTTTTCTCCTTCTACTATACCCTGATTTTTTTAAATTTATTTATTTGAGAACAACAGACACAGAGAGAAAGACAGATAGAGGGAGAGAGAGAGAATGGGCATGCCAGGGCTTCCAGCCTCTGCAAACGAACTCCAGACGTGCGCCCCCTTGTGCATCTGGCTAACGTGGGACCTGGGGAACCGAGCCTTGAACCGGGGTCCTTAGGCTTCACAGGTAAGCGCTTAACTGCTAAGCCATCTCTCCAGCCCTATACCCTGAATTTTTATGTTTGATCTTTTCATAGTGTCCTGAGTATCTTGAAATTTATACCTTCATATTAGTTTGTCTCTTTTTTGGACTGTATTAAATCTGCCATTTGGTCTTCTAGTTTAGATATTCTGTTCCCCTCTTCATCTATTCTACTGGTGAGACTTTCTACAGAATTAATTTTTTTGTTGTTGTTTTTTGTTTTTTGAGGTAGGGTTTCACTCTAGCTCAGGCTGACCTGGAGTTCCCTCTGTATTCTCAGGGTGGCCTTGAACTCACAGTGATCCTCCTATCTCTGCCTACTGAGTGCTGGGATTAAAGGCATGTGCCACCATGCCCAGCTAGAAATTTTTATTTGACTTATTGTGTTTTTTATTTCTAGCATTTCTAAATTTATTTAATTTATTTATTTGAGAGAGAAGGAGAGAAATAGGGACAGAGAGAGAGAGAGAGAGAGAGAGAGAGAGAGAGAGAGAGGGAATATGAATGGGTGTGCTAGGGTCTCCAGCCACTGCAAACAAACTCCAGATGCATGCACCCCCTTGTGAATCTGTCTTACATGGGTACTGGGGAATCAAACCTAGGTCCTTTGGTTTTGCAGGCAAGGGCCTTAACTACTAAGACATTTCTTCAGCCCTCATTTCTAGTATTTCTGATAGATTTTTCTTCAGTATTTCTATTTCCTTACTCATGTCTTGTATTTACCTCCTTACTTCATTAAATTGGTTTCTTGTGTTGTCTTTCATTTCTTTGAACATAGTTACAATCATTCTTTTGAAATGTTTGTCAGACATTTCATCTAAATCAGTCTCATTGGAGGTAATTTCTGGTGGATTTATAACTTTTGGTATAATTATATTGTCTTGATTTTTTGTGTTTCTTATATTAGGATGTAGAGATTTCTGCATCTTGGATTAATTTGTTGCTTGGGTTTTCTAATTATCTGCAGTATTCTTAGATGTATAAATCTATTGTATATCTTTTTTTTTTTTTCCTTCTTGATCACACTTTATTGGAGAGCCTCTTGGTTAACAGGAAAGCTGATGGCAAGGGGCAAGGAGGGTAGGATTACAGCTGCTTTTATAGGGCCGAGCACTACGGGGCATCTACTGATTGGCTGCCAAAGCTCACCCGCCCACAGGAGCCACGGGATAGGCTTGGGAGAAGGTACGTCAAGCGCATGCGCAACCTCAAGCGAGGTTGGCGCCAAGGCGCTGCCTAAATAAGGAAATGTTGACCTCAAGACTGGCAGGAAGCCAGCGCCATCTTGTAATGGCATTTGCATTGGCTTCCTACAGTTCCCCCTTTTTTATTAACTTATGGCATAGCTCAGGAAAAATAGCCACCTTCCCGATCAGGTCCGCACCTCATGATGTGTTGACCGATCAAGGGAAGAAGTTCAGCCTCCCCCTCCTCAGTGCAATGGGACAGATCCCCTGAGAGTGCAAAGGCGGCAGTCAAACGAAAGCTACCAGATCCCTGCCCATCCTCGTGCAATGGGTACTCTGAGACCCTGAGGGTGCAAGGGCCAGGGGAGCTATTTGCCTTTTAAAGCTGACAGCCAAATTTGGGGGGAGGAACCACTTTCCAAGGCAGCGAGCGCTTGAGAAATGACCACCTTGTCCCTCCTGGTCTGGGATCGCAAGCGGCAAACCAACCAGAGGCAAAGTACGCATCCTCCCAAGCAGCACACCAGGAACATTCCCACTCCTACCCATTCCTTAAAATAAGAGAACACTCTTTAGATGGGAATTTAGGGCTGTCTGAGTCTCCAGGGCCACGGTAGTGGAGGAGGCCAAACTATTCAAAGTTTCAGCAGTCTGTACCGAAGTGGCTATGGCCACACCGGCTGCTGTGGCAGCAGCTGCTATTGCGGCCACAGCCGCTATCACCGCTGCCGTGATACCAAAATCTCTTTTTTGTCTGAATAGCGATAGCGTGCTGGGGGCCTCTACAGGCACGGGGACCCACCGGGGCACCCTAAGGACCATAGCATACTAAGAACGAACAGAAACGGTGGATGAACACACGCCGGCGCAGGGGCAAAGGAAGTATTCCTCCCACAGCCATGTCCAATGTCATTAACACCCTCTTCCACTTGATTCTCTGTATGGAGGGTCCCGGGCACATTATTGCAAGCTATAAGTCCTCCTTGTAACAGTACAAAGGGTGTAAAGTCTGTGCAGCTGCCATTTGTTCCACATAAAATCCACTTTGAAAATGGAGTTGTATTGAAGCGAGGGAAGACCGTGGCAGAATGGAGCACTGGCATAGGTTTGGGAAAGGTTGACAGAATACCCCAACGTGGCTCTCCTTTAATGGATTCCAGGCACAGGAGGAAGATTATCTGCAAGACCTTTATCATCTCCGCCCTGATGGACCTTACTGTCTTCTGGACCCTCCTCCGGAGATCGCTTGACTGTCTTCACCAGCCAGGCTGGAACCCAATGAGGAGAATCCTGTTCCTGTGGAAAAACACAAACAGCTCCCCTGGATCTTATTATAACAAGATCCGGTCCTTTTTATTTATTATCTAAGACATAGAAAGGGCAAGTTCGCTGCAAAATTAAAGACTGAAGTTGTAAAAGAATATTAGACACCAGACTAGCAGAGCGAACAGAAGCAGCAGTCTCTAGGCCAGCAACCGCATTAGCCACATATAAGGAATCCGTGAACAAGTTAAAAGAAATAGAGAATGTCTGAAAGACCTCCAAAACAATTAGGCATTCAACAATTTGAGGGGAATTGGGTCTAAACATTCTTACTATAGGCTCCGAGCCCTGTACCAAGTAGGCCCCACGACCAGACTTTGAACCATCAGTAAAGATGGCAGGGGCTGATGTGGAACTGGCCTTTTGAAAGACAAGCCTTTGCCAACTCTGTCCAATCTGTAGGAGTCAAAGGAGCTGTAATGATCCTGTGCAACAGCGCAACGGAATAATCTGCACCTGGTCCAAAATCCTTGACAGCCTGAACCAAATCCTTTAGTTGTTTATAGGGAACTGGTTCATGTCTCCTTTGTTGAGTTACTGGGTCCTCAAAAACGGGAAAAGCGGAGGCCAGGCGCGACCAGGTTTTTGTTTTAATGAAGTGGCATGTGTCCCCAGGGGAGTTATAGGGTGGGGGTGCAGAAGGCTCTATCGACTGTAAAGGACCACACCCTTGGCCTTGAGGCCCCTTTGTCAGTAAAGGGCGTCTAGGCGGGGACCTATATTGTTCCCTTTTATAACAGGCGGTGGCCTCCTTTAGTCTTTCCTTTTCCCCTTTAAATAATTTTTTTCTTCCTCCTCTGCAGAATCGGAGCTAGCCTCTTCATCTGTGTCAAGTACATTTAAATGTGTAAGCTCCTCAATGGGAGGGTAGAGCCTGTCAAAGGCTCCTTTTTCCCCCTGGGGGGGGCAATTATAGATTTCACCTGTTTCTGTGAGCTCATCTTTTAAACTTTTATCTTTGTTTAATCCCTTCTTTTTTATTTTTTTTCTTTTTCTAGGCCTAGTTTTTGACTCCCCATTTGAATCTGACTCAGAAAGGCTATCCTGATGCCTTGCGAGAACTTCCCGTCCCCTTCTAATAAGTTCCATGTGGTTTTCTTTACTTAAGCAAGAGTGAATCAGCCGCCAAAATGGCAGTGTACCCTTACCAATTCTGTCCTCTGAGTTGCCCATGTTGCGCTCACAGCAAACGACAAGGACAATAAACCACACAGGAATGAAAATAACAAGGATCAGGTAGGGGTCTAAGTGAAAAGACATTATGACTGGGGATGACTTACCGACGTCTTCCTCTCCGTGTGTCAAGTTCTGGATCCTCTTCGGCCCCTCGCCCGGTGACCACAAAGCACCCGGCGTCCCGGGATTTCGGCACCACTTTGCGGCGAACCCCCGACCAGCAGGAGAAGAACGACCAGCAAACGAAGATCCTTCTTGATCACACTTTATTGGAGAGCCTCTTGGTTAACAGGAAAGCTGATGGCGAGGGGCTATTTTATATCTTCAGGATAGGAGTTTAATGTGCCAGGTGTGGCTCTTCGAAGACTCTCAGAGTAACAGCAAAAGTGACACTAGATGTTGGGTTTGTCTGCTGTATAAGTATTCTAGTAGGCTGGGTGGAGCCAAATACAGGCAAATTCTAAAATTCAACTGAACAATATACACTTTCAACCAAAACCAGCATGGCGTATTTATGTAAGAGTAGGTATTAAAACAAACAGATCATCTAACATAGTCAGTAAGGATGTGTGTTGCCCCACACCCTTAATCCTATCAACTGAGAGGCTGATTTCTGTCTGCAAAGGGTTTTAGGTCAGCCTGTGGCCAAGTGAGACCCTGCCCCCATGAATGACAGAAGAAGAGACAAAGGCACTATAAATGAGGAAGCAACAAATGACAACCCCAAAATATGCTTATTTAAGAATGGCAAATCTGACCAATCATCATATTTAACTCATAATTTCCCCTGGCATGGAAGGTGCAATTGGCACTTCCAATGCAGGTCTATATTCCAGGCTTCGTGGCAGGTACTGACCTGGTGTAAATAGGCCCTGTTACATTTTGGGATGGCTTTAGTCTCAGCTATGCTGCATGCCTGTTTGGGTCCCACTTTACTGGGCTGTGGACTCAGGTAGGCTGGCTGGGTCAGTGGGTCCATTGCTCTAATCACCTGTGCTGGGTGCTGTTCCCTTCTCCAGATCTCCAGTGGTTTCTGGTGCTGGTGGTGTGGGGAGGGGAGGATGTGGAAGGTGCCTGAAGTTGTACTGGAGCTGCGTAGCTGGTCCCCGGATCCTCTTCTTCATCTGCAGCTCAGCTGGTCCCTGCTGTTTACCCCTTCAGGTTTCTTTCTTTCTTTTTTTTTTTTTTTTTTTTCGGTTTTTCAAGGTAGGGTCTCACTGTAGCCCAGGCTGACGTGGAATTCACTATGGAGTCTCAGGGTGGTCTCGAACTCACGGCAATCCTCCCACCTCTGCCTCCCCAGTGCTGGGATTAAAGGCGTGCACCACCACGCCCGGCTCCCTTCAGGTTTCTTGAGTTTGTGAGGAGGTTGGTGAGGGTGGAAAATCCCTTCACGTGGCTTTTCCTAGTGCTCGGCAGAGCCCGGTGGCCATGCTCACCAGCACCACTGTTGGAGCCACTTCTGCCTGCTTCCGCATTTTCTAGAAGCTCTGGATCTCTCCTACCTCTCTGCTGCTACTGATAACTTCTTATATACCTTCACTTTTTGGTAGAAGAGTACATTTTGCTGTTTTTCTGCTTATTTTCCCCCTAGGCTGTTTTGATGTTTTACAGTGCCATCTTACCCAGAAGTTATTTATTTATTTGATTGTTATTTTGGTTTTTCGAGGTAGGGTTTCACTCTAGTCCAGGCTGACCTGGAATTCACTATGTAGTCTCAGGGTGGCCTTGAACTCATGGTGATCCTCCTACCTCTGCCTCCCGAGTGTTGGGATTAAAGGTGTGCGCCATCATGTCCAGCCTTATTTATTTATTTTTGACATCAGGTATTTTCATATAGCTGAGGTTAGCTTTGAGCTCCTGATCATCCTGCCTCAGCTTCTCAAGTGCTGGAATATGACTAGGCTGGCTTGCTCCCTTCTTTCTTTTTCTTTTTTTTTTTTTCTTCCTTTCTTTCTTTTTTGGTGTTTCAAGGTAGGGTCTCACTCTAGCCCAGGCTGACCTGGAATTCACTAGTCTAAGGGTGGCCTTGAACTCACGGTAAACCTACTACCTCTGCTTCTGTAGCACTGGGATTAAAGACATGTATCACCACACCAAGCCCTAGCCTTTATTTCATACATATAGCATATATGTAATTTATATTTATTACTGCTTATCAAGCACTCACTACATATAGGACACTGTAGAATCACCTTACAACTACCTGGTTTACTTCACATTTCTTTTTTTCCTTTTTTTTTTTTCTTTTCTTTTCGAGGTAGGGTCTCACTCTAGCCCAGGCTGACCTGGAATCCACTATGTAGTCTCAGGGTGGCCTCGAACTCACAATGATCCTCCTACCTCTGCCTCCTGAGTGCTGGGATTAAAGGTGTGCACTACCACATCCAGCTTTTTAAAATAATATTTTTATTTATTTGAGAGAGAGATAGAGAGATAGCGAAAGAGGCAGAGAGAAAGGTGGGGGGTTGGGGGGAATAGACCTGCCAAGGCCTGTAGTCACTGCAAATGAACTCCAGATGCATATGCCACCTTGTGCATCTGGCTTACATGGGTTCTAGGAAATCAAACCTGGGTCCTTTGGTTTTGAAGCAAACACCTTAATGGCTAATCCATTTCTCCAGCCCTTATTTTTTATTTTGATTTATTTATAAGGAGAGAGACAGACAGACAGAGAAAGGGAGAGAGAGAATGGGTATGCCAGGGCTGCTTCTTGCTGTGAATGTACTCTAGAGACATGGTGTTTTGTAGATCTGGCTTTACATAAGTACTGGGGAGTCGAAACTATTTCATCAGGCTTTGAAAGCAAACACCTTAACTGCTGAGCCGTCTCCCATAACCCTCATCATAGATATTTTGACTTTCATTTCATTGGTGATCTACTATTTAGCACATACATTGCTTTTGAGGCAGGTGCCCTGAGAGGTCCTCATCCTACTTCACAGGTGCCTGGGACGGGTGGCCTCTGTGTACAAGCTGCCAAAAAGACCATGCAGGAGCTGACAGTTAAGCCAGATCTGTGGATGCCCAGGTACAGGTTCAGTCTCTCTGCCTTTGGCTGGGATTTACTATTTACTATGGTGAAGTGGGTGGGCAGAACTAGATACTACTAGGGCACTTCTCTCTCTCTCTCTCTCTCTCTCTCATTTTATGCTAGATGATCCCACCTCATAGTAGAAACTGCTTTACCACCAAGCCACACCCTTGGCTCCTCACTGGGGATTCGAGGCAAAGTCCTACCTCTGAGCCACATCCCTAGCTCTTCACTGGGGCATTCTAGGTTTGCACACAACTTCAGCCCTCAACACACTTGATGCCCCTGCCCCCTCACCCCCCCGTTCATGACAACTAATGTCCCCATTCATGTCTGCACATATTCCAGTGTTGGGCTGGGGTCAGGGTGGCGTCAGGTGACACTACTTGCTTGCATAGTCCTCTCAGTGTCTGGACACTGGCTTATAGAAGCCATTACAGGGTGAGGTGAAGTGGAGGTTCTTGTTAGTGTTTTTCATTTTCACCTGCCTGGGCATGGCTCCCAACACCCCAAGGTCTTCCTCTGTACACCTGAGCCCAGGCTCAACTTACATGGATGCCCCAGGGGACCCAGGTATTGGAGAGTGGATGGTCCCCAGGCCTCAACACCTAGCTCTGGGAAACCATAGTTGCTATGGTGACCACCAAACTCTCAGGTGAGAGGCTGGGATGATGATTCTAGTACCTGGAAGAGCCAACAGTCAAGACCTTAGTTGGGAGACTACTGTTCAATAGCATTTGCAGACCAAGGGGAGCAGAGGGGCAGTTTCCTAGGGCACTGAAGGAGACAGCAAGTTGCCAGGGCCAAAAAGGGTAAGACAGGTGTCTAGCTCCAGATGGCCCTACCTGGCCAACCTTCTAGGAAGGTCCCACGGCCATTGGCATAAGGTCTCTGGGTCTCGGGCCTTTTCTGGGTGAAGGATCATCGGGGTAGGTGGGCAACATGAGCGTGGGCCCCCTGAGCCCTGGCACCCGCCAGAGGCTTCTCCAGGGTCAGGCAGGTCCCCTCCCAGCACCTCCAGCCAGTGGTGTGGTCATTTTCATCAGCTCCACGATTTCAGGTAAGGGCAGGGCTGGGGGCCTGAGACCAGGCAACACTTTGGGGAACATTAGGGCAATGGATTTGCCTCATGGGGTCCTCCAAGAGATCTGGATGTGATGCAGAGGGGGTGGTGACCACATAGCATGCAGTGTCAGGGGCTCCTGGACCCTCTGTTTCTTCCTCCATCTCTCCGACCTCCATCCCTCTGAAGCAATTCAATACAGTTGCTGGGAGAGGCATATTACAACCAACACTTGTAACAAATTTCCCATGTGTTACACCAGATGTTTGCTAGGCCTTAAACAAGGGGCCTACTCAGCAGGTGCTGGGGACGGAACCTGGGACCTACAAATGCTTGGCAAGCAGAGATGTTGGAACCCAGGGCATTCTGCCTACAGACAAATACTCTACCACTGCACTGTATCTCCAGCCACCATCCATTTTTAGGGTGTGTGTATGTCTATGTAGTTTATGATGTATGTGTGCATGTGTCCATATTTTTGATGAATGAGGGCTCCTATGTGCCGTCGTGCATATGTGGTGATCAGAGAACAACTGCCTTGTGCTGGTTCCTGCATTCCACATAGCTCGTTTGTTTATTTTTATTTGCAAGCAGAGAGAAACAGACACAGAAAGAGAGACAGAAAATGGGCATGCCAGGTCCTCTGCCTGCTGCAAACAGATTTCAGATGCATGTACCCCTTTTGTGCATCAGGCTTTATGTGGGTACTGGGGAATCACACTTGGATTGTTAGGCTTTGCAGGCAAATGCCTTAACCACTGAGCATCTCTCCAGCCTGTGTTTTATTTTTTAAAATTTGTATTTATTTATTTGCAAGGAGAGAGAAAGAGAATGAGAGTGACAGCAAGAGCGAGAGTGAGCATGGGCACACCAGGGCCTTCAGCTACTGCAATCAAAGTCCAGATGTGCCACTGTATTCATCTGGCTTTACATGGGTCGTGGAACCCAGGCATTTAGGCTTTGCAAGCAAGTGCCTTTAACCATTGAGTCATCTCTCCAGCGCCCACCTCATTTTTGAGGCAAGATGTTTTATCGTTCACCTCTGTGTTTGCCACGTTAGCTGGTGCACAGATTTATGGGAAATGCTCATGTCTCTGCTTCCCTTCTTGCTGTTGGCCTGTGTTGTGCTCAGATCACGGGGTCCCCAAAGACCACTGAGAGTCTAACATGTATGCAACAGCAAAGGGCTTTGTTGTTTTTTGTTTTTTTTTTTGAGGTAAGGTTTCACTCTAGCTCAGGCTGACCTGGAATTCACTATGGAGTCTCAGGGTGGCCTCGAACTCACGGCGATCCTCCTACCTCTGCCTCCCAAGTGCTGGGATTAAAGGCGTGCGCCACCACGCCCGGCTGTTTTGAGCTTAAGCTTGGACTCTTGACTTCACCAATGCAGTGGATCCAAACAAGAGCCCTGAGCAGCAGGGGGGCAGGTTTTTATAGGGATTTGAACAAAGAAGTAGGGAGAACTAGGAGAATGGTTACATGATTGGTTGATTTAGGCAGTAACTGCACTTGTTTTTTTCTGATAGGCTTAGGATACTGATGGGCAAAGCCAGTGGGCAGGGGGTTAGGGGGATTCCAAGCAGATTAGGTAACCTTTATTGTAATTGGCTATGTGTATTTGAGGAACTTTAAACAAACTTACTTTAAGCAAACTTTATCTATGACCACAGGAACGCATGGTGCAGACAGTCTATTCCCCCTTATCAGGAAACTGACCTTGCTGGGAAGCAGAAATTTAGGCCTATTGATGGTTCTGAGGCTCATTATAGCTTCCTGAGTCCTTCAGCCTGCTGGGATTACAGATGTCCTCCATGGCTTCTCTGGCATTTCCATGCGGTCTTGGGTCTTGGAGATCCAAACTCAGTACTCACTTTTTTTTTTTTTTTTTTTTTTTTGGTAGCGTCTTGCTCTAGCCCAGGCTGACTTGGAATCACTCTGTAGGTTGGCCTCGAACTCACAGTGACCTTCATACTTCTGCATCACAAGTGCTGGGATTAAAGGCATGCCCCCACCACACCTGGCTGGCACTCACTTTTTTTTTTTTTTCAAATTTTGAGGTAAGATCTTGCTTTAGTCCAAGCTAACCTGGAATTCAGGGTGGCCTTGAACTCACAGCAATCCTCTTATCTCTGCCTCCCAGGGGCTGGGATTAAAGGCGTGGGCCACCTCACTGGGTTTGGCACTCACATTATTTTTTTTAAATTATATATTTATTTATTTGAGAGCGACAGACACAGAGAGAAAGACAGATAGAGGGAGAGAGTGAGAATGGGCGCGCCAGGGCTTCCAGCCTCTGTAAACGAACGTGCGCCCCCCTGTGCATCTGGCTAACGTGGGACCTGGGGAACCGAGCCTCGAACCGGGGTCCTTAGGCTTCACAGGCAAGCGCTTAACCGCTAAACCATCTCTCCAGCCCACTCACATTATTTTTTAATCCAGTGGCTATTGTGACTGAAAGTAACAATAACTGGCAGTACAGCCTTCATTCCTTTAAAATGAGGGAAACCCATCTCCCTGTGTCTTGCAAGACATGAGACTTGTCCAGTCATGAATCTTCTGCCCCGCAAACGTTAGACAAGGTTTCTTTCTCCCTCCCTCCCTCTCTTCTCCTTCCTTCCTTCCTTCCCTCCCTCCCTCCCTCTCTCTCTCTCTTTCTTTCATTTCGAGGTAGGGTCTCACTCTTGTAGTCCCAGTCTGGCCTCGAACGTGAGATGATCCTCCCCAGTGCTGGAACTGAATAAAGGCTTGCGTGCAGCCCGCTCCTCCATCAAGTTTCGCTCGTGGTGAGCCCACCTCCGGCGCCTGTCCTCCGCGGTCTTCCCCTAGCTCTGTCTGCCACCCCCGCGCTGTCCCGCCAGGCCTCTCCACAGCTCTTCGATTTCAGCTTCATCTGCCCGGCCCGGCGAGTCCCATGGTCCAGGTCCCTGGGGGCAGTGTCTCCGCGCCGCCTCCGTTGCCCTCCGCATGGACAGCGGCCCCCTAACCTCCCCACTGGGGCGTCGGCACTCAATATTTTTTTTTTTTAAAGTTTTAATTAGCTGGGCGTGGTGGCGCACGCCTTTAATCCCAGCACTTGGGAGGCAGAGGTGGGAGGATTGCCATGAGTTCGAGGCCACCCTGAGACTCCATAGTCCATAGAATTCCAGGTCAGCCTGGGCTAGAGTGAGACCCCACTTTGAAAAACCAAAAAAAAAAAAAAAAAAGTTTTAATTATAAAATGGTTTCTTAAATTTATTTCTTTATTTTAACCTAACACCAGGAAAGTGTTAACACTGGTACTCACATTTTTGAGCATTTTTCATAATTGTTTATTTGTATATGTGTGTGTATGTATGCATGTAGGTGTGCGTGCACCAGGGTCCCTTGCCATTGCAAGTGAATGCCCAATCAGCTTTCTTTTTTAAATTTTTTTTATTATTTGAGACACACAGAGGGAGAGAGAATGGGCGCACCAGGGACTCTAGCTGCTGCAAACGAACTCCATATACGTGTGCCACCTTGTGTATCTGGCTTACGGTGGGACATGGAGAATTGAACCTGGGTCCTTCGGCTTGGTAGGAAAGTACCTTAACTGCTAAGCCATCTCTCCAGCTCACCATCCAGCTTTACATGAGTAGCTGGGAATTAAATCCTAGGCCAGCAGGTTTTGCAAGCAAGTATCTTTAACCACTGAGCTAGCTCCCTGTCCCCTCAACTGCTGTTTTAAACTCATATGTTGCCTCCTTGTGACCAGGCTACTGCATGCTTTGTAAGAGAAAAACCTCCACAGAGTTATGTCCTGATGGTTAATCTGTTCTCACAACATTTAAAGAAATAAAAACCACATACACACAAATATCTGATCTGCATTTTCTGCCATGAAAAATAACTTTTTGGAAATTTGTTTGAAGGGCACACCAAGGCTTCCTGCCACTGCAAATAAACTCCAGATGCATGCACAACCCTGTGCATCTGGCTTTACATGGGTGCCAGGGATTTGAACTGGGCCATCAGGCTTTAGAAGCAAGTGCCTTTAACCACTGAACCATAACTCCAGACCTTTTCTGCCATTCTTTAAATGATGTAAATACTACTGTTGTCAATTTTAGGTTTCTGACTGAATTCTTTGAGTATGAAGGAGAGTTACTGTTGCTAATCTTCCCTTACCCAAAACTGACATATACAAATATTTGCAAGAGTAGAGCTCACTACCCAATCTAGTCAAATCATATTGTATACTTCACAGTAAGTTCAATTTTTTTCCTATTCACTTTTTTTTTTTCTTGAGGTACTTAAGCCTAGGCTGACCTTAGGTTTTTTTTTTTTTGTTTTTTTTTTTTTTTAAAGATAGGGTCTCATTTTAGCTCAGGCTGGCTGACCTGGAATTCACTGTGTAGTCTCAGGGTGGCCTCGAACTCATGGTGATCCACCTACCTCTGCCTCTCACGTGCTGAGATTAAAGGCGTGTGCCACCCACACCTGGCAGTTTTTTTTTTTAATATTTCATTTGTTTATTCAAGAGAGAAAGAGACAGGCAGAGTGAGTATGGGTGTGCCATGGTCTTCTGCCACTGCTTATGAATTCCAAACACAAGTGCCACTTTGCACATCTGGCTTTATGTGGATACTGGAGAATTGAACCCAGGCCATCAGGCGTTGCAAACAAGCATCTTTAACGACTGAGCCCCCTTCCATTTAGGTTTAGAAACAGGGTATCAATCTCTTGCCCAGGCTAGTCTGACGTCCACAATCCTCCTGTCTCTGTCTTCCCACTGTTCAAGTGCTAGGATGACAGGTATGTGCTACCTAAATTTTAAATTTAATATTTACATTTCACTTTTGGGAGGCCACCTAAAATTTTGGGGGCTGGGAAAGGGTCTCATGTACCCTAACTGGACTTAAACTTTTTTAAAAAACATTTTTTTTTTTTTAATTTGAGAGAGGGAGAGAGAGGGTGAGGGAGAGAAAATGTGCATGCCAGAGTCTCTTAGCCACTGCAAATAAGTTCCAGACACATGTGCCACCTTGCGCATCTGGCTTTATGTGGGTACTGGGGAATCAAACCTGGATCCGTTGGCTTTGCCGGCAAGCACCTTAACTGCGGAACCATCTCTTCAGCAGCTGGACTTAAACTTTTGATCCTCCTACCTGCCCATACCAAGGGCTAGAATGACTCACATGTGCCAAAACAGTAGCAATTTTTTTTTTTCAAGCTAGGGTTTCATTCTAGCTCAGGCTGACCTGGAACGCAGTCTGTAGTCTCAGGCTGACCTTGAACTCACAGTGATCCTCTTACCTCAGCCTCCCAAGTGCTGGAATTAAAGGCTTGCACCACCATGCCTGGCTTAAGTTTTTAAAAATATTTAATTTATTTATTTGAGAGAGAGAGAGTGAGTCAGGCCCTCTGGCCACTGCAAACAAACTCCATATACATATATCAACTGTGCATCTGGGTTACATGGGTACTGGGGAATTGAACCTGAGTCCTTAGTCTTTGCAGGCAAGCACCTTAACCTGCTAAGCTACTTCTTCAGCTCTCTCCCCCACAAATTTTTTTAACAATGGTTGTGTTAACAGCTGGTTGACATTGTTGAAGAGTTAGAAACTGGCTTTCCCAAGCCAGTAGGAGCAGACTGTAGCATGCCACATTGATTACATGGTTTCTTTTTCACTGCTGGTTTGGCAGCACTGGGATGGAGCCAGGGTTTGGTGTGTGCTTGGCAGGCTGGGACTGAACCCAGGTCTTGTGTGTGTGCTCATTATATATTCACCACTCACTACAGAGATGTACTTATTACAAGCATTTTATTGGCAATTTTGTTCCACATGCTTAGCAGTGGTCTAGACAAACCAACCTTCTGATAAATATTGTATGAATACATTTAGTGACCTGTTGCAGTCCGGTTCGCATTGCTGGTAGAAATCACCCAACAAAGAGCAGCTTCTGGGAAAAAGAGATTCATTTTGGCTTACAGGCTCGAGGGGAAGCTCCACGATGGCAGGGGAAAAGGATGGCATGAGCAGAGGGTGGACATCACCCCCTGGCCAACATAAGGTGGACCACAGCAACAGGAGGGTGTGCCAAACACTGGCAAGGGGAAACTGGCTTTAATACCCATAAGCCCGCCCCCAACAATACACTCCCTCCAGGAGGCATTAATTCCCAAATCGCCATCAGCTGGGAACCTAGCATTCAGAACACCTAAGTTTATGGGGGACACCTGAATCAAACCACCACACCTGTGGAATTGGTAAGATGGGATGTCATACAACAGTTTAGTTGAGAAAGGTAACAGAGGAGCAGGAAATAGATCCTAGACTGACATCTATGGTGACCCTCATGCTAGGGTACATACAGGTATTTAAACCAGGGATTTAGGTTGCTGTCAAAGACATCAAGGAGGTGTCCCTATGACTACTCAAAGAAAACAAATGTTTTGGACTGGAAAGATGGCTAAGGACCTAGGTTCAACTCCCCAGAGCCCACATAAACCAAATGCACATGGTGGTACCTGCATCTGGAGTTTGTTTGCAGTGGGTAGAGGCCCTGGTGTGCCCATTCTCTCTCTTTGTCTTTCTTCCCCCACCCCCCGTAATAAATAAATAAATAAATGAATAAATTAAAAAAAAACACGAAAGCAAATGTTTTCCTAAAACCCAACATTCAATACTTCTACTTGCAAGGTTTATCTATCCAGCTTAGAGGTAGGGCTGCACTTGCCCAACATGAGCAGAGCCTCAGTACTGCAAAAAAGAAAAAAGAAATCAAAGAAAGATTCAGTGTTCCCTGGGTACACCCTGTGCTGAGTGCTGTGAGTTAAGCAATGGCCAAGGCAAGCCCAGGTTCTTGACTTTGGGGAGCTTGCATTCCCACAGAGGCTTCACTCCTAATTTACAAAAGAAGGAGCTGAGGTTAGCCTGACACTTGGCACAAGGCCACAATAGACAGGAGTGGTGAAGTCTTAGAATCCAACTTTATGCAGTATAGTCTGTCTGCCATTTATTTTTATTTTTATTTTTTTGGTTTATCGAGGTAGGGTCTCACTCTGGTCCAGGCTGACCTGGAATTAACTCTGTTATCTCAGGGTGGCCTCGAACTCTCGGAAATCCTCCTACCTCTGCCTCCCTAGTGCTGGGATTAAAGGCGTGCGCCACCATACCCAGCTTGTCTGCCATATTTTAACAAAAGCAAGAAAACTAGAACAATAATAAAATCAGATGTCCTGGCTGATGGTGGGGGGAGGGTGTAGGAGTGCCCATCTAAAGCCCCCCAGTGAGGCCTGGAGGTGTGGCTTGGTGGTAAAACTCTTGCCTAGAATCCCCCAGTTAGGGCATGACTGAAAGGTCTATGTGGCAGGTCCTGGGTTTCATCTTAGCTCCTTAGTTATTTACTGTTTTTCAAGGCAGGGTCTCACTCTGTCTTCAGGCTGACCAGGAACTTAGTTTATAGCCCCAGACTGGCACTCTTCCTAGCTTAGCCTCCTGAGTGCTGGGTTCTGCTACAGTTCTCTAAACAAGACTATAAAACAGGACAACCAGTTCAGCTTGCATTTCAGATAAACCAGTAGTAATACTTTAATAAGGAATGGGCTCTGCCTATGTTAGTAGATTATTTTCCTGATTATCTGTAATGTAAATCAATTGAGTTCTGTTTTTTTTTTTTTGTGGTGTTGGGGGGATGAAACCCAGGATCTCACACATGCTAGGCAATCTCTGCCATTGAGCACCGATTTAAAGACCCAGCCCTACATGTCTGTGTTTTATCCTGTAGCCCTCATCTTGGGTTGGAGGCTATTTCTCCTAGTCCATTTGGGACTGAGTGTTGCTTGGGCTATGAGATTTGCAGAGAACCCTGGGAAAGTCCCAGGCACCTGGAAGGTTCATCTCTCTGGGTTGATTTTATGTTTTTTATTTATAATATTCTTATAATATTTTAAAAATATTCTAAATTTTTATTTATTTGAGAGAGAGAGAGAGAGAGAGAGAGAATGAGCACACCAGGGCCTCTAGCCACTGCAAGTGAACTCCAGACACATGTGCCACCCTGTTCATCTGGCTTACATGGGTCCTGGGGAATCAAACGTGGGTCCTTTGGCTTTGCAGGCAAGTGCCTTAACCGCTAAGCCATCTCTCCAGCCCTTGTTTAAAATATTCCTTGACTTGTTGGAAAGGGCTTCAGCCTTAAGGATGGTGGAGGGAATAAGGATCAGAGCAGAGTGGTGGGGCCAGGGAGTTCTAGGATCTTCCTACTCACGCTCTCTGGGCCATTTCTTGCAGATATGGATGCAGAGAGAGAAGCCCTGCAGGTCATGGCCTACCCGGAAGTGCAGAGCTTCTGCCAGAAACATGGCTTAATGTTTGAGGTAATGGTCTGCAGTCACCCCAAAGTCACAACCAGCCCCTCATTAGCAATGACTCCAAGCTCTATTTAATATCTTACTGTTGAGCAGGGGATGGTGGCACACGATTTTAATCCCAGCACTTGGGAGGCAGAGGTAGGAGGATCGCTGTGAGTTCAAGGCCACCCTGAGGCTACATAGTTAATTCCAGGTCAGCCTCAGCTAGAGAATGAGACCCTACCTCAAAAACCAAAAAATAAAAACAAAACAAAACAAAAACAAAAACAACACTTACTGTTGAGTCTTGAAATCCATAAAGATCTTTTTTTTTTTTTTTTTTTTTAGGCAGGGTCTCACTCTAGCCCTGTCTGTTCTGGAATTTACTCTGTAGCTCTAGGATGACCTTGAACTCATGGTGATCCTAGTGCTGGGATGAAAGGCATGTGCCATCATGCATAGCTTTTTTTTTTTTTCAGGTAGAGTCTCATGTAGCCCAGGATGGCCTCACATGAACTGTGTATCCAAGGCTAATCTTGAATTCCTGGTCCTCCTCATGCTAGGATGGCAGTTGGCAGTCATGCCCCACAGTGTCTGGTTTATGCAGTGCTTGGGATGGAACCCAGGCAGAGCTGTCTGCATGCTAGGCCTGTGCTTGACCAACTGCACTACAGCCCCAGCCTTCCTCCTCCCCTCCCCCTCCTTCTCCTTCTTCTTTTTTTTTTCAAGGTAGGGTCTCACTCTAGCCCAGGCTGATCTGGAATTCACTATGGAGTCTCAGGGTGGCCTTGAACTCACAGCAATCCTCCTAACTCTGCCTCCCAAGGGCTGAGATAAAAGGCGTGCACCACCACGCCTGGCTTCATTTTCTTTATTTATCGTTTGTTTTGTGTGTGTGTTTGTGTGTGAGTAGGAGCACATGTGTGGAGGTCAGAGGACAACTTTTGGGTCAGCCCTTCCCTTCCATCTCTCTTTTTTTTTGAAGTAGGGTTTCACTCTAGCCCAGATGAAAAAAATATTTATATATATATGTATTTAAATATATATAATATATATATAGATATACATATCTCTATATATAGTTGTCTATATATAGATATATGTAGATTATATATCTATATATAGATCTATCTATATAGATAGATAGATATAGATAATATAGATGAATATATATCTATATCTATCTCTCTATGTATATATATATTAAGTCCTGTTCCCTTAGAAAACCCTGATCCACCACCATAGCACCCAGGGCCCACAACCCAGCTATCTGATTTTTCATATTCCCAAGGACTTCTTTTTTTAAAATTTTATTTATTTATTTGAGAGTGACAGACAGAGAGAGAAAGAGGCAGAGAGAGACAGAGAGAGAGAATGGGTGTGCCAGGGCTTCCAGCCTCTGCAAACGAACTCCAGACACGTGCGCCCCCTTGTGCATTTGGCTAACGTGGGTCCTGGGGAATCGAGCCTTGAACCGGGGTCCTTAGGCTTCACAGGCAAGCGCTCAACCACTAGGCCATCTCTCCAGCCCCCCAAGGACTTCTTTTTGCATGTGCATGTTATATGTGTGGTACAATGTCTATGGATCGTGTGTGCACATTTGCACGCAGATGTGTGTGCCCCATGTGCAGGCCAGAGGTGTGGAACAGGGGAACTTGCAGTGCACTCCACTATTGCTCATGCACATGTCTCCTTGAAATGGAGTCCCTCTCCGAAACTGGAACTGCAGTTTTCATGAGCCTCCACAGTTCTCTGGTCTCCACTCCCCATGGGACTGGGGTAACTGGCATGTGTGGTCAGGCCCAGCTGTTTACACAGGTGCTGGGAAATTTAACTCAGGGTGAATCATGCCCTCTCAGGCTCCCATGTTTGCATGGCAAGCACACTTACCCACGAGCCATCTCCTCATCCCCCTCCCAAGGATTTTGTTTTGTTTTTCATTGTTCTGTTTTCTTTTTGAATTGTTGTTTGGTTAGAGACTTTAGTTTTTGCTGTTCTGAGACACAGTCTTATGTAGCCCAGGCTAGCCCGGGCCTCCATATGTAGCTAAAAATGACCCTGAATTCCTGATCCTCCTATCTCAGCCTCCCAATTGTTGTGATGACAGGTGTGTACCACCGTAATTCCATCTATGACTTCTGGTATTATAGCCAGATTTCCAGAAGAATTTGCTGGGCCCATTGCAAGCACAAAACATGGAGCTGGGTATAGTGGCATATGTCTATCATCCCAGAAGTCAGAAGCTTGAGGCAGGAGGATCTGTCTTGGCTATATGTATGTTTTTTTCGAGGTAGGGTCTTGCTCTAGCCCAGGCTGACCTGGAATTCACTATGTAATCTCAGGCTGGCCTCGAACTCACAGTGATCCTCCTACCTCTCCTCCTGAGTGCTGGGATTAAAGGCGTGCACCACCACACCCAGCTATGAATGTATATTGTAAAGAGGATTTATTTGATTGGCTTACTCAATACCACTAGGCAGTCCAACAATGGCTATCTGCAGGCTGGAAAGGTTAAGAACCTAGTAGCTGCTCAAATCCATGAGGCTGGATGCATCAGCAGTCCTGCTCTGAACAGAAGGCTCACTGAGAACTGACTAAATGCCTGGTGCTTGCTTTAACATCCACACTGGTGTTCCAAGGAGGATGAGGCAAGCATTCTAAAGAGGTGGGGTTGAGCCAAAGCTGTTGTCCTGGGGGAAGAGCCCTTGCCAGAGGCTGGTCCCTGACATTTCTCATTCCCTGCATACACAGCTAAGGTTCCTACTCATTTTTCTCTCCACACATACATAGTCCTATTGTTTAGCTATATGTGTACTTGATTAGGAATTCATGCTTACTTCTATGTGGCTTATTAGGGAGGCAGGGACTGGTCTGGTCCTTCTGCGCTCTGATCACTGCAGCCTCCCTCTGGGTCAGTGCTGCCTGCTTGATCTGAACCATTCTGACCAGTCTCTCTAGCCAGGGGTGGTTGCTAAGAATTCACTGGGTTCAATTCCTACTCAATCTAAGCACCTTCCTTTACAAAGAAAGTTCTGCAAAGATGAACATGTCCTTAGTTAAAAAGAAGCTGGAAACAACCAAGTTCCTTCTCTAGAAATTTTTTTTTTTTGAGGCAAGCCCAACAGACTGACCTTTATTTTTTCATGAGAGAGAGAGAGATTTGGCATACCAGAAACTCCAGCCCCTGAAATCAAACTCCAGATACATTGGGTGCATGTGTGACCCTGCATGCTTGCATCACTTTGTGTGTCTGGCTTATGTGGGACCTGGCGACTCGAACATGGGTCCTTTGGCTTTGCAGGCAAGTGCCTTAACCACTAAGCCACCTCTCCAGCCTTAGAAAATTTATTTTTAAGTAAATTTTTCTCCCCTTCTTCCCTTCCCCTCTTCTCTCTTCCCTTGAGACAGGGTCTCAGTTTGCAGGCCAGGTCAGCCTTGAATTCACAATCCTCCTGCTTCAGCTTCCCCACTACCACGACTTTTCCCTGTTGCTCATGACCTTGGCTTTCTTAGAGAGGACCAGCTGGACAACTGGTCAATGCTCATCTGCTCAGTCTAGATCTATCTGATATTTTCTTCATGATTACAGTGACCCTATGGATTTTTTGTTATTTTTCCTTTTAAAAATTAATTGTGTATACACAAGCCCCATGAGCTCATGCCAGCATCTCTTGTGGCTGCAGTCCAGGGTCTGTCTGGCTTTATGTGTGGGTGGCTAGGGAATTGAACCCCAGGAGGTAGGCTTTGCAAGCAGGTATCTTTAACTGCTCTGGGCCATCTTCCCAACTCTCTCTTTAATATTTTTATTTTATGAGAGAAAATGAGAGAGAGAGAAAAAGGTTTGGGCCTCCTGCCACTGCAAATAAACCCTAGACAAAAGCAATCGAACTTAGGCCAAGCAAGCACCTTTAACAACTGAGTCATCTCTCTAGGCCCTCTTTTTTTCTTTTTATGACTATATATATTTTGTTAAATTTTATTTATTTTGCAGGGAGAGGGAGAGAGAAAGAGTGTGTATACCAGGGCCTCTTGCCACTGCAAACAAGCTCCAGATGCAAGCACCACTTTGTGCATCTGGCTTTACATGGGGACTGGGGAATCAAGCCCCAGACACAAAGGCTTTGCAAGCAGTGCCTTTAACTGTTGAGCCATCTCCCTGTTTTATCTTTTTTTTTTTTTTTTTGAGGTAGGGTCTCACTCTAGCCCAGGCTGACCTGGAATTCACTCTGTATTCTCAGGGTGGCCTCGAACTCACAGCGATCCTCCTACCTCGGCCTCCCGAGTGCTGGGATTAAAGGCGTGTGCCACCACGCCCAGTTTGTTTTATCTTTTGATGAAATCCAAAACATTGTATATGCTAGGCAGGCACTCTATGGACAAGCCATGTCCCAGGCCTCTCACTGGGGACTCTCAGTGGGAGATTGTCCTTTAGAACACAGGTGCTGAGACTCCATAAGGAAGGAATGTAGCTATGCCCATCTGCTGTAGCATGTCTCTCTGATAAGCAGTTTCTTAAGCTAAAATCTGTCTCCTCTAAGGTTGCGGTGATCTTGATGAAAAGAAGCAGCCCCTCTCTCCCCACTACCTGGGACCCATGCTGGAGTGGCAAAGTAAGACCAGGTCTTTGTTGCCATGTTGCCAGGGGTACCAAGGCTGCTTGAAACTCTCTTATCTTATTTTATACTGTGATCTAAGCCCAACTTTTTACTGTGCAGAACCTTCCCCTACTTTTTGGATTTTTTTTTTTTTTTTTTGGTGTTTTTGAGGCAGATTCTCACTCTAGCCCAGGATGAGCAGAAACTTACTCTGTAGCCCATGCTGGCCCTGAATTTATGGTGATTCTCCTACCTCCCAAGTGCTAGGACTAAAGGCAAGGGCTACCACACCTGGCTCCTCCAAATGCTATAAAAGGAATTTATTTGTACACTTAAAAAAATTGTTTTTGGGGGGGAGAGGAGCTGGAGAAATGGCTTAATAGTTAAGGTGCTTGCCTGAGAAGTCTAAAGATTCATGTTTGATTCCCCAGTACCCACATAAGCCAGATGCACAAGGTGACATATGTATCTAGAATTGTTTTGAAGTGGCTAGAGGCCCTGGCACATCCATTTTCTCTCTTTCTGCCTCTTTCTTTCTCTCTTTCAAATAAATAAATAAATATTTTAAAAAATTCTATAGCCCAGTGCGGTGGCACAAGCCTTTAATGCCAGCACTCAGGAGGCAGGGGTCGGAGGATGGCTGTGAGTTGAGGCCATCCTGAGACTTCATAGTGAATTCCAGGTCAGCCTGGGCTACAATGAATCCCTACCTCAAAATTGTCCCCTTCCACATTATTTATTTGCAAGGAGAGAGAGAGAGAGAAAGTGAGACAGAGAGAGAAAGTGAGACTGGGTGCACCAAGGCTTTTTGCCTCTGTAAACACACTCCAGATGCATGTGCTGCTCTGTGCATCTGGCTTTACCTGGGTAATGAGGAATTCCAGGCCTTACAAGCAAGTGTCTTTAACAGCTAAACCATCTCCCCAACCCAGGCATTTCTTTTGTTATTGTTTCCTGGAACTGAAGCCTCTCTCTCTCTCTCTGTCTTTGGGACCCCATCATTGTCACATTCTTCTATGGCCCTAATGTCTCTCCCCACATACCAAATAAACCTTTTATCAAAAGAAATTCTTCTCAGCATCTCTTCACTGAACCTGGGTATAAATTTTTATTTTAAGTCTTACAATTCAGTCTCAAATTCACTGAATCCAGACATCCTCTTCTAAGGGAGATACCCAGCACCAACAATTAGTCAAGCATTTTATGCTTTTATCAAAGGGAATTGAAAGAAAATCTCATTACCATTCTGACAATCCGCATCCTTATGGTTCCCAGGTGGTTGATCTGAGGTTGGGTATTCGGGACACAGAGGCCACTGAACACATGACCACAGAACTCTGCTTGGAAGAACTGGACCGTTGTCAGAAAACATCTATAGGACCAGCTTTCATTGTGAGTGTGTTGGGAGGGATGGTGTAGTCCTTATTCCTTATCTACCCCAAGAATGTGGGCCCTAATACCCAGTCCAAATAGTAGAGGGAAGTGGATAGTATTTCTGCTAATGTTTCCTATTCCAGTAGCCTGCCCATGGGAAGACATTGCCTGTCAATCATAGCACTCTTGTCTTCTGTAGAACTAGCTGGAGCTAGGTATTAGTAGTCAAATGAAGCAGGAGGTGAGCTGGAGAGTAGAATGTTGAATCCGAAGGAAATCCTAGGCATTGATCTGGAACTTCCTCCACATGTCCCATTCTGTCCACTTTATGTTTGTGGAGTTTTGGGATTGTGCAAAATAACAGAGGACATGGAAACCCATGGGGTTTTGGAAATTTATTTTCTTTATATGCCTAGGGGTATCAGGTGTAGTTTCCGTGGCTTGGGACAGGGTCCTCTTCCATGTTTAAATATACCTCTTCTGTCATTAAAAATAGTCCTCAAAAGTCAGGCCTGGTGGTGCATGCCTTTAATCCCAGCACTCAGGAGGCAGAGGTAGGAATCACAGTGAGTCTGAGGCCAGCCTGAGACTAACATTCTCTTACCTCTGCCTCCCGAGTCCTGGGATTAAAGGCATGCCCCACCACGCTTGGCCTCATCCCCTGTTTTCTAGGTAGGGTCTCGCTCTAGCTCAGGCTGACCTGGAGTTTTCTTGATTACCTATGAACCTTTGGCTACAGTGGGCTCCACATCTTCCAAATTTGGCTTAGTTCTCTTTGCACACTGGTACCAGTGTGTTTTAATTATTATTGCTTTAAAATATGTTCTTACACTGGGAAGGCTATGCATTCTTGCTTGTAAATTCCCTTCACAATTACTTTTTATTCTTTTAAGTTTACTTTTCCAAAAGGAGCCCAGGGCTAGAGAGATGGCTCAGTGGCTAAAGGTGCTTGTTTGCAAAGCCTGATGGCCTGGGTTTGATTTCCTAGCAACCATGTAAAGCCACATGCCCCAAAAGAACCTAATGATGAAGTTCAGTTTTCCAGGGATACTTTTTTTGTTTGTTTTTCAAGGTAGGGTCTCATTTCTCACTTTAGCTCAGCCCAGGCTGATCTGGAATTCACTATGTATCCTTGAGGTGGCCTTGAACTCATGGAGATCCTCCGACCTCTGTCATCCAAGTGCTGGGATTAAAGGCATGTGCCACCATGCCTGGCTATTTTTTTTTTTTTTTTTGAGACAGGGTCTCTTGCAGCCAGTTCAGACTGGCTTTGAACATGTTATGTAGCTGAAGATGACCTTGAGCTCTTGATCTTCATGCCTTAGCCTCCTGAATACTGGGATGAAAGATGTGCCCCACCATAGTCATCTCTGTTTACTTTTATTTATTTATCTATTTATTTATTTATTTATTTATTTTAGAGAGCAAGAGAGAGGAAAGATAGAACTGGTGTGTCAGGGCCTCAGCTACTAAAATTGAACTCTAGAAGCTTTTGCCACCTAGTGGGCATGTGGGACCTTGCACTTGCCTCACCTCTGTGTGTCTGGTTTATGTGGGATCTGAATAGTTGAACATGGATCCTCTGTTTACTGTTTTGAGACTGGTTCCCACAGTGTAGCCCAGGATGGCCTAGAATTCATGATCTCCCTTCCTTAGCCTCCTGAGGGCATAACAATGTTTCCTAAAAAGGGGAACAATCCCTAGCACAAGAATAAACAAACAACTCATCCTCCCAAAATAACAACAAAATCAGACAAAAAAGGGGAGAAGAGCTGGCATGATTAAAGGTACACACCTTTAATCCCAGTTCTTGGGAGGCAGAGGTAGGAGGCTCATATGAGTTCAAGGCCACCCTGAGTCTACCTAGTGAATTCCAGGTTAGCCTGGGCTAGAGTGAAACCCTACCTTGAAAAACAAAAACAACAGCAACAACAACAAAAAGTGCAGAGGGAGTGATCAGGAGTGATCAGAAAGAGAAGACAAAACAAACATCTACAGGAATTTTGCTTCTCAACTCAAATTTCAGGTAGTGAAATACACAGATGGCTCCCAGCAGCAGAGAGATTGGAGATAGTTCCCAAGCCTCCCTCAGGTCCAGTCAACTAGTCTTGGGAACCTTCTAGAAGGGCTCCACCCCTAGAACTCTACTGGCTTTCTGCTTCCCTTTTGAGCCAGGCATCTCCCTCCTATGTCCCCAGAGACACACCATCACTCTTACAGAGGGACTTGCCACAAAAATCAGACCCAGGCTGGTGCCCTTGAAGAGCTCTTTTTGTAGTAAATAAGTTATTAGCAGAGGCAAGGCTGGCTCCCCAGGGTACTTCCCTTGAGAGACTGGGTTGGGCCTTTAGCATCAACAAGGGCTCCCTGCTGCTCCTGGTGGCCCCTGGCAGTCTCCTTTGCTCTGATCCCGCTGAGCATTTTTACTGTTTCCTTCCCCACACGTCCGCTGGCTGCACTTTTTCAAGCCTCTCCAGCTCTTTGCAAGCTACAAGGGACTATGGGGAAACCTTGTGACATTCTGTAGTCACAAATTCCTAGTTAGGCTTGGTGACACAGGCCTGGCAACTCATGACGCTGAGGCAGGAGGATGACTGAAGCCCAGGAGTTCAGAGTCACTTGGGCAGCACTATAAGACCTGGTCTCAAAACACCTATAATATTGCCTGGTTCTTTTACACACATTGTGGGCCAAAGTCTCTACATGTAGTGCTATTTCCAGTTCTTCTTGGTCCTACTCCTCCTCCTCTTCCTCCCCTCCTCTCATCTTTCTCTTCCTTCTCTTCCTCCCTCTCCCCTTCTTCCTTTTCTTCCTGATCTTATGTTCTTATTCCTTCTCCTCCTCCTTCTCTCCTTTCCTCTGCTTCTTTCTTCTATTTTTTTTTTCTAGGTTAGGGTCTCACTCTGGCTCAGGTTGACCTGGAATTCACTATGTAGTCTCAGGATGGCCTTGAACTCTCAGCGATCCTCCTACCTCTGCCTCCTGAGTGCTGGGATTAAAGGAATGCGTCACCACGCCCAGCTCTTCTATTTTTTTCAAAGATTTTATTTTTATTTATTTATTAGAGACAGAGAGAAGGAAAGAGAGAGAGAGGGAGAGAATGGGCATGCCAGGGCCTCTAGCCACTTCAAATGAACTCCAGACACATGTGCCACCATGTGCATCTGGCTTATGCGGGACCTGGAGGATCAAACCTGGGTTCTTAGGCTTCACAGGCATGCACCTTAAATGCTAAGTCATCTCTCCAGCCCACCCCCCCCTTTTTTGAGACAGGGTCTGTCTATGTAACCCAGACTGGTCCAGAACTCACAACCTTCCTGCTCAGCTTTCTAAATGCTGGGGTCACAGGTGTGCACCGCCACACCTAGCTTCTGCCTGTGCTTTCTTTTTAAAATATTTTATTATTTATTTCTTTAAGAGAGAGAGAAAGGAAAAGACAGAGGGAGGGAGGGAGGGGGAGAGAGAGAGAGAAAATGGGTGTGTTGTGTCAGAGCATCCAGCCATTGCAACCAAACTCCAGACACATGCACCACCTTCTGTGTCTGGCTTATGTGGGTCCTGGGAAATTGAACCTGGGTCCTCTGGCTTTGCAGGGAAGTGCCTTAACTGCTAAGCCATTTCTCCAGCCCCTGCCTGTGCTTCTTGGCTTAACTGTCACCCTGAGTCTATCAGCAGGCCTATTTTAGTGTCACTCATTGTCCCAGAGCTCAGTGCTGAGTGGGATTTCAACCTGCATCTCCCTCTCTGCCCATCTCCCTGTTAGGCCCTCCTAGGTGACCAGTATGGTCCCTGCCCAGTCCCTCCACTGATCGAGGAGAAGGAGTGGGAAGCACTGAGGGCCCAGCTGACCACCAGGCCCCGAGATCTGGAACTGGTGGTAAGATGCTTCCGGAGGGATGAGAACTCCATTCCTCCCACCTACATCCTGCAGTCGGGCACCAGTGAGGCCCATGGGCCTGAAGAGGCCACCTTGACCTCTGTCCTCCGCTGTGGAGCTGAGGAGGCCTGGAGTCAGGGCCTCCTCAGCCAGAGACAATGGCTCCGCTACCACTGGTCAGGTGAGGCTGTGAGGACCCCTAGGGGTTCATGGAATAGACCATGTATTCAGAATATGCCTTCCCTAGGGACCCAGTGCAGCAGTATGTAACTTGGGTCAGTGTCCAACCAGCCTAGCTCCTGGGAGATGGTGTGCCCAGCTTCTGTTCCATCTAGGTCTCTATGACACTCTCCACGTTCCTGAAGCCCTTCCTCCTGTCTCCCAGGAAGGCCCTGGCAGGGACTCTAGGGTAACCACTATTCCCACTTTGCCTGAGACTGAGATTTGCCCAGGATGCATCAAAATAATTTTTTGCTATCATGCCTTGCCATGTAGCCTAGGTTGATTTCAAACTCATGATTGTCTGTCTTTGTAATCTTAGTGCTGGGATCATAGGTTTGTGCTACCACACCTGGCTAGATGTGTAATTTTTTTTTTTTTTTGTATTTTATAGCTGTTTTTTTTTAAAATTTTTTGTTCATTTTTTATTTATTTATTTGAGAGTGACAGAGAGATAGAGAAAGGCAGAGAGAGAGAGAGAGAGAGATTGAGAATGGGCGTGCCAGGGCTTCCAGCCACTGCAAACGAACTCCAGATGCGTGCGCCCCCTTGTGCATCTGGCTAATGTGGGTGCTGGGGAACCGAGCCTCAAACCGGGGTTCGTAGGCTTCACAGGCAAGTGCTTAACCACTAAGCCATCTCTCCAGCCCAATAGCTGTGTTTTTTCAAGGCAAGATTTCACTTTAGCTTAGGTTAACCTGGAGCTCACTTTGTATTCCGGGCTGGCCTTGATCTCACCATGCATCTCTGGTTTTACATGGATACTGCAGAATCACACCCAGGTCCTTAGGCTTTACAGGCAAGCACCTTAATTGCTGAACCATTCCTCCAACCCCTGACCCAGAATTTATTATGTTTTTCCATCCTGGCCACAAATTCACTGTTCCTCCTACCTCAGCTTCGCAAGTACTAGGATTAAAGGTGTTTGCCAGGGCTGTCGAGATGGTTCAGTGGTTAAAGGTGTTTGCTAGGTTCGATTCCCCATCCACCCTTGTAAAGCTGGATAGAAATTCATTTGCAGTATCAAGAGATCCTGAAATATCCACACACATATATTGTCATGGAAACTAAGGCCCACAGAACCAGCACCAGAGATGAATCAGGATGAAAGTTTATTTTCACGCCAGCATAGGCCCAAAGCCTGGACCTTGATCCTTGGTGGTTCAGAACTAAGTATATTATCTGTGACTACTCTCATTATTGTTGGATCTCAGAGCTCAGAACCCTGGCCCAGTGTCAGAGGCCCTGAGTATGAGATAGGTAAGTTTTACAGAAACAGGAAAATGGTCAGTTAGCAGACAAATGTGTGCAGTGAAATGGAGATAAAAAGAAGCACAAGAGCTGGGCATGATGGCACACGTCTTTAATCCCAGTGCTCAGGAGGTGGAGGTAGGGGGATTGCTGTGAGTTTGAGCCACCCTGAGACTCCATAGTGAATTCCAGGTCAGCCTAGACTAGAGGAGTGAGACCCTACCTTGAAAACCAAAAAAAAAAAGCACAAGAGATTTATATTAGTAGCTGCAATACTGATCATGGCCTTGAAACAAACAAACAAACAAACAAAAAACTAGTATTGGACATAACCAGCACAAAAGACTATATAGTACAGGCTATAACTTTGAAGCAGGGCTTCTAAATCTCCTTATCCCAATTTCCATCTCAATCAATATATTGCTTTTTGAGTTTTTTTTTTGTGTCACCATGCCTGGCTTAATAAATAATTTTTTTAAAGGTGTTTTCCACTGTGCCTGGCTACATGCTCAGCTTTTCACAAGCATTATTCCAGAGAAACTCTCACATTAGCTCCTGAGGAAGGGATTTATGTCAAACTTACAGATCCCAGGAGAATGTCCATCAGTGGTGGGAGAAGCTGCTTCCATACACCCAAGCAGAGAGACAACCAAATGGGCTGGAAAAACCAAAATCAAGGGCTGGAGAGATGGCTTTGCAGTTAAGGTATTTGCCTGCCAAGCCTAAGGACCCATGTTCAACTCTCCAGGCCCCACGTAAGCCAGACACAAGTGAGCAAGGCTGCACACGTGCACTAGGTGGCGCACATCTGGAGTTTAATAACAGTGGCTGGAGGCCCTGGTGTGTCAATTCTCTCTCTCTCCCCCAACATTCTCACTTCCACTCGCCCCACTCTTTTGCATAAAAAAGACGCCAGTCTGTTGGTCTTGCCTCAAAAAAATAAGAAACTGAAGCTGAGCATGGTGGTGCATGCCTTTAATCCCAGCTTTTGGGAGGCAGATGTAGGAGGATCACTGTGAGTTTGTGGCCACCATTGTAATTGTATTTAGTCCAACTTCAAAGGTCCCCAGAGTCTTTACCAACTGTAAGATTGTTTCAAAGTCTCAAGTTGCATTTGAGATTTGACTGTCTCTTAACTGTGAATCCTGTAAAGTCAAAACAAGTTATACACTTCCAGCATATAACAGCACGGAGGAAACATTTCCATTGCTACACGGCAAACAGGGTGTCAGGTTCTCTGGAGGAACAGAAGCAATAGAATGAATTATATGAAAAGGGAATATATTGGGTTAGCTTACAGCAGTCCAGTAGCAGTTGCAGGCCCAAGAATCAATGAACCTGGTAGCTGCTCAGTCCATGTGGTCAGCTCCCAGCTTTGACACCAGGATAGACTACTACACCCGTGTTACAGGAAGGAAACAGGACCAGAGAGGGGCAGAAGCATCTCCAAGGCCACACAGCCTATAGGCAGCTGAGCAAGTGGGCTTTGTCCATCCCAAATGTACCCTCAAAGGGTCTGTTGTGTGTCTGCATCCGTCCTTGTCTTGTATTCTTTTCTTCTTCCTCCTCCTCCTCTTTGCCTTGTTGGAGATTGAATCTGGGTCCTGCATATGCTAGATAGGCAGGTGGCTCTTCTGCTGAGCCATGCTCTAAGTCCCTCACGGGGGGTCCTAGGCACGCTCTGCCCCGGAGCTATGCTCCCATAACCTTGGGGGATTCTATCTCTAGCCACACTCTAAGCCCTTTTTATTTTGAGACAGGAGCTTAGCTCACTCATTGCTTGGGCTGACTTTGAACTTGTGATTCTTCTGCCTCAACCTCAGGAGTAGCTGGGATGACAGGCTGTGACACTGCACCTGGCTCAGAGAGGATTTTTAAATATCTCTTGTCTTTGACTTGAAGGTAGAACCTTGTCTGTGAGGGCCTGGCTCATTCACTTACAGAGAGCTGAGAGACTCCACTGAGCTGTGAGTTTCTTCAAAAATATCTTCTCAGATCTGACTGCTCTTTCAAAACAACAGCCTATGGGGAGAAATCAGTGTGGGCTCCGTGTTCAGGAAAACATGGGACCTGTGGCAGCTACTGCATGTTCTGTGACTTCTATCTGCAAGCTACTGTTCATGAGCCAAACCCAGCCCACTGCTCATTTTTATAAATAAAGTTTTATTGGAACATACCCAAATTGTTAGTTTTTTGTTTGTTTGTTTTGAGGTATGGTCTTGCTCTAGTCCAGGTTGATCTGGAATTCACTATGTAGTCTCAGGCTGGCCTCAAACTCACAGTGATTTGACTATCTTACCTCTGCCTCCCTAGTGCTGGGATTAAAGGTATGTGCCACCCGTGCCTGGCTAAATGATTAATTTTTCCTTCAAGATAGGGAAATGATTATTTTTTATGTTGTTTACTTGCATTCTTGCTAAAATAGTCAAGTTGACTGGTCATGTCAGAGACTCATCTGTCCTGTAAAGGCTCAAGTACTTGTTTTCTGGCCCTTTATTCATAAACATGCCAATGTTCACTCTCAGAAAAGAGGAGGTGATTTCTACCCACCTGGGGAATAGAACTTTAAGTGCATTAAAACTCTTTCTCCCGCCCCTCTGTCCTCGAAGCCTCAAATGTCCCACCTGTTCTTCTGTACCTGGAGCTCTCATTCATTCACCATCTGTCTGTCTTTGGTTCTTCTTCTTTTTTTTTTTTAATTTTTTTGTTCATTTTTATTTATTTATTTGAGAGAGACAGACAGAGAAAGAGGCAGATAGATAGATAGATAGATAAGATAGAGAGAGGCGGGGGGAATGGGCACGCCAGGGCCTCCAGCTGCTGCAAATGAACTCCAGATGCGTGCGCCCCCCTGTGCATCTGGCTAACGTGGGTCCCGGGGGAATCAACACTCAAACCAGGGTCCTTAGGCTTCACAGGCAAGCACTTAACCACTAAGCCATCTCTCCAGCCCCCTCTTTTTTTTAAGAATTAAAAAAAAATTTTTAAAGAATCTCTTTTAAAAATGTTTTAATTTTTATTTATTTCTTGGGGGCCAGAGAGAGGGAGGGAGAGAGCCAGGGCTTCTAGCCACTGCAAATGAACTCCAGACCCATGCACCACCATGTGTATCTGCCTTACATGGGTTTCTGGGGAACTGAACCTGGGTCCTTAGGCTTCACAGGCAAGTGCCTTAACCACTAAGCCGTCTCTCCAGCCCTGTCTTTGGTTCTACTTTTTCATTCAAATTTGTCTACTCCTCTAGGGCAGATCTGTGTGTTTCATTCACTGCTAGGTCCCTAGTATAGAGAACAGAGGCAGGCAAGTGGGAACTCAGTAAGTGCTAACTTACTGCCCCAGTGTGGTGCTTTGATTGTAAAGTGACTCCCATAGCTTCACATGTTTATGGTTCAGCCTCATATTCAATTTCCAGCTGGTGGAACCTTCAGGAGGTAAAGCCTTGGTGAAGAAGGGCCCTCACTGGAAGAGGACCTTGAGGTTTATTAGCCCAGCTCCAAGCCCAGTCCTTAGAATACTTCCACAGAGATATGTGACAAGATGTGAGCTAACCTCTGCTTTTGCCATGCTATGGTGAAACTTTTCCTGGAGACTGTTAGCTGAAATAAACCTTTTCCTCCCATAAGATTCTTTTGGTTGAGTGTTTTGTCCCAGAAAGCAGAAGCTAGCTGCTGCATGAGGAGAGACACCTAAATCACTGAGATGAAATCCACTTCTGTAAGGTGAACAATTCAGCCTCATTCTCCCTCCTGTGCAGCCATCACCCTTGTCTAGTTCCAGAAATTTCCATCACACCAATAAGAGACTCTATTCCCCTCAAGCAATCACTCCCACTCCCATTTCCTAGTTCCTGGCAGCAACTGATCTGCTTCCTGTCTCTGAGGATTTGCCTGGTCCAGTCGTTTCATATGACTGGACCAAGACAAGGTGTGATCCTTTCTTCCAATTTTTGTTTCATATTTAAAAAATATTTTATTTATTTATTTGCAAGCAGAGATTGAGTGAGAGAGTGAGAATGAATAGATGTGCCAGGGGCTCCAGCCACTGCAAATGAGCTCCTGATACATGCACCACTTTGTGCATCTGGCTTTATGTGGGTACTGGGGAATCAAACCTAGGTTGTAAGGCATTGCAGGCAAATGCCTTAACCACTGAGTCATCTCTCTAGCCCTTGCTTCCTTTACTTTTGAGACAGATTCTCATTATGTAGCCCAGGATGGTTTGGATCTTATAGAGTAGGCTGGCCACAAACTCAAAGTTCTTCTGCCTCAGTCTCCAAGGTGCTGGATTACAGATGTATACCTCTGTGCCCAGTTGCTTACTATGTGTTCTTTTGTGGCTGGCTTCTTTCCACTCACATCGTGATTGTTAGCTTCACTCATGTGGTGGCATGTGTCCGTGCTGCTACTTTTCTGTGGCTGGGTAATATTCCACTGAAGGGTTACACCGTCATTTGTTTATCTGTTGCAAAACTTTTCTGAAAAGATCACTCAAATGCCAGCATGAGTGAAAGTAGAAGAGTTTATTTCCTGGGGACCAAAGTTGAGATCGCTCCCCAAAGTAACTTTGGTGTTAAGCTGAGATTTTACTTGCGTTTTATAGTGTTCATAGCTGAGGGGAGGGGTGAGCGAGCAGGCAGACAGCTGGTTTACAGAAGCAGGATGTGAAAGTTAGCTTGTGCAGTCTGTATGATCCAAAACAACTTTTTGAAACTTACCTATGAATCTGCATGTATATGAATCATGTAGTTGGGTTTTACTCTATTTTAGTCTAAACTTTCCTTCCCTCTTTTCATCCTTCTGTGTCCCCCCTTAGACAGTTCTCTCTTTGGGATTCCTTCAGCTACTGACAGAGACAAGTTCAGCTCCTCAGCAGTTAACTCTTACAGTGACTTAGTGCATCAGTCTAGCTTTCAGCTTCTTTTCCATTACATATCCATTCATTTCTCTTTTAAAAAATATTTTATTTTTATTTGACAGAGAAAGAGGGGGAGGAAGGGAGAGAGAGAGACAGAGTGAGAGAGAATGGGCACACTAGGGCCTCCAGCCATTGCAAACGAACTCCAAATGCCTGTGCCACCTTGGGCATCTGGCTAATGTGTGTCCTGAGGAATCGAACCTGGGTCCTTTGGCTTTGCAGGCAAATACCTTAACCACTAAGCCATCCCTCCACCCCTCCATTCATTTCATTTCTTTCTTTTTTTTTTTTTTTGGTTTTTCGAGGTAGGGTCTCACTCTGGTCCAGGCTGACCTGGAATTAACTCTGTAGTCTCAGGGTGGCCTTGAACTCATGGTGATCCTCCTACCTCTGCCTCCTGAGTGCTGGGATTAAAGGCGTGCGCCACCACGCCCAGCTGTCCATTCATTTCTTGATAATTGTGCTGTTTCCACCTTTTTGTTCAGTGTTAAGAGTTGGAAGCCAGGACTTCACACATACTAGGCAAGTGCTCTACCACTGAACCACACCCCTAGCCTCCCAAGGGTTCTTTGATGCATATAATCAGTGTTAGTCTCAGCAGCAGTGAAATTCCTTGGTAGTTTGTTGGAAATGCAAACTCATGGCTCCCAACATCAGTTCTGAAATACACACACACACACACACACACACACACACACACACACACACACGCTTTGCAATTCCTATACCTCACCCCCATCAGGTGACTCTGCTATGTTTTGAACTTGAGAACAATGTCTTCAGACAGGCCACAATGACCAATGATGTCTGTTCTTTCTTCCCACCTCCTCTGCATTTGCAGTCACTGAGTGGGAAATAGAGCAAGGCCTGCTGAGCTCAGCACACGGGGACCAGGGAGCCACAGTCTTCCTGAGAGAAATCCAAGACCTCAACAAACATATCTTGGATGACTGTGCACTCAAGATGGTGGACCGGCTAGCAGATGGTTGTCTGGATACTGATGCCCAGAATCTTCTCAGCAGCCTCAAGGGACGCATTGCTGATGCCCAGCCTGGGGTCCTTAAAGTCTATCATCTGCCATGGAGCCGTGACCTAGTAAACCCCAAGAACAAGGCTCATGCGCGCTACCTGAAAGAGCTGACTGAGCAGTTTGTGGCCAGGACCAACCACCAGGTCCTTGAACATCTCAGAGAGCTGGACTCAGCTAGACAGGAGCTGGGCTGGCTGTACCAAGAGATTCACCACCACCTTTGGCAGGGAACAGAGGCCACAAGGACCTTCTGTGGACGCCAGGAGCTCCTGGCCCAGCTTGGGCAGCAGCTCAGGCAGAATGACAGCTGTTCCCATTCCCCCTTGGTGCTCTTTGGACCTCCAGGTATTGGAAAGACGGCCCTGATGTGCAAGTTGGCTGCACAGATGCCAGGGCTGCTTGGTCACAAAACAGTGACTGTCCTGAGGCTTCTGGGAATGTCCCAGATGAGCTTGGAGGCTCGCAGCCTCCTCAAAGACATCTGTTTCCAGTTGTGCCTGGCCTATGGACTGCCCCTGCCCCCTGCCCAGGTCCTGGAGGTCCACACCAGGGTGGTTCACTTTTTTCATGTTCTCCTCCACACCATTTCCTGCAGAAACTTTGAATCCCTGGTGTTGCTGTTGGATTCTGTGGATGACCTGGACTGTGTTCGTCATTCTCAGAGGGTCCCCTGGCTGCCCCTTAAGTGTCCCCCACGGGTCCACCTTGTCATTTCAGTGTGCTCAGGGCAGAGGGGGATTTTAGACACCTTGCAACAAACACTCAGAGACCCCAACACCTACTGGGAGGTGAAGCCCCTCTCTGGAGACCAAGGGAAGGAGATGATCCAACTCCTGTTGGCTGTGGGAAGGAGGACACTGAGCCCACACCAGAGGGACATACTTTGGGCCAGTCTCTCAGGGTGTGGGCACCCAGGGCGACTGAGGCTGGCCTTTGAAGAAGCTCGGAATTGGGCCTCCTTTACCATGCCTGCCCCTTTGGCTACCACAGCCGAGGAAGCTACACACCAGTTCTGCATCCGCCTGGAGCAGGCACATGGGCAGGTGCTGGTGGCCCATGTGCTGGGCTACATTGTGTCTTCCAGGTAAGTGGCTGTTTTCCTTTTCTTTTTTCTCCTTTTTCTTTCCCCTTCCCTTTTATTTGGTATGTGTATGTTCATGAGTGCATGGGGGCACACATGTGCCATGGTGTATGTGTGGAGGTCAGAGGACAACATTTTTTTTATTAGTTTTCTATTCAGCAAATACAGGCAGTTTGGTACCATTATTAGGCTCATCCATGACCTACCCCCTCCCCATTGGCCCCTCCTTGTTGAGGTATATGGGTCATGTCTTGTGGAGTTAGCCCACAGTTATTGGTACAATAAATGTCTCTGCATATCCTGACCCAACATGTGGCTCTGACATTCTTTCCGGCCCCCTCTTCTGCAAAGTTTCCCTGAGCCATGTTGGGTTCACTTTTGGTCTGCTTCAGTGATGAGGTGTTGGGGGCCTCTGAGGCTCTGGCTGTCTGCTTTGGTAGGAGTTGATTTTTCTCTGTGTTGGTCTCCTTCCCCCTTGTGCTGGTATCCGGTTCATCAGGAAATCAGCACCCTTGCTTGTTTCACTAATTTTCCTTAGTTTCAGCTGGGGCCCTTTTGAGGTATGATGGGGTGGTTCTCTCCTTAGGATCTGCATCTATCTGAAAAAGAGAAGCAGATTCTCCAACGGAGAGTAAATTAGTTCCAGGACAAATGAAATAACCCTTACTTTTTTTTTTAATAGAGAGTTTAATAGGTGTATGCCCTCTTGTAGCCCATGATTGATGGTAGCTTGATATTGGAGAGAGGGTTTATGTTTAGATATGATTCTGACTTTTTTCCCATCTCCAGCTATGGGTCCCGTATCACTGAGGGGATCAGTTAGCCAAATCAAGAGCAGTTGGTTCCCCACCATGGCTGTGTGCCACTATTGCACTTGTGTAGGCATCACAACCGGTTATTTGTTGCTAAGTAGGTTAGAGCATGAGTTGCTTGGAGAGATATTGGTTATTTCCCCCAGTCGCCCATGTAGCACCTTCTGGCACTAGATACGCTGACTGTCTGGGGACTGACTCTCTCCTGGCTTCCAGCCATGCCGTTCTATTTTTCGTGTCAGCTGCCTATGTTGTCTTCAGCAATAGGGTCTTACCACTAACCTTTGGTGGGTCATCAAGTACTCTGACAGAAATCTGTCATTCTTTTAGGAAACCTTGTAGGTTTTTCTGATCAAAAGTTCATTGTGGATGATAGCCCCATGCTGATACTGGGAGTCAGGTCAGTGTCCACTAAGAAAATGAGGAAGAATATAACTAATATACAAGAGTTAGGGAGGAGAGAGAGAGAGGGAGAGGGAGAGGGAGGGAGGGAAGATGTAGAAGGTTTAGGTTAGATTGATCCTACCCTCTCTAGTGTCTTGTGGTTCAGGTGTTTCCTATAAGGGCCTGGTGAAGGTTCAGCCACTTGGCCTGCATTTTAGGATGTAGAATTTTATGGTACCATTGCCGTTTGGGTCTAAATTAGTGTTTCCCACCTCTTCTATGCCCTCCCCTCCCCCCCATCCATCCTAGTGTCTAGTCCATGAGATGCTTGTTGGGTGTGTAAGGTATCTTGGGTATATTCAGGTTAGGTGCTGTAGATGAGTGAGACTATGTGGCGATTTTTTTTCTGTGATTGGGTAAGTTCACTGAGGATGATCTGTTCCAGGTTCACCCATTTTTCCTCAAATTTCTTTGTGTCATTTTTTCTTACTGCTGTGTAGAATTCCATTGTGTATACGATATACCACATCTTAGTTATCCATTCTTCGAGTGATGAACATCTGGATTGATTCCAGCTCTTAGCTCTTACAAATTGAGCTGCTACAAACATGGTTGAGCAAATCTCTCTGGCCTGTGGTTTGAAGATTTTAAGGTAGATGCCCAGTAAGGGAATAACTGGGTCTGTTGGTAACTCTATAGTCAGCTTTATCAGGATTCTCCATATTAATTTCCAAAGTGGTTGTACCATCCTACATTCCCACCAACAGTGGATGAGTGTTCCTACTCCACCACATCCTCGCCAGCATTTATTTTCATTTGATTTTTTGATGTTTTCTGTCCTTATTGGGGTAAGGTGGAATCTCATAGTTGTTTCAATTTGCATTTCTCTGATGATTAGGGATGATGAACATTTTCTTAAGTGTGTGTTTGCCATTTGTGTTACTTCCTCTGTGAACTGCCTATTCAACTCTTTACCCCATTTTGTGAGTAGGGTGTTTGACTTCTTACTGTTTAGCTTTTTGAGTTCTTTGTAGATTCTAGAGATTAGGCCTCTATCAGTTGAATAACCCGCAAATATTTTCTCCCATTCTGTGGGTAATCTATTGGCTTTGCTTATTGTATGTTTGTCTGTAAAGAAACTCTTCAGCTTCATGTGATCCCATTGATTGAGTGACTGTTTTAAGATCGTGAGCTACTGGGGTTTTGTTCAGAAAGTCTTTTTACATTCCTATATCATGGAAAGTACTTCCTAAATTTTCTTCCAGTAGTATTTGAGTTTCTGGTCTTATATTGAGGTCTTTGATCCATTTGGATTTGAGTGTAGTGCATGGTGAAATGTGTGGATCAAGTTTCAGTTTCCTCCATGTGGTTATCTAATTTGTCCAGCACCATTTGTTGAAGATGCTGTCTTTTTTCCAGCCAATATTGTTCGGACCTTTGTCGAATATCAAGTAGCTACAGTTGCTTGACCCAAAGCCTGGGTCCTCTAGTCTATTCCGTTGGTCTATACTCCTGTTTTTATGCCAGTACCATGCTGTTTTTATTACTATGGCTTTGTAATATAGCTTTAGATCATGTGTGGTGATACCACCAGAAGTATTTCTTTTGCTGAGGATATGTTTGGATATGTGAGGCCTTCTGCAGAGGACAACTTTTGAGTCATTCAGTTCTTGTCTTACTCCTGAGCTGAGCCAGTGACTCTCATTCACTACTCCATTTATGAGCTTCTGGGAAATTCTCCTGTTTCTGTCTCCATTCTTGCCAAATGGTCACTGGGATTATAGAAGCTCACCACACTTCTGGCTTTGATGAGGGATCTGGTGATCAAAACTCGTTACTCAGAATTACACAACATGAGCTTTATCCATTGAACCATCTCCTCAACCTCCCTTAATGAATTTCTTTCCTTTTTAAATTTTTTTTTAATTTTTTTAAATTTTTATTAACATTTTCCATGATTATAAAATATATCCCAGGTAATTCCATCCCTCCCCCCCACACTTTCCCATTTGAAATTCCATTCTCCATCATATTACCTCCCCATTACAATCATTGTAATTACATATATACAATATCAACCTATTAAATATCCTCTTCCCTTCCTTTCTCTACCCTTTATGTCTCCTTTTTACCTTACTGGCCTCTGCTACTAAGTATTTTCATTCTCATGCAGAAGCCCAATCATCTGTAGCTAGGATCCACATATGAAAGAGAACATGTGGCGCTTGGCTTTCTGGGTCTGGGTTACCTCACTTAGTATAATCCATCCCAGGTCCATCCATTTTTCTGCAAATTTCATAACTTCATTTTTCGTTACCGCTGAGTAGAACTCCATTGTATAAATGTGCCACATCTTCATTATCCACTCATCAGTTGAGGGACATCTAGGCTGGTTCCATTTCCCAGCTATTATAAATTTAGCAGCAATAAACATGGTTGAGCATGTACTTCTAAGGAAATGAGATGAGTCCTTTGGATATATGCCTAGGAGTGCTATAGCTGGGTCATATGGTAGATCAATCTTTAGCAGTTTTAGGAACCTCCACGCTGTTTTCCACAATGGCTGGACCAGATTGCATTCCCACCAGCAGTGTAGAAGGGTTCCTTTTTTGCCACATCCCTGCCAACATTTACGATCATTTGTTTTCATGATGGTGGCCAATCTGACAGGAGATGGAATCTCAATGTAGTTTTAATCTGCATTTCCCTGATGACTAGTGATGCAGAACATTTTTTTAGATGCTTATATGCCATTCGTATTTCTTCCTTTGAGAACTCTCTATTTAGCTCCATAGCCCATTTTTTGATTGGCTTGTTTGATTCCTTATTATTTAACTTTATGAGTTCTTTGTATATCCTAGATATTAATCCTCTATCAGATATATAGCTGGCGAAGATTTTTTCCCATTCTGTAGGTTGCCTCTTTGCTTTTTTCACTGTATCTTTTGCAGTGCAAAATCTTTGTAATTTCATGAGGTCCCAGTGATTAATCTGTGGTTTTATTGCCTGAGCAATTGGGGTTGTATTCAGAAAGTCCTTGCCAAGACCAATATGTTGAAGGGTTTCCCCTACTTTTTCCTCTAGCAGATTCAGAGTTTCAGGTCTGATGTTAAGGTCTTTAATCCATTTGGACTTAATTCTTGTGCATGACGAGAGAGAAGATTCTATTTTCATCCTTCTGCAGATATATATCCAGTTTTCAAAACACCATTTGCTGAAGAGGCTGTCTCTTCTCCAATGAGTATTTTTGGCATTTTTATCGAATATCAGGTGGCTATAGCTACTTGGGCTTACATCTGGGTCCTCTATTCTGTTCCACTGATCTACATGTCTGTTTTTGTGCCAGTACCATGCTGTTTTTGTTACTATGGCTCTGTAGTATAGGTTAAAATCAGGTATGGTGATACTACCAGCCTCATTTTTGTTGCTCAGTATTATTTTAGATATTCGAGGTTTTTTGTGATTCCAAATGAGTTTTTGGATTGTTTTTTCTATTTCCATGAAGAAAGCCTTTGGAATTTTGATAGGGATTGCATAAAATGTGTAGATTACTTTAGGTAAGATTGCCATTTCACAATATTGATTCTTCCAATCCAGGAACAAGGGATGTTTCTCCATTTTCTAGTGTCTTCTGCAATTTCTTGCTTGAGTGTTTAAAGTTCTCATTGTAGAGATTCTTTACTTCCTTGGTTAGGTTTATTCCAAGGTACTTCATTTTTTTTTTTTTTTTGATGTAATTGTGAATGCGAGTGATTCTCTGATTTCATCCTCTGTGTGTTTGTTGTTAGCATACATGAAGGCTACTGACTTCTGTGTATTTATTTTGTATCCTGCTACATGGCTGTAGGTTTTGATCAACTCTAACAGTTTGTTAGTACAGTCTTTAGGGTCCTTTATGTATAGAATCATGTCATTTGCAAATTATAACTTAATCTCTTCCTTTCCAATTTGTCTACCTTTTATGCGTGTCTCTTACCTTATTGCTATGGCTAAGACTTCCAAAACTATATTAAATAAAAGTGGGGACAGTGGACACCCTTGTCTTGTTCCTGATTTTAGTGGAAAAGCTTCCAGTTTTTCCCCATTTAGTAATATGTTGGCTGTAGGCTTGTCATAAATAGCCTTTATTATATTGAGATATGTTCCTTCTATTCCCAGTCTCTGTAGGACTTTTATCATGAAGGGATGTTGGATTTTGTCAAATGCTTTCTCTGCGTCTAATGAGATGATCATGTGATTTTTGTCCTTCAACCTGTTTACATAATGTATTACATTTATAGATTTGCGTATGTTGAACCATCCCTGCATCTCTGGGAAAAAGCCTACTTGGTCAGAGTGAATGATCTTTTTGATATACTCTTGTATTCTGTTTGCCAATATTTTGTTGAGAATTTTTGCATCTATGTTCATGAGGGAGATTGGTCTGTAATTTTCTTTTTTTGTTCTATCTTTGCCTGGTTTTGGTATCAGGGTGATGCTGGCCTCATAGAAGGAGTGTGGTAGAATTCCTTCTTTTTCTATTTCCTGGAAAAGCTTAAGAAGCAATGGTGTTAGCTCTTCCTTAAAGGTCTGGTAAAATTCAGCAGTGAATTCATCTGGGCCTGGGCTTTTTTTAGTAGGAAGATAATTGATAACTGTTTGGATCTCCATGTTTGTTATAGGTCTATTTAAGTGATTAATCTCATTTTGATTTAATTTAGGTAGGTCATATAGATCAAGGAAATCATCCATTTCTTTCAGATTTTCATACTTTGTGGAGTATATGCTTTTATAGTATGTCCCTATGATTTTTTGAATTTCTCTGGAATCTGTTGTGATGTTACCTTGTTCATCTCTGATTTTATTAATTTGTGTCTCTTCTCTCTTTCTTTTGGTCAGATTTGCTAAGGGTTTATCAATCTTGTTTATCCTTTCAAAGAACCAACTCTTTGTTTCATTAATTCTTTGGATTGTTCTTTTTGTTTCTATTTCATTAATTTCTGCCCTAATCTTTATTATTTCTTCCCGTCTACTGATTTTTGGTTTGCCTTGTTCTTCTTTTTCCAAGGCTTTAAGGCGAAGCATTAGTTCGTTTACTTGCGACCTTTCTAATTTCTTAATATAGGCACTTAAGGCTATAAATTTACCTCTTAGAACTGCCTTCATTGTGTCCCAGAGATTTTGGTATGTTGTGTACTCATTATCATTTCACTCTATAAATTTTTTGATTTCCTTCTTGATTTCTTCATTGACCCATTCATCATTTAGTAGTGTATTGTTTAGTTTCCATGATTTTGTGTATGCTCTATAGCCTTTCTTGCTACTGATTTGTAGTTTAATTCCATTGTGGTCAGATAGAATGCAAGGAATTATTTCAATTTTCCTGAATTTGTTAAGATTTGCTTTGTGTCCTAATATATGGTCTATTTTAGAGAATGTGCCATGTGCTGCTGAAAAGAATGTATATTCTGCAGCCTTTGGATGAAATGTCCTGTATATATCTGTTAAGTCCATTCCTTCTATGACCTCATTTAGTCCAGATGCCTCTCTGTTTATTTTTTTACAGGATGACCTGTCAATTGATGAGAGTGGGGTGTTAAAGTCACCCACCACCACTGTGTTTGGTGTTATCTGCGACCTTAGTTCTAATAGTGTTTGTTTGACGAATTTGGGAGCCCCCATGTTAGGTGCATATATGTTTAGGATTGTAATGTCCTCCTGTTGGAGTGTGCCCTTAATCAATATAAAGTGACCTTCTTTATCTTTCTTGACCAACGTTGAACTGAAGTCTACCTTGACAGATATTAGGATAGCAACCCCTGCTTGTTTTCTAGGCCCATTTGCTTGAAACACTGTTTTCCAACCTTTCACCCTAAGATAATGTCTATCCTTTGTAGAAAAGTGAGTTTCTTGGAGACAACAAATTGTAGGATCCTGCTTTTTAACCCAGTCTGCAAACCTATGTCTTTTCGTTGGGGCATTGAGGCTGTTGATATTAAGAGATATTATTGAAAAGTGTGTATTTATGTTTGCCTTTTTTTTGTGTTTGTGGTTATGGTTCTACCTTTGCTTTCTTGTGTTAACTAGTATTTGAGTATTGCTTGTTTTTTCCAGGTTTCTTATATGTGTGCTTTTCCTTTTTTTCAGCATGGAGGATCCTATCAAGTATTTTCTGTAGAGCTGGTTTTGTCTTCAAATACTCCTTTAACCTTCTTTTGTCATGGAATGTCCTTATTTCTCTGTCTATTTGAATGGATAACTTTGCAGGATAAAGTAACCTTGGTTGACAGTTGTTATCTTTCTGAACTTGGAAATACCACCCCAAGCCCTTCTGGCTTTAAAAGTTTATGTTGAATAGTCTGCTGTAATCCTGATGGGCTTAGTTTTGTAGGTAACTTGATTTTTCTCTCTTAACTGCTTTCAATATTTTTTCTTTGGTGTGTGTGTTTGGAAGTTTGATTATAATATGGAGAGGAGAGGTTCTTTCCAGGTTTTGTCTGGCTGGGGTTCTAAAGGCTTCCTGTATCTGTATTGGCACCCCTTTCCCAATTTGGGGGAAATTTTCTTCTATGATTTTGTTGAAGACACCTACCTTTTGAGTGAAATTCTTCTCCTTCTACTATGCCCTGAATTCTAATATTTGATCTTTTCATAGTGTCCCGAATATCTTGAAATTCCCACTCATACTTTTCTATAAGTTTGTCTTTTTCTTTTTTGGCCTGTATTAGATCTGCCACCTGGTCTTCTAGCTTAGATATTCTGTCCTCTCCTTCATCCATTCTACTGGTGAGATTTTCTACAGAGTTTTTTATTTCATTAACTGTGTTCTTCATTGCTAGTAATTCTGACTGGTTTTTCTTTATTATTTCTATTTCCTTATTTATGTCTTGTACTGCCTTCTTTATTTCATGAAATTGGTGTCCTGCATCTTCCTTGATTCCTTTGATTTCCTCTTTAAGTTCCTCTTTGACTCCTTTGATTTGTTCTCTGACTTCTTTGAACATATTTACAATCATTCTTTTGAAATCTTTTTCAGGCATTTCCTCTAACTTGTTCTCACTGGAGGTCATTTCTGATGCATTAATACTTTTAGGTGGATTTATATCGTCTTGCTTTTTAGTGTTTCTTGTGTTATAATGTATATATTTTTGCATCTTGCATTAAGTTAATGCTCGGATTTTCTAGCTAGCTGGGTATTCTTAGCTGTATCAGTTGATTTGATGTTATATATTTTCAGGGTAGGAGCTTAAGGTGTTAGATGTGGCTCTTAAGACTCTGAGAGTATCTACAAAGGTGCTCCTAGGGGTTGAGTTTCCCTGCTATGGGAATATTCAAATAGGCTGAGTGGAATAAAACACAGGTAGATTCTAAAAGTTAACTAAACACTGTACATATTCAGTCAAAACCAGCCCCAAGTATGTATGCCAGAGTAGTTATTATAACAACCAGATCTTCTATCAACACAGAGGTTAATATTTCTGGTCTGTTGAGGGATCCAAGTCAGCTTGTGACCAAGTGAGACCCTTCCCTGGTGCAAACCCAGTTACCTTGGATGATTTTGGTCTCAGTCAAGTTGCTGCCTGGGTCGTCAGGCTGCTGTTCTGATTTCTGGAGCTGGGCACTTGCTTTTCCTGCGGGGCAAGCCAAGCCTGGCAACTTTGGCCCTGCAGATCAGCACCCCCGCTGCTGGAACTGCTGCTGCGAAAGCTGCCTCTGCTGGGTCTGTCAGCAGCTCAAGCTGCTGCTGCTGGGCCCACCGCTGCTGCTGCCTCTGCTGCTGCTGCTGCTGTAGCTGCCACTTCTGGAGCCACTGCTGTTGCTGAAGCTGCTGCTGCTGGGTCTGCCGCTGCTGCCGCTCTGGATCTGCTGCTGCTTGGGCTGCTGGTACCGGTTCCGGAGCTGCTGATGTTGCTGCTGAAATCTGCTCCTGCTTGGGTCCCGCTATCGGCTCAAGTTGACGTGGCCGGGTCCCGGAATGTTGTTCTGTTCGCAGGAGCTGGGCTTAGGCAGTGGCGGCGGGGAGGGAGCCGCATCTGCTCTGGTTCTCTCGCTGCTCCACATGTTCTTCTACCTGGTGGTCTGCTCCTCCATTGCTCACTGCTGCTCTCCCTTCACGTGTCCTGAGTTGCGGAGAGCGCGGTGTGAGGGGAAGCTCCCACACCTGGCTTTTCCTACGGCTGGAGCCAAGCCTGGCGGCTTTCTAGTGCGCCGCCGCAGCGGTTGGCGGAGCTGCCTGGGCCGCTTTTGCTGGCCTGTGCGGGCTCTGGATGATCTGGATCTCTCCTACTTCTCCGCTGCTGCTTCAATTTCCTATACACCTCCCTTTTTGTTAAAGTGTGTATTTAGCTGAGTTTTTTGGTCTTTTTTCCCCCCAGGCTGCTTTGGCGTGGTACCTATGCCGCCATCTTAACCAGAAGTTTCCTTTTTTTTTTTTAGGACCTATTTTTTCTTTATTTTTTGAAAAATTTATCTAATAATACAGAAAAGGCAGTAACTTTTATAAACTGACTTCTCTAAAAATAATTACCATGCTTTGCACAAAGTAGCACATTTACTGAGGTATTCATTCCAAATCACTGTCCAAACTAAACAATACATGGAGGCAAATAACAGAGCTCACGAGAGAGTGCGCAGTTTAAAGAGAATTTTCACGGTCAGAGTGGTCACGTTGGGGAGAAAATTGTAAATCGATTCTCAATTGGACGTGCGAGAGCTGTGCATAAACACAAAAACAGGTGTGTGTACAAAACCAACCAGGTAGATTTAACCCAGCATTAGAATGAATAGAATTCATTACACTCCATTTGATTGCACATTTCTACATTATTGGGAACATAGGGAATATCTGCTACAGGGTCTGACTGAGGACTAACAGGGCAGATAGAAGAGGCTAGTCACCAAGGTGACACTGGTCGAGAGATCTGGGCATGGATACCTGTTCATTTAGACTTGAGAACTGAGATCTGGGACACACTACTGAGAGAATTTCGACTGGCAGGTACCAAAGATAACGGTCACCTTGAGTTTGTACTTAGAAACTCCGCCAACTTGAGCGCATCTGATCTGTCTGCAGAACGTTAAGATACATTCAAAAATAAAAACAAGTAAAAAAAAAACAAACAAGCAAAAAGTCCACAGATTCCCCTTTGGGGATAATGTCATTTTTAAGTGCACCTTCTCCCATTGGTACTATCATATAACCTTGGAAAGTTCAAGGGAACTCTTTCTGATCAATATCAGAAAAAGGTGGGGCTGGGTCATGGGGGAAGCAGCAACACCCCTCTCCCTGCACTGAAGGTGACCTTCTGACGACTGCCACTGTCCCTCCTGAGGAGGCATGGAGTAAGAAAACTAGCTCCTGGAGTTTTCGCTGCCTTCTGGTGACAGTTACCAAGACCAGTGTGGCACCCAGGAAGACTCCTGTCTTATATAGCACCTGCCTTGCTCATAAGACACAGAATTCTTACAGAGCTTTGAAACAGGAGTGAGCAAAAATTGCTCATGGCACTTTAACATGTTTAGAGGCTGTAAGATGTCTTCTAAAAATTCTACCACATTGCCCCTGTGAGGTAGGTGTCTGATGGGGAAACTGAGGCACGGCGGGGCACTCCTCTCACTCTTATTTGGCTGGCGAGGCAGTGGTCCAGCTAGCAGAAGAATCAGGTGGCCCAGCTCCCTCCACTTTATCCGCCCTGCTTCTCAGAAGGCTTATCCATGTTGCACAACACACGCAGGGGGGAAAAGTTTCTTATCACCCATCTTAACTAATTAGTAACTTCTTATTCTCACTCTGAACATAAGTTATCTAAGAGAAAGCAAATATAAACAAAATTAAGAAATCAATGTTGCCTAACAGTCTGTATTAAGATGCAGCCTATTCGGCACTGGTGATCGAGATGCATACGGAAATAAAGTTCCAGTAGGCGCACTCGTGAGTCCTACAGACCTACTCAAGCCTAGCTGTGAATGAAAGGTCTTTTACGATGTGCCCACTCTACTTTCTAAGCATGTCTTTGGCCTGGCACAGGGAATAAAAGCACACCCCTTTTTCATGGTGAGACCATTCTGAAAGATACGTGACACATGCCAGCCCCGTCTGGAAGGGGGACTCTTGGCCATGCGGTGTATGTACATTACTGAGTTCACGCAGGACTCTGAGGTCAGACATGGAGTCACATCAGGACAGGTTCACACACTACATATAAGGGCAATAAATACCATAGCACATGCACTAGCACCGCGCCACAGAGGTCAGAGGGGACAGAAGCCACCACACAAGCATGTCATAGTCCCATCTGGCATACCACTTACAGAGGCTACCTCTGGTGAGGGGAGACCACTGAGGTCCTGTGAAGCTCTCGTTCTCCGCCACGTTGTTGAAGCACGGCGCGTTGGGGTACGGGATCGGGGGCAGGCGCGGCGCGTGCAGGGCCAGCAGCGGGTCGAAGCTGTCCGAGCTGACATCGAGCCGCGGGCTGGGCGGGCTCGCGGGGCTCCGCTCGCGCTCCTCCATGTTTGAAAGGCCCGCAAGCCGAGGCCCGCGGGAGGAAGGAGCCCGAGCGCCGCCACCGGGCGGCACTCCTTTTTTTTTTTTTTTTTTAAAGTGGCGTTTTGCACTAGCTCAGGCTGACTTAGAATTCATTATGTGGTCTCAGGCTGGCCTCCAACTCACAGTGATCCTACCTCAGCTTCCTGAGTGCTAGGATTAAAGGCATGAGCCACCACACCCACCTGGAACTCTATAGCTCAAGGCTGGTCTCAAACTAATAGTGACTGTCCTACCTCTCCCTCCCAAGTGCTGGGATTAAAGGTATGTGTCACCATGTCCAGCTTTAATTTTTTTTTTTGTACACTGTATTTATTTTGTTTCTCATTGTCAAAGATTAGGGAACAATCTTAATACCCTTCCATATTTTTAATTTTTTTTGTTGGTTTGTTTCTTGAGGTAGGGTCTCACTCTCGTCCAGGCTGACCTGGAATTAACTCTGTCATCTCAGGGTGGCCTAGAACTCATGGCGATCCTCCTACCTCTGCCTCCCAAGTGCTGGGATTAAAGGAGTGCGCCACCACGCCTGGCCATATTTTTAATTTTTTAAATTTTTATTGAAAACCTCCATAATTATAAACAATAAACCATGACAATTCCCTCTGCTCTCCCATTTTCCCCTTCACAAATCCAATCTGTGTCATATCCTCTCCCCATCTCTTTTATTTTGATGTCATCATCTTTTCCTCTTATTATGAGGCCTTGTGTAGGTAGTGTCAGGCATTGTGAGGTCATGGATATCCAGGCCATTTTCTGTCTGAAAGAATGCATTGTAAGCAGTCCTACTCTTTCTTTGACTCTTATATTCTTTCTGCCACCTCTTCTGCCATGGACTCTGAGCCTTAGAAGGTGTGATAGAGATGTTTCAGTGCTGAGCACTCCTCTGTCATTTCTTCTCAGCACCATGATACCTTTTGAGTCATCCCAGTGGTCACCACCATTTGAAAAGAGAAGCTTCTCTAATCATAAGTGAGAGTAGCATTAATATGTGGGTGTGAACATTAAGTAAAGTGCTTATAGGCAGTTTGGTGAGCATAATGTATGCATTTAGCTAGACCAGAGCATGTGTTACACTCCTAAAGTTCATGACCTCCCCCATCACAGGCTTTTGATTAGGTTTTCAGTACCAGGCATGTATTCCCTCCCATAGAGTAGGCCCCCAGTCCAATTAAAGAGCAATCCCCTATAACAGACATGCCACTATTGTACCCATTGGCTCATTTGACCTGGTTGGCCAAACTCAAGGCTTGCAGTGTCTACTGTTGTTTATCTTCACTGATGACTTCTGTCTCCCACAGGGCTGCATGCAGCATAGCTTTTTCCACCTTTCTATCAGTTGGTCTACAGGGAGGAAATTTTCATCTTGGCTCCAGCTTAATTTCACAGTGACCTTCTAGCTGAAGCATGTGGAGTCTTAAACAATAGGGTCTCAACCCCTATTTCTGGTGGGAAACCAAGAGCTTTGGCAATGGCCTGTAATGTTTTAGGGGCATCAGGGACCTCCCTGGCAAACAACTTCCTGGAAGTATCCATACCTGGCAATGAAATTTTTCTGTTAATAATCTATGGCCTCTGGGTGTACCACTATCCTAAATAGTAGGTTTCCACATGGCTTATTCATAACATATTAAATTTTGATAAACTTACCCCAATCTTCCTTTACGCAATCTTTTCCCCTGACCTCATTTAGGCCTTTCAACCCCCAGTAATATCTTCATCTAATTACATATATACAATAACATCTCCTTAAGCCCTCCCCTCCCCTCCCCCCCCCCCTTATAGCCCCTTTCTAGATTACTGGCCTCTGCTATCAATTTTTACTCCAACTCACATACAAGTGTAAACATTTGTAGCTAGGATCCACATATGAGAGAGAATATGTGACATTTGGCTTTGTGGGCCTGGGTTACCTCACTAAGTATTATCCTTTCCAGATCCATCCATTTCACTGCAAATTTCATTTCTCTTTACCACTAAATAGAACTCCATCATATAAATGTACCACATCTTCATTATCTACTCATCAATTGAGGGACATCTAGGTTGATTCCATTTCCTAGTTATTGTGAATAGAGAAGCAATAAACATGGCTGTGCAAGTATCTCTAAGGTAGTGAGACAAGTCCTTAGGATGCATGCCTAGGAGTGGTATAGCTGGGTCATATGGTACATCTATTTTCCCTCCTCACTGATTTCCACAATGGCTTTACCAGTTTACATTCCCACCAACAGTGTAGACAGGTTCTTATTTTTCTCCTTCCTTGCCAGCAGAATTTGTTGTCATTTGTTTTCTGGATGATAGCCATTCTAGCAGGAGTGAGGTGGAATCTCAATGTAGTTTTAATTTGCATTTCCCTGATGGCTAAGGTTGTAGAACATTTTTTTTTAGATATTTATAGGCCATCTGTATTTCTTCTTTTGAGAACTCTCTATTTAGTTCCATAGCACATTTTTAATTGGGTTGTTTGATTTCCTGTTATTTAGTTTTTTGAGTTCATTGTGTATCCTGGCTATTAATCCTCTGTTAGATGTATAGTTGGCAAAGATTTTCTCCCATTCTGTAGGTTAATTCTTTGCTCTATTCACAGTATCCTTTGCTGTACAAAAGATTTTTAATTTCATGAGGTCCCAGTGGTTGATCAGTGTTTTATTTCCTGAGCAACAGCCAAACTATTGAAGAGTTTCTCCTACTTTTTCCTCTAGGAGTTTCAGGGTTTCGGGTCTAATATTAAGGGTCTTTGATCCATTTGTACTTGATTCTTGTGCATGGAGAGAAATAGGATCTATTTTCATCCTTCTACATCTAGATATTCAGTTTTCCCAGCACCATTTGTAAATGAGGCTGTCTTTCCTCCAATAATTTTTTTTTTTGCATGTTGAAAATCAGACGGCTATAGCTGCCTGGATTAACATCTGGGTCCTCTATTCTGTTCCATTGATCTACATGTCTGTCTTTGTGCCAGTACCATGCTGTTTTTGTTACTATGGCTTTCTAATATAGCTTAAAATCGGGTATGGTGATACCACCAGTCTTATTTTGGTTGCTCCACATTGTTTTGTTTGAGGTTTTTCATGCTTCCAAATGAATTTTAGGATTTTTTCTTTTCTTTTAAAATTTTTATTTATTTGAGTGAGCAAAAGAGGGAAAGAGGCAGAAAGAGAGAGGGAGAAAGGTAGAGGGGGAGAAAGAGAGAAAATGGGCCTCCAGACACTGCAAATGAACTCGACGCATGCGCCACCTTGTATGTCTGGTTTACATGGGTCTAGGGAATCAAACTGAGATCCTTTGGCTTTGCAGGCAAATGCCTTAACAGCTAAACCATTTCTCCAGCCCTAGGATTGTTTTTTTACTTTTTCTTTTTCTTTCTTTTTTTTTGTTTTTGTTTTTGTTTTTCACTGTAGCCCAGGTAGGATTGTTTTTTCTATTTCCATGAAGAATGTCATTGGAATTATTTTTTTGTTTGTTTTTTATTTTTGTTTTTTGAGGTAGGGTCTCACTCTAGCCCAGGCTGACCTGGAATTCACTATTGTCTCAGGCTGGCCTTCAACTCATGCTGATCCTCCTACCTCTGCCTCCTGAGTGCTGGGATTAAAGATGTGCGCCATCATTCCCAGTTTATGTCATTGGAATTTTGATGGGGGTTGCATTACATGTGTACATTGCTTTTGGTAAGACTGACATTTTCACAATATGGATTGTTCCAATCCAAGAACAGGGGATGTCTTGCCATTTCCTAGTGTCTTCTGCAATTTCTCTCTTGAGTGTTTTAAAGTTTTCATTGTAGAGATCCTTCATTTCCTTGGTTAGGTTTATTCCAAGGTACTTTATTTATTTATTTATTTATTTTGGTGCAGTTGTGAATGGGAGTGATTCTCTGATTTCATCCTCTGTGTGTTTGTTGTTAGCATATAGGAAGGATACTGATTTCTGTGTGTTTATTTTGTATCCTGCTACATGGCAATAGGTGGTTTATCAGCTCTAACAGTTTATGCTGGTAGAGTCTCTAGGGTCCTTTATGTATAGAATCATGTCATCTGCAAATAATGATAACTTGATTTCCTCCTTTCCAATTTGTATCCCTTTTATGTGCATCTCTTGCCTTATTGCTATAGCTAAGACTTCCAGTACTATATTAAATAAAAATGGAGACAGTGAACACCCTTATCTTGTCCCTGATTTTAGTGAGAAAGCTTCCAATTTTTCCCCATTTAGCATTATGTTGGTTGTAGGTTTGTCATAAATAGCCTTTGTTATGTTGAGATATATTCCTTTCATTCTCAATTTCTATAGGACTTTTGCCATGAAGGGATATTGGATTTTGTCAAATGCCATTTTTGCTTCTATTGAGGTGATCATGTGATTTTTTTGTTGTTGTTTGTTTGATTTTTTGAGGTAGAGTCTCAGTCTAGCTCAGGCTGATCTGGAATTCATTATGTAGTCTCAAGGTGGCCTTGAACCCACAGCAGTTCTTCTACCTCTGCTTCTCAGAGTGCTGGGATTAAAGGCATGAACCACCATGCCCAGCTCTGATCACGTGATTTTTGTCTTTCAGTTCACTTATATAGTGTAATACATTTATTAATTTGTATATGTTGAACCATCCCTGCATCTCTGGGATAAAGCCTACTTGGTTGGGATGAATGACCTTTTTGATATATTCTTGTATTCTGTTTGTCAGTATTTTGTTCATGAGGGAGATTGGTCTGTTATTTTCTTTATTTATTTTTTTTTTTGGTTTTTCGAGGTGGGGTCTCACTCTGGTCCAGGCTGACCTGGAATTAACTCTGTAGTCTCAGGGTGGCCTTGAACTCATGGCGATCCTCCTACCTCTGCCTCCTAAGTGCTGGGATTAAAGGCGTGCGCCACCACACCCGGCTGTAATTTTCTTTTTTTGTTCTGTCTTTGGTTTTGGTATCAAGGTTATGCTGGTTTCATAGAGGGAGTTTGGTAGGATTCCTTCCTTTTCTATTTTATGGAAAAGTTTGAGAAACATTGGTTTTAGTTCTTCCATGAATGTCTGGTAAAATTCACCAGTGAATCCATCTCTGCCTGGACTCTTTTTTTCTTATAAAATTATTTTTTAATAAATCGATTTATTTCAGTGTTGTAACATGATAGCCAAATGCTATATCAAGGAAGCAAAAGTGAAGATTCCTGGTATTTTTATATAAACACTATGAATGACAGTACACTTTCATTCAACTTCACAAGAAATTATCTTCAGGTCCATGAAGACTCATTGACAGCTGTACCACCTGTCGACAGTGGAGAGGTGTGTGTATGGACTGAGTGAGGTGTGTGTATGGATTGAGTGGGCAACAACAAGGTGAAGCAATCGAGCTGTACTCAAACCACACTGATGAAGGATGACAAGATGGTCAACTGCTGAAAACAACTCAAATGCTTTAAACTTAGTCATTTAAAGAAAATAGCATGTATAAAAACAACAGGGAATCTTATAGAACGGAGCCATAAGACATACATTACATCCCTGAAGCAGTAACATGTTTCTACCCATTATGTGATAGAAGAAGCCATGGAAATGGAGTCCTGCAGCTGTCTGTGGTATTGAATCTCCTCATACACATGGTGCTATCAATGGACTAAAACCAAAATTCCCTGCTCTGTGCAAATGCTGGTGATGGGTAACATATGCTATTGCTGTGGGCCAGAACAATAGTTGGCTGGAGTTCAGGCATCAAGTGGAGGCGCTCTAAGACCACTGCCTTCTACTAGGCCACAAGACACTTTCCAAAGCTGATGCCCCTGCTGAGGATTAAAAACCTCCAAGGATATCTAAACAGACAGTGGAAACCAGACATCTCTCACCGTATAACTCTATCAACCCACTGGGAAGAACGTGGTCCATTTGGGTTACTAAAAAATATATATAAGCTGGGCGTGGTGGCGCACGCCTTTAATCCCAGCACTCGGGAGGCAGAGGTAGGAGGATCGCCGTGAGTTCAAGGCCACCCTGAGACTACAGAGTTAATTCCAGGTCAGCCTGGACCAGAGTGAGACCCTACCTCGAAAAACCAAAATATATATATATATATATATATATATATATATATATATATATATATATCTGTATATGATTCCATTAATCACAGAGTTTTGAGCTGGAATTTTCTTAAAAGAGTTCAAGTTGAGAACAAGATTCTTCTCCCCCAAGGGCAAGAAAAGCAGGTCAAATGCTAGTTAGTAAAAGCCATTCTTAATCTGAACTGTAGAAAAGGTGGATCTCACTTGAATGAAATTTTCAAAGCTCTTTTCCTCAACCTCAAGTACAATTAGATTACAAGGAATCTCATGTCAAGAATCTGCTGACTATTAGATAATTGGCCTTAGATCACTATTTATTTATCAATTTTTTAAAATTTATTTGGGAGCGACAGACCCAGAGAGAAAGACAGATAGAGGGAGAGAGAGAGAATGGGCGCGCCAGGGCTTCCAGCCTCTGCAAACGAACTCCAGACGCGTGCGCCCCCTTGTGCATCTGGCTAACATGGGACCTGGGGATCCGAGCCTCGAACCGGGGTCCTTAGGCTTCACAGGCTAGCACTTAATGGCTAAGCCATCTCTCCAGCCCCTGGGGCCTAATTTTTGTCCTAAACCTCACTTCTAGACCTGAACTAAGTCAACTCTCCACAAACATCACATATTCCTTCTATCCACTCTCTTAAAACAAAACCCCACAGAGCAGAGAAATTTGTAACGGCTTTCCTCTCTGGAAACAGAAGAGTCAAAAGGGCATGAAGTGGCTTCATTTGCCTTAGGCCAATGCTTATAACCCAAGGTTTATTTTCCCTATGAACAAGGTGTGCTTATGTTGATAAGAAAATCAATCAAAATCAGCTTATGGAAAAGTTAAAAATGTAGTTTACTGAAAGATATGTATCTTTACATAGAGAAATAGTAAATAACCCAACCTAAAAGTTTAAATAAATGTAAATGACTTTAAAATTACATATATATATCTGAAGTCACTGCCTTGGATCATTTATATACTGCATTTAATATGACATAGGACATTCATTCTTAAGGCAGAACATTGATTATGACATATAATGACTTGTTTCTTACATCAAATGGTCAATCTGGGGGTAGACTCTAGCAGACAGCTTCCTTGCTAATGAGGATTTATCTGTGGTAATGTTCATTCTTAGAGTATGTTAGTTAGAGACATACATTTGAAAGAATATAAAGAGATGGATTTTAAGACACACAAAAATATGATTTTCCAAAAAGAGGTCAATGAGAATGGACTTTCTATCATGAGGTGAAACTATTTTCCTTATAAGCTAACAAATTCCAGCAAACTTTCTGATATAGTACATAAAACGTATAAAATATCAAAGAATTACCTGTTTGGGGTGTGTTTCTTTAGACTCAAGGTCCAGTATAAAAGGTAGCCCAAATAGTTAAAAAGTAGTTCAATATCAACTTGTACTGTTAAGTCAGAAGGCTACCACTTAAGATATTCCTACCTCATCCAAAACTCCTGTGCAGGAAGAAATTATGTATTAAAATAAAGATGAAGCCCCGCCCCAACACTTGTGCAAAATCACTTGTCCGTTATAAGAATATCCTCAACAACAACAAAAATCTTTTATACAATCAGAGGCATCAAAGCTAGACAGATGCAAGAACCCCAGCCTGCTGAGGTGGACGGTAACTGGGATGAAACTGTTCCACTGGCGCGCTGGGAGCTGCGCTACTCAGAAAGGGAGGGTGAGGAGGGGCTGGCCGGCCCGCAACGTTCTGCGCTGTGTGCTGTGTGCTCCTTCACGCCAGGCCAGTTTGGTTCCCTGGATCTGGTGCAAATGTCAACAAAAACAAAACCAAATACAAATCTAAAAGACAGCTAAGCGGGTGATGGTAACTGCGTGAGTACCTTTTTCTGCACCTGTGATTTGCCACAGCTCTGGCACCGTCAGGACGTGTACAAAGATTACCTGCCTCATTTTTGAAGATGAAGATTTCTTTCATGGTGGCAGAAGTCCATGCAAGATTTGGAAACAGCGATACAAGATACTGTAAACATAACAGAGCATACATAAAACAGAAGGAAATCTAAATTTACAAGTGGGTAAAAATGAAACAAAACAGAGGGCAGCTTCGTACAAAGTTCTCCCTCCTGCGCCAAGTGATTTCCTATCTTTTTTGATTACAAATATAATCCTGAGCTGAAAAACTGGGATTTGGGGGAGAGCCATCTTGGCATACAAAATCTCCAAAGGATGCTTACTGTTTGCTTTTCTCTAGTGAAACTCAACTGGCAAACCTTGGAGGTGCTTGGTGGCCGCGGAAGCTCCTGTGCGCCTGCTGGTGGGTGGTGGAGCGCCTGGCTACGCTGGAGCGCAGGGCAGCGGACCGAGGCAGCCCTGGGAAGGGGACACGGGAGCTCAAGTAGGTCGATTAAGCCAGCGAGGAGTCTCTTTCCCACAAAGAATCTCTGACAATGCTGAAGAAAGTGATTGCAGTTTTTATGCAATCAAATGATAGGCATGGCCTTTATATTCTTTCCCCAACTCTTCCACAATTTTTTTATATCATCTTCTAGAAAATCAGTGCTCCTTAAAACAACAGCTTCTTTAAATTTAAATGTTTCTCCTAGTTCAGAAGCATTTCCTGGGAAAATTCCAAATATTCCAGAAATGGATAAGGATAGCCACCATAAGCAAGTTCTCTCCCGAGTTCCGTTTCTGAACGAAGAGCTCCAACCCCCAGAGCGTGTGGCACTCGTTGAGCTCCGCTGTCTGCTTAGCCCCAGCCTGCTCCCCGCGCCGCCGCCTCGCGCTCAGGCCGCTGGGTCTCGGGCGGGGCCGCCGCCAGCCCGCGGGAGCTTCGCGGAGCCTGAGCCCCGGCACTGAGCGCGCAGCCCCGCGCCGCAACCCGGGAAGCATCAGGCACGCAGGCCGCTCCCGGGCGCCACCGACCCGGTCGTAGGGGTGCGGAGGAGCCGGGCCTGTTTAAATGGGTTATCTCATCTTTATTTAATTTTGGTAGGTCATATAAATCTAGGAAATCACCCATTTCTTTCAGATTTTCAAACTTACTGGAGCATGTGTTATTAAAGTGTGTTCTTATGATTTTCTGAATTTCATTGATACCTGTTGCAATGGTGCCTTTTTCATCTCTAATTTTATTAATTTGTGTCTCTTCTCTTTTTCTTTTGGTCAGATTTGATAAGGGTTTATCAATCCATCTTATTTACTCTTTGAAAGAACCAACTCTTTGTTTCATTCATTTTTTTCTTCATTTTTTTAAATTAAATTTACCGACACAGAGAGAAAGACAGATAGAGGAAGAGAGAGAGAATGGGCGCGCCAGGGCTTCCAGCCTCTCTGCAAACGAACTCCAGACGTGTGTGCCCCTTGTGCATCTGGCTAACGTGGGACCTGGGGAATCGAGCCTTGAACCGGGGTCCTTAGGCTTCACAGGCAAGCGCTTAACCGCTAAGCCATCTCTCCAGCCCTTTTTCTTCATTTTTTGAGGTAGGGTTTCACTGTAGCTCAGGTTGACCTGGAATTCACTATGTAGTCTCAGGGTGGCTTCGAATTTGTGGCAATCTTCCTACCTCTGCCTCCAGAATGCTGGGATTAAAGGCACATGCCACCATGCCCAGCCTCATTGATTCTTTGTATTATGTTTTTGGTTTGTATTTCATTAATTTCTGTTCTAATCTTTATATTTCCTCCTGTCTACTGATTTTCAGTGTGCCTTGTTCTTCTTTTTCCAAGTCCTTGAGGTGAAGCATTTAAGTTGTTTACCTGTGACCTTTCTAATTTCTTAATATAGGCACATAAACTTATAAATTTTCCTCTTAGGACTGCCTTCATTGTGTTCCAAAGGTTTTGGTATGTTGTGTTATCATTTTCATTTGATTCTATGAATTTTTTTATTTCTTTTTTTATTTCTTCAATGACCCATACTTCATTCAGTAGTTTACTGTTTAGTTTCCATGATTTGTGTACACTCTATAGTTTTTCTTGCTGTTAATTTGTAGTTTAATCCCACTGTGATCAGATAGAGTACAGGGAATTATTTCAATTTTCTGTATTTGTTAAGGTTTGCTTTGTGTCCTAATATATGGTATATTTTAGACAATGTCCATGTGCTGCTGAAAAGAACATGTATTCTGCAGCATTTGGATGGGATGTTCTGTGGATATCTGTTAGGTCCATTTGTTCTATCTCATCATTTAATCCAGATATTTCTGTTTATTTTCTGCTGAGATGCCTTGTCAATTGATGAGAATGGGGTATAAAAGTCACCCACTACAAATGTGCTTGGTGTTATCTGTGACCTTAAGTCTAATAGTGCTTTTTTGATGAAATTGGGAGCACCCATGTTATGTGCATATATGTTTAGAATTATTCCCTTAATCTATGTAAAAATGACCTTATTCCATCATTATTGATCAATTATCTATCTATCTATCTATGTATCCCCTCTCTCTCTCTCTCTCTCTCTCTCTCTCTCTCTCTCTCTCTCTCTCTCTATATATATATATATATATATATATATATATATATATATATATATATATATAAAATCTGTCTATCTGCCTATCATCTATTACCTGTCAGTAATCAATAATTATTATATATTCATCAATTATCTACCTATCACCTGTCAGTCATCTATCAATTATCTGCCAATCAACCATCTATCTATCATCTATCTCCATCTATCATCTATGTTTGTATGTATCTTTCATGTATCTGTCTTGTTGTTCTACTTATCTGTATGTCTATCATCTATATGTGTCTATTTACCTGTCTTACATATCATTCTACATATCTGTTTCTCACCTGCCTTTCTATTTATCTATCATACCTGTTATCTATTGATCTGTCTATCTATCTATCTATCTATCTATCTATCTATCTATCTATCTGGTGTCTATAGCTATCAATATATTATCTGTTTATATGTATCTCATTTATCTGTCTTCTTTGTTATTCTATTTATACCTATCATCTCTATATGTGTATCTTTCTTATCTATCCTTCTATACATCTGTCTGTAATCTCTCTTCCTAGTTATCTATGTATCTCTCATGTCTGCTATTTATCTACCATCTACCTATCCATCTGCACACTTATACATAAACTTACATGTATATCATGTTCCCCAAGCCACTTGAGAATTCACAGATGCTATTTCCTTTTGTTCTTAAATACTTAGGAAAAGGACTTTCTGAATGCCAAATAGCCACATCACAATCATAAAATTCAATAGTTTTTAAAAGATCAAAAAATTAACACAAGTACAATAATACATAATGCATACTTAATAATAAAGATTTCCCCATAGTCCCATAATGTCCTTTTTATACAATTCCTCTTGGTTTTATTAGTTACTTTCTTTTTCTTCTTAATTTTTATTTATTTATTTGACAGAGAAGTGGGGGGAGAGAATGGGCGTGCCAGGGCCTCCAGACACTGCAAACGAACTCCAGACGTGTGTGCTCCCTTGTGCATCTGGCTAACTGGGGTCCTAGGGAATTGAACCTGAGTCCTTTGCCTTTGTAGGAAAACACCTTAGCTGCTATATCATCCCTCCAGCTCCCCCCCTTTATATTTGTTTTTTTGAGGTAGGGTCTCACTCTAGCCTAGGGTAATCTTGAATTCACTATAGTCTCAGGCTGGCCTTGAACTCACAGTGATCCTCCTACCTCTTCTCCTGAGTATTGAGATAAAGGGTGTGTGCCACCATCCAGGTTAATGTTTTTGTCTTTATATTCTTATTTACTTATTTGAAAGGAGAGAGAAGAGAAAGAGAGGGAGAAAATGGGTGCATCAAGGCCTCTTGCCACTGCAAACAAACTCCAGATACATGTGCAACTTTGGGTATCTGGCTGTACATGAATACTGGGGAATTGAATCCAGGCTGTCAGGTTTTATAAGCATGCACCTTTAGTCTCTCAGCCATCTCTCCAGCCAACTTGGATTCTTCTTCTTCATGTGTATGCGTGTGGTGCATGTGTGTAAATGTGTATGTATGTGCGCATGTGTGTGTGAGCCAGAGGTTGATATCAAATGTCTTCCTCAATTGCTCTCCACCTTTGGGGGGGCATTTGTGTGTGTGTGTGTGTGTGTGTGTGTGTGTGTGTGTAAGGATGTGCATGTATAGAGAACAGAGGTTTGCATTAGGTATGTTTCTCAGTTTCTCTGTAGATTTTATAATTTTTATAAAATTTTTATTTGTTTGTTAGAGAGAGAGAGGCAAATAGAGAAAGAGTGAGAGAATGGGCGCACCAGGACCTCCAGCCACTGCAAATGAACTCCAGATGCATGTGCCATCTTGTGCATATGGTTTACATGGGACCTGGGTAATTGAGCCTGGGTCCTTTGGCTTTGCAGGCAGGTACCTTACTGATAAGCCATTTCTCCAGCCCTCTCCCTAAATTTTAAAACATATTTTTATTTATTTGTTTTTAAGGAAAGAGAGAGAACCAGGGCCTATAGCTGCTATACAAGAACTCCAGATGCACGATCCCCCTTGTGCATCTGGCTTTTACATGGGTAATCAAATCCTGGTTGCTAAGCTTTGCAGGCAAATGCCTTAACTGTTGAGCCATCTTTTCAGTCCTAGATTTTGTGTGTGTGTGTGGTGTGTGTGTGTGTGTGTGTGTGTTTTCTTGTGCTGTGGTGCCTGTGTGGAGATCAGGGGTTAACTTGGCAGTTATGTTTTTCACCTTCCACCTTGTTTGAGATCCTGACTCAAACAAGGTGGAAGGTGAAAAACATAACTGGGATGACAGGTACAAGCTGTCATGACTGGCTTTTATCTGGATTCTATGGACCTGCACTCAGGTCCTCATGCTTGAACAGCAAGCATTTTACCCCCTGAGCCATCTCTTCAGTCCCTTGTATTAGATATTCTCTGATATTCAGTGTGGTGGTTTGATCCAGGTGTCTCCCATAAACTTAAGTGTTCTGAATGTTAGATTCCCAACTGATGGAGATTTGGGAATTAATGCCTCCTGAAGGCAGTGTACTGTTGGAGGCAGGCTTATAGCTGTTACAGCCAGTTTCCCTATGCCAGTGTTTGTCACACTTTCCTATTGCTGTTGTCCACTTGATGTTGGCAAGGGGGTGATATCCACCTTCTGCTCATGCTATCATTTTCCCCTGCCATCCTGGAGCTTCCCCTTGAGTCTGTAAGCCAAAGTAAACCATTTTTCCCACAAGCTGCTCTTATTGGGTTATTTCTGTCAGCAATGCGAACCTGACTGCAACAGTAACATTGGTACCAAAGAGCGGGATTGTTGCTAGACAACTGACTGTGGTTTTGGCCTTTTGGAGTTGATTTTCAAGAGGAATGTGGAAGGATTTGAAACCTTGGCCTAAGAGATGCCTTGCAGTGCTGTAAGTACAGCTCCATGGGCTATTCTGGTCAGAGCTGAAAGACATGAATGCAATAAGAAGTATGGATTGTGAGGTTTGGCTTGTGAAGGTGAGAAAGAGCTTTGTCTGGACTGGGCTAGAAGCAGTTTGTGTGACAGGCTTGCTGTTATGCCTCTGTGTACTGAGAAGTTGTGCAGGGTTGCACTGCATAGAAAGTGAGGTGTGAGCAGAGGGATATGGGACAGAAATGAAATCTTTGGGCTAAAACTTCTGCCTGTTCAGCTGCAATTATATGAGAGATTACAACCTTTGAGATTGGGCCAGCTGACCTGCACTGGGGCAACAGGAAGAATGTAGACTCTTTTGAAGGGGCCTGAGTGTTCAAGGAGTGTCCTGTTCTTCAAAGTCTGCTTCATTCCCCACTGGATTAACAAATTGGCACCCTACCTGGTGTTATGGAGTATAAGAAATGCAGGGAAAAGAGTATCATTGAGTTTGCAGTGCGGTCCTGTGTTTTGGAAATAGCCATGGGCAGTGTGGAGCAGGTTTTGCTGGTTGCCTGTATGGAGACCCCACGGAGCCATGAGGATGAACTGTGGGTTGCAGTGGAGACCCAGTGGAGATTCCGGGACCATAATATGGCTGCGAAGGAGAACTGCCCACCCTGGATAAAGTTTTCCAGGACTGTGAGTAGCCTAGCTGGAGGGTTGGAACTGGAACTCCAGAGACTTGTTGCTGGTTGGAATTATTGGATTTAGAGATTTGTCACTACCTCAAGTTATTGGACTTGAAGCTACAGAGTTTGATGTTTGCCCTGTTTAAATCTTATATTGGTTGAATATTTCTTTGCTATGCCCAATGCCATTTTTGCAGTGTGTTTGTTTATTCTGTACCATTATGGGTGGGTTTTGGGTTTTTTTTTTTGCATTATGTATCAGTTAAAAAAAACTTGGATTATGGGGATATTTGAATATTGTTGGGATTGCTAAAAACTCTGGAGACTTTTGTTTGTTTGTTTGTTTGTTTTGAGGTAGGGTCTCACTCTAGCCCAGGCTGACCTGGAATTCACTATGTAGTCTCAGGGAGGCCTCGAACTCATGGTGATCCTCCTACCTCTGCTTCCCGAGTGCTGGGATTAAAGGTGTGCATCACCATGCCCGGCTCTTTTTTTTTTTCGATCTAGAGACTTTTAAAGTGGATGAATGCATTGCATTTTATATCATGTGTGGTTATCAGTTTACGGGGGCCAGGGGCGGAATGTGGTGGTTTGATTCAGGTGTCCCCCATAAACTTAAGTGTTCTGTATGCTAGGTTCCCAGCTAATAGAGATTTGAGACTAATGTCCCCTGGAAGCAGTGTATTGTTGGAGGCAGGCTTATGGGTGTTAGCTAGTTTCCTCTTGCCAGTTTTCAGCACACTCTCCACTGCTGTTGTCTGCCTGATGTTGGCGAGGGGGTGATACCTACCCTCTGCTCACGTCGTCATTTTCTCTGCCATCATGGAGCGTCCCCTTGAATCTATAAGCCAAAATAAACTGTTCTTACCCACAAGCTGCTCTTGGTCGGGTGATTTTTGCCAGCAATGCAAACCTGACTGCAACATTCAGTGTGAGAGAGGATGTATTCAGGTTCTTTGCAAATACTATACTGTTTCACAGAAGAGCTTCAGTGTCCAAAGACTTTGGTCCTGGAAGGATGTCCCATGGGTATCAAGGCATGGCTGTGTTTTTCACTATTCTACTGTTTTGGAAGCTGGAAGCCTGAGATCAAGATGCGTTTGTCATATTTTGCTGTGGGCCTTTTCCTACTTCATAGCTGACCTTTTGTTTTGTTTTGTTTTGTTTTGTTTTGTTTTTTGTTTTTCCAGGTAGGGTCTCCCTCTAGCCCAGGCTGACCTGGAATTCACTATGTAGTCTCAGGTAGCCTTGAACTACAGCGATCCTCCTACCTCTGCCTTCCGAGTGCTGGGATTAAAGGTGTGTGCCACCACGCCTGGCGCTTGTTGCTTTTGGTGTTTGTGTTTTGTGGTGCTGGTTGTGGTGGTGTCTCTCTGGACCCATGAAAGGAGCCAGCTTCTTCTGCCATGGATGGAACTTCTCCTGGATCTATCAGTCTGAAATAAATCATCTTCCTCCCATATGCTGTGTCTGGTTGGAAGTTCATCCTAGCAACATGGAGCTGACTATTGACTACAGCCGACAAGTAGAGGCAGGGACTGTGCTCTACATCACACAGGACAGAGGGTGGCCCACTCAGAGAATTACACATATGCTTGTGTATAGTTCTACATGATACACAACATATGTCATATGGTATATAATTACATATTAATTTATCAACAATGGCATTTTAATATTAGCACAATACTATAATACAAACAGTATGACAAATATAGCACATTAATAATTAGCATATTAATGTCATCAACATTTATGTCATGGATATATTAATAATATATTATTATTAACATTATTTTGGTGATATGTTACTAATACAAAATATAATTAACATACCTATATTATTATTTAAAAACATTTTCTTTATGAGAGAGAGAGAAAAAAGTTAGAGAGAGGGAGAGAAAGCAGCAGATAGAGAAAGAATGGATGCACCAGGGCCTCTAGCCACTGCAAACAAACTCTAGATGTATGCACCACTTTGAGCATCTGGCCTTATGTGGGTACTGGGGAGTAGAACCTGGGTCCTTAGGCTTTGCAGGCAAGTTCCTTAACCATTGGGCAATCTCTCCAGCCCTCTATTATTAATGTATAATGCATTTTAGAATCCATATCTGGCATGGATTTATATATACTATATGGAAAATACATAATACTATGTACACTAAATATATGTCTCATCTATATCTAACATCTCTAGCCTTTTTTGTGTTAAAATTTTTAGCTTGTACATGTACACATGCATACACTCATCTGTGGCAAGGGTGTGCTTGCCTGTGGTGGCTGGAGCAGAACATGGGTATTTTGCTACATCACCTTTTTGTCCAATTTTTTTAAAGTTTACAAGTTTGTTTTTTTTTTTTTAGGTTATAGACAGAACTTAAGTGAAGGAAGACAGAGCTCATAGCCAAGAGGGGCCTATTTATTCCTCTTTTTAAATTATTTTTATTTGCAAGCAGAGAGTGAGTGGGGTGGGGCGGGAGAGAAAGGGAGAGAATGGGTGTGCCAGGGCCTCCAGGCTTCACGAACGAGCTCTAGATGCATGTGCCATCCTGTGCATCTGGTTCTATGTGAGTACTGAGGAAATGAACCTGGGGTGTTAGGCTTTGCAGGCAAGTGCCTTAACTGCTGAGCCATGTCTCTGGCTCCCACCCATTCTTATTTGAGCCCAAGTATCTTACTAACCCTGAGGTTTGCCGTTTTTCATGAGCTCTGCTGACTCTTAGGTATCTGCTCCCCATGGGGCTGGCATTCTTGACAGCTGTGTCCACACTCAGTTGCTGTGTGGGTCCTGGGATCAAACTCAAGTCGTCACTGAGACCCTCATTCTTGCAGGAAGTGTTTTTAATGTTGAGCCATCTCTTCGGCTCCTTTTTGTGTTTTTTTTTTTTTTTTTTTGTGTGTGTGTGTAGCCTAGACTGGACTGCTGACACTTGCTATGTAGGTGAGGATGACTTTGGACTCCTGATCTTCCTGTTTTCACCCACCACTTCTTCCACAATGGTTCTTAAGCCTTGGAGGGTATGATAGAGATGTTTATTTTATTATTTTTAATTTATATTTATTTATTTATTAGAGAGAGAGAAAGAATGGGCATGCCAGGCCCTCCAGCTGCTGCAGATGAACTCCAGATACATGCGCCACCTTGTGCATCTGGCTTATTTGGGTGCTGGGGAGTCAAGCCTTGGTCCTTTGGCCTTGCAGGCAAGTGCCTTAACTGCTAAGCCAGGTGTTTCTTTTAGTGCTGAACACTCCACTTCTCAGCACTTTCGCAAGTTTTGAGTCACTCAGTGTTACCACCATGTGAAACCGAAAGTGAGAGTAGCATTAACATATGGGCACAAGCTGTATTTAGAGGGCAGCTCGGCAACTATAATATATCCATTTATCCAGCCAACAGTAGTAGTTTCCTCGCTAGGGCTTATAACTTCCCCAGACAGAGGCCTTTTATCATTTCACCAGGCAGGAAATCCCCCTCATGGAGAGGGCCTCCAGTCCAATCAGAGAGCAGTTGGTGTCCCCCATAACAGACATGCTGCCATTGCACCAGTTGGTACATTTGGCCTGGCTGGCCAGCGGTGAAGCTTGCAGGGTCCACTGCTGGTTAAGACTATTGATGTCTTTTCTCTCTCAATAGACTGCATAGGTCTTTCCAGTATCCTGAGAGGTAGACAATATGGAGGATGCTTACTGCTCAGCTCCAGCTTGATTTACTGACCTGCAGCCCAAGCATGTGGAATGTGCAGCAATAGGGTCTTATTGTGTAGTTCTGATGAGCAACCCCTGACAATAACCTGTTCTGGGGTCATTAGTACCTCCCTGGCTAACAACTCTTTGGAAGGAATCTCATTCCTGGCACTGAAATTTTTCTAATAATCTATGGCTGGAAAGTATCTTGTGCAGACGGATAATGTGCCCAATGCCATAGATTTGGGCTGGAGAGATGGCTTAGCGGTTAAGATGCTTGCCTGTGAAGCCTAAGAACTTCTGTTCCAGTCCTCCAGATCCCACATAATCAGATGGAAGCGAGGCAAGCATGCAATGCCACATATGTCCACAAGGAGGTGCACGTGTCTGGAGTTCGTTCACAGAGGCTGAAAAGCCCTGGCGTGCCCATTCTCTCTCTCTCTTCTCAAAAAACAAATAAGCAAGCAAAAAAAAAAAAAAAAAAAAAAAACCAAACAGGAGTTAGGTTATCTTTCCAGCCCCAAAACCTCTCATTTTTAACATGTATCTTTTTTTTTTCTTTGCCAGGGCCTCTAACCACTGCAAACAAACTCCAGACACGTGTACCACCATGTGCATCTGGCTTACTTGGGTTCTGAGGAATTGAACCTGGGTCCTTAGGCTTCAAAGGCAAGCACTTTAACCACCAAGCCTTCTATCCAACCCTGACATGGATCTTATTAGGGAGCAAAGCTAATTCAATCCTAAATTTTGATTAACTCACCTCACAACCCTTCCTCGCCTCTGTCCTTTCTCCTTAGACCATTTTCCCCCGGTATTCTGCTCTTCTGCTTACATATCTACTATGCCCCCCCTTAAGCCTGCCATTTAAGCCATTCTCTCTCTTCCCTTTCTCAAAGCCCCTATTTAGCTTCCTGGCCTCTACTACTGACTTTTATTCCAACTCACATATCTAAACATTTGAAGCTAGAATCACATTTTCTTTGCAGCAGAATAAAACTTCATTGTGTAAATATACCACATCGTCATTATCCTTTCATCACTTGAAGGGCATTGAGGCTGGTTCCATTTCCTAGCTATTGTGAACAGAGCAGCAGTAAACAGGCATGTGCAAGTATCTCTGCAATAATGAGTAGAGTCCTTAGGGTATATGCCAAGGAGTGGTATAATAGATCATATGGGAACCTATTTTTAACTGTCTCAGGAAACTCCATACTGATTTCCACAATGGTTGTACTGTTAACCCAGAATTCTCAAGAATAAAGGCCACCAGCCACAAATTATGGCCAAATTGAAGCAAGCTTTTAATTGTGCACAATAAAGCTGGTCTGGCAGCTGCCTCCCTAAGGCAGGGATGTAGGGAGTCATTTTCTCAGGCTCCTTTTATAGGGTAGAACCATAAAAATCACAGGATCGGGGGTTTTTGGACGCAAGCAAGCATGATAGCAGAAGCAAACCAGCTGTTACAGTTAAACTACTTCCCAGAACGTTATAAATACACAATCCTGGGAACAGTAACCAGGGAACAGTTTGTGGCCTCAACTCAGACATAGAAACTGAGAGAAACAGAAACTTAACTTTTACTCATTATATCGAAATGGCTCTTGCTGTTAAAATAGAGTCAGGTTGGCTCTTCAGTACTAGTTTACATTCCCACCAATAATGGAGAAAGGCTCTTTACCCCAAACATCCTCACCAGTCATTTGATTTCTTGATGATTGCCATTCTGAAAGGAGATGGAATCTCAAAAAGAAATTTTTTTGAGGTAGGATTTCACTTTAGCCCAGGCTGACCTAGAATTCACTATGTAGTCTCAGGCTGGCCTTGAACTCATAGTGATTCTCCTACCTCTACCTCCCAAGTGCTGGGATTAAAAAACACATGTCACTATGCCTGGCTCAAAGTAGATTTAATTTGCATTTCCTTGATGGCTAAAGATGTAGAACATGTTTTTAGATGTTTGTTGGCCAATTATATTTCTTCTTTTGAGAACTCTCTATTCTGTTCTATATAAATTTTTGTGTAAAAGCAGAAAGAGGACTGTGGGTCATAGCTCTGTGGTAGAGTGCCTGCCTCAGTGAGGAGCTGAGGGGGAGAATTAGGAGTAGAGCCCTGCCTAGAATCCCCCAGTGAAGGGCTGGGGGTCTGGTTTGGTGATAGAGCTCCAACCTAGCAAGTATGAGGCCTTGGATTCCATCCCTAGTATGGAAATTAAATAAATAACAAATAAAGTCAACCATCAAGAGCTCCCTGTCTCTTTATATTGTGTGAAGACATAGCAGATGTCATCTATGAACCAGAATATGAACCAGAAAGTGGATTCTCAGTGGCGTTCTGTTGCCGTCTTGGCCTTGGACTTCTTGACCTCCACAATGGTAGTTAAAGTTTGTTTAGGCCAGGAAGTCTACCATATTTTTGCTGAAATTTCATGAAAAAAATAAGAAAGGTATGGCTATGATTGGATGTGGTTTGAATGTATCTGTCAAGGGTTCATAGTTTAGCAATTTAATCCCTATTGTGAGGGATTAAGAGGATGGGACTTTAATCCAATTAGGCTTTTAGATTGGTCTTTAGGATTTGGACCAGGTAATATCGCCAGGATAGGGCTCTATGTTTGTATTCTGGTGGCTGTATAAAAAGAGAGAGAGGGCTAGAGAAATGACTCAGTCATTAAAGGCACTTGCTTACAAAACCTGCCTGTCTGGGATTCATTTCTCCAGTACCCACGTAAAGCCAGGTGCACAAAATATTTCATTTATTTCTTTTGAAGGAGACAGAGAGAGAGAATGGATGTGCTTGGGCTTCTAGTCGCTGCAAATGAACTCCAGATGCATGCTCCACTTTGTGCATCTGGGTTTACAGGGGTTCTGGGGAATTGAACCTAGGTCATTAGGCTTTGCATGCAAGTGCCTAACTGCTGAGCCATCTCCAGCCCCAAATGATTTTTTTTTTTTCTGTGTTCCTTTCTCTGCTATTCTGAGGTGACCTCCACTGGATTGTCCCCTATTGCTGATGAAATTTTTGGCAAGTTTTGAAATTTTTCCAGTCTGGTACTTATAGTGCTGTGCTTGGCTCCCAGTGTTAAAACTTTAATTGCTCGCTGTATTTAATGACACCCCTATCTCTAGTCCTGCCCTTTTTCAGGGCAGGAAACAGGAAGCAGGGCAGGGTAGACCTAGGGTGCAGTTGAGTTTACTGGTCTTGGTTTGCAGCAACCCTCCTGCTTTTGCCTCTTGAGTGCTGAAATTACATGTGTTTGCCACCATACTCTGCTTCATGTTTTGCTTTTTCTATTCTTTCTTTCTTTTTGTTTGCTTGTTTGTTGTTGTTGTTGTTGATCGAGGTAGAATCTTGCTCTAGCTCAGGCTGATCTGGAATTCTGAGTGCTGGGGTTAAAGGCATGTGCCATCATGCCTGGCAATTTTTTGCTTTTTCATTTTTATCTTTTGAGACGAGTCTCACATAACAGTCTAGGCTGGTCTTTAACTCACTTCATAGCCCAGGCTGACCTTGAACTCTCAGCAGCCTTCTTGACTAAGACTCCAGAATGCCATGATGACAGGTATGCAGTGCCATATCCGGCTGAAGGCACCCAAAAGTTTGGGAGTGAGTGGCCCATGATTGTACAGGGATGTCAGCAGTTGTCTTGCTGGTGAAGTCATGGGGTCCTGGCACCCAGCGAGTGCTATTAAACACCGATTTTGACTCTTAAACTCGCTGCCCTGGGCAGGTGGTACCTACCAGCAACCTCCCAGCCTGGTCACAGGTATATTCCAAAACGCCCTGCCTTCTCTTGCAGGTATGGCCTTTCGGAGGCGGAGCTGAAGGACGTGTTGTCCTTGGATGATGAGGTCCTGCAGGCTGTGTACCAGGACTGGACTCCGCCCAGCAAGGAGCTGCTGCGCTTCCCGCCCCTGCGGTGGGTGCGGCTCCGGAGGGACCTGGGCAGCTGCCTGGTCAGGCGGCCAGGAGACGGCTGCACACTTCTGGCCATTGCCCACAGGTAGGTTCTGTGGTTGGTGGAGAGGACACTGGCTGGGTGGGACTTCAAGAACAGGGGCTCACCAACCAAGTCATATTTATTTATTTGTTTAGGTTTTTTGAGGTAGGGTTCTGCTCTAGCCCAGGCTGACCTGGATTTCACTATGTAGTCTCAGGCTGGCCTCAAACGCACAGTGATCTCCTGCTTCATCCTCCAGAGTGCTGGAATTAAAGGCATGTGCCACCACTCCTGGCCCAACTCTTATTTATTAACTTATTTTATTATCTTTGTTTTAAGGCAGAGTCTCAGTCTAGGGCAAGCTGAGCTAGAACTTACTCTGTAGCTTACGGTGGTCAAATTCATGGCAATCTTCCTACTCCAGTGTTGAGATTATTGGCATGAACTATGTCCCTAGTCCCTTATTGGAGGATTTTAAGCAGGTCCCCGGGTCTGACAGCCTGTGTCCTTTCTTTGTAGGCAACTGGCTGAGGTGATCTGTGTGCGTTACTTGGCTGGATCAGAGAGAGCAAAGAGGCATGGTGTCTTGGCTGACTTCTTCTCTGGAGCCTGGAGCCAAGGCACCAAGAAGCTCATCACTCTGCCACTCGTGGGGAAGCCCCTGAACTTGGATCGCAAGGTGAGGCCCGCATATCCGCACTGCTGTGGTTTTTTCCCCTTTTCCCTTTTTCCCATTCAGATCACCTCCTGACACCCCTCTGTTCCCTTTTCCCTCAGCCCCCAAGCGTAACTAGGGGTGTGAGGGGTAGTAGATATGAAGGACACATGCCCTTAACTTTTCAAAGGGGAAAGAAATCACATCTAGAAATGGGAGAACTGACCCCCTGCATTGCAGAGTTTAAATTTCTTCCCTTTGATTCTCCATGGAAGTCTGATAGCTCCCCACTCACAACGTGAGGTCTGTCTACTTTATGCACAGATTTTACGTTCTCACACACAGCCAAGGCAGGCTAAAACAATTGAAAGCAAAAATTTATCTTCACTGGACATGCAAACTATTTTCTTCCTCCCTCCTCCTTTCATTCCTCCCTCCCTTGCCCCCTCCTCCCCTCCCTTCTTTTCTTTCTTCCTTTTACTGGTTTTTGGCACCTGTGTATATGTGAGTGAGGTATGTGTGCCTGGGGATGTGTTCATATGCATGTGGGTCACATGTTCGTGCATGTGTGTATGTATGAGTGTGTGCATGTGGAGGCTAGAGGTTGACGTCCAGTCTCTTCCTCGATCACATTCCTCTTTATGTATTGAGGCAGGGTCTGTCATTCCAACCTACAGCTCTCTGGTTCTGCTAGTTTAGCTAGCCAAAGTGTCCTGGGGATCCATTGTCTCTGCCTCTGGAGTGCTTGAGTTGCAAGGGTGTGCCCACAGTGCCTGGCATTTATGCAGATGCTGGGGATCTAAACTCGGGCCCTCATACTTGTGTGGCAAGTACTTTACTTACTAAGCCATTGCCCCAGCCTTCTTAGTGTTTTGAAACAGGGTCTCCAAGTCATATAGCCAAGAATGACTTTGAACACCTGCTCCCCCTGCCTCCATCAGCTGAGTCCTGGGGTTATAGGCTTGTACTACTGTGGTGATTTAATTAAGGTGTCCCCCATAAGCTAAGGTGTTCTTAATACTAGATCCCCAGCTGATGGCAATTTGAGAATGGAAGCCTCCTGGAGGCAGTGCATTCTTGGGCACAGGCTTATGGATATTATAACCAGCTTCCTCTTGCCAGTGTTCGGCGCACTCTCCTGTTGCTGTTGTCCACCTGATGTTGGCCAGGAGATGATATCCACACTCTGCTCATGTTATCATTTTCCCCTGCCATCATAGAACTTTCCTTGAATCTGTAAGCCCAAATAAACCCTTTTTTCCTACAAACTGCTCTTGGTTGGGTGCTTTTTGCCAGCAATGTGAACTTGGCTTCAACAACTCCCATGCCCAGATAGAAATTTATTTAAAAACAGTTCTTGGGATAGAGAAATGCTCAGTCTGTAAAGTACTTGCAAACATAAGGACCTGAGTTAAAGCCTCAGCATTTCTGTTAAAAAACAAAAAACAGCCAGGGGTGGTAGTGCACACCTTTAATCCCAGCACTCAGGAGGCAGAGGTAAGAGGATCGCTGTGAGCTCAAGGCCACCCTGACACTACATAGTGAATTCCAGGTCAGCCTGGGCTAGAGTGAGACTCTACCTGGAAAAAAACAAAAAGTAAAACAAGACAAAAACAAACAAACAAACAACAACAACAACAACAAAATAAACCAGGTGTGGTGGCACATGCATTTAATCCCAGCACTTGGGAAGCAGATGTAGAAGGCTTTCTTTGAGTTCAAACCAGCCTGAAACTACATAGTGAATTCCTGGTCAGCCTGGGATAGAGGGAGTCCCTATCTTGGAAAAACCAAGATAAATAAATAAACAAACAGGCATGGTTGTATGGACCTGGGAAGGGGGAGACTAGGGAATCCTGGGGTTTTTTCAGCCAGCCAGTCTAGCCCAATTGGTGAGCTTCCAGTTCTGTGAGAGACCTTATCTCAAAGGAGGTGAATACTGCTTCTAAGGAACAATATGTCAGGTTGTCCTCTGGCCTTCACACACATGAGTACCCAGTACAAATATGCACATGTACACAGAATAAATAAAAATAAAAGTAGGGCTGGAGATATGATTGCTAATGGTTAGGGCACTTGCCTACAAAACCTAAGGACCCACGTTCACTTCCCCAGGACCCACATAAAGCCAGATGCACAAGGTGGCACATGCGTCTGGAATTCAGTTATAGTGGCTAGAGGCCCTGGCAGGCCCATTCTGTCTCTTTCTCTCTCAAATAAGTAAGAAAACAGATAAAATATTTAAAAATAAAAGTAAATACAGTTCTTTAGTGTGCATATAATTTTTAAAAACATTTTATTATTTATTTGTTTATTTGAGAGAGAAAGAGGCAGAGAGAGAGAGAGAATTGGCAGGCTAGAACTTCCAGCCACTGCAAACGAATTCCAGATGTGTGCATCACCTTGTGCATCTGGCTTATGTGGGTCCTGGGGAACTGAACCTGGGTCCTTTGGCTTTGCAGCAAGTGCCTTAACTGCTAAGCCGTCTCTCCAGCCCCTCCCCCCCTTTTTTTTGCTTTTTGAGGTAGAGTATTGCTCTAGCCCAGGCTGACCTAGAATTCACTATGTAGTCTCAGGGTGGCCTTGAGCTCCTCATTCCTCTGCCTCCTGAGTGCTGGGATTAAAGGCATGTGCTACTGGCCCAGCCAGCATACATGTAATTTTACCATGTATTTAAAGAGGAAAAGTTTGCATGCTAATGAGATGGATGTGCTCATTTATTTTTACATAAATGATTAAATCTTAGGGCCTGAGAGATGGCTCAGTGGGCAAAGTGCCTGCTATGTGAACATGAGGACCTGAGTTTGATCCTCAGAATCCACGAAAACACCAGGCATGGCAACACATGCCTGTGAATCTAGCAAAGAGGAGATGGAGGCAGAAAGATCCTTGGGGCTTGCTGGCTACTACTCTAGCCAAATCAGTGAGCTCTAGTTTCATTAAGAGACCCTGTCTCGAAGAAAAAGGTGGAGCAACTAAGGAAGACATCTGATATTGACTTCTGGCATCCATGTGCATCTGCACACATGTACTAGTATGGATACACACATGAATATCTACACACGCATATATATGTGTAAAACATGCAGCAAGCAAAAATAATGAAGAAATAAGTTTTTAAAAATGTATTTTATTTTTATTTATTTATCTGAGAGAGAAAGAGGCAGATAGAGAGAGATAATGGGCATGCCAAGCCTCCAGCCACTGTAAACTAACTCTAGTCACATGTGCCACCATGTGGATCTGGCTTATATGGGTACTGGGGAATCAAACCTGGGTCCTTAGGCTTCACAGGCAAGTGCCTTAACTGTAAAGCCGCTAAACCATCTCTCTAGCCCAGGACTAAGTTTTCATGTTTGTTTGTTTTTGTTTTTCAAGGTAGGGTCTCACTGTAACCCAAGATGGCCTGGAATTCACTATGTAGTATCAGGCTGGCCTCAAACTTACTGTGATCCTCCCACCTTGGCCTCCTGAACTCTGGGATCAAAGGCATGCACCACCATGCCAGACAGAACTAAATATATATATATATAATTTGTTTATTTATTTGAGAGAGAGAAAGAAAGAATATGGGCATACCAGAGAATCCAGCCACTGCAAATGAACTCCAGATGCATGCACCTGGTTGTGCATCTGGCTTATGTGCGTCCTGGGGAAACGAACTGTGGTCCTTTAGCTTTGCAGGCAAATGTCTTAACTGCTAAGCCATGTCTCCAGCCTGAGCACTAAGTTTTTAAAAAATATATTTTTTAAATTTTATTTACTTATTTGAGAGAGGGAGAGAAATAGAGGCAGATATATAGAGAATAGGTGCACCAGGGCTTCCAGCCATTGCAAATGAACTCCAGATGCATGTGCCACCTTGTGCATCTGGCTTATGTGGGTATTGGGGAATTGAAACTGGGTCCTTAGGCTTCACAGGCAAATGCCTTAACTGCTAAGCCATGTCTCCAGCCCTTTTTTTCTTTTTTTAAAAAAATATTTTTATTAGCTGGGCACGGTGGTGGAAGCCTTTAATCCCAGCATTTGGGAGGCAGAAGTAGGAGGATCCCTGTGAGTTTGAGGCCAACCTAGGAATACAGAGTAAGTTCCAGATCAGCCAGGGATAGAGTGAGACCTTATCTCAAAAAAGAAGAAAAAGGTAAGACCCTACCTCAAAAAAAAAGAAAAAATATTTTTATTATTTGCAAACAGAGAAAGGTGGGGTAGGGAGGAGAAAAAGGGCCCACTAGGGTCTCTTTGCAAATGAACTCCAGATGCATGTGCCACTTTGTACATGTGGCTATGTGGTTTTACATGAGTACTGGAGAATTGAACCCAGGCCATCAGGCTTTATGCTGGAACCACAAGTGCTCACCACTGTGGCATTGTTCTGACATATTGTGTCAGGCAGATTCCTAACTCACCTTTTGAGTCCAAGTTCTACTATCCCACCCCAGGAAAGCTTCCAATTCATCCTTGGACTCCTCAAGTCCCCAGGTCCCTTCCTCAGGTTCAGTGAAGGTCAGTGAATGTCTGTGGCATATCTGCCATTGTGTACCTGTCCCCTCCATCACCATGTGGTGCCCGCCTGTGCTTGTGGGGTGGATGAATGAGCTCCAGCTGGTACTGTTCCCCTCAGGTGGCCCCACAGCCGCTGTGGTTCTCAGACACCATTGCCAACCTGCGTAAGCTGAAGGAACTTCCCTTCCACCTGCTGCACGCGGGCCGCCTGGAGGAGCTGAAGCAGGAGGTGTTGGGTAAGGGCTCCAGAGGGCCCCAGAGGCCCTGCTGCGTTCCTGCCTCCCAGAGCCTTACCTGGCCTAGTAGTTCTTTCTTCCATCTGTGGCAGTCGTTCTCAAGAAGGGTGATTCTGCACCCCAGGGGCCTTGCACTCTATCTGTAGCAGTTTTTGGGTGGTCACCCACTCCTTACCAGAGCCAGCAGTAGTGAATGGGTTCAGGAGGAACTGTAAGGAATTGCAGGAACTTTGGGAGGGAACTCCAGAGGCATCCTAGGAGCAGAGGCCTGGGACACTGCTCGACTTTCTGTGATGCATAGGGCATCCTATTGCTCAGGGATCTCTGCCCTTATGTTGATGCTGCAGAGGGGGAGGAGCTGCTTAGCATGAGAGAGACTACTCTGTCTGCTTTTCCAAACATCCATCCATCCATCCATTCCATCCATCCACTGTCCACCCCTCATCCATTCATCCACCCACTCACTCACTTACCCACTCATCTGCCTATCTGTTAACTTATCTTTCCATTTACCCATCCATCCTTGTGTTTTTCAAAGAGAGAACATTCTGTCCCTAGGTGACACTTGGCAATGCCTAGAGACGTTTCTAATTGTCATTCTTGGGAGTAGAGTTGCCGGTGGCATTTGGTCCTGGAGGCCCAGGTTGTTCTGTACCTTGTAGTGCACAGTTCAGTGTCCACCCCAGAGAACTGGTTAATGCTGAGCTTGAGAACCCCTGGAGGAAATGGAGAGGTCATTTTCTGCCTCTCAGAATGAGCTAGAAGGAAGCAAGCACTTCCCACATCCTCACTCCCTCTCCTCTACAGGGAACATGAGCTGGATCTCCTGTCGGGGTGTTTCTGGGGGCATTGAGGACCTGCTGGATGACTTTGACATGTGTGCCCCTCATGTGAATTCCCCTGAGGTTGGCCTAGTCCAAGAAGCCCTCCAGCTGTGCCGCCCTGCTGTGGAACTCCGAGGCATGGGTGAGTCTTTTGGCCTGGACAGGAGGGTATGCGTTATACAGATTTCCAGAAACTTCCAGAAGTCCATTCCCTTCACTGAGATTCAATTTGAGTTTTTAAAAAATATTTTATTTATTTACTTGAGAAATGGGAGAAGAGAAAAAGAGAGAGAGAGAGAGGGAGGGAGAATATGAGCATGCCAGGGCCTTTAGGCACTCACTCCAAACGAACTCCAGATGCATGCATGACCCATGTGCATCTGCCTTACATGAGCCCTTAGACTTCACAGGCAAGTGCCTTAACCACTAAGTCATCTCTCCAGCCCTCAAATTGATTTTTCTTTTTTTTTCTCTCTCTCTTGCTTTTTTTTTTTTTTTCCAGGTAGGGTCTCACTCTAGCCCATGCTGACCTGGAATTAACTATGTAATCTCAGGGTGGCCTGGGACTCACAGCGATCCACCTACCTCTGCCTCCCAAGTGCTGGGATTAAAGGCGTGCACCAACAATACCCTGCCTGATTTTTCATTTATCAATCCATTCATCAATCATGTATTATTTTTCTACCTGTCCATCCACCAATCCACCCACCCACTTCTCTCTCTGTATCTGTGTACTCATCTTTATGTACTTCATCTATTCCATTCATTATTTGTCAGACCTTTCCTGTCTGATCTTGTGATCTTTCTTCAGTGTCAACCTATAGAAATTTGAAAGAAACCTGGAAGATTTTGAAGCAAAACTATGCAAACAATGGTTCCCTTCCTTCTGTACTGTTACTTTTCTCTAGAAAGGCCTGAATAAGAGCTATTTTGGGGGGTGAGAGGGAGAGGGAATTAAGTTCATACTTAAATAACAAGAGAGAAAAACAAGTTCTCACAGATTTTTTTTTATTGATGAAATTCAACAACTGAGAATAATCATAAAGGCAGTTGTGGTGCATAAACCTGTCATCCCAGTATTTGTGTTGATGCAGCAGATTCATTATAAATTTAAGGTCAGCCTAGGTTACATAGTAAATTTCAGGGTAATCTGAACTACAATGATATCTTGTCTCAAATACTACACACACACACACACACACACACACACACACACACACACACAGCAAACATAGATAGATAGATAGATAGATAGATAGATAGATAGATAGATAGATAGATAGATAGATAGATAGATGGAGCTGGGGAGAGGGCTCAGTGGATAAAGCACTTGTCATGTAATAATAAGAACAAGTTTGGATTCCCAGCCCCCACATAAATTTCAGGTGGTCATGATGGCTGTCAGTAATCTCAGAACTTGGGAGGCAGAGACAGGGAAACCCTGGGGCAAGCTGGCTAACCAAATTAGCTGAATTGACATGCTCTGGCCTAGTAAATAAGGTGGACAGTAATCCAGTGATTGAAGGAGACAGTGTCAACCTTTTACCTCCACACACACCAAAAGAAAAGATGGACTTACAAGATTATTCTTTCTCTTTTCCCTCTCTCTGAAAAAAAAAAAACAACAACATATTCATTTATTTATTTGCAAGTAAAGAGACAGAAAGAGAATGGGTGCACCAGGGCCTCTTGCTGCTGCGAGCAAATTCCAGATGCATGTGCTATCTGGTACATATGCTATATGTAGGTACTAATGAATCAAACCTGTGTTTTTAGGCTTTGTAGGCAAGCACCCTAACTACTGGGATATCTCTCTAACCCCTCCTCTCTGTTTCTGAGGTAGCTCAGACTGACCTCAAAATCATGATCCTACTGCTTCAGCCTCCCAAATGTTGAAATTACAGGCATGAACTTAGTGCATTGAACTGGGTCTGACCCTCAGGTCAGTTTTCCACCCCTTCTCTAGGGCTTGAAGAATCTCTCAGAAACTTCCTTTGATACTTAGGATTTAAAAAAATTTATTTGTCTGGGCATGGTGGCACATGCCTTTAATCACAGCACTTGGGAGGCAGAAGTAGGAGCATCCTCATGATTTTGAGGCCACCCTGAGACTACACAGTGAATTCCAGGGGTCAGCCTGAGCTAGAGCAAGACCCTACCTCAAAATCTAAGAAAAAAGTTATTTGTGTGTGTGCATGTTTGTGCATGAGTGTGTGTTCCAGGGCGTGCGTTTGGAGGTCAGAGGACTACTTTTGGGTTGGTCCTTGCCTGTCCACTTCATTTGTTGCACTCTGGATTCTTGTTCTGCTGTTCTATGCTGGGCTGGTCTTGAGTTTCTGGGAAATTCTTCTGTCTTTGCCCCCATCTCACCATCAGCTTTAGGTTGCTGGGATTATAGAAGCCTGCTACTGTCTTAATTTTAATTTAATTAATTTATTTATGAGAAACAGGGAGAGAGAGAGAGAGAGAGAGAGAGAGAGAGAGAGAGAGAGAGAGGGGGGAATAATGAAAGAAAGAAAGAAAATGAGCACACTAGGGCCTCTAGCCACTGCAAATGAACTCCAGACACATGTGCCACCTTGGGCATCTGGCTTTATGTGGGTACTGGGGGATCAAACATGGGTCCTTAGACTTCACAGGCAAGCACCTTAACCACTAAGTCATATCTCCAGCCCTATTTTTAACCTTTTTATTGACAACTTCCATAATTATAGACAATAACCATGATAATGTTCTCTCCTCCAAACTTCTGGATTTTTACATGGGGTCTAGGGATCAAGCTCAGGTGCTCAAGCTTGAGCAATGAATGCTTTTCCACTCTCCAGCCTAGAATGTTCTCTTTTTGTTTGAAAAATATGTATATATTGGTGCTGAGAATGGAGCCTGGCACTGGAGTCCTAGAGTCCTGACTCTGGGAGAAGTCCAGCTCACCTACCCAACCAAACAAACCAGAGATAAGTATTGGTAAATAAACCAGGTGTGGTGGTGCATACCTGTCATCCCAGCACTTAGGAGGTGGAGGCAGGAAGACCAGCCGTTCATCCTCTGGCTTCAGCTTCATATATATAGCAAGTCTGAGGCCAGCTTGGGCTATATAAGACTAGGTCTCAGAAGACCTTTTAAAAATGGAGTTAGTTAGGATAATGACTAAGTGTATCCTTCAGACTTCAGACAATAACCAGAGACCTCTGAGTGCCATGCTGTAGGTGGTTGGATGTTGAATTGAAGGTTGCACAAGGTGGTATGCTGTCCTTGCAGATTTCAACAATGACTTACTTGCCCTGAGCACAGCGTCTTCAGCCTTGAAGGGACAGGACCTCCAGCTATGATGAAGACTCTTTAAGTTATTCATATGCAGCATTTGTTAGTTTTACTGCCACTGTGACCAAAATATCTGACAGAACCACTTGAGGGAGGAGGGTTTTATTTTGGCTCATGGTTTCAGAGGCTACAGTCCATGGTAACTTGCTCCAAGCACTTGACCATAACATCATGATGGTTGGAGTGTGTGGTAGAGGCTGTTGTTCCCTTCTTGGCAGACAAAAAGCTGAGGATATAGGAAGAGGTAGGTAAGGTGTAACACCAGGGCTATACCCACAGTGATGTGCTTTTGGCTCCACTTCCTACTGTATACCACCTCCCAATAATCCCATCATATTAGAAATCTATCAAGGAATTAATCCATTGATTAGGTCAGAGAGGCCTCCTGATTTAATTATCTTTGGCTGTACAATCAAAGATATACACCAAGCCGGGTGTGGTGGCGCACACCTTTAATCCCAGTACTTGGGGGGCAGAGGTAGGAGGATTTCCATGAGTTCAAGGCCACCCTGAGATAACATAGTGAATTACAGGTCAGCCTGAGCTAGAGCAAGATCCTACCTCGAAAAACCAAAAACCAAGGTGTGGCAGAGTAATCTCTAAAACGTTTATTTTTTTTAATTAAAATATGTTATTTATTTGAGAGAGAGAGAGAGAGAAGGGAGGGAGAGACTAGGGGTGCACCAAAGCCTCCAGCCACTGCAAATGAACTCCCAATACATGTGCCACCTTGTGCATCGGGCTTACATGAGTACTGGGGAATCAAACCTGGGTTCCTAGGCTTTGCAGGCAAGTGCCTTAATCGCTAAGCCATCTCTCCAGCCCTTCTTTCTCACTCTGTAGGATGTGTGATGTGGTGTGGCATATGCATGAGATGCATGATTTGTGAAGATGTTGAAGCAGAGGCCAGAGGAGCACACTGGTGTTCTCCTCCATTGTTCATCCACTTGTTTTCCTGAGACAGCCATTTTACAGATTCTTGAACTTGCTGTTTTCATAAGTCTCAGAGATTTCCTGGTGTCTGCTTTTTGCAGGACTAGGGTTGCAGACATGTGTAGCCATGCCTCAGCTATTTATGTGGGTACTGGGAATTCAAACTTAGTAGTCTCAGCCCCCCTCAGGCCATCATGCTTGCACACGAAGTACTGTAACCAATGAGCTATCACTCCAGCCCAACGTCCTTTTTATTCAGTGTGTGTATGTGTGTGGTTGCATGTGTAAATATGGCTATGTGTGCACATGTGCATGCATGCATGTGGAGGCCAGAGGTCAATGTCAAATATTTTCATCAATGGCTCTTTCAACTTATTTATTTATTTAATTTGATTTTTCAATGCAGTCTCTCTAGCCCAGGCTGACCTGGAATTTACTATGTAGTCTCAGGCTGGTCTCGAACTCAGACTGATCCTCTTACCTCTGTCTCTCAAGTACTGGGATTAAAGGTGTGTGTCACCATGCCCTGCTCCAACTTAATTTTTTAAAATATTTATTTATTTGAGAGAGAGAATACAGAGTGAGAAAGAGAGAGAGAGAGCTGGGTGTAGTGGCACATGTCTTTAGTTTCAGCACTCAGGAGGCAGAGGTAAGAGGATCACTGAGAATTTTAGGCCACCCTGAGATTACATAGTGAATTCCAGGTCAGCCTGGGCCACAGAAAGACCCTGCCTCAAAAAACAAAACAAAACAAAAAAAAACCCAAAGACAAAGATCACGAGCAAGTGAGCGAGTAAAAGAGAGACAGAGAGAGAAAGAAATAGAGTATGGGCATGCTAAAGCCTCTTGACACTGCAAACAAACTCCAGATGCATGAACTACTTTGTGCATCTGGCTTTATGTGAGCACTGGGGACTTGAACCTGGGCCCTTAGAGTTTGTAAGCAAAGTGCCTTGAACCATTGAGCCATACCTCCAAACCTGTTGATTTATTTTTTGAGACAGGGTATCTTACTGAACCTCGAGCTAACTAATCTGGCTAGACCAGCTAGCCAGTGGCACCCAGGATCTCCTGACTTTGTCCTAGGACTGGGATTATAAGCACTTGTTGCCACACCTGGCATTTTACGTACCTGTTGGAGATTTGAACTCACGTCCTTTTGTGGCAAGTGCTTTACCCACTGGGTCATCTCCCTAACCCCTACAAGAGGTTTCTTTCTTTCTTTCTTTTTTTTTTTTTTCCCCAAGGTAGGGTCTCACTGTAGTTCAGGCTGACCTGGAACTCACAGCAATCCTCCTACCTTAGCCTCCCATGTACCATGATGCCTGCTCACCAAGATGTATGTATGGGGGTCAGAAGCCAGCTTTTGGTTTGTCCTTGCTGGCCCACATCGTTTGCAGCAAGGTGTCTCTCTGTCTCACTCTGTCTTTGCTGTGCTCACAACAACTTCAGGGAAATTCTCTTGCTTCTGCCTCCTAACTCACTGTCAGAGTCCTTGGATTCCAGAACTCTAACAAGCCTTTTTCTACTTTTTTTTCCCCCCTTTGGTTTTTCGAGGTAGGGTTTTGTTCTATCTCAGGCTGACCTGGAATTCACTATGTAGTCTCAAGGTGGCCTCAAACTCAAGGTGATCCTCCTACCTCTGCTAGGATTAAAGGTGTGCACCACCAAGCCCAGCCTTCTTGCTTTTTATGTGGGGTATGAGGCTTGAACTCAGGTACTCAAGCTTGAGCCATGAGCAGTTTTTCCACTAAGTTGTCACCCCAGCCTAGATTTTTTGAAAGCATTTTAGGCATAAAGCACAGTGAGTAGATGGTGTAGCCATTTCTTTCTTGCATGTCTGCTTTCATCTTGCTTTTATTGAAAAGATTGTTCTTTGTTCACTATGAGTTTGGAGACTTAATTTTTTCCTTTGTTATTTTTAAATTTTATTTATTTATTTGAGAGAGAATGAGTGTGCCAGGATCTCTAGTCACTGCAAACAAACTCCAGATGCATTAGCCACTTTGTGCATCTGGCTTACATGGGTATTGGGGAATTGACCTGGGTCCTTAGGCTTCATAGGCAAGTGCCCTAACCACTGAGCAATCTCTCCAGCCTGAGACTATTTTTATCTTATTTTAAAAATATTTTATTTATATATTTAAGAGAGAGAGAGAGAATAGGTGTGCCAGGGCCTCTAGCCACTGTAAATGAACTCCAGAGGCATGTACCACCATGTGTATTTGGCTTATGTGGATTCTGGGGAGCCAAACCTGTGTCTTTAGGCTTCACAGGCAAGCTCTTTAACTATTAAGCCATCTCTCCAGCCCATTGTTGATCTTTAAAAAATCTATTGCATTAGAATAGTGTTTATCTTTCTACTATAATACCTCACACCTATAATCTGAGCAGTCCAAAAGGTGAGGCAGGCGGGTTGCCATGAGGTCAGCCTGGGCCATAGTGTGAAGATCCTGTCTCAAAAAAGTCAAAGCTAAAAGCAAACCAAGCAGAAATAATGGGACTAGGCTTCTGTCAGTATCCTGGGTATATCAACCCACTTTGTTTTGTAACTGTGGTGAAGTGCTTGAGGCAGGCAACTTATAAAGAAAAGAGGTTTCTTTTTTTTTATGCAGACCTTTATTCTTATATTACAACAAAAGACACATATTTAAAATACAAACTACTTGAAACATAAGCAGTTGTCAAGCATGTGGTTTATAACAAAAACCCTGCAGACAAACAGACTATATTATGATTCACCTGCCTGAAAAGAGAACACAGTGAATTCTGGTAGCAAGGTGCTTACTCACAAGAAAACTCATATACAATAATCTTTTAATTTAATAAGATAAACACCAACCTACTTCTCACGTGTTACAACTATATGAATTGAATTCAGTTTTAAAATCACAAATTAATAGTAGGTACATCAAAATGCTAAGAGAAGTTTAGCATATAATAGGAAATATCTTATGAATTGGGAATTTTGTATGTGTGTGTGTTTTTCAAGGTAAGGTCTCACTGTAGCCCATGTTGACCTGGAATTCACTGTGTAGTCTCAGGGTGGCCTCGAACTCACAGCGATCCTCCTACCTCTGCCTCCTGAGTGCTGGGACTAAAGGTGTGCACCACCACATCTGGCTTATTAATTATAATTTTTTAAATTCAGCATAAAGGCAAATGTGGTTTTTCAAAAGTGTAGTCCATATTCAATTATAGAAAAAAAATTGTCAAGTCACTTACTCTAACAGATTCACAGATACCATTTATTTAATAGTATATCCAAACTTCTCTATGTAACATTGAAGTCTAGCTAGCAATTAGAATAATGTCAACAAGAATCTGCAAACTACAAGACATCAGCAAGTCAGGTTAGAGCATGCATTTCTGTAAGAAAGGCGCCCAACTATGAGTTAAAAGGCAGGTAAAAACAACAGTGAACTTTCTTAAAGATAGGTTTTATTTACCAATGTAGCACAATATATGCTTTCTCAGCTATACATGCAGACTCTATTGTGTGTTAAAAATTATTCAGCTAATTTTTTAAAAAGCAGAAAAGATCCAAAATAACCATTTAAGCTGGAGAAACAATTGAGACACTAAACCCCTCCCAGTAAGACATGAGAAGCTAACTTAAAATGAATCAAACAAAATCAGCACTTAATCCTACATCAATACTTGAATTTGGGGTTATTAATAATTTACACTAGTCTTTTCTTTGGATTAAAAAATTTTTTTTTTTTTTTAAAGAATCAACTTTCGGAATCAGCAATGTAACTTCAAGTTCTGCCCTCTGACAGCCAGAGAAGTTGCATTTTTCCCAATCCCACAACTTGGTGGAAAGCTCAACACTAAAAGCTTAGAGAAGACAGGTTTCAAAAGTCACTAAGGTAGGGCTGGAGAGATGGCTTAGCGATTAAGCGCTTGCCTGTGAAGCCTAAGGACCCCGGTTCGAGGCTCGGTTCCCCAGGTCCCACGTTAGCCAGATGCACAAGGGGGCGCACGCGTCTGGAGTTCGTTTGCAGAGGCTGGAAGCCCTGGCGCGCCCATTCTCTCTCTCTCCCCCTCTATCTGTCTTTCTCTCTGTGTCTGTCACTCTCAAATAAATAAATAAATTAATTAAAAAAAGTCACTAAGGTAAACTGCTCTAATGCAATGAAGCTAGCAAAATACATATATCTGTTCTTAAGAAAACTTACAAAACTAACATTCTTTCCTCAAGAATTATAAAAGATAAAATCTATGAATCGGTACTCTAATATGATCACAAAGATAGCAAACCGAAGTCAAGAAGCATAAGCTCTGTAACATCCTTTGCCTATGATAACCTGTAGCCTCTCCACCTGTTTTGAGAACTCACCTGTTAAAGCCTTACAGACATGTTCTACTCTTTGCAGTTGAGTGACAATCATCCCTGTGGTTAGGTAAAAGCTTATCATTTACACATATTTTTTAAAAACTTTAAAAAGCTTGTTTTCTTTTCAGAATATTCTGTAAGACATCATTTGACAGTGGTAAAGGTAACAAAAGGTATAAAAAAAAGACTAATAAACTACTTAGAAGTCTTTTCAAATTCCAGAAAGACAACTGGCAGTTTTATACTTTTATTCCTCTTCCCTAACCTCAATTCTTTCCTTTTAAAAATTATAGCTGGCAATTCATGTAAGATCAGATTAATTGGATCAAAATAAAAGGCTTTTCAACAGTATTTCCCCAACTAGAAATCTACCAAGGTCAGCAGAACTCTGTGCCAGTAATTAAGAGATTGATGCCATAAAACTAAAGCTGGGATGGTGGTGTGCCAGGGTGAGATGTGACACTTTAATAACTTAAATTTTGTTTTACATAGAGTGGATCTGATTCAGTTCCAGCTATGATATGTAAGTTCACCTGGGTAAGGGACAGAGCCAACTAGATGCACCCCACTTAAGCAAAACACTTCTATGTAGTGTGTTGTCCAACTGTGCTTAAATAACCCACACCATTGTGTCAGAGTTTTATAGGACAGTCAAGAACCAAGAAAGGGAAAAGTAAAGTGGACCAAGCCAGCATCTCTCTTTGAGTGCCTAGTGGCATAGGCACTCTGACTCCACTTTCCCACAGCTTACTTTTCCCTGTAATACAGCAGATAATACTTCAGGAGGTCTGGCAGTGGAAGACGTAGGACCCTCTGGCGAAGAAAGCTCACTGGGGGCTCAGGTTTGGTCTCCCGTGGGGTCCTTTCTGCCAGATCCCGCTTCTCCTCCTCTGCATCCTCACAGCTGGTGTCATCGGAGGGGTTGGAAATACGACTGGCCAAGACCTCTTTGTCCAAAAAAAACAATAGTCTCCATTCGCCTCCTTCGGACTCGCCGTCTTTTAAACCTGGGTGTACCCTTCAGGCAGCTTCCACCTCCGCCTCCACCTCCCTTGGTGACCTCATGGTGCATGTCCCTCTTGACGCTGCCACGGATAGCGATGCGGGCCAGGTCCTGCAGGCTGCGCCCTGCGGGTGGTGGTAGCTGGGCAAGTCTAGGCTGTCCTGACTCTGAACGGCAGGGGCGAAGGAAACAGCCAAACTCTTTTTCCCAAGCAGAAGGGCCTGTGCATGTCTTCCAGGGGCATGACAAGGATCCCTCCAACTTTAAGAAGATTCTTCATGTACTCTTCATGTTCTTTCTGCCCACCATGGAGCTGAGGTAGCCAGTGCCACTGCCAAGGTTTAGAAATGAGAGCCCAGGCTGCAAATCCAAGGCCTCCATCACCTCCGAATAGATGCACGGGGCAGAAAGATGAATGTTTCCATGCTTCCATGCCAAGTCTTTGTATGCATTTTCTTTAAACTCTTCAAGATAATAATCGGCTCGATCAATAGCTCGGAAAGCCTGCTCTACCAGGTCAGTCCGGATGTACTGGGCTTCTTTCAAGTTATCGATCATTGTCCTCACCAGCACTCACAGCACCTCCCATGTTCAAGATTATACTCAAGCAAAGCTCTGCGCTCCGCGGCCCGCCACTTTGGGCCGCCACGGCAGCTCCTCGGGAGCGTGGGCAGAGGCCACAGCTTCCGCGCCACCCAGACCTCGGCCGGGCAAACATCCGCCGTCGCCTCTGCGCCTGAGCGCGACTCGAAAAGCGGTTTCTTTAGGCTAATGGTCCTGCAGGAGAAAGGTGGAGGGGCCACATCTGGTAAAGTTCTTCTCGCTGGCAGTGTTCCTAGGTGGCACAGATCATTGCAAAGCTCAACATGGAAGATATATGTGTGTGGGGAGGGGTAGTAGTCTCTCTCTTTTCCTCTTTAATTTTTTTTTGTGTGTATGATGTGTACATGTTTTCATGTTCACATGTGGGTGCGTGCATGTGTGTGGAGGCCAGAGGTTGACACTGGGTGTCTTCCCCAATCCCTGTGTACCTTCTTTACTAAGCCAGACCTCTCACTTGAGTGCAGGACTCACTGATTCTGCCACTCTAGCCAGCCAACTTGCCCTGGGGATCCTGACTCTTCACTGAGATTAAAGGTTGGCTGCCACAGCCACCCAGCATTTATGTGGGTGCTGGGCATATGAACTCTGGTGCTCATGTCATCTCCCCAGTCCCCTCTCTCCTCCCTCATCTGCAAAGCTTCAATCATATGTGTGTACAAGTGTGTGTGGAGGTTCACTAACTCAGCTGGTCTAACTAGTCAGTTTGCCCTGAAGACCCCATTTTCACCTCCTGAGCACTGGGATTACAGGGGGCCGCCATACCCATCTATTATTTATGTAGGTACTGGGGATCTGAACTCTGTTCCTTATGATTGTGCAGCAAGTGCTTTACCCACTGAGTCAACTTCCCAGCCCTGAAAAATTCTTATTATTGGGATTTTTTTTTTTTTTTTTGCGTTTTTGAGGTAGGATCTCACTCTGTAGCCTAGGCTAGCATGACATACATAACAATTCTCCTGTCTCAGGCTCTCCAGTGCTGGGGTGCCATGCATGTGCCATCACACTTGGCAGAAAGACTCATTTATCTAACAGCTCTTCATCATTGTCTGTACTGTGGGTAGGCACTAAGATTATAATGATGGACAGGGCAAGCACCATACTTGTTCCTGGAGAGCTAAATGTTTACAGCAAAGAGGGTGTCTAATGGCCACCAAACAACCATACTAAAAATTGTCAAATTACAACTGTGAAGCAGCCTGAGTGTGGCATGGCAGGGGTTTGGTGGGAAAATGCATAGGCCAGAGGTTACATTTGGAAGCTGGATATAGTTCCATCTATCTAATCTATCAACCTTCCTCTACCTTTCCATTCTTCCTTTCAACCTATCCATAGTTCAATCCATATAGCCACTCAATCTGCCAATCTTTTTTCACTCTTTTATCCATCTATATATCCATCCATTCACCTAGCTACTCACCCACCCACCTACCCATTTATCTTCCTATCTAATCATCTACCCCCACACCCACCCATTCACCCATCAGTCCGTCCATTCCCCCACCCATCCATTTACCTACCCATCTCTCCACCTATCAATCCATCCACCTGTTCGTCCATCTATCCATCCATCCACCTATATACTCATCCATCCACCCATTCATCCACCCATCTATCCACCTATTCACTAATTCTCCTACCCACCCATCTATCCATCAATTCACCAATCCATCCACTAACCTATCCACCCATCCATTTACTCTTCCCACCCTCCCCATCTTCCTTCCACTTGTCCATCCATCCTATGGTCCCAACTACTTAGGAGGCTGTGTTGAGAGTACCTCTTGAGACCACAAGCTTAGGGATGGTATGGACAATGACAAAGTAAACAAAGTCAGATGATGAGGAGATAGTGACTGGTCTGAGGAAGGGGAAGGAAGGCAGAGGAACAGCATCTTTTTTTGGACTCTGTCACTGTAAGGTGAGGGTGATGTTTCTGGACAGCAAACAGGTAGGCAGGAAGGGAGGACTGAACCAGATCCAGAGCTGTTCCAGCTTCTCTCCTGTAGCCTGTGCAGTGGGAGAAGGGTGGCTCAGCTAGCTAGAGTCACTCACATCCCATTCATTGCAGAGAGAAGTGTCCTGTATACAGAGCTACTGGCCAGGCTACATTTCTTTGCCACATCACATCCAGCGCTCGTGGGACAGCTGTGCCAACAAGCCCAGAGCTGGTTCCGGGCATGTACACATCCTGTGCTGGTGCCCCTGGCAGGTTTCCTACAGCCCCCTGGAGGACCCCTGTTGGTGACACTCACAGGTTGTCACAAAGGTGAGTAACCCAACATTACAAAAATCTGACCAGGTCATTGTCTACCTTGAGTGATAATGGCAGATGTTTGGGGCTCTCTAGGGCTCCCCTTTGCCACACAGGAAGTCCTCTGTGTCACAGGGACTGCCCATGCTATCTCTCGTTGACTCTTCTTTCTCTCTGTCCCCTAGGACTATAGATTGCTGATATAAATACCACTAATGAAGCAGTTAAGGCATTTGCCTGCAAAGCCAAAGGACCCAGGTTCGATTTCCCAGGACCCATGTTAGCCAGATGCACAAGGGGGCATATGCATCTGGAGTTCATTTTCAGTAGCTGGAGGCCCTGGCGCACCCATTCTCTCTCTCTTTCTCCCTCTTTCTCTGTCAAATGAATAAATAAGTAAATAAAATATTTTTAAAAATTAAAAAAAAATAAATACCACTAATGAGCCTGAACTGGAGGATGTCTCTGAGATCCCATCCCAAAGGCCAGGCTCAGCTAATGCAGTTCGCAGGCTCATGCCAGGAAGTGTGGTGAGGAAGGAACGTCTGACAGGCCAGAAGAGGCTGATGGGAATACAGGCTAGTGCTTGAAGCCTGAGTGTCAGGGGAAAAGCGAGCATCATAGCCATTTATTTGTCACCTTATTTTTCCTTCCAGGCATCCGATGACCCACCCACTGCTCATCCGTCCTTCTACCTACACACTTACCTATCCACCTTTCCATGCACAGCTCACCCATCCATCCTGCCTTCCACATACTCACCCATGTATCTCTCCATCCACACACCCACTCATCTACTGACCTATCCATCTACCCACCCAATCATTCCATCCCCTTCTATCTATCCACCCATCCAGTGACACTTCAGTGGACCCATTCTTCCACTGCACATCCATCCTCTAGTTCCTCTGTCCGTCTTCCTTTTACCCTTTACTCTGGACTCCTCCATTTTCTTCTTGGCTGTCTCCCATCCACTTACCCTCCACTTGTGCTCCCAGCCACCCACCAACTCATCCATGCAACTGCTTTCTCCCTTCCGCCTGTATCTCCATTACCCACAAACCAGGAGCCACCAGATTTTCCACCTACCCACCCACCTCATCTACTGTCCTTATATCGGCCGGTACAGTCTCTCACACCTATTGCTTTTCAAATGTTGCAGTTACCACCACCTTTTTTTTATATCACGTGAGCTGGTAGAGAAAGCTGCACTCCCAAGACACTTTTATTTTCAAAATAGAGATGGTGAGTGCTAAGTAGAATATGCAGAGGGATTATTCAGTGGCAGCACGCTGTGTGGAGGACTCCGACTATGAACTTGATCTAGTGGGAAAGCTGCAGATCCATTAGGATCTAGGTTGTAATGTTACAGAGCCCAAGATAGTGGCTTCAATAAAGTAGGCACTCTGTCTCATATCATAGTTCAAGCATAAGCACAAATAAAATGGTGTCCCTGAGGTGTCGTGGACCAGAGTCTTTCAGGCTTGGTGCTCTGCCAGCTTTTAGTATGAGGCTCATTGGCCCAGGACTGCTGCTTTGGTTCTTAACATTACAATGGCAGTCAAGCCAGTGGGAAAGGGGAAGAAGTGGATGACAAACCCTTTCCTTTTAGGAGCATATTGCTGAGAAAAACCTTATCATTTCTGCTCTGGTTTCATTGTCTAATGTTTAGATATCTTCACTTGTAAACCAGACTAGGAAAACATTGTCTTTGTGTAAATATGGTATGTTTTTCTTTTCTCCTTTATGTTTTTATTTTTGCAGTTCTGTGGATTGAATTTGAATAGATAACTATGTACTCAACTAAAACTTGTGGGCTTTGTGGCTTTCTTACTGAAGGAAGAATGATAGAATTGCTCAAGGACACAAGCCACAGATAGTGCTGTGATGGTGTAATTGATTAGTGATGTCTGCCATGGGCCAGGCAGGGGAAGTTACAACTTAGAGCCTCTGGAGCAGGGGGTGTTTTTGCTTGCTTGGTCATATGAGAGTTGAGAAAATTCCCCTTAGTCCCATTTCACTTTCTTCAATTTTTAGTTGAAAAAGCTGACTTAAAACTTAAAATGAGAAGAAATAAAAAGAAAGTAGCCCCAGCAACTCCCCACTTTACAACTTGGGAAACTGAGGCACAAAGAAGAAAAAGAACTCAATTAGGGACATTCAGAATGTATAGTTTCTTCATACTCGGTCTGGTGGATTTTGCAGTACAACTGTATACTTCTCTGTTTTTATTTTTAATTTTTAAAAAATATTTTTATGCAGGCTGGAGAGGTGGCTTAGTGGTTAAGCACTTGCCTGTGAAGCCTAAGGACTCTGGTTTGAGGCTTGACTCCTCAGGACCCATGTAAGGCAAATACACAAGGTGACACATGTATCTGGAGTTCGTTTGCAGTGGCTGGAAGCCCTGGTGCACCAATTCTCTCTCTCTCTCTCCCTTTCTCTCTCTCTCTCTCTCTCAAATAAATAAATAACTAAATTTTAAAAAATAAAAAAAAAATATTTTTATGGGCTGGAGAGATGGCTTAGCAGTTAAGGCAGTTGCCTGAGAAGCCTAAGGGCCCATGTTCTACTCTCCACATCCCACATAAGTCAGATGCACAAAGGTGAGGCAAGGTCGTACATGCCCACTAGGTGGCAAAAGCATCTGGAGTTCAATTTCAGTGGCTGAGGCCCTGGTGTGCCAATCTTCTCTCTCTGTCTATCTCTCTCTGAATCACTGTCTCTCTAAAAAAAATTTTTTCTTTCTTTCTTTACTTATTTGAAAGAGAGAAATAGGAAGAGAGAGGCAGAGAGAGAGAGAAAATGGGCATGCTAGGGCCTCCAGCCACTATAAACTAACTCCAGGTGTGTGTGCCATCTTGTGCATCTGGCTTATATAGGTATGGGGGAATTGTACCTGGGTCCATAGGCCTCACAAGCAAGCATCTTAACCACTAAGCCACTCCTCTAGTCCTTCTCAGTTTCTTTTTAAAGCAACATCTGCAGAGCACCACATGATTCATTTGCCCAAATTAGTGTCAAATATTTTTTTTCTTTCGGGGGGAGGCATGTTTCTTTACATGTGCGTGTTCATATGTGTATAGGTGCAGGTGTGTTGTGTTATGTGTGTAAAGGTCAGAGGTCAATGTCAAGTGTCTTCCTCAATTATTCTCTACCATATTTATTGAGATGTTCCCACGCTGAACCTGGAGCTCACCAATTTGGCTAGACGAATGAGACAGCAAGCCTACATGACACCGCCTACTATCATCTCCATAGCCCTCCATTTTTTAATTTTTTAATTAAAAGATATATTTATTTATTTATTTTCAAGGAGAGAGAGAGAAAAAAAATGGCTATGCCCAGTTCTTTTGTACCACAAACAAATACCAGATGCACACACCACTTTTTGCATCTGGCTTTACTTGGTTGCTGGGGAATTGAACCTGGGTTGGCAGGCCTTTCAAGCAAATGCCTTTAACTGCTGAGTCATCTCCCCAGCCCTGTCTGTCTGTCTGTTTATTTATTTATTTTTGAGGTAGGGCCTTACTCTAGCTCAGGTGGACCTGGACTTCACTATATAGTCTCAGGGTGGCCTTGACTCACAATGATCCTTCTACTTCTGCCTCTAGAGTGCTGGGATTAAAGGTGTGTGCCACTACACCCAACCTGTTTATTTTATTTATTTATTAAACTTTTTTTTTTTATTTGATGGAGAAAGGAGAGATAGAGAGAGAATGGGCATGCCAGCCACTGCAAACGAACTCCAGACACATGCACTCCCTTGTGCATCTGGTTAACGTGAGTCCTGGAGAATTGAACCTGGGTCCTTTGACTTTATAGGCAGATGTCTTAACTGCTAAGCCAGCCCTCCAGCGGGCCTGTTTTTTTTAGGTTTTTTCGAGGTAGGGTTTCACTCTGGTCTAGGCTGACCTGGAATTCACTATGGAGTCTCAGGGTGGCCTCGAACTCAAGGCGATCCTCCTACCTCTGCCTCCTGAATGCTGGGATTAAAGGTGTGCGCCACCACGCCCGGCGGGCCTGCTTATTTTTGAGCTTTGTAGCTAAGGCTGACCTCAAACTTAGGACAAATCTTTTGCCCCAGTCTCTAGACTGCTAGGTTTAAAGGCATGAGCTGACACGCTTCTCTTAAATATTTTTCCTTTAGGACTATGTCCTGTTATGTTTAATTTTAAAAAATATTTTACTTTTATTTATTTGAGAGAGGGATAAGAGGCAGGTAGAGAAAGAGAAAGAGAGAGAATACATGTGCCAGGTTCTCCAGCCACTGTAAATGACCTCCAGATGCATGTGCCACCTTGTGCATCTGGCTCACATGGATCCTGGGAAATCAAACCCGGGTCCTTTGGCTTTGCAGGCAAGCACCTTAACTGCTAAGCCATCTTTCCAGCCCTGTGTCCTGTTATTTTTTTTTCACTGAGACAAAATGCCTAAGAGAAACAACTTAAGGGAAGAAGGATTTATTTTGGTCCAGAGTCTCAGAGTTCAGCCAATGGTCATGTGGACAGACAGCAAGGTGAAAATGTATGGCAATGGCGGTTCACTTCTTGGCAGACAAGAAGGGGACAGGAACAATATACACCCCTTGAGTCCACCATGCTGAACTATTCTTTCCAGCTAGGTCCCACCTTCTATGTTTCAGAACCTCCCAAAATAGTGCTGGACACCAAGCTTTTAACACATGAGCCTATAGGCTCATATTCATATTCAAATAGACACTTAATATTCAAATAGAAATACCTGGTCTCCACAGCAGGAGCCAGAAGCATCTTTGCCCTAATTGTTGTACCTACAAATATATCATGATGTTGCCCAGTATCCCCTGAGGGGAAGAGTCACTGCTGGATTAGAACCATTGACCTAGACACTTAGGACCAAGCTGTGGTTTAGTCTTTTGTCCTAAGAGCATCATAAATGTTACAGCCTGAATCCAAACCAGGTACCTGACAGTGCAGATGACATAATGACATATTGTGGTCCTGCCTCTTAACTGGCTGTGTGGCTGCGGAGAGGGAACTGCATCTGTCTGTGTCTTAGTTTTGCTGTCTGTGAAGTGGGGCCCTCTCAGAGGGTTCAGAGGCTAAGTTCTCATTCACAGCACTGAAGTCATGTCTGTCCTTTTTGCAGGCATCACTGCCATGGCCTGGAACCTGGAGGAGAAGTTGCTGATAGTTGGCACCCAGGATGGCATTGTGACTGTGTGGGACACGCAGGAATGGCAGGTGGTCCACATTCTAACTGGACATACAGGTGAGGCACAGGAAGTAGGGTAGGTGGTCAACATCTTCCTCTTGTCTCACAGTGGTGACTTTCCAGGATCCCTTGACAGATTCAACATCCTTGTAATGAAACTTTTTTGTTTAGCATCAGTTAGCTAGAGCTGTGTAACAAATTACCTCCCACACAGCAAACAAGCTGTTTCTTTTTGTTGTTGTTGTTGTACATAAGGGTACACATTTGCCATGGTGCACATGTGGTACTCAGAGAACAACTTTGGGTGTTGGTCCTTACCTTCCACCTTTTTTGCAGCAGGGTCTCTCATTGTTCATTGCTGTATTTGCCAGAGTAGCTGGCCCATGAGTTTCCAGAAAATTCTGCTTCTGCCTCCCTTTTTGCTATAGGCATGCTGGGATTACAGACACTGCTTACAGTGTCCAGCTTTTAGATAGGTTCTAGGGACCCAAGTTTAAGCACTCATGCCTTATCCACTGAGCCATCTTTTCAGGACCACAATCTGTCTCTTTTTCTCATCTTCTGTGGGATAGTAATTCAGGCTGTGTTCTGCTGGGTGGTTCTCTGGTCCCTGAGTCCACTAATGAATCAGCAGTTAGTTGGTAGGTTAGGGGAACTGGCTAGTTCAGGATCTTCTTGACTAAGATACCTCTATCTCTTGATGGAAAGAGCTACAAAGTCACATTGTCAAGGGAAAAGTCTAGATTATACTGTCAAGGAGGGTATGGATTATAGTGGGTAAAGAACTGTACTTAGGCCTGGGAAAATGGCTCAGTGGGTAAAGTACTTGCTGTACAATCATGAAGCCATAGGTCCATATCCCAAACACCCATGCAAAGATGTCCTGCATGGTGATGTGTGCATATAATCCAGCACTGGGGAGATGAAAGAGGAGGATCCCTGGGGATCCTTGTCTATCAGAGCTGGTAAAGTCCAGGTTAAGTGAGAGACACTGTCTCAAAAATAAATAAATAAATAAGTAAGGTAGACTTTACAATAGGGCCACATTGACTAAATATCATGTCTTTTGGGGGGAGGTGGAGGAGGTGGGGGAGTCGGGGTAGGGCCTCATTCTAGCCCAGGCTGGCCTGGAATTCACTATGTAGTCTCAGGTGGCCTTGAAGTCACAGCGAATCTCCTACCTCTGCTTCCTGAGTGCTGGAATTAAAGGTGTGGGCCATCATGCCATGTTTTTGCTTTTCAGTAAATAAATAAATAACACAGGGACTGGAAAGATGAAGAGATGGCTTAGAGGCAAAGTGACTTGCTTGTAAAGACTGTTGGCCCAGGTTCAGTTTCCCAGCCAGCCACGTAAAGACAGATGCAAAAGGTAGCACAAGTACCTGGGTTTGCAATGACAAGAGACGCTGGACACAAACATATATGCAAATAATAAATAAGTTGCTAAAAAGTTCTCACCATGAATATCACTTTCTCCCTGGAAAGAAAAAAATTTAATGATAAATAAATAAATGGGGAAAGAGTGACTGAGGAAGACCAATGTCAATATCTTCATATGCATGCACACCTGTGCACCTCCATACACACACCCACACACAGACATGCATATGCACATGCACACCATGTACACATGCACATTAAAAATTATAGTCATCTTTGGGCTGGAGAGATGACTTAGCGGTTAAGCGTTTGCCTGTGAAGCCCAAGGACCCCGGTTTGAGGCTTGATTCCCCAGGACCCATGTTAGCCAGATGCACAAGGGGGTGCACGTGTCTGGAGTTTGTTTGCAGTGGCTGGAGGCCCTGGCGCGCCCATTCTCTGTATCTATTGCCCTCTTTCTCTCTCTCTCTCTCTCTCTGTCTGTCTGTCTCTCTCAAATAAATAAAAATAAACAAAAAATAAAATAAAATAAAAATAAAAATTATAGTCATCTTTGTAATGTGGCTCATTACACTTTCTGCTGCTACAACAGAATGCCACAGACTGAGTAAGTTATAAACAATAGAAGTTTATTCTAGCCTCCTGAGTGCCAGGATTGCAAACATGTGCCGCCATGCCAGTCTCCTTCTTTTTTTTCCAACTTGGTTATGTTCAAATCCATCTGTTGTTTCTTTGGGAAACCAGGATACTTCCAAGCTGATAGACATTTTAGTAGTTACCAGGACTAACAGGCTAACAGGGCCTCCCCAACCATGTCCCAATGCAGCTGAAGTGAGGTGTGTGAAGATATTTGCCAATGGGACTCGCGCCCTCTCCACCTCAAAGGACCACACATTGCGTCTGTGGAATTTGCTGTCTGGCCAGGAGGAGTTTGCTACTTCTGATGGAGGCTCAACAAGTTCTACTAACCCTCACACCTGGGGTCTTCATGTGGATGAGGTGAACACAGTCGTGTATTCCACATCAAGCTCAAAGGTAAGCAACCCTCCCTCATTTGGAAAGAACAGCAGAGGGAAGAATATTCAAAAATTGGCTTGTTTCCATGAGGAGGGACTTTCTGATATGCATGTGTGTGGATAGTGGCACACCATCACTTACATGGTGTTAAAGCCAAGTGTAGGACCTCACACCTGGAATTCTAGAACTTGAGAAGCTAAGACAGGAGGGTTGCATCCAAGTTCTAGGCCAGCCTGGGCTAGCGAGTGCAACCCTGTCTCAAAAAAAAAAATCACCTGATTTTTTTTTTTTAGACAGAATCACTCACTGAACCTAGAGCTCAGTGATGGAGCTAGAATGGCTGTCCAAAAAGCCCTAGGGCTCCATCTGTCCCCATCTCATCAGTACTGGGATTACTACACAACTGGCCTTTATGTGGGTGCTGGGGATCTGGACTCAGGTCCTTGTGCTTACACAGCAAGCACTTTACCCACTGAATCATAACGAGGCCCCTTATACACATACTTCTGCATTAGATAGATAGATAGATAGATAGATAGATAGATAGATAGATATAGATATAGATATAGATATAGATATAGATATAGATATAGATATAGATATAGATATAGATATAGATATAGATATCTTGATTTGATTTCTTTAATGTAATATAAAAGCCAGGGGGTAGGGGCATATCTTGGGGGTACAGCCCTGCCTAGAAGCCCCAGTGAGGGTCTGGAGGCATTGTTCAGTAGTAGAACCTTCCTTAGCACTGCAATGTTTTATATATAGTGTGTATCAGAAGTAGAATGAATGGGCTGGAGAGATGGGTTAGTGGTTAAGGCACTTGTCTGCAAAGACCCAGGTTCAATTCCCCAATACCCACATAAAGCCAAGCACACAAGGTGGTGCATGCATCTGGAGTTTGCTTGCAGTGGCTAGAGGACTTGGTGTGCCCATTCTTTTTCTCTCTCTCTCTCTCAAATAATTAAATAAATAAAAACAATTTAAAAAAAAACTTTTAAAGGGCTGGAGAGATGGCTCAGCAGTTAAGGCACTTGCTTGCAAAATCTGATCCCCTGAGTTTGATTCCATAGTACCCACATAAAGCCAGATAAGAAAGTGACACATACATCTGGAGTCTGTTTGCAGTGGCTAGAGACTCTGGCATGCCCATTCTCTTCAGATGTGGTGGTGCACATCTTTAATCCCAGTAGTTGAGAGGCAAAGGTAGGAGGATCATTGAATTTGAGGCTAGCCTGACACTACACTGTGAGTTCCAGGTCAGCCTGGGATAGAGTGAGACCCTACCTCACAAAACAATATATAATGACAGTTGCCATGTGTTTCTCACCCAACATCCCTTGTGGTCAACATCATATTGTTTTGTTTCTTATTTTTATTATTTAAAAAATGTTTAATTAAATCAATTTATTTATTTGAGAGAAAGGGAGAGAGAAAGAGGCATACAGAAAGAATGGGCATGTCAGGGCCTCCAGACACTGCAAAAGAACTCCAGATGCATGCACTACCTTGTGTATCTGGTTTATGTGGGTCTTGGGGAGTTGAATCTGGGTCCTTTGGCTTTGCAGGCAAGGGCCTTAACTGCTAAGCCATCTCTCCAAACCTGTTTTTTAAAAAATATTTTGTTTAATTATTTATGAGAGAGACAGAGAGAGAATGGGCACGCCAGGACCTCCAGCCACTGTCAATGAACTACAGATGCATGTGCTGCCAAGTGCATCTGGCTTATGTAGTGTTATGGGAAACTTTTCCCTGAGGAGATACAGGCACATGCATTTACCCCAAATAGGGCTCAGATGAAAGACCAAAGTATGATTATACTAATACCAGTTCAGTGAACCAATGAGGTTACTAGGGGGTCACTTACAGAACATAAAGATAGGTTACTTATAATAATGTGCCCCCCAAGCAGACACTTTGATGGAGATTCCTGTGTGAAAATTACTCCTCGGATGCTCCTCCCTCAGCTTCAGGATGAGGGCTTACTTACAGAGCCTCAGGACCCCAGAGCAGCCGCACCACAGAGAAGTCCCATTCTACCCTGAATGACAATTTTCCCTGTGACCACTTCTAGAAGCTCCTTCTCCCTGTCCAAGAGCATGAGACCACAGAGCAGCCCTTCAGCGGGGCTCACTATACTGAGATTACCCCTGTGATACTCCTCCCTCAGTCTCGGGCTGACAGAGCATGGGGACTCCAGACACCCCACCTCAATAGAGCTCACTGGAGTTCTTTGTTCCTAGATCTTTTCCTCTCTACATACTCTATCTCCCCCGCTCACATTATGAGATCTGGTGCATTATGGTATACAGCTGGCGCGGGTGGGGTCTGATGACCTTCCCTATACCTTCTCTGGTGAGTTGACCTAGCTGCTTCTGATAAAGCTGGCAATAAAACATGTGGGATCTGGGGACTCAAACTTGGATCCTTTGGCTTCACAGGTAAGTGCCTTAACTGCCAAGCCATCTTTCCAGCCTCATCATTTTGTTTTGAAAGTGAGTCTTAATCTACAAACTTGTGACCCTCCTGCTTCAGCCTTTTGAGTGCTAGGATCACCTCCATGTGCCACCAGACCTAGCTCAAAAAGCTATTTTATAAACTTATTTAAAAAAGAAGGGAGGCTGGAGAGATGGCTTAGCAGTTAAGGCACTTGCCTACAAAGCCAAAGGACCTAAGTTTAATTCCCCAGGACCCATGTAAGCCAGATGCACAAGGGGCACATGTATCCAGAGTTCGTTTGCAGTAGCTATAGGCCCTGATGTGCCCATTCTCCCCCGCCCTCTCTTTGTCTCCCTTCTCTCTCTCTCTTTTCTTGCAAATAAATAAAAATAAAAAGAAGAGGACAGCCAGATGTGGTATCACATGCCTTTAATCCCAGCACTTGGGAGGCAGAGGTAGGAGGATCACTGTGAGTTTGAAGACAAGAGTTCAAGGCCACCCTGAGACTACCTAGTGAATTCCAGGTCATCCTGGGCTAGAACAAGACCCTACTTTGAAAAACAAAATAAAACAAAACAAAAACCTAACTAATTAATTAAATAAATAAAAATAAGGGGGCTGTAAAGATGGCTCAGAGGTTAAAAGCACTTGCTCGCAAAGTCTGCTGGCCCAGGTTCACTTCTCCAGCACCCATGTAAAGTCAGATGTAAAACATTGATGCAAGTGTCTGGACTTCACCTTAGCAGGAGACTTTGGCACACTCTCATGTTCAAATAAATACTTTTTTGTTGTTGTTTTTTTTCGAAGTAGGGTCTCCCTCTAGCCCAGGCTGACCTAGAATTCACCATGTAGTCTCAGTGTGGCCTTGAACTCTTGGTGGTCCTCCTACCTCTGCCTCCCAAGTGCTGGAATTAAAGGTGTATATCACCATGCCTGGCTTTAAATAAATTTTTAAAAATATTTTTACTTATTTGAGAGAGAGAAGAAAAGAGAAAATGGGCTTGCCAGAGACCCTTGCTGCTACAAATGAACTCCATACACATGTACCACATTGTATATCTGGCTTTATGTTGGTACTGGATAATTGAACCTGAGCTGGTAGGCTTTATAAGCAAGTGCCTTTAACCACCGAGTCATCTCCCTTGCCCAAATAATTTGTGTGGGGGGGGTATCAGACAGTTTCAGGTTCACTGAGATGAACTTCCAGACAAGGCACAGTTATGGAGGAAGGGATATTTATTGAAGCTTACAGATCCATGGGAAGTTCCATAAATGGCAGAAAAAGCTGGCCTGCCTTCATAGGTCCAAGCAGAGAGAGAGAAGCACAAGCCTAAAGCTCAAAAGCCACAGCACACTTCAGAAACTCCAGCTAGGCACACTTTGCATATCTTTAGATTGACATCTGAAACCCACCTCCACACCTAAAGATCCACCCAGTGACATTGCCTCCAGCCAGGTGGCTGCAGAATGCAAACTACAAACAAATAAACAACTGAATATATTGGGGGTCATCTATTCTATTCAAACCACCACAGGAGGTTTCAAGGTAGGGTTTCACTTTAGCCCAGGCTGACCTAGAATTCACAATTAGTCTCAGGGTGGCCTTGAACTTTCAGCAATCCTCCTACCTCTGCCTCTCAAGTACTGGAATTAAAGGCATATGCCACTATACCTGGCTCCAAATAATTTTTTTATTTAATTTTTTTATTAATTAGTTTTGTATCCAGCAAATACACCCCCTCCCCTTGGCCCCTCCTTGTTGAGGTATATGGGTCTTGCATTGTGGAGTTAGCCCACAGTTATGGGTAGGATAAATGTCTCTGCATATCATGACCCAACATGTGGCTCTGACATTCTTTCTGCCCCCTCCAAATAATTTTTTTTTTAACAAAAGAAAGTGTGGGAAGATTGCTCAGTGGTTAAAGGCACTGGTTTCATAAGCCTGCTGGCCAGAGTTTGCATCCCCACAACCCACACAAAGCTAGACCCAAAGTGGCAGATGGGTCTGTAATCCCAGTGTACCTACAGGAATGGGAGGTGGAGTTAGGAGAATCCTGAAGCACACAGGCCAGCTCGTCTGGCAGTTCCAGCAGCACACTACAAAAGAGACTGTTTCAAACAAGGTAGAAGGAGAGAACCAACATGCTGAGGTTGTCCTTTGACCTTTACACATGCACCATGGGTGTGTACTTGCACATACACACAAATAATAATGTTTTAATAAATAATGGATCTAAATGATGTTAGTAATTTATACCTGTAGTTCCATATACTCAGGAGACCAAGGCAGGAGGATTTCTTGAGCCCAGAAGTTCAGATGAGATCAGGCGCATTCAAGGTGGTATGGCTGTAGATGAGCCCAGGAGTTCAAAGCCAGACTGGCCAACAAAGTGAGACCCCGTAGCAAAAGAAAAGAGAGAGAGAGAGAAAGAGAGAATGAATGAATGAATGAGTGAGAATAGATCTTGTGCTTGACTCTGGAAAGCTCAGTTCAGGTCTCACTTGAGACATCTCCTGTTTGTCATTACTCTGTTAGGTTACTGCATGGAATCTAGAAACTGCACAACTAGTTTTCTGTATCCTTGGAGATGCCTCTGATCCCTGGGTGTGCACGGCCATGTTGCCTTCCCAAGCCCAGCTGCTGACCGTGTCAGAACATGGCATGGTCAGTCTATGGAGCTTGGACACGGGAAAACTACAGGACAAGCACCCATTGTCCAGCGTTAAAGAAGAGACTCCCACGTGTGTGGCCTCCCTCCAGAGACAAGGCAGGATGCTCGCTGGGTTTAGCAGTGGCTCCATCTCCTTGGTAAGAAACTTTCTCCACTTATCTCAAAAGTTCAGAAATGCCCTGGAACTTGGGAGGAATGCTGTTGCCTGTGGTTCTTACTAAATGATGCCTGGCTGTGGCTGGTGTTTCTCCACCCTCCTCCTTCTTCCTCTTTTCTTCTCCTCCTCCTCCTCCCTCCTCCCTCCTCCCTCCCCCCTCTTCTTTTTTTGGTGTTTGTGTGGTGTGTGTGCATTTGGTGTATGCACATGTGTGTGCACATGCACACGTTCTATGCACAAGTATGTGGAGGCCAGAAGAGGACTCTCTTCCTCTTCCATCTAAAGGCAGGTTTTGTCAGTGAGCCTGGAGCGCTCCACTTTTCAGCCAGACTGATTGGTGAGCCCCAGAAATCCTCCTGTCTCTACTCCCCTGAGCACTGGGTTACAGGTATGCATGGCTACACCTGGATTTTTTTTATTTTTAAAACTTGTTTTATTGACAACTTCCATAATTATAGACTATACGCCATGATAATTTCCTCCCTCCCCCACTTTCCCTTTCACAAATACACTCTCCATCATATCCCCTCCCCCTCTCAATTAGTCACTCTTTTATTTCTATGTCATCATCTTTTCTTCCTATTATGAGTGTCCTGTGTAGGTAGTACCAGGCATTGAGAGTTCAGGGATATCCAGGCCATTTTGTGTCTGGAAAACTGCATTGTAAGCAGTCCTACCCTTCCTTTGGCACTTACAGTCTTTCTGACACCTTTTCCACAATGGACCCTGAGCCATGGAGGGTGTGATAGAGATGTTTCAGTGCTGAACACTCTTCTGTCACTTCTTCTCAGTACTGTAGTGCCTTTTGAGTCATCCCAGAGTGCCGGGCTCTGCTGGCGGGCAGGTAGTGCTGAGGAAGGACCAGGCCTGCTGGTTCCTCCCAAGGGGTTGAGGAAGAAGGTGGATGTTGGATGACTCAGAATCTCTCCTAGTCACCAGAGAAAGACCACACTGAGTCGGGAGTCTTGTGGAAGCAGGAACTCACAGGAACTCTCTTTATTGCTAAGAGCAGTTGCCTATATAATGTTGGGGACGAAGGTGGGGATTTTAGGATGGGGGTGGGGGGAGAGGTAAGGGCCAATAGTAAACTGTGACTATTGAAATGATAATTCCAACTCCTATGTGGAGGTGGCAGGCAATAAGCCATTAGGCGTCTTGCTGAGTCATAGCTGGCCAGAGACAGGTCGCCAAACTTTAGCTAGGCTCAGGAAGTTCCACTAGGCCTCACGCCTGGGCCTTTCAGGGCCTAACATCTCTTCCTTTTGTTTTTGTAAGAACATTAGTCACCATGGCCCCTGTCTTAAGTTGTCCCCCTCTGGGGATCTTACCTGTCATTGGGTACCAGGTGTTTAGCTCACTGAGAACCCACTCCATGGCCTGTCTTAGGTTGTCTCAGTCAGCCTGAGATCTTACCCGTCATTGGTCACATGGAGGGAAGAGGAAGTGGCAGTGAGTCATCTGAGGAACTTCCTGAGTTGCCAGCCTGTGGTATCCCAACCTGATGGAGTTTTATTGCCTCTAGCTGCTGGTGAATAAATTGTGTAATTTTGTTAATTACACAAGGCTCAACAGTGAGGAGAAGGAGAAGGAGAAGGAGAAGGAGGGGGAGGGGCCCAAGGAGAGGGAGGAGGTAGGGTAAGAAGCCATGTAAGCCCGTCTGCAGTGGGCTGTCCAGGGGGTCCCGTCACTTCCTCTCCAAGTCTTCCTAGAGCCTCTTAATCTTGTCCTGGACGATTCCTGATTTACTGGCATAAAAGTGGCATTTTTCCTATAAAAACAAACATATGCCTCTCCTGTTTTGTAGGACTACCTCAGCCAGGGACTCTAGCTTCCAGGAATGCTATCTACATCTGGGATTAAGGTGGCTGGAGCACAAAGGCCCATCCAATTGGTGGGCAGAAAGTTATAGGCCATCCCACCTCCACAAACATAAACCATTCCAGAAGGTGGGCAGCGTTGAGCATTGGGCTCAGTTGTGTTAAAAGTACATAAGGAAGGATGAATGTATCCCACATCTATACTGGAATTATTAGGGGAAGGCAGGGCCCAAATGCAAGTTCCAGAGAAAACATTGGGAAAAGCTGGATGGGGATGGGGAAGGTGGCTGAGCAATTGTACTGCAAGCAGCCAGGGAGGCGCAGATATTTTAGGTCTCTCGCTGGTACCCAAACGGGTCTTTTTCTTTTTACAAAGTTTTCCCATGGACAAAAATTCCATGAGCTTTACATAAGTTTTTATCAAAAAACTCCTTTCTGTTAGAGTTTTTGTACTTTAATCACTTCTCAGTACAAAAGATTATCCCAAGGTTGGGAAACAAACAAACCCTTTGATCTCAGCAATATAAACATAAATATTAAGGAATGGCCAGCTCTTATCAGTAACACTGAATGTGTATAATCTTGCTTACATGTAGGTGCTAAAGTCTTGTTGTCAAATGGCCCAGAGCTATGGATACAAGGCCAGCCAAATGGCTCCAGATAATTCCTTTTCCCTTTTTTATTTTTATTTATTTATTTATTTTATGAACCAGGCCCTTCTGGGCCTCAGTGCAGAAAGACTGTGTCTGTCTTAGGTTGTCCTCTATGATATTTAGGCCTTACCCGTCATCAGTAAATGAATGCCATCATTCATGCCCTGTCTTAGGTTGATCTAACTCAAGAGAATCTTACCCATCTTTGACTACCAGCCTCTGTAGGGGCTTTAAGATAATGTCTCAGGAAGCCGGGGTCAGTCCGTAGCTGTATCCTATGTACTTCTGCATGGATATCTATAATGGATCTCAAATGGCATTTAACAAGTATGGGCAGCAGACACAGAATGAGCAAAAGACAAACACCTGCAGCAACAAAGCTTCCTATCCAAGAAGAGAGAGAATTCCATATAGGCAAGGCAGACTTAAAAGCAGATATTAAGTCATCAGCAGCTTTAGCTGCATCAAAAGTAAGATGATTATTTTGCAAAGACAAAATCTCTGAATGCAACTGAATCAGATCCAAGGAAATATTATCATTATGTCAAATATCTCTTAAATGCATTTTCCCAATGCTGTTGACTGTCGTTATATTTTTTAGAAGTAACACAAATCCATTGAAAATCTACATGACACTCCAAACAAGTTCTAACTTTCAACCCTAGTATACAGAGTGTCTAACAGGTGAAACTGTATCTGGGTTAAGGATCGAGCCCAAGATCTTAAAGGGAGGCACAGTTTGAACTTTCTCAGGAGCTACTTTAAAGCTGTGAGTATGAAGGATAGTTAGACATTAAAAGTACAAGCCTAAAGCCAAAAGCCACAACACACTTCAGGAACTCCTGCTAGGCACACTTTGCATATCTTTAGATTGAAATCTGAAACCCACCATCACACCTTAAAATCCACACAATGGCACTGACTCCAGCCAGGTGGCTGTAGAATGTAGACTATAAGCAAATAAACAATTGACTATATTGGGGGCCATTTATTTAAATTACCACATTCCGCCCCTGGAGCCCAATAGATTTATAACCATCACACATTATGAATTGTTAGAAAAATTTAAAATATTTAGGGTAAATAGTGCATTTTTTAGTTGGCCATGTGGGGGTAAGTATTCCCCCTTTTGTTTTTGTTATTGAGACTTGAGAGTTTGATTATATCTTTTAACAATAGCCTGGCCCTGGGGGTTGTATGGGATGTCTGTGGAATGCGAGATTTGTTAGGTCTGGAGAAAGGCATTGCTTACGAAGCAGGGGCCATTATTTGCTTTAATTTGGTCAGGTAGTCCAAGGGTGGCAAAGCATTGAAACATATGGATAATTGTGTGTCTAGATTTTTTCCCAGCATGTGCCAATGCCCAGCAGGCACAGGAAAAGGAATTGACTGAAAGAAAAATATCAGTGAGCCAAGTCACCATGAGAGGGCGGACTTCTCCCCTGTCCCCACCTGGGTCAGTCCAAGGGAGCCACATGGCAATCTCCCAGGAGGAGGATTGCCCGCCAACTCCCAGTAGGGGAGGGCTGGGTACAAGCTGCCAGGATGGGGGCACTTCCTCCTTTCTCAGGACTGTTCGGTACACTCCAGTGTCGATGAGAAGTTTGAATTTTTTATTGCCAATATTTAAAATAATTTTGGGTCTAAGGCTGGGGACCATGGGGATGGTCCAATGGGCTTTGATGGTCTCTTTCCCCTTATTTAACAGGGCTGGGGGGAGCCCCAGGAGGAGTTTAAAGGCTTTCCCTGTATGTCATACTTTGACCGACACTCCCTAGCCCAATGAAACTCCTTATTGCATTTAAGGCAGCGGGTGTGAGGGGCATTGGTCGTTCCCCCAGAGGACGGGTTAGGCTTTGTCTTTTTGGGGCACTCCTTTTTAAAGTGGCCCTTGTCCCCACACCCAAAACATGTTGAGTTTTTAGGATTTAACTGTAATGTGCAGATCATAGTGGCCAAATCTCTGTTTATTTTCCTGAAGGGCAGCAGACATGGCCCTAGCCTGATGGGAGATAGTGCCAACGTCCTTGGTTGCTACAATCCATCTACTCATGGAGTTGTCCTTGCGACCCACACAGGCAAGGCAGTGATTGGCCGTCATCCCTTCCCAGACCAACATTTTAGTAAACTGATCCTGTAATGCCCCTGGGGGAAATTTTCTCTGGAGCCTTTTTTCCACCCTATCTATAAATGTAGCCAAGTCCTCAGATGGTTTTTGAGTAATACTCATAAGGGGGTTTTCAGAGGGTCCCTCATCAAGCTTTTTCCATGCCGCCAAGCTAAGTGCCCTGACCTGGTCCCTATACGGGTCAGGTATAGCCACCTGTTGAGTGCGTATAGCATATTGATCAGAGGTACTGGAGAGCATCCCAAAAGTTATTGGCACAGGGGGCTTTTGACTTTGGTTTCGTTCTGCCTGTGTATGGCACTCATTTCTAAAAAAAAGCAAACCACTTAATGTATAGAGGATCTGACAAGACAGCCCTGACTAGATTTTTCCAATCTTGGGTTGTACAAGGTTGATGAGCAAGTCCCTGTAACAGGGTCTCAGCCCAAGGATAGTTGGCTCCATCCTCCAAGACAACTTTTTTAAGCTCCTTAAGGTCCTGAGCTTCCCATGGATACGAGGCAGCAGGGCGATTGCCCCCAGGATTTAGGTTGATGGGATATAAAAAAGTAGCTTTTTTTTCTGGCTGCTTGGTGGCTGAATATGAAGGGGTGGTCGAGGGGGTCCAGAAAGGGTTAGTTGATGGAGGAGGTGGAGGAGGTCCCCTGGAAGGCCAGGGAGCACTCTCAAAGGAATTAAGTGGGGAGTATAAAGATGTATCTTTTGGGGGGGGGCATTTAAAGCTGTATCTCCAGGAGAAGTAGCCGGATCAGGCTGTATGCTATCTTTTTCCTCTGTCTTTTGTTTATGTTTGATTGGACTTGCAGGGAAGCAGTCCTTGAGGGCCAAGATCATAGGGAGGACCCCTGAGGGAGGTATTTGACCCTTCTCCACATGTGCCTGACAAACAAGGGCCTCTACCCTATCCCACGTTTCCCAATCAGAGAGACTTCCTTCCAGCAGCCATGGTGCCAGCTTGAGAAAGCAATCCCAGGTCTGTCGAGCTTGATTATCAGTCAAATTAAGCCCTCTACTCTTTAGGAGTGCCCTGAGAGATTCTAAGGCAGGATTGGATTTAGAGGTAAACTGTCCCATATTATAAAGTCGAGAGAGAAATTTCCATAAAATTAGGGCTATTGCAACCCACAGACACGAGTATAACACAACCACAAGGATCAAAGATAGGTAAACATGCTGTATAAAAGCTGCAGATGCAGCTTGCCTGCGAACCAAAAGTGAAAGGAAAGAGAAAGAGAACGAAGAGATGTTGACAAGCAAGTACAGGTTATAGAAGCAAAGTTTAGCACATTAAATATGAAGACTGCCTCATAACTCATGAGGGTACACTCACCCACACAACGATTGACCTCCTCAAGGAATGCCAGTCACGGGGCACTAGTCTGCCAGGTTCCCAGAGCCCCATGTTAGGTGCCAGACGCCAGGCTCCGCCGGCGGGCAGGTAGTGTGAGGAAGGACCAGGCCTGCTGGTTCCTCCCAAGGGGTTGAGGAAGAGGGTGGACATCGAAGGACCCAGAATTTCTCCTAGCCACCAGAGAAAGACCACACTGAGTCAGGAGTCTTGTGGAAACAGGAACTCACTTTATTGTTGTAATTAGTTGCCTATATGTTGGAGACAAAGGTGGGGATTTTAGGATGGGGGGGAGAGGTAAGGGCCAATAGTAAACTGTGACTATTGAAATGATAATTCCAACTCCTATGTGGAGGTGGCAGGCAACAAGCCATTAGGCATCTTGCTGAGTCCTAGCTGGCTGGAGACAGGTCGCCAAACTTTAGCTAGGCTCAGGAAGTTCCACTAGGCCTCATGCCTGGGCCTTTTAGGGCCCAACACCAGAGGTCACTGGCATCTGAAAAGAGAAGCTTCTCTAACCCCAAAGTGAAAATAGTGTTAATACATGAGTATGAACATTAAGAGAAGTGTTTACTGGGCAGTTTTCTGAGCATAATATATGCATTTAGCCAGACATCAGCAGGCATTACACCCCTAGGGCTTATGACCTCCCCCATCACAGGTTTTCAGCACCAGGCATGAATTCCCTCCTATGGGAGTGGGCCTCCAGTCCAAATAGTGAGTAGTTGGTTTCCCTCACAACAGACATGCCACAATTGCACCCATTGGCTCATCACCCTGGCTGGCCAAACTTAAGTCTTGTAGTGACTATTGCTTAACTCTACTGATGACTTCTCTCTCCAATAGGGCTGAATAGAGTATAACTTTTTCCAGCTTTTTGTCAGCTGGTCTACAGGGAGGAGGTTTTCAGTTCAGCTCCAGCTTGATTTCTCAGTGACCTTGCAGCTCAAGCATATGAAGTCTTCAGCAATAGGGTCTTACCATCTATTCCTAGTGGGAAACTGAGAGCCTTGGCAATGGTCTATAATGTTTTGGGGGCATCAGAGACCTCCCTGGCCAACAACTCACTGGAAGATATCCCATCTCTGGCACTGAAAATCTTCTACTAACAATCTATGGCTTCTGGGTGTGCATTGTCCAAAATAGTAGGTTTCCATATGGCTTATTCATACCCTATTAGATTTTGATTAACCCTCTCCCACCCTTCCTTTACTCAATCTCTTTCCCTGACATTACTTAGGCCATTCCACCACCACCACCCCCCAGTAATCTGTTTGTCTATTTACATATATACAATACCATCTCCCCACATATTTTATTGACAACTTCCATCATTGTAAACAATATCCCATGGTAATTCCCTCCCTCCTCCCCACTTTCCCCTTTGAAACTCCATTCTCCATCATATCCCTTCACCCTCTCAATCAGTCTCTCTTTTATTTTGATGTCATGATCTTTTCCTCCTATTACAATGGTCTTGTGTAGGTAGTGTCAGGCACTGTGAGGTCGTGGATATCCAGGACATTTTGTGTCTGGAGGAGCACGTTGTGAGGAGTCCTACCCTTCCTTTGGCTCTTACATTATTTCTTCCACCTCTTTGCAATGGACCCTGAGCCCTGGAAGGTGTGATAGAGATATTTCAGTGCTGAGCGCTCCCCTGTCACTTATTATTAGCACCATGGTGCCTTCTGAGTCATCCCAAGGTCACTGCCACCTGAAACCCAAAAAACCAAAAGTGAGAGTAGCATTAATATATGGTTATAAACATTAATAGATGTGCTTACCAAGCACTTTGGTGAGCATTGTATATATATTTAGCTAGACACCAGTAGACATTACACCTCTAGGGCTCATGACTACCCCATTGTAGGTTTTCAGTATCAGGGATGTATTCCCTCCCACAGAGTGGGCCTCTAGTCAAATTAGAGGGCAGTTGGTTTCCTCCATAACAGATGTGCCACTATTGAACCCGCTATTGCTCAATTTGAAGGAAAATGGGTGAGGTAACCCAGGCCCAGAAAGCCAAACATCACATGTTCTCTTTCATATGTGGATCCTAGCTACAAATGATTGGACTTCTTTGTGAGTATGAAGAAAACTCAGTAGCAGAGGCCAGTAAACTAGAAAGGAGGTATAAAGGGAATAGAAAGGGAGTGAGGGGGGATTTAATAGGATGTTATTGTATATATGTAAGTAGAAGAACAGATTAATGGGGGTGAAAAGGCCTAAGTGAGGTCAGGGGAAGAGATTGAGTAAAGGAAAGGTGGAGGGAGGGCTAATCAAAATATAAGAGGATATAAATAAGTTATATGGAAACCTACTTTTTTGGATAATGGAACACTAAGGAGCCATAAATTGTTACTAGAAAATTTTCAGTGCCAGGGATGGGATACCTTCCAGTGAGTTGCTGGCCAGGGAAGTCCCTGACACTCCCCAAAACATTACAGGTCATTGCCAAGGCTCTTGGTTTCACCCAAGGAATAGATGGTAAGACCCTATTCCTGAAGACTCCACATACTTGGGCTGCAAGGTCACTAAAAAATCCTGCTGGAGCTGAGTTGAAAACCTCCTCCATGTAGGGAAGCAACAGAAATCTGGAAAAAGCCACACTGCCCCACAATGCATGACTCATATACCCCAACAAGGAGGGTTCCTGTGGAGGGGGGATGACAGGGAGGAGGCTAACAATGATACCAACTTGACTATATTCACTGACTACCAAAAAAAAAAAAAAAAAAGCCACACTGCATGCAGTTTGATGGGAGAGAGAGAAATCACCAGTGAAGATACTCAACAGTGGACACTACACATCTGGATTTTTATGTGCATGCTGAGAGTCAAATTCAGGTTCTCATTCTTGCATAGCAAGTGCTCTTACTTGCTGAACCATCTCTCCAGTCCCATAAGTTCTTTTAATTTAAATATTTTTGTTTATTTATTTAAAGAGAGAGAGAGAAAGAGACAGGGCAGAGAATGAGAATGGGTGTGCCAGGGCCTACTGTTGCAGCAAAGGAATTCTAGACATATGTACCATTTTGTGCATCTGCTGTTACATGGGTATTGGGGAATAAAAACCAGGCTGTCAGGCTTTGCCAAGCAAGTACCTTTAACCACTGATTCATCTCCCCAGCCCTGCATAGGTTTTTAATTCTTAGGACTTTCAGTTCAGCACAGTTCAGGAAATACCCTTGCATTTTTTTAGGGCTAGCCTAGTGGAAAATGTTTGCGCATCTGGTGACGTACTTCTACAGGACATTCTTTAGAGTTGTCCCCACTCTGGTGTGATAGTTTTAACATGAAATGTCCCTATAGGCTCATTTGTTTGCAAACTTGGTCCCCAGCTACAACTGAGTCCTTGGGAGTGGGACTTGAAGGTGTTATCCACTTTGATTCTGGTCTAAGTGCTCTGCTTTCTACTAAAGCAAGATAGGAGCAAGCTAGGCTGCAAGCTTCCACTGCCACATACAGAGCTAGGCTGCCACCATGCCTTCTATACTACTTTACCCACTGCTGTGACCAAATCCATGACAGGCAGCAGCTTAAGGAAGGAAAGGTTTATTGTGACAGGTCCAGGGGATATGGTCCGTTATTGTTGGAAAGGCATGGAAGCAAGAGCAGCAGGCTCGCTGGTCACACTGCAGCCACAGCCAAGAAGCAGAGTATGTCAGGAAATGAGGCTGGGCTATAAGACCTCAAAACCTGCCCCCAGTAACCTACTTCTTCCAGCCAGGCTCCACCTCCTAGAGAGTACATAACCTTTTCAAACAGTACCACTAGCTCAGAGTAAGCAAGCACATGAGCCCATGGGAGACATTTTACATTCAAACTATAATACATTTGCCACCATAATAGACTGTATCTTCCAAATTATGAGCCAAAATAAGTTCCTCCTTTGAGTTGCTTCTGTCAGAATAATGAGAAAACTAAGGCAAGTTCTATTTGTGGTGAGCAAATGGCTGGTTCCATGAGCATTACCACATGGGTCACACATGCTGGGTTTGCCGGGAGGGCAAAGCCCATAGATGCAAAGTTGCAGGTATTTGAGGTTAGAAGCCTGTGGGAGCAGAGAAAATATTAAGAGGACATGAATAGGGTACCAACAGAAGTTATATAAGGAGCCAGGCATGTTGGTGCATGTCTGGAGTCCAAGCACTCAGAAGGTGGAGACAGGAGGATCAGGCTTGCCTCAGCTATACAAGTGAGTACAACGCTAGCCTGGGCTACATGAGACTGTCCCAAAAACAAAACAACAGCAGCAAAAACCAAAACCAGTAGCTAGGAACATGGCTCAGTCAGTAAAGCACTTGCCATAAGAGGACCTGACTTTGGATTCCAGCACCCATGTGAATGCCAGACAAGTATGGCAGCCTTTCTGTAATCCCAGGAGGCAGAGACAGAGGATACCTGGGGCAAGCTATCTAGCTAGACTACCTGAATTAGCAAGCTCTGGGTTCAAGTGAGAGACACTTGATGCAGACTTCAGGTTTCCACATGCATGCACTCACACATTTGCCTACACACATGTGAACATACACATACACATATATACACACTATATATATGACAAGACCCCAAATAAACAGAAAATGAAGTTAGAAGAAGAAGCTTGGGTACCATGCTAGGAACTGCAGGTACACAAGGGCTCTCTCAGCCCACCTTAGATTGCTCCAACCAAATATCTGAGGCTAGTGTTGGAAATATGAGAAAGTCTCCCCTGCCCGTGTTGAACAAACACACTATAGAGATGAGGATGCCTCCATAAGGCAGTTTACTTTTATGCAAGGGTGTATAGTGTCTCTAAGGTGAGGTAGCAAGCACACTGGGTAGGCAGTTTGTCCAGTCGTTGTCGTCACTGCCGCTCCCTCCTCCTCCTTCTTCTTTGTTTGATTTTTCAAGGTCGGGTCTCACATTGGCCCAGGCTGACCTGGAATTCACTATGGAGTCTCAGGGTGGCCTTGATCTCACAGTGATCCTCCTGCCTCTGCCTCCCGAGTGCTGGGATTAAAGGCATGCACCACCACACCCAGTTTCTGCCCAGTCTTCTGTCCCTAATGCTGAAGAAAAGAGGAGGGAGGCTAACACTTGCCTCATTGGCTGAGGCCCAAGCTTATAATCTATGTCATGAATGGCAAAGAGGAGAAATGATAGCAAAAACAGAAAAAAGGAAGGCTGACACAGATGGTAAGGAATGATGGTTCTCTTGCTATTAACCCTGAGTGATTTTGGAACTTTATTGTTCTGGGAGGGTGTGTGACCTCAAATGGAGGTATTCTAGTATGATAGGAAAGAGTGGGTTTTCTCTTGTTTCTCCTCTTCTATCTAGATGTGGATTCTTTTCTTCAAATTCTTCTAATACTAGTTATTTTTGGTATTCATGATCATCTAATAGAAGGTTAGTGGCATATGGAGGAGGAATCTGGTAAGGGCAGTTCCAATAAGTGTTTGAGTTAGGCCTTTGACACAGGGGAGGATACAACATCCCATCAGCACTAAGACTCCAAGGACCATGACTAATGAGGTTATGATGGATGTCACGACTCCTTTCTATTTTCCAGACCATCATTCCATGAGGTCTGTAATAGGCAATTTGTGTTTGAGTTTTCTGCTAGCTCATTAGCTAGGGTTATTAGCCCCTATAGTGCTTTGGTAATGGTTGCACCGGGAATAAAAGCTTAGCATTGAATTCTATCACTATACAAACTCTACCTTTTCCTACTAACATCATAGCTAATGCCGGCCTGTATTTCCAGGCCATTTGGCTAGTTGGCCCCAGTTGTTTTGTTATCCCCTTGATTGCACCTTGGGTATAATGAGCAAATCTCTGCTGATTATAATAGACACAATTGACCCAATCAACATTTTTGTTTATCAGTACCCAGACTAGGACAAATTCAAACCCTGCAGCTATCTAATTTCTGGGTTTAAACTCATTTGGTGTTCCCGTAGGAACTTCAGTTTCATCTATGTATACTTGCGGATCAAGGAACCATATGGTTGATCTGGGAGTATATTTATTTTCTTTCGAGGTTACACTCCTGTCTGAGGGACTTGGGGTCTATCTGCCATAGTGAAATGAATGTCTAATTGCACCAAAATGCAGGTGCCTTTCCATTTTCCTGGGAGACCTCCACTACAGGTCATCCACAATACCCACAGATATCAGCTCGAGCTATTGTCAAGGCAGTTCTATTGTTGAGCCTGTGAAAGGACTGGATTCTGTGGCATCTTGTCACATTCCCAATGAACTCTTATTCTCCCTCTTGCCTGCTTATACATGAGGTATAATTAGTGCCTGGGAGCAGTGGCTTGATGGTCCTCAGGGGCTGACCAACAGGATCCTTGGCCTTTAGTAGTGACAATGTTTTCAGAACTTATTATCACAAGCCTTGCTGACTTAATAGAGGGCTATCATGCATTTGATGCCATCAGGGTCAGAGGACCATCCCAATGGGAAAGAGACTACCTGGGCTTATGGTCTCCCTGTCACACAAGCATAACAGTCACTTTTGTTAAAAGTGCAGAGAGAATATTTGATGGATTCCAACTAGGTGTTTGTGTCCCCATGTCTTGGTCATACTTTTATGTTTGTCTTACTTCCTTGACTTTTACTATTTGGACCTGGGTAAGGTTGTTAAGGGGAGGCAAAAGGGGCCTCTTATATTTCATCAGGAGCTAGAGTAGATGCAAGATTAGGAATTACACTTGGGGTAGGTAAGATTAGTCATAGTTCAAAGAATACAGTGGGAGCTTTTTCAGGTACATTGCCCCCCAATCTATATTGTTTGATCACTGTTGACATGTTAGTCATAGTGAGAGGTTATCAATAACCAGAAGAGGATTAAATTGTAAAACCTGGCAGTTTGGGGCAGGAGTGCCCCTATAAATTTGGATTCTGCTTATTAACAGTTCATCATTAAGATCTTTATAGTCTGTGGAAGTTCATCCAGTATATTCAGTGGTCTATCACATGTCTACCCAGTGAATAGGCATATAGGGGGGTTAGGAAGGACTAGGGTATTGATATGTGTATATCCCACAAGTAAATAACTGACAAGTATCAAACTTAACACTTGGGATTGGAGAGGTTGCGTAGTGGTTAAGGCAGTTGCCTGCAAAACCAAAGGACCCAGGTTTGATTCCTCAGTACCCATGTAAAGCCAGATGCACAAGGTGGCACACATGTCTGGAGTTTATTTGCAGTGTCTAGAAACCCTGGTGTGCCCATTCTCTCTCTCTGCTTCTTTCTATAAATAAATAAATAAATAAATATAAAAACTTAATAGTCAAAGGTGAAATACTCTGGGTTATATTAATATTGAAGTGACAAGTAATGAGAAAACAGAAAATAGAATGTGATTAAACTCACCACAAGATGATCTTGGTGTCTGATAATCCAGGATTGTGCTATCTATCCATTTTTCTTTGGAGCTTAGTGGGGAAATCTTTACCCAGGTATGGTGATCCCACCCTTGTTCTATGGTCCTGACAGCAGTCTTGGTGGTTAGAAGGATGAAGAAGGGACCTTTCTAAGCAGGTTCTAGTTTATTTTCTTTCCAATATTTAAGCAACATGTGGACTTCTGAGGGTAGGGGTGGACTGGGAAGTTGAGTAGTAGGGTTTGGGCCAGGGGACCTTTTTCCTGACAGAAAATAGAACATAAAGGCTGTAGGGAAGGCTTAGCAGTTAAGGCATTTGCCTGCAAAGCCAAAGGACCTTGTTTCATTTCCCCAGGACCCATGTTAGCCAGATGCACAAGGAGGGTGCATACATCTGGAGTTCGTTTGCAGTGGCTGAAGGCCCTGGCATGCCCATTCTCTCTCCCCCTGCCTCTTTCCTCCACCCCTCCTTTCTCAAATAAATAAATAAATAATAAAGTTTAAAATAAATTTAAAAAGAAAATACAGCATAAGACAATCCAAATATGTAATATTCGAGAAATTGGTCTTTGGTTTCACAGATCAGTATGTCAGTGGTTGTGTTAAGAAAGGGTATTCTAAAAAAAAAAAACAAAGAAAGAAAGAAAGGGTATTCCAGGGCTGGAAAAATGGCTTAGCAGTTAAGGCATTTGCCTGTGAAACCAAAGGACCCAGGTTCAATTCCCCAGGGTCCATGTAAGCCAGATGCACAAAGGGCACATGTGTCTGGAGTTCATTTGCAGTGGCTAGAGGCCCTGGCATGCCCATTCTCTTTCTGTCTGTCTGTCTCTCTTCTCTCTCTCTCTCTCTCTCTCTCTCTGCTTGCAAAGAAAAATTTTTTTAAAAAAAAGAAAGGGTATTCTATATAGCATTTCATAAAGAAAGACCCATATCTTTCCAGGGAACCATCTTTTAAAAAATATTTTATTTTTACTTATTTATGAGAGAGAGAGAGAGAGAGGGAAAGAAAGAGGAAGGGAGGGAGAGAGAGAGAGAGAGAACGAGAAAGAGAGAGAGAGAACGGGCTCACCAGGGCCTCTTGCCACTACAAAAGCACTCCAGATGCATGTGCCATCTTATGCATCTGGCTTGCATGGGTTCTGAGGAATCAAATCTGGGTCCTTAGGCTTCAAAGACAAGTGCCTTAACCCCTAAGTCATCTCTCCAGCCCCTCCAGGGAGCCATCTTAATGACTAAGGGAAGACACTTTGTCCAGGGTCACTTAGTTTCTAAAATTAATTTGTTTATATGAGTTATGAGAATCTGATTAATCCATTCAACCTTTGCAGAGGAAGGAGGGTGCCACGGGGCATGATGTTCCCATTTAATTTCTAGATTCTGTGTGGGCTCTGTAGCAGACAGCTTCAGGTTCACTGAAATGAACTTCCAGAGCAGGCACAGTTATGGAAGGAAGGGATTTATTGAAACTTACAGATCCAGGGGAAGTTCCATAATGGCAGAAGAAGCTGGCCTGCTTTCATGGGACCAAACACAGGGAGAAAAATCACAAGCCAAAAGCCACACCACACAGCACACTTTAGGAACTCTAGCTAGACACATCTAGATTTCTTTAGGTTGGAATCTCACACCCACCATCACACCTTAGGGCTGGGCACTAAGATCCACCCAGTGACACTGTCTCCAGTCAGGTGGCTGCAAATCCAAGCTACAAGCAAATAAAACACTGAATATATTGGGGGCTATCTATTCAAACTACCACAGGCTCCTTAAGAACACGAGGCATCGGAATCTGTAGTTGATGATTCCAAACCTAGGTCCAGTGTTTTTGTAGTAAGATTTTAATGATGTTATAGGCCTTCATGCAAGGGAGAGGGAACACTTCTACCCAGTGGGTTAAGCGATCCTTTTACTAAAAGGGACATGAGTTGGCCTATTGTTGGCATCTTGGTATAGTCAATTTGGATACTTTGGAAAAGTCTTAACCCTGGACTTCTTCCCCCAGGAAGTTCTTACCTTGGGGCTTGTTTATTAGTTTTCTGACCTGTGAGGCACCATTCTGAGATTTGTTTAGCCAAATGTATTTACCCATACATCCATCACAGATAGCCCGAGGGCCCCCAATGACACCCTTAATAGATGGGTGAGGATTCCCCTCATGAGAGGCGTATGTATATAGGAGCATTTCCTTCCTGTATTTGTATAAGCCCCTGTCTTCTTTCATTGTTCTTCCTCTGTCTGGGTAAAAAGTGGGCTGGTAGTGGGGACAGGAAGATGGGGAGTGAAATGAAGGATTGGGGCTTTGGAGGAAAGGACAGCCTGCTTTGTTTCCTTACCAGCCATAAAGTTCCCCTGGTTTCTAAGGTTGTTCCTTTCTGATGTTTCTTCTGGGAGTTCTAAGTGTTCCAGTACCTGTTGAATTAGTTTCCTGGATATTCTACCCTTGCTACTGATTAACCCTCATCCTGCCCAAGTTTTTCCAAAGGTGTGAACAACCCTGAATGTATACCTGGCATTGGTATAAATGATCTCTTCTTTCCTCTCTAGGTGTTTGAGAACCTGGTTCAATGCAAACAATCTGCAAGTTTGGGAGACCAACCATTTGGAAGCCTTCTAGACTCTATAACAGATAGAGTTTTCCTATCTATGAGGGAATATCCATTATGCCTTTTCCTTCTATAGTTCTAGATGACCTATCTATGAAAAGGTGGGACCATGTTTAGAAATGAATCTCACAGAGATCTGGCCTAATGTTTATCTGATAATCAATTATGTCCATGCATTAATGTTCTGGGCACCCCAGGACGGGGTCCCACTGTTAGAAAAGTGGCTGGGTTAAGCCCATCTGTGGTTAAAGTTAACTCATCTCTTTCTAACAGGATAGCCTCATATTTCAATATTTCAGGGTCTGTCAGCCATCTTCTAGCCTTCTGGTTAAAGATAGTTCTAACTTGATGAGGAGTGCTAACTGTCACTTTCCCAACAAAGGTCAATCTTTGCCTTTTCTTCCTCAGGAGATGATAGCTATCACAGATTGAATGCATTCCAGCTATCCTTTAGTGACTGGATCTAGGAGTTTCAATAGGAAAAAAAACAGTTGGTGTGCCCTCCATGTTATTAGGTTAAAACCCTCAGGGCTGGGCTGGAGAGATGGCTTAGTGGTTAAGTGCTTGCCTCTGAAGCCTAAGGACCCTGGTTCGAGGCTCGATTCTCCAGGACCCACGTTAGCCAGATGCACAAGGGGCACATGTATCTGGAGTTCGTTTGCAGTGGCTGGAGGCCCTAGTGCACCCATTGTCTCTCTATATATATCTGCCTCTTTCTCTCTCTGCTGTCACTCTCAAATAAATAAATAAAAGTAAACAAAAAATTTAAAAACAAACAAACAAACAAAAAACCCCAGGGCTGGTCCCTTACTGGTGTTTACAAACAAGTACAAGGGCTTTTCTAAAGAAGGTAGTACTGAAGCAGTAATAAGGGTCTGTGTTAAATCTTCTATTTGTTTAATTTCCCCTGGGGTCCAGAAGAGGTGGTCTGGTCCCTCTTGAGTTAATTGGCGGTAAAGAGAATGTAGGAGTCTATCCAAAGGTGGTAGTATCCAGTCAGACCCAGGACTTTCCAAAGGTTTGGTTTGCTGCCTGGCATGGAGCGGTTTAGGGTTCAATTCTTTCAGGAATTAATTTTCTTCCTTCTTTGCTGATTCAATGTCCCAAGTATTTTATACTTCCTTTTCTGTGAATTAGCACTCGCTCTTGGAAACCTGTCATCCCTGTGATCCTAAGAAGTTTAAGAGACTAATGGTGTTTATAACTACACTCTGGGTATCCCCTTACAGTAATAGGGCATTTACATATTGAATAAGGCACATCTGGGAGGGTAAACTAAATTTTTCTAAAATATGTTCCAGAATCTGAGAGGTGAGGGGAATCAGTGAAAACTTGAGGAAGGAAAGTCCACCAGTCTTGTTGGTCTGGCCAGAGTGGGGGTCATCCCATTCAAAGATGAATATAGCCCTATGTTTTTTGCCAGGGGGACACGTCTACAAGGCATCCTGTAAGTCTATGACACTGAACCATTGATATTCATAGGGAATTCTACTAAGGAGCATATAGAGGTTCCGAACCACAGGATATTTGGTTCTGATTAATGGCTCTAAGGTCTCGAGCAAGTCTACAGGATCCATCAGCCTTCCTGATTGATGGTATTGGAGTATTAAAGGAGGACATACAGGGTTTAATAAGGCCATCCCAGATTAATCTTCCCTCTAGGGAAATCTGGTATTGTCTCCTTCTCATAACCTCTTCGGGGTTCTTTAATTGAACGTGTATGGGTGGGATCAGTACATTTCCTCAGTTCTCCTCAGTGACCCAGACAGTGGGCTGAATCATCTCAGGACCAAGATGCCTGACCTTCTGACAGATTTGAGCCTTTTTCTTAGAGACCTTATATCCAGCCTACCATAGGAGGGTGGGAATCACATGCATCCCTTCCATGCAGTCCTCTTTAGTGACTCTGTCTAGCAATAAATCATCCTATTGCAGAGCACCTGGACACTAGAAAGAGGGCCTGCTGAATTGGCTCTCTCAGTATCTCCCCACTGGAGTATAAGGAAACCAGCATCATCTGATGTTGATGGTACAGGTGGCAGTTGGGGGTACAAAGATGCATATGGTGGGGAAACTTCCTAGGGCTCCTCAGCTGAAACAAGTTTCACAGGCTTCAGTTTACACTTAGAGGATGCCATTACCCTAGCCTTCATGATCCTATAGTTATCTTTTTTTTTTTTTTTTTTTTTTGAGGTTGGGTCTTGTTCTAGCCCAGGCTGACCTGGAATTCACTATGTAGTCTGAGGCTGGTGTCAAACTCACTGTGATCCTCCTACCTGTAGCTCCCAAGAGCTGGGATTAAAGGCATGTGCCACCATACCTGGACTACAGTTCTCTTTTTTGTTTTTTTCTCTCAATTTCTATTACCATTTTCCATGATTATAAAAAATATCCCATGGTAACACCCTCCCCCCACACTTTCCCCTTTGAAATTCCATTCTCCATCATATCACCTCCCCCTCTCACTCAGTCTCTCTTTTATTTTGATGTCATGATCTTTTCCTCCTCTTATGATGGTCTTGTGTAGGTAGTGTCAGGCATGGTGAGGTTATGGATATGCAGGCCATTTTGTGTCTGGAGGAGCATGTTGTAAGGAGTCCTACCTTTCCTTTGGCTCTTACATTCTTTCCGCCACCTCTTCTGCATTAGACGCTGAGCCTTGGAAGGTGTGATAGAGATGTTACTCAGTACTCCAATCACTTTTTTCCAGCACTATGATACCTTCTGAATCATCCCAAGGTCACTGCCATCTCAAAAGAGAAGATTCTCTACCCAAAGTGAGAGTAGCATTAATATAAGGGTATAAATATTAAGAGAAGTGCTTACTGGGCAGTTTGATAAGCATAGTATATACACCCCTAGGGCTCATGACTCCCCCTGTTTTAAGTTTTCAGTATCAGGGATGTATTCCCCCCACAGAGCGGGCCTCCAGTCCAATTGGAGGGCAGTTGGTTTCCACCATGATAGACATGCCACTATTGCACCCATTGGCTTATTTGGCCTGGCTGGCCAATTATAAGGCTTGCAGTGTCCACTGTTGAGTATCTTCACTGGTGGTATCTCTTTCTTCCATTGAACTACATGTAGAATGGCTTCTTCCAGCTTTCTATCAGCTGGTCTACATGGAGGAGGTTATCAGCTCAGTTCCAGCAGGATTTCTTAGTGGCCTTGCAGCCCAAGTATGTGGAGTCTTCAGCAATAGGGTCTTATCATTGATTCTTGGTGGGAACCAAAATGGCCTATAATGTTTTGGGGCATCAGGTACCTCCCTGGCCAACAACTCACTGGAGGTATCTCATCCCTGGCACTGAAACATCCAAACCAGATGCAGTTTATGGGAGGAAAAGATTTATTTCAAGCTCACAGATCCAGAGGAAGTCCTATCAAATGGCAGAAGCTGGCTCCAAGCAGAGAGATACCACCAAACAGCCAGTGTAAGACCCCCAAAACAAGGACCCCACGCTCTGCCTGGATATGGCGACACCCCAAATCACTCACGAGAAGCGATCTTGATGCAAACTGCAAGAGGATTTTATTCCAAGGGCCCACAGTCGTACACCACACAGGGGTAGAGGACTGCAGAGCCCCGAATGCAGGAATGGGACAGTTTTTATAGGGTTTCTAACAAAGCCTGTTCATTAGACCAATTATTTTTTTAATATCAGGAGCCCGTGGGGTGCGAGCCAGTCAGTTTGTGCCACCCCATAGTTTCTAAGCCAATTAGTTTAATTTGTTCAAGCCCCTCGTGGACCAATCATTCTCTTATGACCTTGGTGGTCAGCATTTGCGCAGGTCCTTGGGTGGGAGTAGCCGAGTGTGGTATCAGCCTCCTATGACCTTGGAGGTCAGCATTTGCGCAGGTCCTTAGGTGGGGGTAGCAGAGTGTGGGCTATTAAGGCTTATGGTGCAGGCTATTTACAGAAACCAAATAAGTGGTTCACTTTATTACTTATTTCCCATCCTTGAGGGCTATCTCATGCCCTTTTTACCTAGTTTTATATTAGGAGCGGGCTCTGATATAATTTACTTGCTTTCAACAGAGAGTAAAGCCTGGAGTTTGAGGTATGCAGGGGCCCGCTTAAGCTCCCTTTGGAGCGTGATAGTATTTCTGGGCTTCTGAATTCTTGGGCCTTTCACCAGCAACACAAGCAAGCACAGCCAGAGCTCAAAACCTCTCTGCACACCTTTAGGCTGGTTTCAGATTTTCAGATCCACCCCAGTGACACAGCCTGTCTGTAGCAGGAGTCTACTAGTGGCTAAAGCTATAACCCTCCTTCAGCAAGGCTCCACCTCCAAAGCTGGCATCACCTGGAAGCCAAGCATTGAGAGCACATGAGTTTATGAGGGATTCAAATCATCACAATTGGCTTCTGATTAGGGCTTTATGCTGCTTCAAAATATGGTGCAGGAAGTGAGTGTGTGGGAAAAGATGTGAGAAAAGTAGAGGAGAGTATGATTTAGGTGTGTTGTTTTGTTGTTTTGTTTTTTGTTTTTTTGAAGTAGGGTCTCATTTTATCCCAGGCTGACCAGGAATTCACTCAGGTAGGCCTCAAACCCACTGAGATCCTCCTACCTCTGCCTCCCAAATGCTGGAATTAAAGGCAGGTGCCACCATGCATGGCTCTGATTTGGTTTTTAAGTGTGTGTGTGTGTGTGTGTGTGTGTGTGTGTGTGTCTCATAGGAAACTTTCCCCAGGGAGATGGGATCACATGTCTACTCACCCAAGCTAGGGCTCAGACAACAGACCACAGTACAATTTCATCAAAACTCGTTTTGGTGAGTTTATTGTGGTTACTTGCAGGGCAGGTTGTTTACAGGAGCGTGGGTGACTCAAAGACAGCTGCATCACTGGAAAGCCCCCCTGCAGGTGTGATGGACTTAAGGAAGCTGCCTCTCTGGAGCTCACCACACCACCTACAGGCAACTGGCAGGGCAGGTGGGAGAATCTCCTCTCAAGCAGTGCTTAACCTTAGGGAGGGGTCTTGCAACCTCTTGGACTTTTTGATCATTTGACTCCCTTCTCCCTTCAGGAGGGAATGTTTCAATTCAGAGAGAATTGCAGTACAACACTGGTTAAGACCTGCCCCTCCAGCAGGGTGTGGCAACGCAATGAGTTCATAGGTCTGCTTGAGCCTACATAGTGAATTCCAGCTCAGCCTGGCCTAGAGTGAGACTCTACCTTGAAAAAAACAAACCAAAACAAACAACAAAAGAACAAAACTGCCCCTCAACAGTTGTTTATTGCTCCTATAACCTTTGATGGTGGTTGTGTGACCTTTTAAATTTCAGTTCTCCCAGACTTATTGACCTCTTGACTCCTTCCTCCCTTCAGGAGTGAATATTTCAATATGGAAGAATTTGCTATACAACAGTATGTTCAGATGTCATTCCTCTTCGGTGCTGTACACCTCTTGTGATCTCACTGGCCTGGAACTAGGCTGGACTTACTAGCCAGTGAGCCCTTGGATCCAACATTGGGATGACTGGCACATGCTTCCATGCCTGGCTTTTACATGAGTGCTAGGGATCAAAACTCAGGTTCTCATACAACACAAACACTTTACCACTGAGCTTTCTCCCTAGCCCATGACCCAATTTATTTATTATTTTTGTTTTTTTTTTCCAAGGTAGGGTTTCTAGTATAGGCTAACCTTGTACCCACTCTATAGCCCTACACTAGCCTTAAACTCATGGTGATCCTTCTACCTCAGCCTCCTGTGTGTTGAGATTAAAGATATATGCTACCATGCCCAGCTTTATTTAATTTTTGAAGTAGTTACTCAATCTAGCCCAGGCTGACCTGTAGTTCGCTATGTAGTCTCAGGCTGGCCTTGAACTCACAGCAATCCTCTTATCTCTACCTCCTGAGTGCTGGGATTTAAAGGCATGTGCTACCATGCCAGGCCAGCTAATGTCTGCTGTGGTGTTATACACTTCTAATCCCAGCACTCACAGGGTAGAGACAGGAGAATCAGAAGTTCAAGATCATCCTTGGCTACATAGAGAGTTCAAGGCCAGCCTGCACTACATGAGACTCTATCAAACAAAACAAAGGGTCTAGGAATGCTGCTTAGTTGGCAAAGCCCCTGCAAGACTTTGAGTCTGAGCTCCAACAATTCAAACACACACACACACATAGGACTTTAGTTCAGCCTTGCAAGTATGAGGTCTTAAGTTTGATCCTCAATACCTATGGAAGATGCTGGGTGTGGTGATTTCAAATGTAATTCAGTTATAGGGAGGCAGAGACAGGAGGATCCTTGATGGTCTCTAGCCAGCTAGTCTAGCCTAACTGGTGAGATCCAGGCCAATGAGATACCCTGTTTGACAAAGAGGTGGGTAACATTGCTTAGGAAAGATACCTCAAGTTGTCTTCTGGACTCCTACACACACAGATATGCATGTGTACCTGTATACACACACACACACGTACACATACACACACACCACCAACAAAAGTTTATTGAAGTGAAAATACCAATACAAAGAGAAAAAAGAACATGGATCTTCATGACCTTCATCGAGGTCAGCATGCTGCAGTTACTATGTGACTGATTAATCCTTCAGAAAGAAAGAAAGAGAAAGGGGAGAGGAGGGAGAAAAAAGGAAGGGAGAGAAAGAAGGAAAGGAAAAGCCAAAAAAGAAGCCCCATTTATTAATTCAACTGCTGAACAAAAATAACCTGGAAAGAAGAGACTGAATGTACACAGAGGGTGATGGTGGTGAGAATGTCAGCTGCCTTTGCATCAGGAGCGATGAAGACAGAGACAATGGAAAGCCATCCCTAAGAGGAAGGCAAAACAAAACCCACCAACCTAGATTTCCATATATACTGAAAATATCCTTCAAGCCAAAGGCAAAATAAAGACATTTCAGGAAAACAAATCCTGAGAAAATGGTTCATCACATCAGTGCTCTGTGAAATGCTCACACATTTGGCAGGCATGGCAGCGCATACCTGTAGTCTCAGCATTTGGGTTGACTACAGGTTTGAAGCCAGCCTTGGCTACAGAGTGAGACCCTGGGTCAGTAATAAGGAGCAAGGCTGGGGAGATGGTTCCCTAAAGAAAAAAGCAAAAGCATGAGTACTCAAGTTTGGATCTGGAGAATACACATAAAGTAGATACTATAGCGCTCTTAGAGTCTGTAATCCCACTTTACCTAGCATGAGATTGGAAGTGAAGACAGAAGAATTGACTGGAAGCTCATGGGCCATGAAACCTGGAAAATGCAGCAGTGAGTGATGAGAAACCTTGCCTCAAACAAAGTGGCAGGCAAAGACACCCAAAGTTGTCCTCTGACTTCCACACACATGCTATATGTACTCAAACACATGAACATGTGCACACACTCACATATATAATACACACACACACACACACACACACACCCCAAAACAAAGGAAACTAAGGCACCTATATTGTTTGGAAGACAATGGAATGATAAATCATGTATGTCGGAAGAGGGCTGGTAAACAATGACCTCCCTCCTTTGTACAGTTGAAGCTCAAGATGGTTTTTATGTGATTGAAAGCAATCAGAATATTTTGCACCCTGTATCTATCCTAAGCAATCCTCTAGCCCAATATTTTTTAATTATTTTATTGGGCTGGAGAGATTTCTCAGAGGTTAAGGTGCTTGACCACAGAGCCTAAGGGCCCAGGTTTGATTCCCCAGAACCCATGTAAAGCCAGTTGCAAAGTGGTGCATTCATCTGGAGTGCATTTGTGGTAGCTAAAGATCCTGGTGTGCCTATTCTCTCTTTCTTTCTCTCTCTCTGTTAAATAAATAACTAAACCATATATATATATATATATATATATATATATATATATATATATTACATAATATATAAATAATATATTATTTATATATAATATATATCATATATAAATATAAATTATATATATATATATACATATATATATGTATAAAATTTGCAAGCAGGTTGAGAGAGAAGAGAGATAGACTGAGAGGAGTGCACCAGGGCCTCCAGATGCTACAAATGAACTCCAGAGACACATATGCCTCTTTGTGCATCTGGCTTTACGTGGTTACTGGGGAATCAAATCTGGGCCCTTAGGCTTTGCAGGCAAGCACCTTAATCACTGAGCCATCTCTCAAGGCTCACAAGTTTTAAAAAACATTTTTATTTATTTATTTGGGAGAGACAGATATATCATCTATATCTGGCCTTCTTGCCACTGTGAACCTAGATGTACATGCCACTTTTTGCATCTGGCTTTATGTGTATATGAGGGAATTGAATTGGCACCAGCAAGCTTTTCAAGCAAGTGGCTTTAAACACTGAGGAATCTCCCCAGTCTTTACACAATTTTTTTTTCAAAAAGGGAAAAACAGCTGCCACTGTGGTTGGGCTGTGTGCCATGAGGCAGTTCTTAACGAATTTCAGCCCCTCACAGCCCTTTGAGGTGTGCTGGTGTTGCATTCCATTTAATAGTAAGACAGGAGTGCTGAAGGGTAGAAGGATCCTACAATGTCTCAGAGCTGGTGAGTGTCAGAGCTCTCAATCAAATTCAAGTTCTAAACCCATGGACATACCTGACACTCCACTTTTACTCTGCACAGGTTTCTTCTGAAGGAGAAAGATTGCTGGAGAAGCTTCCAGAAGCAGTGAGGTTCCTGATGGTTTCTGAAGATGAATCCCTTCTGGCAGCAGGTAGCATTGATCTCTCATTGTTCTTTGTAATTGGAGGCTGGAGGTGTGGCTCAGAATGCTTACTGAGAATGCCCAGGGTTGCACACACAGCATGTGTGAGGCCCTGGGTTCCATCTCAGCATCACAAAGATCAATAAGTAAAATAGGGTCAGGGCTTGGAGATAGGTGATATAAGACAACAAACCATTTCTATAGGGCACCACATAAAATTTTTTGGCATTGTAGTTCAGAGAAGATAGTCTGTTGTGGGGTACAAGTGCCTCCAAATATATGTGAAGTAAACGTGGCCATGAGGCAATAAAACATTGACAATGACTATAGCAGACAGCTTCAGGTTCACTGAGATGAACTTTCAGACCAGACACAATTATGGAGGAAAGGATATGTATTGAAGCTTACAGATCCAGGGGAGGTTCCATAATGGCAGAAGAAACTGGCCTGCCTTCACAGAACCAAGCAGAGAGAGAGAAGCACAAGCCTAAAGCCAAAAGCCACAGCACACTTCAGGAACTCCTGCTAGGCACACTTTGCCTATCTTTAGATTGAAATCTAAAACCCACCACCACACCTTAAGATGCACCCAGCGACATTGCTTCCAGCCAGGTGACTGCAGATGCAATCTACAAACAAATAAACAACTGAATATATTGGGGGCCATCTATTCAAACCACCACAATGACATTAAAATTCAGTATTGTTCTCATGCATCATGAGATTTCAATCTTACTTTTTTATTTTGTTCAACTACTTAAAAACACAAAAACTGGATTTGGGTGCCACTCAATGGTCTAGCATGGCAAAGTCCTGGATTCCAGCACTCCAAAAAAAGTAGAGGCAAGGGATCCTCACCTAGGATTTGATTCCTTCCTCCTACCTATCAAGGAGGACTTTCCAGTAGAAATGACCTACACATGTTCCACAGCATACTATAAAACACTGGGAAACAATAGCTGTCTGTATTTTATGGATTATAAGGAGGTCATTTGGCATGATGCTCAGCTCAGGGTAGTCAGCATTGCCATCTCCTGAGCCAGTGACCATCTGTGTGGAAATCTTTAAACTAATATCTTCTAGTTCTTTATAAAATATATGATAGCATGTTAAAAACCAAATCAGATCTTCTGGTTAAGATAGCAATGTAGGAAACATGCCAAAGCAGCCTAGGGGAGAAAAAGCCCCGCCCCCCCGAAATAAACAGCAAAATACACCCTTCTACTAAAAAGGGAAGGTGTATAAGAAATTATAAACCACAGCAGAGAAGTAGGAGAGACCCAGAGTGTCTAGAGACCACAGAAGCAGGCAGAAGTGGCCCCAGCAGTGGCAGCACCAGGTTCACATGGCCGCAGCTGCCAGGCTCGGCCTGAGCTGCAAGAAAAGCCAGGCGAGGGGATTTTTCCACTCACACCAGCCTCCTCACAAACTCAAGATATATAAAGGGAGGATGGCAGGGACCAGCGGAGTGGCTCATGAGGAAGAGGATTGTGAGGACCAGCAGAAGAACTTTGGTCATCATCCATAGCCTCCCCTCCCCCACCACCAGTGAAAGTGCCAGCAAGTAACAGAGACCTGGGGAACAGAGCTCACCTACACAACACCTGGCAGAGGTGATCAGAGCGGTGATCCACTGATCCAGCCAGCCTACCTGAGCCCAAAGCCCAGCAAAGAGGGACTCAAACAGGTGCACAGCATAATTGAAATCAAAGCCATCCCAAAAGGTAACTGAGATTATACCAGGGCAGTGCCCGCCAAATAAGCCTGGTATATAGGCTTGCAACAGAAGTGTTAATTGCACCATCCAGGTCAAGGTAAATTATATGTTGAATCTGATGGATGGCCAGATTTGCCATTCTTGAATAAGCTATATTTTGCACTTGTCATTTGTTGCTTCCTGACTTGTAGTGCTTTTGTTTCCTCTTCTGTTGTTTATTGGGGAAGGGTTTCATTCAGTCACAAGCTGACCTTGGAACCCTTTACAGACCAGAAATCTTAGATCCCTAGTTGACAGGATTAAGGATGTGGGGCAACAAAAATCCTTAGGGACTGTAACTTTATTAGAGGATCTGTTTGTCACTGGCATTTCTTTCCCAATTTGGGGGAAGTTTTCTTCTATCATTTTTTGAATGCCTACTATGTCTTTGGAGTAAAATTCTTCTCCTTCTACTATACCCTGCATTCTTATGTTTGATCTTTTCATAGTGTCCTGAATATCCTGAAATTCCCATTCTTACCTTCCTATTAGTTTGTCTTTCTCTTTGTTTGACTGTATTAGATCTGCCACCTGGTCTTCTAGTTTAGATATTCTGTTCTCTCCTTCACCCATTGTACTGGTGAGATTTTCTATATTTTTTTAAAAAGATTTTATTTTTATTTATTTTATTTATTTATTAGAGACAGAGAGAGGGAGAGAGAGACAAAGAATGAGTGAGAATGGGCATGCCAGTGCCTCTAGCCACTGCAAACAAACTCCAGATGTATGTGCCATCATGTGCATCTGGCTTACTTGGGACCTGGAGAATTGAACCTGGGTCCTTTGGGTTCACAGACAAGCACCCTAACCACTAAGCAATCTCTCCAAGTCTTCTGCAGAGCTTTTATTTCATTGACTGTGTTCTGTAGTGCTAATATTTCTGACTGGGTTTTCTTCTAATTTCCTTATTTATGTCTTGTATTGACCTTATTTCACTTAATTGGTTTCCTGTGTCTTCTTTGATTCTTTTGATTTCCTCTTTAATTTCTTTGAGCATATTTATAATCATTCTTTTGAAATGTTTCTCAGGAATTTCCTCTAAGTCTCAGGGGTGGCTATCCTAATATCTGACAAGGTAGACTTCAGTCCAACATTAGTTAGGAAAGATAAGGAAGGTCACTTTATATTGATTAAAGGAACACTCCAACAGGACAACATTATAATCCTAAACATATATGCACCTAACATGGGGGCTCCCAATTTTATCAAACACTATTAGAACTAAGATCACAGATAATACCAAACACAATTGTAGCAGGTGACTTCAACACCCTCATTAATTGACAGGTCATCCTGGCAAAAAAATAAACAGAGATGCATATGGTGGCAGAAAGAATGTAACAGAAGGATAGGACTGTTTACAACGTGCTCCCTCCAGACATAAGATGGCCTGGATACCCATGAACTCACAGTGCCTGACACTACCTACACAAGACCATCATAAGAGGAGGAAAAGATCATGACATCAAAATAAAAGAGAGACTGATTGAGATGGGGAGGGGATATGATGGAGAATGGAGTTTCAAGAGGGAGGGAATTACCATGGGATATTGTCTACAATTATGGAAGTTGTCAATGAAAAAAATTAAAAATAGCAGCTTGCTATGCTATGTAAGATTAATCTATTTTTCCAACTTCATAGGATTTTGGTACCTGTTATACAAACTTCCACTATTTCCCCTTCCTTCTCTCCCCCCAAAGTATGGTAACTAGTATTTTATTCCCTACTTCTCCCCTATTCCCCACACAGGGTCTTCCTCTAGCCTTAGGCTGACCTAGAACTCACTCTGTAGCCTAGGCTGACCTTGAACACAAGATGATCCTCTTACTTCAACCTCCTGAGTGCTGGGATTAAAGGTGTAAACCACCATGCCCAGCTAATACTGTTTTCTTTTCCTTTTTCTTTTTTCTTTGATGAGACAGAGAGAGAGCAAGAGAGACAGACAATTGACATGCCAGGTCCTCTAAGCCACTGCAATTGAACTCTACATGCATGTGCCATCTTGTGTGTCTGGCTTACATGGGTTCTGGAGAGTCGATCCTGGGTCTTTAAGCTTTGCAAGCAAGTGTCTTAACTACTAAGCCATCTCTTCATTTCCCTTTGTGTTTTCACTCTCTGCTTTTTTTTGTTTGTTTGTTTTGTTTTTCAAGGTAGGGTCTCACTCTAGCCCAGGCTGACCTGGAATTCACTATGGAATCTCAGGGTGGCCTCAAACTCATGGCAGTCCTCCTACCTCTGCCTCCCAAGTGCTGGGATTAAAGGCATGCGCCACCATGCCCAGCTCTCTGTCTACTTTTTGAAATCAACTTTTTTTTTTTAGCTTCCACGTATGACTGAAACCATGTATTTAATTTTCTGTAACCTGTGCTTGGTTTATTTTAGTTAATATTTTCCACTGGTTCTGTCTATATTATCATACATGATAGAATCTCATTCATTTTTATGGCTGGATAATCATCTGTTATATACATATATATGAATATCGCCACCTGATTTTTATAAAGTTATCCCTATACCCACAGAGGACTGTGATGTTCTGTCATGTATGCAAGGCCGTAATTTGGAATCTTTTAGTGACTTCATTACAAAATGTAAAATAGAAGGTAAAATTTATACTAATTACATACCTAATTTTTTCCAATATGCCCCTAATTTTTTAATTTAATTTTTTTATTTACAACTTCCATTCATTGTAGACAACTCATGGTAATTCCCTCCTTCCCCATACTTCCCCTTTGCACTTCCACTCTCCATCATACCCTTTCCTCCTCTCAATCAGTCTCTCTTTTATTTTTATGTCATCAGTTTTTCCTCCCATTATGATGGTCTTGAGTAGGTAGTGTCAGCACTGTGAGGTCATGAATATCCAGGCCATTTTGTGTCTGAAGGAGCACGTTGTAAGGAGTCCCACTCTTCCTTAGGCTCTTCCATTCTTTCCACCACCTCTTCCAAAATGGACCCTGAGCCTTGAAAGGTGTGATAGAGCTTTTGCAGTGCTGAGCACTCCTGTCACTTCTTCCCAGCACCATGATGCCTTCTGAGTCATCCCAAGGTCACTGCTATCTGAAAAGAGAAGCTTCTCTAATCAAAAGTGGGAGTATCATTAATATAAGGGTATGAACATTAATAGAAGTGCTTACTGGGCACTTTGGTGAGCATAGTGTATACATTTAGCCAGACACCAGCAGACATTATACTCCTAGAGCTCATGACTACTCCTGTTGTAGGTTTTCAGTATCAGGCATGTGTTCTCTCCCATGGAATGGGCCTCTAGTCCAATTAGATAGTGGTTGGTTCCCTCATAACAGACATGCTGCTATTGCACCTCTTGACTCATTTGGCCTGCCTGGCCAAAGTTAAGGCTTGCAGTGTCCACTGTTGAGTATCTCCACTGGTGATTTCTCTCTCACACATTGAACTGCATGCAGCGTGGCTTTTTCCAGCTTTCTGTCAGCTGGTCTACATGGAGGAGGTTTTCAGCTCAGCTCCATCAGGATTTTTCAGTGACCTTGCAGCCCAACTAAGTGGAGTCTTTAACAATAGGGTCTTACCATCTATTCTTGGTGGGAAACTGGTGATTTGATTCAGGTGTCACCCATAGACTTGGTGTTCTGAATGGCAGGTTCCCAGCTGATGGAGATTTGGGAATTAATGCCTTCTGGAGGCAGAATAATGTTGGGGGAAGACTTATGGGTATTTTAGCCAGTGTCCCCTTGCCAGTGTTTGGCACATTCTGCTATTTCTGTTGGCCACCTGATGTTGGCCAGGGGGTGATGTCCACCCTCTGCTCATGTCATCATTTCCCCCTGCCATCATGGAGCTTCTCCTCAAGTCTGTAAGCCAAAATAAACCCTTTTTTCCCCAAAGCTGCTGTTGGTCAGTTGATTTCTACCAGCAATGCAAACCTGACTACAATAGACACAAAGAACCTTGGCGATGGCCTGTAATGTTTTCGGCACAGCAGTGACCTCCCTAGCTAACAACTCACTGGGAGAAATCCCGTCCCTGGCACTGAAAATTTTCTAGTTACAATCTATGACTTCTGGGTGTTCCATTGTCCAGAAAAGTAGATTTCCATATGATTTATTTATATCCTCTTAGATTTTGATTAGCCCTCCCTCCACCTTTCCTTTACTTAATCTCTTCTTCTGACCTCACTTAGGCATTTTCACCCCCATTAATCTGTTCTTCTACTTACATATATACAATACCATCCCATTAATTCCCTCCTCCCGCCATCTATTCCCATTATAACCCTTTCTAGCTTACTGGCCTCTGCTAGTGAGTTTTATTCCTACTCACATAGAAGTCCAATCATTTGTAGCTAGAATCCACATATGAGAGAAAACATGTGACATTTGGCAATATGCCCAAATTTTTATTTATTTATTTATTTATTTTTGTTTTTTTGAGGTACAGTCTCACTCTAGCCCAGGCTGACCTGGAATTCACTATGGAGTCTCAGGGTGGCCTCGAGCTCATGGCAATCCTACCTCTGCCTCCCAAGTGCTGGGATTAAAGGCGTGTGCCACCATTCCTGGCTCCAAATTTTTATTTTTTTGTTTGTGTGTGCATATTTGTGTGGTATTTGTATGTATAGTTATATTCATATTCTTATGAGAAACTGAGGCACACAGAACCAGCACCAGAGACAGAATGGAGAATTAAGATGAATGTTGATTACCACAATAGCATGGCCAGGGGAATCCTTTCCAAAGTCTAAACATTGTGTTATGATGGCTCAGAGCTTATATAAGCAGTATGGCAGGCAGCTTGACAGCAACTTGAGTTCTTTTCTTTGTTTTTTGTTTTGTTTTGTTTTGTTTTGTTTTCTGAGGTAGGGTCTCACTGTAGCCCAGGCAGACCTGGAATTCACTGTGTAGTCTCAGAGTGGCCTCAAATTCACAGTGATCCTCCTACCTCTGCCTTCCAATTGCTGGGATTAAAGGCATGTGCCACCATGCTTGGCTTCACCTTGAGTTCTTTATACTATTGGTGGGTTAAATGTCTGGCCTACATCACTGGGCACTACAAGCAGAAAATGACAGAAGTTCAGGGAAGTTTGCCTATGGCTGCACTAATTAGATAAACATCTTACAAGCAGGGTGTGATTGCATTGATAGGGAGGAGACTCAGAGTCATGCTATCTCCCTGGTAACGGCTAATACAATAGAAACTGTGCTTTAGAGCCTCATCTGGGTCTGGTTCCTCTGTCCAGTTTCTTCTATCACTTTCACCCATTTTAATGTCTTTCGTAGATACTATCAAGAGACATCACCTATTCCTGCATCCTCATTGATGTTAACCCTCTGGTATCCTTGAAGTAGTATTTGAAATTTCGTGGGATTGAATGGGTAGAAACTAACTGGGTGAGCAGATTGATGATGCAGGGCCTAGAACAGAGGAGAAGGTAACTAGTGAATATAAGCTTACTTTTTTCTGGTTAAAGTGAGCCCAGGCATGTGCTATGAGAAGCAGATAATAGTTCCAAGTAGACTTTTTACATTCATATAGAACATGGCCAGGACAGTTTGTCATGGACTCCAATCTTCTAGGGCTGTTAATGTCTGGCCTATAGAAAATATCAATATAAACAGTACTATTAAGCCCAGTGGGACAGGAGGACATCATGACCATGAACCCTGGGCATCCTCCCCCCCCACCCGCCCTCACACCTAAGCTCCTCAGGTTTCTGCCATGCATAGACCAGGTTTATGACTAGAAAGGGATGTAGACTTCTCAGACTTCTGCTGTACATAGACTAGTCAGCCTCCCGAGTGACCAGAGCAGTATCATAGTCTCCTTTTCAGCAGGAGCAGGTATCCTCTGGAGGTTGACCCTGAGGGGACTCTCTGGCTCTCTTGGTAGCTCATCAGCTGTCATAGTTGGATATGGATGCTGCCTTCTTGACTCTGGTGTGATTAATCTAAGGTATGTGAAAACTGCAGTTGGGGTGGTCTGCACTGTCAAGTGAGGTCCTGTCTGCACCAGTTGGAGGGTTTTTTTCTCTTGGCTAGTGAAGATGGGCCTCATTCTCCAGGGGCATGGGGCCCTCTTGGGTTGTACCAGCCAGAAACAAATGATGTACATGTTGAAGCAGATTACAAATGAGGGATTCTCCAGCAAAGTCTATTAGGTCCATAGCTAATAGCTCCCACAACAGTGTAGGGGAGTTCTTGAACCCCTGTGGGAGTCTCATCTAGATCATCTGGATTTTTCTCCTAGTTATCAGATAAAGGCAAACAGCAGCTGATTAACTGGGGCCAGGTAGAGGCAGTAGCCATAAGCCAATGGAAGGGCTTAAGCCTTAAACATTTAACTAAGAGAAGTGGATATCTATATTTCACATCAGACAGGGAAGCCTGTTAGCATAAATCTTTCTTTACATTGTAGTATTCTGTGTTTGTATTCTCTTGCTGGGTATTTAAGACCTGCAAATAGCTAAAATTAACTATGTGTTGTATTTTAGGAGGTCAGTAATGGCTCTGTAGGAGACACACTTAGGGAGCTGTGAAGAGCTCTATGACTCTCACCATTGTGTAATATGCTAGCATTTCTTTGTCATGACTTTCCTGTCTGGCAGATACACTGACTTGGAGTCCATCTGTGGTTCTCTGTGTCCTCTCTGGTCAAGAAAAAGGCTACTTACATGGTCTCCTGTGGCCTTTTTGATCTGGAAGCAGTTCACCATCAGTTGTCCTTTTTAGCTCCAACATTTCCAATTGGCTTTGGCTTCTATATATGATTATTAATCACTCAGAAAGACGGTATACTACTCTTTTTTAATATTTTTTAAATTATTTATTTATTTAAGAGTAACAGACAGAGAGAGAAAGAGGCAGATAGAGAGAGACAGAGAATGGGCGCGCCAGGGCTTCCAACCACTGCAAACGAACACCAGACGCGTGCGCCCCCTTGTGCATCTGGCTAACGTGAGTCCTGGGGAATTGAGCCTTGAACCAGGGTCCTTAGGTTTCATAGGCAAGTGCTTAACCACTAAGCCATCTCTCCAGCCCAATTATACTAGCCTTTGAAGAACAGTGTATAGATAGAACATTTCTGATTAGTAAAACAGATCTAGTTAAAGAAGTATAGAACATATCTGGTTAACAAAACAGATCTAGCTAAAGAATGGCACAAAAGGCTTGAGATAATTCTGATTAACATTTTAGTTGTCGATGACTAAGTCATATCTAGAATATATAAAACAGGCATATCTTATCTTTTAAGTATCTGTCAGTTATATACATAAGCAGAACATGTTAATGGCCCTGGAAATAATATTTTACCAACAACCCTAAATCAATTGATTTGATCTAGAAACTACATGTCAGGAAAAGATAAGACAGCATAAAATCTTGGCATCTGTATTTGAGAACATCTTTAGTCAACCTGTATACCTGTATGGGTACCAATCGCCCAGGAATGTTAGAAGCAGAACAGTATATTTTGAGATCATTTTTCTTAGATTTAGATAATTTCCACAAGAGATTGTACCCTGAAGCAGGGAATTTTGAGAGCTAATTTACTTATGAGCAAAAAACTCGAGCCAGCCTTGATGGCACAAACATTTGATCTTAGCACTTGAGAGGTAGAGGTAGGAGGATCACTGTGAGTTCAAGGCCCACACTGAGACTACAAAGTGAATTCCAAGTCAGCCTGGGATAGAGCAAGACCCTACCTTGAAAAACCAAAAAACAAACAAACAAAAAACCCTCTAGATACCAGAAATGACAATAACTTAAGCACAACCTTGACTAAGACTATTTGACTACACATAGCTTAAAAATAGAGTAAAACCTGGTCATTGTTAAACTTAAAAAAAAAAAAAACCAGATTCTAATATATATTAGAAACTTTTCTGTATTTTTTTTTTTAATTTTTTAATTTTTATTAACATTTTCCATGATTATAAAAAAGTATCCCATGGTAACTCCTTCCCTCCCCCCCCAACACTTTCCCCTTTGAAATTCCATTCTCCATCATATACCTCCCCATATAGATCATACCTCCCCATCTCAATCTGTATTTTGGTTTTTTGAGGTAGGGTCTCACTCCAGCCCAGGCTGACCTGGAATTCACTATGTAGTATTAGGCTGACCTCGAACTCACAGCAATCCTCCTATCTCTGCCTCTCTAATGCTAGTACTAAAGGCATATACCAACATACCCTGCCCCACTAGGGACATTTTGATAGATATAAGTAATTATCTAAGCAACTATCTTTAAACATTGAGTCATTTTTATTACTTAGATGAAGCAATATTCATGACTTAAAATATATGAAACTTTAGTAAAATATAACAACACTATTTGTACATAGCAGGTTTGCTTAGGACACGGGGAGTTTCTCTAGCTCTTTTTTTAAATTTTATTTTTATTTATTTGTTTGAGAGAGATTGAGAGAGGAAGAGAGAGAATGGGTGTGCCAGGGCCTCCAGCCACTGCAAATGAACTCCAGACATATGCACTCCTTGTACATCTGGCTAACGTGGGTCCTGGAGAATCAAACTGAGGTCCTTTGGCTTTGCAGGCAAACACCTTAACTGCTAAGCCATCTCTCCAGCCCTCTCTTTAGCTCTTTTAAGAACAAAAATAATAATAACTGAACTAATTTTTTTTGTTTGTTTTTTTGAGGTAAGGTCTCACTCTGACCCAGGCTTACCTGGAATTAACTATGTAGTCTCAGGGTGGCCTTGAACTCATAGCAATCCTCCTATCTCTGCTTCCCATGTGTTGGGATTAAAGACGTGTGCCATCACGCCTGGCTTTTTTTTGTTTGTTTGTTTGTTTGTTTTATGAGGTAGGGTCTCACCCTAGCCCAAGCTGATCTGGAATTCACTATGTAGTTTCAGGTGGCCTCAAACTCACAGTGAACCTGCTACCTCTGCCTCCCAAGTGCTGGGATCAAAGGTGTACCACCACACCTAGCTGGATTACCTTTTTTTGTTTGTTTGTTTTGTTTTTCAAGGTAGGGTCTCTCTCTAGCCCAGGCTGACCTGGAATTCATTATGTAGTTCATGGTGGCCTCAAACTCACTGTAATCTGCCTCCCAAGTGCTGAGATTAAAGGCATGCGCCACCATGTCTCACTTGCTTGCTTGCTTGTTTTCTTTCCTTTTTTTTTCTTTCTCTCTCTCTCTCTGTTTCTCTTTCTTCCTTTCTTTCTTTCATCACCTTTTCTAGTAGGATCATTAAAAACAATCACTTTTTGGGCTGCAGAGATGGCTTAGCAGTTAGGGCGCTTGCCTGCGAAATGTAAGGACCTGTGTTTGATTCTCCAGATCCCATGTAAGCCTGAGAAGGGCCTATGGTTTGAACCCACAGTCTGCCTTGACTCTGTATTGTCAAATGTGATGCTGGCTTACATCTGAATATGTATCAATAATATTCTATTTCTAGGGCTTGAGAGATGGCTTAGCGGTTAAGTGCTTGCCTGTGAAGCCTAAGGACCCCAGTTCGAGGCTTGATTCCCTGGGACCTGCGCCAGATGCACAAGGGGGTGCATGCATCAGGAATTTGTTTGCAGTGGCTGGAGGCTCTGGCATGCCCATTCTCTCTCTCTCTCCCTCTCCCTCCCTTTTTCTCTGTCTGTTGCTCTCAAATAAATAAATAAAAATAAACAAAAATATTGTATTTTTGAACATCTGGAGGAATGACCTGGTGGCCTGCCATTCTTATAAGCAATACTTCATGGGAGAATACAGTGTCTGCATGAACAGGGTCTGTGTTTACCCAGCACACATAACTAGACCTGAAGCAGTTTAATATGCTCTATGAACAGAACTCTTTCTCCCATGTGTCCTGGCTGGCCAGACTTGAGGCTTGCTGTGTCCACTGTTGTCACCACTGATGGCTTCTGTCTCCCATAAGGTTGCATGCAATGCAGTGTAGCTTTTTCCAGCTTTCTGTCAGATGGTCTACAGGTTTTTTTGTGGGGGGGGGGGGTTTGTTTTGTTTTGTTTTGCTTTGTTTTTTGAGGCAGGGTCTCACTGTAGCTTAGACTGACCCAGAATTCATGATGTCGTTTCAGGGTGGCCTCAAACCCATGGTTATCCTCCTACCTCTGCCTCCCAAGTGCTAGGATTAAAGGTATGTGCCACCACGCCCAGCTTGGGAGAAGGTTTTTAGCTCATCCCAGTTTGATTTCTCAGTGGCCTTGCAGCCCAGGCATGTGGTATCTTCAGCAATAGAGTATTATCATCCATTCCTGGTGGGAAACCAAGGGCCTTGGCAATAGTCTGTAATGTTTTGGGGGCATTAGGGACCTCCCTGGCCAACAACTCACTGGAGGGTATCCCATTCCTGGCACTGAAATTTTTCTAGTAACAGTCTATGGCTGTTATGGCTGTGTGCCATTATCCAGAAAAGTATGTTGTGGCTTGTTCACAACATCCTGAATTTGATTACCCTCCCCTCACACTCCTTTTTACTCAATCTCATCCCCTGACCTCACTTAGACCATTCCACCTTCAGTAATTGCTCCATCTATTTACATATATACAGTACCATCCCCTTAAGTCCACCCCTCTCCTCCCTCCCTTAAAGCCCCTGCTACCAATTTTTCTGCCAACTCACATACAAGTCTGAACATTTGTAACTAGGATCCACATAAGAGAGAAAACATGCCAAAATTTATTGTCAGTCATTTGTTTTCTTAATGGTAGCCATTATAACAGGAGTGAGATGGAATCTCAATGTAGTTTTAATTTGCATTTCCCTGATGGCTAAGGATGTAGAACACTTTTTTAGTTGTTTATATGACATCTGTATTTTTTCCTTTGAGACTTCTCTATTTAGTGTCACAGCCTATTTTTTAAATATATTATATATAATAATATATATTTATTATATTTATTGACAACTTCTATACTTACAGACAACAAACCATGGTATTTCCCTCGCTTCCCCTCCTACATTTTCTCCTTCATAACTCTGCTCTCTGTCATATCCCCTCCTTCTCTCCATTAGTCTCTCATAACTTAATGTCATCATCTTTTTCTCCTATTATGCGGATCTTGTATGGGTATTGTTAGGCACTGTGAGGTCTTGGATATCAAGGCCAAATTTTGTCTGGACAATCGTATGTAAGGAGTGGTATCCTTCCTTTGGCTCCTACATTCTTTCTGCCACCTCTTCCACAATGGGCCCTGAGCCTTGGAGGGTGTGAGATGTTTCAGTGCTGGACATTCCTCTGTCCCTTCTTCTCAGCACTGTGTTGCCTTTTGGGTCATTCCAGTGGTCATCGCCATCTGAAAAGAGAATGTTCTCTAACAAAAAGTGAGAGTAGTATTAATATATGAATATGAACATTAAGTGTAGTGCTTTCAGGGTAATTTGGTGAGAGTAATATATGCACTTATTCAGACAAGAGAAGGCTTTATACCCCTAAGGCTTATGACTCCCTGCTGTTGATTAGGTTTTCAGTACCAGGCATGTATTCCCTCCCATTGAGTGGGCCTTCAGTCCAATTAGAGAGCCGTTGTTTTCCCCCAGAGCACACATGCCACTATTGCCCTTGTTCAGTCATTTGGCCTGTCTGGCCAAACCTGAGGTTTCCAGTGTCCACTGTTTTCACCACTGATGACTTCTGTCTCCCATAAGACTGCATAGAGTGCAGCTTTTTCCAGCTTTCAGTTAGCTGGGCTACAGGGAGAAGGTTTTCTGCTCAGCACCAACTTGATTTCTCAGTGACTTCACCTCTCAGGCATGTGAAGTCTTCAGCAATAGGGTCTTACCATCTCTTTCTCAAAGGGGACCAAGGGCCTTGGCAATAGCCTGTAATAGTAATATTGTGGAGGCAACAGGGACCTCCCTGGCCAACGACTCACTGGAAGGTATCCCATCCCAGGCACAGAAAATTTTCTAGTAACAATCTATGGCTTCTGGATGTGCCATTATTAAGAAAGTAGATTTTCATATGCCTTATTCAGAATATCTTGAATTTTAATTGATCCTCCCTCCACCTTTCTTTTATACAATCTCTTTCCCTGACCTAGCTTAGGCCTTTCCCTCCCTATAATCTGTTCTTCTACTTACTATGTACCATACCATCCTCTTAAGACCTTCCCTCTCCTCCCTCCCTTATAGCCTTTTTCTAGCTTATGGGCCTCAGCTACTGATTTTTGGTTCTAGATCACACACAAGTCTATACATTTGTAGATAGAATCCACATATAAGAGAGAACATGTGACATTTGACTTTCTGGGCCTGGGTTACCTCACTTAGTATAATCCTTTTCAGATCCATTCATTTCCTTGCAAATTTCATAATTTCATTTTTCTTTATTGCTGAATAGAACTCCATTGTATAGATGTACCACATATTTATTATCCATTCATCTATGGATAGACATCTAGGCTGGTGACATTTCCTAGCTATTGTGAATAGAGCCAATAAACATGGTTGTGCAAGTATCTCCAAAGTAGTGAGAAGAGTCATCAGGATATATGCCTAGGAGTGCTATAGCTGGATCATATGGAAAATCTACTTTTAGCTGTCTCAAGGCCCTCCAAATTAATTTCCACAATGGCTGTACCAGATTACATTCCCACCAACAGTGCAGAAGGGTTCCCCTTTTACCACATCCTCACCAACATTTATTGTCATTTGTTTTCTTGATGCTAGACAATCTGACAGGAGAGAGATGGAATCTCAATGTAGTTTTAATTTGCATTTCCCTGATGGCTAAGAAATGTAGAACACTTTTTTAGATGTTTATATGTATTTCTTCCAATGAGAACTCTATTTAGTTCTATAGCCCATTTTTTGATTGGGTTGTTTGATTTCTTATTGTTCTTGTTTTTGAGTTCTTTGTATATTCTGGATATTAATCCTCTGTCAGATGTGTAACTGGCAAAGATTTTCTCCCATTCTGAAGGTTGTCTCTTTGCTCTACTCATAGTGTCCTTTGCTGTACAAAAGCTTTGTAATTTCATGAGTTCCTAGTGGTTGATTAGTGGTTTTATTTCCTGAACAATTGGGGTTATATTCAGAAAGTCATTGCCTATGCCAATATGTTGAAGGGTTTCCTCTGCCTTTTGCTCTAGCAGTTTCAGAGTTTCAGGTAAGATATTAAGGTCTCTGATCCATTTGGACTGGATTCTTGTACATGGAGAAAGACAAGGATCTATTTTCATCCTTCTACATATAGATATCCAGTTTTCCTAGCACCACTTGTTGAAGAGGCTGTCTTTTCTTCAATGAGTATTTTTGGCATTTTTGTCAAAAATCAGATGGCTGTAGCTGCCTGGATTAACATCTGGGTCCTCTATTCTGTTTCATTGATCTACATGCCTGTCTTTGTGCCAGTACCATACTATTTTTGTTACTGTAGCTTTGTAATGTAGCTTAAAATTGGGTGTGGTAATACCAGCCTTATTTTTGTTGCTCAAAATTGTTTTGGCTATTTGAGGTTTTTAGTGCTTCTAAATGAATTTTAGGAATGTTTTTTCTACTTCTGTGAAGAATGCCATTGAGATTTTAATGGGGATTGTGTTAACTGTGTAGATTGCTTTTGGTAAGATTGGCATTTTCACAATATTGATTCTTCCAGTCCAAGAACATGGGATGTCTTTCCATTTCCTAGTGTCTTCTGCAATTTCTCACTTGAATGTTTTAAAGTACTCATTGTAGAGATCCTTCACTTCCTTGGTTAGGTTAATTCCAAGGTACCTTATTTATTTATTTATTTTAATTTAATTTATTTATTTATTTATTTGAGAGCGACAGGCACAGAGAGAGGGAGAGAGAGAGAATGGGCGCGCCAGGTCTTCCAGCCTCTGCAAACGAACTCCAGACGCGTGCGCCCCCTTGTGCATCTGGCTAATGTGGGACCTGGGGAACCAAGCCTCGAACCGGGGTCCTTAGGCTTCACAGGCAAGCACTTAACGGCTAAGCCATCTCTCCAGCCCCCTTATTTATTTTTTGAGGCAATTATGAATGGGAAAATTTCCCTGATTTCATCCTCTCTGTGTGTTGTTAGCATATAGGAAGGCTACTGATTTCTGTGTGTTTATTTTGTATCCTGCTATGTTGCTAAAAGTGTTTATCAGCTCAGTTTGTTGGTAGAGTCTTCAGGTTCCTTTATGTATAGAATCATATCATCTGTAAATAATGATAATTTGATCTCTTCCTTTCCAATTTTTATCCCTTTTATGATTGTCTCTTGCCTTATTGCTATAGTTAGGACTCCCATTACTATATTAAATAAAAGTTGGGATAGTGGACACCCTTGTCTTGTTCCTGAATTTGATGGAAAAGCTTCAAGTTTTTCCCCATTTAGTGTTATGTTGGCTGTAGATTTGTCATAAATAGCTTTTATTATGTTGAGATATGTTCTTCTATTCCCAGTTTCTTTAGGACTTTTACCATGAAGGGATGATGTTGTATTTTGTTAAATGCCTTTCCTGCATCTATTGAGATGATCATATGGTTTTTGTCCTTCAGTTCATTTATATAGTGTATTACATTTATTGGTCTGCATATTTTGAACCATCCCTATGTCTCTGGGATAAAGCCTACATGGTCAGGGTAGATTGATCTTTCTGATATATTCTTGTATTCTGTTTGGCAATATTTTGCTGAAAATTTTTGCATCTATGTTCATGAGGGATATTGATCTGTTATTTTCTTTTTTGTTCTATCTTTGTCTGGTTTTGATATTAGGGTGATGCTGGCTTTGTAGAAGGAGTTTGGTAGAATTCCTTCATTTTCTATTTTATGGAAAAGCAGTGATGTTAGTTCTTCCATTAAGGTCTGGTAAAATTTACCAGTGAATCCATCTGGGCCTGGACTTTTTTTAGTTGGGAGACTTTTTATAACTGCTTGTATCTTAGTACTTGTTATAGGTCTATTTAAATGTTTTAGCTCATCTTGAGTTAATTTTGGTAGGTCACATGAATTAAGGAAATCATTGATTTCTTTCAGATTTTCAAACTTAAAGGCATATGTATTCTTAAAGTATGTCCTTATGATTTTCTGAATTTCTTTGATATCTGTTGTAATGGTGCCTTTTTCATCTCTAATTTTATTAATTTTTGTCTCTTCTTTCTTCTGGTCAGATTTGCTAAGGGTTTGTCAATCTTGTTTATCTTTTCAAAGAACCAACTCTTTGTTTCATTGATTCCTTGGATGTTTTTTTGTTTCTATTCATTAATTTTTGCCCTAACTTTTATTATTTCTTCCTGTCTACTGATTTTTGGTTTGCCTTGTTCTTCTTTGTTCAAGGCCTTAAGGTGAAGCATTAAATTGTTTACTTGTGAACGGTCTAATTTCTTAATATAGGCACTTAGAGCTATAAATGTCCCTCTTAGGACTGCCTTCATTGTGTCCCAAAAGTTTTGGTATGTTTCATTATCATCATCATTTGATTCTATGAATTTATTGATTTCCTTTTTGATTTCTTCAACAACCCATTGATCATTCAATAGTATACTGTCTAGTCTCCATGAATTTCTGTATGCTCTGTAGTTTTTCTTATTGCTGATTTGTAGTTTAATCACATTGTTGTCAGATAGAGTACAAGGGATTATTTCAATTTTCCTGTATTTATTAAGATTTGCTTTGTGTTCTAATATATGATTTTAGAGAATGTTCCATGTGCTGCCGAGAAAAAATGTATATTCTGCACCATTTGGATGGATTATTCTGTCGATATCTGTTAGGTACATTTGTTCCATGACATCATTTAATCCAGATGTCTCTCTGTTTAATTTTTGCCAGGATGACCTGTCAATTGATGAGAGTAGGATACTGAAATTATCCACTACAATTGTGTTTGGTGTTATCTGTGACCTTAAGTCTAATAGTGTTTGTTTGATGAAATGGGAGCCCCTACATTAGGTGCATATATGTTTAGGATTGTAATGTCCTCCTGCTGGAGTGTTCCTTTATTTTTTTAATATTTTATTCATTTTTATTTATTTACCTGAGAGTGACAGAGAGAGTAAGAGAGGGAGAAAGAAAGAATGGGCATGCCAGGGCCTCCAGCCACTGCAAACAAACTCCAGATGCATGCTCCCCCTTGTGCATCTGGCTAACATGGGTCCTGGGAATCGAGCCTCAAACCAGGGTCCTTAGGCTTCACAAGCAAGCGCTTCACCGCTAAGCCATTTCTCCAGCCCTGGAGTGTTCCTTTAATCAGTATAAATTAACCTTTTTTTTTTTTAAGGTAGGGTCTCACTGTATCTCAGGGTGGCCTCAAACTCATGATGATCCTCCTACTCTGCCTCCCAATTGGTGGAATTAAAGGCATGCACCACCATGCCTGGCTAAAGTGACCTTCTTTATCTTGCCTTACTAATGTTGGTTTGAAGTCTGTCCTGTCAAGTATTAGGATAGCAACCCCTGCTTGTTTTCTAGGCCCATTTGCTTGAAATACCATTTTCCATCCTAAGACAGTGTCTATCTTTTATTGAGAGATGAGTTTCCTAGAGGCAACAAACAGCAGGATCCTGACTTTTAATCTAGTGTGCAAGCCTGTGTCTTTTGTTTGGGGTTGAAGCCATTGATATTAAGAGTTATTATTAAAAGGTATATATTTATTCCTGCCATTCTTGTTTTGCAGTGCCTCCTGTTTTCCCTTTACTCTTTTAACTATTGTTTAAGTATGGTTTATTTTTTCCTATTTCCTCATGTGTGTGCTTAGCTTTCTCTTCAGTGTGAAGGAAACCTTTAAGTATTTTCTGTAGAGCTGACTGAGTTGTCCTTTAGCCTGTTTTTGTTGAGGAATGTCCTTATTTCTCCATCAATTTGGGTAGATAGCTTTGCAAGGTAAAGTAATCTTGGTTGAAAGTTATCTTTCAGAACTTGGAATACATCTTTCTAAGCTCTTCTGGCTTTTAAAGTTTGTGTTGAGTAATCTGCAGTGATCCTGATGGGCTTGCCTTTATAGGTGACTTACTTTTTCTAACTGCTTTCAATATATTTTCTGTGGTTTACGTGTTTAATAGTTTAATTATAACATGGCAAGGAGAGGTTGTTTCCAGGTTTTGTCTGTTTCGGGTTCTAAAAGCCTCCTGTAGCTGCATTGGTATTTCTTTCCCAATTTGGAAAAAATTTTGTCCCATGATTTTGTTGAGAATGCCTACTGTGCTTTTGGATTCAAATTCTTCTCCTTCTACTATTCCTTGAATTCTTATGTTTGATTTTTTCATAGTGTCCCAAATATCTCGAAATTCCCATTCATGCCTTCATATTAGTTTGTCTTTCTCTTTGTTGGACTGTATTAGATATGCCCCCTGGTCTTCTAGTTTAGATATTCTGATCTCTCCTTTATCCAATCTACTGGTGAGACTTTCCAAAAATTTTATTGGACTTACTGTGTTTTCAGTGCTAGTATTTCTGCCTGGCTTTTCTTCAGTATTTCTATTTCCTTACTCATGTCTTGTAATGACCTTTATTTCATTATATATTCTTTATTTCATTATGCTGGCTTCCTGTGTTCTCTTTGGATTCCTTCAGGAGCTTGTTTTCTACTTTAATTCCTTTGTTGCCTTCTTTGATTCTTTTGATTTCTTTGAGTATTGATAAAATCATTTTTTTTTAAATCTTTGTCAGGCATTTCATCTAAAACAGTCTCATTGGGGGGTCATTTTGATGGATTTATAATTTTTGTAGGATTATATTGTTGTGATTTTTTTGGTTTCCTGTATTATAATGTAGCAATTTTTGCATCCTGAGTTGATTCGATGCTCAGGTTTTCTAATTATCTACAGTGCTCTTAGACATGGAAATCCAACTTTGTATACCTTCAGGGTCACAGTTTAAGGTGCCCAGTATAGCTTTTGTACTCCACTGTAACCGCAGAAGTAATCTTAGGTGTTGAGTTTGTCTGCTATCCAAGTACTCTAGTGGGCTCAGTGGTGCAATTTACTGGCAAATTTTAAAATTCAATTGAGGAAAGGACACATTCAATAAAAACCAGCACAGAGCATGATAGTGTGGGGATTAAAACAAACAGACAACCTTATAAAGACAAAATCCCTAAGGGTGTGTGTTACTCTACACACTTAATCCTATTATCTGGGAGGTTGAGATTTTTGTTTTGAAATGGGTTCTAGGTCAGCCTGGGTCTGAATCAGACCCTGCCCCCAATAATGATAGAAGGAAAGGACAAAGGCCCTATGAATCTGAAAGCATCAAATTGTCAAGCCCCAATTACAGTTTAAGAATGGTAAAGCTAACCATAAATATCTAACCCACAATCTGCCCTGACACGGAAAGAGAGATTAGCACTTCCAGTGCAAGCCTATGTACCTGAATTTTTGTCAGTAAGTCTCATTACCTTTAGGGGTGGCTTCCAATTTCACTAATTCTAAATGCCCACCTTGATCCCTCTGTGTTGTGCTGTGGATGTGGTGTTCTGGTCAGCTGTGCTGGATGCCCTGCTGCCAGAAGCTGAATGAGTTCTCCAGAGGTTCGCAGTTCTGACGGCTGGGGGATGGGAGAATGCAGGAAGCCTGGAGTTGTACTGGAACTGCTCAGCTGCTCCTCGGCTGCTCCCTGCTGGCTTCCCTTCAGGTTTCTTGACTTTGCAAGGAGGCTGATGAGGTTGGAAAAATCGCTTGTTTGGTCTCTGCTCCTGAAGCTCAGGCTTGGGAGTAGATTGGAGCTGCAAGTGCCTCAGCAGGATTCTGGCCATTTTCTTCCTTTCTGGTAGATCTTGGTGTCTCCTACTTCTCCGCGGTGGCAGATAACCTATACACTTCGCTTTCAGAAGAAGAGTGTATTTTGCTGTTTTTGCATAAATCCCTCCCTAAGCTGGTTTGGCTTGACTCCTATGCCCCCATCTTACCCAGAAGATCAAACAAATTTTTATTCAGAATTGAATGTAAACTCACAACTTCCTGCACAAGGAGGGTCCCCAAAGGGGTTGCCCTGTTCTCATTTAGCACAGGCTGGATTCAAACTATGTAGCCAAGGATGACTCTGAACTCCTGATCCTCCTGTCTTGGCCTCTCCAGTGCTGAGATGGCAGGTGTACACCATCACACCTGCTTTTTTCTACTTCTGACAGTGTTCTTGTACTTGTCACCCTATAGATCCTGTCTCT